>NC_136060.1:64125624-65405885 GCF_964261635.1 Lissotriton helveticus | reverse complement strand
TCCAGCTAGTGATCTGTTCCAAGTACGGGTTATTTTGGTAGACGAATTGCTCCTCATACAGTGCCATAAATAAAACAGCCAGTTCCGGAGCAAATGGACAGCCCATGGCTACTCCACTTGTTTGGTAGAAAAAATCTCCGTTGAAATTAAAGTAATTTTTCTTTAATGCAAAAGCTGCTAAAAGATCCAATAACAGAATTACAAAACCAACTCAATCACATCCTTGAAAAAGGATTTGAGGACGGAATTATCGGGAAAAAAGAGTATGAATATCTTAAACCCAAAAATCCATGGACTCCCCTCTTCTACGTCCTGCCGAACATTCATAAGGACGCCACCACACCACCCGGGAGACCAATTGTCTCCGGTTGCGACTCGTTATTAGAACCCATATCTAAATTCGTAGATTTCTTCTTGAAACCTTTTCTCCATCAAGTCAAATTATTCCTAAGAGACACATCAGATTTCATCAATAAACTCCCTACAATCCAATTTGAAGATAATCAAGATCTACTAGTCACATTGGACGTGACTTCATTATACACCCAGATTCCTCAAAATGATGGTCTAGATGCCATTCAATACTTTTTGGAAAAAAAAGAAAAACCAACCAGGGTCCCGACTGAATTTATAATGCAGCTAGCAGCTTTTGCATTAAAGAAAAATTACTTTAATTTCAACGGAGATTTTTTCTACCAAACAAGTGGAGTAGCCATGGGCTGTCCATTTGCTCCGGAACTGGCTGTTTTATTTATGGCACTGTATGAGGAGCAATTCGTCTACCAAAATAACTCGTACTTGGAACAGATCACTAGCTGGAGTCGATATATCGACGATATTTTCATGACATGGAAAGGAAACGTGGAAGAACTCAAACAATTCCACGAATGGCTAAATTCAAGAACTCAAGAAATTAAATTCAGCCTTAGTTACTCTAAAGCTAAAATGGCTTTCCTTGACGTCGAGGTGTACCCAACAGAAGAAGGTCTAGTGACTACATTATACAAAAAGAAGACAGATCGCAACAAGGGATTACACTTCCAAAGTAACCATCCACGCAATTTGAAAGAAAATCTGCCATTTGGACAATATCTTCGGATAAAAAGGAACTGTCATTTTAAGGATGAATACTTTTTTCATGCAAGCAACCTTACTGACAATCTAGTAGCAAGGGGCTACCCTAAAAAGCTCCTCAAACGAACAATGAAAAGAGCATGGTGGGTACCGAGAGACACCCTCCTAGAAAAGAGAGAAACACCTGCACTTAAGAGAATAGTATGTGTTTCAACTTTTTGTGCCAATTCCAATCAGCTAAAGAAAACGATACTTCAAAATTGGCATTTAGTGGAAAATGTCGACGAATCTCTAAAAGAAAAGCCATTGTTTGCCTTTAAGAAGGACCAAAGCGTGGCAAATCATCTGGTGAGAGCAGCTATAAAGAAAAAACAACAACCAACAGTCTGCTCCCTTTTAGGACTGCCACCTATACAAGGACACCACAAATGCGGTACCTGCACCTGCTGCTCAAGCACAGAGGAAGGCACTCTCTTTTCACATAACCTGATTAATTGGAAACATGAAAAATTTACCAACTGTAAAACACAATTTGTGGTATATGGTATAAAATGTCCTTGCAACAATTTGTACATTGGAAAAACAAGTCAAGAGATCCGAAGCAGAATAAGCCAACATAAATCACGCATTAAGAACAACGTAATCACTGCGCCATTGGTGAACCACTGGATGTCTAACAAGCATACTGTTGATGAGTTAAAATGGACAGTTATTGGCAAAATTGAGAATGACTTACGAGGCGGTGATATTGAAGAAAAATTGGCACGCCATGAAGCCCTACTAATTGTTAAATTTAATACAGCCATCGATGGCCTTAATAAAATGTCAGAAATTTATCGATTATGAGAAAACACGTCTGTTAAAAAACGGAGCAGAAACCTGTTTTGAATGCTGATATCCCTCCGGGATTAGAAAATCAACACGACTGTGCTTCATCTGCTCGATCGAACCTTCCCTAATATGATCAAGTTTATGTACAACAGTAGCATCACCCACTGATTGGCCACGTTTGTCAGGTTTTTTCAAAGAACGTACTGTTTTTGATAAACA
This sequence comes from Lissotriton helveticus, assembly GCF_964261635.1. NCBI lineage: Eukaryota > Metazoa > Chordata > Amphibia > Caudata > Salamandridae > Lissotriton > Lissotriton helveticus. The sequence goes on along the minus strand of NC_136060.1, from coordinate 65,403,761 downwards.
GCACAAGTTATGTTACACAACTACAAATCCCACAACCCCCTGCGACCAGGAAGTAGAAGGACGCGGAAACGTAAAAACGCCAGGTATGCGTGGCAACCAGCAGTCTCATGAAGCAAGAGACAGAGACGGATGGCGGTATTCTTTTCCGTGCTGCACTAATCGGGCAATTGAGGTAAATCTAGCATTTCAATGTCGAGAAGCAGCACTGGACGCTCAGCTTTTTCGTACGGCTGACTGATTGCGTCTTCTTTTCTTTTGACAGACGTGATCTACGCTCGCCTCACTACAATCAAAATCTCAGATTGCGTACTCTGCTGTCGCTACAAGTAAGAACACTGCTCATGTTGCCCCCAAAAATACCACTCTTCCTGTAAAAACTCAATTAACAGGTCCATCCCCCGTTCTGACACACGGTTTTTTCACTATACAGATTCCACTCTCCCCGTTAAATAGGCCGGTTTTGAATGCGAAGCCTGTGAGTATTTTTTGATTTACCTTTGGTTTTGGCTGGGATGAGACTTGGTCTGATTATAGCTGATATTAAGTAGAGTTTGCACTTGTTCTTGTTTCAGATTGCAACCTTAAGAAAAACGAGCATCTTTGAGGTAGGATTAGATTCCCCCTTAATATGAGAAGTGACAGAGGGTGGGTCGTCTAGCAAAGTGACTCATTCCTCTTTTTTTGCATTTCGCAGCTACGTGGTCCTGAAGAGATTTCCCTAAAAACAAGGGTCATCGAAACGCGTAGACCTCTTTTCTACAGTATTAGGATTTCAATTGAAAAAGAAATTATTCTGAATATAAAGAATTAGTCCTTTGCTGTGTACTTTCAAACTTTGAATTGTAAATATTTTGTATCAACTGATGTATAGCTTTCTCTGTGTTTGTTGTTTGTTGAGTGGAGAAGCATGGTTCAGTGGTTAGAGGCGGCAGACCCGGAAGCTGAGATCGGCCGTGGACCAGGATTCGATTCCCCGCCTCGGCGGATCACGGGCTCAAAAATTCCACGGACTCGACAATTCTCGCTCCGGTGCCTACTCGACTCACGGGGTCACACTCTGCGACTCTGGGCAATAGCTTGCTTAATCTCCACTACGGCCCATCGCGGCGGGATGCCTGGCTTTCACCTTGTGGATACCCTGCCGGGGTATCTCACAGGGGAATACCAGGACGGGTTCCCTAAGCAAGCGCCTTGATACCTTCGGGTGATACGTGCGCTATATAAGTCGCAATACATACATACATACATACATGTTGTCTGTGTCTAGGGTGTATGGTGTAGCGAATGACTTTGTCTTTGTATGAGAGCAATTAGAGTGATATAGGCAATGCTTTTGTATTTTATGAAACCTTTGGAAATATGTGTTAATTGAAATTTGAAAATTAAAACTGATTCATTCTGGATTAAAAAAGCATCCTGAGGTGTACTGTTTAACTCAGTAGACCAAGTGGTCACTAATAACCCCCCTTAAAATCAAGAGGCAATACTGGTGCTCGTTTTTGGTTTTTCACAAATTAAAGTGGGCACCCTGTACCAGTCCACACGACCCTTGTGACGTATGAGGTCAAAGATAACCTTATTGAAAGCTATCCTAGTGGCAGCTATGGACAGCAGCCTTCAGGATTATTCTTGAAGGAATGTACAGCAGCTTGTTTTACCTGAATAGCACCTCCTAAATGACTAAATGAAAGGAGAACCACACAGAACAATAGAACATTCGTAAATAGCACAATACACAGCAGGCTCCAGCAACAACGACTTGACTAGACACAGTGCCTAGAGCACGTAGAATCGCAGGGACCCCAAGGAAACACCCAGAGGAGTGACACGGGGCCCACGGAGGACAGGTGCAGTGAGGAAACACAGACGCGTGCTCCGTACAACTCTATGGGGAAGTCGCGGTAGCAAATTTACAATTCAGGGACACTTCTAAGAGGACTTCAAGCAAACCCTGAAACATAGGAGGTTCTAAGGCCAACCCACCAGTGAATATGAAGTACCTGTGTTACCTATCCCAGCGGAGCCGGGTACATAGGGGTCCAGTGGTGTTGGAAACCTTTGTCGTTTTCAGAGGAGAGCTTCATAGAAGTACTGCTGCCAGGAGGGCGAAGGGTGTCCGGTGGAATCCAAGCCTGGATTCGAGGTGAGAACAACTTGAAAGCAGAGGTGACAGAGTCTGGGTCACTTCAGGTGACCAGGGGCTCAGTGGTCGAATGCCCACGATGTCAGGTGCTTCAGGAGTGAAGAAGGGTTTCTTGACTCTGCAGCCATGGGGACCAGGAGACGTTGAGGACAACCAGGATCTGGAGGTGAGCTATTCCACGAACGATGTCAAGTGCTGGGGGGTCAATGTCCAGTTGGAGCACCAGCAAGCCTTGGCAAATGCAACCCACACAGTCAGAGGAAACAGGTTATGGTGCGGACCAGCAAGGTCCAGAGGACTCTCCAAGCACTGGAGAGTCAGGGCACAAAACCAGGTAAGCTCAAAACAAACATGGTGACCCTTGCCAGGACCCACAAACCAACGGACCAGGGATCACGAAGAGACCTTAAGCAAGTTTGCAAAGTAGCAGCCCACAGGACACTTGAGGAGTGGAGGCCGGAAATCTTTAGTGTGAATACTGCTTGGTGCTAGGACTACATGGAGTCCATTGCACAAGCTCAGGAATTGTTACTAAGCATATGCAACTGCAAATGTAAGCGGTGCTCAGGGGTTTGGGTTGCACGGTGCCCACAAGAGCTACAGATCGACCTCAGGGGCTGTTGGAAACCCACCTCCTGTGTTGCTGAAATCTTCGGAGTCCTCAGGAGCTCAGGAGAAGCAAACCGTTCAGATGTGTTTAGACGTCTGCTTTTGCAAGGGAATACCTCCAAGGGAGATTCTTCAGTCATATAGCATTGTTCAGGCAGTCGAAGTACTTTCTTCTTAGCAGAATCTTGTCCAGGTGAAATCTAAAGTCCTGTAGTCAGGTAACCCACTTTATACCCATGGGAAGGGGTTGGAAAGATACTGTGGACCCTCCTAGGGGGCTACACCCATGTCCAGTTTTGTGCCAGAGAAAGAGCCAATGGCTCTCAGAACTGGTTTGAGCTGGACTATGCACAGGGACACCAAATATGCCCCCAGTGCAGACTTTCTGGCACTCTCAGAGTACACCCACCCAGCCCCTATACACTAAACCTTGTCTGGGAGGTGGTCACACCTCCTTGTGACAGGATGCCTATTGTCATGCCTTCCTCTGCTCGAGCTTGGCTCAGCAGCAGGAGAGCAGAATCGTATCTGTGGCTGGCATCGTCTATTTTGTGCTGCCCAGGTCGAGAAAACTGGTACTGGGTAGAAGGGTGACCCACATATGTCTCTTTGGAAGGGTGGAATCATAACTGGTGTGGAGGTATGATTCCAAGGTGTTTGACATCAAACACAACATGTTTCTAAGCAGCCATTTTAAAGTTAGCATTTACCGCTTGTTTATAATGCACTTAAACAAATAGGTCCTGCTGCATAACAGATAACCCGACGAATGGTCTCCAAAGGCTATAGAGGGGCTCTGCTTATGCTTGAGCACCCTCTCAAATAAAACCCAACACCCTGCCTTTAGGACTGATAAGGCCTGCCATAGGGGTGACTGGTAGGTTTTTAAGTGTAGTGATTTAGGTAGATATGTGAACCTATATCTTAAGTAAGTGGTGCAAGCACCAGCTTACACAGTCTACAGTAGCAAACTTGTTGTGTGAATTTGACTGGCCTCTCAGGTTGGCATAATACATGCTTCAGCCCATGGGAGGCAGCTGGGGTACCTATGCCCTTTGTACATGGTATACCATATACTAGGGATGATAAGGGTACCCCAGTATCCAATCTGGAGTGTACCTAAAGTACATATAAGCAATTTAAGGGAGAAAGCAAATGGACTGGGGTCCTGGATAGCAGGATCCCAGTCAGAATAGGCCAACACAGTGTGAGATCAGCAAATCATTGGGGGTAATCATAAGAAGCAGATACTACTTCCCTACAGCTACAAAACACCATTTAAAGGTTGTTTGTGTGCAGAAAGGGACACCTTCTTGCATATAAACAATCTTCCCCTGCAACGCAAACACCTGTGCACTATGGTGCTAGGGTGGCTGCGTTGGTGCTAGGCAGCTAAATTAGCTCCACAGCAGGGGGAAATGCAGGGATCCACCATATTGTTGTAAATATGGGGCAGTCATGCGTTCATGAAGTGGGGGAGCACAGGATTAAGCCAAGGAGGCAACTTCCACACTCTGCCACTTCCTCATAAATATATCCTGAAGTGCTCAAGAATGCTTTTGCGACATAGATCTTGTATACTAAGAGAACTATTTGACAATACCTGTTAGGGAAACCAGCCTTGTTGAGTTTGGAGGCCAGGTAGGCAGGTGTGCCCTTGTGCAGAGCTTTGTTTGTGAGACAAGCAGTTCTGAAGCTTGTACACATTTCGTGTGGGAGCCATTTTAGCTCCCTGAGAGCATGGGATATGTGTTTGTATTTCATTACTCCTGTGACTATCCTGGCTGCTGCATTTAGAGTTGATCAGAGGGGAGCTAAGTGAGATTTTGCCCTTCCAGTGAGGGTTGCATTCCCGTAGTCCAATCTGGACCGAACCAGGGATTGTGTGGCTTGTTTGAGGTCAGTGGGAGGGATGAAGGGTTTTATTTTGTTGAGGGTTGTAAGTTGAGGAAAGCGTTCTTTGGGGTGTTCTTGATATGTTTGACCATCTCTAAGTTTTGGTCCAGAATGGTTCCCAGTGATTTTACGGAGTCGGCAGGGATGAGATTGAAGTTGAGAGCATCAATGATTTTTAGCCATTCTATGATTTGGGGGCTCTGCTCTTTGTTGGGTGTGAGTAGTATTTCCTTCTTGTCTTGGTTGAGTTTCAGGTGGTTGAGGGATAGCCAGCATTGGACTTTTAGAGGGTCGTTTAGTCTCAGAATGTCACCAATGGAAGAGGTGTCTAGGTAGATCTGTGTATCGTCTGCATATAGGTGGAAGGGTATGTTGGCTTTCTTGAGCATTGTTGTAAGGGGTTCCATATACATGTTGAATAGTGATGGGGAGAGGACTGATCCTTGGGGGATGTGCCTACTTATGGGTAGTATGTCAGATGTGAAGTTTAAAATTTTTATTCTTAGGGGGCGGTTCTGCAGAAAGAGGGTAAACCATTGGAAAACCACCTCTTCTGCTCCAACCCTTTCTCAGAGTACAGTAATGTGCAATTCGTGGTACACCATGTCGAAGGCTGCTGATAGGTCCAGGAGTATGAGCAAACAGCATTGGTCAGTATCGAGGGATTTGTGGACATTATCTATTTATTTATTTATTTATTTATAACACTTATAAAGCGCGCTAATACCAACCGGTGTCCTGGCGCTGAAGTGGTAACTCCCTGAGATTGAGCCTCCCAAACTCGAGGGTGAAGAGCCATGTTTTCAGATTTTTTTCTGATTGCCAATAGGTTCGTATTTTGTTTGAGGGTTAGAGGAAGGGCATTCCACGCCTTTGCTGCTCCCCTGACAAAGCTTCTGCTCCCCCAGCGTGCCTTCCTAATACGGGCTGTTTTGATCAGCCCCATACTGGCTGACGTTAGTTGTCTCCCTGGTCTGTACCATTGAAAGCGATCCTGAAGGAACACCGGGCCCAGACCATGCAGTGCCTTGAAGACGATGCAGAGGGCTTTAAACAAAATCCGCTTCCGCACCGGGAGCCAGTGCAGCTTCTCCAGTTCCCTGGTGACTGATGAGAACTTGGGCAAGCCCCCTATGAGGCGAGCAGCCGCGTTTTGTAGGACCTGAAGTTTTTTAAGCAACCCCTGTTGCGCCTCTAGGAGAAGGCCGTCACAATAATCGAGGCGCGAAAGCACAAGTGCCGTCACCACCGTCTTTCTGCTCCCCCCCGGTAGGAAGGGGAGAACCTTCCTGATAATTTTCAAAGTCTAGTGTATGGAAGAAGTAATCGCCTTGACTTGAGGTTTAAAAGAGAGTTGATTGTCAATGATAACTCCAAGATTCTTCACCTTTGGGGCCGGAGATGGCGGAGATCCCATATCTTTGAGCTCCAAAGGTTTGTGTTTGACCCGAAGATAAGCACCTTGGTCTTGGAGGAATTCAATTTTAAACAACTTTTTGCCATCCAAGAGTTAACTGCTAACATGCAGTCCTGAAACCTGGCTGCCACACCCAGCTCTTTACCCGGAAGCACAGAAACCACAATCTGGGTATCGTCTGCGTAAGATGTTAACTCAAACCCAAAGGATCGGATCACCGGGGCGAGAGAAGATACGTAGATGTTGAATAAAGTGGGGCTTGGGGAGGATCCCTGAGGGACCCCCCAGGGAGTTCGAAAGGTCTTGAATCGAAGTCTCCCATGGCCACCACTTGGACCCGGTCTTTCAGGAAGGCTTTCAGAAGGCTAAGTGCTTGACCCTGGCCCCGCAGCCCTCCAATCGGTCCACCAAAATAGCATGGTGGACTGCATCGAAGGCCGCAGACAGATCCAGTAGGATCAGCACTGCCTGGCCCCCATCGTCCAGCACCTTCCGGACCTCCTCTGTGCACTTAATCAGAGCGGTCTCAGTGCTGTGTCCTTCCCTAAACCCATGTTGGGCTGGGTCCAGACCCTTCGAGGTACGCAGGAATGAGCAAAGCTGGAAGTCCATGGCTTTCTCGATAAGTTTTGCCAGCATCGGCAATCTGGCTATGGGCCTATAACTGTTGGGGTCCGTAATATCCAGCGAGGGTTTCTTGAGTAGTGGGGAGATGGATGCCCGCTTCCACACTTTGGGAAAGTCGCCCTTCTCAAACATCAGATTGAAAAGGCTGGCTATGGAGTCTGCTATGGGGAAGGCTGCCAACTTTGCAATTGACGTAGGGCAGGGATCTTGGGGAGAGCCCGACTTGGTTGCCATCAGTAGTTTTAAAACGTCGTCGGAGCTTACTGGCTCGAAGGCCGAAAATTTAACCCCAGAGGGAACGGCAAGATGGGCCCTATGGGACCCCTCCAAGAGGCTCTGAGCCACCTGCGGTTCAAGTGTAGTAAAAATTGCTTGAGCTTTGTTCAGGAAGAAATTGGCCAGTGATTCACAGAGTTTGATATTGGGTGGCACAGTCACCGGTTTGGGGTGGTTAAACTGCCACTGTATCGAAAAGTTCCCTTGCCGAATTCTTGGCCTTCTCAATGCGGTCCGTGTAGTAAGCACTCTTGGCCTTCCTGATACTATCTTTGTATGCCCTTTGACCAACTTTTAGTCTCTCTTTGTCCGGCTCGTTGTACTTCACTCGCCAGATCCGTTCTAGCTTTTTACATACTGCTTTGGCTTCTCTGAGCTCATCCGAAAACCATAGAGCAGATGGAACCGACCTAGTGGGCCGGCATAACTTGGGAGGAACTAGCTTATGACAGGCCTGGTCGATCCAATCCGTGTACTCAGTGGTTGATTTGTTCACATCTGCGGGCAAGGCTGTCCTAGAGGCCGTTAACAATTCCTCCAAGGCCATACCATCAATATTTTTCCAAGCCCTACACATCCTAGTTGATTTCCCATCGCACAGAGTCTTCTTAACCAGGGGGCTGAGGATGGTAAACTGCACCGCCCCATGATCTGTCCAGGGCACGGGTTCAGCTTTAGAAAATACCAGATCAGGATTGTTCGAAAATATACCATCTAATGTATGCCCGGCCTGGTGCGTTGCCCCTGTGACCACCTGAGTCAGTCCTGCCGCGAACATCGCCTCAACTAAAGCCATGGTGTCCACATCAGTGACACCTTCTAAATAAAAGTTAAAATCCCCCAGGACCATGAAGGAGTTGGCACAGGGGGCTTCCTCCAAAATGCTGCCCACTGTTTCTAGAAAGAGGGACTTCGTCCCAGGAGGTCTATACAGGAGGCAGCCCTTAAAGGATTGATGGTTGGAGAGCTCCAGCTTAAACCCCATCTATAACATTCAGCATCGCTGTCTCCGTGCTGCAGCCTTTTCTGAAATCCAATTGATGAGGGTCTAGCAGGGTGTTGTTGTCCATGTGCTGGGTAAGTTGGAGGGTAACTGATATATTAGACTTGGCATCTTTTGGCGTGTTTTCCCCGGGTTTTTGCTTTCTGCCCTTCCAGTTTTGACTCTGTTTTTGCTGGTGTAACATTTCTGCACGCTTTTTGCACTGCTGATCATTGGTATAGCACTGGTGCCCCTGTGGTAAATTGTGTTATGATTAGATGTGTGACTTACTTGTCAGTCCCTAATAAAGGGCACTGTGGGAACCGGGGCTTGTGAGTCAACCGCGTCTTGTGGGCCTGCAGCACGGAATGTGCCACCCATGTACGTAGCCCGAAAAAGTTATAAGTGAACGAAGTTTAGTATGCCTGATCTCAGCGTCTAAAGACGCAGCCTTTAGCGAGGGTGCCCTTTTCATTCTGAGTTCATAAAGGCCACTTTTAGAAAGTGGGTATTATTTTGCCTGGTCGTCCCGTGTGCCTATGCTGGAATGTGGATTGCCTGTCTGTTTTTTAGACGACCGATGGCTAGGGAGCAGGGTAGCTACCGATAGTCTAGGTAGGTCAGGAAAGGGCTAAATAGAACTGGGTTATGATTGGGGAAGAGGGAGGAGATTTCCTTGCTCCTCAAAGGGCTTGGTCTGCCTCTGACAAAGCAGTCTCCACATCCTGCCAGGAATTCACGCCAGAGAAGGCCCAACTGGTTCTGGCCGGTCACCGACACGCTTTGCCTGGAAGATCAAAGGATTTTTGTGTACAAAAGAAACTGCTGAAAGGAATGACCACTTTGCTGTGTGCTTTGCTTGGCTGACCTGCAGTGGCTGCTTCTGTCTTAGGCAGTGAAAAGCCTGGACTGGACTTTCTGCAACAAAATAGGTGAGACTTTCCAAGGGCTTGAGGTAGAGCTTTCCCCCTGTTCATGAAGTCTCAGGAACAGCAAAGGCTTCAGGTTCTTCGACCCGCAGCACTAGGGACTGTGTGTTTTGTGCTGAAACACGAAGAACGGCACTCAACGACGTCTACGACAACCCTGCCAAACCCGTGTCCTGCAGGCACCGTAGAAGGCATCGCCGCAATGCCTCACCGCGACCCTGGTCTCACCGACGACGCCTGCTGCTGCCATCACCGAGCCGTTGCTCGCACTGCGACCTGATGGGCCCCGCACTCTGCACCACCTTGCTACACGACGACGCTGTGGCCTTCCTGATGCCACCACTTCCCACCAAAATCAACGCCGCTGCCTGCACCTTGGTTTGGGGGCACCGCTCGTAAGTTCCCTAAGCACCACCCTCATCCCACACCGCAGCCATCATATTAGACAAGATCCCAACAAAATGAGAAGGGGTTTCGAAAGAGGAAAAAAAAATCAATAGGCACAATGTTGGGTATCAACACAATAAACTAAGGGTAAGCGTAGTTCGCGAAGTAGCGCTACGCGAAGTGCACTTCGCACTACGCGAACTTCACGTAGCACTACTCAAGCTGAGTAGTAGCATGTTCGCACTGTGCAAGATGCATTTTCAATGATTGCACAGTGCGAACAAGCATCCGGCGCTGTGCAATCATTGAAAACGGCATCTTGTACAGTGCGAGCTTAGGTTTTCTGCCGCTCGAGTAGATTTTTACTCGAGCGGCAGCTTTCTCAACGCGAACTGGTAGTTTTTCATCACGAGCGGTCGCGAGCATGCACGACCACTCGCAATGAGAAACCTGACCTCCCCGCGTTGAGAGTCTCGCCGGGATGTCATTTTGCTTGCTCGCGGTCGCGAACATGACGTTGAGGGTCGCGAACAAGCAAAAAATGACCGCTGCACTACGCTACGGTGTGTGTGTTCGCACTGTGCTACCTGCAGCTCGCATAGTGCGAAGTTGCGCAAACATTGCAAACTACGCGAACGTAGCGTAGTGCTTCGCCCAGGGTTACAATAAATGTCATGTCCTGGAACGTAAACGCCCTCTGAATAAAGAAGCGATATCAAAAAGTTCTGGAATATGTACAACTAGTGAACTGTGTAGTCATAATCTTACAGGACACACACCTCTAAAAATCAGAATGGAGTAAGATAATGAAACCTCAAAAGTGGTTCTACAGCTACTTCTGTACTAATCAATCTTGCTGTATTAAGGGTGTAGCAATCCTTTTTAAAAAAACAGCAAAAGCAACAATCTTAGTAGAGGTTACTGACTTGAAGGAAAGATGGGCAGTTGTCGAGGTAAAAATAGGGGGAAACCCATACACTATTTCTGGATACTACGGTCCTAACAAAGACAACCCAGCTCTGCTTCAAGCTAACCCTGGACGTAGTTCGCATAGTAGCTCTACGTGTAGCTACGTGAAGTGCACTTCGTACTTCGCAAGCTACGCGTAGCTATGCACACCGCGTAGTGCACTGTGCAAAATGCTGTTCGCACTGCTTGCACAGTGCCAAATGCTTGTCTGCACTGTGCAATCAGTGCAAACCGTATCTTGCACAGTGCAAGTGGTCGTTGTCTGGCGCTTGAGTAGATTTGTACTCGAGCAGCAGCTTTCTCAATGCGGACTGGTAGTTATTCATCGCGAGCGGTCGAGAGCATACGCGACCACTCGCAATGAGAAACCTGACCGCCCCACGTTTAGAATCTCGCTGGGAAGTTTATTTTCCACGCTTGATATCGGCAACTTGATGTTGCTGATTGCGAACGAGGAAAGTCTCGCCGGGATGTTATTCTGCTCGCTCACAGTCACCAACTTGATGTTGTGGACCGTGAGCAAGCAAAAAATGCCCGCTACTCTACGCTACACATGTTTGCACTGTGCTCCGTGCAATTTGCGTAGCATGTTGTTGCGTAAACTACGCATGCTCCGTGAGGGGAGTCTAGCCCAACGCCCAGGGTTACTTCAAGCTTTATATTACCAACTAATAGAAGTATTTGCTCCAATTATCCTGGGAGGAGATTTGAATCTAATATCAGACCCTAAAAGTGATCGATGCCCACAGGGTAAAGCTCTAAACCTCCTTAAAATGAGAGAATAGTTGAATAGATTTACAGAAGACTTGGGTTTGGTGGACTTTTGGAAGACTAAGGGTAATTGATTTAATAGATTTACCTATAAAAATAAAAAGTATGGTCATGCATCGAGGATTTACTTTTTCCTGATAGAGAAAATGATATATAACAGTGTCAATAAGGTCGAACACACAACTGCACATCTATCTCATCACTCCCCAGTCTGTACAGAAATAAAACAAGGGATTCCCCAGGTGGCTACAAGATGGACCCTAGACAGCACTCTTTTTTTAGATAAGCAGGTCACAGATAAACTGAAAATCATAACTGAGAAATACTTTGAAAATAACATTAGCAACAAAATCTCCATCCAAGTCGTTTGGGATGCCCATAAGGCAGTGACTAAGGGAGCTCTCATTGGCCTGGCGGCTTCAAGAAAGAAAGAGACTAGGCACAAAATACGCCAGTTGGAGGCAGAAATCCTAGACCAACATAGGAACCTGGAGGCTGCAGTGTCCAACTGAGAACAAGAAAAAGTAAAGGAATAAATATACAAAAAGAAAAATGATCTGTCTAATTTATTGGATGAAAGAGTAAGGAAAAGATGGGAAGCTAGTGGACGATAAATACGGGGAAGGCAGGGGGATACTCCTCCCATGGAAAATTAAAACTAACTTAAACAGAAACAAGATTGCAGCAATACAGGGAGACAACCTGGGAGGACAGGTGGTAGATGCCCTGGGGTTCGAGAAGGCCTTCACAGATTTTTTTCAGACTTTATATGATGAAGACCTAGCGGTATCTAGCAATTTAGTTGATTCCTATATGAGTAAGTCAGCAGCATCAAGGTTAGAAGCAGAAATAGGGACATTTTGAACTCAGAAATAACCATAGAGGAAGTAACCGAGGTGTTAAAAAGATTGAAGAGAGAGAAGGCAGCAGGGTCGGATGCACTACCTAATGAGCTGTACATGGTTTTAAAAGAAATGTTGGCCCCCAGATTAGTGAACTTACTGAACACGGTTTTCAATAAAGGGCTAGCTCTTCCAAAATCCAGGAATTATGTCACCAATAGCTTAATCCTAAAACCAGGAAAAGACCCCTTGAAATGTGAATCATACAGACCTATATCTCTCCTAGACAATGACTATAAAATGTACACGCACATTTTATCAACAAGATTAGGTTACATTACAAGTCATCTAATTCATGGCAATCAGAAAGGTTTTATTAAGGGTAGACACATGCTGGGCCATATTCACCAACTGATTGAAGCTACTGACATAACCACCCAAGAAAACTGTGAGTTCTTACATTCGATGCTGCGAAGGCATTCGATGAAGTAAATTGGATGTTCTTACACAAAGTAATATCCCTACATGCATTTGGTGATAAGTTTCTAAAAGCAGTAACAAACATCTACGCTGCCCCTGTGGCAAAAATACTCATAAACGGTAGCCTCACTAAAGAAATCTAAATTAAAAGAGGCACTCAACAAGGTTGCCCACTTATTTAACCTCTACATAGAGCCACTAGCTAACTCTATAAAAAGGTCACAAGGTGTTATCCCATTTAATTTTAAATGATGGGTAAAAAAGGTGGCCCTATATATAGAGACGATCTGTTGGTATTTACATGCAATTTGAAGGCATCTCTTTCCAACATCACCAATTTGCTAAATGAGTTTGAATAGGTTTCGGGTACCAGGTTAACTACCAAAAAACGGAGATCATGGAATGGAACTCCCCACTATCAATTGCAATAGTAAAAACCAGAATTAAGTACCTGGGGATTGATATATTAAATAACATCAATAATATTGCTCAAGGTAACTTCGAAACTACAAGTGAAAGAGACAAGAAAGTTACTAAGATCCTGGAGTGGCTTGCCCCTTTCATTCATGGGGAGATCTAACATTATAAAAATGGCCATTCTACCTAAATTCTCCTTTGTTTATAATGCTATTCCACTAGACTCAGTGGATTAAGAATATACAAGGTGAGATTAATGGGTTTATATGGGCCTGGAAAGGAGTAAGGACGGTGTGGAAAAAACTACTCAGGAAGACCAAGGTGGTATCGCTAGCCCTGACCTTCTATACTATTGTAGAGCATTCCAGTTCATGAACATCAGGGTTCTTCTTACAACACACTCTTTCTACACGCCTTACTTCAAAGTAGCAACAGAGGACTTTGTTTATACAAATGTGGCCACCCAAAGTTCTTTAAGAAAATAAAGCTAACGGTCATAGGCTCAGCCTGCAAACTTTGGTATCAGATATGGAAAACAGTAAATATGCCATACTACAGCAGCCTAGCACCTATCTGGGAATCACCAGGAGTCCTGAATGTTTGAAAGATTCCCTGGCAGCCCCTATAGAAAAGCCAGGCATTATAAAGTGGGGACAGCTGGATCAAGTAGGAACTCTGATAAGCTGGAATTCTCTATTGATAAGTACAGATGGGAAACTGTCCAGATTCAAATATTACCAACTCAAAAGCTAGGCAAGAAGCCTAGAGAGTTTCAAAAAGACAACATGGTTGTGGAAGAAGAGCTACAAAGTGACCAGAAAAGAAAACAAATATCCAATTGGTATTGGCTCATTATCCAAGCAGGAGAGGAAGATCTAGATTTATGGAAGAAAGCCCTGCCAACACAAGACTTGCAACATCTATGGGAAGTATCCTTTTCTTTATTATGGTGTGTAATAGTATCTGCACTTCTCAGAAAGAGCCATCCCACTACTCTACACAGGGCATACTGGACCCCAGAAAGATTAACTAAGATGAACAAGCAAGTGGTGAGAATTTGTCCAAAATGTGGCGAAGCAAAGGCGGACGACATCCACATGTTTCGTCAGTGTCCTCAACTCTGTTTATTCTGGGCCAGCGTGGGAAAGATTATAAATAAAGCTTTAGGACAGGACATTGAGATAAGCATGAATATTACTATCTTTGGCATGCTAGAAAATAACGGTTCTCCTCTTTTCCTAAACAATAGAACTGTGTCACTCCTGAGGCGGAAGCTGGGAGTCAGTAGAATCTATTTCATTTTGAAAATTGCATGCTGCAATTTTCATACTCACCCCACAGCCGAGTAGGCGCTGTCCGGGGGGATATCTTGATGAAATGGAGACTACCGATTGAAGTGGCCGCCATCTTGATGCGAGCAAGCAGGTAGCGGGCTAGTTCTTTTGCCCTCCCTGTACAAAAGCCAGAGATAGAAGCTCACTCGCAGAACTGTGTGACTCCTGAGGCGTAAGCCAGGAGTCAGTTGAATCCATTCTGCGCACGCACTCTCAACCGCGTCCTGTACTTAAGCAGCACTTAGTTAATTTTTAAAACTGCACCTATTTCATTTTTAAAATTGCATGCTGCCATTTTCATACTCACCCACAGTCGAGTAGGCGCTGTTCGGGGGGTTATCTCGATGAAACTGAGACTTCCGATTGAAGTGGCCGCCATCTTGGGGCGAGCAAGCAGGTAGCGGGCTAGTTCTTTTGCCCTCCCTGTACAAAAGCCAGAGATAGAATCACACGCGCAGAACTGTGTGACTCATGAGGTTGAAGCCAGGAGTCTGTTGAATCCATTCTGCACCCGCACTCTCAACCGCGTCCTGTACTTAAGCAGCACCTAGTTCATTTTTAGAACTGCACCTATTTCATTTTTAAAACTGCACGCTGACATTTTCATACTCACCCCACAGTCGAGTAGGCGCTATCCAGGGGGTTATCTCAATGAAACGGAGACTACCGACTGAGTGGCCGCCATCTTGGGGCGAGCAAGCAGGTAGCGGGCTAGTTCTTTTGCCCTCCCTGTACAAAAGCCAGAGATAGAAGCGCACGCACAGAACTGTGTGACTCCTGAGGTAGAAGCCGGGAGTCAGTAGAATCCATTCTGCACACGCACTCTCAACCCCGTCCTGTACTTAAGCAGCACCTAGTTCATTTTTAAAACTGCACCTATTTCATTTTTAAAATTGCACGCTGCCATTTTCATACTCACCCCACAGCCAAGTAGGCTCTGTCCGGGGGGTTATCTCGATGAAACGGAGACTACCGATTGAAGTGGCCACCATCTTGGGGCAAGCAAGCAGGTAGCAGGCTAGTTCTTTTGCCCTCCCTGCACAAAAGTCAGAGATAGAAGCGCAAGCGTAGAACTGTGTGACTCCTGAGACGGAAGCCGGGAGTCAGTAGAATCCATTCTGCACGCGCACTTTCAACCGTGTCCTGTTCTTAAGCAGCACCTACTTCATGTTTAAAACTGCACCTATTTCATTTTTAAAATTGCACGCTGCCATTTTCAAACTCAGAGATAGAGCGCACACGCGCGCTGCAGGCAAACCTGTCTGCGCCCGTCTGAGCCGGGACCGGGCCCTGGGCCGGAACACCTGGTCCTGTTGGTAAACAGTCAGGATCTTCTCACTACCTGTTTCCGAATTCCAAGGTACATGCCCGCAATCTTAAATATGCCTCTGAACAATTGAAGGCTCTCCAGATACCGGTGACGCATAACTGCACTAGAGCCGACTCTATTGAAGAGTTCAAAGCATGGTCTAACAGCGGCTTTAGTTTTACTCCCAATCTAGAAGTTATGACTGACAATTTATCTCCCAATTTAAATCCACATACTTCACAAAATAAGTCTTTCACTTTTGTCAGAATTAACTGTTGGTCGCTGCCTAAACATAAAATTGATATTTTTGATTTATTAGTTAATGACCAACTTGATGCAGTTTTCTTTACAGAGACCTGGCTGATCTAGACACTCCTGAGGCACAGCCGGGAGCCTAGTTTAAACGCGCAAAAGCCGTAATTTTAAGAATTTAAAAAACTGTGTGATAATTTGTATTTTTTAACTCAGCCCACTCCTACCTTGATTCTGGGGCTTCTGTCTGCTTCCCTGACCACCGCGCAGCCGAGGTAAGCGCTGCTGCGGGACAGGCTTCTTTCTCCCACTTGCCGCCATCAGCGAGCCTGACCTCAGGCCACGCCCATCTTACGAGGCCACGCCCCCGACTACTTAACAGAGCTGACTACGAGCTCGCCCAGATCTAGACACTCCTGAGGCACAGCCGGGAGCCTAGTTTAAACGCGCAAAAGCCGTAATTTTAAGAATTTTTAAAACTGTGTGATAATTTGTATTTTTTAACTCAGCCCACTCCTACCTTGATTCTGGGGCTTCTGTCTGCATCCCTGACCCCCGCGCAGCCGAGGTAAGCGCTGCCGCGGGACAGGCTTCTTTCTCCCACTTGCCGCCATCAGCGAGCCTGACCTCAGGCTACGCCCATCTTACGAGGCCACGCCCCCCGACTACTTAACAGAGCTGACTACGAGCTCGCCCTGATCTAGACACTCCTGAGGCACAGCCGGGAGCCTAGTTTAAACGCGCAAAAGCCGTAATTTTAAGAATTTTAAAAACTGTGTGATAATTTGTATTTTTTAACTCAGCCCACTCCTACCTTGATTCTGGGGCTTCTGTCTGCATCCCTGACCCCTGCGCAGCCGAGGTAAGCGCTGCCGCGGGACAGGCTTCTTTCTCCCACTTGCCGCTATCATCGAGCCTGACCTCAGGCCACGCCCATCTTACGAGGCCACGCCCCCCGACTACTTAACAGAGCTGACTACGAGCTCGCCCTGATCTAGACACTCCTGAGGCACAGCCGGGAGCCTAGTTTAAACGCGCAAAAGCCGTAATTTTAAGAATTTTAAAAACTGTGTGATAATTTGTATTTTTTAACTCAGCCCACTCCTACCTTGATTCTGGGGCTTCTGTCTGCATCCCTGACCCCCGCGCAGCCGAGGTAAGCGCTGCCGCGGGACAGGCTTCTTTCTCCCACTTGCCGCCATCAGCGAGCCTGACCTCAGGCCACGCCCATCTTACGAGGCCACGCCCCCATACCCCCATAAAAAACATGTGCCTCCCACGTACGCGCAGCGGACGGGTGCAGCGGGCGCGCCGTCTGCGCGCCTAAGGCAAGCCCGTCTGGGCCCGTCCGGGCCCAGCAGGCCCCAGGCCCAGTCACTATGCCCAATTCTCCTGCTGGTCATCTCTCCTACCCCAGAGACAGGCTCCTTGCACTTAACCCATTGAAAAACCCTTAGTGTAACTACACCCATACAGGAGAAAAACCTTTTATCAATTGTGACCTCTGCAATCCGGCGATTACCGCCGACGAACGCCAGGGCCTACAGCTCGGCCTCCTCAACTGTAGGTCCCTCCCTAAGCACTCCCACGAAATCAACCTTTTGATACATAACCATGCCATCGACATGCTGTTCCTTACGGAAACGTGGCTCACCCCCTGCTCTGACTCTGACATTGTCAACGCTCTACCTCCTGGCTACCAAATACACACTCAGAGTAGACCCCTCGGCAGAGGAGGTGGCCTGGCAATAATCTATAGAGAACAATTCTCTTGCAGAACCGACGACGGTAATATAGATAACTGTGAAAGCTGCCACTTTGCCTTACAGATATCCCCTGTAACCTCCCTCCCTGGTCTACTGATATACCGTCCGCCGGGACCCCCTGCCAAATTCCCTAGCACTCTTGCCAACACAGTCATCCAGATGGCAACCACTACTCCCAATTTTTTTATCCTGGGGGACCTGAACCTCCACCTACTTGACCCCAAGGATATAATTGCCTCCGATCTTCTACTCGACCTCATGTCCTATGACATCCGACTAGTGAACGCAGAGCCCACCCATGAAAAAGGACATCTCCTGGACCCCATTTTCACCAACATCATCGACCTCAAAACCCACACTCCCCTTCCCCTACCATGGACAGACCACTTCTTTATACCCATTCATTGGTATGTCCCTGTCCCACCCGCCCTTCCTAAACTTTCGCCAGAAGAATGGACCATTACTCTCAGGGCCGCTCTTCCCCCTCCGGCCTCTGACCCAGTCACTGCGGATAGTCAGTTCAACACCTGGCTCACCCACTCACTGGACGATCTCCTCCCTAAAACCACCAGCTTAAAACGAGTCAAAAGAGTGAACCCCCTGGTACACTCCTGATCTCAACCTTTTACGTAAGGAGTGCAAAAGAACAGAACGCTTATGGAGAAGGGATAAATCCACAAGTAAAAAAGCCGCTTTTCGCACCTCCTTACAAAATTACAAACTCGCCCTTCGCAATGCCAAAAGCACTTTCTATGATGAAAGGATAAAAAACTCCTCCTGTTCCGCCAGGGAAACCTTCATCATTTTAAAGGAATTACTCAAAGTCCCAGAGTCGCGACTTGAGAAACTTCCAGACCCACAAACCTCGGAAGAGAAATGCCTCAACTTGGCCAAATTCTTTGATGAGAAAATTCAAAAAAAATTCTCGCCTCCCTACCTCCGGTCGACCTCAGTCTCAACAATGAGGGCTACACTAATTGGGACCCAGTCACCCCCCACCTAAATTCCCCTGGCCCAGTAACTATCGAAGAGATAACAACGACGCTAGCTACAATCAAAAGCGGCTCCCCTAGTGACCCGGTGCCCCTACGTATTCTAAAAAAAGTGGCCCCTACGATCGCCCCTCCCCTCACGGACCTTATCAATTCATCACTGCTCCAGGGAATAGTCCCCCCCAGCTGGAAAGCGGCTGTTGTCAAGGCGCTCCTCAAAAAACCTTCACTTGACCCCCTTGACCTGGCCAACTATAGGCCAATCTCCCTCCTCCCTGGAATCAGTATAATTACTGAAAAGCTAGTAAACAAAAAGCTCTCGCAGTTCCTCGAGTCCAACAACTTGCTCAGGAACTCGCAAACTGGATTTCGTCCAGGTCAGGACACAGACATCGCCCTGCTTGCGGCAGTGGAGGAGGCCAGAATCATCCTGGACGCAGGAGGATCAGTGGCAGTGATCCTCCTGGACCTCAGTGCGGCCTTCGACACTGTTAACCACCGGGTCTTAATCCAGCGACTCAAAAACATCGGTGTGGATGGTACTGCCCTGGCATGGTTCACATCATTTCTAGACCACCGCTCCTTCCAGGTCTGGGAGAACGACGCCCGCTCCCCCGCAACCCCCCTCCAGTGCTGAGTGCCCCAGGGCTCGTCGCTTAGCCTGACATTATTTAATGTCTACATGTCCACACTGGAGGAAGTGGTCATCCCGTTCGGAGTAAAAATCATCAGCTACGCGGATGACACGCAATTAGTGGTGTCTCTCTCACATCCCAACCAGGAACCATCTAACCTCCATAGTTGTCTTTCAGAAATTCAGGGATGGATGAATTGTTCATCATTGAAACTCAACGGATCAAAAACAGATATCCTAATCCTTGGCCAAAAGGGGACCTCCCTTCCCCCTAACATCTGGCCCCCCTGTCTGGGTGAACCTCCAGTCCCCAAAACTGAGATCAAAAGCCTGGGAATCTGGTTAGAAAAAGATCTGTCCTTTAAGACCCAGGCCAAAAAAACCACTGGGATTTGCTTCGGGCTGCTTAAATCCATCAGGAAAATCCTGCCCCTGCTCCCTCCCGTCTCCCAGAAACTGCTCATCCATGGCCTCATTCTCTCAAGGCTGGACTATAGCAATGCCATATATCTGGGGGCCCCCGAAGCAACCTTCAATAAATTGCAAAGGATCCAGAACGCCGCGGCACGGATCCTCACCAACACTCCGGCCAGATTATCGGCCAGACCGGCTCTGAAGTATCTCCACTGGCTCCCAGTGAGAGAGCGAGTCAAATTCAAGGCTCTCTGCCTGTCCCATAAACTCCTGCAGGACAAAGGTTCCCCCATCCTCAAGAAATTCATCAGGCCCTACAAAGGCGCAAGATCCCTTCGCTCTGACCACAAACACCTTATTACTATTTTCAGAGTGAAGAGGGCACGCACTGGCGGACGGCGTTTTTCGGTGAACACGGCCCGCTTGTGGAACGCCCTCCCCCCCCAAAATTAGGATGGAGCCAGATTACCTCCGGTTCAGAAAATCTCTGAAAACTCACCTTTTCCCCTGATCTCCTCCCCTACATCATCCTCTTGAGTGTCCTGATCTTAGCGCTGGGTTGCTTACGGGTTACTACGCGCTTTACAAAACCTTAAATAATAAATGAGAGGGCAGGCCCAGACATCGCAGCAGCATTACCTCTTAATTATGATATAGTAAGAAAGGATAGTGGCTTGAAAATAGGTGGAGGGATAGTGATCATTCTCAAGAACACTTTTAAATGCGACTTTGAACATCTTTTCTTTCCAAACTCCAAAGCTGCCCTTTTTAGACTGTCCCCTCACTTCACTTTTTTAAGGTATACTTGTTTACCATCCCCCAGACTCGTCCTCAGCTTGGACCTCGACTTTCGCCGAATTCATTGCTCTACATCTAGAAAACACAGCCTGTAAAATTAGTTCCAATTTTATTTCTGATCTGGCCTCCCTGAATCTCCACTTAGTAAATTTGGGTCCAACACATATTGCTGGGCATTTTTTGGATCCCATCTTCTCCAGTCTTACAGTGATTTATTGCTCAGTGGCCCTTCCAACTAGTTGCTCTGATCAATATCTGATCAAATTTGACCTCACACTCCCTATACATAAATCCTCCATAATAAGCTCACAGGCGTCAATGAAAAGAAACTGGAACAAACTAGATATGAATAGTCTTAATGATCTCTTAGATTCCCAGAAACCATAGTCTGTGCAAGACGTTGATCAATTGTTATCCTCAGTACATAATGGGCTCTCTAAAGCCATAGACACCTGTCTACCTCTCACAAATAAAAAAAACTAATAATCATCGTTCGCCTGACCCATGGTCACTTAAAATTGAAAAAAACAACTGTAAGATCTTAGAAAGAAAGTGGAGAAAAGATTACACCGCAGCGTCTACACTCGTCTACAAAAATGCCTTGAATAAATATCACAAACTCCGTAAACAGGCTTGTGCTAACTTTGTTACCTCGACCATTGCCAAAGCTGCCAACTGCTCTAAAACTCTTTTTAATACGGTAAAAGAACTTGCAGGATCCAAAACTTTAATACAACCTCCTGCACTGACTCAGCCTAAGTGTGAGGAGTTAGCCTCCTTTTTTATCCAAAAAGTCGATAAAATATATCAAGATATCATGTTAGAACAGGCAGAACATCTCATCACCGCTCACCCTTCACAACCCTCTCTTGGTACAGCGTATTCTCCTCCTAATCAGGCAGAAAAACGCAATGACCCTGACCACTCTCTAATGACTTGGCCTCTACTTACAACAGAAAGTGTAATTACACTTTTAAACAATATAAAATCTGGATCTCCAATAGATCCATTACCCCTCTCTATATTAAAACAACTGAACACTTTCACACTATCTGTGATAACTGACCTCCTAAATGCCTCAAGAAAGGAATTCACTATCCCTTCAACATGGAAATATGCGATGATCCATCTGCTTCTCAAGAAGGCAAATGCGAGCCCAGAAGTGTCCAGCAACTACCGTCCCATATCTTTACTCTCCATGCTGTCTAAAATTCTGGAAAGACATATTCATTCACACCTAACGCAATATATTACAGGACATGGCCTTCTTCACCCCTCTCAACCTGGCTTCAGAGCGGGCTTTTCCACTGAAACCACTCTACTTGGGGTCACGGAAGGTATACGTCACCATCTAGACAACGGGGACACAGTGTCGCTCATCCTATTAGATCTGAGCACCAAGTTCGACACAGTGTCCCACACGGTGCTCATAGACACACTCAAGTCACAGGGTATTGGAGGGGCCGCCTTAATTTGGCTCATTGCCTTTCTCTCCAACCGTACATTCCAAGTCTTCTCCGAAACTGTTTGCTCAGAAGTCCATTCTTTTGACCATGGGATGACACAGGGGTCCATCCTCAGCCCCCTACTGTTCAATCTATATGTAAGACCACTGGCTGAGGTGGCGGAGAAATCGGGCTTATCCCTGTTTTCCTATGCTGATGATTTTCAAATCATTTTCTCCCTATCTTCACATAACACAACTACCTCCTCCATTCTGAAAACAGGTTTAAACAACATAGCATCATGGATGCAAAAACATTTTTGAAATTAAATGGAGAAAAAACTGAGATCCTGGTGTTGGGAAAACAAAAAGATCTCTGGAACCATCAACATTGGCCATGCAAAATGGGTGATCTCCCACCCCCCCTCAAAACGTGTTCGTAACTTAGGCTACATAATCGATGATGCACTCAGCATGCATCCCTAATCTGTCAAAGTCGCAGCAACCTGCTTTACCATCATCAAATGGCTAAGCAAAATCTGCTGGATGGTACCAGAAGCAACCAGAAAACCCGTAGTCAATGCCTTAGTTACATCAAGGCCTGACTACGGTAATGTGCTTAATTTTGGCTCAAACAAATCTGTAGTCCACAGACTACAGATGGCACAAAACGCTGCGGTCAGCCTTTTGTGTGATGTCTCAGAGACCACCTCTATCTCAAGCCATTGACACAAATTACACTTGTTGAAAATCGAAAATCGAATAAAATTCAAGGCACTAAGTTATATGCCAACAAAAATGGCCTTCCCTGTTGGTAATGTTATGAGTGGGGGGCGGCCTGTCTCTCTCTCGCATTTTCCCTCTGAGGCTCCTGTGTTGATTGACTAAGTTATATGCACAAAATTAAATTCGGTAGCACGCCCAGTTACCTTCTAGCTCTTGCCAAACCATACCTTCCTTCTCGTAATCTCCGTTCAGCCACCCAAGGAAGGTTTATTGTTTCAAAATTTAAATTAGCCCGGATGGGTGGCAGGTCCTGCTCCCACTTAGGCCCTTCACTTTGGAATTCTCTTCCAACTGCACTCTGCAACAAAACAAACTATTTTCAGTTCCGCAAGTCTTTAAAAACCTGGCTGCTCGACAGATAAAATTCTTCTCTGTTCTTTCATGCCTGGACCTGCCCTTTGCGCCAGGGTAGCAAATTTAAAAAACAAAACTAATTAATAAACAAAAACATTTACTGTTTGTACTAATCTTGTTAGCTAAAGGACAGAGATGTGCATAATGTGGATACTTGCTTGCCTTTCAAACACTAAAACAGTGGCTGATTTCCGTAGATACATTTAGAAAGCTGGACCATTCAAGCGAGAAAAGTAACAGGACAAAATGCTGGGACTTATGGGACGGTAACATACCCCATGACGAAGAACAGTGGTACTGTAGAAAGGCATGTCCGATGATTTCATTCAATGCACCAAAACAATTTTTGGGGCGGTCACCATGGTCGACTATCCTGGTAAATTTGGAGATCCTAAGACACAATCTTACCTTAAGACGAGAAGGTGTTCCGTCTACCAGATGGGTGAGAAAAATCCCTAGCTGGCAACGACCCAATAAGAGGGATTTTTGTCTTTCTATATCTCATTTTCATTTGTGTGTGGATGGATGGATTGTCTGAGTAGGCCAGAATGTCTAATAATGAAGGTAGATTGGTATTGTATAATGGAGGCAGGGAGGAGGTTACATTGATCACTAAATATTGTAATGGGGTGAATAATATTAAAAAGCAACACATTGACCTACAGATTTTGAATGATGAATGAGGAGCTTAGACTTTGCCAAAATGTTGAAGTTCTGTGAGAAGATTTGAAAGGGATTTTTCAAGTTGCATGCCACAACAAAGAACATCATCTGCAAATATTGCTACTTTATAGGTGGAGGGCCAAACTTGTATATGTCTAATATGGGGATTATTGTTGATTTTTTTAATTATGGGCTTCATACTCAAAGCGCAACAAAAAAAAGAAGATGAGATCGCTCCTGATGTGGGCCCCTAGATATAGTTATGGAAAGCACCGTTATTCCAATGATCTCTAGTGTTAAGATCATTAAAGCTTGCCTGTATGTAGATATTCTGATTTATGTCCAGATAAATTTTGTTTTAGAGGCTGGGACAGAAATTACCACTCAGGCTTGTGAAATGCCTTCTCCACATCGAGCAAGAGAAGAAGCATCTGAGATTGTGATCTAGGGGCATTATTTGATGGTCCGCTGTCAAACAAAAGTTGTCCTGAGTTGGGGTGGACGTAACTTGCGTAATTTAATGCTGAGTAATTATGCATGATAACCGCAGAATTATGTGATATTCTGAACAATTATCCAAGGAGAGTAATTCAGCATTTAGAGCTATTTTCTTAGTGCTAAATGCCCCCTCGCATAAAGTAAAGGACAGGCAAATACATTTCGCCCTATGGATCAGCGCTACATACAACAGAACATGAATAGCAGCACATTTGTATCCCCATCTTACTCCCAGTATTTAGACGTGAGGGTGCATCTTGTACTACAAAAAATAGCACTAAATGCAAACCAACATGAAAAGCAGCATTTGCAGCCGCTTGTGCTCACTAAGGGGCATATTACCAAGCAATAGCGATAATTATCGCTATTGCTTGGTTAGAGAGGAAATTTTACCGCTAAGCTGCGGCGATTTTTACCGCAGATAAACCTTGGTATTACCAAGGTTTATCGCAAATGCGATAAAAAACGGCCGCAATGCATGAATATCGCTGAAAAGTCAGTGATATTCATGCATTATCGAGCTAATGCTCTTAGCCATGTTATCCACCTCCCATTGGATAACATGGCTAAGAACTGCTCAGGGGCAGGTGTTAGCTTTTGGAGATATTCGCGCTTAGCGCGAATATCTCCAAAAGTTGGTAATAGGAGATAGCCATGTTAGCGACTGTTTCCAGTCGCTAACATCTTGGCACGCCCACTTTGCATGTCATTAGTGATAAATATCACTGACATGCAAAGTGGGGCCCAAGATGGTCGCTATCTCCTACTAGCTGTCGCTAACTGGTGTTAGCGACAGCTAGGTAATAGGGAGATAATTTTATCTCCGCTTTCTTGGCTTTTAAAGCCAAAAAAGCGGAGATAAACCCCCTTGATAATATGCCCCTAAATTAGCTGCTTCTGTGCTTTCCCCCCCCAGATTAGTCTGCATTTTCATGCAGGTGTTACTGCATAATAGTTGGTTATTCAACATCAAGGAGAAACATAGAATTACCAAACTTACTCAGATTACTCTGGTGCAATTGAAATGACACCTAGGTCTAGACGCTGAGGAGGGATTTAAAGGACACTGTGGTGTTCGTACTAGAGGGTTTTTTTCTTTATCTTTTTGAAGTCTGAATGCTGGAGAAGAAATTCACCCGCAGCTTGAGTCTTTTCTTCTTTTTTGGTGTCGAAACACGATCAGCACGCATGGGTGCGCGAATGACATTTTGCTGAATGCCAAGCTTTGCCAAAATCCTATGGTTCTTTGTCACCTGCTCAGTGATTGGAACGTATTCCAATCTTTGGGACTTGCATGACTTGAGATGGGATATAATTACTGTGTATTCCATTACTATTTTTTCGTATTCTAAGAGAGGGTTTTCCTTGCCGGGTTTCTCACACTATCAATTCTTGGTGAGTGCGCTTGCTTGTTCTGTCTCCTTTTTGAGTTTACTTTGTGATAGGGACATTTTGTCTATCAACATTGCTTTGGTTTCAGGTACCCTATCTGCATATCCATAGTCAGGATAGGTTTCACTGTATTAAAAACTTAGAGTACTTTATTTCTTTTCCACACCGTCGTTAACCTATTTGTACAACATCAAGGAGCACTCTGAAATGCACTGGGGCATATATCAAATGCCATTTACAACACAAAAGATATGATTAGATAAAACAACGTAATACAAGATGTTCTTTTGGTGTTGATATGTTACAAACTGCACTTTACATGTGTTCAAATTAATTACACCAACCTCATTTAGACACCATTTGGGTAGTATACATTTGTATTTGAGTGGTGTTCATTGTGTACTCTAGGCTATAATCACAACTTTTTGTCAAGCGTTGACTGCATCACCTAGAGAGAACTGGGGACAAGTTGTACAAAGCATTTTTCGGGTCCCAAACAGCCCGGTTCACAGAATCAAACTGTTTGCAACTGGAAAAATGCTTCTGATGTACAAAATGCAAAATACAATTCAGTAACTTGTTACAGAATTTCATTTTGTATTTGTGATATGGTATTTGGAAGGAACATGCTTAAAACATCCTTTCCGAATACGGAATTGGTACGGAATGCATTACTGCTTTGTGACCGAATTCCAGTTGCAAAACAGTAATACTTTAACACCATCTTTATCGAAAAGGGGTATGGGTCCAAACGGGCCAACTTTCCTTGTGCAAATGTAAATAATAATACTTTTTTTAGAGTTGGCAGCGGTCCTACGAACCACTTACTACTCTTAAAAAATTTTACTTCAAGGTTTCATCTTTCTCTTTTTAAACCCATCCCATTTGCATTCAGAAAAATAAGATTGCTTTATTAAATAGAAATCACAAACATGGTGTTTCTGTGATGGCTGTGATTCCAAATGGGTCACAAATTGTGAGCTTCCTCATTAATATGCATGAGGTAGGTCTATTTGGGACCCACTAGAAATCGCTAAAGAAACCTCAAAAAAGTTTCCTACATTAGGAATACAGATTTCCTAATTGCGATTCGGAGCGAATCACAATTAGGAAATAGGTATTCCTGAATGTTTGTACATCTGGCCCTTAGTTTCTTGTACTAGTAAACCCTTCTACCCAGAATTTATTTGTGGCTGCTTTCAGGATTCAAGTCAAAGCACACTCCAAGACCCTATTATCATCACTACTGTGAATTTGACATGTCATTAGCAGTACAGAAAGAAATTTGTTGAGTACAAAACTAATTTTATGTTGTCCTTGTGCAAATGAGAAAACTTCACAATTGCAGAAACTAAGCTAAAACTAAAATGACTTACCTTCGTTCATAACAGTCAGTGGGTGTGCAGGTATCTGGGGCCACATGAATGTACCTTTTTCATGTCACAAACACCCTGATTTGCAGAATAGGGCCGTGTGCAACTGGAAAAAATATTTTTCTTTATGTACCAAGGCCAATTTTGTGATTCAGTAACCTAATACCGAATTGCAAAATGGGTTACTGATTTTGTATTAGGAAGGGGCGTGTTAAGGGAGTACCCTCTCAATAGCGACTCACAGTGGTATGTAAAAATGTTTTGTGACCAAAATGAGGTCGCAAAATATTTACATTTCACCACCAACTTGATGCTGGTGTTAACCGAATTGCAAATGGGAAGAAGTCCCACAGACCACTGCCTACTTTAAAAAAATGAAAAGAAAACTTTTCATTTTTGTTTCTGAAATAGATTCCATTTTCTTTTAAGAAAAACGAGCTTCATTTAAAAAAAAAAAAACGTTGATTTATTTACAAGTAAACGCAGACATGGTGGTATGCTGTCTCCAGCAGGCCACCATTCCTGTGTTTAAACTATTCCAATAGGTCACAAATGGTGACCTACTTCAGGAATATTGATGAGCTAGGTCAATGGCGACCACATTACGAATCGCAAATGTGTTGCAAAAAGGAATCTATGTACACGTGGCCCCTGGTCCCTACTTGTGAGTGATACCTTTAGGCATGAGCTAAAGCTTTGTTCAATGTAGGTAATGAAATATAAGTGAAACTTATTGATCTGTGATGTGGCAAAAGTGAAACGTTTGCATATCCATCTACATGAAATAAATTCATCCTTGAGACTATTCTGCCACAAGAACTGGCAAACTCAATGTTTTAGAGAGGCCTTGCAAATTATTAAAAACATTGTAATGCTTTGTGATTTTTTACACCACCCTCATTGAAAGAGTATTTATTTGGTCCTGTAACTTGAACACTTACTCTCTGAAAGAAATCTTGAAAGAACAAACACAAAACCCAACTTTCTCCTGATTCTAGAAAATGAGACATCTTAACACACACATAAAGAAAAGCAGAAATGATAGAAACGAGTTGAGCACAGGGGGACCTCAGACCTGGATATAAATCTTCAGCTGTACGTCAGAATTTCGCACTCATAAATATTGTCTAGCACAAATAGCACACATATTATTTCAGAAATATTGTTTACAAAAATATTGCCTCATTATGTTAATATTAACTTAAATGGGACAAACATGAATAAACAATATTTAGGACACAACATTTATGTCTGGTGATATTCTAACTATGATTAACTGGCACTGCAACATATTTCAGTCAGTCTTCAAATCAAACCCAACAAACAAATTAAAAGCTATATTATAATCTTTGGTGTAAATAGGGTAGGACTACTGTGACGGATGAGGGATCAGTTTTAAAGTTTCAGAATGCAGAGCATTCTGCAGCTCCACTGTCGGAAATCCCACTGACCCCCAACCCCTAAAAGAAGTGGAGGAATTGCAGTTTTGGTAAAACTGTGTTTCTGCCACTTCATTCCACCAGACCTTAAATGACACTCTGAGGTGCATATATAAAATGCATTTTGTACTGTTGTAAATGAGCCACATTGCAGAATCGTCTCGTTTGAGATGACAAACAGGAACAGGAGACCGAAAAAACGCCGGGAGGTTGGTCTCCACCAGAGGTCCAAAGAACCTAGACACAGATACGAACAGTTTCACAACCACATTGGAAGAGCTGCAGAACCCGAAGAAGCAAACTGCCCGAGCCACCTACCGACCCCAACAAAGGGGCCAGCAAAAATCAGCCCAGAGGGCCAAACACTCCCACCAGGCCTGAACCGACTGGACCCGTGAAAAAAGAAACAAAGACCTAGGCACACCAAGGCCAGAGCTGGGCTGAACCGGAAACATATGGACTAAATTGGAACCCCATGACAAAACAGGAATGCCAAGGAAACTGATCATAACAGAATGCACCAAGGACTACACACCTGCGGGAACCCTGGGACCTGATACCGAATGGCAGACCCCAGAGAAAATACTCCTCAACTGGCTGGTACACGGATAGCCACAAACAGCAATCCACCCCAGCACACCCCAGACCAACCATCTGTTAGCCTAAGCGAGGAGCAGGGGAAGCAAGGCTAATCTACCCAATCCCTGATGGCACCCTAGAAGCCACCAAGGACAGGACCAAGCCAAGAAGGACACCAGCCCCATCAACAGGGCAGTGTCCTGACAACTGAAATGACAAGAAGGACTCCAGTAAGGACACCAACATTGTGGAGGAAATACAGGAGGAAAGAAACACAGGTCCCTCTATGAAGGTGACGCACTGCCAAAAACCTGAGCGAGGAACCCCAGATCCACAAGCAACAGTCTTCCGAGGTATAGCTCCAGATGACCCTGGCTTCAGCAGAAAAGCAAACCAGGGACCGGAATGAAAGGTACCAACCCCAAAATGGCTGATAACACGACCAAAAAAGGGAAGCCAACAGATGAGGGAGCACAGAGGCCAACCAAGTCGATTAGCCCCCAAGATCCTAGGAAACCAGTGCCGCAAACATCTCCCCTAACTCAACCAAGAAAACAGGGAGAAACATACTCCAGAAAAATACAACAGGCAACAAACCAACCTAGCCCAAAAACCTAGGGAGAGTTGAAGTCATAGAAGGGGATACTATCCGAGCAGGCAAAGCCCCCAAAAAACAGCCAAATCAGAAAAGATACTGGACCCTGTGGCCTTCCCCCAAAAAGGCAGGACTGGGCCCAAAGGGAATCTGGGATAGGAAGGCAGGAAGAGCCGCAAGCCAAAGAGATCCCCTAAGGAAACACACCACAGAACATGGAATTCAAGTGCCCACACATAGCGGACGCATCCACCAAAAAGAGAAGGAAGGAGAGACACAGAACAAAAAACAGAGCAACAGCAAAAATTGCCAGGTACACCAATACAACCAGTGCAAACACTGTTTAAAGCAGCCCTGTATCACACCAAGGTGATTACAAGAGCCACCGAAGAGAACCAGACAAGACCCGGGAAACCAAGCACAACTCCTAAACCAAGGGCGGCAGCACCACACACCCATCCAGGAAGTGCAACAAACCTGAGACAACAGAATAAAAAAAACACGACGGGGTGCCAGGAGATACCAAGCAAGCACCCCAGATACCCTACAGTCTCATCAACCAAACCAAGCACAGAGGGAGACCAGAGAAATATCCAGGCCATGGAGTGAAGGGCAAAGCCCAGAGTGGCTATGCCCCAGCCCAGCACTTGCCCATAAACGGAAGCCACCAGCAAGGACTACCCTCCATAGTCCTATAGCAGGCAGGAAGACTTGTCCCCATCCGCCTACGTCCCCGCCCTGGCAGATTGCCGGCCAGGGAACAGCCAGAAAAAAAGTGCCCACAAAAAGCAGTCCCCTACCCAGCGCCAGGCACCAAGAAGGATCAAAGAGGCCATGTGGAAAAAAGAAAACAGTGATCAGCACTCGACCTCGTAAGGCCTAGCTGGGTCCGAGGGACCTTAACCTGTGACCCCTCAAATCCCCGCAGCAGACACCTCAACTGCTGAGGCACTTCAATAAAGGAAGCAGGAGGTTGCATGGCTGAACTGGTTCGAAAAAAAAGCAAAAACCAAAACTGCATTCCCCATGTCAAGGTGCCCCATGGGCATATGTGTAATCTCCAATGGCTGCAGGGAATGCCCTTACACAGCAAGAAACTCCAGGAAGGCATCAAGCAAAACTGCAATGTGCTACTCACTCCAGGACCAACAGCTGCCTGGGTCCACCACCTCCAACCAACCCTGAGACTCGGACAATGGAACACTCAGGTATGCACTCAGCCCTCAGCATACCTGTGCCCCCAGCACATCCCATGCAGAAGACAGGCTACCCAGGAAGTGCTCACCACCCCATGCTCCTTTGGCACCACTCCACTCGCAGGCCCAGAACCAGCAACATACCAGGAAGAGAATCTCCCAGGCATCCTGGCAGCCCAGGATACCCTTACCACCAATACACCATGTGAATTGGAAGTCGTATTGGCTCACACTGTGTGGATTGAGTCGGACAGATAACATTGATCCCGGTGGACAGACATACAGAAACTGGCTGGGTGAGCAGGGCGCACATCCTGCCCAAACTAACTTTGCCATCATGCCCGCAGGACTCCCTGGTAGCCCGGCCACGAGGGAGGTGAGCTCACCCACCGCCGTCACATCCGCCCTGCTTAGAAGATGGCATCTAGCATCTACAGATACCACACTAGTCCTGCAGGAGCAGCACTTCAATTCCTCATCCCATTATGTTGGCAGACAGAAAAAAGAACAGAAGGAATGCTGGGTAAGTATGCCTTAAGTACTCTCCATGGGAGAGGTGGGGTAGGGGTCCTGTATTCCTTTCGTACTGTTTTTTTCTGTCTGGGAGATAGATATATCTCAATCAGCAATGAATGAGGCGAGGACTGGAGGGACCTGAGGGTAATACCACACACAGGCGCGCAACACCCATTGAACTCACCGGGCTTCAGCCCCCCCACCCTCCCCCCGTAGTGTGTGGCAGCCCGGGATGAGACAGATCCCGGGCACACACAGAGCCGCACCCGAACGTTTCACAGGTCTTTAAAAGACCATTTGAATGTTAATTAGGCCTTGCAGTTGTTTTACCCCTTATTAGAGCCCCTGCAGCTCTACTCTGCCTACTGATTAAAGGTTCAGCCCCCCCGAAATATTTTCTTAGCCCCCCCCCGAAATTTAGCTCTAGTTGCGCCTCTGACCACACACAACTTACAACTGCAAAGTATTCCAGATGTAATAACTTATTGTGATAATTATGATTCCCCTGCAGTTCTACAACTTTGCCAGGCACTAGAGGGTCCTTCAGAGGTTCAAATGGCGCACTCTGTTTTCTAAGAACTTGAACCAATACTCATCTTGAAAACTCACCCGGTTTATACCCAGCTTTGCTACCGTCTGTTCGAAAAAGCTAATCTAATGTAAAAGTAGATTTTGAACAGGAGCTCCAACCAAGCTGCGCAGGCAGTGAAATATCTAATCAGAGTCAGGGAAAGGAAGGATGCCATCAGGTCTCTGAACAGATTCCGCATTAAATGAATTTCATCCATCCCTAGATAATATATGCATTCCAATCCACATATTCGCCAAGCAAGATATGTTGGCACCACGTTATTTTTCAGGGAACAAATGGACATGTAATTGCATTTAAACTAAGTAATACATTCTGAGATACATTACTAAGCCAGCGGGCTGGAATTATGCTAGAGATTTCGAGCTTTTGGGAACAAAATATTGATACATTTCCCAAATAACATTCTAAGATGTGTGCATTTTTTCATATCCACTTACTGAAAATAATAATAAAAGAGAAAATAGAATGTGCGGTGTTTTCAAATCTCAAAAATGGTTTGCTTTTATTGTTATGTTCATTTGTTTATTATGATGAAATATTCAGAGGATGGAGATTCGATTTCAGCACTGATTTTATTTTTTTATGTTATCAGCTCTCTTGTGGAAAAATAAAGTTTTATCCATTGATTTTCGATGCAGTGGGTGAAGTATATTACAGCTATAGAAAATGAGCAAATTAACACTGGTTAGATGAGATAAACACTTTGATATTGAAAGCAAGAAGAGATTTAAAGAACAAATAACCAAACGTGCCCCTTTAAAAACATCGTGAGAGAGAGAGAGACCATTAGGTGACATTAACTTCCTATAACTTTCGGTAGAACTGGAAATATGCTGATCCAAACTTCGATTTAATAATCTCATTTGTCACCATGGGTAGCTGCCTGAAGACTATTCCATCTAACTGTTGTTCAAAAAGTGGATCAAAACACAATTCGTTGAGAGTGAAGCCAAGTAGAATATAATCAAAGAAAGCAATTTTAGGACTGGAATTATTGACGCAATCCATCAGGACATTGACCCAAAGCACAGGTTCTGTTTCCCCGGGGACCATAGACAAAAACATCTCGCAGTTTAACAACTATAAAATATGCGAACTGATCCATGGTTGTTATATGAACAGGATCCCTGAAAACAGTTACTAAAATGTAGAGGTACAGCTTGTATAATTTAAATTGTTCTCTTTTTTACGACACAACTCAAGAACACATGTTTTTGGTGCGTCGGTGCTGGAGGGCTGGGATGACCTGTTGCTCAGCAAGAAAATGCTAAAGAGACAAGTCGTTGTATTTTATCATTGTTGTGTGTATCAAATATTTAAAAATGGTGAATTTTTGAACAGCAATTGTGCCACTCGATACACTTACTCCCGCAGAAAAAGTAATGGAGAAAAACACAATGGGGCATATTCTCAAGGACTCATCGCCGATTTAGCAGCACTTTTCCGCCACAGAAGTGGCGATAGATTTATCGCCCTATTCACAAGCCTGCACTAACAGCTCACATCCTCAGTTTACCTGCGGCAGCTGCCACTAAAAACATTGCCAAGGCTGACAGTGGCAATTAATGCTAATCATATGCAGAATAGGAGTTCTCTTCCAAAAACTCTCAACTACCAGCCAGATCGGCAATGCGGTCCAAAAACAGGCGATGAGGCTTGTTAGCACCAGGAATTTCAGACCTTCTTTTTTCTGGTCCTGCAGTAGAAAGAGAGACCCGTCCAGAGCCACATCTGAAAACCACATCTGAAGGCCAACAGATGCCATGGAGCTACTAATCTACAGCTTGGAGACCCAAGGGGGCCACCCACCACCACCACCCCCAGGACCACCCCCACCCCCAGGACCACTACCCCTGGACTACCCCTGGACTACCACAGAGGCAGTGCAGAACAAGACAGCGGACCTTCGGAAAATGCACCAGCCTCAGAGTCTTAACGCCAGAGGATGCCCAATTCACGCTCAAAAGGACAACCATCCTCCGCATCCTTACCCACATTGCCCACAGGCTGATGGTCCCAACACGGCTGACAACCAACATCCCTGCACAGACAAAGCTGCTGCCTGTGCTGCACTTGTTGGCCTCTGCTACCTTCCAACCAACAACTGGCAGAGTCGGAGGAGTCTCAGAGCCAGCCCTATCAAAGTTCCTCACATCTGTCTTGGATGCAATCATCAGCTTGATATCCCAGCACCTTCACTTCCCCCACACTGCGCAGGAACAGCTGGAGATCAAGAAAGGCTTCTATGCCATAGCTGACTTCCCGCTCGTGTTGGGGGAAAATGACTGCACACATGTCCTAGTTGTGCCCCCTGCCGACACTGCACACAATCACCGCAACAGAAAGCACCCACATTCCATCAATATGCAGGCAATAGTGGACCACCAGGGACTGTTCACCAATGTCGTTGCCAACTTCCCAGGCTGTGTGCATGATTCCTACATCTTCCGACAGTCCATCATCAACCAGCACTTACAGGATGGCACCTATGGAAATGGACTGCTCGTTGGTAAGTACCAACGGAACACACCACACACCTCAACTCCACAATTATACAACTCACAACTGTGGGAATGCGCAAGTAACACATTCTCATTCAACATGCCAAACAACATGCCCACCTACCTGACATGACAACAAAAGTAACTGTGGTAACAGGGGCCAGACATGTAGACAAACAATTGCAGAATGTGATTATAGGTGGGAACCAAGAATGAGTGAAGGAGGCACGTGACCCATGAATAAGAATGTACACAATGCTGAGTGTGGCAGTGATGTGCTGGACAGTCTTGATTATGCAGAGCACAAACATGTCCATGTGAACATATGCTGCTGGTGTTTGTAGTGTTGTGAAATGTGGATGCAACCATGTTACCTCAGGCAGTGGGAAAGACTATGGCCATTTAGCTTTGTTGCCCCCCTGTAAGCATAAGCGTGTTGGGCTTGGCCGGCGTACGCCAGTCCAGCGTAGGAGTGTAAATAATAGCCCGGGATCTGGGCGTGGTTGACTTCCGGGATGGCCATCAAACTAACTAACTGCGTGTGTCTCTTTGTCCGCCATATCCTGACCATAGGCCGACAAACATGTGGCCACCCACCTTCAACTGACAAATCTACACGGGTGATGAAGTGGCTACGTCACACGCCACCCGGCGCACATCATGTCATCACCTGCGGGTCATGTCTGCCAGGGCGGCGCACCTCACCCTGCCACAAGGCCACCGCCGTGACCAGTGGTGCCCGTACGATCCAGTGATCCTGCTGCACCCCATCCCGCTGTACCCAGACCCATCCAGCACCCAGTGGTGATTGACCGCCCCTGCGCACCCCGGCCTTACTGCTCACCTGCCACCACTGGCGAGTCTCCAAGAGGGCTCACCACATGCCAGTGCAATCTACAGGCCCGAGGCCCGTGAGCTTGACAGCCTCCTCAGCCGATCACAGGCTTCAGCACAACAGGCCCCCAGCGCAGCCAGCGGCACTGCACCCCGGAGTTATGTGTGTGCTGACTGCTCTCTTCAGCCTACACAGTGGTCCAGCAGGTCTCAGAAAAATCCTTTCCAGTCCGGACCCGCAGGCCACTCCTTCATCGCAGGCTGCACACCTGCTCAGCTCTTCTGGTGGGACTAACTCAGAGCACTGCAAGTCACCGTCCAGCCTCCAGGTCACTGCATCATCGCAGGTTGCACACCCGGTCAGCTCTTCAGGTGGGCCTACCTCAGGCACCGCGTGTCATGCCCACATGGCAGTAGGCCCGTGCCGGATGCAGTGTCTCAGGTGCCACTACCTCAGTGCACCACAAGTCACCATCCAGCCTCCAGGCCACTGCATCATCGCAGGCTGCACACCCGCTCAGCTCTTCAGGTTGGCCTAACTCAGTGCACCACAAGTCATTGTCCCGTGGGGCTACCCCACAAATCCGCCTCCAGCATGTCCTCGGTAACGCCACTGGGGCCCCTCACAGTCACGGGCCACACCCGTCTCAGGCAGGCCCCTAGAGAGCCTGGGTGGAACGTCTGAAGCGCACGGTATCCCAGCGCCGTGGCAGCGGCCCACTCGTAGACGTGTGAGGAGTGTGAAGAAGTGGCCCGGGGCTCTGGGTGTGGTTCAGTTCTGGGAGTGGTTCAGTTCTGGGCTGGCCACAATGGTAACTATGACCTGTGTCTCTGTTGTAGTATCAGTGCTACCCAGCCCTTAATTGACAATGTTGCAATGTAGCATGAACCCGGAGGGTGAGCTCGACCGCATGGAAAAATAAAGGCACACAAGACCGCTCTGGGTTTTGGCTCAAACATGTCAACTGTTGTGTGTGTATCTTCATTGCCGCATCATAAGCCAAAGGCCTAGCCTCAATCGCAGCACGGGTTTAGCCAGGTCTAAACTATACATCTGTATCTGCCCTATCCTTACCATAGGCCTACACACACGTGGCCGCCCACCTTAAATGGCCAACATTACAGTGTTTTTGTCAGGCTTGCGGACATGCGCAGACTATCATGACACTGGTGTGCCATGTTATGTTATGTTAAACTGTACTTCTTAAGCGCACGTTCACCAAACGGTTTCTTGGCACTATGAACAAGAACGGACGCCGTGCTAGTCAGAGAATGAGTATCAGTCATATGCGTTGGAGAAAAGCCAAGTTTTAAGTGATTTCCTGAATTGGGTATACGAGTCAATCATGCGTAGAGTAGGGGGAAGAGTGTTCCAAAATTGAGGGGCCAGGATCGTATATCTAAGGCCACCATGTTTCTTCCGTTTAAAGGCATGGGACACTAGAAGGTTCTTATTGGAGGAGTGTAGGTCGCAGGATGGGAGGTACCGCTGGATGTTAAGGGCAATGAAGGCGGGGCCACGTCCTGACAGGGCTTTATGGATGATGCAACCCAGCTTAAACAGGCATCGTTGGAGAATAGGAAGCCAATGCAGACTTTTCAATAAAGGCTTCACGTGGCAATGCTTAGGCTGACCAAGAATAAGCCTGGCCACCTGATTCTGAGCACGTTGCAGCCGCAGAGCCTGATAAGCAGGGATGCCCACATAAAGAGAGTTGGCGTAATCGATACACGAGATGACCAGTGCTAGGACCACCT
The DNA here is from genome assembly GCF_964261635.1 of Lissotriton helveticus. Classification (NCBI taxonomy): domain Eukaryota; kingdom Metazoa; phylum Chordata; class Amphibia; order Caudata; family Salamandridae; genus Lissotriton; species Lissotriton helveticus. The sequence continues at coordinate 65,366,997 of NC_136060.1, read as the reverse complement.
GGGTCAGTGCTTCTGTGGAAAGGAACCTGCTAATTTTCCTAATTTTACGCAGATGGTAAAAGCATGCTGAGACCACCGAGCTGATCTGAGCCTTCATAGTAAGATCACAGCTGATCATGATCCCCAGGCTTTTCACTGAAAGTGCCGGGGCCGGGAAACTCCCTAATGAGACAGGCCAAAAGTTCGAGTTCCACGGATTAGCCACGCCACCCGTAAGAATCAGCTCTGTTTTATCTGGATTTAATTTAAGTTGGTTGGCATTCATCCAGTCGCTGATGAAAAGCATTATAGATTGAAAATTGAAGATCGATGAAGTGGAAGACTTGATGTTGAAGATCAGCTGAAGGTCATCAGCATAGTTGAACACCACAACCTTCCTCTTGCGCAGGGCAGTAATCAGAGAAAGGATATACAAATTAAAAAGAAGTGGTGACAGAGCGGAGCCCTGTGGGACCCCACACATCAATTTAGTTTGTTCAGCCCTAAAACCAGCCAGACGGACAGATTGGAAGCGGTTACTAAGAAAGGAGGTAACCCATCCGAGAGATAGGCCATGAAGCCCGGCACTATTGACACGATCGACCAAGATCTGATGGTCGACTGTGTCAAAGGCAGCTGACAGATCAAGGAGTACCAGGGCCTGGGTAGTGCCCTGGTCCGCTCCCCTCCGTAGCTCATCCAACACTGATAAGACTACAGTTTCGGTGGAGTGTTCAGGTCTAAAACCTGCTTGGAGAGGGTCCAAGTAGCATGTCCGTTCGACAAACGCACCAAGGCTGTTGGCGACATGGGCTTCCATAACCTTACTCAGATAAGGCAGAAGGGAAATGGGGCGGTAGTTGCCCGGTACCTGCGGGTCTAGGCTAGGTTTTTTTAAAATAGGGACAACCTCGGCTAGTTTGAAGAGATCAGGAAAATTTCCTTGAGCAAGGGAATTGTTAATAAGTGATAGGGGAGGGTCTTGGCAACGTAAAAATGCTTCTTGGAGAATACGGGGAGGACAGCTGTCCATAGGGGAGCCAGAGCCAATCTTCTTAAGAAGACCATAAAAGATTTCCTTAGTAACAGGAGGAAAATGGTCCAAGACCTCACTGTTAGGCTCGCACCCTAAATAGGGCAAAGGATCCAAAAGTTTGGGGATGCTTGCCATAATAATAGTGATTTTTTTCAGTAAAAAATTGATTCAGTGAATCACACAAATGTTGAGACGGGGTGGGTTTCACAGTAACTCTATCAAGTTTGGACAGTTCCTCCACTATTGTGAACATTTCTTTGGTTTTATTAGCAGATTTTAAAATTTTGGATGAAAAATACTCAGCCTTAGTTTGCAGAATTAGTGCTTTATAGTCCTTGAATAGAGATAAGAATGTGACTTTAAGTCTAGGGCAATAGCTGTGACGCCATTTGCGTTCTGCTTGCCTAAGAGCTAGTTTCTTTGCCTTCAGCTCTGAGGAAAACTAATGTTGTGCATCATGAGGCATCTTTGTTTTCACTTTCCCCAGAGGGACTAGGTCGTCTCTGGCCACATCCAGCTAAGTGTTAATTTTGGCTGCTTGGATATGGAGTGACTCCCTCCCTACTCTAGGTGCCGAGGCATCCAGCCCGAGGCAGAAATCATCCATATCCACTTTATTCCAGTTTCTAGCTAAGAAGCTGACTGATAGGGCGGTGGTGTGAGCAGGAGCAGAAGGGATGAAAAAAGTAGCCAATGGATGATCTGACCAGGGACAAGGGGCCACTTGTAGATGAAGAATGTCCAGGTTAGTAGTCCAAACCTGGTCGAGAGTGTGACCTTTAACCTGGGTCGCGACTTTTATGTGTTGGGTGCAATTCAATCCTGTTAATAATTCAGAGAATTCCCGCGAGCAAGGGCTTTCATGTAAGTCATTAGTTGAAATCACTCGCAATCACTACACGAGCGTTGTTGATGACTAGCTCGGCAATTTTGTCAGCTACCATCTGGGAGAAAGTGGGCATATGGGAAGGGGGGCGGTATAGAAGCACACAGATAAAAGAGAGGTCCTGGGAATCGAATTTCAAAGAGAGGCTATCTACTTGGGGAACGCCTAAGGGGGCCAAAGGGGTCACTTTATGTTTCTGTTTAATAACAGCTTGCCACCCCTCCTTCCACATTCCCTGCGGGTCCGTCAGGCCGAAGGATATAATAGCTATAGGAGTGCCATAGGAGTGCAAGTGAGGCAACCGCCAGTGCACACAAGTAAATAGGTTCAGGGAGAGGGAGGAGCAGCTGTGAGGCAACGTAATACACATTTGCCAGAAACAACACATGGCAAATATGAATCCCAAAATCGTACTCATCACACGCCACAAAACTTGTAAGCCTGCCAACAGAGCACGCAGAACCACCAATTTACACTAATCTCTCTTACCTCTCACAAATGATCAAAGGTATGCACTCTGCCCGTGGAAGATGACACCCCTCCGAGCCCCGAACACCCCGGCTCAGAGGCAGTACAATGTGGCCCACAAATGCACCACGGGCATTTTTGAGTGCACATTTGACGTGTTAAAGTCACATTTCAGGTGCCTGGACATCAAAGTTTGAAGGCTTCTGTACAGCCCAGAAATAGCGTGCAAGATGATCATTGCATGTTGTGTACTGCACAACATATGTGTACGCACCAATGCCCCATGGATCCAAGTTCCAGATGCACCGGACGATGATGAGGAAGATGAGGCAGGTGGACCACACCCCACTGCAGCTGCAGCAGGAATAGCCTGAAGGAACACAATCATTAACAATTTCTTCGCATGAGCACGTCACATTGTGACTGTCCTTAGCAATCATGGAACAGTACAAAATGACCACATGAGCAGTATGTGCAAATAAATTCATTGCAACACACATGCCCTGTGTACATGTCAGTCCTCTGCATTAGCACATCACTCTGACAAGTGTAAGTGCAACATTAAGTGCTGACAATCTCAGAGATAGCTAATAGATGGTGGCGGAAGAGAATGTGGATGCAGGCTGAGGAAACTGTGTCGATTTGGCAGTTCATAGTGAGTGATGAGTCAGTATGATGCCAAGGTTGCATGCGTGGTCTGTAGGGGTCGGGACGGAGATTCCAGAGCAGCTTGCCACCAGGAGTTATCCCGGGCTGAAGGGATGGGTTCCAGGATGAGTAGTTGGTCTTGTTTGAGTTGAGCTTGAAGCAGCTGTCTTTTATCCCGGTAGCAACAGCCTTCATTCCACTGTGTAAGGTGGTTCTGGTGGTTGTGGATTCATTGGTGAGGGAGAGGATCAGCTGTTTGTCGTAGGCATAGGAGACAATGTTGAGTCTGTGGCTGCTGATGATGGCTGTGAGGGGTGCCATGTAGACGTTAAAGAGGGTGAGGCTCAGGCAGGAACCCTGGTGGAATATAGAGCTAATCTCTGTGGGTTCAGAGAGGAACGTTGGTAGTCTGACACGCTGGGTTCGGTCAGTGATGAAGGAGCGGATCCAATCCAAAGCCTTGTCGTGGACGCTGGCATGGTGGAGTCTTGTGATTAGGGTGAGGCTGGGCACGGTGTCGAAGGTGATGGAGAGGTCTAGTAGGATGAGGGCTGTGGTCTCGCCCCAGTTGAGGAGGGAGCGATGACCGTCTGTGGCAGCGAGGAGTGCAGTCTCTGTGCTGTTGTTGCTTCAGAAGACGGATTGGGAGGTGTCCAGGGCGTGGTTCACTTCGATGAAATCAGACAGTTGGCCATTAATGGACTTCTCTATGACCTTGTCTGGGACGGGGAGGAGTGAGATTGGTCTGAAGTTCCTGAGGTCTGTCAGGTCTGAGGATGGCTTCTTCAGCAAAGGGTTGATCTTGGCGTGTTTCCAGTTGTCGGGGAAGGTGGCGGTTTCGATCGAGCAGTTGATGGTGCGGCAAAGCTAGGGGCGATGGCAGCGGCTGCTCTGGGGAACACATGGTCCAGGGAGGGATCTGTCAGGGCACATGAGTGGATGCTCTTCATGGTCTTGATTGTGTCCTCTCTTGTGAGCGGAGTGAAGCAGAGCACGGTCTGTTGGGGTACAGCTAGGTTGTGTATGATGGTGGCAAGAGTGGTGGCTACATCTGGGGTGTCAAAGCTGTTGAAGATCTTCCTAATCCTGTGCTGGACGAAGGTGCCGAGTTTGTTGCAAAGGTCTTGGGAGCAGGCAAATCTGTGATCTCGCTGTTGGTCCTGGCAAACGTATTGACAATGGCAAAGTGTTCCTTGCTGTTGTATGCACTTGCATTGATTCTGTCTTGGATGGCTGTTTTCTTAGTGGTTTTCAGGAGGAGGTGTGTGCATTGACGGCAGATTTGAAGGTTCAATGAGTTTTTGGGGTATTTGTTGTACCTCCGTCTCTTCTTGAGATGTCTGCAGGGCCATCTGGACTTGTGGAGGGTGGGAGTGGACCAGCTGAAATTCTTGGAGTGTTGTTTGCCTGGTATTTTCTTGAGGGGTGCCAGGGTGTCTGCGTAGTTGGAGATCAATCGCTGGAGGTTGCACACTGCGGTTTGGTGTCTGGGGCATTGGTCGAGTGGTGGTGCTGAGGGATTTGACGATGCGGTCTTTGGTGGCCTTAATTCAGCTGCGACAGAGAGGCGATGATGGTGGTGGTGTACGGTGGGCATGGTGAAGGAGAGATGCATGCAATGATGGTCGGTCTAGGAGAGTTTGGTGGTGTGGCTGTAGTTGAAGGTCCCACTGGCAGAGAAGATGAGGGCCAAGCATGTGTCCGTCTATGCGGATCGATGTGGCGACTAGCTGCTTGAATCTGATGTTGGTGAGATTCTCTGGGAGAGAGGTGGTGCTCTGGTCACTTGTGTTGTCCAGGTGGAACTTGAGCTCTCTGAGTTGGATGTAGTAGTGGAAGCGAGAGCCTGGGGTGTGATGAGGTCTTTGATGGCGTCGGTGAAAGGGAGTCAGGAGACAGTGTCGCATGGTTTCCGTTCTCCCACAGAACTGTGCATAGAGATATGGAACCTCGGCGAATTAGGGTGACCCAAAACTCACCTCAGTACCCAAAATCCCCTTACCAGGATAGCTACAGTGTCTCATTGGTCATAACAAACTCCCAATGTTTAGACAAACCAGAACATGAACTTACGATACCTCAGGTCACGTGGAACACATGAACACTCTTTCGTTATACAATCATTTCAAACCAGAACGTGGAGTAAATGAGGACACGTGCACATTTGAAATATTTATTTACTAATGCCGTTTTCTCAAACGCAGTATTATCAGAAGCAAAGTTATCAGCCTAGTTACTAGTCCATAAAAAGCAAATGGTGACAGCATACTAAGATGCTGTAATGAATAAGGGTTAACACCACCTATTTCTCACCCTCCCTAACTAGCGTATTATATTAATATCTAAGAAGGTCTCTTTGGGTTTTAGCAGGGCGGGCCCATACCTCAAGATCCTAGTATGAAGAGATCACATCAGCTTCCACCAGCTCTCTCTGCATGCGAACCGCATCAAGTGTGTGTCTGTGTTCTAAGCAAAGCAATATAAAACCCGCCTAAAGCCTAAATTTGGCAGAAGCTGCACTTATGTTATGTCTATGAAGGTGCGGAGATCAGACCTCATAACAATTCTGTACCGTGTTATCCTTGAAGCTTCAGCACTCTCTGTAAAGACATAGTTTATTAAGCAAAGCTGATATCAGAGCAATAACATATTATTCTCATGTAAATTATAACGGACTTCTAGGTTGAAAGCTAAATCAACAATTAAGTGTCGTGTGCAGAAGCAGCAAAAGGAAAAATGGCGTTTAAACATTTAATAAGCCTATGCTAACTTAACACATTATAAAGATAAACCGTAGCTATATGACAACAGATGGCGATGCCGATGCCGATGTCCGGAGCAGGGGTTGGTCCAGGTTTCCATGAAGAAGGCGATGTCTGGAGAGGTGGCATTAAGGAGGTTCAAGATTTCTGTGGCTTGGTTGTGGAGGGACCACATGATGAGGAAGATGCAGTTGAGCCGGTAGGATGCGGAGCAAAAGCATATGCGCTAGCAACGCAGCACCAGCTGTACGATGTGGACAATAAGGCCTCGAAGCTCGTAGCCCGGTTGGAGAAGTGAGAAAGGGAACTATCATTGGTGGTAGGGATTAGAGACAAAAAGGGGCACTCCAGACTTCTAGCATTGAAATGCTGAGACTTTTGCTGCCCACTATGAAGGTATATAGGCACTCATGAGTACAAACTATGAAAACGACAGTCAGGAACTACTGAGGGACTTCTCGATGCCCACACTTAATGAGGAGGCGTGCAAGGCCTTAGATGCTGACCTTACTGAAGAATAGTTCGCAGAAGCACTGGGATCCCTCAAATCAGGGAAGGCAGGGGGCCTGAACGGGGTTCCAGTTGAGTTATATAAATACCAGTCCTCCATAGTAACTGCACCATTATTTAAGATGCTATTGGAGGCTCGAGAGAAAGGGCAACTGCCGGCTGACCAGCGTGAGGCCACCATTGTGGTTATACATAAGGTGGGGAAACCTCCAGACCAATGTGCCGATCTCCTTGCTCAACATTGAGGCAAAAGTGCTGGCAAAGGTATTGGCCATTAGACTGGTGTCCGCCATCAACGAGGTGGTCCACATAGACCAATCCGGCTTTAAGCCCTCCAGAAGCGCTCACCACAGCCTGCTAAGATTATACAGAGTACTTCACTTGACAAATTACCCCACAGCCCAGCAGGCGGCATTAGTGTCAGTAGATGCATCAATGGCCTTCGATAGCATAGTGTGGCCTTATTTATTCATGGTGCTTACTAGGCTGGGCTTTGGTCCTAACTATTGCAGTTCGGTGCGTCTCCTCTACCAGGACCCTCGGGCTAGGGTGAGAGTCAATGGGGCACTGTCGAGACTCTTATGATTGTGAAGGGGAACTAAACTGGGTTGCCCCCTGTCGCCATTGCTATTTGCACACTGGATTAGAATTAAAAAGTGGGAAGCAGGTGATACAAAGAGGTTAAAACAGAAAAGCCTTTAGCCGTTTCCTAAAGACCAGGTAGGAGGTGCATATATGTAAGGCCTCTGGCAGCTGGTTCCAGTTCTTAGGGGCAACATACGAAAAGGCTCTGCTTCCGGTGCGGATAAGATGGATACGCGGGATCTTTAATGAGGCTAATGAGGTGGACCTAAGATTGCAGCCCAAGACGTGCTTAACCACATGGATGCTGCAAATATTTCTCTGCTGTGCTGCAGATCCATTATTTCCATTGTTCATGACGAGCTCAGCTCGTCATGAGCACACAAGCAGTGTACTGCATGACGAGCTGAGCTCGTCATGAGCATGGAAGGGGTTAATGAGCTTCTTTTGTAAGTTAAAATGACCCTTTCCATTCACAGCATTGAATGTAAGGCAACAGATCTTGAAAAAGGACCTTTTTTCACTGAAAGCCAGTGAAGCTCTCTAAGCAAAGGGAGTGAAGGAGAGCTGGGAGGACGATTGAATATCATCCTTGTCGCAGTTTTTTTAATCACTTGTAGATTGGCTAACAGTGTCTCCCCCACTTACGCCAATAGCGCATTTCCGTAGTCGAGGCGACTCATAACCATCGCCTGGACCACGGTGCTGCGGTGTTTCAACGGCAAGTAAGGTAATATCTTGCACAGAACACGTAGGCTATAGTAGCAGGAACCAATAGTAGTTGTGATGTGGTCCTTCATCATTAGGGTTTGGTCTAATTTCAATCCCAGGCTTTTTACTGAGGAGGTAGGGGGGGGAGCCACTCCCAACGGGTGAGGCTACCAGTCAGCCGTCCAGATGCTTTACCCAGGAGCATAAGCTCAGTTCTTTTGGGGTTTAGCTGGAGGCAACTTTCTGTCATCCACTTTGAGATAGCAAGCATACCCGCTGAAAATCGTAGTTTCTCGTCTGCGGTATTAGAACCGATAGGGAACATCAGCTGAGTATCGTCAGTGTAAGAGAATATTTTGAACCCATATGGTTCAACAATTTTGTCCAAAGGGGCCATATACACGTTAAAGAGTGTAGGGCCAAGACGCGAGCCCTGAGGCACACCCTTATCTAGCCACAATTTTGGGGACAAGTGAGAACCTAGCATTATTGTTTGCCATCTATCTGACAGAAAGTTAGTAAGCCCTTTTAAGGCTGGATCCCGAATACCACAAGCATGTAATCTCTCCACAAGCAGTCGATGGGAGATAGTATCAAATGCTGCGGAGAGATACAGGAGGATCAATATCATTGATCCTCCTGCATCCAAGGCCTGTCTCATGGAATCGGTGACTGCCAGAATGGCTATCTCCGTGCTAAAGCCCGGACGAAAGCCAGATTGTGAAGGGTCTAAGATCTTGTTAGATTCTAGGTAGGAGCTTAGTTGTTTATGTATTAATGTTTCCAATAGCTTACCAAGCAGAGGCAGCAAGGATATGGGTCTATAATTACTGAGGACCTGAGGGTCACCTGTAGGTTTCTTCAGAATCAGCCGGACATATGCTTCCTTCCAGGCAGAGGGGATTGAGCCGGATAGAACCAAGCTGTTACATTATTTTTCAATTTCCGGTGCACACATGGGGGAAAGAAGAGCCATCAATTTTGGTGGGCATAGGTCACCAGGCGAGCCAGATTTAGTGACTGACAGTAATTTGTCTATCTCATCCAGCGCTATTATTTCAAACTGGTCCAGATGACATTGCCGTCTCCTCAAGACCAGTGGTTTGTTCTACATTTTTAGAGGCTATAGTAGGAAAGTTACCATATATCAAAGAGATTTTTTTCATAGAAATAATTAGCTATTGAATCACAAAGTTCCTGAGACTCAACTGGTGACTGTTTACAGGGTTGAGGTGACACAGAATCTTTAACGATATTGAACAGAGCTTTAGAAGAGTTGTTAGATTGTTCAATTTGATTCAGAATGTAAGTTCGTCAAGCCACTTTCATTTTTTGATGGTAGCTAGATAGAGCTAGTTTATAGATTTGTCTGTCTGCAACATTTTTTGTACTTCTCCTTAGCCTCTCAAACGCTTTGCAGTTTGATTTGTCAATCTTCAGTTCGCCTGAGTACCAGGGGGCAGAGAGCTGCCGCTGAACTGGGCTCTGGTAAATTTGAGGAATGACTAAATCTAATGCCGTCACTAATTTTATATTGAAACTTGCCAACAAATCAGTGGCATCATGATCATTATAGGCATGATCCCTCCTATGGGGGGGAACGCCTCCTTAAAAGACTCCAAAGTAAGTTTATTCCAGGGCCTACGTGGTTCTTTCTTTGTCTGTTTTAAATGAACCGTAGAGGTTGATCCAGTTGGGGCTAGATATGTGAACATGATCATACAATGAGCAGTCCACGTGAGGGGAAATGGGGGATAACTGCTAAGATGTTTCATGTTGGTAAAAATTAGATCCAGAGTGTGCCCAGCTCGATGAGTAGGCCTGAGCACCCTTTGTGAAAGACTGATATGGTTTAGACTACAGATAAGCTTGTTTACCTCAGGGTTTGCAAAGTCTTCCCCATAGAAATTAAAGTCACCTAATAGGATAAACTTACTAGAAGCCAGAACATGCATTGCGATTAGTTAGATCGAGTAATAGGCAAAATTAGTTTTCGGGCCTGGCGGCCGATAAATTAAAGCTCCGTTCCAGGTATCTGAGGAAGACATAGTGATTTTAAAGATCCCCAGTTCCAGTGTGTCATTGTCTAAAGAGGACAGCCATTGCACCTTTAGATGGTCATTGAAGGCAATGGTAATACCTCCCCCTGTTTTCCCCACTCTATCAAGATGAATACATTTGTAGTCCTCCGGTATTGCTAGGTTGATCGAGGGATGATTAGTTGGAGTTAGCCAGGTTTCTGTAATAAAACAGACCTCCGGATAGTGGGAAGAGATCAAATCCCATATCTCGATGGATGTTTGGCTAAATATTGAACATTACATAAAATGTACTTGGGGCTCTTGGAAATATGGGCAGGTTCATTTAATAAATTATCAGGGCCCATAATACCAATAACACTCTGGAACCTGCAAGATCTGCAGTTTACCGGACCTTCAAGCGTTGAGGGAAACTTAATAGGGCAACAACTCTCGGGTAGCTGGTCTGTACATCCTATTGTTCCTATTTCATGTAGTGCATTTCCAGAGTATATTATACGAGCTGTGGGCAGAGCAGTAGTCCCAATTTGGGCAGCATTTCCAGCCTCTAGGCTCGGTCGGGCACGGACGGGCGCAGACGGGCTTGCCTTTGGCGCTCCTTCGGCGAGCTGGCGGCGCGTTCGCTGCGCGTATGCACTGATGTGGTCATATATGCAGGCAGGGCGGGTAGGGCGAAAACAACTGGCCTGCAAGCAGTAGTTTCCCCAAGATGGCGGCTCCGAGAAAGAGTGAACGTCTTTCCCTTAAACCCGGTCAGCACCTAGTCGGCTGAGAGGGTAAGAGCGTAATTGTGAAGTTAAAATGAAACAAAATGCAATTTTTAAAAACAGGCGCAACGTAAATCTAAGCTTTACCACGATTCTCGGCTTCTGCCTCAAGAATCACTAAGTATGCGCATGTGCGCGCTGGCGCTGAATTTATGCTGGCAGGGCAGGTAGAGCGAAAACAACTAGCCCGCAAACAATAGTTCCCCCAAGTTGGCAGGTCGTAGAAAGAGTGAGCGTCTTTCCCTTGTCCCCTGTCAGCACCTAGTCGGCTGAGAGGGTAAGAGAGTAACCTTGAAGTTAAAATGAAACAAAATGCAATTTTTAAAAATAGGCGCAAAGTAAATCCAAGCTTTACCATGATTACCGGCTTCCACCTCAAGAATCACTAAGTATGCGCGCGTGCGTGCTGGCGCTGAATTTATGCTGGCAGGGCAGGTAGGGCGAAAACAATTGGTCCGCAAACAGTAGTTCCCCCAAGATGGCGGCTCCGAGAAAGAGTGAGCATCTTTCCCTTGTCCCCTGTCAGCACCTAGTTGGCAGAGAGGATAAGAGCATAATCGTGAAGTTAAAATGAAACAAAATACAAGTTTTTAAAAACAGGCACAAAGTAAATATAAGCTTTACCACAAATCCTGGCTTCTGTCTCAAGAATCACTAAGTATAGAGGCGTGCGCGCTGGCGCTGATTTTATGCTGGCAGGGCAGGTAGAGCGAAAACAACTTGACCGCAAACAGTAGTTCCCCCAAGATGGCGCCTCCGAGAAAGAGTGAACGTCTTTCCCTTGTCCCCGGTCAGCACCTAGTCGGCTGAGAGGGTAAGTGCGTAATCGTGAAGTTAAAATGAAACAAAAGGCACATTTTTAAAAACAGGTGCAAAGTAAATTTAAGCTTTACCACAATTCCCGGCTTCCACCACAAGAATCACTAAGTATGCGCGCACTGGCGCAGAATTTATGTTGGCAGAGCAGGTAGGGTGAAAACAACTGGCCCGCAAACAGTAGTTTCCCCAAGATGGCGGCTCCGAGAAAGAGTGAGCGTCTTTCCCTTGTCCCCAGTCAGCACCTAGTCGGCTGAGAGGGTAAGAGCGTAATCGTGAAGTTAAAATGAAACAAAATGCAGTTTTTAAAACAGGAGCAAAGTAAATCTAAGCTTCACCATGATTCCCGGCTTCCGCCTCAAGAATCACTAAGTTGCAAGGTGACTTAACATTTTTGATTTGTTTGGGAGCTACTCCGGATATACCATTAATTAGTCAAAGTCAATGGTGTTCCCGTTATCCAGGCACTCACCAGAACTCCCAGCGAGGTGTGCAGCCGCGGTTGGTAGTGGGTGTACCTGCAGGGCGGTGACGTGGGGAGGGGGAGGGGCAGGGTGGGGGGTAGTAATGTATGGATTACGGAACTTTACAGGTATGTAAACATTGAAATAAATAAAACGAATTTCGTTGTGCGCACTGCATCCCCAAATGCGATGTAGTGCGCACAACAAAATTAGTTTGATTTCCACACAATTTGTTTTGTTCGCACACAACACCCATGGCTTTTAGACACTGTCCCAGATTTAGAAGGATTGGTAAATATAAGTCAGCACTAAAAAATAATGCCTTTCAAGGAGAGGAGTTGAAGTGAGGCAATGAGAAATACTTTTATTTTGTCATGTTTTTTTCTCTTTCTATGCTTGCTGCATTCTGCAGCACACATAGAAGGAGTAAAACTCCATTAATATTTGTTTTTCTGCTGGAAGGGTTTCCTTCCTGCGCAAACACAATCATCCCTGTAGCGCTGGCAGCCTTGCACCATGGTGCAAGGGTGCCTGCGTTGGTGCAGGTGAGAGCACAGGAGTGCGCCCTATTGCTGTAATTACAGCGCATCCGTGCATTTTTTTAAATGATGCAACTTGGAGCAGCAAAATTGCTGGGGGTGCTGAGCCATTTTATTGTAAATATCCCCCTTTGTTTACAATATTCCTCCACAAGTATGCTTTTGTATGGATTGATAGGCGTAGTCACATCTTAAATTAAAACAAAAGGGCTGAGTCACAAAAGCTGAATCTATGCTGGCAGGGCAGGTAGAGCGAAAACAACTTGACCGCAAACAGTAATGCCCCCAAGATGGTGGCTCAGAGAAAGAGTGAGCGTCTTTCCCTTGTCCCCGGTCAGCACCTAGTCAGCTGAGAGGGTAAGAGAGTAATTGTGAAGTTAAAATTAAACAAAATGCAATATTTTAAAATAGGCGCAAAGTAAATCTAAGCTTTACCACGATTACCGGCGTCCGCCTTAACAATCACTAAGTATGGGCGCATGCATGCTGGCGCTGAATTTATGCTGGCAGGGCAGGTAGGGCGAAAACAACTGGCCCGCAAACAGTAGTTCCCCCAAGATGGCGGCTCCGAGAAAGAGTGAACGTCTTTCCCTTGTGCCCGGTCAGCACCTAGTCGGCTGAGAGAGTAAGAGCGTAATCGTGAGGTTAAAATGAAACAAAAAGCACATTTTTGAAAACAGGCGCAAAGTAAATCTAAGCTTTACCACGATTACTGGCTTCCACCTCAAGAATCACTAAGTATGTGTGCGCTGGCACAGAACTTATGTGGCAGGGTAGGTAGGGTGAAAACAACTGGCCCGCAAACAGTAGTTCCCCCCAGATGGCGGCTCCGAGAAAGAGTGAGCGTCTTTCCTATGTCCCCAGTCAGCACCTAGTCGGGTGAGAGGGTAAGAGCGTAATCGTGAAGTTAAAATGAAACAAAATGCAATTTTTTAAAACAGGAACAAAGTAAATCTAAGCTTTACCATGATTCCCGGCTTCCGCCTCAAGAATCACTAAGTTGCAAGGTGACTTAACATTTTTGATTTGTTTGGGAGCTACTCCGGATATACCATTAATTAGTCTAAGTCAATGGTCTTCCCGTTATCCAGGCACTCACCAAAACTCCCGGCGAGGTGTGCAGCCGCGGTCGGTAGTGGGTGTACCTGCAGGGCGGTGACGTGGGGAGGGGCAGGGTGGGGGGTAGTAATGTATGGATTACGGATCTTTACAGGTATGTAAACATTGAAATAAATAAAACGAATTTCGTTGTGCGCACTGCATCCCCAAATGCGATGCAGTGCGCACAACGAAATTCGTTTTATTTCCACACAATTCGTTTTGTTCGCATACAACACCCATGGCTTTTAGACACTGTCCCAGATTTAGAAGGATTGGTAAATATAAGTCAGCACTAAAAAATAATGCCTTTCAAGGAGAGGAGTTGAAGTGGGGCAATGAGAAATACTTTTATTGTGTCTTGTTTTTTGCTCTTTCTATGCTTGCTGCATTCTGCAACACACATAGAAGGAGTAAAACTCCATTATTTGTTTTTCTGCAGGAAGGGTTTCCTTCCTGCGCAAACACAATCATCCCTGTAGCGCAGGCACCCTTGCTGCCTGCGTTGGTGCAGGTGAGAGCACAGGAGTGCGCCCTATTGCTGTAATTACGGCGCATCCCTGCATTTTTAAATGATGCAACTTGGAGCAGCAAAATTGCTGGGGGTGCTGTGCCATTTTATTGTAAATATCCCCCTTTGTTTACAATATTCTTCCACAAGTATGCTTTTGTATAGATTGATAGGCGTAGTCACATCTTAAATTAAAACAAAAGGGCTGAGTCACAAAAGCGTTTATGAGTATGGAAAGTAGAACTTCATGAGTATTATTTTAAATACTCTTACATGCCTTTGTGAAACGACCCCTAAACATACTAGTTAAAGTGCAAACAGGGGACAATCTTTTGTATTTCTACTAACGATATGAATGTTTCCATTTTGTTAAATTTTTCCATTGTATTCCTACTTAAGATATTTTGGATCCTTTCACGAAGGTTTGTAAGAGTATTAAAGGAGTTCTACATGATGTACTACAAAATGCCTTCTGGAATCGCTCCCAAATGGTTACTTCTTAACTAACAAGTTAATGTTAAGACCATAGAGGCCGCAATTAATATTATTTCCAATAAAATACATACATCGAATATGAATGCTAATTCTGATCAACTTTTTGGGAAAAAGATTATCTCTTTTCTATGGTGTTTTACTTCTCTTAAAAACACCAGTGCCATATTTTGTTAACATTGATAATGAAATGTTCTGTTGGGCTAAGTTTGGTTTTAGTAAAATGACTAATTCATTGGAATGTGTTGAGTTTTGCAAGCAGATTGCCCCCAGGTCATACAGGTCAAATAAATCACAAGGTAACTTTACACTGCTCTCCGGGTCGTTTATCTCAGTTTCCTGTTTGATTTCGCTGATGTGATATTATTTGAACTAGTATGATAAAAGGCCATCTGTCACCTGACAGTAATTACCTCCAAGGTCACTGGGAGACAAGAGCAATGTGGATATAATGCTGATTGATATTTATGGTACATTCTATGCAGCACACATTGATAAGAGTACGATGTTAGGTATGAAAGTGCAGTGCTGGGTTTTTAATATTGCGCTTTCTATAAAGACCGGGAAAAGTAATTATATTCTGACTTTGTATGTATTGAATGTTTATTTGATTAGACTCTTGGGGGCATATGTATGAAAAAATCATTTTGCGAGTCCTTAATAGCGATTTTTAGTGAATCACTATTAAGGACTCGCAAAATGCTATGTATGTAGGAATTGCAATAATAATTGCGATTCCTACATATTCCTTAAGTGCGAATCGCAAATTGCGATATGCAATTAAGGAACACCTTACCATTCATTCCTATGGGCCTAGAGGCCCATAGGAATGAATGGGAAAACATTCGCAATTTGCAAATGTAATTTCAAGGGTGCAAGGGTGTCAAATCGACACCCTGTAGCACCCCTGAAATATGAATGTGTGCAAAAGTGGTGCACATACATGCCCTAAGGGCATGTATATGCGCCACATGGCACTTTGAAAAATGCAAATAAGTGCATTTTTCTAAAGAATCGCAAATTACCACCAACCTGAAGTTGGTGGTAATTTGTGATTTCTTAAGCCAAAATCGCACAACTTGGTGTGCTTCATGCATTGCATTAAAGGAATTTGCGATTCCTTAAATGCATTTGCAAAATAGGGAATCGCAAATGTTGTGATTCCCTATTTTGCATGGGCCTTTTCGGATGAAACATCCCAAAAGGCTTTTTCCCGTTCGCAAACAAGCCAATTCTGAGAATCGGCCTGTTTGCGAATGTGAAAAGGGCTTGATACATATGCCTCTTGCAGGCACATGCATCATGAAAAGCTTTTGCGAGTCCTTAATTGTGATTATTAAGGAATCACAATTATGGACTCTCAAAAGCCTATGCATGTAGGAATCGCTATTAAAATAGCGATTCCTAAACATTCCATAATTGTGGCTCACAAATTGCGAGTCGCAATTAAGGATTGGCTTCTCATTCATTCCTATATGCCTACAGGCCCATGGGAATGAATGGGAAATTGCATGCGCAATTTGCGAGTTCCAATAGGTACTCACAAATTGCACATGCAATTTCAAGGGTGCCAAAATGACTCCCTGTTGCACCCCTGACATTGTGATGTGCACCCATGTTGTACACACACAAGCCCCAAGGGCAATACAGATCAAAGTAATTTCTCTGTATTTTGCTGCTCCTAATAGCATTGCATTTAAGGAATCGCAAATTGAGATTCCTTAAATGCAATTGCAATTTAAAAAATCGCAATAAATTGCGATTTCTTGAATTGCGAGTGCATAACAATTTAATGCATCGCAAAAGGCCTTTTGCGGGCAAAACAGATAATTTTTGCAAATTGCACCATTTGCGCTCGCAAAAACCTTTGATGCATGTGCCCTTTACACTCTCAACATTGAGAAAATAGATACTGAAAAACATCATTAATTATGAACTCTGATTCTTCCCCAAGTACGTTGATCTATTTGTGACCAGCATCCCAAATCAATCATATTATAAATATCGGATCATGCAGATTTGGGTGCAACATGCACCAAGATCTACATGTTACACCCTTAACTATGATAATGCATCATTGCCACACCCTATAAGTACAAGTGGTAAATTTGGGCACACACATGATTTTAAAAAGTTCGAAATGGATGCCTAGGCAATATCAAATTAAACAAAGTAGAGGGCTCTAAGAGCACCTATTAAAAACAGAATAGAATTTACACACTACGAGCCCTATCTGGAAAGGTAAAGACACATGTGCATATTTAATCTAGCATATTTTCACCCCTTCATCTAAGTTTAACTTTCTACTTTTATGTTGTTTTACATTCCACCTAATTGGTCAACATGTGTGCAACCAGGGAGGAAACCTGTACCACAGAGATGGTCTTAAAGGATAGGTGTAGGAAATTGGGCTATTAGCTGTGTTGCCTGCACAATTAATAGGTCCACAATTATCCTTACTCGGAAAGAAGCACCCTGTTGTAGAGTTTGACTCCCTCAGAGTAGCAGAGCAGAGCAGTCCAAGGCCTACTGGGGGGAGGTGGTGTGGGCTAGTAATCACCGTACACTGGCACACAATATTAACAGTCAATAAATGATTGTCCTGTCAGTGCTTTCTTTGTAGCAAAAGGAAAAGTACATTTATTTGACACACAATACCAAATACTACACAGTAATTTACAAATATATGCATTGGTGGTTGGAAAATACGACAGAGTACATTGTATAATCACCTTTAACCCCCTAAAATGGGCACATAAATATATAAGGTAATTCTAATTGGTCAAAGGTTCAATATCCACAAACCACATATTAAAGACATAGGGCCCGATGTAGGTCGGTCGGTAACGGCCGAAAATCGGTATTTTCGGCCGTTACCGACCGGTATTTACAAATCGGTATGTAGGGCCACATATTTTACAGATTCGGTAAATTTACCGATCGGTAAATTTACCGAATCTGTAAAATACAGAATCGGTATTCATACCTATTCGGTATTTTTGCTATGTAGGTGGGACTCTTCTGAGTCCCACAACCCTTACCGATTCGGTATTTTACCATCAAATATATTTGATGGTAAAATACCGATTCCGGTGTGCATGCACATGTGTGCATGCACACCTGTGCCATATGACAGGCAGACCTTAGGGCAGGTATGCCTGCCACATGGCCCCCGAATCTTTTTTGGGGGTGCTAGAGGGTGTCAAAGTGACACCCCCTGCACCCTTGTCAAAATCTGTATTTACCGATTCGGTAAATACCGACCGGTAATGCCCCATTCATTCCTATGGGCTTCAATCGGTAAATACAGATTTTTACCGATTCGGTAAAAGGAACATCTGGATGTTCCTACATCTCCACCCCTTAGATTTACCGATTTTTAATTACCGAATCGGTATGATTCGGTAATTAAAAATCGGTAAATCTATTTTACCTACATCGGGCCCATAATGGTTTAGGTAAATGTGATAATCCACAGTTGTAAATACACTTAAAAATATCAATATGAATGAAGCATATGCACTGTGATCAATAAATAATGTCAGTATTATCTCAATAAAGCATTTGAAGTGAGCAATGCATGTTTCTGTGCATTTTTTATAAACTGTCCAACCATAGAAATGCACTATTAAAGGCAGCCCCTAGAGAGCATCACAATTTGATAACATCACACTACAATTATAGACTTAACCCCTGGAGGACGCTTCATTACAGGTAACATTTTTATTCGATTTCAAGCCACAATGATTGCACCTATTCAACCAGCCCTTAGAGAGTGCAGAGCATCCAGTTTGCAGAGCAAACACTCCAGCCTGGGGAGTACTTGAAACAGTAAAAAACATTCTGACATGTTCTGGTTTTCTGTACCCCCTCAAAAATAGTGTCATTAACTTAGAAACTTCTTAGAGGAAGATGCTGCACTCCTGTAGTGCCCCTATATCTTGTTCCTAAAGTTGGTGGTGCTCTCTGTCTGGTTTGGGAGCCATGACAATCATCAAAATGTGCAAATAAGATAGCCCCACAGGGCATTATGTGGTGCTCCTCTGAGAGCAGTGACTACAGAATGAGCGACTCTCCCATATGCAGGGGAAAACTGATGCTTTGTTTTGCCACACGACCATGCACCGTGTTGTTCCTCCTTTTGCTTTTTTCTCAATTTTTTGGGGGGTGCCCTGTTCTACACTGGCACCCCATGCATCAATACATTGGTGGCAGTCGATGGGGCCCAACCCTCGCTGCCCCGTAAGCTTGCACGTGGCCTGCAATTCCGTGTGCAGCCGTGTGAGCCAGCACCATCCCTTTCACTGCCCACACCACAGTCTTCTGTCGGAGCAGTGCTGCTTCCCCAGGCATAGTCACGGGGTGAGGCAAACACTGTTGGGGACCACAATGGCACTCCCCCTGTCCTCCTTCTCAAAAGGGTCAGGACAGGGATCCCAGCCCCATTTCTTGTGAATGTACCCTGGGAGATGGAGTCCCTGGGCCATGGAAGAGTTGGGGAGGGGGCCCCATGCATACCCCCTCCCAGGACATTTTTTAAATATCAGCCCCCATAGAGATGGGGGACCCCTGGGTCAAGAATGAGCCTGGGGTGGGTACCCCACACATGCCTCCTCCTTGGGTGTAAATACATACATTTTCTTTGCACTGACCCCTGGCCCTTACCAAACCCGGGTGTAATTGGTGAAAACGGCGGTGTAGACCCATGTGTTCCATCGGAAAAAAGAGGTCCACAGTTGCCATCCTTTAAAATGCCATAATACGTGCCCCATTGGGCTGAGTTGGACGAAAACAGGGACAGTTGCAGCAGACCTTCTCATCTCCCAAGCAGTGCAGTCTTCAGGGAGCTGGTTCTCTAGATCTCCTACACCAGACTTGCTCATGGACCTTGTCTCTGGGCACAGAAGTAGTGGTGCTTTCTACCAACGGGTCCTCAATGAGTGTAAGGGAACAGCCTCAATGGCCCTTGGGGAGAATCAATGATTCTTGGGTCAACTGGGCAGAGTCCCTAGTACTCAGTGGGCATCAGGAGGTTATTTATTCCCATTATCCATTTGGGCCCCAGGGTTCAGCAGCGAAGAGCAGACAAATCACCAGGCCAGAGAGTGTCTCCCTCTTGTTCAAGAGTTTTTAAAGGGAGAAAGAAGGTTTCAGAAATCAGGCATCCCATTTCAATCCTAGAGTGCCACGTCACCTCTCCACCCCTCCTGCACACCGTGCTGAGACAGTTCATGATGGCATCATCACTAGTCTCATCTCATCTGGGGCCTCAGCTCTGCCGCTCACTGAGATCACTGCCAGGGCCTCCCTTACTAGATGTTTAGAGGGCAACTCCCTACTGTGTTGGTCCCAGAGGTCCGGGCTCTCTCCTTTGTTCAGTGGGCTTGGGCAGGCTCATTCCTTGTACAGTGTGACAGCTGATTGATTGATGCAGATCATACTGCCACCCTTTTCGTCCTCAGGCACTGGGAAATGCACTGTTAATTTCTCCTTTTGTGAAGGAAGGCTGTGTTCCTGCTGCTCAGGATAAATGTAATTAACTGGGCACAGCAGGGTGACAAAAGGCCTGGGCTCTGCTTTTGAGCTGAGCCAGAGAAATATGATAAAGATGACCCATAAGTTGTACAGTTATTATTGTGGAAATTGCAGAATTGATTTTTCCCACACAGGTTATATCTCAATTTGATATCTCACTGGTCTCTGTAGGCCAGAGGGAATCAAACCGGTATTCCAAGGCAGTTTTCTCCCTATGTGCATAATAAAGTGTCATTATAGACAAAATAGTAAATCACATCTTTCCCTATTAGTTTACACTAACATTATAAGGAGTACCCCAGGTCAATGTCTAATTCTGCAGAGCCCCGACTGCACCAGGCTACCTGTCCACAGTTTCTGGGCTGCATACAACTTTAGTCTCTCACACGCAGGTCAAGTGGCATGGTTGAGAAACGTAGTGAGATTCACCCACAGTAAAAAGTCCAAAACTGGAAGATCCAAAAAGCAAAAAAATGGGGGGCGCTGAATGGGCGGAACCCAATTACATTAATAGGGATATTTTTATAACGTGTATTATTTATTTAAAATTAAATAATTTGTTTGAATGGATAACATATAGAAGTTCACTGCAAAATATTGATTACAGTGACACTATAGTTAGATTCAGATTTTACACACATAAACCATAGAAATTCAGCAGTCATAGTGACGCATGTCTTAAGAAACTAAAACTTGTGCCCTAAGGTAACTATAGCTCACGCCCCTCTATGCGTAGTTTTCTCATCAATAATTTTATTGCAAATGTTGCAGTGATGTTATCAATGAAGTCATAAAAGATGTGATTAGGGATGGAATATATGGGGTAATTAACAGGATAAGTCAAGGGCGCAAATTATAGTTTCCTTAGGGCACAAGTTATAGTTACTTGAGATAACTATAACGGATGAAGAATTTTAACCCCTTCGGCGCTGATGACAAAGCCAGCTCGTCATCAGTGTTACCTGCGCTGCGCGGATGACGAGCTGGCTTTGTCATAAACAAGCCATTTTTGAATTTCCCACGTACAGCGGGAAAACGCGGTAGCGCGCAAGCGGTTAAAACATCACATTGTTACTGAACAATTCACCTAAATATAATATTACTTTAACCTTTGTTTTTATCAGTGAATACATTTATATATATTTAAAATATATATTTATATAGATATATATATAATATTTTACCCAAAAAAATACCACAGTTTTCAGGGATGTTGGAGTTAGTTGGACATTTAACTCGTCCAAACCCAGAGAAATGTGTCCGTTATAGTTAGTTGGGCTAAATATAACTTGCGCCCCCGCAATGCACTGCTGATGACCTCACATATTACATCACTCATGGTATGGTCAGTGACATCACTGATGACATCACTGATGACATCTCAAATGACATCACTGATGACATCATCTGGTGAGTGTATGTTTCTGTAAAGTATAAATATGTTTTTTATATATACATATATATATGCCAAGGTGTATTGAAGAATGAGTAGGTGTAGGAGTGTCTGAATGGATGATTTAGTAGGTGCGTGACTGACGGTATAAGTGAGTAATTAGACGTGTCTTATTGAATGCATGGGTTAGTGACTAAACTGTGTGAATGTCTGCATTAGTCTGTCAGTTGGTGTGTAAGCGGCTGCATGGGTTGGTGAGTGGCTACATGAGTGTCTATATGGTTTATTGATTGATTGTCTGACTGTCTGACTGTCTGTATGGGTGCCTGAGCATCTGTG
This sequence comes from Lissotriton helveticus, assembly GCF_964261635.1. Lineage (NCBI taxonomy): Eukaryota > Metazoa > Chordata > Amphibia > Caudata > Salamandridae > Lissotriton > Lissotriton helveticus. The sequence goes on along the minus strand of NC_136060.1, from coordinate 65,345,422 downwards.
TGAGTGGGTGGGCGTGTGAGACTCTGTGCATAGATGTGTGAGTGGGTGATTCACTGGGTGTACAGGTTCAAGAGTGCATCTGTGAAGAGCTGTATGGGTGGGTGAGTGTTTGTATGGGTGTGTTAGTGAGTGAATGGATATCTCAGTGGTACAGGCGTGAGTAACTATATATGTAAAAGACAGTACATGTGAGTGTTGGAGTATATAAATGACTATATGTGAGTATGTGAGAGTGACTGATTGTGAGAGTGGCTGTAGGGATGAGTGTGTGCTCCTGTCAGTGATAGTGTAAAAGAGTAAGTATGTGTTTGTATCTGTATGAATGAGGGAGGTGGTTTGTGTATAACTGTATAGGTGAGTAGTGATTGATTTTTTGCAAGACTGACTAGGTGTGTGAGTAACTCTATGGGTGTGCGGTGGTGTGTGAGTATCTGTACAGGTGTATGATTACATATTTCAGTGGCTAAATTGATGAGTGACTGCGTGTATGAGTGACTGTATGGGTGAGTGGATATGAGTGTAGACCTATGTATCAGTGAGTGAGTATGTACTAGCTGGTATTAGTGTGTCTCAGGTTTTGAGAATGGTAGTCTGTATTTTAGAGGAAGTGTATCAAAGGTTATATTAGGGTGTGAGGAGGTTCATCAGATGATTACGTGGATGATGGCATCAGTGATGTCATCAGTGATGCCATTTGAGATGTCATCAGTGACATCATCAATGATGTCACTGACCATGTCATGAGTGATGTAATATGTCATCAGCAGTGCATTGTTAGGGCGTGAGTTATAATTAGCCCAACTAACTACGACGGCCGAATTTCTCTGGTTTTGTACGAGCAAAATGTCCAACTAACTATAACATCCCTGAAACCTGTGTTTTTTTCAGTGAACTGCTAAGGTTTTTTAAATGCTAATTTCTAACTATAACGTTCCTGAAACCTCAGTTTTTTTCTGTGAATTTCAAAAGGTTTTTTAAATTCTAATTTCTAACTATAAAGTCTCTGAAACCTATGGTTTTTACAGTGAATTACCAAGGTTTTTTAAATGATATTATAATGTTACTCAATCCTATATTTTTTTTTACTACATATATACATATTTATATATTTTTAAAAAGTTGAGAATAATCCATTGTTAGGAAAACTATATTCATTTTAAAAATTTGTATTATCATACAGAAGTTGCGCACCCTAAACAATGGCTGCACGCATTTTTTTAGCCATTTTGAAAAGTCACGCGGGGGTTGCGACTTCAGCGTAATTTGGAAAGTATGAAATATCTTTAAATTAATTAGGAATAAAAGTTTTGCTTTAAGTGTTTGTAAATTTGCTGTATGAGCGGCGAATGCGCTTAGTGTGTCCGACCCCTCCCTGCACATATTTGACCGCGCCGAGGTCACGACTTTGGCGCATTATTGAACTTGAAAAGACTGTTGAAAGTTTGAATATGATATTAGACTGAGCAGTTTTGCTAATATACTTAATAAAAGTTTGTCGAAATTCATATTTATAGTATATAATCATGTATAAAATATTTCGTGGGTGCGCGAAGAGTGTGAGATGGGTGCGCGCACCTTAAAACTTCATGTAAGCACAAGAAAAAAATTATCTGATTGCTTTAAATCAATTTCATTGTGGAAGAGGGAGGATCCATCCTCTTGATGTTCCCCTTATTTTTTGTCTTTTATAGAGACAAGAACTGTTTTCTGCTTCACTTTAAAACTTGACCTTTTTTGAGTGTTTCTTTATTTTATAAAGCAACTATGGCTTCCAGTCTGATCCTTTGGCCATTGAGGAGGAAGAACAGATGGTAGACCAGAACAAAAAAAAAAGAAAGAAACCATTGTGTGGGCTTGTTTCACCATGAAAGGTGAAGGCTCAAAAATTTACTTGCATTATTTCCCAGAAAGTGCTGTCTAGAGGGTCCGACAATAAATATTTGTGTGGTACCAGCAGCATGTAGAAACACCTAGAGAGTATAAACCCAGTACAACTGGCAAGAGAGGAGAGGAGAAGAGAGTTGAATGTTGCTGCCGAACGAGATTGAAATCCTCCACCTGCTCCAAGGCCCCACATTCTTCCTGAATTTTTAAATGCAGCACTTAGTTGCATTAAGTGTGACACCACACTCTGTATTGGAGAGCAGTGTGTGGACATTATCTCTGTTGCTCTAAAAGCACATAAATGTTAATTTTACTTTTTATAATGTGCTTTTGTTTTTGTTGGAGGGATTGTTTCCTGATCTTCATTTTTGTCTGTTGTTTTAAAAAAAAACCACACAAAACAAGTTTAAAATGTTAAAAGTAACAAAAACATTGTTCTGAAAATAAAAAAGCATTCTTACGGAACCACCTCTACTCGTTAAAAAAGAAAAATTACTTAAGTGATTGATGATTAGGGTACTGCAAGGAGAGTGCATGGTGAATTTATAAGTGCATTGGTTTTGGCGCAGTGATTAGATAAGGACATGGGGCTGGCTGGGTGATTAGAGGAGTGCATAGGTAGTAACGGAGATTACTGGACTGCATAGGTAGTGCTCAAGGGATTGCAGCAGTGCATGTGTTAGTGACTGGGTCATTGAATGAGTACATGGTTACTGAGTGGATGATTAGAGTACTGCAAAGAGAGTGCCTGAGTGAATTTATAACTGCATGGGTATTGGCAGAATGATTGCATTAGTACATGGTAGTGGCTGGGTGGCTGGAAGAGTGCATGGGCAGTGACAGGGTGAAAACTGGACTGCATGGTTACTACCAGGGGTATTGAAGGAGCGAATGAGTAGTGTGTAGGTGGCTAGAGGACTGCATGGGTAGTGCACAGGAATTGTAGTAGTGCATGTGTTAGTGCCTGGATCATTGATTGAATACATGGAAGTTGAAGTTAAAAGTTCTTGATAGAGCGCACGGTGACCGAGCGGCTTCCTGGCGCTAAAGTTGAGGGCTGAGATGGATGGAATTCTACCGAAAGGAGATCAGCAGGTGTACGCTTGGGAGAACAGGAAGGTCTTAAGGGCCTTGCGGAATTGTAGGTAAACTGGGATGGATCTAATGGACAGTGGGAGACTGTTCCAGAAGCGAGGGGCTAATACAGAGAAACTAGTGCCTCCAGTTTTGGATCTGCGGAAGCGCGGAACATTGAGAAGCGCCTGATTGGAGGAACGGAGGGCACGGTTCGGGGTGTAGGGACTGATGAGGGAATTAATTAAAGCCGGAGCAGTGCGGGCACGAGCCATGAAGGCCAGACAGCCCATCTTGAAAAGGGATCTGTGGCAAATGGGAAGCCAGTGAAGGGATTTCAGAACAGGAGTGATGTGGAGGGACTTAGGAAGGTGAAGGATAAGACGGGCGGCCTGATTCTGGATAGCCTGAAGACGGCGTAGTTCGTAGGCCGGAATGCCCATGTAGATGCTATTCCTGTAGTCAAGACGAGAAAGAATCATAGCCAAAATAATACGTTTAAGAGCATCGGAAGAAAAAAAATGGGACACTTTCCGAATAATCCGGAGGGAAAGGAAGCAGGAGGAGACAACTGAACTAATCTGGGCATGCATGGAGAGGTCCCGACTGACTTTAATGCCCAAGGTCTTTGCAGAGGCCGCTGGTGTGGGCGGGGAGCCAAAGGTGGAGGGACAAAAGGCGGCAGACCAGGGGGAGGTGATAGGGCCAGTCAGGACCAACTCCGTCTTGTCCAGATTAAGTTTAAGTTGGTTGTGATTCATACACTCACAGATGAAAGCTAGGGTAGAGTGGAATTTGGGTAAGGAGTCCAAAGGAGAGGAAAGATCAAACACTAACTGGAGGTCATCCGCGTAATTATACACGGAGACCCCCATGTCAAGTAGAGAGAGAATGAGGGGGTGGATGTAAAGGTTGAAAAGAAGAGGGGACAGGGAGGGACCTTGGGGGACCCCGCAAGGAACCAAGCGGGTGGGGGCAGTGAAACCAGAAAGATGGACCGCCTGAGTCCGTTCTTTAAGAAATGAGGCGAGCCAAGAGAGGGCAGTGCCCCAAACGCCTGCTGCGTGGACACGGCCGAGAAGGATTGAGTGGTCGACCGTGTCGAACGCAGCGGACAAATCAAGGAGCACCAAGGCTTGGGGGAGGTTGGAGTCAGCCTTGCTCTTTAGCTCATCTAGAACGGATAGGACCACTGACTCAGTAGAGTGGGCCGGGCGGAATCCCGCTTGGTGGGAGGCCAGCAGATGGTTGTCCTCAATACAAGTGGAGAGACAAGATGTAATATAACTCGCTAAGATCTTCCCAAGGTATGGAAGAAGGGAAATGGGTCTAAAGTTGGACGGAAGGGAGGGGTCTAAGCCGGATTTTTTTTAAATGGGGAAAACTATGGCCGATTTAAAGGATTTCGGGACCAGGCCGGAGGAGATAGAGGCATTAAGAAGGGAAAGGGGAGGATCAGGACAGTGAGTGAAGAGCTCTCTCAGAATGCGAGCTGGAACGCAGTCAGCCGGGGAGCCTGACTTCACTTTCTGGACTAAAGCTACTGACTGAATGATTAGAATACTACAAGGTGAGTGCCTGAGTGAATGTATAACTGCATGGGTATTGGCGGAATGATTGCATTAGTACATGGTAGTGACTGGGTGGCTGGAAGAGTGCATGGGCAGTGACGGTGAAAACTGAACTGCATGGTTACTACCCGGGTAATTGAAGGTGCCAATGAGAAGTGTGTAAGTTGTTAGAGGACTGCATGGATAGTGCATAGGGGATTGCAGCAGTGCATATGTTAATGCCCGGGTCATTGCATGAGTACATGGGTAGTGACTGGATGATTATAGTGGTGCAAGGAGAGTGCATGGTGAATTTATAAGTGCTTAGTTTTTGGCGCAGTGATTGGATAAGGACATGGTGCTGGATGGGTGATTGTAGGAGTGGATAGGTAGTAACAGTGAGATTACTGGACTACATAGGTAGTGCTCAAGGGATTGTAGCAGTGCATCCGTTAGTGCCTGGGTCATTGCATGAGTACATGGGTAGTGACTGGATGATTAGAGTACTGCAAGGAGAGTGCATGGTGAATTTATAAGTGCTTGGGTTTTGGCGCATTGATTGGATAAGTACATGGGACTGGCTGGGTGATTGGAGGAGTGCATAGGTAGTAACAGGGGTATTGCTGGACTACATGGATAGTGCTCAGGGGATTGTAGCAGTGATCAGTTAGTACCTGAATCATTGCATGAGTACATGGCTACTTAGTGAATGAATAGAGTACCTCAAGGAGAGTATCTAAATGAATGTATAAGTGCTTTAGTAGCAGCAGAGTGATTGGATTAGAACACGGTACTGGCTGAGTGACTGGAGGAGTGCATGAGCAGTGACAGGGTGATTACTAGACTGATTGGGTGCTACCAGGGGAATTGAAAGAGCGAATGAGAAGGTTGTAGGCGGTTAGAGGACTGCTTGGGTAGTACACTGGAACTGTAGCAGTGCATGTGTTAGTGCATGGATCATTGCATGAGTACATGGGTAGTGACTGGATGGATGATGAGAGTACAGCAAGGAGAGTGCATGGTGAATATATAAGTGCTTGGGTTTTGGCGCAGTGATTGGATAAGGACATGGTGCGGGATGGGTGATTGTAGGAGTGGATAGGTAGTAACAGGGAGATTAATGAACTGCATAGGTAGTGCTCAAGGGATTGTAGCAGTGCATCAGTTAGTGCCTGGCTCATTGCATGGGTACATGGGTAGTGACTGGATGATTAGAGTACTGTAAGGAGAGTACATGGTGAATTTATAGGTGCTTGGGTTTTGGTGGACTGATTGGATAAGTACATGGTGCTGGCTGGGTGATTGGAGGAGTGCATAGGTACTGACAAGGAGATTACTGGACTACACAAGTAGTCCTCAGGGGACTGTAGCACTGCATCTGTTAGTGTCTGGGTCATTGCATAAGTACATGGTTAGTGACTGGATGATTAGAGTGCTGCAAAGATAGTACCTGGTAAATTTATAAGTGCTTGGGTATTGGTGCAGTGATGGAATAGGTACATGGTGCTGGCAGGGTGATTGAAAGAGTGCTCACAGAGTGACATGGGAGAATACTGGAGTGCATAGGTAGTGCTCTGGGGATTGCAACAGTGAATGTGTTGGTGCCTGGGCCATTGCATGAGTACATGGGAATGACTGCATGACTAGAGTACTGCAAAGACAGTGCATGGTAAATTTATAAGTGCTTCGGTTTTGGGGAACTGATTAGATAACTATATGGTGCTGACTTAATGATTGGATGAGTGCACAGGGAGTGACAGGGGGATTGCTGGACTGCATGGCTAGTGCTCTGGGGATTGTAGCACTGCATGAGTTAGTGCCTAGGCCATTGCATCAGTACATGGGTAGAAACTGGATGATTACAGTGGCTTAAGGAGAGTGCATGGTGAATTTATAAGTGCTTGGGTTTTGGCAGAGTGATTGGATAAGTACATACTGCTGGCTGGGTGATAGGAGGAGTGCATAGGTAGAGACAAGGGGATTACTGGGGTGCATAGGTAGTCCTCAGGAGATTGTAGCTCTACATCTGTTAGTGCCTGGGTCATTGCATAAGTACATGGTTATTGACTGGATGATTAGAGTTCTGCAAAGAGAGTACATGGTGAATTTATAAGTCCTTGGGTAATTGGCGCAGTGATTGGATAAGTACATGGTGCTGGCAGGGTGATTAGAAGAGTGCTCAGGGAGTGACAGGAGGATTGCTGGAGTGCATAGGTAGTGCTCTGCGGATTGTAGCAGTGCATGTGTTAGTGCCTGGGCCATTGCATGAGCACATGGGTAGTGACTTTATTTTAGAGTACTGTAAGGAGAGTACATGGTGAATTTTTAAGTGCTTAGGTTTTGCCAGAGTGATTGGATAAGTACATGGTGCTGGATGGCTGTCTGGAGGAGTGCATAGGTAGTGACGGGGGATTACTACGGTGCATAGGTTGTCCACAGGGGATTATAGTACTACATCTGTTAGTGCCTGGGCCATTGTATAAGTACATGGTTAGTGATTGGATGATTAGAGTGCTACCAAGAGAGTACATGTTGAATATATAAGTGTCTGGGTTTTGCTGCTGTGATTCGATAAGTACATGTTGCTGGCAGGGTGATTGGAGGAGTGCATAGGTAGTAACAGGGTTATTACTGGGATGCATAGGTAGTCCTCGGGGATTCTAGCACTACATCAGATAGTGCCTGGGTCATTGCATATGTATCTGGTTAGTGACTGGATGATTACAGTGCTGCAAAGAGAATACATGGTGAATGTATAAGTGTTTGTGTTTTGGTGTAGTGATTGGATAAGTACATGATGCTGCCAGAGTGATTGGAAGAGTGCTCAAGGAGTGACAAGGGGATTGCTGGAGTGCATATGTAATGCTCTGGGGATTGTAGCAGTGCATATGTTGGTGCCTAGGCCATTGGATGAGTACTTGGATATTGACTGCATGATTACAGTACAGCAAATACAGTACATGGTGAATTTATATGTGCTTTGGTTTTGGGGAAGTGATTAGATAAGTATATCTGCTGGTGGAATGATTGGAAGAGTACACATGGAGTGACTGGAGGATTGCTGGACTGCATAGGTAGTGCTCTGGAGATTTTAGCACTTCGTGAGTTAGTGCCTTGGCCATTGCATGAGTACATGTGTAGTGACTGGATAATTAGAGTGCTGCAAGGAGAGAGCATGATGAATTTTTAAGTTCTTGGGTTTTGGCGGAGTAATTGGATAAGAACATACTGTTGGCTGGGTGATTGGAGGAGTGCATAGGTAGTGACAGGGGGAATACTGGGGTGCATAGGTAGTCCTCAGGGGATTGTAGCACTACATCTGTTAGTGGCTGGGTTATTGCATAAGTGCATGGTTAGTGTCTGGATGATTAGAGTGCTACAAGGAGAGTGCATGGTGAATTTATAAGTGCTTGGGTATTGACACAGTGATTTGATAAGTACATGGTGCTGGCAGGGTGATTCAAAGAGTGCTCAGGGAGTGACAGGGGGATTGCTGGAGTGCATAGGTGCTCTGGTGATTGTAGCAGTGCCTGTGTTAGTGCATGAGCCATTGCATGAGTACATGGGTAGTGACTGGATGATTGCAGTGCTGCAAGGTGAGTGAATGGTCAAATTATAAGTGATTGGGTTTTGACAGCATGATTGGATAAGTATATGGTGCTGGCAGGGTCATTAGAAGAATGAACAGGGAGTGACAAGGGGATTGCTGGAGAGCAAAATGTAGTTCTCTGCGGATTGTAGCAGTGCATGAGTTAGTGCATGAGTCATTGCATGAGTGCAAGGGTAGTGCTTGGATACTAACAGGGTGAATGCACAATATGGAATCAGTAAATCATTACTCTTGTAGTTTTAAAATCACATATTCACCACCTCTGCACTCCTGTAATAGGTCAGGCCTCTCTCAATAGTTCAGTAAGCATACATACAACTATATAAATACAACCTGAACACATAGATGAGTCATTACATACTATCTAGTTAAGTAGATAAGTACAACATACCAGAAAGGGTAATATGTGGTTGTTTACTTTTGAGCTTCATCTTGACCATTCAATCTACAAATATGCGACATCATCAAACTATACCTCTCAACATACTTAAGAAAGAAGGATAATTAACAACACCGTTTATGAGCATTTCTAAAACCACACTTGTATTATACATCTTCACCTTTGTATCTAAAATTATGTGGCATCATTGAATTATAACTTTGGTCAGACTACAAAAAGAAGCATAATTAACAACACATTATTTCACCATTCTATCGTAAAACAAATGGCAAACTAATAACAGAAACCTAATTATTATCACATTATATGATCATCTTTCAAACAGCACAGTTGTGCTGCATCTTTACCAAAGTATTATGCAGCATCATTCAACTATTCCTTTTGTAGAGAGAAGAAAAAAATGAAGGCTAATAAATTACACCTTATATGAACATCTTTCAAACTACACATTTGTACTGCATCTTCATCCAACTATCTAAAAAAATATGTGGCAGCATTCAACTATACCTTTGAACAGATGTAAAAAATAAGCTTAATTAATAATATCAGTAATCATCTTAAATAATACACATATTACTGTACAGACTCTTTTTTAAACAATATTCAAGCACAACAAAACAAATTTCAATATAAATCTCTGCATTTAATAATATATTTCAAACAACACAGTTTTAGAATAATTTCAAATCTATTTTAAATGTATAACTCAACTTGCAAATAAATCTGTTGAATGACAAATCTCACACACTCAGACAGGATTTTCTTTTGCACACAGTCAATATAATGTACCAGCCTCAGAGAGGTAAACCAGTAATGGGAAGGTTTCCTCCTCTTTTTCCATATAAATACACATAAGCAACAAATGGCATTGCTTCCCAGAGTTATTCAAATTGTAAAACACATTTCCATTGGTCACAGATAATAACTCTTATCAACTGACTTCTTTACCCCTTCTGCTTGATGACAGTTTCCATAGCAACAGCTCATGCAACATTCAACTTAACTGACAGGTCACAAGTTCATTATGTTTTCCAGTTCACCACACAATGTTGCAAATGGAAACAGCAGGTGTGGTTGCCTTTGCAGAACATGACCTTATTCTTTCTACTGTACTTTCCAAACATTTTTTAATAACCAATAATAAACTTGCTTTTTTTGAATGTACAATGATCTTAAACAGCCAATCAATTCTCTTCTTTCTTAAAAACAGCATTTTAGAAACCTCTCATTCTACCAACTGACTATCTCAGCTACAGACATCTTTTAATTACCTACAGACATCCCTTCAAAATGCTGTCTGTGTGGATTGTTGGGCACAGCTATGTATTCTGGTGCAAAAGGTATGCTGAAAACAGAGGTATTGACAAAGACCTAGCATTGCAAAATGTAGACATTAAATGGATTGGGCAGAGAGGATTAAAGTGGCAGCAATTGATGTCTTTGATTAAAAATGTTTTGCATCTCCGAGCCCCTGACCTCATGAGTTTGCACTGTGGTGGCAATGACCTAGGCACACTGACTGGAGTAGGTCTGCATTTGCTAATGAGGGACACCTTTGCAGAATTGATGTTGCTTTTCATCAAACTGTCTTTGTATACTCTAAAATATGCCAAAGACAGAAATGGAACTGGTCCAATCAATTTTGTCCTCAGATTGAAAAAGCTAGAAGAAAATGTCAATAAAGGTATTTCTGCTTACCTCAGAGACCATAGTATGGGCTCCATCTATAACATCAATCTTCGTTTCAATATGGATGGCATCTACAGAAGTGACGGAGTACACTTCACTGATGAAGGCAATAGAATGTTTTTCATCAACCTGAAGCTCTGCATCCGCACTTACATGTAGCTACAACAATCTCCTAATGAAAACAAGGGCTCTTTTTAGAGCCACTCACTAACACAACATATAACCTAAGTTTCTATAAAAAAAATCTTAATTATTTTTGCTTAGAGTTGCGCACCCAGCGCGACTTACAGAGCCGAGCACCTATCGCATGCACACTAGGAGGCCACACTGAGCGCGCTCATGTTCACACCATGGGGCCATGCTCAGAGCCATGTGCGTCTTCACACCAGGGGGCCATGCTGGGAGCCACGCACCACTCGCGTTCACACCAGGGGGTGGCGCTGAGCACCGCGCTAGGGTCGCAACTCCAAATTTTGGTGAAAAAAATACCGTCCACTTCCATTTATGTACATTTCCCCTGGGGACCCCATCCCCCGGGGCATGTCCAAATCTAGTTTACATTTTTTTTAAACAGAGGAGGGAGGGCTGCGTGACCCCCATCCCGGGCCATTTTAGGCAAACAGTACTGTCCCGGGGTAGCGGGTGTAGGAACCCTAGGACACTGGAAGAGCCGGCCCTGGGGGTAGTGGTCCCCAGGGCCATGGAGGGCTGCCAGGAGGGGGGCCAGGTGGCCCCCCTGCTAACCATTGCAAAGCCCCTGGGAGTTGATGGTCCCCAGGGCTAGCGGGTCCATAACAGACCCCCCCACCATTTACATTTTTAGTGCCCCGGGGAGGTGCTGGTCCCCGGTGCGTGTGGGGGGCTTGAGCCACCCCACACAGGTTATTTTATTCAAAATAGAGCCATGGGGAAGTTGCAATCCCCAGGGCTGTAGGGGGTTCGTGCCCCACGGGGTTATTTGTAAAAGCCCCGGGGAAGTGGCAGTCACCGTGACAGCGTAGAGGGATTAGGAACCCCCATGCATTTTTTTTAACAGCCCAGGGGAGGTGAATTTATAGTGCCCCCGGGACCTGGCACACCCAGAGGCTTTTTTTAAACAAAGCCCGGGCTTAGTTAAAAAAAAACTATTTTCAGCAGAATTTGCTACCCCATCGCTATATCCAGTAAAATTATTAAAAAATATGCTTTTTTGGGGTCTGGGGGTCCTTGTGGGACCGCCTGAGCAGGCCTAAGGGGTCAGGGTGTTTCTACCCTGCCCCCTTTTCTTGTTTTTTAACCTCTTTTTTCTACTGTTTTCTTGTGACTCGGTTCTACCGAGTCACAGGATGGGTACCAACACTTCCTGGTTTAGAGTGTTGGCAGCCAATTTGAATGAAGCTTGTGGTCAGGAGGGTTTGCGAACCCAACGCAGCCGTAGATATCAAAACGTATTATTTTTTAATTTCTCAAGAACTATTGAATGGATTTACACCATTTAACACAGAGGACTCATTCTGAACCAAGAGCTACCTTTTTGCCAAATTTGGTGTAATTCCGTTCAGCAGTTTGGGCTGTAGCTTTGTCTAAAGTTTCCTATAGAAAATAACATGGGGAAAACGTGTTTTGGGACCTCCTTTTTTCTCACCCCCCGCTTGTCGAATCACCCCGAAACTTTCAAGATAGGAGTTGACAGGAGCGGGCCACTAGTTTTGAAAATTTCCCGAAGAATCGTCAACCAGCGCCAACATTATTGGGAAAACAAAAACCGCTTTTCCCAAGGAAACTAGGTGCTAACTATAACTACCTACTGGCTGTCTCCAGTAGGTAGGTATATATATATTTTTTGTTTTACAGATTTGTAGAGCGCATGGCTGCCCGTAAGCGTCCCAGCGCTAGTGACATGAACCAGATGCAGAGGGAGCATTACGGGAACAGCAATGTCTTGAGTGCCCTACGGAATGAGAGAAGGTTAGGCTGGGCTCTGATGCCTGGGGGCAACGTGTTCCACAGTTTGGCAGCATTGTATGCAAACAGTCGACCACCAGAGCAGGCTTTCTTTTTTTTTCACAACCAATTTTATTGAGCAAATGAGCATTGAGAATGTGGCATCTCCACAACCGAAGAACACCACGACAGTATCAAAACAGCAATTACATAGGCAGCAAATGCGAGAGTAGACTCAGTATAGAAACACCCCAGTGACCCACCCTAACCCACAACTCCACCCCCCCAGCCCCGGACACCCCCCAACCCCCCCACCACACGTGCATAGAAAGCAATAAAGAAAAGCAAGTAGGTGCAGCGCCACCAGGGCAATGTTACTTCGGGCCAACAGTGTCACTGTGATCAAATGTCCTCCTCACGCTCCGCTGGGGGGTCCAGGAATAGACCACGATAGTCAGCCCAACGCTTCCAAATTTTGAAGTGCTTGTGGGGACAGCCCCGTGCTTCAAAGACCGGCCTCTCCAGACCCATGAAGTAATCCAGCCCCGCCTTCCAAGCAGAAAGGGGGGGGGCCCTCACCGCTTTCCATGCCCGGGCCAGGTCTCGCTTGGCCACAACCAGCCCCAAGAGCAGCAAATGGCGCTTATATATGTTACCCCCAATCCCTTCCATGATGTGCAGTAGGCCCAACCGGTGGGTACGAGGAAGGTCCCAGCCCAGCACCTCAGCCAGGCAACTCCACACACCCCTCCAGAACCCAGTCAGCCGGCCACACGTCCACACAGTATGCAGTAAGGACCCAGGCACCGACCCACAGCGCAAGCATTCCGGGGATGCAATCAAACCAGCTTTCCACAATCGTTCACGTGTATAGTATGCCCGATGCAGGTACCTGAATTGAATGAGCCGGATAGCAATGGCAGTTCCACGTGGGGACTCCAGCGCCTCCCTCCAATCGTCTTCATCGAGGGGACCCACGTCCATCTCCCATGCCTCTCGAAGGGAGTGTAGGGTGGAGGAGCAGTGGACAACAAGTGTCTGGTATATCTTGGAGACCTTTCTGTCTCCCAAGTCTCCCATAAACACCTTGGCCTCGATCGGGCTAAACTCTGGCAAGGAGTCGAGACCGGCGATGCTCGGGGCGAGGGCATGGCGCAGCTGAAGGTAGCGGAAGAATTGGGACTGAGGCATCTGGAATTCCGTGCGGAGCTCCTCGAAGGATTTGAGAGTGGTGCCAGACACGACCTGGCCCAGTTGTGTAACCCCTATGGCCTCCCAACCCTCAAAGCCGGCCAGAGCCGCTAGCTCTGGGAGCAGACCATTATGCCAAAGCGGCGTCTCAGCCGTCAACTTGCCCCACCATCCCATGCGGCGCAAGGATTGTCGCCACACGGCAAAGACCACCCTTGTGACCGAGGGTAACCCACGACGCAGGCGAGCCGAATACAGGATGGTGTGGAGCGTATGGTCACCCATGAGTGACCGTTCCAGGGCGTAGGCCGGATCGGTTCTATCGCCATACCACCACTCATTAAGAACAAGTAACTGGGAAGCCTGGTAGTAGGAGAGGAGGTCCGAGGTGGCCAGGCCGCCACAGTATGTGGACAGAAAACACGTCTTCAGTGCTACTCTGGCCGCACCCCCATCCCACAGGAAACGACCCAAAACAGAGTTAACCTGACGGAACCACTCCAGGCCGATGGGGTATGGGAAATTCTGGAGCTGGTACAGTAGACGCGGAAGCGCCACCATCTTGAAGATGGCCGATCTACCAAAGATAGTGAGCGGCATCCTGGACCAAGTTTTGACATCAGCCTGTACCCGTTCCCACACCGGCAGGACTCCACGCGCCCAGGCCACAACCCGCGACTCCGATAGAAAAACGCCCAAGTACTTTAGGCCTCCCGTCGCCACTCGCAACTCCGCAGCCCAGGGGTCGGCAACCACTCCGCCGCCCAGCACCCACAGGGTCGATTTGTTAAGGTTGAGACGGAGGCCCGATGCCTCGCCGAACGCCCGCATAATCTCCAGGACCCGGGGGCCCGAGCGTTGCAGGTCGGTGAGAAAGAAGAGGACGTCATCCGCATACAGCGCAATTCTGTCCGCCAGGTCCCCATTCCAGACAAAGCCACACAATCGGGCATCCACTCGTACCCGCGACGCCAGGGGCTCCATGGCAAGGGCAAACAGATACGGGGACAGGGGGCAGCCCTGCCGAGTGCCACGTCTTATATGGAAACGCCCAGAGGTAGCTCCGGCCACACGGACCGAGGCCGTCACGTTAGTGTAGAGGAGACGGACATACGACAGGAAAACCGGCCCCAGGTTGAGGCGGGCCAGGAGGGCAAACAGATAAACCCAACTCACAGAATCAAAGGCCCTGTCCATATCTGCCAAGAAGAGTGCCGCCTGCTCATCGCTAGCTCCCATAGCATCCACTGCCGCTTGCGCCCGTCGGATGTTGTGTCGGGTGGCCCTCCCTGGCATGAATCCAGCCTGGTCTGGGTGGACCAGGTCAGTGATGTGGGGTAGCAGGTGGTTCGCTAAGGCCTTAGCCAGGATCTTAGCCTCGATGTTTAACAAGGAAATAGGCCGGTAAGAGTCGTATCTGTCCGGCTCCCTGCCCGGTTTTAAGAAGACCACGATCTCGGCATGGCGCCAGTCCGGCGGCATCTCCCCTTGAACCCGCGCCGCCTCCAGGGCACGCCGATAGTGGGGCCCCAGCTGGACGTGAAACTTTTTATAGAATTCGCAAGGGTAGCCACTCGGGCCGGGCGCCTTCCCGGCATTCAGTTGACCAAGGGCCTCCCCGAGTTCCTCAGCCGTGAGCGGGGCGTCCAGGGCGGTCCTGGTCTCATCAGGAACGGCCCGCGGTAGCAGGTCGTCAAGATAAGCGGAGATCCCACCCTCCTCCAATTGGTCACAAGGGGCGTACTGCGTCTCGTAATAGCGGGCAAAGCTGGCCGCCAATAGGGCCGGGTCAGTCATAACTGAGCCGTCCTCAGCCGTAAGACCCGGCAACACAAGAGGCTGGAAAGTCGCCTGACACAACCTGTGTAGCATAGTGCAGGATTTGTCGCCCCACTGGTATACCCTGCTGCGCGTGGCGAGCCACGCCTGCCGGGCTTCATCATGTAAGACGGAGGCATACGATTGTTGGGCCTGTAGGAGCCGCCGCACCATGTCGTCGTCGCTCCCAAGACTACCACGCCGTTCCAACTCCTCCACACGGGCGGCAGCGGTCACAATGGCCTCCTGATGCTTCCGCCTAGCAGCCACACACCATGCAATATCAATACCCCGTAACGTGGGTTTCAGCGCCTCCCACACCACCATTGCATCCACATCACCCACAAGATTCTCACGCCAATAATGATCAATCGCCACGCGCAGGTGATGCACGTACTCGGGCCGTTGCAGCTGCCAGGACGACATCCGCCATCTAAACGGCTGTCGTTGGGAAGGGAGGGTCATAGTCGCCAGGACCGGGGAGTGATCAGACAGGCCCCTGGGGAGTATCACCGCATCCCTGACTCGACTCAGACAGGCACCCGGCACAAACAGATAGTCCAGCCTTGAAAAGGACCCATGCACCGCCGACACAAATGTGAATTCACGCACAGCAGGATGAAAGTGGCGCCACACATCAACCCATCCCAGGCCACTCGCAGTCGCGCTCAATCTGGTGGGAGCAGCAGCGGGGGGGGGATCCACCACAGCCGGCGCCCGCCTCCGACGATCCAGGCCCACATCCATAACCTCATTCCAGTCACCTCCCACCATGGTCAGCACCTCCGCAGAGCAGGCTTTCTTGATTCTGGGAACAGATGCTAAATTGCAATTTGATGAACGTAGCGTTCGCTTGGTGGTATAGGGGGTGATAAGGTTTTGTAAGATTGGTGGGGCCTTACCATGCAGGATTTTGTATGTCGTGCAGAGTGCCTTAAAATGTATTCTCTCCTGAATAGGCAGCCAATGCAAGGCATTCAAGGCTGGTTTGGCTGAGCAGCGACGGTGGGTTCCTGTGAGGAGGCGGGCGGCAGCATTTTGTACTGTCTGAAGTTTTGATAGCACTTTCTTAGGGGCCGCCAGATAGAGGGCATTGCCGTAGTCCAGGCGTGACAACACAAGACCGTGGATCAAGAGTTGTTGGGACTGTGTTGGGAGTAGGGGCAGAATTTTCCTAGCTGACCGTAGGAGGCTGTGACACACACCAGCCGTTTTTCTTGCTTGGGTGGAAAAATTGAGGCCTTCATCCAACCATATTACTAGGCTCTTGATTTCTTGTTTCGGAATAGGTGGTGTACCCATACAAGGCGGCCACAGAGATTTAGAGTGGTAGAGCGATTGATTGCATAGGATCATGATCTCTGTCCTGTCGTTATTCAGTTTGAGGTGAGAGATGTTCATCCATTTGGTTATGTCGCTTAGATAGTTTTGGAGGTTGGTGATGGATTGGTCTTGCTGACTTAGGGACACTACCAGTTGGGTATCGTCAGCGTAGGTTAAGAGCTTGATCCCAAAAGGGGTGACGATCTTTTCAAGGGGGGACATGTAAACAATAAAAAGGGTCGGGCTCACGGACGAACCCTGAGGGACCCCACAGCTGATGGCAGTGGACCTGGAAGTGAAATTACCATCTGCTACCTGGAAGGATCTATCGTTAAGGAAGAATTCCAGCCAGGCCAGGGCCGTTCCTGTGATTCCAAGCTCTCTGAGCCTGTGGACCAGTGTCGAATGGTTGATGGTGTCGAAGGCCGCGCTCAGGTCCAGGAGGATCACTGCCACTGATCCTCCTGAATCCATGATTTTCCTTGCCTCTTCGACAACCGCCAATATCGCAGTTTCTGTGCTCTGGCCGGGCCTGAATCCTGTCTGAGACGGCTCCAGGAGCCCGTTGGTTTCGAGATACTCAGAGAGGTGATAATTGACGTATTTCTCGGCTATTTTACTAATGCCTGGGAGCAAGGAAATCGGCCGATAATTGCCTAGTTCTAGTGGGTCCAGGTGCGATTTTTGATGAGTGCTTTGACAATTGCTTTTTTCCAACTAGGGGGAACAATGCCATAGGTGAGTGAGATATTAATCAGCTTTGTCAGGTAGGGGAGAATGGTGGGCGCAACTAGCTTAAGGATGTTAAGTGGTGCGGGATCGGTAGGGGAACCACTTTTGATTGAGTTCAGTATTGGAAGGAGAGTGTCTATTGTCAGGAGAGTGAAGTGTGACAATTGACATGCTGTGGCATGAGGTGCAAGACCGGGCTGATTGGCAATGGAAAGAGCGTCCGAAGTTAGCGGCGGGAGGGAATTGATGATGTTTTTTATCTTTGAATCAAAGAAATCTGCAAGTTCATTGCATCGGGTAACTGACGGCTCTACTAGCGGGGGAGGGTCCGGTACTTTGAGAAGTTTCTTAGCTATTTGAATTGTCTCCCGTGATGAGTTGGTGGATGAGCTGATTTTTTCCTCGAAATATTTGGCTTGAGCGATTTTAAGTGACTACTAAGGTATAGTTAGGGCCTAGTTTCCATAGGGAAACCATTTTTGACGAATCTTCACAAAATGTCCCCGAAAAAAGTGCGCCACTGATTCTAGTTGTGCATGGAAAGATTTGGGGTGATCCATGAAGCAAAACGCTGAGAAAAAGTGGTGGGGGACAAAAAAAGTGTGTTTCTGTTGTTAATTCCCATAAAGATTTTAGACACGACTACAGCCTGAACCACTGTACGGAATTTCACCAAATTTAGCTGAAAGGTAGCTTTTGGTCCAGAAGGTGCCCTTTTTGTTATGTGGTATACATCTGTTTAGTAGTTTTGGAGATATTAAAGAAAATCCAAATTTGTAATCTCATTGTGCCAATAATTCATGACTATTTCATGATGAATCACAAATCCGTGCCCTAACAGAAATGCTGTGATTGGCTGGCAGCAACCTTTGTAAAAAGTTGCAGCCTAAGTAATGGGACACAGACCCCTGGAATGATACTAAAGATAAAAAGTGGTATAAGGGGTCAAGAGAGCAACCCTGTCCCCATGACTGCAATAAAGGGGTATTTCAGAGACCCATTATGAGTAAAATATATAGAAAAATGATTTCTTTTCCCCACATGTGATATACAGAACTTAGTCACGATGCTCATGTGGCCCACGTGTAATGTGTTTATTGCACACTTAAATAAAAAAATATGTTTACACCCACCCACAGATGTGCTCAGACACCTACACACCTACTCACTGTCTCAGTCAGAGACTTATTCACACATGCACAGAGCCAATCAGAGCCTCACACATCCACCCAGAGGCTCATACACTCACTCACAGACCCACTCAGACATTCACACACCCACTCACAGACCTACTCAGAGACTCATGCACCCCCTCAAAGACGCACAAAGACTCATGCAGCCACTCACAGATCCCTTCAGACACTCGTACACCCAATCAGGCTGACTCAGATACTCTGACTGCTCGTCTCTATTGAATGTGTGCTTTTGTTTTGCATATTGGCAAATATGAACAAAATAATGAACCAGTGTTTGGTAAATAGGGTGGCTCTGAGAAGAGCCTTTGTGTTTATTGTATGTAGGTGAGGACTACATATAAAACAGATTGCAGTGTTTTAGTTGTTGAGGAACACCCTGTTACCTTTTTCTTTGACGTGAACTCCATCACTTCTCTATATTCCCTCCATGATAAAGGACTCATTGTTTTAGATAAAGCTCATGTTGTGGTCCCTGAGGATTGCAGAAACAGTTTTATTGACATGTTTCCTGGATTTGTCTGTCTGTGGCCATAACTCATTTGACTACTTACACTTCTGCCTTTGGCATATATTGTAGGATACCAAGGCAGTCTGAGGGAAAGTATCATTAGTTGAGCAGAGGTATCCTTCATTTGGATTTCCAGTCCTACATCAGTAAGTGTGCCTAGGTCACTGCCACCACACTGCACAATCATGAGGTCAGGGTGTTGGCAATCTGAAATTCTTTTTTACCAAAGACAGCAATTGATGTCACTTTAACACTATTTGGCCAATCCAAGTATTGTCCACATTAGACAAATGCAAGTCCCTGTCAATGCCACTCTTTCTAGTACACTCTCTGGCCCAAAAAACAAAGCTGTGACACACAATCTGTACTATAACCAGTTTGAAAACAAGGAGAAGTAGGACACAGGAGAAGACTGGAGCACAATGAGACAGTTTTCAAAATGAAAAGCAGTTAAAAGGAGGACCGTACCTGTTCTAAAAAAGAACGTATTTGATTTAATGGTGTAAATTTGCAGGTAGTTAAAATTAGGTAGTGATTTTTTAGAAATTGTGGGTAGATATGTGATTTGCTCTGGTGAAAATAAAATATAAAAATGTATGAAATCATGGATATGTTCTAATTGCAAACACTCAACCACACCTGCTGTAGATGAGTTAGAAATCAATTTGCTGCTTCTAGAATATGTTGTGAACTTGTGACCTACTGGTTCTGGGGGCGCTCTAAAGGGGGTTGCTATGGTAACTGTGCTATGACTTTGTAAGTGGACGGACATTACACAGACTGTAGTCTGTTTGTTAAAATTACAGTTGTTTACATTTATTATTTATTAAGGAGCGTATATTTTCTTAGTGACATGCATGTAGCAAAGATTAGGGCAGTTGCAAAACATGAAAAGTACAAAGCTAAATGTTTCTGGACTCCCGTAGTTATTCGCCAGCTGGGGGTCCACGATTAGGGTCGTAAAAATTCACAAATATGCCCAAAAACTCTACCACATTGGGCTTCTTTACTGGAGTGCAAGAAATAGTTAGAAGTGGATTAGGAAAAGTAAAACCTGAATGGGATGCTTTGGTTTACCTTCAACAGTATCACTTAGAGCAAAGTTAGGAGAGGAGAACATGGCGGCCGTGAGTTAAGCGCTCGCTTGCCGTGCCGGGGAATACTCCTGCTATTCCTGCTATGCCTCACTAATCTACGTTAGGACCGTGCAGGAAACGTGTGGTATACTTATGGCAATATAATAAGTTATTGCGGTTAAATATTCTTACCTTGCTGGGTTTTTGGACTTGGGGATGTGTTGGGCTGCATCTTGGATCTTCCGTGTTGTCTCGTGGCTGCCTCTGCACTGAGGAGGGGACGGCGGTTTTCGGCTTGCTGGCTGCTGTACCGTGGCGATGCCTTCCTTCCTTCCTTCCGAGGAACATCCAGGTGTGGAGTCGGCAGAGTCAGCATCGGACGTGTGGAGACGGGGTCGGAGGCTTCGGGGAGACTGGAGGGGAGACTGGAAGGTGGAGTGCCTGCTGTGGAGATAGCAACGATGATGAGCCTGTATCAATCTGCTTGTGGGGCCATAGGGTTGAAGGGGAGGAGGTAGGAGAAGCGGCAATACGGGCATGAAAATTGGAGGGCCAGGAGATTCAAGATAGGGGTGATTGCGCCAAAAAGCTTCAGGACAGAAAATTGGTGGCGCCTGTACCTTATTGCTTGAGGCAAAAGGGGTCATCCAATGTAGAAAAATCAGCCCAGAGCAGCAGCATCCCATTGGTGGTTAAAAAGGCTGAAGGAGAGTAAACGGGCAAATTAACATGATCCCCCAAAAATAAAAAAATAAAAAAGCAAGGTCCAGTAAAAAGTCTAAGAAGGGTGGGGGAGCGGGTGAGCCTGGGACACAGGTGGCCCCGGGGGCACTGGAGGCACAGGAGACACAGTAGCTTGGGGCAAGCAGTGTTTACCAAAAGGCCAAAGACACTAATAAAGCACCCCCGCAAAGCAAGGAATTTTCTGGTGGGAAGTCTGTGGAATGCATTGAAGACACTTCCTCTCCCTATAGAGTCTACAAGGGGAAGGGCACAAAAAATATAAAAAAGAAAGGCTTTTCCGCGGATTCTAAAGTGAGAGTAACACCTTCCTCGAGGTCCTATTTCAAAGTTCTCCCCCAAGTTTTGGATGTGGTGAAGCAGGGGTAGTCTCTTAGGGAAAGTCAAGGACAACCAGGCATGGAAAAGCCACTCTGCCTTTCCGCAATTTTTGTCTCAGGAGATTATTTTTTTTTTAAATAATAACATCGGCTCAGCAGACTCTATGGTGGTCTGGGACACTTTTAAAGCGTTTTTGAGGGGCCTATTCACAAATAGTGTATAAAATTACCTCCAATCTCATTCTAGTCAAGACCTGCTTTATGAACAGCCACTCAACTGAGTCAAACACTTTTTCCATATAAAGGAATACAGCCACTGCTTGAACATCTTGTCTAGTGTGCTGTATCGCCCAAATACAGTCCGCACGTTGTAGGTCAGGTTTCTGCTGAGAACGAATCCCGCTTGCTCTGGGGCTATTAGTAATGGGACCAGTCTTGCAAGTTGGGTCGCCAAAATCTTGGTGTAAATCTTAGTATCGACGTTCGATAGCGACAATGATTGATATGACAAGCAGTCAGCCGGTGGCTTATCCGGTTTCAGGATAGCAAGTATGACCACCTCTCATTGAAGGTGGCATGATACCCTCCCCATACATCTCTTCAAACAGCGTAGCCAAGTTCGGGGTGAGAAGATCCTTAAATTCCTTGTAAAAGTTAACTGTTAGGCCATCAACTCCCGGCGTACTGCCAGATTTCATCCCTGCCAAAGCTGAAGTTATCTCCTCTTGCTCCAAAGGCCACATAAGGTACCCGGCGTTGGTTTGTAAGCCAGGGTAATTTAATATTCAAATGTATATATATAAATATATATAAATATACATGTGTGTTTCCCAGCAGCCCTCTGCTATGGAGCATGCTACTGTTCATGCTACTGTTCATGGGTAAGTGTGATTTCTGTATTAGTGCTATGTCAATATTGTGTCTCGACCGATAGGCCATGACTTTCCTTAACTTTCTATAATCATTGAGGCCTCTCACATTCTACGTTAAGGCCCTGATTTTATTGTGTTTATCTGCATCATATGTGCTATTAGCTGTCATCATGGGGGTTGTGTATTCTTTTTAGGCTGTTCAATGTCATGGGATTGCGGTGTGGCTACGTATGACCTGAACATTAACTGTATCATGAAAAACCCCAGTTTGTTAGTCTCTATAATGCCAGGCATACCCCAACTCTGCCATGGCAGAATACTAACATACAAACCCCAAATATTGTAACTCAAGTCACATCTGCCGGTGTAAACAGTCAACAAAGTAGGTTGGTATGCCTTTTATATTAACTGAACCTTGTTAGGCTAAAGGTCTAGTACCGACCGCCATCTAGCTCGTCTAGTGCATCAGGTATTGTTACATTTATACACACCATTTCCGGAGTTCCCATTTATAACGGCATCCACAATTTGATATGCTCCCGTACCTACTTATAGTGGTCTATAGATATTCGTAATG
Source organism: Lissotriton helveticus (assembly GCF_964261635.1). NCBI lineage: Eukaryota > Metazoa > Chordata > Amphibia > Caudata > Salamandridae > Lissotriton > Lissotriton helveticus. The sequence goes on along the minus strand of NC_136060.1, from coordinate 65,322,938 downwards.
CCACTATAGGCCGTTTGAATGCCTCATTGTCAAATGTTACAATAGTGCAAGGAGTATCCACCCAGCCCTGCAAGCCTCCACCTCGCCACCATGATATCTGGTAGTGTGTTCATCACAACTGTTAATACTGGTCATCCAGACTGCCTCCGGACTCCCCTTCCGGGCTGTTCTGCTCTGTACTATGAATTTTTCTTTTGACCACTCCTTCAGGGCTTTCTGCAGCAGTTTAGGGTCTGTGAAAATCCTGGATCTGCCCTGTCTATTAATGCGGAGTCTCGCTGGGTCCAACATTGTATAGCCCACTCTGCACTCTGATTGTGAACTCCGGGTAAAGTGAAATAGCCGAACCCTTGTAGTGCAGCGTATGCTTCTCTCACACTACTTTCAGTGCTGCGTCCCTGTCTTTATAATTCAGCAATTTGGCAATAATAGTCCTCGGGGGAGCTCCAGGGGCAGGTCTCAGGCATAGCGAGAGGTGCGCCCATTCTACTTAAAAAATTGTGGAAACGTTTTGCTACCCACCAAAGTCACCAGAAGCTTTTCAACAAAGAGTTCCATATTTCCAACCTGAATAGTCTCCGGCAGGCCTGTAATTCTTATGTTGCTTTTTCAGGACCGTGCCTCAAGATCCTTAGCCTTATCTTGCCAAATTTGCAGCGCTCTCCTTATCTGCTTATGTTCGGTGTCCATTTCTGTCTGTGCCTCCTCCAGTTCTGTAACTCTGTGTTCGGTCATATCCATCTTCTCTGATTGTTTATCCATCCGTTTGGTCATTCTATCCATGCAAATTGACAGAGATTCCTGTTTACCGTCAAGAATGGACAGGCTTTTCAGCATGGCAGTAAGCATGACACAGATATCTCCCTCCACCTGCTCGGGTGTCTCTTCTAGCAATTTAGAGCTCCCCTAGGGGTGCTCTCTCTTTGACCAGTATTTTTGCCGCTCAAAGGTAAGTTTGGGCTGTGTTTCATCAACTTTGCCCATAGTGACTGAACTTTACTGGTCACCGTTGTTGGAACTGCGCTTTGCGAAGCCACTTTGCGGCTCCCCGCTGCCTGCCGAGTGGTGGTTATTACTGCTATTCGAGACTGCCGCTGCAGGGGCACCGCAACCTGGTTATTGCGGTATGGTCTGTGTCTTTTAAGGCGCGCACCGTCGTAGTACCAGTTGTGATGATATTTAAGGGCTATTTACTCTGATATGGCTTGGTAGGTGTCCCAACTGCAGCCCCCCACGCTCTCACGTGCTATTCAGCACAGCTTTTCGTTTACAGCAATCAAGGTCGGAGATCTCTATTTTATATATAGGTACAAACTGTGGTATCGGCACGGCGACTGCCGTCTTCTATGCTGGGCATTAGCCTCACAGCCAACCAGTGCCCGGTGTGAGGGTTCCTGTGTGCTAGGCACCTGTTCCCTAGCGCTTCTCCTCCCGCCTAGGCATCAGCGTAGCAGTTCCAGTGCCGAGCATAGTCTGCTCCGCTGGGTGACTAAAGGATAGGGGGCGCCTTTCGCAGACCTCAGGCTCACCTTGCTCGCAACTCGCAGTATCACAGTTGCTCAGCTATGTCACACAGTCCCTTTGATGTTCCGGTGGGGAAAGCGGGCGCAGTACCCAAGACAGCTCTGCTTTCACTGAGGGTACAGCATCGTGAGTCTGGTCTGCGGGCCGAAGGAGCCAAGGAGCCCACAAATGCCCCGGCACCAAGACTGCACTCTGTTGAGCGCTGGTGCACACCCCATGGGAGGCCCTGTGTGGTTAATGGTGCTCTGGGTCTTCTCATCACCTGGGGTGCCAGGACAATTCCCAGTGGCTCTCTCCTGTCTGACTGTAGCTCGACTGCCTCGATCTCTCGCTGCCAGGCGTTGCGCAACTCCCATTTCCGCTCCTGGCCCTGCGCCGTAGTTCCAGGCCCCGGCTTCCTCCCTCAATTATGCTGGTTGTGGGCCGTTTCAGCAGTCACTAATTCAATTGCGACATGGAACACACTTTCCAGTGCTCGAACCAAAGTTAGACGGGCAGCCAAGTTCACCCTAATGCAGGATTCTTGCTGAATTATTAGATGGCTTGACGGAGCTCACAGTGTAGGTGCTCGTCTTAGGCACAGGCAAGCTCCGCCCCTCCAGTTGTGCACTTTTTCGTGTTCCGTGTGGAGCATCTTTCCACACATACCCCTCTAACTTCGGGTTTGGGTGAAGGGCTGAGTTTAAGCCAGTTTTTGATGAGTGAGTGTTTTTTTCTGTTGAGTTGTGCACTTTTGCATATTCTGTGTGGAGCATCTTTCCACACGTACCACCATAACTGCAGGTCTGGGTGTAGGGCAGTATTCCTGCCATATGTGGGTGAGGGTTGGGGGCAGCGTTTATGCCGTTTGTTTAGTGTGGAATGATTTTCCACAATGTATATGTTTTTTTATTGCTCTTGTTTGCATGGTTCCCTACCGCGCCTTTTAGTTGGTATCCTTGGTACCTATTTGATGTTGGCCTGGCTAGCCAGCTTATTTTTGGTATCTGGAATTAGTTTGTGTTTTGTGGTGTGGTAGTGTGTGCGTTTCTTGGTTTGGTTAAAAAGGGAGATGATATGTGTATATTCCCTTTTTTAATTGTGACCTTTTATTATCTCTATCTTATCATTTGTTGCACACATGCATGATATGTTCCCATCTATTATCTGCATGCCTTCGCATTAGCACATTGCTACAATGTTTATTTGCTTGCATTTGTTCCGATGTCTTTGTGTTGCATGTAATTGTCGATTGTCATTCTTTACATGCACTATTTTTAATGTTAATCTTTTTAGAGCTTCTTTGTCATTTTGTATAAAGAAAAGGAGATGTGTTATACCTGCTGCTCAGCCAGTGTGAATGTGCTGTGGAAAGTTGGTGTGCATGGTGATTTAATGGAATGTGAGGATGCCTGGATGTGGAGAGTGTCAGTTGGACGATGGGCTGAGGAGCAGGAAGGTTGCTCCTAGTGCGGTTCTACTTTACATAATAACAACATATCCTGATTAAACCTACTTAATACTTACACAGACTATGAAACATATATCCTCATTACCACAGGATACTTATATGGAATTGGCGGTATGGGTAAGTGAATGTGTGTGTAAGTGAGTGCCTGCATGTGTGAGTGGCAGTATGGGTGTAATAGTTGGTGTATGAGTGACTGTATGGAAGAGTGAATGGGTACTTTAGTGGGTTTAAGGATCAGTGATTGGGTGTATGAATAGTTGTATGGGTAAGTGAGTGGGTATGTGAGTGGCTCTATGGATGACTGAGTGGTTGTGTGAGTACTTGTATAGGTCTACACATGGGAATGTGAGTGGTTGTGTGGGTGTGTGATTGGGTGTATAAGAGGTTATAAGGGGGTTTGAGTGGTACTGTGGATGATGTCATCAGAGATGTCATTTGAGAAGTCATCAGTGATGTCACTGACCATGTCCTAAGTGATGTATTATGTGAGGCTATACGAAGTGCATTGCAGGGCGATAGTTATATTTAGCTCATGCAACTATAACTTCTGAATTTAACTGGTGTTGTACAAGTGAAATCTGAACCTAACTATAAGCTACCAGTTATCCATTTCCTAACTAAAACTTCCCTGTGACCTTTGTTTTTTTCAGTGAATTTCAAAGATTTTCTTATTTCTATATGCTTAGTATACTGTCCCTGAAACCTTTGGTTTTTGCAGTGAATTTGTAAGGTTTTTCAAAAAAAAATTCATAACTTTGACCTGTAATGTTTCACACTGGATGTGTGTCTGTCATTTGTATGGTGTGTAAGAGTATCTTAGTGGCTCTGTGAATGGACGCATGAGTCTCTCAGTGGATCTCTGAGTGGGGGCATGAGTGTCTGAGTGAGTCTGTTAGTGAGTGTAGGTATGTGAGTTAGTCTGTGAGTTGGTGCACAAGTGTCGGAATGGGTCTATGAGTGGTTGTGAGAGTGTCTGAGTCATTTTATGAGTGGGTGCATGAGTGCCTGAGTGGGTTCTGCTCGTTTTATGCCTGATTACTGACTTTTTTCTCCCCACTTCTGACCTTTATTTAGCTTTTTTCTACAAATTTATGATGACCTCTTTTTTGCCTCTTTCTGCTCATTGCTGGCCTTTATGTTCCCTCTTTCTGCTCATTTCTGACCTTTATTTTGCCTCTTTCTGCTTGGTTCTGACCTATATTTTACCTATTCCTGCTTGTTTCTGACCTCTATGTTGCCTCTTACTGCTCGTTTGTGATGTCTATTTTGCCTGTTTCTGCTCATTACTGACTTCTATTTTGCCTCTTCCTTTTCATTTCTGACCTCTGTTTTACCTCTTTCTGCTCATTTCTGACCTCTATTGTGTCTCTTTCTGCTCCTTGCTGGCCTCTATTTTGCCTCATTCTGCTTGTTTCTGACCTTTATGTTCCTTCCTTCTGCTCATTGCTGTCTTTTTACTCTGCCTCTTTCTGGTCATTCCTGACTTTTATTCTGCCTCTTTCAGCTAATTTCTGACCCTTGTTCTGCCTCTTGCTGCTCGTTTCTAACCTCTATTTTGCTTCTTTCTGCTTGTTTCTCACCTTTATTGTTCCTCTTTCTGCTTGTTTGTCACCTTTATGTTGCCTCTTGCTGCTCGTTTCAGACCTTTATTTTGCCTCTTTCTTCTCATTTCTTACCTTTATCTTGCCACTTTCTGCTCATTGCTGACCTTTATTATGCCTCTGTCTGCTTGTTTCTCACCTTTATGTTGCCTGTTTCTGCTCATTGCTGACCTTTATTCTGCCTCTGTCTGCTCATTTCTAACATTTAGTCTGCCTCTTTCTGCTCCTTGGTGACCTTTATTCTTCCTCTTTTTCTCATTTCTCACCTTTATTTTGCCTCTTTCTTCTCATTTCCCTGGGATCATGGCTGGAGTCTCAAAATCCCCGCGAGCCAAGTCGGCTCCCCACCTCCTGCACGAGCCACAATTGCTCTTGCACGAAGGGAGCTGATGGAAATGCAGCTCCCTGTGTGGTAGAACAATCTATCATCTCTTTCCCTGCCTTAATGTATGGCAGAGAAAGAGATGAAACCTCTGCTGATAGTGGACAGGAGCCCTTTGACAGCTCCCACTCGGGCTTCAGAGCACTGTTAACAAATCAACGGCTAATGATGATAAGCTAGCTGACATAATGTGGAAGCTAGAGGACTCTGAAAATAGGCTCCACCGGAATAACCTTCGCCTCCTAGGGATTGAGGAGAAAGCCGAGGGCCAAGATATCAGAGGATTTGTTATAAAGTCACTTTAAGCCGCATTCCCCGAGCCTTCCCATTGGTCTTGGGAAAGCGAGATACAAAGAGTGCATCGCTTTCCTCTCACGCTGAAAAAAGAACCCTGACCGTGAAGCCAAACCGAGGGCCATTTTGTTTTTTTTGGTCAATTTTCTTTTACGGCAAGCCATTTTTGAAAAAGCTCGTCCAGATGCTAGAAGAACTGTAGAGGGGCACTCATTTTTTGTCCTTCCGGACTTCTGCCACGCAACCGTGGAACGCAGGTGGCGATTACGCCTCCTGTTTACTCCTTTTCAAAAGAAGGGCTGTGAGGTGTTCCTAATGAATCCTGCACGGCTAAAGGACATCTGTAGGGGCAAGATAGGGGTTTTCTCTTCAGAAATACAGGCTGAGGAGTACCTGAAAGAACTTCCCGATGCGTGATGGCCTGTGGTTTTGGGTTGGGGTGGCAAGGGCTGCTCGGGATATGAGCTTGGATTATTGTTAAGATGTCTTAGGTATAATCTGCTGGTTAACTGATTATATTCTCCATTGGGTTCTCCTTTTTGCTCCATTTTTTGTAGGACTGATATATAGACAGAGGATGACCATGGGGCACTCAGGAAGTGGGAGGCATCACATGGGCCCTTGACCTATTTTGCCTGTTTTTGGGGTTTTGGCTGGGGTCGGGGGGGATGGGGAAGGGCGAGCAAGGGTGGGGGAGGAGCTACGGGAGGAGGCATGTTTAGGGTTGGAGTTAATTTTTGGAAACAAGCTAAATGAAGCCAGACCGGTGCAATGGACTGGTTCTGTTTTCTCCTCCCTTATCAAGAACTATGGCTAATATTCGAATAGCCACCATCAATATTTGTGGGCTAAATGACCCTATCAAACGGCGCCGGGTTAGAGAAGATCTGCGACTCCTGCGGGCAGATATTATCTGCCTACAGGAAACGCACATCGAGGCTAGCCGGCACAAACTTCTGGACTTTGAGGGGTATCAGCTGGTTTCTTGGACCAGACTTGAGGCTAAAACTAAGGGAGTGGCGATTCTGGTGTGGAGGGGGAAGGTTAGTATAACCCGTTCCTCTGTGGACAGTCTCGGCCATTGGGCCATCGTTCATGGCAAATTTTTAGATAAAAATATTACATTATGTTCCATTTATGGCCCAGTACTCGATGATGCAAAATTATACAAGTGGCTGAACTTGGAGCTGGTAGGCTGGCCATCCCCGATTATTATCTGTGGGGATTTTAATATAAATGTAAGCAGCGAAATTATGAATCAACCTAGGATGTCCTATGTAGGGAGGAAGCCGAAATTCTATAGGGCCCTACGTTATTTGATGGAGCTGCATGGTCTGATCGATGTTTGGGCTGCTTTGAATCAGAAGGATCCGGAATTTACTTTTTTTTCTGCACCTCATAGGATATGCTCTAGGCTCGATTATTTTTTTATTTCATCAGCTCTCATCCAAGGCTCTAGTATTACCAGGTTTCCAAGAGTCATGTCGGATCATAATCCGTTAGTGCTTGAGGTCAATGTACAAACCTGTAGAAGTAAACCTGATGTTTGGACATTCAATCTAGGTTTGCTCACGGATAGCATATATACTGAAGCGATGACTCCATGGATCTCTACATTTCTAGATGAAAACTTAAACAGGACTGGGATCCAAAATGTATGGGATACGCTCAAGGCCGGGATAAGGGGGGAAACAACTCGGTATGGTTGGGAAAGCCAGAAGAAAGAGAAGGTGAAAATGCAGAGACTGTACAAAGATCTAGAAGAGGCGGAGATAAAACTGGCTCAAGCAATACTGCAGGGTGGAGATAGCGATATAGCTCAAACCCAGACCATCATAGCCAAGTCAGCTATAATAGAAGTGTCGCAGGCTAAAGCAGCAAGTAAATTCGTAGCATGGCGATCTAAAATGTTTGAAGACAGTGAAAGAGCAGGACAGATGCTAGCCGCAAGAACTAGACAAAGAGAGTCCGCTACATGGATCAATAGTATCTTGGATCCGGATGTTGGCTTGGCTTCAGAGGAGGGGGCCATAGCTTTAGCTTTTGAAAAGTATTATCAAAAATTGTATTATGAGGATATTAATGACAACGAGACAGTGCAGGCCGTAATTCAGGAATATTTAAAAGAAATCGTGGTAGATACACTATCCCTTGAAGAGCTTAAAATACTGGATGGCAAAATTAGAACTGATGAGCTCTGGCAAGCTATAGACTCGACTCCCTCCCTGCTGGTAAAGCCATAGTTCCTGATTTTATACCGGGTGAAATATATAAAATCTTTCGACAACAGCTTACTCCTGTTATGTTGGAGGTATTTCGTAGAGTGCAAAAGGGGGTGCTACCTCCTGAATCATGGCGAAAAGCTAGAATCGTCACCTTTTTAAAGAAAGGCAAGAATCCAACTGATATGGGGCCTTATCGGCTGATTACGCTTATAAACAGTGATATTAAAATATATGCTAAGATCCTCGCTAACAGGCTTTCCAAGGTGATCAAGAAGCTAGTGTCTCCGCAACAACACAGCTTTGTGCCTGGTAGAGAAACGATCGACCATATACGCCGCACTATCGCTCTTTTTGATTTTACCAAGGTTTCAGGAGACCCTAGGGCTTTAATTCTGCTGGATGCGGAGAAAGCCTTTGATAGGGTCTCCTGGCCTTTTTTATGGGCTGCATTGCGGCATTATGGTCTTGGTGATAAATATATTTTTGCTATTCAGAGCATGTATCAACAGCCTACACCTCAAGTCTCGGTTATGGGAAATCAGACAGGTACAATTAACATTTTAAGAGGTACACGACAGGGATGCCCCTGTTCCCCCTTATTATTTGCAATTTATATTGATCCCTTAATTAAAACATTTCTTTCTAATATTTTGATTTAACTGGTTAGAGCCAAAAGAGGAGATACTAAAATCCTTGGCTATGCGGATGACCTTGCCATATTGACAGACTCCCCGCAGATTGCTTTAGCAGAAATCCAGATTTCGACATCTAAGTTTGGTAAGATCTCAGGATATCATTTAAATGATGCCAAAACGCAAATAATCTGCAATGAGGAAAGTACTTTGGTGGATTCACGAGTTATTGGCAAGGCAAAATATTTAGGGATTGAGTTAAGTGCCAACCCTGAGGAGATTGTGGAGATTAATCTAACTCCTTTGCTGGGAAAAATTGAAATTGAGGCGCATCGGATTAACAACTTACATTTAACATTGATGGGGAGATGTAATGTGGTTAAAATGATTTTTTACCAAAGATTTTGTATTTTTTAGAGCTATTCCTTTATTAGTGAACTTGGGTTGGTTTAAGAAAATTGATCGAATAATTTCTTGGTTTGTATGGGCCGGTAAAAGACCCAGGGGGGCCATGAAATACATGACGTTACCTAGAGAGAGGGGGGTTGGGTGTTACCGAATTTCCAGTTTTATTACTGGGCAATTACGCTGAGACATATTGGTCTATTATTAGATGGGGAGGAGCCTGTTGATTCTGATTTTTCTATTTATCGTTTAATTTATGGGGAAGAGGCTAAGGGGTTGCTATTTAGACACATTGATCTCGCTTACTTTAAACGGGTAAGGTTTAAGACCCTGCTGGCGGCCTTTAAAGTCTGGACACCCGTGCAGAAATTATTTAAAGTTGTGAGATTACATTTATACACCCCTGTCATTAGCAATACCCTGTTACTGGAAATTTTCATGGACGGTTATTTTAGAGAATGGAATGCGCTAGGAGGTTTGGTAATAGGGGACATTGTCACGGAAACAGGGGTTATGACTTTTGAATGTATCAGACAGAAATTTGGCATAAGTAATCAGCATTTTTTCAAATTTCTGCAGATTTGTGATTTTTTTTGTAGGAAAATGGTTAGTTGGGTCCATATTCCTGCCATACAGGGTGGTCAATCAACTATCTCTACGATGTATAAACTGGTAAATGAAACAAGAAGTGATGATTTGGATAAGCATTTTGTCCGTTGGCTGAGTGGCGTGCATGCCGGACAAGACAAATGTGAAGAGTCATTAGGCTTCAGCCAAACAGCTACTATATCTGTAAATCTCCAGGTGCAATGTTTCAAGACATGGCTAAATCTGTCTAGTACCCCACATCGTATACAACAATGGGGCGGGGTGGATGGAGTTAACTAGAATTGTCCTAGATGTGGGGAGTTTGCGGTAGATAGTGTCCACATGTTTGCTTCCTGCCCTTGTTTGACTCCACTGTTCAATGGGGTGGAGCAGCGGCTGGAACGGGTGTTTGGATACATGATTCAATTATCAGCACAGGTTTTAATGTTGGGAATAGGGGATATGCATATGACTGAACCAGAGAGAAAGTCATTATATATTGTGATGGCTACACTTAGATTGTGCATAGCAACGGTATGGTTGGATCCCGCCCCCCCGAGACTCCACAAATGGTTTAGCAAATTTATAAATGTCGAGAAGTGGGAATTGCTGATCTATAAAAGGAGAGGCCCAAGGGCTCGGAGAGAGGGGGAATTGATTTGGGAGCCCCTCACTAATTGGTTGAATCATGAGAATTAAGGACAGGGAAAGTCCGATGGTATGTGAGATTAAATTGATCTGTTTTTTTGATTAAGTTTGATTTGTGTAAACTTGTGGTCCCGCTTCGTTTCCTTTTGTGTATTTCCTTTATCCTGATCTGTTATCCTCCTGTAGCGTTTGGGGGGGCGGGAATGGATGGGGGGGTGGTCTAAAATACAAAAAAATGTGGGTAATGACATAGATATAATGTATTTTGTTTTCTTTGCCTTTTGTGACTCTGTTCTTATGTCATTTTTCCAATAAAAATTTATAAATTAAAAAACTGACAGCTCCCACCCGCTGGAACCAGAGTGTTTGCTTTTGATTGGCAGGAGCTAATCAAAAGCAAACAGCTGTGTTCCATGGTTGGGCATCCCAGGACATAGCAGGAGCCGGCCTTAGGTAGTGGCGGTCCCCAAGGGCCATATATGTCTCCAGAAGGGGGGCCATTCTCCTTCTGTTTGCACGGGCTGCCCAGGGGGGACGCAGCTCCACCTCCTTCTTAAGAAAAAGAAATCCCCAGGGAGGTGGTGGTACCTGGGGCTCAAAGAGCCTTATGAGAGGGTCCCGTCTGCTACCCGCCTTTGTTTATAAAATGACCCAGGACCTGGCCCATCCACGGCCACTTTTCAAACTAGTGAATTTGTTGCAAAGGTTTATTTAAAAAATGCTTTTTTGACCGAGGTGCGAGGTTCACGGTATTCCTACCCTGCCCTGTTCTCTTTTTTTCACATATCTTTCAGGAGTCTGCAAATGCTGAGTCCCAAGATGGCTGCAAAACGTCCTGGTTGAAGTGTTGGCAATCAACCAGAGGTCTGCCTTTCCCTACTGAACTGTTTTTTATAATTTTTGAAGCCGTCCTGATCCCAAATAAACAAATTTGGATTTCCCTTAATTTCTAACAAACTATGGAACTGATGTTCACCAAATAAATGAAAGTGTAATCTGCGTAACCAAATCTACCTTTCCGCTAAATTTGATCTTATTCCATCCAGCGGTTAGGGCTGTAGTCGTGTTCAAAATAATTGTGTGGAGGTGAAAAAGCACTGTATTTGACCAAACAGAATGACTTACATTAAGGCAGTGGTGTGGCTCAGCAGCACATGGTGTGTGCAGAGTCATTCTCGGCAGACAGGCTGCTCGTGCAGGGCTGCAATGGAAGTCCTGTAGACACAATTTTACTTGTATCACACAGGATGGCACAATAGAGTGCTGCAGCCCTGGTGACCCCTTTATCACCCATGCACTAGATACCACTGATACCATATAATAGGGACATATAAGGGGTAAAATACATTGCAGATTGGGTATACAAATTTTCATCACTTTTAGGGGAAAGATCATTAGCACTGGGCCTCCTCGTTAGCAGGTCCCAGTGCACTATTAGAGTCAAAAACCTTAATCTAGCAGTTCTAATGGGACCAAAAAGTGGGGGCACATCTAGTTGGCTAGTTTCTCCGACAATATCCTGATAGGTTTCTTTACTTGTGTAGAGTTCAATGAGACTAAAACACCTTCCCTTTCAAATAATGCTAGCCCTGGAGTATTATGTTTTTCATAAATAAATATTGCCTTCAATATTAATCAAGGTTTATTTGTTGTAGATGTACTTATTCACCATATTCATATTTAAATTATATTCAGACCTTGGCAGCTTTCCAATAATTTATTTTAATCTCACATTATTTTAACTTACTCCACTCAAGATTTCCTAAAATTGCAGACAGTGTGCAGCAAATGGTGAAGAGGCACATCTGAAATATGTTTAGGGTTTTGCTTTCTTTTGTTTCAACCACTAACATTTTTAAAGAGGCAAATACAGCTCTAGAATCGCTATGCCTTCAACAAGCATTTGGCAAAGCAAATATGTCTCATCTATCCTAATTCAAGTGCTGAGCTTGTAGCCTTGCCAGTGGTTGTGTGAAGCATTATTTTGAAAATGTAAAAGGAAAACCATTTTAAAATAGTGGGGGAAAACAAACACACAAGTCATGGAATATCAAATCTACATTAAAATCAAAGTTTTAAACATTTATATCACATGATTCATTTTTCAAATACTTCTCACTTAATATACTCTGAACACAATTAAAAAAGAATAAGGTTGTGTCATAATGTAAAGGGAAATGCTGCAAATCCCTAATTTACTTTCATGTTAAATATACCTTCTGCTTCAAAAACCAGCCGAGTGATTACAGAGGCTGTCCCCCTAGCGCATAAAAACTGCTTTGTTGCCAAAGGTTATGCTTTTATGGAACATATAGAATGCAGGAATTTAAGAGAAAAAAATTCTTTAGCCATACCCCAGGGGCACATTGTAGAACATATATATATATATATATATATATATATATATATATATATATATATATATATATATATATATATATATATATATATATATATATATATATATATTCTACAATGTGCCCCGAAGCATTGAGAGAGCACACCCTGCGCTCTCACCATCTGGCTTTGTAATGCTGCTCGTCTTTGTATTTCAAGATTTGCATATTTTACCTTTACCGGCGCGTTTCAGGGATCAAAGCCCCTTCTTCATGGGCTGCTGCAATGACACACCAAAAGCTCACTAATCGTTTCCAGCCTTCTTTATTCAATTATATATATATATTACGATGTATGCCTATTGAGGCTATGTTCGAACTCTGGGATATCTCTTAGCAACAATGAACACCAGATACGTCACCACCTATACCGCGCTTCATTGCAAAACGCGGGTTGGGAGCAACCAATCACCAGAATGCTCTCTTTAACACAAACGAACTTTGTTATCGATAGCGTTTGTTTGATTTGATGACAGGCTGAAGAACTAAGGACAATGTAAGTATCAGTCTCGATCCCGCAATAATTATATATTCCTTTCAGACATTTACATGGCAATATATGTGAAATTCTGTGTTACATCAATTGTGGGTGGTATTTAGCCGCGATATATATCAGTGCTTGTGATACATGTATTAATGCGGTATATTCGCGATTATGTAGAGATACATGCATAGTACTGAATTGGTGTCATGTAATAACGCACATTACAAGATGTCCTCTGCCATACCAAGCTTATACACGTACACTAATAATATTGAGGGTGTTGGGTTTTAAAAATGGCCGCACACACTGTACGATGAGCGTGACCAAGCCGAAATGGCGAAACGCGTTGTGGAGATTCTTTCACCTGCAGAATAAAGTCTTCAACTTGAGCTTATGGGTGTCCTGTTTTCTTCAGTAAATTGAAGTTGTCGTGGAGTGAATTTGTAAGCCTACCGGTGGCTGCAACAGGACCGCCCGTGACAGCCGAACTCCTATACCGGTACTGGTGGAATATATATATATATATTACCTACTGGCGGTTGCCAGTAGGTAGTTATAGTTAGGACCTAGTTTCCATAGGAAATCGTCAACATTCTATTTGGATTAACTTTGGCCCTGGTGGATGAATCTTTGCGAATTTCTCAAAGAAGATGGCTCGGTCCGCTGCGCTCCTTCCCTGAAAATTTGGGGGGGATTGGTGAAGTGGGGGCTGAGATAAAAGGGGGGTCCCAAAACGTGTTTTCTCCATGTTATTTTCCATAGGACGTTTAGACACGGCTACAGGTCGAACGGCTGAATGGATTTATAAGAAATTTGGCAAAACTGTAGAGTCCGGCTCGCAGATTACGCTTTTTGTGGAATGGTGTAAATCCGTTCAGTAGTTGTTGAGAAAATTAAAGTCAAAGTCAATTATATATCTATAAGCGCGGACGGGTGCGCGCACTCAAGCGGCTGCGCGCGAGCGGAATTTTTTTTTGCTGCGTGACGTCTGTTAACGTTCGATTCGAAGGAAATCAGGAAGTGTTGACCGCCATTTTGTCACTGCGAGTAAATATATTGTCATTTCAAAGCGGTGGAACATGGAAAGGGGAGAAGGTAGAGATTGTTTTGCTGCGTAGGTTTTCTCAGGGTGTGCAGTAAGTACCTTAAACGCGAAAATATATATATTTATTTTTTCGAAAAAAGTTGCGGGGTGCGCGCGAGTAAATATATTCTCGTTTCAAAGCGTTAGAACATGGAAAGGGGAGAAGGTAGAGATTGTTTTGCTGCGTAGGTTCTCTCAGGGTGTGCAGTAAGGCCCTTAAAGGCGAAAATATATATATATATATTTTTTTTTAAAGTTGCGGGGTGCGCGCGAGTAAATATATTCTCGTTTCAAAGCGTTGGAACATGGAAAGGGGTGAAGGTAGAGATTGTTTTGCTGCGTAGGTTCTCTCAGGGTGTGCAGTAAGGCCCTTAAACGCGAAAATATATATATATATATTTTTTTAAATAAGGTTGCGGGGTGCGCGCACTCGGACGCGCACACCTATTTACAAGAGTGTGAAAATGGAGATAAAACAGAAGTTTGAGTGGTTTGATATAAGGTGGCTCTGAAAAGAGCCCTTGTGTTAATTGAGTTGTTTCTGCATTTATAAGTAAGTACTGTCTGAGATGTGTAATATTGTAAGATTTTAAATAATCATCACAATAATCGATTTACTTACTTACTTAAGTAAGTACCGATGCAGAGTCTGATGTTGCAGAGGAAGATTCTGTTTGACATGACATGTAACAGAGCTGTGGATAGGCAGGTGTTTTTGGAGGGAAAACAGTGTTGTTAGTTTGCTGTAGAACGTTGAGATATGAACTTTTGACCTGTGCCTTCAGCCAGGTGCAGAATGAGGTGTTACCATGGAAACAGGCAGAGATGGCAGTGGGTCATGGGTGACTTTTATGTGACATTGAAAATATTGTGAGGGACAACCAACTGAAATGTAAATTTGAATACAAAATTTTGCGGGAGGAAATATGATTGGCTGAAGAGACATATAAGAGTCTGTATTGACTGTATATCTGTGCCATTGAATTTTGGTTGCAGTGATAGCAGCATAATTGAGACTTTCGTCAAACGAATATCTATTTTGTGACTGTCACTGTTGTACATCGTACAAAGCATTGGTAAAGGTAAGTCTGTAACTGTTTGTTTTGTCATGTACAGTAAAATATGGTTTACTCACAAACAAGGATTGATTTTCCTCATAGTTTGAAACTAAACTCATTTTTGGCTGTCATAATGTGTTGTATTTCTAAAACTATTTTTAATTTAAATGTGAAATATGAAGTATAAAATATGTGTAATATAAAGAGTAATTATTTGTGTGATTTTGAAGCTTTTATATATAATGAGAGAAGTTGTTTATGAAGTGAAAAAATGATATTAGCAGAGAGACAGATAATGCAGATAGAGAGAGAAATGGTAAATTACATGTGATACCGTCGTGAAAAAATGTTAAACTTTCTGTCACACGAGAAAATTAGAGTGCGGTTTCAGGAGGCGGCCTACATTGGTGGGTGTAGGTTGAGAGGGGCAGGTGGTTGAGTGAAATAAAATCAAAAGTTGGTATATTACATGTGATACCGCCTTGAAAAAGTGGTAATGCTTAATGAATTCTTAAACTTTCTGACAGAGGACAAAATTACATTGTAGTTTGTGGCCGCGGCTTGTACTGGTGGGGTGAGAGGGGGAGGTGGTCGATTAAAATAAAATGAAAAGTTCTGACCATGAGGTTGTACACAGATTTGTGCAGTAAATGTGTTCGTAATTTGAGGTATCAGACTGAATATAAAAATATCTATGTCACTCCTGCTGTTTGACTGCATTTTCATCTGCCTTCTGTTTTCCGTCTCCGTTGCCCTGTGTTATCTTATTGTTTGTGTGTCTGTCTGTGTCTGCCTTCAGTCCGGGTTGAGGAACTTTGCTGTGGAGGCACACACAGATAGTCGCATCAAAGTAGTTGGAACGTTTTCAAAAAACTATTTATATAATTGAAATGCTTTTTTGAAACGGTAGTGAATGTTTTCTTTCAGAATTACCGCTCGGTTGCTTCCATAGAGCAGAGGGTTTGTTGTATTTCACTACTTAGTGCCTCTGCATCTGCACTGTGTTGTCTGGTGGCTGGCGGAGAAGTGTTTGTTATTGTGGAGATTAAAGCGTGATAAAGAGTGAAATACGACATAGCGTCTGGTCTGTAGAAGCGTGGGAACAGTGATTAACACTGAGTGAAGCGGAACTGCGACGGTGCTAGTGGTTAGACAATATGGGGCAGATTTATGAAGGCCTTGCGCCGCCAGTGCGTCATTTTTAACATGGGAAAAAGTGACGCACCGGCGGCGCAAGGTCTTCATAAATCTGCCCCTATGTCTTTATCAATGAGCTCTCTGCATGCGAAGCACTATCACGTTTCTGTTATGCTATTGTGTAAGGGAAAAAAAGCGCGCCAAAACCGACAAAATGGCGAGAGGTGCATGTATGTAATGTGTTGGATCGTTCGCAAATCAGTGTTGGGTTCAGAGAGTGAGTCGTTTCTAAGTAAGGGAGTGTTATATCTATGCTTGTTCGTCGTAAACAAAGAGGCACCATGTTCAGACCCCCTCTTTCCTCATTCCGTCGGTCGTTCGATCATAACTCAAGTCGTACAAAAACATGTCTCCTATCAAGTCAACGTGTGGAACGTATAGCCTGTCGAGTTGTACACATTTGGGGGCATATTACCAAGCAATAGCGATAATTATCGCTATTGCTTGGTTAGAGAGAAAAATGTACCGCAGAGCTGCGGCGATTTTTATCGCAGATAAGCCTTGCTATTACCAATGTTTATCGCAAATGCGATAAAAAACGGCCGCAATGCATGAATATCGCTGAAAAGTCAGCGATATTCATGCATTACCGAGCTAATGCTCTTAGCCATTTTATCCACCTCCCATTGGATAACATGGCTAAGAACTGCTCAGGGGCAGGTGTTGTTGTGTTTCTGTTATGCTATTGTGTAAGTGAAAAAAAGCGCGCCAAAACCGACACAATGGCGAGAGGTGCATGTATGTAATGTGTTGGATCGTTCGCAAATCAGTGTTGGGTTCAGAGAGTGAGTCGTTTCTAAGTAAGGGAGTGTTATATCTATGCTTGTTCGTCATAAACAAAGAGGCGCCATGTTCAGACTCCCTCTTTCCCCATTCCATCGGTCGTTCGATCATCACTCAAGTTGTACAAAAACATCTCTCTTATCGAGTCAACGTGTGGAACGTATAGCCTGTCGAGTTGTACACATTTGGGGGCATATTACCAAGCAATAGCGGCTTGGTAAGAGAGAAAAATTTACCGCAAAGCTGCGGCGATTTTTATCGCAGATAAGCCTTGCTATTACCAATGTTTATCGCAAATGCGATAAAAAACGGCCGCAATGCATGAATATCGCTGAAAAGTCAGCGATATTCATGCATTATCGAGCTAATGCTCTTAGCCATTTTATCCACCTCCCATTGGATAACATGGCTAAGAACTGCTCAGGGGCAGGTGTTGTTGTGGAGGCACACACAGATAGTCGCATCAAAGTAGTTGGAACGTTTTCCAAAAACTATTTATATAATTGAAATGCTTTTTTGAAGCGCTAGTGAATGTTTTCTTTCAGAATTACCGCTCGGTTGCTTCCATAGAGCAGAGGGTATGTTGTATTTCACTACTTAGTGCCTCTGCATCTGCACTGTGTTGTCTGGTGGCTGGCGGAGAAGTGTTTGTTATTGTGGAGATTAAAGCGTGATAAAGAGTGAAATACGACATAGCGTCTGGTCTGTAGAAGCGTGGGAGCAGTGATTAACACTGAGTGAAGCGGAACTGCGACGGTGCTAGTGGTTAGACAAGATGGGGCAGATTTATGAAGGCCTTGCGCCGCCGGTGCGTCATTTTTAACATGGGAAAAAGTGACGCACCGGCGGCGCAAGGTCTTCATAAATCTGCCCCTATGTCTTTATTAATGAGCTCTCTGCATGCGAAGCACTATCACTTTTCTGTTATGCTATTGTGTAAGGGAAAAAAAACGCGCCAAAACCGACAAAATGGCGAGAGGTGCATGTATGTAATGTGTTGGATCGTTCGCAAATCAGTGTTGGGTTCAGAGAGTGAGTCGTTTCTAAGTAAGGGAGTGTTATATCTATGCTTGTTCGTCGTAAACAAAGAGGCACCATGTTCAGACCCCCTCTTTCCTCATTCCGTCGGTCGTTCGATCATAACTCAAGTCGTACAAAAACATCTATCTTATCGAGTCAATTTACCGTAGGTAGGGGGCTCAGTAACAGGGGATTTGGGCGGGGTGGAGCGTGCAGCCCACTGAAGAGGGGGGTGGATCAAGGTATTTGGAAGTGGAACAGAGGCAGAGCACGCCAAATTCCTGCCATGGTCCGCTACGCAAATATGTATGCATTCTTAGAGGATTATTATATTAAGAATATATATTAATATGGTGGCTCCTGGGGTTTGGTGGTCCTGTGCAGGTGTACTGCTTGCATATGCCCATGGTTGGCCCTGTATTTTCTGTCTATGCACTTGTTCTCCGTCACATGGGCTTTTAGTTATGAAGGCCTTGTGTTGCTGGTGCATGAGTTTTAACATGGGAAAAAGTGATATATCTGTGGCACAATGGTTTCATAAATGAGACATTTTGTATCTTATTGTAATGATAGAGAATCTTGGGGAATGTATCTGTTATGCTTGTTCTTTGCTATAATGGCTCAATGTTGTGTAAGAAATAAGTCTGTAATAAGTTAATTAAATTGTATTATTTTCTTTTTTATAGTGTTTGGTGCTGATAAGCAACAACCTGCCTTCTGAATTATACAGTTTGAGGAATTATATTCTTTTTTTTCAGGTGAGTTGGTATTTTTGCATAGGCAATTTTTTTGGGTGCATATGAAAATAATGAAGAAGATTTTTTTAAATGTTTGTAAAATTTGATTTTGAAATATGATTTTATCTTGAATTATTCACATGGGTTGTATCTGTTTATACTAGATATGTATTTTGGGATATTCTCCACTGACAGTTGAAATTATCTTTTAATGGGCTTGGTGCATGTGTTGTTTTTGATGGAGTTCAGATTTACGGATCATTGGGTTATAATTCTTTCATGTTTCCATTACTTAAATCTTGTGAAGTGCTCATGATTTTTGAAATCTTGTTGCATTATGTTTGGCAGTGTTTCTCCGTTATTTACAGAGAGGTATTATGATATGGTTCTAGGTGTGATGGGTATCTTTCCTGCATATCTGTGACTATACTATGTATAGGCATTGTTTTACATATTCATGCAGAGGTTTATTATGGGGTTGTTCTTCATACTTAGTATGACATTTTGTATATGCTATGACTTTTACATGGTGAGTATGCTGTTGAAACATAAAAGTAACTGTCTCTGTGGGAAGTAGTAATCTGTTAAGTGAATGCTATCGTTTGTATAGTATGAACCTTCTCTTCAGAGTGCATATAGTTTACATAGCTCTTTGTACTGGTGAACTGAAAAAATTGATCTGTAAAAATTAATTCTACAGATTATAAATATTTGTGATATCTAGAAAATCTAAAAAGAAATTTTACAGTAAAATGTCTTTTAACAACAGTAATTATTTAATGGAAAAAAAAGATTAGTGTTAATGTTTAGGGTTATATTGCCAATTTCTTTTCAAAACAAGAGGAACGTGGTATCTTAAAATATATAGAGTTAATAAGTTAGAAATTATAAAAAAATATGAAGTTTAAAAATTAGTAAAAGTACTTTTAAGTTACACATTTATGAAAAAAGATATAATTTAATCTCTATATTTTTTTTAAAGGATACAGAAGAATAAACTGAGTCTAGTTATGGAGAATTCCTCAGAAGAGAAAGAAATTCATTTTGAAATCGTTAATGAAGTGATGGAGGAAATTTTAGACGTAATATTTCAAGAGGAAATAGATGAAAAAAATGATTTTATGGACATGTCTTTAGACTCCGCTTACTTAGAGATGGTAGAAGGAGATGAGGACTTTGGACTTGAAGAAGTCCCTGATGATATAATGCTAAAAGTTCTAGAAAATTATGAAGATTTCAATAAATAAAACATTTTTTGATAGTAAAGCATTCTTGAAGAGAGTTTTCTTGTCCTATTCGTCGTTGATGTGCTTTAGGAGAGTGATAAGACATGTTCTCATGAAGTGTAAAAGAGTTTGTAGTAAAAAAGATTAAAACATCTACGATGACCCATAGTTCTTGAAAAAAGTGTACTGTTTGTATGCTTTAAAAATTAGAATTAAAAACTGTCTATAATGTTAAAACAGATATGGAGTGTGATAAAATTAAGAACCAACATTCACTACAGGATTTCCTACTCTGTTCAGAGACTTTCTGTTATTTTCTTTATTCTAGTTAGAAAATGAATCTGTGGTTTAAATTTGTACGTTATATGCTAGTAGTCAACTATAATATTTGTTATGTTTGTGTTTTACAGATTGAGAATTTCATCAAAATCTTAAATTAAGATGCCGACCAGAACTGAAAAAAGAAAGCTCTATAAACGGACTTACAATTTGAAGAAGAAAGGAATTGAAGAAGTATCAAAAGAACATAGGACGGATAAAAAGAAGAGTGCTCCTGGTAAGCAAACCAAAAAGTTTTTGAGAGCAATATGTGGAAGGAAAAATGTTAGTATTGAAGTGCACAAGAAAAAAAGTATAACAGTATCGAGAAGGAGACATGGAACCAAAGATAAAAATGTTTCTGGAATCAGGAGCCAGGAAAATCTGTACAGTAAAACTCGGATGAATCAATTTAGCCAAATCAGGAAGCGTATGTTTTACAACAGAGTAGTTTCGAATTTATTATAAAAGGAGAAAGTTTCTAAAAGAAGATCTGCTTTTCTTAAGAAGAAACAATATATAGAGGGTATTGTTGAGCGCGCGTTTGAGACAAAAAGAAAATTATTTATTTTAGTACTTAATAGAATAAATACGCTAAATAAGGCAATACGAGTTTTAAAAGCTAAAAGTAAATGGAAGAGACACATAAATAGGAGTAATTTTTGTAAAGTGTTTTCTGGGAAGTGGATGCATACTTCAACGTCTGAACCATTTTTTAATGAAGAGAGTTACTTTCAAAGTAACGATTTGTTTGATGCAGTTGACACCAGTGGTCGAGGATACGAGGTGAAGGAGGGATGTGTAATTGAGAAAGAGAAAATTGTGGTTAGAAATGCAGAAGAGGTGATGGCTGGAGAAGCTTCAGGGGGACGTAATAATGTTCCTGTTTACAGTTGGAATTGTAGTAGCATTTGTAGTGTACGACAGGATTCAATTGATTTCTTTCGCAATTTCTTACGTAAGTACACTAAAGAAAGTCTAAAAAAAAATTGTTATGTTGCAAGAATTAGATCATTGCAGAGTGCGGGAAAAAATAGGTCTGCAAGGACATTCTCTGGCTTGTCTTTCTAAAAAAATATGCCAGAGTGTGTTTCATCACTTCAGGATGTTAGCAGTGCATCATACTAAAATGAGAAAATTGGTGAGAAAGTTGTATTATGCAAAAAGTCCAGCACTTAAACTTAAACAGTTAAATAGTGCTCTTTTGCATGTATGTGAATTAGATGTTAAGAAGATTTGTGCAGAAATTGAGGTAAGTTATTTTGGTCCAGAGGAAGATAATGCAGAGACTGATATAATTATAGAAGGAAATGTGTTAGAAAATGTTGGACATGTTAATATTGAAAATTTTGAACAGGAAATAATAAAGTTTAAGGTAATTGCAGGTGAGAAACCAAATTTTTCTTGTGTCTGTTGTCGACGCATTCATTACAAAAGTCAAACTAGGTTAGTTGATTTATATTTAAAAAGTGAAGATGAAAGTAATGTTCAATGGAAAGATTTTGCAACTTATTTGTTGGTGGAAAACTATTTTGATTTGGGTTTTGAGCAACGTATTTGTAAATATTGTTATAATAAATTAAATGAAAATAAAATGCCTGCTAGAGCTGTTCATAATAATCTAGAGTTGATAAATATTCCATCAGAATTGATGAATTTAAATACTTATGAGACTATTCTGATCCAATGTGTACATCCTTTTCAGGCTATTGTTCGTATGGAGCCTAAGACTGGTAAATTAAACCCTTCAGATTTACAAAGAGGATTAAAGGGTAGAGTTGTATATTTGCCACTTGATTTAAAAAAAAATATGGAAACAATTGGTGTTGAAAATGTAGAAGAGGAACCTGTAGTTATTTTAGTTAATGGTGTACCTACAAAGAGTAAGAAAATCTGGCAAGATTTAGTGGATGTTAGAAAAGTCAAAAAGGCAACGTTGTATTTAGTTCAAAACAATAAGTACTATAAAGATGTATACGTAGAAGAAGAAGATGTAAGTGAAGAAGAGGAGAGTGATTTGTCTATTGGACAAATTGAAAAAGTTGATCTATCCAGAAGTGAAGAAATTTATGAATATTACAGTGTTCATCCACTGCATTCCAAAGAAGCAATAGGGAATGCTATTGAATTATTTCAGATGAAAAAGGCGAAATGAAATCCTATTAGTGTGTGGGAAGAAAGTTTGGAAGGTCGTTGTTTCCCACAGTTATTCCCTACAGGTGAAGGTACACGATATGATGATCGTCCTATGCAGATTCCTGCATCTGAATAACGGACAACAAGATTATATGCAGAAGATCCGAGGTTTCACCAATGCATTCCATATTTGTTTTATCTTCTGTTTGAGAGTGACTTATCTGGTCTCTCTTATGCAGTAAATCATATCTTAAAAAGTGGAGTTCATCTGCATAATATTTCAGCAAAGGAATTTATGGATAAAGTGCAACAGAAAGATAGTGATTTGGATTCACACCTAATTAATTTAATGGCTTGTCAGCGTGGTACTAATGAGTATTGGTACCGTCGTCATGGAGATTTGAAGTGCATGCTTAGAAACTTAGGAGCACCAACATGGTTTTTAACTCTAAGCTGTGCAGAGTATGCTTGGGAAGATTTACTTGAATTTCTTCAGGAGGCGAATGCAAACATAGAAAATATAAACTACAAGACACCCGGAGAACTGTGTTCATTAGATCCGGTTAATGTTTGCAGATATTTTAATCATAGATTTGAAGCTATGATGTCTTTTCTTACAAACAAGAAAAATCCGCCTCTTGGTGAAGTACTGGATTTCTTTTGGAGAAAAGAATACCAAGCAAGAGGTGCTCCTCATATTCATATGCTGTTATGGATCAAGGATGCTCCTAAATTTGGAAGAGACTCGGATGAGACTGTACTGTCTTTTATTGAACAGTATGTCACTTGTGACATACCTAATAGTACAAATGATAAGGATTTAAGAGGAAAAGTGTTACGTTTTCAAAATCATCGTTGTGGAAGATATTGTCGGCGTAAGTTCAAATCAAAGAGTAAATTCTACACCAAATGTCGTTTTGGATTTGCACGACCGGTACTTTCAAAAGGAAGAGTCAACAATTTGATGTCATCTTTGCGACATAACATCAGAAGAAGGTCACCTAAAAATACGTACAATTTAAGAAGAGGTGAAGAATCCAAATATATAAATGACTATAACCCAGTCATTTTGTCCATGTAGAATGCTAACATGGACATACAATATGTTGCAGACAACTCTATTGCTGTGGCTCGAAATGTAACGTCTTACATCACAAAATCTGAAAAGACGGAACTGAAGGAGATGTGGGAAGACATTTCTCATGAAAAGAGCCAAAGCAAGAAATTGTATACGTACAGTTTGAAGATGTTGTCTCATCGAGAAATTGGAGCATATGAATGCTGTGACCGATTGTCATCAGCAAGTCTTTATGCTAAATCGAGGACTATTCTCTGGGTGAGTTTGGGTCTTGCAGAAACACGAAACCGTGTTCTAAAACCTGTGCAAGAAATTGAATATTTAGCCCAGAAAGAACCAAACAGTACAGACATTTTGAAAACAAATATGTTGCATATATACTATCCAAATAGAAGTACTCTTCTAGAAAACATTTGTCTGTATGAAATACTTCAAAACTACACTTTTAAAAGGAATGTTACAGAGAACATTGATAAAGGTGTATATGCTGTAATGGGAGAAGAAGGATGTCTGGTGAAGCAAAGAAAAGGACACTTGATTAATCATCGGAAACTGAGTTGCGAAACACCTGACAAAAGAGAATTTTACTATTTTGCTCTTTTGCAACTCTTTAAACCATGGCGTAGAGAAGAGGAACTACTTGGGAACTTTGATAGTTATGAAGATTCATTCAACGCATCTAAAAGTAGTATTGAATGTCCTGTTTTTAGTAATTATCTGCAAATGTTGAATGATGAAATAGAGCAAGAAGCGACAATTGCAGCGGAGATTGCTAGAGATAGTTCACAAGATAGTCAAAGTTCGGCTTCATTAAGTCAAGATCCACTGGGACAACCAATTATCCAAAATGAAGCAGCCACCGCCATAGATGAGGTGGAAAGAGCAATGCAGCAAGGTCAAGAGGAAGTAATCTACTTAGAAGAATTAAAGAAGCAATTTAATATTGAGCAAAGACAGATATATGATGAAGTGACAGAGCACATTGAGCATGGCTTTCGTCATGAGAGAAAAGATTGCTCATGTATGTCATTTGAACCTATTCGATTATATGTAAGTGGAGAAGCTGGAACTGGTAAAAGTTTCCTAATTAAAGGAATTACTACATATTTACAGCAGAGAACTCAGTCAACACTGTCGTGTGTTGTTACTGCTCCAACTGGATTGGCAGCACATAATATTAAAGGTATTACTTTACATCGTTTACTGATGCTGCCAGTTGAACATGAAAATAAATTACAATATCACAAGCTATCTGGAGAAGCTTGTTTTGAAGTTTCTAGAGTGCTTAAAAAAATGAAACTTCTTATTATTGATGATGTAAGCATGGTATCTAATTTAATGCTTGCTTTTGTGCATTTAAGAATGCAACAGATACTTAAGACAGAATATGATGTGTTATTTGGAGGTAAACATGTCATAGTTTTTGGAGATCTACTCCAACTAACTCCAGTGAAAGGACAACCTGTATTTGAAACTGTTACGCATGAAGAGACTAGAAAGTGCCTGGGCAGTATTGGAAATGTTAATATATGGTCACATTTCAAATATACTGAACTGATTCAAAATATGCGACAGGCAAAGGATACTAAATATGGAAATATTCTTCAAGATATCAGGATTGGAAAACTAACTGAAGATGCGAAACACACTCTACGAACACGATTACTTTCCAAGCTGTTTCCTAATGAAGATAATGTACCTGAGAAAATATATAGTATAGAGGTAGCAGATAAATCAGTGATATGCTTGATGCCAACTGTGAAAGAATGTTCAGTTTTTAATGAGAAAATGTTGAATTTAGAAAATCAAGAAATTAGGAAACTGGAAGCTAAAGATAGAATAGAGCATGAAGGTAGTACTATTGTTTTGTCTGAAAAGTTGAAGTTAAAATTGGATTCTCTTCAAAAAAGTATATCTAAAACTGCTGGTTTAGAGAAAAATCTGTATGTATGTTTAAATTGTCGGATAATTTTAAGGAGAAATTTACATGTAGAAAGAGGATTGGTAAATGGAGCAATGGGTAATGTTGTTGGTTTTGTTGGGAAACAACCTTTACAACGCAACTTTTACAACAAACTACCATTACAACGAATTTTTTACAACGCAAAAACTTTTACAACGCATACCATTACAACGCAGGATTTTACAACGCAAGTACCTTTACAACGCATACCATTACAACGTAAGTATTGGTAAGTATATAATTATTTTTAAAATATTATATGTTTGGGTTTTTGGGTAAAGGGGTATTTTTAGGGTTCAGGGTCAGTTTTCAGTTTTTGGGTAAAGGGGTATTTTTAGGGTTCAGGGTCAGTTTTCAGTTTTTGGGTAAAGGGGTATTTTTAGGGTTCAGGGTCAGTTTTCAGTTTTTGGGTAAAGGGGTATTTTTAGGGTTCAGGGACAGTTTTGGGTTTTTGGGTAAAGGGGTATTTTTAGGGTTCAGGGACAGTTTGGGGTTTTTGGGGTACAGGGTTAATTTGTAAAAATAAAATAAAATTATATTTAAATTAAATTAATTAAATGTAATTAAATATAAATTAATTATATTTTAATAATTTAAATTAATTTAAATTAAAAAAAATATTTTTAGGGTTCAGGGTCAGTTTTGGGTTTTTGGGGTACAGGGTTAATTTGTAAATTTAAAATAATTTATATTAAAAAAAATATTATATACTTACCAATATTTACGTTGTAATGGTATGCGTTGTAAAGGTACTTGCGTTGTAAAATCCTGCGTTGTAATGGTATGCGTTGTAAAAGTTTTTGCGTTGTAAAAAATTCGTTGTAATGGTAGGCGTTGTAAAAGTATGCGTTGTAACGTCATACATCCGTTTTGTTAATTATACAAATAGAGATGAGATTGAATTTTTAAGAATAAAATTTGATGGAATTGAGGAAGTTCAGCATATTAGTCGCTGTTCAAATCGTTTTTTGCTTGTAATTTCCAATTTGTTTGGCATATGCAGTGACTATTCATAAATCTCAAGGTTTAAGTGTAGATTGTGCTTTGGTAAATATTGGAAGCACTGTATTCAAATAGGGTATGGCATATGTTGCTTTATCACGAGTTAGAACTTTATGTGGACTTTATTTAATTGATTATGATGAGACAAAGATTAGTGCAGATTTAAATTGTGTGAAGGAGTATAATAGGTTAAGAAGAGAATATGCTCCTAGTTTACCTCAATATCCTTTAATTGAAAGGCGTATGGTTGGTCAGAAAAGGAAAAATGATGATAAATGTGCTGAAGTAGTTGAGAAACGACGAAAAAAAGATGTAGCTGTTGTTGGTAGGCATAAGAAAACGGTTAGTATTGAAGAGATTGTTGGATTTAAGTTTGAAAACAGGTCTGGTGTCAACTGTTATGCAAATGTAGTAGTTAATGTTGTTTTTTTTCTAAAAAATGTAAGGGAACAGATTGTAGAAAATCAGGAGGAAACATTTTGCTATTCCTTAAATTCTATATTTGAAAAATGCAGTTGTGGTGAAAGTGAAGTAGGAAGTGTTTCAGAACTAAGGAATGTTTTAGATATATGTGCAGGAGTAAATCGATTTTCACAGAATATTCAGCAAGATTGTCAGGAATTTATTATGTATATGTTTACAGTTTTGGAAGATGAAAGTGTAGATATTGATAATCTTTTTGGCCTTTCTTATAAATGGGAACATAAGTGTGATAATTGCTCATTTTCAAGTAGTATTGATATACACAGTGAAAGATTTATATATTTAACATTACCTGACTGTAAAGAAGTGTCTTTTAATAAACTAGTTAAAGATGCGCATCAGAACATGGTCTGTTCTCAATGTAAGTCTGAAATGTTATCAACTTTATTTATCCATAGATATGGACAATATGTAATATTAATGTTTCAACGATGCAGAGCTGATGGTAGTAAATTGTCAACTTTAATAAAAAATATTTGTGGCTACTCAAGTATCTATTTCTAGAAGAACATTTGTAACTGTAGCCATTATTTTTCATGAAGGGCCTTCCACATCATCAGGACATTATACAGCTTATTTGAAGTGTGGAAGTGGCTGGACGCTCTGCAATGATACCCAATTGACTTTTAAGAAACGTTTGCCTTTTGCCTTAACTAACTCCTAACTCCTATCTGCTATTTTTGGAACCCAAATTTCAGTAGAATCACTTGCTGTAGGAAGATTAATACTGTAAAGATATGAAACTTTCTTGTTTACAAATATCATGTGACTGAGGGCCTACAAATCTATAAATGAAATTTGTGTTTGGTATAGTGATAACATCAGGTAGAAATTTAGTTAATGTTTGATGGTATAAAACATGTCATGAGTGATGTAATATGGACGTCATCAGCAGTGCATTACACGCGCAAGTTATAGTGAGTCCAACTAACTATAACGTGGAATTTCATTGGTTTTATATCAGTAAAATTTCCAGCTAACTATAACTGGTGTCAAACCTATGGTTTTTTCAGTGAATTTCATAGGTTTTGTAAATGCTACTTCCTAACTATAACGTGTGTAAAACCTATGGTTTTTTCAGTAAATATATATATATCTATATATATATATATATATATATATATATATATATATATATATAGATATATATATAGTTGCTCCCAGGAATACACCAGCCTGCTGCACTCGCGAGCGGGTGCTCTTCCAGGTGGGGGTGTACCCACCTAATAGATTCTCGCTGCACAATCCAATCACAATCCTGTGAAATTAGAAACGGCACTCCCAGGGGGGTATAAAGCCAACACTTCTTTATATATATATATATATATATATATCCCAACGCTCCAGTTGAGCCCTCAGTGGGAAACAGCAGCACAGTCGGAAAATTTGCATCCATTTCATTCAGGATCAGATGCAGCAGGAGACGCATTCGGGCACAGGCATCTCACCTTCATCTTGCCAAACCGGTTTCGGGAACATCATCCCTTTATCAATGGCAGCTGTTCACTCTGAAAACCTGCATGCACTTCCATATTAAAGAGCCTGCCCCAGTGGGCGTGTCCAAACGGCATTCTGGTTCTTGTAGTGCTTATGATAATGTCTCAGGTGAGTAGGTTCAAAGTGGCAGTGAATTAAAAGTTAATAACACCCCTGTGGGCTGATGCACTGTGGCGTTGGGCATCCTGTTGTGCTTATTCATCTTTTCACAGGACTCTGACCTCCCTTGAAGGTGACACCGGTTGGCGCCATCACGGGTCCGCCCTGAAGCGGCTTGCTTGATCCCCGCGGCTGGACTCGAGCCGCAAACATCCCCACACTCCAGTTGAGCCCTCAGTGGGAAACAGCAACACAGTCGGAAAATTTGCATCCATTTCATTCAGGATCAGATGCAGCAGGAGACGCATTTGGGCACAGGCATCTCACCTTCATCTTGCCAAACCAGTTTCGGGATCATCATCCCTTTATCAATGGCAGCTGTTCACTCTGAAAACCTGCGTGCACTTCCATATTAAAGAGCCTGCCCCAGTGGGCGTGTTCAAACGGCATTCTGGTTCTTGTAGTACTTATGATAATGTCTCAGGTGAGTAGGTTCAAAGTGGCAGTGAATTAAAAGTTAATAACACACCTGTGGGCTGATGCACTGTGGCGTTGGGCATCCTGTTGTGCTTATTCATCTTTTCACAGGATTCCGACCACCCGTCAAAGTGACACCGATTGGCGCCATCACGGGTCCGCCCTGAAGTGGCTTGCTTGATCCCCGCGGCTGGACTCGAGCCGCAAACATCCCAACACTCCAGTTGAACCCTCAGTGGGAAACAGCAACACGGTCGGAAAATTTGCAGCCATTTCATTCAGGATTAGATGCAGCAGGAGACGCATTCGGGCACAGGCATCTGACCTTCATCTTGCCAAACTGGTCAAAGCGCTCGCCAGTAGGTAGTTATAGCTAGGACCTAGTTACCATGGGAGAATCACTACATTCTATTCCCAAAAACTATGCAGCCGATTGTTGAATCTTCGCGACATTTTCAAAACTCATGGGGCGCTCCGGTCTAATCCCATCTTGAAAGTTTCGAGTGATTCGGCAAGCGGGGACCAGGAAAGAAGGGAGTCCCAAACCGTGTTTTCTCCAAGTTATTTTCCATAGGAAACTTTAGACACGGCTACAGCCCGAACCTCTGAACAGAATTACACCACATTTGTCAAAAAGCGAGCCTTTAGTTCAGAAAGAGCCCTTTTTGTTAAATGGTTTTAATCCATTTAGTATTTGCTGAGAAAATCAAAATAAAAAAATATCGATATATAGAGAGGTGCGCAGGATCCCCGCACCCTGCAGATCAGGATCCGTGCACCCTGCCGATCACGAGCTGCATTCTAATTGGCTGTCAACACTCCAAAGCAGGAATTGTTGGCAGCCATCTTCTGCCTCGGTAGAAGCGAAGCACAAGAAAACAGAAAAACTAAGGTGCAAAACAAGAAAAGGGGGCAGAGTAGAAACACCCTGACCTCCTTGGCCTGCTTAGGGGTCCCACAAGGACCTCCAGGGCTAAAAAAAGCATTTTTTTTAAAATGCCGAGATGCGTGCTGGGTGCGCGGATCCAGACTCGAAAATTTAAAAAATGAAGCGCGGGCTCCCGTGCTTCCTTATTAATTAACCCCTGGGAGGGCCAAGTCCCGGGGGCATCTCAAAAATATCTGTACAGGGGCCCAGGGGGACCCCTGCAGCCCTGGGGACCGCCGCCTGGTGCTTTCTAAAAATATTTGGGGGGCACACAGCCCCCCCAGCCCCTGGGGACCGCCACCCATGGGGCTTGTTTTTTAAATGGGTGAGGGGCCTCAAAGACCCCGCAAGCCCCGGGGACCGCCACCACGGGGCTTTTCTGAAATATTTGAGGGCGTCACGGCCCCCCCGCAGCCCCGAGATTGCCATTTCCCTGGGCCTGTTTTAAAAATAAAATAACTCACATGCCCCAGGAACCGCCACCTCCCCGAGACACTAAGTATTCAAATTGGAGCGTCCGTTACTGACCCCGTAGCCCCGGGGACCACCACCTTCCCGGGGCATTCAAATGTTGTGAGGGGGTGCCGGGCCCCTCTCTTGCAGCCTTTGATGGCCCTGGGGACTGCCACCTCCCAGGGCCGGCTCCCGCAGTGTTCAGGTGTGCCCACCCCGGGACACTGTTATTTTCTTCGGTAGGGTGGGAGCATGTCTCCCTCCCTACCGTAGCAAACACTGCTTTGGATTTTGGAAGAGAGAGCAGGGAAACCTGTTCTCTCTTCCAAAATTCAAAGCAGAATTGCTTTTCCACACGGGGAGC
This sequence comes from Lissotriton helveticus, assembly GCF_964261635.1. NCBI lineage: Eukaryota > Metazoa > Chordata > Amphibia > Caudata > Salamandridae > Lissotriton > Lissotriton helveticus. The sequence goes on along the minus strand of NC_136060.1, from coordinate 65,292,406 downwards.
TGCATGATTGCAGCTCCCCAAGTAGAAAAGCAATGCCGGAGGATGCGTGAGCCGGCGGGAACTTGCGGGCTAAGGGTTCCCCTCAAGGTCCCCATCTTAGTGCATAGACCCGGGGAATGGGGTCCCCGGGAAGAATAGAAATTAGTTCCATTGCTGTCTTTGGCATATGTTAGAGTTGAAAAAGGCAGTTTTGAGGAAAAGTAGCATAAATTCTGCAAAGGTATCCTTCATTCGCATTTCCAGACCTACCTCAGTCAAAGTGCCTAGGTCATTGCCACCACAGTGCACAATTATGAGGTCAGGGTGTTGGAGATGCAAAAAGGATTTAACCAATGGCATCAATTGGTGCCACTTTAATACTGTCTGTCCAATCCATTTAATGTCTACATTTTGCAAAGCTAGGTCTTTGTCAATACCTCTGCTTTCAGCATACCTTTTGCACCAGAAAATATAGCTGTGTCCCACAATCCACACTCTAAGCATCTTGAAGGGAAGTCTGGATGCACTCAGAAGATGTCTGTAGCTAAAGTAGGCAGTTTGTAAAATGAAATGTCTCCAAAATGGTGGACAAGATGCAATTTTAAAAAAAGAAGAGAAATGATTGGCTTATTTTAAAACATTACATACTGATAAATAGGGTGCATGTTTCTGTGTTTAAAAAGCATGTTCCTTAATGGTTAGTAAAAACTTTTTGAAAGGTACATTAGATAGGATAAGCTTGTACTTTGGAAAGTCAAGCACACTTGCTGTTTGAATTTCCAACATTGTCTGCTGAACTTGTGACCTATGTGTTCAGTTGAGTGTTCCATGAGCTGATACTATGGTAACAGGCATTAAGCAGAATGTGGGTAGGGTTGGAAGTAATGTGTGGCAATAAAATGTACATTTCTTATTAATATTACAGTAATATGTAATTGCAGTGAGATTTCCCAAGTCACTGATATAGTTAAAAGTAGTGTGTTATGAAAAAAAAAATGGTAAAACTATTTGTAATTAAGCATGGGCGGATTTTACGAATTGGCAATCCGCGAACTTGCGTATTTACGGATTCGCAATCCGCAAAATCCGCGAACTCTCGCGAATTTGCGGATTTTTTATGTTCGCAAGGATTTCTGCCCGTTCGCGAGGGTTCTGTACCAGTTCGCAATTGCGAACTTACTTGTCGGCTCGCAACGGCCGCGACTATGTTGTTTCTACATCTGGTTCATCATCACAGGTTCACAGCACCCTCTGTTTCACCACTGCCACCCTCTGGTACACCCATGCCACCCTCTGGTACATCACTGCCACCCTCTGGTTGGTTTATCACTGTAGATTATGGGGGTGAAAAAAGCAAGCACACCTGCCCTGCTTCAACTGACATGAATTAATTTGGGGTTGATTAATGTGTCACTGAATTTAAACTTCCAGTCTGGCTGGCACCTGCTTCCTTATCTGTAATTTGCTGAACTCTGAAGGGGGCCCTCAGGAAGCACTACAGGGAATGGTTACTAATGATAAGATTGAACTTTTGCACCTGCTGAGTGCTTTCAGTTTTGTCTGTAATTGCTTTCTGTTGCAGTGTAATTTTTTTAACAGGACCTTTGTTGTATACTTGTAGCTATTCTCTGAGCCTGCTGTGAGGGTCAGAGCAGGGTCATAGAATAGTTGCAAGTAGGCAAATGAACTCTGAAGCGGCCCCTCAGGAAGCACTACAGGGAATGGTTACTAATGATAAGATTGAACTTTTGCACCTGCTGAGTGCTTTCAGTATTGCAAACATCCAAATATCCAGCAGCATCCACAAAAGTAATCCTTCCAGGTCAAGATCCAAATCAAAGTGACCAGCACATGAAGAAAGCACTGGGAGGAGCCTGGTGGACAGGAACAGGAAGTTGGAGACTGTGGGGCACTTCCTTCCTCCCACCCCCACCCCCCAAAATGGACTCCTTGCAAAGAAAAAGTGCAGGCACATGTCAACCTGAGGAGTTATTCTGATAAAAATCATAATTTTCAAGGTTTATGCTGCCTGCTGGTGGATTTCTTGTGCGAAGTTGCAAATTTTGCAATCTCGCAATTGCGAGATTGTCGCTGCCCGCCGCATCTACGTGTTCGCAAGTATTTACTCCCACGAAATTGTATAGTATTCTAGTTGGCAAGCAAAAAATCCGCTTCGCACGGATTTTACGAGTTTTCGGCAAGTTCGCTAGAGTTCGCGGATTGCGAATTTACCGAAAATCTGCAAAATCCGCGAGCGGAACGGATTTAACGCCCATGCTTATTTGTAATATACTTTTGAAGTCTCGTCTAGTTTCGCGGTTCCATCGCTTACGGTGCACGGACCAGGTGCGACTCCAGAAAATTACAGAAGCAATTTTGGTTCAGTTAGGTCAGTTGGCAAGGGCTGATATGTGTAACCAATAGAAATGTGTCTTAGAATTTGAGTTAATCTGGGAAGCAATGTGATTCAATATTTACTTGTATATGTGTGCAGAATGAGAAGGAAAGTTTGGCATTTTTTGGTTTTGCTAAGAGCAGTGCACTATTTTCATTGTGTGCATAAGAAAATCTGGTGTGTGATTCAGATATTTCATAGTCTACAAATCAATTTGAAAGGTGAGTTATTAATTTGTGAGGTGTTCTATGCAGTGCCTTTGTTTTTAAACATAAAATAGAATTCATAACATTTGAAGTTAGTGATATATTTTCTAATGAAGAAATATTTATTTCCGTTTTTTGTAATGTGTTTAAAAATGTTTTGTTTAATATACAGTTTGTATACTATTATGTGTGTTTTGGAATAGGGATTGCTGATTATGAGTGATTGTTTTAATGTGTGCATATGTACATTGGTATTACAGTGCATAATCTTAGGGGTTGATTTGAAATTAGAAATCTATATTTTGAGTTAAGGTATTAGTGATGAGAGTAGTTTTTATAAGTGTCTACCGAGGTATTGTTAAAATATGCAAGATCATTTTTGGTGTTTGGTTTCAAATTGAAGCTAGTATTGTGAATGTATGTGGTGTAGATAGAGTTCTGTACAGACATACTCATTTAAGTTTTTCAGTGATATGGTGAGAGTTATAGTAGAGAAATGTGAAAGGTTTCTGATTTGTATTTGGCTGCATGTAATATTAAAAGTAGTTATAGAAAGATAATGTAACAGTATAGATGTATGCAGTGGTTTTATTCTATAAAAAGTTTGTTTGCTGATCAGTTATTGCCTTGTTAGTAGTGAGACACGCCTTCAATCACCTATTGAGCACCATACACTAATACATTCAGTGTAGTAATACCTATGTACTTAAAAATGCTCTATGCACTCTATTTGGTACAGTAAATTTGCACAATGTACGCGGTCCCCTAACCCCTCGCAGACTACTGCGTCGGTCCTGCAAACGTCCAGGGAATAGTCATGCTTGTCTGGAATCACACTGTGAGTCTGTGTCCACTCCTACAATCATCCTGACAGAAGCATGTCATTATTTATTCTCTCTACTGACACACAAGTGCTTCTAAACTTATCCTGCTGTCAACTACTAGCAGGCTGAGAACCCAGTCACTGCTCATGCACTTGGAAAATGAGTCAGGCATTCCTACAAGCAGTACTACAGTCAAATGTACACAATGTATGCGGTCCCCTGACCTCTTGCAGACTACTGAGTTAGTTCTGCAAAAGTACAGGGAATAGTCATGCTTGTCTGGAATCAAACTGTGAGTCTGTGTCCACTCCTACAATCATCCTGACAGAAGCATGTCCTTATTTAATCTCACTGCTGACACATAAGTGCGTATAAACTTATCCTGCTGTCAACTACCAGCAGTTTGAGAACCCAGTCACTGTCTATGCACTTGGAGGATAAGTCAGGCATTCAGACAAGCAGTGGTACAGTTAAATGTGCACAATGTATGCAGTCCCCTAACCCCTTGTAGACTATTGAGTTAGTCCTGCAGAAGTCCAGGGAATAGTCATGCTTGTCTGGAATAACACTGTGAGTATTTATCCATTTCTACAATAATCCTGACAGAAGCATGTCCTTATTTAATCTCTCTGCTGAAACATAAGCGCTTATAAACGTATCCTGCTGTCAAGTATTAGCAGTCTGAGAACCCAGTCACTGTCTATGCTCTTAGAAAATGAGTTAGATATTCAGAGAAGCAGTGGTACAGTCAAATGTGCACAATGTATGCAGTCCCCTAATCTCTTGCTGAACATTGAGTCAGTCCTGCAAAAGTCCATGGAATAGTCATGCTCACCTGAATTCACACTGTGAATCTGTGTTCACTTTTACAATCATCCTGACGGAAGCATGTCCTTATTTAATCTCTCTGCTGACACATATTCACTTATAAACTTATCCTGCTGTCAAGTACTAGCAGTCTGAGAACCCAGTCACTGTCTATGCTCTTGGAGAATGAGTCGGGTATTCAGAGAAGCAGTGATACAGTCAAATGTGCACAATGTATGCGGTCCCCTAATCTCTTGCTGACTACTGAGTCAGTCCTGCAAAAGTCCACGGAATAGTCATGCTTGTCTGGAATCACACTGTGAGTCTTTGTCCACTTCTACAATCATCCTGCCAGAAGCATGTCCTTATTTAATCTCTCTGCTGACACATAAGCGCGTATAAACTTATCATACCGTGAAGTACTAGCAGTCTGAGAACCCAGTCATTATTATCTATACTCTTGGAGAATGCGGCGGGTATTCAGAGAAGCAGTGATACAGTTAAATGTGCACAATGTATGTGGTCCCCTAATCTCTTGCAGACTACTGAGTCAGTCCTGCAAAGTCCAGGGAATAGTCATGCTTGTCTGGAATCACACTGTGAGTCTTTGTCCACTTCTACAATCATCCTGACAGAAGCATGTCCTTATTTAATCTCTCTGCTGACACATAAGCGCTTATAAACTTATCCTGCTGTCAAGTTCTGGCAGTCTGAGAGCGCAGTCACTGTCTATGCTCTTGGAGAGGGAGTCAGAAATTCAGACAAGATGTGGTACAGTCAAATGTGCACAATGTATTATGATTCCCTAACCTCTTACAGATTGCTGAGTTAGTCCTGCAAAAGTCCAGGGAATAGTCATGCTTGTCTGGAATCACACTGTGAGTCTGTGTCCACTCCTACAATCATCCTGACAGAAGCATGTCCTTATTTAATCTCTCTGCTGACACATAAACGCTTAAACAATGATCCTGTTGTCAACTACTAGCAGTCTGTGAACCCAGTCTCTGTGTATGCACTTGGAGAATGAGTCTGGTATTCAGAGAAGCAGTGGTACAGTCAAATGTGCACAATGTATGCGGTCCCCTAATCTCTTGCAGACTACTGAGCCAGTACTGCAAAAGTCCAGGGAATAGTCACGCTTGTCTGGAATCACACTGTGAGTCTGCGTTCACTCCTACAATCATCCTGACAGAAGCATGTCCTTATTTAATCTCTCTGCTGACACATAAGCGCTTAAAAGATTATCCTGTTGTCAACTACCAGCAGTCTGAGAACCCAGTCACTCTGACATTGAAATTATTGTTGAGAAGGCTTTTGAATTAAAAAGGAAATTATTCCTTTTACTTTTAACCCTTTGGGTGCTGGTTCCATCACGGCCCCGCCGCCACGCCTGCGCGGCAGTGATTTCGCGCCTGCGCTGAGCGGGCGGGCCGTGACGGAACCACTCCATCACAAGCACAGCGCGCCCGAGGCTCGTGACGGAGTGGTTCCGTCACGAGCATTGCGGCGCCGTGCGGCCCCCCTTCCCCCTAGCGTTGCCGCAGCCAAGAGGTTAAACAGAATTCGATCACTAGATAAACCAATACATTTTATGAAGGCCAAAAGAAAGAAGAAAAGAGTAATTAACAGAACACATTTTTGTGCTATTTTTTTGGGTGATTAGAAACACAGTTCAACTTTAAAGCTTTTTTTTAATGAAGAGAGTTATTTTCAGACCAATACTTGCTTGCAGTTGATACCAGTGGTCGAGCTTATGAGGTTAGAAATGGTTGTCCTATTGAGAAAGAGAAGATGTTTTCTAGAAATGTAGAAGAACAAACAGCTGAGGAAGTTCTAGGGAGACGTCCTAAAGCCCCAGTGTATACTTGGGATTGCAGTAGTATTTGTAATATACAACAGGAATCTATTGATATTTTAAGCAATTTCTTACGAGAGCATAGTAAAAAAAAGTGTTAAACAAAATATTAATATGTTGCAAAGACTGGATCCATGCAGAGTGAGAAAAAATACTGGTGTGAAAGGTCATTCTCTGGCTTGTCTTCCTAGGAAAGTATGTCAAATTGTTTTTCATCATTTCAGAATGTTAGCAGCACATCATTCTCAAATGCGGAAGTTAGTCAGAAGATTGTATTACGCAAAAAGTCCAGCAATAATTTTGAATGAGTTGAACAGTGCTCTTTTGCGTTGGTCAGGATCAGATGAAAAAAGGTTTGTGATGAAATCGAGTTTCGTTACTTTGGTCCTGAACAAGAGAGTGTAGAAAGTGACACAATAATAGAAGAAGATGTTGAAGAGAATGTTGAACATATTACTACAAAACATTTTGCAGAACTAATTACAAAGTTTAAGGTGATTTCATGTGAAAGGGCAAATTATTCTTGTATTTGTTGCCAACAAACTTCCTATAAAAATCAGACAAGGACTGTTGATCTATATTTAAAAAGTGAAAGAGAAATTAATGATAAGTGGAAGGAATTTTGAATGTATTTGTTGGTAGAGGATTGCTTTGATTTGGGTTCGGATCAGTGTATTTGTAATATTGTTATAACAAATTAGACGAAAATAAAATGCCTGTTAGAGCTGTCCATAATAATCTAGAGATGGTAACTATTCCTCCAGAACTAATAGATTTAAATACGTATGAGTCTATTCTGATTCATTGTGTGCACCCATTTCAGCTATTGTTCGTATGGAGCCTAAAACAGATTTACAGAGAGGATTAAAAGGAAGAGTCATATATTTACCCTAGATTTAAAGAAAAATATTGAAACTGTTGGTGTAGAGAATGTAGAAAGTGAACCACTAGTTATTCTAGTTAATGGTGTTCCTACTAAGAGTGAGAAAATCTGGCAGGAATTAGTGGATGTCAGGAAAGTGAAAAAGGCAGCATTATATCTTATAAAAAACAGTGATTACTACGAAAATGTGTATGTGGAAAAATAAAAAAATACTTTTAGGAGATGATAGTGAAATGTCAAGTGGTCATATTGAAAAAGTGGACATGTCCAAAAGTGAAGAAATTTATGAACATTATAGTGTATACCCACTTCATTCGAAAGAAGTGATGGGGAATACTATTGAATTATTCCAAATGAAGAAAGCATAGGGGACTCCCATGAGTGTATAAGAAAAAAGTTTGGAAGCTTGTTGTTTTCCGCAGCTGTTTCCAACTGGAAAAGGTGGACGATATGATGAACGATCAGTGCAGATTCCTGCATCAGAATATCGGACAACAAGATTGTATGCAGAAGATCCAAAATTTCGACAATGCATCCCATATATATTTCATCTTTTGTTTGAGAGTTACTTGTTTGGACTTTCACATGCATTCAACCACATATTATAAAGAGGAGTACATCTTCAAAGTGTTTTTGCAAAGGAATTCATGGATAAAATACATCGGAGAGACGATCATTTAGAATCTCAGCTGATTAATTTGATGGCATGTCAGCGTGGTACTAATGAGTATTGGTACTGTCATCATGAAGAAATTAAATGTATGCTAAGGAACTTAGGAACTCCTACATGGTTTGTTACCTTAAGCTGTGCTGAATACGCTTGGGATGATTTACTTGAATTTCTTCGAAAAGCAAATTCAAATATAAAAAATATTACCTACAAGACACCTGGAGAATTGTGCTCTTTGGATCATGTTAATGTATGCAGATATTTCAATCATAGGTTTGAAGCTATGATGTCTTTTATATGCAATAAAAAGAGTCCTCCTCTTGAAGAAGTTGTGGATTTCTTTTGGAGAAAGGAGTATCAAGCTAGAGGTGCTCCCCATATACATATGCTGTTATGGAATCAAGGATGCACCCAAATTTGGAATTGATTCGGATGACACTGTTTTGTCTTTTATTGAAGAATATGTCACATGTGCTATACCAAAAAGAACAGAAGAAAACAGAAAAAGAAGAGAAAAGTCATCGATATGGCAAATACTGTCGACGAAAGTACAAGTCTAAGGAAAAGTTTGATACCAAATGTCGTTTTGGATTTCCACGTCCAGTAATATACAAAGGAAGAGTAAAAAGTTTCATGTCAGCTGTGAGACATAACATTACTAGAAAATCTCCTAAAAATACATACAATTTGAGAAGAAGTGAAGAATCAAGGTAAATCAATGACTATAATCCAGTTATTCTCTCAATGTGGAATGCTAATATGGATATCCAGTATGTTGCGGCTAATTCCATCGCTGTTGCCTGGTATGTGACATCTTACATAACAAAATCAGAAAGACGGAGTTGAAAGACACGTGGGAAGAAATTTCTCACAAGAAGACTCTTAGATATCGAATATTTAGCAGAAAATTAACCAGAAAGTACAATCTGGTCAAAACAAATATTATCCAAATAGAAGTCATCATCTTGAGAACATATGTCTCTATGAAGTGCTGCAATATTACACTTTTGAAAGGAATACTACAGAAAACATAAATGAAGAAAAATATGCAGTGATTCTGAAGGATATTTGGTGAAACAAAGAAAAGGAAATCTGATTAAGAACAGAAAACTGAGTTGTGATTCTCCTAATAGAAGAGAATTTTACTATTTAGCACTTTTACAACTCTTCAACCTGTGGCGTACAGAATTGGAATTACTTTGAGATTTTCAGTGCTATGAAGATTCCTTCAATGCGTGTAAAGATAGCATAGAATGTAAAGTTTTTGCAAATGATCTCAAAATGTTGAATGATGAAATTGATCAAGAAGCTACTATTGCAGCTGAAATTGCTAGAGACAGTTCTCAATATAGTCAAAGTTCTGCTCCACTGAGTCAAGATCCACTAGAACAACCAATTCTTGAAAATGGAGTGGCAATCGCCATGAACAAAGTGGAAACAGCAATGCATCAAGCACAAGAAAATATTATGGACTTAGGAAACTTGGAAGAACAACTAAATATTGAACAGAAAGAAATATATCAGCAAGTGAGACAACAGATAGACCATGGTTTTCTTCACGAAAAGAAAGAATGCACAGGCACATCATTTCAACGTATCCGAATGTATGTCAGTGGTCAAGTTGGAACAGGAAAAAGTTTCCTAATTAAAGTAGTGACCAGTTATCTACAGAAAACAACTGACTCACATTTGTCTTGTGTTGTAACTGCTCCAACTGGGTTGGCAGCATACAAAATTAAAGGAATTACATTCCATTGTTTACTTATGCTACCTGTAGAGCATGAAAATAAATTGGAATTTAACAAACTATCTGGAGAAGCTTGCTACGAAGTTTCAAGAGAGCTAAAGAAAATGAAACTTATGATTATTGATGAGGTGAGCATGATCTCAAACTTAATGCTTGCCTTTGTGTATTTAAGAATGCAGCAAATTCTTAAAACAGAACACAATGTCTTATTTAGAGGAAAACATGTGATAGTTTTTGGAGATCTATTGCAACTCACTGCTGTAAAAGGACAACCAGTATTTAAAACACTTGTGCATGAAGACACCAAAAAGTCTTTGGGAAATGTTGGTAACGTTAACATTTGGTCATATTTTGAATACAAAGAAAAAATGTGCGACAATCAAATGATATTGATTATGGAACTATTCTTCAAGGTATAAGAATTGGAGTATTGACAGAAAATGGCAAACACGCTTTACAAAGTCGACTACTTACAAACTTTTTTCCAAATGAAAGTATAGTTCCTGAAAAAATATATAAAAAACTGTAGAAAATAAATCTATAATCTGCTTAATGCCAACACTGCGAGTGTTCAATATCTAATGACGAACTTTTAAAGCTAGAAAATGAACAAATAATCAAAATGGAAGCCATTGATAAAATAGAGCATGAAGGAATTACGATTATTTTGACGGAAAAATTAAAAACAAAATTGGATTCTTAAGAAAAATGTATGTCTAAAACAGCTGGTTTAGAAAAGAATTTATATGTATGTGTAAACTGTCGGGTAACTTTACGGCATAATTTGGATGTGGAAAAAGGTTTAGTAAATGGAGCAATGGGTAAAGTTGTTGATTTTGGTAATTACCAAAATAGAGATGGAACTGAATTTTTGAAAATCAAATTTGATCAGATTGAAGAAGTAAAACCAATTGGTCGTTATTCAGTTCGTTTTTTGCTTGTTAAAGATTTGTATGTTCGTAGAAAAGTTTCCTCTTTCTCTGGCGTATGCAGTGACTACTCATAAATCTCAAGGTTTAAGTGTAGATAATGTTTTGGTAAACATTGGAAATACCGTGTTTAAAGACGGCATGGCATATGTTGCTTTGTCCCGAGTCAGAACTCCGGATTGTATTTGATTGATTTTGATGAGGGAAAGATTAGTCCAGATGCAAACTGTGTAAAAGAGTATAATCCGTTAAGAAGAGTGCATGCTCCCAGTTAAGGTGAATATCCTGTATATGAAAAGTGTGTAATAGGTCGAAAAAGAAGAGATGAGAATATCTGTAGTGAAGTTATAGAGAAGGAAAACAATCTAGATAAGGTTGAGATTGCAAGCAAAAAGAAAAAGGACACTATTGAAGATATTGTCGGGTATCAGTTAGAAAAAAGTTCCGGTATCAACTGGTATGCTAATGTAGTGGTCAATGTCGTTTTTTTCCCTAGAAAGTCTGCAACAGCAAATTATGGAGAATCGTGAAAAAATATGTTGCTCCTTGTTGCATTGTATTTATGAAAAATTGAGAACTAATAAAAGGAAAATACAAAGTGTTTCTGATATTCGTAATCTTCTGGATATATGTTCTGGTTTTACACAATTTACGCAGAATGTTCAACAAGATGCTCAGGAATTTCTTATGTATATGCTTGCAGTATTGGAAAATGAAGTAATAGAAATTGAAAATCTTTTTTGCCTTCGTTATAAATGGAAACATGAATTTGAAAATTGTATGTTTACTTCTACCATTACCATAGACACTGAAAGATTCACATATTTGACAATACCAGACTGTAAAGCAGTGTCTTTCAACAAACTAGTTAAAGCAGCAAATCAAAACATGGAGTGTAGCCAATGCAAATTAGAAATGTTATCAACATTATGTATACAAAGATTTGGACAATATGTAATCTTAATGATACAATGTTGTACAGCTGATGGAAGAAAATTGGAAACTTTAATAAAAAAGTTGTAGCAAGTCAACTATCAGTATCAGGAAGAACGTTTGTAGCAGTAGCAATTATTTTCCACCATGGTCCTTCTATATCTTCTGGACATTACACTGTATTTTTAAAATGCAATAAAGGATGGACATATTGTAATGATGCTCCTTTGGTTTTTAGACATCGTTTGCCTTATGAATTACTTCCTACCTAATATTTTTAAAGCTAAAATTCTAAGAACATAATTCATCCTTTTGGGAATATCTTAAAATGTATTAATACGATTAGTATTGGGAAATTTCAGTATAAACGATTTCAGAAATATCATTTGGCCTAAAGGAACGATATCTATATCAATTAAGTACTTTTTCTTGGATATTCTCACAGCATATATTTTAAAGAACTTTATTTGCAGTGTATGGAAATTATAAACAATTGTTGCTTGATTTATTGTTTTGGTTCTTTCATATTGTAGTAATACAATTGTCTTACAAAGAAGCATTATATATATGTGTGATTTGTATTATATGATATGTTATTAATTATATTGTTTTTATAGAATGTGCAAAGAAAGTTGACTATATTGAGAATATTTTTTTCACAGATTTCGGTTTTTTGAAACAATCTTATTTATTGTTTCTTAATTGCCCGTTGTTATTTGATGAGTAACATTGAAATCACTGTTTGTAGAGAAATTCAATGTATTCTGAGAACTCAAAAAAGGCCAACAAAATAATTCATATAATGTTAAAAGTATGTTGTGTTGTACAAAATATAATATTATATATTATAACTATTTTTTCTTCTCTTTCACAGATCCTAATTCTAAAGTACGAACTTTTGAGAAATGTAAGTTATAAAAAACAACAGAAAATAATGTTTAGCATTGTTTGATATGTACTACTGTCAAGGTAAGATTAAGTAATGCAAACACAATCAATGCACTACTACATTCAGCTGTGCTCTATATATATAAACCTCTAACCTGCTACTAAATAAAGTACTACCTATGCAATCTAGGAATCCTCCTGTCTGTCCCATGCACTTCTCCAATTACCCATCCAGCACTATCTACATATTCTATCACTCCACCAATACCTAAGCACTTATAAATTCAGCATACACTCCCTTTGCAGCACTAAAATTACTCTAGTTACAAGTCATATACTTAAGGAATGGCCTAGCCACTAACACATGTGCAGGTACAATATGCTCTACACTATGCATGTAAACCTGTAAACAGCTACATACTATTGACACACTCTTCTAAATACCCAGTTAATACCTATGCAATGTAGGAATCCTTCTATCAGTCCCACGTATTTCTCCAATCACCCATTCAGCACTGTCTACGTATGCTATCACTCTGCAATACCTAATCCCTTATAAATTCAACATGTAATTTATTTGCAGCACTGAAAATATTCTCGTTACTACTCATGTAGCTAATGAATGGTCTACCAGTAAAACTAGTACAGCTACAATATTTTGTGCACTATGCATGCATACCTTTAAGTAGCTACATACTATTGATACACTCTTCTAAATACCCAGTTAGTACCTATGCAGTGTAGGAATCCTCCTGTCTGTCCCATGCATTTCTCCAATCACCCATCCAGCACTATCTACACATCCTGTCACTCCGCCAATACCTAAGCACTTATAAATTCAGCATGCACTCTGTTTGCAGCACTGAAAATATTCTAGTTACTAGTCACGTACCTAAGGAATGGCCTAATCAGAAAATGTAGTACAGCTACAATATTCTGTGCACTATGCATGTAGACCTCTAATCAGCTACATAGCATTGATACAGTCTTTTACATACTCAGTTAGTACCTATGCAGTCTAGGAATCATTCTGTCTGTAACATGCACTTCTCCATTCACCCATCCAGCCCCATCTACTTATCCTATTAATCCACCAATACCTAAGCACTTATACATTCACTATACACTCTGTTTGTAATACTGTAATTATTCTAGTTACTATTCATGAACTTATAGAATGGCCTAGCAACTAACACAAGTACAGCTATAATACTTTGAGCATTATCCAAGCAGACCTCTAACTAGCTACATATTATTGATACACTCTTTTAAATACCCAGTTGGTACTTATACAGTGTAGGAATAGTCTGTCTGTCCCATGCACTTCTTTAATCATTTATCTACCATTATCTACTTATCCTAGCATTCCACCAATACGTAAGCACTTATAAAATAAGTGTTCACTCTGTTTGCAACACTTTCATCATTCCAGTTACTAGTGCTATTCTTTTAAAATGACTTAGGCACCAACACAAGTACACATACAATATTAATGTGCATAATCCCTACAAATCTCTAAGTAGATACATACTATTGGTCCACTCCATTAAATATTGAAGTAGTACCCATGCAGCGCAGGACACCTCCTGTCACTCTCTTGAAATTCTGCAATCACCCATCCAGCACTATGTTCTTATTGTATCAGTCTGCCAATGCCTAAGCACTTATGGGGCAGATATACAAGCACCCTGCACCACCAATATGTCACTCTTTGTAACGTAGTGATGGTGCTAGACACTCCTTCATATTTACAAGGAGAGAAAAAGATAGCCTGCGTAGCTTTTCTTCTCCTTGTAAATACGACCCCTTCATACACAGCACTTTGCGTAGAAGGGGCGTTCCATAGGTGTTGTGAGTGTTCCCACGCAACACTCATAGAACAAGACACATCTCCATATTTATGAGAAATCGTGAATCTGGAGTTGTGTGTGAATGCTGTGGCATCCTAGAGTTGGTGTAGCAAGGCACAACGAGGAGAATTGTTTTCATTTCTCATCATTTTTTCTCTTTCAATGCATGCTGCATTCCACAGCATACATTGAAAGAGGAAAATACCTTTACTGATTGTTTTTGTGCAGGAATGTGTCCCTTCCTGCACAAAAACCATCTCCCCACAACACAGACATCCTTGCACCATGGTACAAGGATGCCTGTGTCACTGCATGGCTGCACTTTGTGCAGCAGTGCAGAGGGAAGCACAGAGTTGCAACATAGTCATGTACATATGTCACATCCCTGTGCTTCGAAAGTGCCACAGCGCAGTGTAGCTAAAGAGCTTGCAGTGTCACGCTGCAGTACTTCCTCATAAATCTTCACCTATAAATTCACCAAACACTACTAATGCATTCTTTCAGTCAATCATGCTCTACACATATATTCAACCAAACTTTCACACATTACCATGCAATTATAGTTCTTTTTTAACCAGATAAGGTAGTTCTGATAAGAACTTTTTTTTCTTCTTTTTTCTGATCTATTTTTTTTAATTTCTTTGAACAATTTTGTATTTTTGGGTGTTTTTAAAAAAAATGAACAAAAAAAAATATGAATAAAACAGGAAACTTTTGGAATTATTTATCATTCCAAAAAACAAAACAAACAAAAAAATTAACAATGATTGTTGCGTTGCGCAGCACAAACTGCATCCACCGACGGCTCACCGAAGCATATTAGTTTCTTGCACTTTACGCAGTGCTGTTCAAGAAAGGCGAATTCTGGCCTAATGTCCAGTGCAGGTGTTGGTGAGGACGCCCCAGATGTACTTGCTGCAGCAGGTGAAGGGTTCTTATCAGCTTGCCTCATTTCCTACCCAGCAAGATTGAGAGGATGTATGGTTCTGAGATGTTTATACATTGAAGCAGTGCCACAAGAATATTTTTTATCACTGCCTCTAGACAGGACTCGGTCACATATTTTGCACATCACCTTTCTTGCGCTGACTTTCTTCTGTCCAGGTGGAAAAGTGAAGAATTTCCACACAACAGACTCCGGCCTCTGTCGACATGGTGCCTCCTGCAAACATTCTTCTTCAGAAGAAACTTCCTCCTGCTGCTGCTGTCCAGAAGCCATTTTTTTGTTTTTTTTTAGAAACACCAAGAAAAACAAGCAAAAAAAGGGTTCTTGAAGGAAAAGAGATGTCTCTCTAAAGATGCATCAACAAGAATTATTAAATGGGTGGGGTCGTTCAATAGTTACAGTGGGAAATCAAATCTTTTTTTTTTAGGTCACATGGGATCCGTGCACCCTGCGCTCATGAAGCACGCACCAGATGCGACTTCACGAAAATATTTTTAAAAATAATATAAGTTTATTATATGTACAAATATATTATTTTTATGAATATCTCTTGCCCTAATATGTATATTAAAGACACATACATATCATTTTAGTACATAAAAAAATGTCGCACACCCAACGCGTCCCAGCACATATATGACGTCACGCGGGACCCGCAACGGTGCAAGCGTCGTGTACCGTAATGTGCATGTGTCGCGAATGTCCAGGAGCAGGAGTCGCAGACTGGTCGCATACCAGTCGCACACATCACGTAATATTAAATGTATATGACGTAACTGAAAAACATGCAGCTGTCGCACGCCATACGCGGATCCTTCACAACTTTTCTAAAATGGCGGATAGAATCCGCACACCCAAGTTTCAATTTAAAAAAAATAAATTGTTGCAATTTTCAGAAAAAATATATAATGTTATTTATTGAATAAAATATTTATAAATAAACAGTTAAAAAACTAGAAAATCAGTTCAAAAAATTTAGATATTACTACTATTACACTTAAAATGTAGCATTTAAAAAACCTTTCAAATTCAGTGAAAAAAACATAGGTTTCAGAAACCTTATAGTTAGAAATTAGCATTTAAAAAACCTTTGAAATACACTGAAAAAACCATAGGTTTCAGAGACGTTATAGTAAGAAATTAGCATTTAAAAAACCTTAAAAATTCACTGAAAAAACCATAGGTTTTAGGGGTGCAATAGTTAGCTGGACATTTCACTTGTACAAAACCACCATGGGGTACCTGCCACAGGGTGCAAGGTTTTCAGCAATCACCCGTTTCTTTAATGGGAGCCTGCGTTGTCGGTCGGAACACAGGCTCCTAGCGAAGTTAATAGGAGTCCTACCAAATGGTGTTCGGAACCATCGTAATCAGTCGGTCGGACTCCCAGAACCTCAGTCAGTTGGAAAGGATTCCGAAAAGGAGTTGGTCGGAATGCTTTCCGTGCTCATAAGTGCTCATAAGCACATGCTCCCATTGGGGAATGAGAGTTTGTGAACATCCCTACACCGTGTGGCATGGACTGTGAGGTGCCTTCCATTCAGTACCGGGATGTTCAGAGGGAACCATAAGATGCACAGGGCCAGGGAGGGAATGGGGCCCTGCTAGCGGCGCCCAATGTTGCCTTCTGACAGCCTTTTCATGTCATAAAGGCCAACATCGAAAGGCTGCCGGAAATTTACATCATAATCCTGACGCCGGAAACGCAATCCATAAGGGATTATGTGGCATTTCTGATGGAAAGCGTGAGTTGGTCCCCCCGACTGCTGCCTCCAACCGCGTGCACTGTAATGGAGCGGTCAGACCGCAGCAGTATGTGCAGATCAGACCGCAACAGACGTTGGTTGAGGTTCAAACCTCATTGTAATTAGGTCCCACTATATTAAACATAAATATTGAAACACAAATTATCGTTAACTATAGAAGGAGTCAAACTATAGTAAACCTTCCGATAAAATTAAATTAGAAACAACTTTGACCAATAAAATCAAACAATTAACTCAGCAATATAAAAGGCATTGTAATTAGAAGAGTTAAATACTTAAAAAACGGCAGATGCTGCAAGATGAGGAAACTCTGCTGAATTCTTTCTACAAACCATTAAGGAAGAAAAAGATACATCTCAATAACTACATTACCAAATAAGTAACATTTATATTTAAACTAAAACGTAACAGTTATCTTAAAAATATAAAATAGCAAATAAAAACTTTTCAACTGTTATTTGTTTTACACAGACCTCCTAAACGAAGAAATCTATACCTTGAAAACTAATGAACTACCAATATCAACCATCACAAACCTACAACAAAAAATGTAAGTATACATAAATAAACAACTAATGATAAACTCACCCAAACAGCAAACAAAAACAAACCTAACAACCACAACACTACCAACTGCCAACAAAGTACCATTTAAAATGTAAATTAGGTTTGTCTATTTCAACAGGAACAAAAGCACCTGCTGCACATTGAAATATCTCCAAGAAAGAAGCTACAAAACTGGGTGAAACATATCACCAGAACATACATGTAAGTATACAAAATAGAAGTAAAGGTATTTTTAAATATGTTGTGACAAATGTGCAAAAAATTATAGAAATGATATATATTTATACTAAACTAGCAGCCCGTCCCGACGTTGTCCGGGTATGAAATAGAATGTGTGTAATGTGTGTATTTGGCAAGGGCAATTTATTTTAAAATCTTGCCGTAGAAAACATTTTTTGTTTCATTAGAATAGGGACGGAGTAGGGCCAGCTGCAGCCCTGGTTGATGTTAGCAGGCGCGTGTAATTGGTGTAGTGATCCGCCGCCTGAGCCCGGCTACAGCCCTGGTTGATGTTAGTAGGCGCGTGTAATGTCGTTGAATGAGAGAGTTATCAGCTGCGGATAAATCCGTTTAATGAGAGAGTTCAGTGACAGCGATTAGGAGAGGCTGCAGTAATTGTCCCGCTTGAGGCCCAGATGCAGGCCTGTTTGATGTTAGCAGGCGCTTGTTCCCCCGCTTGAGGCCCAGCTGCAGCCCTGGTTGATGTTATCAGGCGCGTGTAATTAGTGTACTGATCCACCACCTGAGTCCGGCTAGAGCCCTGGTTGATGGTAGCAGGCGCGTCTAATTTCGTTGAATGAGAGAGTTCAGTAACAGCATGCAGGAGAGGCTGCAGTAATGTTACTTACCAGGCCTCCAGCTGAACGTGTTTGTCATGCCCCCAGCACGCGGCCACAGCAGACGATCTTCTGATTAATGTACGACCCACATGGCATGAAGGGCGGAATGTAGCACACGCCCCCAGCGTGCCCCTTGATGCGGCGCAATTGCGTTCACATGGCATGAAGGCCGGACACACGCCCCCAGTGTTTGTCACGCCCCCAGCGTTTGTCACGCCCCCAGCACATGCCCACAGCCCACGATGTGATGGCCGTACCACACGCCCCCAGCGTTAGTCACGCCCACAGCACAAAGCAGACATGCCCACAAGGGACTACTTTGCTGGCACGGTTATTTTACCTTTTAAATGTATATGGTGTCCTACAGTACAATTGTATGTCTTGCACTGTATGATTGTGATGAACACCACTGTTTCTTGAAAAGTTAATAAAAACAATGTAAAAAAAAAATTATATGGTGGCCGTCTGCATAGCCTATGTCCTTCTGCTGCAACTGCCCTTTCCAGCGCTGTATTGGGTGTTGTGATTGGTGCTGTGGTTACTGAGATTACCCGCCTCAAAGATTTGGACTCTCTCTTTATAATATTAGTATGGATCAATACTTATAGGTACAATGATTAAGGCGCCACATTTATAACTTCACAGAAAGAAATGCAGTTACTAAATAACATGGGCTACACCCACAGCCAAAAAAGTGCATCACCAGAAACTGTAAACGTGAAATGCACTAAATTAGTGTATGCTATGGGAGGGCAACTACAAAAGATGATGTAGTAATTCAAGCAAGAGCGCAGAACCAACACCCAAATGTGACAGGACTACAAGTATGATTTATATTGTAAGATCTAAGAGAGGCAAGTACTAGCTCCCAAGAACCCACAATCTTGGAGGATATTTTGCTTAGAGTCCCCAAACACATAACAGGGTATTTACTACCTAGCACCACTTTACAAAGATTCATTTCACAAATTAAAGAAGCCACCAGCGATACTGCACTTGCCCCTCAAAGATACAGAGATATAGATACACCTGAACAATTTAAAATTGCACATACTGAGGGATCTTTCTGTATACATGACAACATAAATAAACAAACAAATTCTAAAATTGTCTACAGCAAAGTACTTCATGAAACTTAGCTAGTATCAAACCTGGATGATGGTTTGGACCTTTAAAAGGTGTCCCAAACCATTTACTGAGATGTACAACATACATGGGGAATATCAAAACACAAATACCGCTTTTATAAATGCCCTACTACTGAATTAACAATGTAGCACTTAATAATGAACACTTAAACCATATAAACCATATAAAACATGCAACAAATAACTACCTCCCAATGAATGATCATAGGTTTTGAAATAGTCATAATTCAAACAATTCAAACAATATACCCCATACAGCTATACAAGGCTGTTGCTATTATTCCAAACAAAGTATATAGAGACAGCTCCGAAAACCTATAGAATATTAAGGCAATTTGCCGTTGAAATCAAACAATTATAGTACTAGCTTATGTCTCTATCACAAACGTAGCAAACAATTACAATTTACTAATAGAAAGTCCTTCCTACCAACAAAACGAAGACACTCTTAGTGCCCTAATAGACAATAAAAAAAACTTGGGTTGGCAGTTTGCATCGCTCCGGACACAGAAGGCAACACAAATTACAAACACAATGGTGAAATGTCTATGAAAGCACCTTAAGGCACACAATTGATTGACGGAATGCAGATCAAATCAAAACATTCACCCCCAGTCAAGAGATCTGGGTTAAATCCATGATTATTTTGCTCGCCATGCCACCCCAGTTTAGACCTGGCCATATGCAAATCAGTCTTGACCCTGTGCCTCATGGAAACAGTCCAGCCCGAACTCCCAAGCCAGGTCCTCCCTGGATCGGAAACAAGCATCCTAGGACTTGTTTCCGGGTTTCACCCCTCTTCAGCCAGGATAGCTTGATTCAAGTGGCACGGTGAGTTAAGGACCCACGTCTGGGCATACCTGGCGCACTTAGGGCAAGAAAGCAAAATACACACAATTGATGGACGAAATGCAGAACAAATCAAAACATTCACCCTGAGTCAAGGGATCTGGGTTAAATACATTATTCTTTTGCTCACCATGCCACCCCAGTTTAGACCTCGCCAAATGCAAATCAGTCTTGACCCTGTGCCTCATGGGAACAGTCCAGCCCGAACTGCCAAGCCAGGTACTCCTAGACCGGAAACAAATATCCTAGGAACGGTTTCAGGGTTTCACCCCTCTTCAGTCAGGATAGCTTGATTCCAGTGGCACAGTGAGACCAGGACCCACGTCTGGGCAGACCTGGCACACTTGGGGCGAGAAAGCACAAGACGCACAATTGATGGGAGTCTGTAGTGTTATAGGTTGATTTGGTGTTTTTAAAAGATTTTTGTGGGGTGTGACCCCGGTTTTCCTCAGTTGTCTTGATGGCTACTTTTAAAAAGTCTGTGATCAATGCCCGTTTACTGCTATTTGGTCATGAGTTGTGCCTTATTGGGGCAGGAAGGGTAGCTTCCTTGTTGCCCTTGGTGTTGTCATGTGGAGCAGAGTCTGTTCCTCTTTTAAAGGCGGTCTTGCCGTTGCGAATGGTGCTTCTATTACCTCTATCCATGATCTATTATCTTTTTTGCTTGGTGCTCCATGGTCTGGGCGATTAACTTCAGGTAAATTACTGATGCAGTCCGTGTTGGTGGGCGAGTGGCCCTCCTTTACACTTTTGGGCATTGTTTGGGGTTTCTTTTCTTTTTTCTCCCCTCCTCTTATTCTTCCTGACCGCATGCGCTGTTGGTGCTTGCCAACCTGGAGGTTGGATTCCTGGGTGGCACCCGGTGGGGATCTACGGACCTTGGTTGAAATGTACGTACTGGGTGGTGCATTGGCTAGGACTTAACCTGTTCTTTTCAGTGTGTCAATGATGTGCAAGGCAAATGGTAGCTGTGGCAGCGATGGTGGCATGGAGTGATTGGAGCTAAGATGGACCTAAGATGGAGGTAGGATGGTGCATTGCGGGTACAGGGCACAGTGGCAAGCCAGGGTGGGCAGAGGAAGGAACGAATGAGCAGGGCACTCTGGGATGACGCAAACTGCACCCAACCTAGTTGGGCCGCCTCCGCCTACACGTCCGGGCACTACACTCTGCAGCTGCCACTAAGGGCTGCCGCTCTCGTGCTTATGGGTGATCCCTCTCGCAACCTATTGCCACCAATGCATCTTGCCACTTGCCTGTTGCCTTGGGCTGCTCCGATCCTCTTTTTCCTGATGGTCTCCTGCAGGTATCATGCAGATCTGGTGCTGGGAAGCTCGTGCCTAGAAATTCAAGTTTCTGGCACTGGCACTGGCACTGGCACTGGCAGTGGCACTGGTATGAGAGATAAAGAAGATTGAGGAGAGCTGAGGCTGGGGCTGATTGCACCTGTCCAAGCACAATACGATTCCAAACCCAATTCCAGTCTGGTTCTGGCTGAGGGAGGCTGGGCTTGGAGGCTTGGGGGAAAGACCCCCTCGGGTCTTTCCTGATTCTCCAAACCTTTTTCCTCAACGTTCGTGCTTTCTGCTTTCCCACCGCTGCACGTTGTCCACAAGGGCCGTGAATTCTGCAGGAGCAAAGCGCCGCGGGGCAGAATCGCCGGTTCTTGGTGGGCAGCGGGCTGTGCTTGGCTCGCCTCGGCTCGTCTTAGCTCGGCCCCACCCCGAAGCCTGTTTTCTGCGGTAGATGGAGGAGCCGCAGGAATCAGCGTGGGGACTCAAGCTTGCTTAATGGTTGGCCAGGTAGTCGATGTAGGCTGTAGGCTGGCGGGAGCCCTGGGGAGACCCGAAAGACTAAAGTTGGCGGCGCTGCGACAGTAGCAGCAGTAGCGGGCAGTGCAGGCACGACAGGCAGGAACAGGCAGCAACAGACTCAATCAAGTGGTTGGTTATCACGCCATAAGACATACCCAATGCCACATTAGGCACTCACACATGGGGAACAAGCATTCAAATATTAGGTTACATTTGTACTGGGTTAATGTCAACAAACTGAAGTTGTACGGAATAAACTTGTGAAAGTTGCAGTACAGACGCATTTTATTTAGAGTCAACTGGCCTAAAATCTGTGAGCTACATTAACAGTTATAACAGCATGTGACGTAATTGACAGAACTTACAGTATTACGGACACACACAGTGTGGAACTACACATTTTTCAACATGTAAATCACTATCTAAAGAGAATTCGGGAAAGGGTCTCTCTTTGTGAACTTGCTACTATCATGTTGACTACAGAAGGCAAACGTACAAACAGATGGACAGTCCAAAGAGACTGTGCCTCACAACCCGTGCTATTTACGAAGTTGGGCATTATTCTGCATCCATACTCATTTGAGGCATCCATCACACCGTCAATTTGCGTTTAACAACACATTCACATTCCTACAAAGCCAATGTTCATTTCAGGGCCATGGCATATGTGATATCAACTATGCATGGCACTATGAGGGAGCCTTTGCAGAATCATTAGCTCCATAGGGCACATGCTTAAGACAACAGATCTGGTCATCATCTTTATAATGACTGCTTACAAACCTCATTTGATTCCTAACTGATAATTACAGGACATACATAGACTCTGAGACTAGCCCTATCCCACAGTATTCCTCAGGACTACTTAACATAAGGATGTCTGTAACCTTAATTACATGAATCTGTAGGTAGCCACATACATTTGGATGATGGAGCAACACTGATACAATGCCCATATGCAGAATATGCTTGACAATTCACTAGCCCCTTGCAGTACCACTGTAAGTCCCCCAGACCGTAAACAGGGTGAGGTGTGGATATTTGTTACCAGTTAATTATTACACACCTATTCACATAGGCATCATGAGAATAGATCTTGAAGTCTTTCGCAAACCACTCGTGTTCATTCATTTTCACAAAACGTTACAAGGTCCACACAGAGGGGCTTTTTTACAACATTAACATTGTATATAGTCCATGGACAGATATGATCATTGGGCTCAAGCAAGTGTTAGTTAATGGATGTATGACGTTACAACGCAGGCTATTACAACGCCTGCCTTTACAACGTGGTTTTTACATCGCAATCCATTACAACGCATAGTGCTTTTGGGTGTTGGATAGTGAATAGTTTAATTTACTATTCCAACTCCAGTCCCCGTGGACACTAGGGAAGGTGTTGGATAGTAAATTAAACTTATTCCCTATCCTAGAGCGCCCCCCAGCGCAATGCGTTGTAATGGTTTGCCTTGTAATGACCGCGTTGTAATGGTAGTGCGTTGTAAAAGTTTAGTTGTAAAGGTTGTTTACCGTTAGTTAATACATGCATACAAATAGACGTCCAAAAAAAGCAGTCCAACTAAACTTAAAATAATTCGAAATAATTCACAAATATGCATGTAATTTTAAAAATGGTGGAAGATTCACAAACAAATCATTGCCTAAAAAATATGTCTTGGGCAAGTTCAAATTTAATGCAAAGTGAATCAACACAGATTTAACATACATATTGCCTGTCATGCAAAAACATATTAACAATGCTTGTACACCCCTCATGTAGAAGCCTTTTACTTGATAGGCACCCTGCCAGCATGCAAAAACATTACGAAGTACCTCTGCTACATGACTACCAGAAATGCTGGGAAAAGTAGAAATTAGAGCATCCTTGCAGGATACATAAAATGTACCATTTGTCATAGGCTACCACACCGACATATGGATTGACTTTGCAAACTGTTTGTGAGGCCTAGTAGGCAGGGTCCAAGGAGTGTTGAAAATGTTTTCAGACAAAATATGGATGAAAAGTTGTGTCTGATAAAGTTCATCAACTATTTGCACATCTGCTTCAAGGACCTAAAAGGTCTAAACATCCTGATAAAAAGAGGCCATGTAAGCTGAAATTATTGGACATACCAGATTCACATAACAGCCCCTGATTACTCTAAGGGGTTACCTCAAGAAGCAATTTAAAAGTAGCAGAGTCACACTCCAGGGCCTAAAAATGTGTACTGAAATGCAAGTTTAGGAAATAATCCCTTAAAGCTAACAGTGATCAAAAACTTGAGTTAAAGGATCCTAAAACAAAGCACCACACAATGCTGACAATGAAGTTCATGCTGTTTGAAAAAAGTCCCAGCACACTGAAATTCATGTTAACAGGAAAACAGTATAGTCATCACTATCATCTTTGCTTGGGAAGGACAAATGTCATTTGAGATACACAGACTGATTCCACAAATTCACACTACAAAGAGCCTATCTATATTTATGTGTGATGAGTGGTAGACGCTGTATTGACTGGGGCAGCAAATGTAGAAAGAGATTCCAGAGGAGCTGTTGGAAGCAAGTCAATAAAGTGTGTTCCCAGCCTGTTGCCACTGCAGCCACAGAGGGAAGTATTCCAAGCTGATGAAGTTCCACTGCCATAGCTCTAGGACCAGCTGTTTCTCAGGATGCTTCGACAAAAGCATTAAGCAACAGCGATATATGCTTGGGACAAGTAGACAAATGGGAATCCAAGAAATCCAAGAGTACATTCATGTACAATGGATGTCCCATTGGCGAACCGAGACAGCAATGTGTATGCCCACAACAGACAGCAGAACAGAGGGTGTACACAATGATGCCTGAACTGCTTGAACTGAACTGAAGTCTGCTTGAACTGGGACATTCATAACTGGTCAGAAATACCACAAACAGTTCTAGCAGCACTGAGCATCAGAAGCAGAATGCTTCCACGAAAGATTTCAAAATCCAAGTGCGCAATAGGAGTAATTACACATGACATGGTCTCAAAGTAGCCAACAACACCAGAGATAAAGACATTAAAATATGAACTACTACCTTTGTATTAGACATGTACAAGATACGATGAATCAGCTCCCTAAATGTTGTATGAAGTTGGTAGGGCGTACCGTCTCAATCTCATATGCAGATCAAACTTCTTTCTGGTGGAAATTAATGCCATAACAGTTGAAACCAGTTTGGCCTTTATTGTGTTCAGAACATAAAATCTGTTTGAAATATATATCTCACAGTCCATAGCGTAACCTCCCTAACAGTACAGCCAGGTGCGAAATGAACTAGTGTGCAACAAGGCAAATTTGATCAAACTTACACCACATAAGTGATGCCAGCTCACTTACTACAGACAGTGTTGATCATTAGCCAGAAATGTAAAGTTTATCGAAAGAACATAACGTTTTACCTCCGTATGTGAACCTCTCTGGTTACCTGCCCTGGTTGCCACCCATGCATCTCTCAATTCAAGTTTTGTTTTAAAAGTACAGACACTGCCCAGACAGGAAGATGAGTAAACATTGTGAAAGTAACCACTTGATATGTGTTTGCACATGTCAAATAATGCTGGTGTATGTGCATGCATATGAAACTTTCAGCAGTTGTATGTTATGTCAATACCAGCTATACACAATTACTGCTATGAGTATAAATAAGACTAATACCCTAACCACCAACAACTGTACACAATCATGAAAATTGCAAGCTATGCCACAATGCACATTGGCTTAAAAAAAATCACACTAATTTATAAAAGTACAAAGTAAACATACCTTCTATCTTCGTAGATGTGTCACTGAAGTACGCCAATTTTACGGTCCTTGGTGACTTCAACGTCCACATGGACAATGAAAAATGTACTATGGCCTCTCAACTGTCAGATTCTCTGGAGGGGCTTAACCTGATGCAAAGTGTGCTCGCCCCTACCCATATAGCGCATATAGCGGGCAATATGTTGGACCTTACCTTTTGCAATGATCCCAACCTGAGAGTAGAGGCCCTGATACCTCTGACTTGCTCTGACCATCTGTTGGTTCCTTTCAGCTTTATATGCGAATCCTCATGTTGCAGTTCCAGGCCTATCTCTGATAAAAGGAGAAACTGGAGGAAGGTCTCTCCTGAAACTATGGGACCCTTGCTCCAAAACACACACTCCCTGCTGACAAATGACCCAAGCTCTGATGTATCCAGCTTTAACTTCTGGATCACCCCACCTTAGACATTGTGGACCCTCTTAGCCCAGTTAAATCTTAAAGGAAAAAACTGTCAGCCCCTTGGTTTTCCATGGAACTACAAGCAGAGAAATTCCATGCAAGAGACTTGAACGCTCATGGAGAAAAGCCTACAATCTGGTGGCTAAATGCTTCTACAGGGCAGCTCTAAAAAATGTCCACTAGCTGAAGTGCAGTACCCTGAGGGACTACTTTGCTAACCTAGTTAAACTATCGGACAGCTCGGCCAAATAATTCTTTTAAATTATGTAATGTTTCTCCAAGCCCTTGCCTCTGGACAGCACAGTTTCCCCCTTGGCTACCCTTGGTGCCGACCTCTCGGACATCTTGCAGGAGAAATACCAACTGATTGACTCTTCCTCCCCCCCCCGCTTTGCCCTCTACTATACTTAATTCCACCTCTGACCTCCATGGTACCAGGTCTGAATTTTGCCCACTTCTTCCAGAGGCATCTCTCAGAGAGCCGCTCAAATGTATATCGGTTCTCTAGGTACCCCTGCCTGGCCCAATTGTTTTACGTACTTGCCCCCTGGTTCAATTTGCAGCTAAGCCAAATCTGGAACTCCTCCCTGACGACTGGTATCAATCCCACTGCCTGGAAACAAGCCTAACCCTGCATATTCTGAAGAACTAGACGCTCATCCAGCAGAAAACAAGGATTTTAGGCCTATTTTCCTTCTGTCTGCGACAGCCAAAATTCTTGAGAAGAAAGTTCAGATGCAAGTGTCCGATTTTCTTGAATACAACAATCATTTCCATGATTCTCAGTCTGGCTTTAGATCGGGCTGCAGCACGGAGACAGCCTTTGTAGAAGTTGCTGAAACAGTACGTGAAGCCGTAGACCAGTGCATCTCTGCAATACTGGTGCTGTTGGATCTCTCTGCAGCAATCAACATGCTGTCTCATCAGATTCAGTTGGTGAGACTAAAACACTTGGGAGTGAGGGGAACCACGCTGTCGTGGTTCCAGTCATTCTTAGATCTCAACAGGTAATTCTCTGCCCCCACGTGTCTTCTCAGAATCCCCTTGTTTGTGGTGTTTCTCAGGGATCAGCTCTGAGCCCTCTACTGTTCAATGTTAATTTGACCCCCCTCACGACCCTCGTCGAGAAATGGGGAGGGAGAGTGGTCTTCTAAGCTGATGACACTCAGCTGGTGTCTCTCTTTCAAAGAATACATAGAGGCTGCCTTCGCTAACTTTAAGCAATACCTGATCGACATCTCAGCCTGGATGACTGAAAATTGCTTAAAATTCAACACCAAGAAAACAGAAGTCCTATTCTTCAATCAATCAACACCCTCTCCACCTAAACTCTGGTGGCCCTCAGAGCTAACCCCCCCTCCACCCCCACAAATCCCGGTGGATTCAGCCAGATATTTGGTGTTTACATTTGACAATGACCTCTCCTGTAATGCCCAGATTTGCCGGATTTTCCTCGACATGCTTCTGGAAGCTGAGAGCCCTGTGAAGATTACTTCTGATGGATTACAGGAAGACAGTGGTCCATGCACTGGCCATGCCCTGATGTCCCAGTTGCATTATGGTAATAAACTTTATATAGGACTACCTGCCTATCTGGTCCACAGGCTGCAAACGGTACAAACTGCTGCAGCCAGATTAATTAGGAAAGTGCCTTTCCGCCACCACATTTCCCTAAACTTGCAAAGCCTCCATTGGCTGACCGTCAATAGAAGTATCCAGTATAAGGCACTCACCCTTGCCTACAGAGCCACCAGAGATCGAGGCTCAGTTTACTTGAGACACAGACTCCAAAACTATCATCAAACTACATGAAACTGATAAAGTTTCGGTGAGAGTTGCGGCACTTTGAAATGCCAGGCCTCTCCATCTTCGTTTGATTGAATCTGAACAGGCCTTCAGCTAAGCACTGAAAACCTGGCTTTTTAACCTCCCATAGTTCCCCCCTCTTTCTCCACTGGGAACCTGTACCTCAGTGCAGAGACACCCCTGTTGGAGGTAGCCGCGCACTCTATAAATCTCTCTTATTATTATTATTATTATTATTATTATTATTATTATAATAATTAATATTATTATTATTATTATTATACACATTACATGAAGGTATAAGTTATGCCTCTAAAATAAGTTATAACACCCTTTTACACCGCAAATAATACACACTGGAAACATAAGCACTGCAGTCCAACAGAGTGAAGTAGGTATGTGAAGAACGTACCTGCTCGTCTGGTGAGCCATAGGGTTAACCGTAATGGGGTAAACGGGGTTTCCAGTTCCTCTACATAAAAGGCCGGTACCCTTGCACTTTGTACATGGGACGTGATGGCTCACAGATACAGCAAACAGCAGGTGTAGGAGAGGAGTTGTAGATTACAGCAGTGTCAGTAGGCAAGCGGAGTGTGTTGTACACAGCAATGTATTTATAGACCACATAGGCAGTCTAGGCCATGCACCCACACCGCTATTGGACCACGAGTTTCAATTTCACCAATGTAACACAAAGGCTTCAGCACCCGCGTGCGAGACCGCCCAACTCACAGTCAACTTTCAGTGGCGAGTTTTGCATTTCCAATGCCGGGAAAGCTGCTGTTAATAAATTTAAAAAAAATGTCAATCTAAGGTGTCATTTTCACTGCAAGTAGGCTTACAGGTGGAATGCCGAAGCTGGGGACTCTCAGAAATGGGCAGGACCAACAGGAGTAAGGTTCTAGATTTCTCATATATAAACAATAGGGACACATGAATGCCTACCATAGTGTGACGGCCCACTTGTTTGTTGCAGCGTTTCATTGCAACATGAAACATAATATGAGACCTACAGCAATTCATAACTACTGTTATTGTAGACGACTCTTGTAATTCTTGTAAAACAAAGAAAAACTATGGCTTTGTTGGTCTCCTCTTTGTAAAAAACAGTACTTAAGTCACATGAAGAGACAATGAAAGGACCCAAACGAGTCTTGATGATTTCACATCAGAGGCTATGAAGGCTCGTACTGCTGCACATATGATACATTTATGAAGATCCAAAGTGTGAGGCCATATACTGAGATGTTAATAGGGACCTGTTTTAGGACCAGCATGTCAGTACTTGCTGGGATAAGTACCAGGAGGACCCTGCCCAAATTAAGCCCAGACTACAATCATGTCACAACATGTTATGTTATGTTATGTTATGTTAACCAGGGTTTTGTAGA
Source organism: Lissotriton helveticus (assembly GCF_964261635.1). NCBI lineage: Eukaryota > Metazoa > Chordata > Amphibia > Caudata > Salamandridae > Lissotriton > Lissotriton helveticus. The sequence goes on along the minus strand of NC_136060.1, from coordinate 65,263,082 downwards.
GTGCTCAGCTACTTAAGCAGAGCGTCCCGGCGCTATCAGACCCACCAAGGCACAAAACCGGGAACCAGATGGACTTTATTGACAAAACAGCCAGGTTTTGAGCTCATGTCTACTACATGTCTACAGAGGGGGATAGACCTTGTTAATCGGAGAAGCAGTGCACAAACTACTACATACAACACTCCTCATGATGTCTCATACAACTCTGCTGTGTGTAGGGTCACAGTTAATATGGAAGTAATTTTGTGAAAAGGAGTTAACATCTGACACGTCTGAGTCGTTGTTAGAATCAGTTTGTATCCTATGACACACAAGCTAATGCACACATTTGGATGCAAGATGAGTGAGATCTGGGGAAGTAATGTCGTAAGTATGGCAACATTTAAATCGATGTGTAATATTGAGATTTTTAGTGCTGAATGTGTTTTTTACGAGTGTTGTCGTTGGCATGGTTTATGTCACACCAATCACTGGGATCTATGTGAAGACGTGTAAGTCACCCATATTAGAAATATATACATTATTTAGAAGGTACCTTCTACTGTACTTACCATTCACAATATAGAAAACTATGCTAAGAAACAAAATCCTATACTGGACTTGAACATACCTGCAAAATTATGACATATATGCACACAGACACAGTTGCACATCCACCAAAATCCTCGTGTGCACAGTAGCAGCTGCCTCGCCATTCACATGGTGACAGGTCACAGCTTTCCGTTTACACATCGAAGTTAAGGAAATGTGTACATTAAGCTTGAGATTGCGTGTGTGACACAGGGAGATCAGTCATGTGAGAGGAGGTAACATGTGTGTGCACATGTGCACACTAGTACTCTAACAACATGTGTCATACCAATGTATCTCGATTTATTGATTGCACTGTTAGTCACAGCAACACATCTGCCACATATTCGATCTAACCATAACCAGAGTTAAATTACAAAAAAATATCAAATTGTTCAAAAAGAGAACACATATCCACCATAAGCCATACCATCATTAGTCCTTGTATGCCAACATTTCCATCCATGGGGTACTTGGCCATCTCCAGTTGTTTGCCTTTATAGGTACCATCTGCTGGATCAATCATATGTCTGCTTTTGGCACTGAAACACACATGTTGGATTTTAAACATATCGCATTACATTACAGAGACCCTGACTGTTACACATTTTGTTGTTAAACTATGACAGCCCTCTTGTGTATATAACAAAATATAATGTTTTATTAAGTATAAATGAACTCTAGAGGACAACACATCAGGCCTTTGGTCAGTCAATGCAAAGGATCCTTGAGGCAGTTGTGCAATCTGTATGCCACCTCACTTGCCTACTCGACACTGTCAACTCAAACTCTGCTGGAGGGGCATCTGGTGAGTAAGGCAAGCACCTAAGGGATCTAATATGGGAGTGGTGGGCTAGGTTTTGGGCGGGTGAGCTTGGGCTTAGTAGGCGTGCGTTTTGGTTTGGAAGTTGTGGACTTGCCCTGGGATGGCGTTTTTTGGGAGTGAAACAGGACCTGCCTCTTTTTCTCTCTGTGGAGATGGATTTTGGAGATGTAGTTTGTGATGTTGAAGGGTAGGGGATAGGGATGGAAAAAGCCGACCTGGGCTGTTTGAGGGGAGGGAGTTGCCCCACAGAGCAAAGTCCACGGGAGAAGAAGTAATGGTCACTGGTTGAGGTTGTTGGTAAATCAGATACGGGGTCAGGTTGGGAGGTAGAGGAAATTGGTGTGTTTGCTGTTTAGAGTTATGATGTGGATGGAGGTATGGTGTTTGTGCTGATGGGTGGAGATGTGGATGGGTGTATGTCTGCAGGTGTAGTGTGTGTGCTGATGGGGGTGGGGGAGGTGTGGCTAGCTGTATGTCTGCAGGTGTGGTGTGCATGCTGATGGGAGAAGTGTGGATGGGTGTTGTATGTGAGCTGGTTGGGGAGGTGTGGATGGCTGTATGTCTGCAGGCTTAGTGTGTGCTGATGGGTGGAGGTGTGGATGGCTGTATGTCTGCAGTTGTGGTGTGTGGGGTGATTGGGGATGTTGATATTTGTGTGCTGCAGGTGTGTGTTTGGGTGGGTGCATACACAGGTGTTTGTTTGTGTGATTGGGGCAGGCAGAGGATTAGGATATTTGGATGGGTATGAGGATGGCGATGGGCATGGGGTCGAGGAAGGATGTGGGATGGAGGGCTGCGTTTTGTGCAAAACTGCCATTATTGAGGAGGCCAGAGCAGATCCCTGTAGGGCACTCATACCACTGTGGAAACCACCAAGGTAGACAGCCATCTGTGTATGTTGGCTGCCCAGACCCTGGATGGCATTCAACAGTGATGTCTGCCCAGCACAAATCTGTTTCAGGAGGTCAATAGCCTATTCACCAAGGGCGGCTGGTGGCAAGGGGCAGGGGCAACTGAGGAGACGGATTCTCTCATAAGGGAGCAGGCCTGAGCAACTAGTTGGGGAGCAACAGAGAGGGTGGGGATAGTAGGGGGGGCACTGGGGGGGTAATGGGTACTGATGACACTGCACCAAGTTGGGTGGGGACTGCTAGCACCAAGGAAGAGCCCCTAGAGGGTGACTCGCTGGATGTAGTCTGCTGGTCTGGAACCTCCATGGCACTCTCCTCACCCTCTTGGCCACTGGGTCAATCAATATCAGTGTCCTGACCAGACCCACTTTGGTAAGCTGTTTTCCTAGCATCCTGGGCAATATCTCCTCCACGTCGCTGTGTAGATGCTGGGATTGAACAATAGCTAAGTTAAAGTAAACATTGTAGGCTCACAGGAGGTAAAGATATGTACATTGAGCTACATGCAATGTAGAGTTATCACACTGCCTAATAGTTATGTCAATATTGCTACAGACTTTGCAAGAGCGCATACACAATTCCACACACGGCATTGAACACGGCCTCACACAATTGCATGAGTCAACTTGTCACTACTCTTTCTTCATGTATGTAGCAAGGTTTGATTAGACCTTGTGAAGTTTTTACCTTTTCACACACAACTGTGAAAACGTGACAACAACTTGCATGGCATTGCTTACTGCAGTCCAACCCATTCCTCACATGGACCTGCTAAATGCACTATACTGTTGTGATATTCTTTTCCATATGAATGAATGTGAGCCTGATACAGGAATCTCACAGCAATATGTCTAGTAATGATTAAATGTTACAAAGAGAAATCCCAGTCCAAATTGTTGTCTAAATGAATTTTAGATCATCAGATGTTCACTGTCTATACACATATACATGATGAGTAGAAGTTTGTTTATAGCTATTTAGGATTTGTCTGACACCAGAATAACCTGGAACCAATGTGCCTAAACTTTTAATTTGACATATGATGACATACTTCCATATGTTCTGACACCACATATGCCTATGAACATACCCACCTGAATCCCTAGACTAATCCACTGCCATTTTCAAATAGCACTTTTGTATTGACACTGCAACTGGTAAGTGTGATGGCTTCATGGGAATTCTTGGGTCATGCGGAGTATGTCAAATCTGTAGACATTAGGTAAGAGACATCATAGCACCACTACCATGTGTCTTACATTTATTGTAATTTGTTGCTTACATTACACACTTATATATGCACACAACAAATCATGTTTCCATTACATGCTACTTATCAGCAGGCAGTTAAATGGTCACCAGACTTTACCATGTGTTTGTGTTATACATGTCAAAATACAAGTAAGCTGCATGGAACCTCACTTTGTAAGACTGTATTGTCAGTCCTCAGACCATGTATCTCTGAACCACTACATCAGATTTAGATATGTCCAAAATACTCCTGTGAATGGATATGTGTGACACAACCACTAATATCTGCACCCCCCTGTTTGTAATGAAGCTAGAGATGTAGTAATTGAAACTAACACACACGTCCTTGACAACTTTACGGCCTACTTCCTTTATGATGGATACTGATGGTATACCATGAAGAGCTATAGATCCAGTAGCATACTGCAGCGTTGATTGTGGTACGACACAGATATGTAAGCAAAGACTAACAACACAACACATGCAAGTACTGTGTTATGGGGATTAACATTGGTCACAATACATATTGATGCGTTTGCAAGTGCCAGTGGCATTAAAAACATGCTTAGGTGTTGACTTACTTGTCCAGGCCTTTACTCACTCTCCCCATCCTAGCTGTTGTAGGGCCCTCAAATGCACATCAAATTCAGGGTAGGCCAGCGCCAGGATACAAGCCATGACATAAGTCAGGGTCCTGTGCCTGCCCCTTCAAAGTGGGGAGGACTTCCCCAGCTTGATTTGGGTGATGTTTTGGCTCCAACGTCTGAGGTCCTCGCACCTGTTGCAGAAGTGGAAGCTGCACTACCTAACAACTCCCAGGGACCACACCCTTGCAATGGCTTTCCAAAAAATGTGTTTGAGTTTGGCGTTGACCTAGATCGATGCAATAGATGATAAACTGAATGTGCATGCAAGATATATCTCATTTGTGATGCTGATCAAGGCTTTTGGGATAACTGATATGTACAAGTTGTACAATACTAAAAGCCGGATGTTTTTTCGATATTGATGGCCATGCACGCTGACATGAGGCCACATTAAACACATCAGCTAAAATTAATATGGACACATTTCGCTGTCTTCAAGAGCTAGGCCAACTTAACTGCAAATCAAGAGGTTACACTAGACACGTTTGTCAGTACATGAGAGGTGCAGTATTATGTCTGCCTGACTGTAAATAGAGTATGACAGGCCAGAAGTCTGACTCTGTACATGTAGTCCACAACATGTCTGTTATTGACAACGGTGATATATCCTAATGTTTTTGTACAGCATTGAAGCTCTGTCATGCGTAGTAAATTGTACTCATAATAATCAACGTGGTATGCATCTGTGTAACTTTAGGTATAATGCACATTGTGCATGTGGCCGATGTCTTAGCTGTTAAGTTTAATCACTTAGGTAAGTAAGGAACTGTGGTGGGGTGACATTGACATACAATTCGTAATATGGCGTAGTACAGCCTTGTAACACACATGTGGATGCTGTGATGGATGTGACAAACTTTTTTTTGTTTTTTGTTTAAGACATTTTAATTGATATTTTTAAAGAGAAAACCATACATATGTCATATATATTGGTAGAAATCACAAAATAACAAGGAGCCTAAAACATAAGTAGTAATAGAGAAGAAAGTATGGAAAGGGAGAAAGGGAGAAGGAAAGATAAACAAGGGAAAGGAAAAAGAGAGAAGAGTAGAAGAAAGATAAAGAGAAGGAACAAAAGGAAGAATTAGAGGCAATAAGGGTAAACAAGTGTGAATACATTTAAGCAATTAACTAGGAGAGTTGGAAGAAAGATACTTAGTAAAAGGGAGCCAAAGAAGATCAGATTTGATTTTTAGGGGAATAGAAGAGGAGGAAGCAATAGCGATCCTATGTTCATCACAAATGAAATTCCACCATGTATGTACAGAAAAATTTGAGTTATCCTTCCAACACGATAAAATAACTTTAAATGCAAGAGCAATGAACAGGTCCAACAGTCTAGCAGAAGAAGATACAATATCAATATCAGTTGATAATGAACCTAAAAAAATATTCAATAGCGATAATGAGGTGGAACAATGAAATATTGGCATGCAAATATTCCAAACATCATTCCAAAAGGACAAAACAGGAGGGCACTCATATAACTGATGTTTAAGTGTACCCAGTTCTTTAGAGCATGACCAACATAGCGGAGAGGAAGTTGGGGAGAACTTATGGATACTAACAGGAGTAATAACAACTCTGTGATAAATGAAGAACAAGGATTGAGTAATACGAGCAGAAATTGAGACTTTAAACAGTTTGGACCATATACGATCCCACAACGTGACAGAGAGGGAGACAGCAAGATCAATTTCCCAAGCAGTCTCTGTATTAGATTTAAGGCGATCCTTAATATTTGATAACAAAATTGTATAGATAAGAGCAGCCTTAGGCTGTTGTGTTGAAAATAAAGGGTACAGTTGAGTGGTAGGAGTGCAGCTGGAAAAGGCAACAGGTAACAAAAGAGAGGTTAAGGGTGATTGAATGGCAGACGTTATAATAGTATATTCATTAAGAGACGATGAGGGTAGGTGATATACATTTTGTAACACATGGAAAGGGATGATAGAGTTGCCATAAAAAAACTGATGAACAAACAAAATATCCTTCTCCTTCCAATATTTGAAGTAAAACGATTTGCCTTTGTATTTAAGGAATTTATTATACCACACAACGGAGGATAAGAAACATTGGAGGGGGAGAGATTAGAAGAGAATGCATTATGAAGTAGTGTTTGGGAGAATTTTAAAATAGGGAATTTAGTCAAAAAAGAACAGTTTGTCATAAATACAATATGTTGGAATGAAAAACCTTAAGAGAGAACGTTCTAGGAGAACCCATTTAGGCACAGGATTATCCAAGAAATCATAGGCTAATGAAAAGGACTGTTTAATCAAGAAGGCGGAGTGATACGATTTAAAGTTGGGGAATCGAACACCACCGTCATTTTTAGGACGGGTCAATTTATGTAAAGCAATACGAGGATGTTTGTCATTCCACATAAATTTAGTACAAATAGAATTAATACGAGAAAAATATGAGTTAGGGATTTTGAAAGGGAGCATAGAGACAGTATAGAGGACATGAGGAGTAAGCATCATTTTAATCATATCCAATCTAGCCCACCAGGAAAGGAATAAGGGGGACCAAATTTGAAGAAGGGATTGAAGTTTCTTTAAGAGAGAATCAAAAGTAAATTTAAGTGTGTCATCTAAGGATGATGAGAACCATATACCAAGGTATTCAATTTTAGAGGGACACCATGCAAATTCAGTATCACTAAACATATATTGATAGCAGACAGCATTTAGGGGCAGAACTTCAGTTTTAGATAAATTGAGCTTATAACCCGATATGGAAGAATAGAACCGCACCTCATTCAAAAAATGTGGAAGGGAAGAAGTAGGGTCAGCCATATATACCAGGACATCATCCGCATACGCAGTCAATTTAATCTCAGTAGATTGGAGTTTGAAGCCAACAATTTTGGGATTGGAACGAATACGTTCTAAAAAGGGTTCAAGGCATAAAATAAATAATAAAGGAGAAAGAGGACAACCTTGCCGTGTGCCCCTAGACAGGGAAAAAAGCTTAGAAAATTGATTATTAACAAAAATGCTGGCTCGGGGAGAGAAATAAAGGAGTTTAACTAGTGAAATGAAAGAGGGACCAAAACCAAACCATTGGGGGGTGCGAAACATAAACTGCCAATTAATGTGGTCATACGCTTTCTCCGCGTCCAAGGACAGAGCTGCCATCGGAACCTTAAGATTTTTACTATGGGCAATAACATTGGAGAACATGCGAGCATTGTCAGCAGCAAGCCTACCCTTCACAAACCCCACTTGGTCCGTTTTAACTAAAAGGGGAATAACGGAGTCAAGACGGGCGCCAGAATTTTAGCAAACATTTTGCAGTCATAATTAATTAATGAAATAGGGCGGAAATTTTTACATTGGGAATGATCTTTATTGGGCTTAGGGATTATGATAATTAGTGCATCAAGAAAGGACCCAGAAGCCTTAGCATCTGCAATGAAGGAGTTAAGCAATTGTAGGAGCAAAAAAGGCATGAAAAGCAGAATAAAACTCAACGGGCAGTCCGTCAGGGCCTGGAGCTTTTGATTTTTTAAGGGAATTAATGGCCTGAGTAATTTCGAGGAGAGTAATATCCTTTTCCAATAACGCAAATTCATCTGCAAGGTGAGGGGGCGAGGGAAGGCCTTCGAAAAAGGAGGATAAGTTTACTTCAGAAGGATGGGTATCGTCAGTGTACAAAGATTGGTAATAATTATGAAATACTTCAGCAATATCTTCATCCGACTAAACAAGTTTATTGATCGAATCATTGTAGATAGGGCCTACAGTTTTACGTTCTGACTTGATTTTTAAATAGTTTGCCAACATTTTCCCCGCTTTATTTTGACCACCATGGAATTTGGATTTGATTTTAAGGAGGGTATTACAAGCTTCATTGGTGATAATTTTATTTAGGTCAGTTTTAGCTTGGATTAAATTCTGAAGTGCAGAGGGGGATTTGGAAGAGAAGTACGAATGTTCAAGCCCTTTAATTTTCAGAAGTTGGTCTTCGTGCTTCTTCCTGTTAAGTTTCTTTTTCTTAGAGACATAAGATATGGTAAATGCCCTAAGTGCAGCCTTAAAAGTATCCCAATTATTAGGAAAAGAGGTGTCTGAAGGGTCATTAATGGCAAAAAATTCATTAAAAAATCCCTCAATTTCTTTCATAAAGACAGTATCTGATAAGAGAAATGAATTACATTTCCAACGACTAAATTTAGAGGAGATGAGGGAGAGGTCAAGGGAAGTATAAACAGGAGCATGGTCAGATATAAATATGGAACCAATCACAGATTTCTGGATAGAGGGAAGTAGAGATTTACTAACCATAATGTAATCAATTCTAGAGCGTGTATGGTGTACATTAGAAAAAAAAGTATACTCTAGCATGGCAGGATTACACATTTTCCATGAATCAAATAAAGGACGAGAGGCAATGGCAGATTGAAAACTTTTATAAGATTTGTCAGGTTGAAACTTACTGGAGGATAATCTATCTGAAAAAGGGTCTAATCATTGGTTAAAATCACCCGCGATTACAAAATCTGGACAGTCGATGGACGATATTAGGACTTTAATATCTTTCCAGAATTTAGTATCTGGACGTACCGGGCCATAAATGTTTAGTAAAACCAATGTTTTATTTTGGATAACAACCTTAGCCAATGCCCATAATCATTCTGGGAGGAAATGATTTGAACATTTAACGCTTTATGGAACAAAATAACAACCCCCCCTTTTTTACTAACAGCAGGAGAAAATACTACTTGCCCCACCCATTGTCGTTTCAACTTAAGAGATACAAACATCAGAACAATGGGTTTCTTGGAGAAAAACAACCTGCAAATTAAGTTTAGACAAATGAGACAATACCTTTTGATGCTTGACAGGGTGACCGAGACCTCGCACGTTCCACGATACAAAATTACACATGGTGGTAGGAGGGAGGGATGAGCGACAAATGGATATGACACACTTCAAGGAGGTAACTAAAAAAGAGGAAACAGCAGACAATCAATGAACACAATGAGAAAACTCCCAACACACCCACAACACTGAAGTATAATGGACCAAACGCCCGAAAGAGTAACAACACCCAGAACAAATAAAGAAGGAAAAACTGTTCAAGAATACATAAACAAAGGAGACAAACGACTAGGAAAAGAAGCCAGAAAAAGAGAGAACAGAAGATAGGAAAGAAGAAAAGAAAAATAGATGAAGAGAAGAAAGAAAAGAGTAAGCAGAACAAGGCATAAGAACCTGAGCGGAGAAGAGGTAAGCAATATGAAAGGCATAGAGGGAAAGAACAAGAGAGAGGAAAGGAAGAAAGGAAACAAGTGAAAAAGGGAAAGAGAAGAGTATACAGACCAAGGCCAAGGCCTGAGAGCTGGAACGTAGATACACCAAAGAGGGGACAACACCCCACGAGCAGCCAAGAAAGGACATAAATCTAAACAGGGAAGGAAAAGAGGAACCTCAGGGACAGTAACAGAGAGTGAAAAAAAATAATTCAAAAGAAGCCAAAGTGAAGGCAGGAAAAGCAACACTGGAGAACAAGAGGAAGAAAAGCATTAATTATTCAATGACCATGTTGGAGGAGGAGACACTTTGTAAATACGTGTGAAGCATATGAGGATCATCAAATGATCGGGTAGGCCCATTGTGCGTGATCTTGCAGAAACCGGGATGCAGAATACCATATTGAATATTCAACTGTCTCATAAGTGGACGAAGGTTCAATAATTCCTTGCGCCGGGCATTAGTGGCAGGCGACAGATCCTGGGAAATGAAGATATTGTGACCAGACCATTGAAGTCGTCGTTTAAGCCGAGCAGCCTTCAGGACATCCATTAGCTCTGTGAACTCAAGAAACAGCATAATAATGCCACAAGGCTTAGTAGCATTGGAATTCAAACGACCCAAACGATGAGCTCTCTGTATGTTGAGGGGATGAGACGAGGGTTGAAGATCCAATAGTTCATGTAGAAATTTCTGCAGGAAAGAGACCATGTCCAGCCCCTGCACATTTTCTGGAATACCATAAACGCGCAGATTGTTCCTTTGATTACGATTTTCAAGGTCCTCAGTGTGTAGTTTCAATTTATGGATTTCCTTTTCCAACAAGGGAATTTTAGCAGAGGCATCCTGAATATCGCTCACTTGTTGCTCCAGGTTCAAAACCTTGCCCTCCATAACCATCCAGCACTCTTCAATTTGTTTGGTTGGAGACCATGAACCTCCTCCAAAATAGAGTCTAGGACAGGATTTGTGGAAGACTTAATGGGAGATGGAGGGTCATTTTTGGGTCCTTTGGGTTTGGCTCCAGTATGAGACAGTTTTGGATTAGGTGAGTCATTAGCCATTGTGACAATATAAGAATGAGCCAAAACACAATGTAATATGAGGTGATACCAGACGTGCACTAGTCCAGACTCCAAAGACCTATGGTACTGGCGTAACCTTCACTGCTGATGAAACCAACACTGCTGGTGCAATTTTACAGCTGGCGTAACCTACGTGGACTCAGAGCCAAATATTACAATTCTAGGAGTATACAGTCTCAGACCACGGCATTAGACATTATAGGAACAAAAAGTACTTAAGTAAAACGTTGAAGTACTGAGGTGGAAAGGAGCCAAAACCCTCGAAAATAATAACAACCTTCATGTGCCAGTGAACTTACAGGTAAAGAAGCATGATGTACTTCACTTCACTTTGGGAGACAGAAAAGTCAAGAAAACAGAGGAGCAAGCCTCCGTTGCATACATTACACACCTAAAATGGCGTCCGCAATTCCTCTCACAGGCAGGACTATGAAGGCAAAAAACTGAAAATAATCAGGCATCCTGGAGAAAACAGCACAGAATATGCCAGTTATTGCTGAAAAGTGGCAGCGAGGTGTAGTCAAGTGAAGAGGGAGGCATAAAAAACAGAGCGGCAAATCGTAATGTAGCAGAGAGCAAAGGCGCGGGCTCAGCGGCTCAAAATGGCGGCCGCCCACGTCTTAGAGGTAGAAGAAATTACCGCTGTCCGGTACAGTTGCAGCACGGCGGGAAATCATGTTCTAGCAGGCTAATTACGATGCAGACACCTTCCGCCGAGATTGCAATTTCAAGAATATAAGTGAATAATGAGGCTCTCACGGCATCCGAGGGATTCGTCCTTCATGGAGCACAGGGAGACACCGTCCTCGCTCTTCAGCGCGCAAGCAACGCCCCCCGGATGTGACAACTTTTAATCATCAACGTGATGCACAGTACTTGGCAAAAGAGTGTAGTTACTCTACCAAATGTGTTCTAGAAGCTTGGGCCTGTTATCACACATCAGTAGAGTGGTCTTTTATAGGGTTATGCAACACAATTTTAATAGAGGTAAGTGGCAAGTTGCCTCATCTCTGTGGCGCTAGGAAGGAGTTTACAATACATTGGCAGAATTGGATTTTTGCAAGGTAGGCACACTGATCCCACATCAACTACATATGTTCATGATTCATAGTACATCTAATGGCCCTGCAAAGCAGTACAATAAAGTTGTCTTTCTCACGGTGGTATGTTATGATGATACAACACTACCAGCATGGTAGTGTGTGCTGACTGATCAGTGTTGATATATGTGAATGCCCATACACATACCTACATTCCTCTGATGCTGTACCATCCCTTTTAACAAAACTGTGATGCATAGCTACATGTACATTTCCTGACAGACTAAACTTGCATCCCTTATGTAACCGGTGTATTTTGCATCCTAACATGCATGCAGTTGAATCTCAATGATACAGGGCTCGGGTATACTAGTACTCAAAAGTTATATGTTGTATAGTCTGTGCATCATATGTATGGGGCATCATATGCCAAAACACATCAGACAAAAATATTGATGAAAAGTCATAACAAACATATGTAAGTGTTTTGATTTTAGTTCTCCTTGGCAAAATTTAGTGCTTTAAAGATTTTGTATAGTGACATCAGTATCCTTCAGCCATAAAATGGAACTTACCTGTTCTTCTGGTGAGCCAAAGAGCTGGCCATGAATGGGAATGACTTCTCCAACAAGGGTCTCCAGCTCTTCATTTGTGAAGGCAGGAACCCTCGCACCTGTTTGGCCTGGCATGTTTTCTCCCAGAGGTGACATAGAGCAATGTATGGCAAATAGATGTTAATTAAAGCAGTGTCTGTAGGCAAGTGAGTGTATTTTCAAAATGCGGTGTACATGTACGACGCATACGCAGACATGAGCGTAGACGCACATAGCCACTGGTCGACCTCGATCACATTTACCAAACGATGGCCTATGAGAGAGACTGCCATGCATGTAACCGTAAACCACTCAAAACTTGACTCCCAGTGGTGTAAGCCTCTATTTCTCCAAAGCGCAAGATCAGACAGCCGCCATGTCAGAGGTCGAGTGTGATGTGTTGTAAATTGCATATTAACGCTCATTTAGTGTGAATTTGACAATCTGTTAGGTACCACTACAGCAACAAATGAATGGTGGTGCTTTGATGATTAATATGCTTAAGTCCAAGTTTAATCTATTGTACATTGATATGTTTGTGGAATGCAAATAAAACAAGACCTAACAGTGGGACCTTCTCAGAGTCAGCACCTAACATAAAATCGCCCCAAATAGTAATATTACCCGAACTGATTTCACAAGGGTCTGGGTGCATACCGACTAGCACCCACTGTTACAATGCCTGTTCCCTCTGGAACTCAGTTAATTAAACAAAAAGCACAGTTGCATCACAACATATAGCTCAATAAAGGTCAATATAAAGTCCAGATTCCAATAAGTCACAGGAGTAGAGGTTCCTCGGTTAGATCTCTTTATTTCATAGAAAAATAGAACACAATACAGCCGACGCGTTTGTCCCACAATGGGACTTCTTCAGGGCGAAAGAAGAAGAAGAAACTTCAAAGTACCCCTCAGAGTCGGCAAAGGTATGTTTATGGTACTATGCATGGAGGAGAGGCTCGTCCATCCGGATACGACTCAAGTAATTTAAGGGCCCTCCCAGTGACGATCTCCTCTAGTTGTGAACGAGTATTTTTTTATGTATACTGGCCCAAGATATAAGGTAGAGCCGTCTGACAACTTCACAAAGTTAAGATTTAATAAGTCCAAAATAGAATTCGGGAGCCGTCCAAGTATATAGGTACGAAAAGTCCCAAGTGGAATGTTGCACAACCTATCTGTCATAAGATCCTAGTCTGTAGTCCCTCAGTGAGCGGATATTCATGCTAAGTCCATTTGCAAATATAATGCCCGAATTGTAATATGAGAGCTACGGCTGGCCATCCGACATTCCAAACCACAGTGACAAGAAAGAGTCCTCCAGCAATTCGTGATAGGTTGTGCAACATTCCACTCAGGACTTTCCGTACCTATATATTGAGCTATATGTTGTGGTGCACCTGTGCTTTTTGTTTATTTAAATATTTGTAGAATGCATATATGTGCTTATTACTACAAAGAGCTCAGCGACACATGTAATGCTGTATCCACTTATACATGTTGGGAGCGCCTCCCTTTCTTGTTGTTACTCCTATTTCGCATGATGTTGTGTATGACCAAACAATAGAGCTCTTTATTGTGACCTTGTGGTTGAGTGAAGTGAAAGGCAGGCTTGACAGACATAAAGTCACAGGTGCTGGTTTCCTGGATGCAAAAATGTTACTGACACATGACTTGGTCCTTATATGTAAATATTATGTGATGTTGCTAACAGAGTCCAATTATGATGTTCAATTACCTTCTCACATAGGTACCCTGGGAGAGGGAGGGGATGGCATCCTCCACAGTTCAATCAATCAATCAGAGCATTTGTAAAGTGCACTACTCACCCATGAGGGTCTCAAGGCGCTGGAGGGGGATGCTGCTACTGCTCGAATAGCCAGGACTTGAGTAGTCTCCTGAAGGTTAGCAGGTCCTGGGTCTGCCGTAGGAGGATGGGGAGGGTGTTCCAGGTTTTGGCTGTGAGGTGGGAGACTGATCTGCCGCCAAGGTCGCTCTTCAGAGGCATGGGATGGTGGCGAGGGCAAGGTCGGTGGAGCGGAGCTGACGGTAGGGGGTGTAGAAGGTGAGTCGTTTCTTGAGGTATGCTGGTCCGGTGTTGTGGAGTGACTTGTGTGGATGGGTGAGGAGCTTGAAGATGAGCCTCTCTTCGACAGGGAGCCAGTGCATGTCTCTCAGGTGGGGTGTGTTATGGCTGCGGCGAGGGATGTCAAGGATCAAGAGTGCTGAGGCATTCTGTAATGCGTTGTAGTCGTTTCAGGAGTTTGGCTGAGGCTCCTGCGTAGAGGGTGTTTCAGTAGTCCAACCTGCTGCTGATGAGGGCCTGGGTGACGTTCTTCTTGTTTCGGTGGGGATCCAACTGTAGATCTGTCGGAGCATGTGGAGAGTGTTGAAGCAGGAGGACGAGACTGCCTTGACCTGCTTTGTCATGGAGAGAGTAGAGTCTAGGATGAACCCCAGGTTGCGTGCGTGGTCGGTGGGTGATGGTGCTGTTCCCAGTGCGGTTGGCCACCAGGAGTCGGCCGAGGCCGAGGTGGTGGAGCCGAGGATGAGGACTTCTGTCTTGTCCGATTTCAGCTTCAGACGGCTGTTCTTCATCCACTCAGCGACGGCTTTCATTCCTTCGTGGAGGTTGGTTTTGGTGGTGAGGGGGTCCTTGGTGAGGGAGAGGATCAGTTGGGTGTCATTGGCTTAGGAGATGATGTTGAGGTTGTGAAGTCGGGCGACGTGGGTGAGCGGGGCCATGTAGATGTTGAACAGTGTCTGGCTGAGGGATGAGCCCTGGGGTATGCCGCAGATGATCTCTGTGGCTTCCGAATGGAAAGGGGGAGGCGGAAGCTCTGGGTTCTGCCGGAGAGGAAGGAGGTGGTCCATTCCAGAGCCTTGTCTCAGATCCCAGCGTCGTGGAGGTGTGTACATAGGGTGCGGTGGCAGACAGTGTCGAAGGTGGCTGACAGGTCCAGGAGGATGAAGGCCACAGTTTTGCCGTTGTCCAGCAGGACCCTGATGCCATCGGTGGCAGCGATGAGGGCAGTTTTGGTGCTGTGGTTGCTGCGGAACCTGAACTGGGATGGGTCCAGAATGCAGTTCTCTTCGAGGTAGCGGGTCAGCTGTGTGTTGATGGTCTTCTCAATCACCTTCGTCGGGAATGGGAGCAGGGAGATGGATCGGAAGTTCTTAAGGTCCATAGGGTCGGCCTTGGGTTTTTTGAGTAAGGCGTGGATCTCAGCGTGCTTCCAGCTCTCCGGGAAGGTCGCTGTCTGAAAGGGAATGCTGATGGCTTTGCGGAGATGGGGTGCAATGGTGGTGCTGGCTTTGTTGAAGATGTAGTGTGGGCATGGGTCTGCGCAGAGCCGGAGTGGATGGTGATCAAGATTTTGATGGTGTTGTCATCGTTAATGTTGGTCCAGGAAAGCAGAGGATCGGTGCGGATGGTGGCCGTGGGGTCGGAGGTCTCAGTAACTGTCGGGGTGGTCATGGCATTGAAGCTGTCTTGGATGTTTGCGATCTTGCGATGAAAGAAGGTGGCAAGGGAGTCGCACAGATCTTGCGATGGTAGGATGTTGTTGGTGTTGGAGCTGGGGTTGGAGAGTTCCTTCACAATGTTGAAGAGCTCTTTGCTGTTGTGTGTGTTCTTGTCTTGGCAGTCTTTGAAGGAGGCCCTTTTGGCGAATCTGATGAGGTGATGGTGTCTGCGGTGGCGTTCTTGTGGGCTGCTTACCTGTCCGGTGTCTGTTCACAGTGCCATTTCTTCTCTAGTTTTCGGCAGGTTTGCTTGGAGTTTGGAGGTCCTCAGTGAACCAGCTGGCTTTCTTGGTGGTGTGTCTGCTGGAGGGCTTCCTAATCGGAGCGAGAGTGTTGGCGCAGTCGTTGATCCACTGTCTGAGGTTGCGGGCAGCAGTGTCGGGGTTGGTGGGTTTGACGGGTGGGCTCCGGGCGAGGGTGGTTGTTAGCTGGTCTTCGGTGACTTTGCTCCATCAGCGGCGAGGGATATTTTGGGTGCGGTGGTGCGTTGTGGGTTTCCGGAAGGTGAAGTGGATGCAGCAATGGTCGGTCCAGTGGAGTTTGGTGGTATGGCTGAAGGAGACGTGGGAGCTTGTGGAGAAGATGGGGTCAAGCGTGTGGCCGGCAGAGTGGGTGGGTGTTGTGATGAGCTGTCTGAGTCCGAGGTTGGCGAGGATGTCAGTCAAAGTGGTGGAGTTGGTGTCGTTGTTGTTCTCGAGGTGGAAGTTCAAGTCCCCGAGGAGGATGTAGTCTGTGGAGGCAAGGGCGTGTATGCTGACGAAGTCAGCAATGGAGTCGCTGAACTGTGGTCGGGGTCCGGGGGTTCTGCAGATGATGGTTCCTCTGAAGGTGGTGTTAGGATCATTGTGATTCTGGAAGTGCAGGTGTTCGGTGGTGCTGAGAGTGTCATCGGTGGTGGTCGTGACACTGAGAGTGTTCCTGTGGATGATGGCGATTCCTTCTCCTGTTCCGTTGGTGCCGTCCCTGTGGGTGTTCTTGTAGCCGTCTGGGATGACTATGGCGATGTCGGGTGCCGAGGAGGGGTTCATCCAGTTCTCTGTCAAGAAGGCGACGTCTGGGGAGGTTCAGTTGAGTAGGTCCCAGAATTCGACGGCGTGTTTGTGGGCGGAGCGGGTGTTGAGTAGAATGCATCTGAGGTGGTTGCATTCTTTCACTGTGAGTGGATTGACGGATTGAATGCTGGTGAAGCTGCAGTTCCGACAGGAGAAGGGTCCTTGGGTGCGCTTCGGGGCGGCCAGGAAGCAGGTGTGTGATCGTCTGGTGTTGAGTGCGTTGAGGGTGCTGGCATCATAGCTGTGACGGGCGTCGTGGCGCAAGGCGCGGTCCAGGCACTTACGGGCGCAGACGGGCTTGCATTAGGCGCGCCTACGGCGCACCAGTGGCGCACCCGCTGCGCTCGTCTGCTGCGTGGCCGCACACCAGCCGCCATATAAGGTGAGGTGGGAGGGAGGAGCAGCTGGGAGGTAAAATCGGGGCGGGAAAGGGGCGAGCAGGGGGACGGGACCACAGGGGCGGCAGTGGCGAGAAAATGAGCGGGCAAAAACAGAAGGCAAAAAAGGGCAAAAACAGTACAAAAACAGAATTTAGGGGAAACAGTTGAACAGATGAGCAATTACAAATAACAGATAACAATTACAAAAACAATGAAGTTACAGGAGAGGCACAAGATGAGCAGGAGGGGCAGCATGTTAACACAGCAGCGGCGAACTGACAGCAGCAGCGGGCTGAGGGACAAACACCGGTGGTGCTGTGCAACGTGGGTAGCAGCCTAACCTGAAAACAGGGTCAAGGGTCACTCTCCTCACCACCCAGCGG
This sequence comes from Lissotriton helveticus, assembly GCF_964261635.1. Taxonomy (NCBI): domain Eukaryota; kingdom Metazoa; phylum Chordata; class Amphibia; order Caudata; family Salamandridae; genus Lissotriton; species Lissotriton helveticus. The sequence continues at coordinate 65,245,558 of NC_136060.1, read as the reverse complement.
CTGCCATATAAGGGGAGGCGGGAAGGGGGAGCCGCTGGGAGGTGGGAGCGAGGTTTCGAATAGGCGAGCAGGGGTGCGGGCCGCAGGGGAGGCAGCAGCGGGAAAAATGAGCGGGCGAAAACATAAGGCAAAAAAGGTTAGAGCAGCAGTGGTCTGAGGCACGAACACACAGGTGGTGCTGTGCGGCGTGGGGAGCCTCAAAACAGAGTCAAGGCCCTGAGCCATTCCCTGACCTACAGACAATGCAGGAGAGGCACATTATCTAGAAATACAGAATCGACAGACCATCCTGGTTCTGACTCATCAGTTGGAGCGGGACATCCAACCTGAACTTAACAATCCCTACAATAGCACCCCTCTTGTTAAAGTCTTGTTTGTTTCGCATTTTGTGGCCACTGACTCATTTTGAATTACTGTTGCAATTTCAGGTGGAATGTCTCAAACGATGTTCATCCTTGTCCTGACAGAGGTGCTTGCAGCATTGTTGACAATTGTGAGCAGCTACATTAAGTTTTTAAGCCGTGTGGATTTAGCCACAGTGAAAGCAGCTTTTCAAAGAACTTCACATACCACATGTCATTGGATCAATTGATGACACACACATTCCATCAGTGGCACCACATGACCAAGAGCTACAAGGAAAGTCTAGAGGAACTGGAAACACTGCCACTCTATCGGATCACTGATACAACACCGACTCCTATAACATCGAGCTACAAAAATATTGAGTCATCAATATCGTTTACAGAAATATCGACACCCAATACATAAAACAGAAATAACACAAACAACAATAAAAAACATTTTTTTTTAAATTCTGATGACAAAAATATCGACAACAAAAATAAAGAACGCAAAAATATTGATAACATTAAAATAAAATATAACACAACAAAAACATCGATAAAATGCATATGAACTATACTGAATATAGCATTTAAACATAAAAAAACTATTTTCAATATTATAATGAAATAAAATAGTCTAAATAATATATACAAACAGAAAAAATACAGATATAATGAAATTAAATAAAACAAATACACTGAAAATACAAAAACAAATAAATAAACAAACAATACAACTTAAAAAAAAACACAACTTCCAAAAATCAACAAACATAAATATATATATATATATCATATTGCCGCTCCGATATCTTTCACTCCAAAAGAAATCCGGCACTCACAGGAGAAGTTTCTAGGTTTGTTTAATGACAGCAAACAAACACTAAGCAGACAAACGCGTTTCGGTTTCCTTCGTCAGTGTCTACTATTGACACGAAGGAGGCAGGTTTAAAAACAATTCGTCATTTCAGGCATGTTCATAGAAAGGAGACTTAAGTAAAACCCTGTGAGCAAAGTTATACCGTTGTCTATTACATTCTAATAACATTACAAAGACGACACATAGTAATTTCATACATTTTGAATTACAATTCGCTTATTTACTTTTATAAAGCTTAATTCGAAGACCTAATTAATCACATGATTAATGTGCCTTTTCTTTCATTACTGCGTCGTCTTAGTGGGTGTATTATAAAGCCGTGGATCGGCATTTCTCACAGGGTTATTTAAGGTTAACACATTGTGGGCCAAAGTTCTCCTCCTCTTACTTTCCTAAGTGAGATGATAATTCTTCATTTTTGTTAAGACCTGTTGGGGCCTTGGTTTGTAGGTCGATTATGTAACGGGACTCCAACCGTCTTAGTCTCCGTAACCTATCCCCACCCCTTGGGTCCACAGGTACACAGTCAAGTGCAAAATACTGTAGCAATTCTCTTTTGCTCTTGTGTCTAATAGCAAAATGTTTCGCTACAGGATAATTGAAGTCCTTATTTACAATGGCTCGTTGGTGCTCAAGTATTCTTAGTTTCACATTTTTAACGGTACTGCCTATGTATTTCAGTCCACATGGACATATTAGGCAGTATACAGCATGGGTGGTTTGACATGTGAGAAATTTTGATATTCTTTTCTTATCATTCACCCCCGGTATCTCATATGTGGTTACTCTTTTGCTGTTCTCACATGCCTTGCACTTCCCGCAGGGGAAGAAGCCCGGCATATCTCTTATTCTCCCTGTTGTATCTATCTTGTCACGCAAATGGCTGTGTACAATTTTGTCCTTTATTGATCTCCCTTTCCTGAAGGTGATTAGAGGTGAGATTGGAATATCCTTCCCTATGATTTGATCAGTTTTAAGGATATGCCAGCTTCTCTTAAGTATATTTCTCAGATGGTTTGAGTCTTCTGAGAAGGTAGTAATCAGCCTGAATTTCCCTCCATGTTTGTCCTGATCTCTTTCTCTTTCTTTAAGTAGCTCTTCTCGAGGAATTCTCTCTACCTTTTTAAAGGTCTTTTCTAAGAGATTTTCGTTATATCCTCTGGACTTGAATCTGCTGATGCTGTCTTGAGCTGCTTTTATGAAGTCAGTATTCCTGGAGCAATTCCTTTTGATTCTAAGGAGTTCCCCGTATGGTATACTTCTCACCAATGGAGGAGGATGGCTGCTTTCGGCATGTAATACCGAATTGCCGGCTGTCGCTTTTCTAAAAAGCTCTGTCTCAATTTTCTCACCCCTTAAGTTTACTCTCAGGTCCAGGTAATTAACTGTTGACACACTTATATCTGCTGTAAATCTTAGATTAATATTGTTCTGATTTAATTCAGCTACAAACTCTTCTGCAGAACTAACTGACCCTTCCCAAACAAGGAAAAGGTCATCGATGTATCGATACCAAATTTTTAGGTTTTCTGCCCATTTCTCAAATTTGGGGCTCTTGGTGACCTGCTCCTCCCACCAGCCGACGAAAAGGTTCGCGTAGCTGGGAGCGAAGCAGGTCCCCATCGCGGTCCCCGTAGTCTGCCTGTAAAGTTGTCCCTGGAACAAAAAGATATTGTTGAACAAACAGTACTGTATGAACTCTAAGAGCATATCATTATGTTTTGCAAACTTCATAGGTTTTTTATCAAGAAAATACTTGATTGCCATCAGTCCCTGTTGGTGATCAATGCTCGTATAGAGACTGGTTATGTCCATAGTTATTAATATGTACATTGGTTTGCATATCACATCCTTGATTTTGTTCACAAAATCTTTAGTGTCCCTAATGTACGAGTTTAGCTGTAGAACACTCTGAAAAAGAAAATGGTCAATATAAATAGACATATTTTCTGATACACTTCCTTTAGAGGAGACAATTGGTCTCCCCGGCGGGTTTTTGTTGTCCTTGTGTATCTTGGGCAAATGATAAAAGGTGGGAACTGTCGGGTTATTGTTTTTCAGGAAAAAATACTCATCAGTATCTAGCATGTTATTGCTGTGCCATTTATTCAGTAATGTTAAATACTCAGTGAGACTCTCCTCATATTTAATTTTTGTTGTTTTTTCGTAGGATATCCCATTGTCCAATTGTTTAAGTGCTTCTTGGCAATATTGTTCCCTTGACATCACCACGATGTTTCCACCTTTATCTGATGGTTTACAGATTATATTCTCATCCTTGTCCAGTTTTGCTAGAATTTCTCTTTGTTCCTTTGTCATATTTGTACTTTTCTTTTTTATTTTTTTCTGCTTTTTTCGAAAGTTTATCAAATCCTTGATTACAGCGTCTGAGAACGCATCGATAGCATCATAAGGCATCGTAGGTACGAATTGTGAGGGGGGTTTAAAGTTGGTCGTTGGTGCCTCTTGTTCGACTCCCACTTTTCTAGTTCTTTGTGTGAGTGAGTCTTCAGACTCCCTGCCCTCTTCTTCTTCCGTTCTTAGGTCTTCCAAGATCTCCCATGTAGTGAGATCATCGATAGTGAGAATGTCAGTTTCTTGTGCATTCAATCTTCTCTTTTCTTTCACAGTAGGTTTTAATTTAAAGAATTTGTGAAGCTTCATTTTGCGAATGAAGGTGAATAAATCAATCCTTGTCTGAGTAAATTCAAGTCTCTCGTTGGGACAAAAAGATAAGCCCAATTTTAATGTTTTTTCTTCCAATGATGTTAGTACTTTGTCGGTAAGGTTGATAATTGTCAAATCATCCTCCTCTTCTACCATCTTGTTCCACGCTTGCTCCTCGTGACTCTCGGAGTTGCGCTGTTTTTGCCTTTTCCCTTTCCCCTTCCAACCCCCTCTTCTGGTTCTTCTGTGGTTTCCGGGGGCTTGCTTTTTCCTCCCCGCAACCAGGATGCTCTGATTAGATTGAATTCTAAATGAAAAGGGGTTTTCTGGGGTTTCTCTTTAGAGGAGCCTGCCATTTCATCACCAGATTGATCATTCTCCGTTACCTCAGATTCCGATGTCTCAACTCTTGGGGTTATTACAGGGTTGGCTCTCTTTCTGCTCATTTCCTTTCGCGGGGCATCGAATTTTTTCGCAAATGTTAAAATTCTCCCCTGAGCATAATCCCTTTCGTCTCTTTCGTATTTTTCTTGTTTCCTTTGACGGATTTTTAATTCATATCGTTCTAGTCGTTTTTTCATCTCTAATCTTAAAGTATCCTTTTTTGATGCATTCGAATCTTTGTTTATTTCTTCCTCCAATAATTTGATATCTTCAATTGCCTTGTCTCTATCACTTGGGGCAAATTGTATCAGCAGTTTTAACATTCCCTGGCTGGACAGGGCTGTGTGTTCGGCCCATAATTCCAACAGCCGGGGATCCGGGTTTTCATACGCCGGGATGGTATATATCCTTAGTCCCCTCGGCACCCTCTCGACGTCAACATAGTTTTGCAGGGAGGTGGCTTCCCACCACTTTCGGATTTCCCTTTCCCGTAGTCTTTCCAATTGCACAAAGAGATTGCTCAGTAGGTCCTTGCTCCCCGTGCTCTCACTCGGTTTTGCCCCACCAGTCTCTTTTTGTCGTTTCTGAAACATGCCTTGTGCTGCCTCTTTGCGTGCCTTATCACCAAACATGTCATCGTCCATCCTGAATATTATGGGTTGGTGAACGTGTACTTTTAAACTTCTCCCTCGCCCTGCCTCTCACACCATATGAATCGCACCTACACGCACTCGAGCTTACCCTCTAGTGAAGCCTCACTCTCCCGGGTTGCTCTCCGCTGCGTGGTCTTCGGTGTGTAGTTTTCGGTGAGCGCGGTGCCCCGTCGTTGAAATGCCGCTCTGTTGCGTCAAGGAACCGGGGCACTCGTGGGCGGGTGCCTGTCGTGGTGACGCCCCACGTCTCAAATTGCCGCTCCGATATCTTTCACTCCAAAAGAAATCCGGCACTCACAGGAGAAGTTTCTAGGTTTGTTTAATGACAGCAAACAAACACTAAGCAGACAAACGCGTTTCGGTTTCCTTCGTCAGTGTCTACTATTGACACGAAGGAGGCAGGTTTAAAAACAATTCGTCATTTCAGGCATGTTCATAGAAAGGAGACTTAAGTAAAACCCTGTGAGCAAAGTTATACCGTTGTCTATTACATTCTAATAACATTACAAAGACGACACATAGTAATTTCATACATTTTGAATTACAATTCGCTTATTTACTTTTATAAAGCTTAATTCGAAGACCTAATTAATCACATGATTAATGTGCCTTTTCTTTCATTACTGCGTCGTCTTAGTGGGTGTTCATATATAAAACATATATAACATTTATCTACATATACAGTTTAATACCACTAATTAAATAAATTAAAACAAACATTAAATCAACACAATAAATATTAAACAAATTAAATAGTAACTGGCAAAAATTCAATAAAAGCTATCTCATCCAATTAATTTAAACTACGCCAACACAAACCAATAGAAAACTAAATAAATAAACACTATAATAGCAAGTAATTAACACAAAGTTTATTGAATAAACGGACAAACACGGAGGAAGCACAAAATGTTGCAAGACAGAAAACAAAACGAAAAAATAACTACACCATCAACTATCCAGAAAAACTCTCATTAAAAGTTATAACAAAACATTGTGACTAAATACATAACATTAGCTTAAAAAAAAAATAACTACAACTTTGCCATATTTTCCTTTATATGTCACAGATTTACCCCTTGCATGCGTCGGACGGCCGGCGGACTTCCGACGTCATGGTGGGCGTGTGCGGAGGGCGTGTGCGGAGGACGGCCGCGGCGAAATTTTCGCCGCGGTCAAGGGGTTAAACTTCACTAAACCACCACCTATAAAACTCAAAACAATGGGGCTCATTATGATGGCAGAAGGACCAGCCATGCGGTGGTGGGCTCTCCTCCATCGGACAGTGATTTTGCCCAGCCAAATTAGATGGGGGGATCTGACCATGACCGCAGCATGCACAAAGACCACCTGCCATGGATCCGCCATAAGTAATAGTTCTGAATGCCTGTAGAGCGGTCAGCACCTGTAAAATTGTGGCGGTGCCTAGCAGGCACCATCCACCATATTACGATGCTGCATCCCCGCCAGCTGGTGTATAGTGTATGGTGGTGTCACTGCCAATCACAGGCTAACGGGGATTGCATTTGGGGGCCCGTTGCAGGCCCCCCTTGTGTGGGGGGTATGGTGGTGCACTGAGGGGGGCACCTATGGTACCCCCCTACAATTCCATGCACTAAGTGGCAAGCACTGCATGGTGCCTGTCACATAGGGCACGGAATGCCACGGTGGCGGTTGCATCGTAATCTGTTGTGCGGGACCACTGCCTCAATCTCGTTCATGGCGCCATTTTTTTGTCATAATATATACTTTCTAAATGAACCATAGACATAGAAGAAACATTGAGTCGTGAATTTGAAATAAAATGAAATAAAATAAAAATGCAGTTTGAAGGTTCAAGAGCCTGTAAATATAAATGTCACCATTACCAAATGAATACCTATCATACAAATGTAATGTCAGTCTCATCTATAACAGACATCAATAAAAGACTACCTGTGATGATCACGTTAGATGTGCTGGCATACATCAGGCCCCAATTGCGATAACAATATTAACAGGTAATCTTCTACCTTTGGTTTCTATGTATGCATGAAACATCACATTGTGAAAAAAACTTCCAATAGCTGCATATCTGCAAATAGGGACAATATTTAAAAAACATATTATGTTGTTGGCGCTAGCATATATTCCGGCTATCATATAATTTAAAAAATATGCGTCCGGAAAGGGTGCAAAGAAAGGCTTAAAAATAATAAGAGCATTTAATTTCACATTTAATTTGTACTATCACACTAAAAATCACAACCCACAACGTAATAGGTTTGTGCATATGTACACCCAAACCTAAGCTCAAATATATAGGGCTCTGTGCGGTGGGAAAGTTCCCCCGTATTGAATGTCAAGAATATTATGCTTGATACATATTGTCTCTTGTGCTCGGCATGACTTAAAAAAAAAAAATATATATATATATATATATATATTCACAGATAGACCAAAAAATGGTAGGAGTAAAATGAATTGCATCACAAAAGGGAAAACTACTTCTGTGTTACATGGGCTATACTTATACGCAAGAGAAAATAACAGGAAACAAAACCCATTGGAAATGTAGTAAATTCTACTCCAATTCTTGCTATGGGAGAGCCACAACAGCAGAAACAAATTTGGCTAATGTCAGGGAACACAGCCATCTCCCCACATTGACAGAAATCATGGTCAGATATGCTTTTGAAATCATCAGAGAAGCAAGCACCAGCTCCCAAAAGACCAGTACCAAAATAATAAAAAAACGTATTAACATGTCACAGGACAACTATGATCCATTCCCACTCTAAAAAGATTAATAGCCAGAATGAAAAGATCTACTGCTCAAACACCACACACACCCCAAACTTTTGCAGAAATAGAAATCTTACCAGAATACACTGTCACCCACAACGATGAGAAATTAATTCTTCATGACAATAACAGTCATGAAAAACAAATTATAACCTTTCCACCAACAACAACATACAACAATTAAAAAACATCGAAACATGAATGGTGGATGGTACATTCAAAGTTTGCCCCAGCCTTTTTACCAACTCTTTAAGATCCACGGCTAATATGAAGACACTAACATCCCCTTAATTTACTTACTATTCCCCAATAAGTAAAATACCACCTATGGAGGTCCTTACAAGAATAAAACAACACACCGATAACTACTTCCCACAAAAAATAATCATTGACTTTGAACAAGCAGTGATACACTCGATTTTAAAAATATACCCGCACACTGCAATACAAAGTTGCTATAATCACTTCGACCAAAGTATCTGGAGACACCTACAAAAATCTACTATAAGTATACATTACTCCCCCAATAACAACTTTGCCTATCAAATCAAAAAATGAATAGCCTTGGCCTATGTACCAACAACAAAAGTAGCCAACCACTATAACATACTTCTTGAAAGTCCTTTCTACCAAACAAATGAAACAAAACTAAGGGCCAGATGTAGGTAGCCAAATACCGGTCGGTAACGGCCGATTTCGGCCGTTACCGACCGGTATTTGGCTTTTGAGATGTAGGTGGGTAGTTATTTACAGAATCTGTATATTTACCGAATCGGTAAATTTACCACTTCGGTATTTTACCGAATCGGTAAACATACCGATTCTGTAAATCCATATGTAGCTGACAGTCCTAAGAGTGCCACAGGCCCTTAAGAGTCTGTATTTTACCGCCCAATCCTATTGGGTGGTAAAATACCGAATTCAGGTGTGCATGCACATCTGTGCATGCACACCTGTGCAATGTGACACACAGACAAGCCCTTAGGGCATGTATGTGTGCCACATGTCACACAAGCCTGTACTTGGGGTGCTAGAGGGTGTCAAAATGACACCCCCTGCACCCTTGCAGGATTCGGTATTTACCGATTCTGTAAATACCGAATCTGTATTTCCCATTGATTCCTATGGGCTTCAAGGCCCATAGGAATCAATGGGAAATACAGAATCGGTATTTACAGAATTGGTAAATACCGACTCTTACAGAATCGGTAAATTTTTACCTACATCTGCCTCCTTCCAATTTACCGACTCTTAAATACCGATTCGGTATGAGTCGGTATTTAAGAGTCGGTAAATCGGAATTACCTACATCTGGCCCTAACTCCCTTCCTAGAATACTTTGAAGACTCTTGGGTGGGAAGGCTACATAAGTCAGGGCACCATAGGCAACCAAAATTCCATATCCCCTAGTGGAACGTCTATGAGAGCACCCTGGGTCAAAACGCTCAAACTAATAACATGGTGGAAGGATGGCATAGTTCCTTCCAAGCCGCAATAGAAAGAGTAGAACCAACCTTACACAACTAATAGAAGCCATCAAAATAGAGCAGAGCTATCAAGAGCTAAGGCTTGAGCAATCCCTAACAAAAATAGGCTCTAAACATAGTAAGCAAAAAAAAACAAGGTATGAATACCTACAACATAAAACTCGACTATTTCCAAACACCAAAGGGCTAGACCACCTAGACATGATTGCTAAATCTATACTTTAAACACAAAACAATGCTAAACATCATAAGCATTTTAAAATCACAAAACATGTAAACAACATAATTCTACTTTTTTTAAATTAATAATTATAAATATGTAATTTAAAAATTAAAAACGAACATATAAATATATGACATAATATAATTATTAAAATAAAAAACAAACAAACCAAATGTGACCAAATACATTTCCCACCTATAATAATAAAAAAACTTACAGTTATGACGCAGTAGGTGGTCCTCGAAAGCAAACAAATCGATAGTAGACACATCAAAAAACAAATCCATCTGAAAAGAAAACCCCCCAAAAATGCTAAAATACAACTGTACAAAAAAGACCCCAATGATGCAATCCTCTCAATAACGAAACCCTCAAAAACCTAATAATGAGCTTAAAAAAATGGAAATAAAATGGCCGCGTAGTTAAAATGAAAAAAGACTAACTCCAGGAATGATGGTAGACTCAACTCAGATCTGTGACTGGGGGTAAGTGTTTGAAAAGTTTTATCCCCTTGTGTTTGCTTTGGTCGTCCTAAGTTGGCAGGGTATGCCCAGAGGTGGGTCCCTTGCTCACTTTGCCACTGGATTCAATCTAGCCTAGCTAATGAGGGTTGTTACCCCGAAACCGGTCCCAAGATGCTTGTATCCGGTCCAGGGAAGACATGGCAGTTCGGGCTGGACTGTTCCCATAAGGCACAGGATCAAGACTAATTTGCATATAGATGTTTCTGAACTGGGGTGGCAAAGTGAGCTAAAGAACGATGATGGACTCAACCCAGATCTATGACTGGGGGTGAGTGTTTCAAAAGTTTCCTCACTTCATCCATCATCCCCTTGTGTTTGCGTAACTTAGGGTAATATCAGTACAAGTTTGTGTGCATGACTCCAACAACTAAAGCTGTCCTACATGTATTAGTGTATAGAAATGTCTCTATGTTCATATTTGGTGATAGTTTAGTAGCAAGATGGCTGCCAGGTGAGAAGAAGGGGGGTCAAGGAGTGTAGCATGCTGTGTAGAGTAGAAGAGACAAGGCTGCATGGTAGCTGTAGTCACTTGGATTTGACTTTATCCATGGCTGAGACTAGTTTAGCTACTTGAGTGGTGATAGTTCAGCAGCAAGAAGGCTGCCACGTGAGAGGAGGGTCAAGGAGTGTGGGATGCTGTGTGGAGTTGAAGAGACAGGACCTCACAGTAGCTGTAGTTACTTGGATTTGACATTGTCAACGGCTGAGAAGAGTTCTGCTGCTTGAGTGGTGATAGTTCAGTAGTAATATGGCTATCAGATGAGTAGAGGGAGATCAAGAAGTGTAGAATGCTCTGTGGAGTTGAGGAGACAAGGCCTCATGACTTTATCAATGGCTGGGAAGAGTTCAGCTACTTGAGTGGTGATAGTTCAGTAGCAAGATGGCATCCAGTTGGGAATAGGAGGGCAAGGAGTGTAGCATGCTGTGTGGAGTTGAAGAGACTAGGCCTCATGGTAACTGTAGTCACTTGGATTTGACTTTGTCAACTGCAGAGGAGAGTTCAGCTACTTGAGTGGTGATAGTTTAGGAGCATGAAGGCTGCCAGGTGAGAAAAGGGGGTAAGGAGTGTAGCATACTGTGTGGAGTTGAAGAGACAAGGCCTTGTGGCAGCTGTAATCACTTGGATTTGACTGTGTCAATGTCTGAGAAGTGTTCAGTTACTCGAGTGGTAATAGTTCATCAGTAAGATGGTGGCCAGGTGAGAAGAGGGGTGTTAAGGAGTGTAGCATGATGTGTGGAGTTGATGAGACAAGGCCTCATGGTAGCTGTGGTCAATTAAGACTTGACTGATGAGTAGTGTACCATAGCTGTATATTCTACAGACATTTGACTAAGCACACATTGTCATATTCTGATATTTCATGGGTCCTATTTTTTTTTTCAGCACTTAGGCACTTACAAACAGCTTTGGAACATGTTGCAGTTTATTAATTTTAAGTATGTTGTGTCATTTGCAGCAACGGAGCAAACCCGACAAGTTTGGCGGCAGTTTTCCTTGAAGGGGAGAGACGTTCGAGAGTCCCCGGGCTAGTAAAAGCGGGCCGTTGGAGTGTGGATACCTTTGCACACACGTGAGACGATTTGTTTAGACGATTTGTTCGTACCCAGCCAGACTTCGTGTCAAGAATTTGCCTTTGGTTTTGGTTTTTGTGAACGAGTCCCAGCTGCCCCCGGATTGATTCCTTTTGTGGATTATCACCCTGTCCTGAAGAGGCCAGATTGACTGGAAGGCCGAAACGCGACCGCGTCGACACTTTCATACTGGAGGAGTGTTTATGTTTATAATTAATTTGGGAACCTGTAGCATTTGTGACACAGTTTTCGATTGAGGTTCGGTAACTTGGGTATTCGAACCACCTGTGTTATACTACCTCCAAGTGCACCTCCTAGAGTAAAGGGGAGGGCACTCAGCCTTTGCTGAAACATTTTGTAGGGTGTAAATCGTACAAGTTTTTTCTGTGTTTGTGTTATGATTTTGTTCATTGGTCAATTTGTTGTGAATGTTTTGTATATAGGTGTGTATATAGTTATGTATATGATGGTATATGTTGTATAAAAAGCTTGTGTATAAAATTATTTTTTGATGTTTGTTACAAAGAAAAAAAGAACAAAGAAATATGAGTTTAGTGATTACAAAAAACAATAAAAAATGTGTAATCTAGTCCCTGTGTATGAGTGATGGGGTGGTATAAATTTTATTTTTCCTAAGTGCACTAAATGGCATAGAAATAGGTGAATTAATTGTCTCCTATTTAGATAAGTTATTGTAGATCTTTTCCTCCTTTTTCCATTGCTTTTTTTTTGTAATTTGCAGCAATGGACATTGCCACAGAGAAACAAACATTTAAGATGATGACGACAAAGGCGTATTTGATGGCAATCAGGACAGTGGAATATTGTGGCATTTCTTGTAGTACGGCTTACCAGAGTCCATTCCTCCCGGTATTCCTTCCAAGCTCTCAGTGTGTAGGATGGCCAAGACCTTCTCCTCCCAGGGCATGTGATGTAATGGTGCGCTGGGAGGACTACTGCCATTCCTCTGTGCCACCTAGTGGCTGATGCTGTACTTTCAACGCATCTGCTTAAGGAAGTCATTCCACCTCTTCCTAATGTTGCTGTTTGTGTGCAGGATGTTTCCAACAGCATATATACTGGTATTTGAATCCATCCAATGGTCTGTATTGTTTATTTTTTGTTCCTTTTTGATTCTCGCATCTTGGCAATTGACCAAATTGACCACCTTTAAGGAACTGCCCTAGGCTGTTCACCTGCGTGAGACAGCCAGTGTAATTTTGTACTTAGAATATGCTAGGTAGTCAGAACACTATCCTGCCGCACCCACTCAGCGCCGACAAATCACACTGCTGTGAGTCCGCCGCAGAACCACTGACAGGACCTCCATGCTGACATGTGCTGACATGTGTGTTTCATGCTGCTCAACTCGTAATACAGCAGGCAATCATATGCCACCTTAGCAGAATCGTGGAGTGGACGGATGCGGTTCTCTGGCGGTCAGACTGGCAACTTCATAATCAGGCTCTTAGTGTGTACATATTGATATTGCATCAAGTGACGACATAGCTAGCCTATAAATAACAATGTTTTCATGTAGTGAAATGTGAAGTTTTATATTTGTAAGCATTTCAATTTGAATTCAAATAGCCCATGCTGTGCACCTTGTACCGAGTACTTAACCCCCCCGGGCCACCAAGCTCGGTTCAGAAGAAAATGTAAACAGTTGGAAGCAATGGAGAATATAATGCAGACCAAAAGAGAAGAAACATCCTCAGTCGGTATGCAATAAAGAGCATAAAATTCCAATAGAGTAGCCTCAATGTCAACATAGTACATTCTGCACAAGATCTTTTAGATTTGAGGGCAACAACAATCGGTGCATTATATAACTTTCCAAAAAGTACGATTCCAAATTAACTTAAGAGGGATTCTGCAAAACTAGGTTTTGAGTACTGGAAGTCAAATTTGAAGATTGGCACTTAAATACCTACTCTTGCAGTAAGCTGCTTCGGATTGCTAGATTTTGAACAATCTTTTGATGATTGTGGAATTGAGATGGCAGATCAAATAATAGTTTTCTATAGCATTTCATCAAAATGACAGAAACATTAACTGCTTCTCAAAAGGAGACTTTTATTTCTCACTTTAGATTTTAATGCTAATGCAGAGAAGGTGAATGGCTGTGATGTGATTACCTATCTTGCTACAAAATCATACAACAGTTTTTTACATGTGCATGCTTTGTACATGAGAAAGTATTGCGCATTCGCATATCACAAAAGCCATAAGTTGCACTCTAATGGCTGAGCCACCTGTGGGTTATCCATTTTGTGACATCATCTCATTGCAGACAATATTTTATTCGTGTGTGTGCCACTCTGGCTAATTATCAACTAGAGTCAGCAAGAAAATTAAGACCACCTGCTGCTCCCAAAGCTGGCGAGTCTCTGTTGTTAATACAGGTACTGAGCAGAGTAGTGTTGTGTATATGTGGACTCAGACCTTCATGAGTGGTGCATACTGGCAAAGATAAAAACCTTTTTTTTCACTAATGAAGTTATTGCTTTTAGTGGGAGTAGCCCCATAAAAATATTAAAACAGATTGTATTAGGACACAACACAGTGAACTGAGAAACTCTCCTCAGCCTCTGGTAGCTATGGCAGAAGAAGGAAAATGCTTCCCAACCCAGACCAATGAGTGATAGGTTACATGATATGACAAAGATGATGGAGAAAGGGAAAATTATTGTTTTATTATTTCTTTTGGGGGTTTTAATAAGCCAACCTGCTTTCACGAGGCAAAGGAAATGTTGGTGTGTTGACAAACAAATTGGGCAGGGGCATGAATGCAATTTCAGCACGACAACTATGGGAATGTTAATTAGGGTACAATTTGTCGCCTGAGGAGATTCACCCTTAGAAGTGTTTGATTCAGGCCATTGAGGAGTTTCCAGCACCCCAAAGTAAGGAGCAATTGAGGTAATTCCTTGGCATGTTTGAATTTTATGTGTTTTTCGTGCCTTTATGTGCTAGTCGAACCAAGGGAATGAGACTGTTACTCAAAAATAATATCAAATTTGAATGGTCAAGTGAGATGAACAAAGAATTTGATGAATTCAAGAATGCAATTGCTGGAGTTATTCTGCTCAAAGTGTTTGACACTCGCGATCCATGTGTTGTTGTTACGGACTCTAGTCAACACGGTTTGGATGCTGTGCCCAAGCAGATAAGAAATGGCAAGAACGAAATTGTAGCCTTTGTGTCATGAGCTCTGCATGTGGCTGAAAGCACGTATTGAGTGGGAGGCATTGGCGTGTTGGTGGGGAGTAGACCACTTTAGGCAGTATTTGTGGGTGTGGGGTCGCTGCCGCCCACGAGATTAGAAGTCATTTTGTGGTCTGGTGGGCGGGCGGTGTGGCGGTTCCACGGCAGGGCTCTTTAAAGACTCACTGTGAGCCTTAAACAGCATCACTGCAAGACAGCTAAGTCACGTTACTGCACAGGAAGGAATGCACCATGTTATACATTCCTTCCCGTGCAGGAACAGAGGGGTACAACATGTGCCCACCTGTATGTACTCACATGCATACGGGCAAGAAGAAGGCCATATAGTGGCCAGCGGTGATATGGAGGTTCTCCCTTCATGTAGCTGCTGGCTGTGAGGAAAGTCATAATATGTTTGGCATTGAGTCAGGGCACCACCAAGCATATTGCAGCCCTCAGACTGCCGCGGGACCACCATGGAATTTTGTTCCTGGGAGTTGCGGTGGTGCAATGGTGGTCTGACTGCCAAAGTCCAAATAGAGTGTTCGGACCCTAATATATTTGGTCTAAAGTTACCTTTTTGAATCAAGCCCTATATTTATGTATGCTGGATGGTTTTACATTACATGGCAGAGTAATTGATTGTTTTAATTATTTATCTTCCTAATGCTCTTTAATGTTTTATATCTTACTGTTTGGATTTTAATCTGACGATTATGTATGAACATTTATGGTTTTATGAAACCAAATAAAGGGATTGAATTGAGTGATAGGTTCAACCAGTACCAAACACAAATAAAGTCAAGTACACAACATAAAATGCCCAACCAATTTGGAAAAATAATGAAAAATGTAAAAAATAAACAGAATGATAAAAGTGGATTATATGAAAAGGATATATATTTTCCTGCATCAAAATGAACGAAATAAAAAGTTAGCACTGAATTGTTCTGTGCCAGACAAAGCCCAGGAGGTCAGAGAGTCAATTACTTTCCATGGTGGTACACTCCACTGTTTTAATTTTTCTAGGATCTTTTCTGGAGAGACTCAGTCAAAGCTCCAATGGTGAAATAGACCTGTGTATCTCTGCTTCCTGCGGCAACCAACAATTTCCATTTGTTGATGATTCCAGAAATCTTACTTGAAGCCTCTCCTACAGCACTCAAACGTCTGGCCAATGCGCCTATGGAATAGATCTCTATACTGCTGGGGTTCATACAGGTTCCAGTACAGTCCAAGCCCACACAGGTAGCTGATTGTCCCACTCACATGATGAAAACCTCTTCAGAGTTTCTGCTGAGTAGTACAGGGGCTCATCTACTGACTCTGGCAGAGTACTCCTAGTGCTCGAATACCAGCAGATAGCAGGTGAAACTCCTGTACTTTTCATAGTCTTCTTCACACAATACATGAACTACACTTCCTTTTCTTTTCCCTTGTGCCTGCTGCACCAGTATTGGGAGAGGGCGTCGGAATTGATGAATATGCATCTGCTATAAAGGTTCTGGATCTACGTTAGAAAAATGAGGAATATCATAATGGAACAACACATTTTACAAAAAAAATCAGATGCCTGGATAATCAGTGGAGAGTTTTGTACATGATTTGAGGGTTTTAGTTGTCACGTCTGAGTTAAAGATGTTTGAGGATGAAGTCATACCGACCAAGGAGTGAAGAAGTCAAATAGTGAAAAGGCTCAATAAAAACTACTTACAGTTGACAATCTGACCTTAGATAAGGCAATCGAGTTGGCAAGTGGAATTAAATCAACTAGAAATTTTATAGAGCAGATGAATATCAATACACATGTTCATACAGTGCAGTCACAAGAAAAGACTAAGAAATTGTGATTCTCCTATTACCATGACTAGAGAATCTGGATTTCATTAAAGGCACGGAGGCTAACATTATGCAGAATAATACATTAAGAAACATATAAAAGGCATGACCACATAACAATCTGCCTCTTTTAAATGTGATATACAATAGGATAAGACCAATAACATTCTTTACGAGTCCCAAGAATTCTTTAAATCATCACGAAACGAAGGAAAAGGATAAACGATGAATGATCCAATCCGAATGTCAAAATTATGAAGTTATGAGAGATTATCTGAAAAAAAGGGAAAGATATAAGTATTCCAAGAAGAATAAACGCAAAAAAGAGGAGGCAAACAATGTAATTAAACAAATGTAAAATAGAAAGCAAGCAAGCATTTATAAATTGCGAAAAACAGCAAGTAATCAAGAAGCATACAATAAACAAAGTACATCAGATATATTACACTAAAAATATATATATACTGTATGCTTAAAATAACCAACCAAGGGAAAGGGTGGGAGGGATAATGTTAGCATCCGTGTCTTTAATGAAATCCAGATTCTCAAGTCATGGTAATAGGAGAATCGAAATTTCATTACAAGACAGGAGGCTGCCATTATGCATGTTGGTATCTTTGTAAGATAACATCAGACATATGAGCGATTGATTTACAATATTGCTGTGCAAAAGTCCTAGCATTAGACCAACCAGCAGCTTTAAGAATATCATCCAACTTACCACCAGACCAGAAGGATTTACTGGCCATAGCACCTCTGATACAATGATCTTTGAATATTTTTAGATCGATACCGGCTAAATTCATAAATATTTTAGCCCATCTAGTAATAGAAGCAGAGGTAATACCTTTGTGAGTTTTAACGAAGGAGATAAGTAACTGATTCACACCAGAAGGGTGAAGAGCATTGATTCTGCAGTCGCACTCTTTCATACAGTCTACAACACAACGTTTTTTGCACAGATCAAAACGTGGGTAGAAGATAGAGTTAGACATAGTCTTGGTTCTTCTAAGTAATTCGAAATTGACTCCAAACATGTTGTAGGATCTATTTGAAATTTCAAGAGCTTTAACATTAGAGACCCTACGACAAGATACTAAGCAAAGCAGTGTGGTGAACTTGATGGAAAGATTTTTTCTATTAAAAGAATATTATCAGGCCAGCTAGAGAAAAGGTGACGAATTAGTATGACATCCTAGAAAGATTGATATCTTGGTTTAGGAGGTCTCCTTAGTCTAATACTTTGGAGGACTCTACAAATAATGGCGCTTTTACCTACCATTTTACCATTGACCAGAGCATGTCCTGCGGATATAGCCGAGCTATAACAATAGATAGATCTATAACTAAGGCCCCTTTTGAATTGCTCACCAAGGAAAGTAACTACGTCAACAATAGGTGCCTGCACGGAATCCAGATTCCTTTCCAAGCACCAACGTAGCTAAACTTTCTAAATGTTGTTATACCGGTAGTGTGTACCAGGGGCCCAAGACTCTCCGAGGAGAGTTGAAGTTGTTGACGAAAGTCCTGAGAGTTTGTTGGATCTCCTGACACTCTCCAGGCAAGAAGGTTCATGTTCCCTGTTTGAACTAGTGGGTCAATTTGTCTGTCTTCGTCTGTAAGAAGATCTGCGAGGGAAGGAATTAGGAAGGGAAGGTCGCAAGTCAGCTCTAGGGTAGTGGGAAACCAAGCTCGGGACGGCCAAAAGGGAGTCACTAGGACAATGGAACAGCGTTGATGCCTCACCTTCTGGAGGACTCCCTGGATCATGGCAAAGGGGGGAAAGGCTCACGGGCTGATCCCTTTCCAGCATTGGAGAAAGGCGTTCACCGCTAGAGCACCCGAGTCGGGCATCCAGCTGTAATAATTCTCCAATTGGAATGGCAGTCTGCTCGCAAAGAAATTTATTTGGACAGGACGCCAAATATTGTTGAGGGAATTGAAGACAGAGATGTCGAGTTTCTAGTCACTGTGATCTAAAAGGAACCTCGAGTTCCAATCTGCACATAAGTTTGATTTCCCTGGGAGATATTCTGCCCTTAGGGAGGTCTTGTGTTCTAGGCAGAACATCCAAAGTTTCTTGGCTAAAGTCGAGAGATCTGCTGACTTGGAACTCTAGACGATTTATATAGGCAACCACAGACATGTTGTCCATTTTTAGAATGACTGATCTGCCCTGAAGAGAATGCTTGAAACTCATTAGTGCATAAAGACCGGCAGTCAGTTCTAGGTAGTTTATATGGTGAGAAGATTCTGCCCCAGCAATGGGGCATCCCGGCTCTGAGCGACAATAACACCTATACCGCAATAATCCCACCCAAAGAGAGACAGGGGGCAGGGAAGGCAGGAGGATAAAAAGAGGGAGGATTTCTGGGGAACAAGTGGGTCTTTATCGCTTTTCAGAAGGTCAAATAATTATCCATGTTCCGGATGTGAGACGGAAGGTTATTCAAGAGCTTGGAAGACAGAACGCGAAATGAGCAACCACCAGCACGGGCACTCTTCACATGTTGTATAGAAACCAAGTGTTTGCCAGCAGAGCGCAGATGACGCAGGGGAGTATAAAACGAGAGCAGACCAGATATTATATCAGAGGTGGGAGATTTCAGGATCTTAAACGCGAACCAAAGAGATTTAAACTTCACCCGTCCCTCCAAAGGTAACCAATATAGCCGCCGAATGGTGCTAGAGGTGGAACAGGGACTGGCCATGGCAAGAAGTGAAAAAGGGGGAGCCGAGACTTGGAAATACCTATCTGAGAGAAAAGAGGAGAGCGAGGTCAGGGCGGCGCCCGCGATGCCACCCTCTTTCAGCCTTTGAATCAGGATCTGATGCGAGACTGTATCAAAAGCGACACTGAGATCCAATAGGATCAGTGCCGAGGACCGCCCTCATCCTTAGCAGCTCAGTTCTAATTTTGCTGCTTGGTTCAGGGAAATATGATTCGCGTACCAGAGGCCTGATCTCAGAGCCCTCGTTTTTATCCTTTGAAGGGCTCGATAATTATGGGGACCCGGAAAGATAGCTTGGATAGAGGAGGAAAGGAGACGCATTAGCAGAGCAAGTTCACCCAAGGATAAATTCTGTTGTTTCAGAACGTGTCTTATCTCTTTCCTGATTTTGGATATTTTCTTTGATGGGAGTAGAAGAAGGCATTTAGTCTTATCCACAGTGAAACCCAAGAATTCCAGAGTCATGGAGGGAGATAGTATTGACTGCTCTCTGCTTATGATGAACCCTAGGTTTTCTAAGAGGTCTATTACAGTCTTCAGGTCTTGAATGATTTGAGAATGATCCTGGCACAAGATGAGGATATTGTCTAGGTATATGATGAGACGAATACCCCTTTCTCTTAAGGAAGAGGTGATTGATCTCATCACTTTGATGAAAGTGGGGCTGAGGAGAGGCCGATAGGAAGTGCTTGGAACTGAAAGAGATGGTTTTTCCAAATAAACTAAAGAAAGGGTTGATGAACCTTGGCCATAGGAATGGTAAGGTAAGAGTCTTTTAGTACTAATTCGACTAGCCAGTCTCCTTTTAATAATAAGTCTCTCAGAAGATGGATGCCCTTCATTTTGAAGTATCTGTAAACAAGATGTTTGTTGAGCTCCCTTAAGTTTATGACAGGCCTCCAACCCTTGTCCTTTTTCTCTACGAGAAAGAGTGTGCTTATAAACTTTAACATGTCCATCAGGACTTCTACAATTGCACCTTTCTGAAGCATGGAGGAAATCTCGTCCTCTATTATTTTTTCTTAATCTAGAGTGAGGGGAATGTCTCTGGGAAAAGAAGTTTGAGTTGGAATTTCTATAAAGTCTTTCATAAAATCTTTCACAGTATTCAGAACTCATGGGCGTTGAGTAATTAGTTTCTAATTGTGAAAAAATAATTTTAGTCTGCCTCCCAGCTTTGGGGAAAAAAAGGGATGGGGAAAGAAATGTAGTACTCACTTTGAGGGTTGATGTCACTTGATGCTCCTCATGATCTGAAGCTTCTTGTGCGAAACCCTCTTCCTCTTTGTGGATAAAATTGAGGGGTATTTGAGGATTGGGAACCCTTTCTGCCGTAACCTTTAGATCTAGAGTAGGGTCTGCGGTTAAAGCGGCCGGAAGAGAGGCCCCTTCTCCCGGCCCTGCCAAAAAGGTTATTGGTGTTAAAGACTATCTTTATAGTTTGATGGGCCTTGTCTAATGCCGTAAAGGTAGATATGTATTTACCTAGAGTCTTAATCAGGTCTTCACCAAAAAGTAAACCCTTAGGGTTGAGGGAGGGCTCCTTGTCAGCCCGGTCACTCAATTTAGGACTGATTTTGGTGCGAACCACCCTTCTCCTCTCGGAGTTGAGGCTCGTATTGGCGTTTCCCAATAAAACTAAGGCCCTCTGGCTCAGGCCTCTAATTACTTCAGTGTCCAGTGGTTTCCCTTTGATGTGGCTATCTTCAGCTGTATCGATGATTCTGGCTAGAGGACCTAGGATATCGAGGACGCGATCTTGACAACCTTTAAGGGACCTCCCCATTCCTCTCCTGGGGTCCCTCCCAAGCTTAAAAAGATGTTTTATTAGTTTGGGTTCAAGATTTGGGGTTTGGCAGGCTTTATACTCAATGGAGGGTCTCGAGCATTCGGCTCTTAGTAAATTGCGAGTGTCTCTCTCCAAAGGGTTTCTCAACCATTTTTTAATGAATTTCCTCACGTGTTCTTGGGGAACCCATTCTGAACTCCTTGGGTGTTTATATTAAGGGGAGAAAACATTTCTTAGCCTAAGGGATCTATAATACTGTCTTTGGACGAGGAAGGGAGATCTTTCTCAAAAGGTTGAGAATTAAACTCCTGATCATCCTCATCTAAGTCCAAGATATATTCATCAGGAAAATCAGAGGCATCATCATCTTGAAATTCATTGTCTCCAATTGGAGATCATTAAGTTGAACACTTCGATATGTTGTGCCGCAAGGGACACCTAGATATTTCGTGCCGCTGAGGACACCTTTATGAGTTGTGCCGCCAAGGACACCCGATGTATTTGAGGTGCGGAGACCTCTCTTGAAAGTTGAGGTGCTGGGACCTCCCATAGTGCTCTTGGAGATATAATCCATATTTGCAATCTTTTTTTTCCCTTACTTCGATGAGATCATCAGTAGGTAGGGTATGTTGGTCCTCAACAATATCATCCTCCTCAGATGGGAGTGATATTTTTGATGCCATAACTTTAGATAATGTTTCCAACATACAGAATGTCATTTCTTTATGGATCATGCTTTTGATTGCTTCATTCTCCATATTAGGGATGAGGTGCAAGCCTCATCCGAGTCTATATAAGACATAGTATAGAAGTCAAAGGGATAGATATTAAAGGTAATAGGTTAGTGTTAATAAGTATCTCCCCTAATTTACATATTTTTTAAATATTATTAATGAACTGAAATAGGACAAAAAAGAGGGGTGTTGGGGAAGAGAGAAAACTGCACCAAGGTTGTAGGAGTCAGTGGGAGAGAGCCACCCAATAATGCCAAAAGTCAGTGGAAGGGAGTCACGAAAAAAAGACTAAGCCAAAAGGCGTATTAAGGGGCAAATATTTATTAAAATAATGTAAAGTGGTAAATTGTAGGAGGAATGGGCGTCCGATGCTCTGCCAGCTGATCGTGGGGCCGAGCAACTGTCTATGTGCTTGAGTGCGATTAGCTTCGGTTCGTTGCTAGGAAACGGGCTTTGCATGGCTGAGAGAAGAGGAAAGCACCTGCAGCGACGCTACGAGCACGCCAACAAGGTTCTTTCCTCAAATTTTACTCTCCGAAAAAAGGAGACATCGGAGGGGAATGCCCAGCCTCACAGTGTGACCCCAAGGAAAAGGGAATCGGATGGGGAGATGGGTAAGGTTGGGAGCCAGTATTAAGTGCTCGGTCGCATTTGAAAAGCGTGAGAGCAGCACGAGAGCATATGCGATGGAAAAAGTAGTGAAAATAAAAACTAAGACAGTAATAGAAGATTGAGAGGGAAAAGGAAGCAAGTCACAGGCCAATCATTGTAAATTGGAGATCGGGTTGACCAAGCTAGGCAAGGAGGGTGGGAAGGTGGATAAAGTCCCCAAGGAATTTAGGAAGGTAGTGCATAAACAAATTAAAGCATTAAGGCATAAGTAAGAAACCAATAAGAGAAGGCAATAAGGCATAATTAAGAAACCAATAAGAGAAGAGTAAAAAAGTAAGGAACGTATCTGCTTGGAGCCGCATTTAAAAGAAACAGATTGTTATATGCTCATGCCTTTTATATGTTTCTTAATGTTCTCTTCTGGAACCTTTTTGCTTTATGATGTATGCGGCTGCTTGGACTGCATTAAAAGAAATATGCATAATGGTAACCTCTAGTCTTGTAATGAAATCTGGCCCAAGTCGGAAGAAAAGAAAAAAACATCTGAGTGTTATCAATGTGTTGGCAAATTTCATTTGGGAAATTCTCCCATGTGTACTGCCATAGATAAGTGGTGAAGTAAATACAGGAAAAAGGGACATCAAATGAAAGTATGTCAGGATAAATGGAATAACGATGTTAAAGTCACTGAGAATGTGAATGCTGTTGATGGCAGTCTGGACATTAGGGGCCAGACTGATTCATATGAAAGGAGTGTAATGTTCATTGTGGAATGGTGTAATGAAGCAATTTTAACAAGAAGTGTAGGTAATGAAGTCTCATCAGTAACTGAGCCACAAATCAGGAAGCCTCACTGTGTTAATGGTATTGCAGTCAACATGATGGCTGATTCAGGAACTCTTGACATAATATGTGTGGAACAGTGGAAAATATTAAACATCAGACAGTTGAGAAAGTCCAAAGTGAAACCAGTGGCTTTTGGATAGAAACCCATTGAAGTGTTGAGTGAATTTGATGCTTGTTTAGAGTTTAAAGGGAGTGTGAATAATAGTACAGTGTATCTAGCAGTTGGTGGATAAAATTTACTGGGATGGTTGGATCAGTGCAATTTGACAACTGTGTTTAATCCCAACAGTCATGAACAAGTTCCATTACGTAAGGATGTGGCACATAAAATCTCTGTAGAAAATTGTATTTGAACTCAAGCGTTTCATGATGTGTTTGAGGACAAACTTGGGAAGATTAAAGGCTTTTTGCACTAAATTCAATTGAAGGCAGGAGTAAGACCAGTAGTGCATAAGGTGAGACATGTCCACATTTCCATGAAAGAGGAGTTAAAAAACAACAGAAAAATGATGTCTGCAAAACATAATTGAGCCCATAGAGAGTGCGGAGTGGTTTTTGTAAGTAGTTTTTGCTAGGAAGCCCAATGTGTCCTTGAGCATGTGTATTGATTTAAGAGATTTGAAGGAGAGGGTATGGGTTCATAGGCATTCTTTGCCAAACAAACACTGAAATTCTGACAATGATGAAAGGGGCAAAAATGTTCTTTAGCATGGATATGTCCTCAGCATATCACCAAATATCACTACATATGGATTCTCGTCATTCAACAGCATTTGTCACACCATGTGGGGCATATAGATTTAAGCGAATGCCTTTCGGATTAGCCTCAGCGTGTGATCGAGGCTATGTTCAAGGGTGATGACATTTTAGTCTATGGAGTGAATGAAAGGGAGCATAATCAAACATTGGCACAGGTGCTGACAATAATTAAAGATAAGAGAGTTACTCTTAAGTCATGTAAGTGTAAATTTGGAATGTCCAGTGTGGGTTATCTAGGGCACAAATTGTCGCCTAAGAAGATTGAACCTAAGAAGTGTTTGGTTAAGACCATTGAGGAGTTTCCAGCACACCAAAGTAAGGAGCAATTGAGGTCTTTCTTTGGCATGTTTGAATTTTATGCATTTTTTGTGCCTTTATGTGCAAGACGAACCAAGGGAATGAGACTGTTACTCAAAAATAGTATCAAATTTGAATGGTCAAGTGAGATGAACAAAGAATTTGATGAAATCAAGAATGCAAGTGCTGGAGTTATTCCGCTCAAAGTGTTTGACACTCGCGATCAATGTGCTGTTGTTATGGAGGCTAGTCAACGCGGGTTGAATGATGTGCTCATGCAGACAAGAAATGGCAATAATGAAATTGTAGCCTACGCGTCATGAGGTCTGTGTGGGGCTGAAAGCCCTTATTCTGGTATTAAGCGGGGAGAATTGATGTGTTGATGGGGAGTGGACTACTTTAGCCAGTATTTGTGGGGTGTGGAGTGTGGAGTTCACTCTACGCATGGATCACAAACCATAACTTAATTTTTTCACCACAAAGGGTGTGGGCAAAGCGACTCCCAGAATTGCCAAAGGGTAGTATCGCTTGTAAGACTTTCAATTCAAATTGTTGTATGTACCAGGGGTGAAAACATTTTTGCGGACTGTTTATCAAGGTTGTCCTTGAGAATGGGAATGGAGAAAGAGGTTAACAAAGATGATGAATGGAGCACAGTAGCTGTACTTCTGCTGATGAGATGGGATGCGTTGAGGAAGAGGAATGGAAGGAAGTGGTAAGACAAGATGAGGTTTTGCAAGAGTTAATTTCATACTTGGATGTGGGGTGGCCTAAAGTAAATGTGAAGGATGAGTGTAAAATGTGCAGGAGGTTTTTGAGGAATTGAGCGTGTCACATAGTGAGAAGAGCATGTGTGTTGCTCGTTCCACAAATGATTCGAGAGAACGTTTTGGAACTGGCCCATGAAAAGGAGAATCAGAGATATGTTTTGGTGGCATGGATGTGGAGCATTGGGTGAGGGAGGATTGTGTGTGTTCCCTCAGTGATATGTCTCAAGTATTGGTTCCCAGTCCTGTGGAGGTGGTGCCGGTTCTTGATAAACCATGGGTCAAATTAGGAATGGATATAATCGACCCATAAATGTGTTGAGGGAAGGTCAGAAATATGGTATTGTGTTAGTTATATATTGTTCACATTAACCTGAGGTGAAATTTGTTCAGAATGCCAACACTGTGGAAGTAATCAAATTCTTACAGGAGTTGTTCACGTGTGAAGGGCTCCCCATGGAAATTGTTCAGGATGATGCTGTTCAGTTTATGTCTGAAGAGTTTGGCAAGTTTATGAAAAAGTAGTTAGTGAAACATGTGACAACCTTGCTATACCATCCTGGAAGCAATGGTTTAGTGGAAAGGTGTAAATGTGTAATTAAAGACAATATACAATTGTCTTCGGCAAGTGGATTGGATTGGCATAAGGAATTGGACGATCTTATATGATCTTTGCGTAGCACACCATGTAGCTTCACTGGTTTGTCACCTTTTGCTGTGTTTGAAAGGGAGACTAGTGGTAAATAGACTAGTGCATCCTTGGATGAGTGATCCTACGGTGTAGGATGAGAAATGGTCCCGTGTGGGTACCAAATGGGAGTGTGCACAAAGTCGGTATGTTTCCAGGGCGTGTGATCGATGCTTGCAAGTCAAAGAAGGGGAGCGGGTGCGAGTCAGGTTGCCAGGGACCAATGCTTAGGGGTATTCAAAAATTTTCTGAATCTAAGATGGTTGTGTGTGTGAATAGAAATGTGGTTAGATTGGAGGATTTTAAGTGGTGGAATAAGGAGAAGTTGCCTCACAAAAGGGATCAAATTTTGTATGTGATGATGTTTTACCAATGGGACAGGAGAAGGGAAATGCTGGCAATCATAATACACGATCTCTGTCTTATGGCGGGTCACACAGTGGAGAGTGCATCTTTTTACTTCATGAATATTAACTAATTATTATTATTTTTTTTATTACGTTAGGTCTAATGTTTTGTTGTTGTAATAGGGGAAGATGTGTTGGGTCTTGACGTGGGGTGGAATTAGAATGTTGGGAATAGAGAGAATGTTTGCTTTTGAAGGGTTGGGCAGTTGCTTATTACTTACAGCCATGCTCGCTTGTATTACTGTAGCTTGGGAGTACACTTACCATAATCTTACCCCAAGGAGCGTCGTCATGATTTCGACTGCATCCTTTCAAATTGTTTCAGGGAAGATCCTTCATGATGTACTTAGAAGCATACTTGATGAGGTGGATATTTGCCTCAAGGAACTGACAGAGAGGGGGTCTATTACAAGGGGTTACATGGAGATAGGTGACTACATAAAAGAGGAATTAACCTTGTAATGGCCTTAGGAAGGCGCAAGGGTGGTGAAACTCACATTGCACTGAAGCCCATAAGAAGCTAAAGGAGGTAACGTAGGAGAAAATTAGGGATGCAGGACCAATATAGAATGCAGACTCCTCATAAAGAAGTTCTAAAGATATGCAGGGCTGCCATAAAAGATGAGGCCTTTGAGTCATTGCAGTTAGTGTGTAAGGATTCTGACTGGTTCTCCTTCTGGAGGGTGGTTCATGCATCTTATTTTAGGGAGTCCCCGTTTGTGGAAACGGTTATCCCCAGAGAGCGTGAAGCATTTTGTAGCCATTTATGCAGTAGAAAATTATTTGGAAAGAGTGAATGAGAAGACCCATAAGGAAACATTTGGACACTTTGATGCAGTGTTGAGCTTGGAGGAGGTGAGAACTCCTATTAAAGGTGGCAAGATATGGAAAGCACCAGGGCTCGTTGGTCTACCACATGATATGTTTTTGGAGAAACATGGTGTCCCACCAACATGGCAACTGTCAGTGATGTTTCCCATCTTTAAAAAGGGAAACAAGATAGACTCCAGTTGTTACAGACCCATCTCGATACTGGACTCTATCCTTAAGGTGATGGGAAAAATCCTGTTGTCAAGGCTAGAGACATGGGCTCAAGATAATAACGTTATTTGCGTCACCCATTATGAGTTTCAGAAAGAACTAGATACTGTTGAACAAGGTCTGAAACTATATCTTCTAATTAGCAAGTACCCCTGGGGTAAAAAAAGTTTACTTTTTATGGCATTCATTGACTTATCCTGTACCTTCGATAGTGTGATTCACAGAAAATTATTTTATTTTTAAGGCAAATATATACAGATAGGAGGGGAGAGTGTGCAGAGTATTTTATTGTGGAAAAAGGAGTGAGGCAGGATTTTTATTTTCATAATATATTAATAATGTAGGGAAATTTTTGGAGGGAAATGGCCGTGATGTGCATCTGATAGAGTCTCAACAACTGTTGATTCTGCTATATGTGGACAATGCAGTCTTGATGCTACGAACATGAATGTTGTAATTAAAGGTGTTTTATTCAAGCAGGTAATATGTTGAACAGTTCCATACAACAGGTAGTTAAGTTGTGAAGGAGATCCACACCAGGAGCAGACTGTCTGCTGCTCAGCCCATGTCCAACTGTCAATCTCCTCTTTCTGTCCCAACATTCCGAGGCTCATCAAGACTCCAACATTCTATTTAGCACAGAGCACAGGCACTGGCAGAGCAGGAGGTGTAAAATACATTTAATTACAAATGCAGGATCCCCTTTCCTTCCAACAGAAGCACAAATCCAAGTATGAATAAAATATGACGAGAGTGAACATAGCACAGATAGAAAGGAAGGAACAACGGAGTGACAGAGAGAACCTTGAGGAAAATAAACGCAAGAGAGGAAATACAAAATAGAGAAGGAAGATGTACCAAAGACAACCACTACGCACACCCACTGGCCAGGTAGGCAAGAAAGGAAAGAAGGACAAGGCACAACGGGAACAGAACAGAAAACATACCCAAGCACAGGGAGAAGAGAAGGAAGAGATTCCTCCTGAACAAGAACTGTTGTATAACATTTTAGGACCCTATTGTAATTTTCCCTTATATAGGTATAAATCAACATTTCCTTATATAGGCATAAGAATCATAACCATATTTAGATATAGCTCATGCAGTCCAAATATGGCAGGGCTACTTCCACTGGTTCTGAAAATCTACAACGATTTCTTGGAAAACTCGGCTTCAGGAGCTAGGGACTTCCCCTTGCTCAAAAACTGATTTGTCCAAGAACTCATGGCGTTTTCAAAGAACTAAGGGGCATATTATCAAGGACCGGCAATACATTATCGCCGCTTTTATCGGCAGGAAAAAGCAGCGATAATGGCCTTGATAATATGCTCTATGAATTCCAATCGAATGTTTGACATTAATGCTGATATAGAGATAGTGTAATAGTTTCATTGGCATATTTACAAGCCCCTTGTGCAATGTTTGACATTAATGCCCACACAGCTCTCACAGCCCACACAGCTCTCACAGCTCACACGGCCCTCACAGCCCACATAGCTCTCACAGCCCACACAGCCCTCACAGCCCACACAGCTCTCACAGCCCACACAGCTCTCACAGCCCACACAGCTCTCACAGCCCACATAGATCTCACAGCCCACACAGCCCTCACAGCCCACACAGCTCTCACAGCCCACACAGCTCTCACAGCCCACACAGCTCTCATAGCCCACACAGCTCTCACAGCTCTCACAGCCCACACTCTCACAGCCAACACAGCTCTCACAGCCCACACAGCTCTCACATCCCACACAGCTCTCACAGACCATACAGCTCTCACAGCTCACACAGCCCTCACAGCCCACACGGCTCACATCCCACACAGCTCTCACAGCCCACACAGCCCTCACAGCCCACACAGCTCTCACAGCCCACACAGCTCTCACAGCCCACACAGCTCTCACAGCCCACATAGATCTCACAGCCCACACAGCCCTCACAGCCCACACAGCTCTCACAGCCCACACAGCTCTCACAGCCCACACAGCTCTCATAGCCCACACAGCTCTCACAGCTCTCACAGCCCACACTCTCACAGCCAACACAGCTCTCACAGCCCACACAGCTCTCACATCCCACACAGCTCTCACAGACCATACAGCTCTCACAGCTCACACAGCCCTCACAGCCCACACGGCTCACATCCCACACAGCTCTCACAGCCCACACAGCCCTCACAGCCCACACAACTCTCACAGCCCCACAGCTCTCACAGCCCACACAGCTCTCACAGCCCACACAGCTCTCACAGCCCACACAGCTCTCACAGCCCACAAAGCTCTCACATCCCACATAGCACTCACAGCCCACACAGCCCTCACAGCCCACACAGCTCTCACAGCCCACACAGCTCTCACAGCCCACACAGCTCTCACAGCCCACACAGCCCTCACAGCCCACACAGCTCTCACAGCCCACACAGCTCTCACAGCTCTCACAGCCCACACAGCCCACACTCTCACAGCCCACACAGCTCTCACAGCCCGCACAGCTCTCACAGCCCACACAGCTCTCACAGCTCTCACAGCCCACACAGCTCTCACAGCCCACACAGCTCTCACAGCCCACACAGCTCTCACAGCCCACACAGCCCTCACAGCCCACACAGCTCTCACAGCCCACACAGCTCTGACAGCCCACACAGCTCTCGCAGCCCACACAGCTCTCAAAGCCCACACAGCTCTCACAGCCCGCAAAGCTCTCACAGCCCACATAGCTCTCACAGCCCACACAGCCCTCACAGCCCACACAGCTCTCACAGCCCACGCAGCTCTCACAGCCCACACAGCTCTCACAGCCCACACAGCTCTCACAGCCCACACAGCTCTCATAGCCCACACAGCTAACACAGCCCATACAGCTCTCACAGCTCTCACAGCCCACACAGCCCTTACAGCCCACACAACTCTCACAGCCCCACAGCTCTCACAGCCCACACAGCTCTCGCAGCCCACACAGCTCTCACAGCCCACACAGCTCTCACAGCCCACACAGCTCTCACAGCCCACACAGCTCTCACAGCCCACACAGCCCTCACAGTCCACACAGCTCTCACAGAACACACAGCTCTCACAGCCCACACAGCCCTCACAGCTCACACAGCCCTCACAGCCCACACAGCTCACATCCCACAGAGCTCTCACAGCCCATACAGCTCTCACAGCCCTCACAGCCCATACAGCTCTCACATCACACATAGCTCTCACAGCCCACACAGCTCTCACAGGCCTCACAGCCCTGACAGCCCACACAGCCCTCACAGCCCTCACAGCCCACAAAACTCTCACAGCCCACACAGTTCTCACAGCTCACACAGCTCTAACAGCACACACAGCTCTCACAGCAAACACAGCTCTCACAGCCCACACAGCCCACACTCTTAGAGCCCACACAGCTCTCACAGCCCGCACAGCTCTCACAGCCCACACAGCTCTCACAGCCCTCACAGACCGCACAGCTCTCACAATCCACACAGCTCTTACAGCTCACACAGACCTCACAGCCCACACAGCTCAAATCCCACACAGCTCTCACAGCCCATACAGCTCTCACAGGCCACACAGCTCTCACAGACCACACAGCTCTCACAGCCCACACAGCTCTCACAGGCCTCACAGGCCTCACAGCCCACACAGCTCTCACAGCCCACACAGCTCTCACAGCCCACACAGCTCTCACAGCCCACAGAGCTCTCACAGCTCTCACAGCCCACACAGCTCACAGCCCACACAGCTCACAGCCCACACAGCTCTCACAGCCCACACAGTTCTCACAGCTCACACAGCTCACATCCCACACAGCTCTCACAGCTCTCACAGCCCATACAGCTCTCACAGCCCACACAGCTCTCACAGCCCACACAGCTCTTACAGCTCTCACAGCCCACACAGCTCTCACAGCCCACACAGCTCTCACAGCTCACACAGCCCTCACAGGCCACACAGCTCACATCCCACACAGCTCTCACAGCTCTCACAGCCCATACAGCTCTCACAGCCCACACAGCTCTCACAGCCCGCACAGCTCTCACAGCCCAATCAGCTACCACAGCTCTCACAGCCCACACAGCCCACACAGCTCTCACAGCCCACACAGCTCTCACAGCTCACACAGCCCTCACAGCCCACACAGCTCACATCCCACACAGCTCTCACAGCCCACACAGCTCTCACAGCTCTCACAGCTCACACAGCCCTCACAGCCCACACAGCTCTCACAGCCCACAGAGCCCTAACAGCCATCACAACTCTCACAGGCCACACATCTCTCACAGCCCACACAGCTCTCACAGCCCACACAGCTCTCACAGCCCGCACAGCTCTCACAGCCACACAGCCCTCACAGCCCACACAGCTCTCACAGCCCACATAGCTCTCACAGCCCACACAGCCCTCACAGCTCACACAGCCCTCACAGCCCACACAGCTCACATCCCACAGAGTTCTCACAGCTCTCACAGCCCACACAGCTCTCACAGCACACACAGCTCTCACAGCCCACACAGCTCTCGCAGGCCTCACACCCCTCACAGCCCACACAGCCCTCACAGCCCTTACAGCCCTCACAGCCCACAAAACTCTCCCAGCCCACACAGCTCTCACAGCCCACACAGCCCACACAGCTCTCACAGCCCACACAGCTCTCACAGCCCACACAGCTCTCACAGCTCTCACAGCCCACACACCCCACACTCTCACACCCCACACAGCTCTCACAGCCCGCACAGCTCTCACAGCCCACACAGCTGTCACAGCTCTCACAGCCCACACAGCCTACACAGCTTTCACAGCCCACACAGCCCTCACAGCTCACACAGCCCTCACAGCCCACACAGCTCACATCCCACAGAGCTCTCAAAGCTCTCACAGCCCATACAGCTCT
This sequence comes from Lissotriton helveticus, assembly GCF_964261635.1. Taxonomy (NCBI): domain Eukaryota; kingdom Metazoa; phylum Chordata; class Amphibia; order Caudata; family Salamandridae; genus Lissotriton; species Lissotriton helveticus. Next base: position 65,213,438 of record NC_136060.1, on the reverse strand, counting down.
CACAGCCCTCACAGCCCACACAGCTCTCACAGCACACATAGCTCTCACAGACCACACAGCTCTCAAATGCCTCACAGCCCTCACAGCCCACACAGCCCTCACAGCCCTCACAGCCCTCACAGCCCTCACAGCCCACAAAACTCTCACAGCCCACACAGCTCTCACAGCCCACACAGCTCACACAGCTCTCATAGCCCACACAGCTCTCACAGCCCACACAGCTCTCACAGCTCTCACAGCCCACACAGCCCACACTCACAGAGCCCACACAGCTCTTACAGCCCGCACAGCTCTCACAGCCCACACAGCTCTCACAGCTCTCACAGCCCACACAGCCCACACAGCTCTCACAACCCACACACCTCTTACAGCTCACACAGCCCTCACAGCCCACACAGCTCACATCCCACACAGCTCTCACAGCTCTCACAGCCCATACAGCTCTCACAGCCCACACAGCTCTCACAGACCACACAACTCTCACAGCCCACACAGCTCTCAGAGGCCTCACAGCCCTCACAGCCCACACAGCTCTCACAGCCCACACAGCTCTCACAGCCCACACAGCTCTCACAGCCCACACAGCTCTCACAGCCCACAGAGCTCTCACAGCTCTAACAGCCCACTCAGCTCACAGCCCACACAGCTCACAGCCCACACAGCTCTCACAGCCTACACAGTTCTCACAGCTCACACAGCTTACATCCCACACAGCTCTCACAGCTCTCACAGCCCATACAGCTCTCACAGCCCACACAGCTCTCACAGCCCACACAGCTCTCACAGCTCTCACAGCCCACACAGCTCTCACAGCCCACACAGCTCTCACAGCTCACACAGCCCTCACAGCCCCCACAGCTCATATCCCACACAGCTCTCACAGCTCTTACAGCCCATACAGCTCTCACAGCCCACACAGCTCTCACAGCCCACACAGCTCTCACAGCCCACACAGCTCTCACAGCTCTCACAGCCCACACAGCCCACACAGCTCTCACAGCTCTCACAGCCCATACAGCTCTCACACACAGCTCTCACAGCCCACACAGCCCATACAGCTCTCACAGCCCACACAGCTCTCACAGCCCGCACAGCTCTCACAGCCCACACAGCTCTCACAGCTCTCACAGCCCACACAGCTCTCACAGCCCACACAGCTCTCACAGCTCACGCAGCCCTCACAGCCCACACAGCTCACATCCCACACAGCTTTCACAGCCCACACAGCTCTCACAGCTCTCACAGCTCTCACAACCCACACAGCTCTCACAGCCCACACAGCTCTCACAGCTCACACAGCTCTCACAGCCCACACAGCTCTCACAGCCCACACAGCTCTCACAGCCCACACAACCCTCACAGCCCACACAGCTCTCACAGCCCACACAGCTCTCACAGCCCACACAGCCCTCACAGCTCACATAGCCCTCACAGCCCACACAGCTTACATCCCACAGAGCTCTCACAGCTCTCACAGCCCATACAGATCACACAGCCCTCACACAGCCCACACAGCTCTCACAGGCCTCACAGCCCTCACAGCCCACACAGCCCTCACAGCCCTTACAGCCCTCACAGCCCACAAAACTCTCACAGCCCACACAGCTCTCACAGCCCACACAGCCCACTCAGCTCTCACAGCCCACACAGCTCTCACAGCCCACACAGCTCTCACAGCTCTCACAGCCCACATACCCCACACTCTCACAGCCCACACAGCTCTCACAGCCCGCACAGCTCTCACAGCCCACACAGCTGTCACATCTCCCACAGCCCACACAGCCCACACAGCTCTCACAACCCACACAGCTCTCACAGCTCACACAGCCCTCACAGCCCACACAGCTCATATCCCACACAGCTCTCATAGCTCTCACAGCCCATTCAGCTCTCACAGCCCACACAGCTCTCACAGCCCACACAGCTCTCACAGCCCACAGAGCTCTCACAGCTCTCACAGCCCACACAGCTCACAGCCCACACAGCTCTCACAGCCCTCACAGCTTTCACAGCTCACACAGCTCACATCCCACACAGCTCTCACAGCTCTCACAGCCCATACAGCTCTCAAAGCCCACACAGCTCTCACAGCCCACACAGCTCTCACAGCTCTCACAGCCCACACAGTCCACACTCTCACAGCCCACACAGCTCTCACAGCCCACACAGCTCTCATAGCTCTCAAAGCCCATACACCTCTCACAGCCCTCACAGCGCACACAGCTCTCACAGCCCACACAGCTCTCACAGCCCACACACCTCTCACATCTATCACAGCCCACACTCTCACAGCCCACACAGCTCTCACAGTCCGCACAGCTCTCACAGCCCACACAGCTGTCATAGCTCTCACAGCTCATACAGCCCACACAGCTCTCACAACCCACACAGCGCTCACAGCTCACACAGCTCACACAGCCCTCACAGCCCACACACCTCACATCCCACACAGCTCTCACAGATCTCACAGCCCATACAGCTCTCACAGCTCACACAGCTCTCACAGCCCACACAGCTCTCACAGCCCACATAGCTCTCACAAGCCTCACAGCCCTCACAGCCCACACAGCTCTCACAGCCCACACAGCTCTCACAGCCCACACAGCTCTCACAACCCACACAGCCCACACAGCTCTCACATCCCACACAGCTCTCACAGCCCACAGAGCTCTCACAGCTCTCACAGCCTACACAGCTCACAGCCCACACAGCTCACAGCCCACACAGCTCTCACAGCCCACACAGCTCTCACAGCTCACACAGCCCACACAGCTCTCACAGCCCACACAGCTCTCACAGCCCACACAGCTCTCACAGCTCTCACAGCCCACACAGCCCACACTCTCACAGCCGACACAGCTCTCACAGCCCACACAGCTCTCACAGCCCACACAGCTCTCACAGCCCACACAGCTCTCACAGCCCACACAGCCCTCACAGCCCACACCCCTCATAGCTCACACAGCCCATACAGCTCGCACAGCCGACACAGCTCGCACAGCCCACACAGCTCTCACAGCCCACACAGCCCTCACAGCCCTCACAGCCTACACAGCTCACATCCCACACAGCTCTCACAGCCCATACAGCTCTCACAGCCCATACAGGTCTCACAGCCCACACAGCTCACAGTCCACACAGCTCTCACAGGCCTCACAGCCCTCACAGCCCACACTCTCACAGCCCACACAGTTCTCACAGCTCTCACAGCCCACGCAACCCACACTCCCAGAGCCCACACAGCTCTCACAGCCCATACAGCTCTCACAGCTCACACAGCCCTCACAGCCCACACAGCTCACATCCCACACAGCTCTCACAGCACATGTAGCTCTCACAGCTCTCACAGCCCATACAGCTCTCACAGCCCATACAGCTGTCACAGCCCTCGCAGCTCTCACAGCCCACACAGCTCTCACAGCCCACACAGCTCTCACAGCTCTCACAGCCCACATAGCCCAAACTCTCACAGCCCACACAGCTCTCACAGCCCACACAGCTCTCACAGCCCATACAGCTCTCACAGCTCACACAGCCCTCACAGCCCACACAGCTCACATTCCACACAGCTCTCACAGCTCTCACATCACATATAGCTCTCACAGCTCTCACAGCCCATACAGCTCTCACAGGCCATACAGCTGTCACAGCCCACACATCTCTCACAGCCTACACAGCTCTCACAGCTTTAACAGCCCACACAGCCCACACTCTCACAGCCCACATAGCTCTCAGAGCCCACACAGCTCTGACAGCCCACACAACTCTCACAGCCCACACAGCTCTCACAGCCCACACAGCTTTCACAGCTCACACAGCTCACACAGCTCACATCCCACACAGCTCTAACAGCTCTCACAGCCCATACAGCTCTCACAGCCCACACAGCTCTCACAGCCCACACAGCTCTCACAGCTCTCACAGCCCACACAGCCCACACTCTCACAGCCCACACAGCTCTCACAGCCCACACAGCTCTCACAGCTCACACAGCCCTCACAGCCCACACAGCTCACATCCCACAGAGCTCTCACAGCTCTCAAAGCCCATACAGCTCTCACAGCCCTCACAGCGCACACAGCTCTCACAGCACACACAGCTCTCACAGCCCACACAGCTCTCACAGGCCTCACCGCCCTCACAGCCCACACAGCCCTCACAGCCCACAAAACTTTCACAGCTCTCACAGCCCACACAGCCCACACAGCTCTCACAGCCCACACAGCTCTCACAGCCCACACAGCTCTCACATCTATCACAGCCCACACTGCCCACACTCTCACAGCCCACACAGCTCTCACAGTCCGCACAGCTTTCACAGCCCACACAGCTGTCATAGGTCTCACAGCTCACACAGCCCACACAGCTCTCACAACCACACAGCGCTCACAGGTCACACAGCCCTCACAGCCCACACACCTCACATTCCACACAGCTCTCACAGCTCTCACAGCCCATACAGCTCTCACAGCTCACACAGCTCTCACAGCCCACACAGCTCTCACAGCCCACATAGCTCTCACAGGCCTCACAGCCCTCACAGCCCACACAGCTCTCACAGCCCACACAGCTCTCACAGCCCACACAGCTCTCACAACCCACAAAGCCCACACAGCTATCACAGCTCACACAGCTCTCACAGCCCACAGAGCTCTCACAGCTCTCACAGCCTACACAGCTCACAGCCCACACAGCTCACAGCCCACACAGCTCTCACAGCCCACACAGCTCTGACAGCTCACACAGCCCACACAGCCCTCACAGCCCACACAACTCTCACAGCCCACACAGCTCTCACAGCTCTCACAGCCCACACAGCCCACATTCTCACAGCCGACACAGCTCTCACAGCCCACACAGCTCTCACAGCCCACACAGCTCTCACAGCCCACCCAGCTCTCACAGCCCACACAGCCCTCGCAGCCCACACAGCCCTCATAGATCACACAGCCCATACAGCTCGCACAGCCCACACAGCTCGCACAGCCCACACAGCTCTCACAGCCCTCACAGTCCTCACAGCCTACACAGCTCACATCCCACACAGCTCTCACAGCCCATACAGCTCTCACAGCCCACACAGCTCTCACAGCCCGCGCAGCTCACAGTCCACACAGCTCTCACAGGCCTCACAGCCCTCACAGCCCACACTCTCACAGCCCACACAGTTCTCACAGCTCTCACAGCCCACACAGCCCACACTCCCACAGCCCACACAGCTCTCACAGCCCATACAGCTCTCACAGCTCACACAGCCCTCACAGCCCACACAGCTCACATCCCACACAGCTCTCACAGCACATATAGCTCTCACAGCTCTCACAGCCCATACAGCTCTCACAGCCCATACAGCTGTCACAGCCCTCACAGCTCTCACAGCCCACACAGCTCTCACAGCCCACACAGCTCTCACAGCTCTCACAGCCCACATAGCCCATACTCTCACAGCCCACACAGCTCTCACAGCCCACACAGCTCTCACAGCCCATACAGCTCTCACAGCTCACACAGCCCTCACAGCCCACACAGCTCACATCCCACACAGCTCTCACAGCTCTCACAGCACATATAGCTCTCACAGCTCTCACAGCCCATACAGCTCTCACAGGCCATACAGCTGTCACAGCCCACACAGCTCTCACAGCCCACACAGCTCTCACAGCTTTCACAGCCCACACAGCCCACACTCTCACAGCCCACATAGCTCTCAGAGCCCACACAGCTCTGACAGCCCACACAACTCTCACAGCCCACACAGCCCTCCCAGCCCACACAAGCCCAATGAAATCATTAGCACTATCTCTATACCAGCATTGAATTCAAGCATGAGAAACGCTTTAAAAAGAAGTCTACCGTATAAGGTAAAAGATACAAACTGTAAGCACACACAGCTAACATTAAGGAAAAAGATGAAAATTCCTTAATTCACATACACACTCAGTGTGATGTTTGTCAAAAATCTTAAAGCCAGTCATTTGAGCAAAAAACTTTTAGCTTGTTAAATCGTTTTAGGCACAGAGAGTGAGATGACACACACAAACAGACAGATGGTGTAGGCAGAAATTGAGATGACACACACATACAAACAGAGAGATGGTGGAATGAGAGAGTGCGATGAGGCATGCAAAGAGGGAGATAGTGCAGGCAAATAGTGATATGAGATACACAAAGAGAGATGTGAACTAGTGTTTATAATGTTTAGTTAATGTGTTTGCTATGTGTTATGTTAGTAGTGGTCTATAATATGTCACATTTTTCTTTTCAACTGATTGTAAATATCTACAGAGTCATAATAGATTATGCCTACGAAAGACCGCCAAAAGAGACTTTATAAGAAAGTTGTATCGATCAAGAGGACTCAATTAGAAGATTCATGCAAAGGACAATCTTCAGAGAAAAGAAAAAATGCTCCTGGTAAGCAAACAAAGGAATTTTTAAGGAAATTGTTAAAATGCAGAAAAAGTCAAGAAAGTGTTTCTACGAAAAAAACCAAGTTGTAACTAGAAAGAAAAAGCAGAGGTCTCCAAAAAATGGTATAATGGTACAAGGAGATCATAGTGTGTCTGGTAATCGTAGGTGAAGTCAGTTTATTGACATTCGTAGACGAATGTTTCGTGACAGAGTAGTTTTGAATTTATTAAAAAATCTTAAGAAATATAATAGGAAAACAACTTTTTACAGGAAAAAGAAAAGAATAGAAACGTTTGTTGATCAGGCTTTTGAAGTGAAGAGAAAGCTGTATATTTTAGTAATCAATAGAGTTCGTACACTAGATAAGGCAATCAATGATTTGAAATCAAAATGTAAGTGGAAAAGAGTAATCAATCGAACTCATTTTTGTGATGTTTTTTCGGGAGAATGGAAGCATAGTTCAAGTAGTGAGCCATTTTTTAATAAAGAGAGTTACTTTCAGGATAATGATTTGGTGCATGCAGTTGACACCAGTGGTCGAGCATATGAGGTGAATGACGGTTGTCCAGTTGAAAAAGAAAAAATTGTGCCTAGAAATGCAGATGAGGTGTTAGCTGATGAAGTTTTAGGGAGACGTGCTAAGGGTCCGATGTATACTTGGAATTGTAGTAGTATTTGTAGTGTGCAATAGGATTCTAATAATTTGTTTTGCAATTTCTTACGTATATATTGTAAGAAAAGTCTAAAACAAAAATTTAAGATGTTACAAGACTTAGATCCTTGCTGAGTGAGGGAAAAACAGGTTTGCATGGTCATTCATTGGCTTGTCTTTCTTGAAAAGTATGTCAGAGTACTTTTTACCATTTTAGGATGTTAGGAGTGCATCAAACTAAAGTGAGGAAAATAGTGAGAAGGTTGTATTATGCAAAACGTCCAGCACTTAGGCTAAAACAGTTAAACAGTGCTCTTTTGAATGGATCTGAATTAGATGTGAAGAAGATTTGTGAAGAAATTGAGTTTTGTTACTTTGGTGAAAAAGAGGACACTGCCGTAAATGATACAGTGATAGAAAGTAATGTGGAAGAGAATGTACAGATTGTAGGTACTCAAAATTTTGATCATGAAATTACAAAGTTTAAGATCATTTCAAGTGAAAGGCCAAATTTTTCTTGTGTGTGTTGTCGACGAACTCATTATAAGAATCAGACTTGTTAGTCGATTTATGTTAAAAGTGAAATGGAAGATAATAATGAATGGAAGGATTTTGCAACTTATTTGTTGGTTGAGAATTGTTTTGATTTGGGTTCTGATCTGCGTATTTGTAAATATTGTTATAATAAATTAAATGAAAACAGAATGCCTGCTAGAGCTGTACATAATAATCTTGTGTTGGTAAAGATTCCGTCTGAATTGATGGGTTTAAATACCTATGAGTGTATTCTGATTCAATGTGTGAATCCTTTTCAGGCTGTTGTTCGCTTGGAGCCTAAGACAGGGAAATTGCCTCCTTCAGATTTACAGAGAGGATTAAAGGGAAGAGTTGTTTATTTGCCTTTAGATTTAAAGAAAAATATTGACACTATTGGCGTAGAAAAGGTGGAAGAGGAACCTCTAGTTATTCTAGTTAATGGCGTTCCTACAAAGAGTAAGAAAATCTGGCAAGAATTAGTGGATGTTCGGAAAGTCAAAAAGGCAACGTTGTATTTAGTAAAAAACAATCAGTACTACAAAAATGTATATGTAGGAGAAGAGGAAACAGCTGTAGAAGAGGACAGTGATTCATCAGCTGGACAGATTGAAAAAGTAGATGTGTCTAGAAGTGAACAGATTTATGAGCATTATAGTGTTCATCCTTTGCATTCCAAAGAAGTAATGGGGAATGCTATTGAGTTGTTCCAAATGAAAGAAGCCAAAGGAAGTCCCATAAGTGTATGGGAAGAAAGCTTGGAAGCTCGTTGTTTTCCTCAATTGTTTCCAACAGGTCAAAGTGGAAGATATGATGACCGACCTGTTCGAATTCCTGCGTCGGAATACTGGACTTTAAGATTATATGCAGAAGATCCAAGATTTCGTCAATGCATTCCATATTTGTTTCATCTTCGGGTTGAGAGTGACTTCTCTGGACTATCTTATGCTGTGAACCATATACTGAAATCTGGAGTACATCTTCAAAATGTTTCGGCAAGGGACTTTATGGATAAAGTCCAAGTGGAAGACAGTATTTTGGAATCTCACCTAATCAATCTCATGGCATGTCAGCGTGGTACGAATGAGTATTGGTACCGTCGTCATGGGGAATTGAAATGTATGCTAAGAAACTTAGGGACTCCTACATGGTTCCTCACTCTTAGCTGTGCTGAGTATGCCTGGGAAGACTTACTTGAATTTCTTCGAGAGGCAAATGGAAACATAGAAAATATAGAATTCAAGGCACCTGGAGAACTGTGCTCTTTGGATCCAGTTAATGTTTGTAGGTATTTTAATCATCGATTTGAAGCTATGATGTCTTTCATCACAAACAAAAAAAATCCTCCACTTGGAGAGATTTTGGATTTCTTTTGGACAAAGGAGTATCAAGCAAGAGGTGCTCCTCACATACATATGCTGTTATTGATCAAAGATGCTCCCAAATTTGGAACAGATTCAGATGACAGAGTGATGAGTTTCATTGAACAATATTCCACATGTGTTGTTCCGAAAAGTACAGAAGAAGACAATTTACGACATCAAGTCTTATGCTTTCAAACGCATCGCTGTGGAAAGTACTGTTGTCGAAAGTTCAAATCCAAGGAGAAGTTCTACACAAAATGTCGTTTTGGATTTCCACGACCAGTAATATGTAAAGGAAGAGTGAACAATTTTATGTTTTCACTGCGACATACTGTGACAAGAAAATCACCGAAAAATACGTACAACTTGAAAAGAAATGAAGAGTCCAAATACATAAATGACTACAACCCAGTCATTTTGTCCATGTGGAATGCTAACATGGATATTCAATATGTTGCTGACAACTCTATTGCTGTGGCTCGATATGTAACGTCTTACATCACAAAATCAGAAAAGACGGAACTGAAGGAAATGTGGGAGGATATTTCGCATGAAAAGAGCATAAGTAAGAAATTATACAGTAACAGTCTGAAGATGTTGTCGCATCGAGAAATTGGAGCATATGAATGTTCAGATCGGTTATCATCAGCAAGTCTGTACGCCAAATCGAGATCCATCATTTGGGTAAGTCTAGGTCTTGCTGCAACACGAAACCGAGTTTTGAAGTCTGCACAAGAAATTGAATATTTGGCGGAGTTTCAACCAAATAGTACAGATATTTTGAAGACAAACATGTTGGATACATACTATCCAAATAGAAGTACTCACCTTGAGAACGTTTGTTTCTATGAAGTTCTGCAAACCTATACTTTTAAGAGGAACATCACAGAAGATATCAATAAAGGAGTATATGCTTTAATTGGATGTGAAGGATGTCTGGTGAAACAAAGAAAAGGACATTTGATTAATCATCGTAAATTGAGTTGCGAATCTCCTGATAAAAGGGAATTTTACTATTTATCTCTTTTGCAACTCTTTAAGCCATGGCGTTCAGAAGAGGAACTACTTGGAGATTTTCTCAGTTTTGAAGATTCTTTCAATGCAACCAAGGATACCATAGAATGTCCTGTTTTTTCAAATTATCTGCAAATGTTGAACGATGAAATACAGCAAGAAGCTATCATTGCAGCAGAGATTGCTAGAGACAGTTCTCAAGACAGTCAGAGTTCTGCTTCGTTGTGTCAGGATCCACTAGGAGGACCAATTATCCAAAATGAAGCTGCCACTGCCATGGAAGAGGTGGAAAGAGCCATGGAACAAGCTCAGGAGGATGTAGTTAATTTAGAAGATTTGTTAAATAAACTAAAAGTGGAGCAGAAAAAAATATATGATGAAGTCACAAAACAGACTGAGCATGGTTTACATCATGATAAAAAAGAGTGCTCATGTATGTCATTTGTATCTGTCCGACTGTATGTGAGTGGAGAAGCCGGAACTGGGAAAAGTTTTCTGATTAAATCAATTGCACGTTATCTGCAGAAAAGAACAGAGTTATCACTGTCTTGTGTTGTTACTGCTCCAACTGGGTTGGCAGCACATAACATTAAAGGGATTACTTTACATCGTTTATTGATGCTGCCAGTAGAGCATGATAATAAATTACAATACCACAAGCTATCTGGAGAAGCTTGTTGTGAAGTTGGTAGAGTCCTGAAGAAAATGAAACTTCTTATCATTGATGAGGTAAGCATGGTTTCAAATGTGATGCTTGCTTTTGTGCATTTAAGAATGCAACAAATTCTTAAAACGGAGTATGATGTGTTATTTGGAGGCAAACACATCATTGTCTTTGGAGATCTACTGCAGCTAACTCCAGTGAAAGGACAACCAGTGTTTAAGATGCTTATGCATGAAGATACAAGAAAGTGCCTAGGAAGCATTGGAAATGTGAATATATAGTTATATTTTAAATATGCAGAACTGCTTCAAAACATGCGACAGGCAAAGGATGAAGATTATAAAAATATTCTACAAGATGTAAGAATTGGAAAAGTAACTGAACATGGCAAAGAAGCTTTACAGTCACGATTAATTTCAAATTTGTTTCAAAAGGAAAATATTCTCCCAGAGAATATTTATCAGAAAGTTGCTGAAAACAAAACTGTAATATGCTTGATGCCATCTCTTCGAGAATGTTCAGTCTTCAACAACAAAATGTTAGAGTTAGAACATCAAGAGATTGTGAAACTGGAAGCTATTGATAAAATAGAGCACGAAGGAGTTACTATTGTTTTATCAGAAAAGTTGAAATCAAAGTTGGATTCTTTAGAGAAGACAATTTCTAAAACTGCTGGTTTTGAAAAGACTCTATATGTATGTTTAAATTGTCGTATAATTTTACGAAGGAATTTAAATGTGGAAAGAGGTTTAGTAAATGGAGCAATGGGTCATGTTGTTGATTTTGTGAATTACCGAAATAGAGATGGAATTGAATTTATAAAAATTAAATTTGATGGTATTGAAGAAGTACAACAAATCAGTCGTTGTTCTGCCCGATTTTTGCTTGTGAAAGATTTATATGTCCACAGAAAACAGTTTTCTGTTTCTTTGGCATATGCAGTGACTATTCGTAAATCTCAAGGTTTAAGTGTAGATAGTGCTTTGGTGAATATTGGAATTTCTGTCTTCAAGGAGGGTATGGCATATGTTGCTTTATCTCGAGTCAGAACTTTATCTGGATTGTACTTGATTGATTTTGATGAGACAAAGATTAGTGCAGATCTAAATTGTGTAAAGGAATATAATAGGGTAAGAAGAGAGTATGCTCCAAATTGACCTCAATATCCTCTATTTGAAAAGCGTGTAGTAGGCCGAAAAAGAAGAAATGAGAAAAATTGTAGCAAGGCTGTAGCAAAAAAAAAGAAAACTAGATGAACCAGTAATTGTAAGCAGAAACAAAGAGGATTCTGTTGAAGATATTGTTGGATTTCAGTTTGAGAACAGTTCTGGTGTCAACTGCTATGCTTATTTAGTGGTTAATGTTGTTTTTTTCTCCAATGTTTGCAAGAACAGATTGTTGAAAATCGGGATAAAAGTTTTTGTTGTTTGTTGAATACTGTGTTTGAAAAATGTAGCAGCGATAGAACAAATATAGAAAGTGTTTCTGATATTCGAAATGATTTAGACATATGTTCTGGTATAACTCAATTTTCTCAGGATATTCAGCAAGATTGTCGGGAATTTCTAATGTACATGCTTGTTGTATTGCAAGAGGAAGGTATAGATGTTGAAAATATTTTTGGCCTTTCTTATAAATGGCAACATGTCTGCGATAATTGTTCCTTTTCAAGTAGTACAACAGTAGATACCGAAAGATTTATATATTTGACTTTACCAGACTGCAAATCAGTGTCTTTTAATAATCTAGTTAGAGCAGCTGATCAAAACATGGTTTGTACCCAATGTAACTGTGCAATGCTATCAACATTATTTATACAACGTTATGGACAGTACGTAATTTTAATGTTCCAACGATGTAGACCTGATGGAACTAAATTAACAACTTTAATTAAAAATTTTGTGGCTTCTCAAATATCAATTTCAGGAAGAACCTTTGTAACAGTAGCAATTATTTTCCATGATGGTCCTTCAACAGCATCCGGACATTATACAGCTTATTTAAAATGTCAAAACGGTTGGACTTATTGTAATGATACTGTTTTGACTTTCAAAAAACGTTTGCCTTTTGACTAAAAAAATTCTTACCTAGTGTTTTTACAACCTAAATTTTAGGAAAAGTAATTGGCCTAGAAAGATTGGAGCAATTAATAAAAGTTAGTCATCAGGATACTATATGATGTTCAGATTCTGATAGTTTACTGATTGTTTAAGGTTTTATGGACATGATACAGATCCTTGGGTGGAGATATAAATATTGTTAGGCATTACGAAAGACGTTGGAGCTTTTCATGCAGAAGGTCGGGAAATGGAAGGTCAAGAGTATTATTAAGTATTTTCCAAAACAAGGAATTTTTACGTACAATTTGGCCATGTGGGAAAGTACATCAATGAAAAATGAGTTTCTCGGGTAAATGTTGATAATATATGTTTTTACCTAATTTTGTAATGATACTCAATTGATTTTCAAACAGGGTTTGCCTTTTGACTTAACAAATTCTTATCTAGTGTTTTTAGAACCCACATTTTAGTGAAAGTAATTGGACAATGAAGATTGGAGCAGTTATTAAAAGTAAGTGTGTTGTTCAAAATTAGTTTGTGAGTGAAAGTGATCAAGATAATTAGTAAACTGGTAATTGTCACAGAGGTAGTATAAGTGTATCACATAGTGAGTGATATCAGTATTATAGGAAATGTTTATCAAGAGTAAGTCAGAGGTGTAAATATAATTTTTGTTAGATGATGAAATAGATGTTGGACTTTTCATTCCGAAAGTCGGGTAAATGGAAGTTTAAAACTACTAATAAGTAATTTAAAAAAAAATGGACTTTCTGTATACCATTTGGCCATGTGGAAAGGTATGTAAATGAAGATTACGTATTTCGGGTAAATGTGGTTAATATATGTTTCTAAATCACTTTAGTTTGAGAGTATAATAATGAGATACTGTATCTTAGAAATTGCTGTTTGGAAGAAAACATTTAAGATATGTTTTTTCTACGTTTTATGTTTTTTTTAAACACAATCATTTTGATTGTGGTTTTTTTTGCCCGCTGTGATATGATGAGTAGTATTGAACTCACTGTTTTTAGTGAAAATCAATATATTCTGAGAACAGCAAAAATAAATCATATAACATGTTGTACAAGTTAATTTGCATTTTGTATTGTGAAATATATATTATAAATGATTTCTTTACTCTCTTCTACAGATATTATATGTATTCTCTTCTACAGATATTATATGTATAAGGTAAGTACGACTAATAAAAAATACATTTTCATTACTTTTTTATTTCTGTTTCTCTCTATCCTTCCCTTACTGCCTCTCTCTTAACCTCACTGCTTTCATCCTTTCAGTTTCTCACTCCCTTTCTCTTATGTTCACTCCCTTTAACTCATCAACATTTTGTCACTGACTTTTTTTTGCTCCTTCACTCAGTCCCCTTCTCTCACTCTTTCCTTCACTCCCTCTATTTCCTCACTCTTTTACTCTTCTTGTCTCATGCTCACTCACCTTTATTCATCCTCTATCACCTCCGTTTCGTCAAACATACTGTCATTCTTTTACCCTACGTCACCCCTGTCCCTTTATTTTGCTTCCCTTACTTATCCTTATTCCCTATACTTCACTCCCCTTCTTCTTAGTCTTCTCACCCACTCATGTTAAGTCAGTCCCTCTGTTTCACTCCCCTTCACCTCTCGTTCCTTCCTTTGCTCACTCACTAATTCCCCTTCTGTCACTCACCTAACTGCACTTCAAACACACCTTCATAAAACTCCCTGTGTCCTCTTACTTTCTCTGTACTCTTCCATCACTCCCTCTCTCTTAGACCCTCTGTTGTTAACACACCTGCACTAATTTCCCCTTCCCTCTCCCTCATTTACCTTCCCTAACTCCTCTTTCCTTTTTCTCCTGTTTTGTCTCTTGTATTGAGAATAATGTATTATAATTGATTTGTTTTTTCGTTTCCACAGATATTTCATTTATAAGGTAAGTGGCTAAGGCTGACAGTGGCAGTGTCTGCCGACCCCGCTTTTGATGCCAGGTAAAATCATTGCATACTGCATACTTCAACTCTGCTGGTGATGTGGATGTGAATAAGCCAAGCTGATAATAATTTTAGAACCGATTTTAAATTGAATTGCAAATTTAAAAACTTTTAAAAAACTGTATTATAATTGAGTACGAATTGTAATACATATACCCTTTGTGCTTAAACGCTTTCCCGCGGCGCAGCCAGGGGCTTTAGGACTCTAAAGAACTCAGTGCTCTGTGATACAGCCTGCCCGCCCCGGTCCGACTCGGTATCCAATACCGTTGAGCGGAGGGCGGGACAGGTACGAGCCTGAGAGACACACTTCCTGCTTCCTGCTGCAGACTCGAGCGGTTAGCGCTCTAGCCTTTATGCAATAGGGGCTATTTAGGCGGCGAGGAGGTGAGGCAGATTGCGGTAAGGCTGACAGTGGCAGTGTCTGCCGACCCCGCTTTTGATGCCAGGTAAAATCATTGCCTACTGCATACTTCAACTCTGCTGGTGATGTGGATGTGAATAAGCCAAGCTGATAATAATTTTAGAACCGATTTTAAATTGAATTGCAAATTTAAAAACTTTTAAAAAACTGTATTATAATTGAGTACGAATTGTAATACATATACCCTTTGTGCTTAAACGCTTTCCCACGGCGCAGCCAGGGGCTTTAGGACTCTAAAGAACTCAGTGCTCTGTGATACAGCCTGCCCGCCCCGGTCCGACTCGGTATCCAATACCGTTGAGCGGAGGGCGGGACAGGTACGAGCCTGAGAGACACACTTCCTGCTTCCTGCTGCAGACTCGAGCGGTTAGCGCTCTAGCCTTTATGCAATAGGGGCTATTTAGCAACTCGTCGGAAGAAGCGCGCAGCGGTTGCGCGCAGGGGTGCGCCTTCAGACGCGCCTTCAGACAAGCCAAAGACCTGCCCGTCTGCGCCCGTCCGCGTCAGAACGGGCTAGGGGCTATGGCGGATCCTGCTACTCCATCGCAGGACTCCACCCCAGGAAAGCTAACATACTCCTCTAAGGTATTGTGTAGCCTAAATGTTCAACTTCCATTAGGCGTAAACTGTACCGCTCACCTAGAGGCTGAGGGCCCTTTTTCATGCCACCTTTGTCACACTCAATTCTCAACTAAATTGACAAAGACTAATCTTACGCTATGTTCCAATTCTATGATATCCACGTCAACACTAGTCACTGATTCCCCTCTACTGGGGAGGAAAAATCTCTTATGTAATGTTAGGTCCCTCTCGAAGCACACCGCTGAGGTCTGGGAAATTATCTCTTCCAAACAACCTGAGGTGTGCTATCTCACGGAAACGTGGCTCAAACCGCATTGCACTCCGGCCATAACTCTTGCTATCCCTTGCAATTATAAAATACTGAGATTAGACCGCCCTCTGAAAACTGGTGGCGGGATTGCTGTTGTATACAAAGAAGAGCTGAGAGTTACGATTTTAGAGGAACTTAGCTCCCCCGACATTGAAATTCTGGTCTTTAAAATACAGACATCCCCTAAAGACAACTATAGAGGCGCTCTAGTTTATAGGCCACCTGGTCCTTACAAGAATTTTACTAACAATTTAGTTGAACTACTCGCTCCACATATTAATAATGACAGTGAGTTTACATTAGTCGGAGATTTTAATGTCCACAGTGAGAAACCAGACTGCAACGAGGCACAATCTTTAATAACAGACCTATCATCTTTAGGTTTGATATTGAGGAATAGTGGACCTACCCATCAGGCAGGTCATACTTTAGATCTAATTTTCTCCAATTTCCAGCCTGTTTTGTGCCCGCCTGCTACTCAGGTGAGTTGGACTGACCATTTCATTGTGGAATTCATTACTCCTTTTCAGGCTCCTAACCTTTTATATCCCAGCACCTTACCTTGCATCCGTAGACAGTGGCATAAAGTCACCAACTCTACTTTTAGAGACAATTTTAATCCCCCTGTCCTACGACCTTCGGATGATATCGAAACTGCTCTCAAGAAATTCGAAGGCGAAACTAGGAAAGTTATAGATAAAATTGCCCCACTAAAGTTTTTTAAACCCAGGCCAGCTAAAAAGCAAGAAGTTTGGTTCTCTGATCATTTAAGAACTCTCAAATTAGGGGCTAGGAAATTAGAAAAAAGATGGAGAACATCCCATCTCTTAGTGGATAAGAATAAATACTGGAACGCATTATCCTCCTACCACAAAGCGATAAGTTTTGCGCGGAAAGCACATATTGCATCTCAAATACAAGAGGCAGGAAACTCCCCCAGGGTTCTTTTCCAAATATTGCAAACATTCGCTAAGCCCACAGCATGCGAAGCCCCTGACATGTCATCCCAACAGCTGTGTGATGAAATTTCCTATTTCTTCACAAATAAAATCAACAAAATGTATGATAAAATAATAGGTACAAATCAGGCTTCATTGACTAATAGAGCACCCCCCCTTAATCTCACAGAATTTATATCTGATGCACACTCTCTGGACATCTTTCCCCCTATTTTGTTTCAAGAAACGTCTAATCTTATAAAACAGATTAAAAGTGGGAGTCCAGAGGATGCTATTCCTGCTAGATTAATGCCTGCATTGGATGAACAACTATGCCCAATGATCACTGAATTAGTAAATCTTTCACTCATCTCAGGCACTGTCCCTAAGGAATGGAAGCGAGCTCTTGTCAGACCCATAAGGAAAAACACCGCCTTACCATGGTCTGACCTGACAAATTTAAGACCTATTTCCCTGTTACCATTCTTGGGGAAAATTATAGAAAAACATGTCAATCGCCACCTATCCAGACACATTGAACTAGTAAAAGCTCTGGATGAATCCCAATCAGGATTCCGCCCCAAATACAGTACAGAATCCACCTTACTGTCTGTTACTGATGATCTCCACGCCTACCAGGACAAGGGCCTTTCAGTCATCTTGGTTCTATTAGATCTATCGGCAGCGTTCGACACCGTGTCTCATGCCATCTTGACTCAACGGCTGTCGAACGCTGGCATTAAGAACAAAGCCCTTGACTGGTTAAAGAGTTTCCTAGCTGACCGCACCCAGAGAGTCACCATGGGTGCATATCGCTCTGCGGAAATAGAGATTTCCAAGGGGGTGCCACAGGGCTCTTGTTTGAGCCCCACTCTTTTTAATATCTATGTGGCACCCCTGGCAGGAGTACTACGTAGATACGGCTTTGTTCCCGTATCATACGCAGATGATACGCAGCTCCTTTTCCCCTTTAAAACTCTTTTCACTGAGGTTAGGAACTCCTTCTCGTCAGGCGTGAAAGAAGTGGCAAAATGGATGTCCACCAACTATCTCCAATGTAACGTCAGCAAAACAGAGATCATGTTATTTGGGGAGGCTAAAATGCTATGGACTCCGGAATGGTGGCCACTAGAACTAGGAGCAGCCCCTGAACCTAAACAGGTCGTGAAGAATCTGGGAATTCGGTTCGATCACGACCTGTCATTAAAACAACATACCAGCTATATTTCAGGGATATGCTTCCACACCATCGGTCTGCTCCGCAAGGTCTTCCCACTCCTACCTGACTCAGTAAGGAAAACCCTTGTTCAAGCACTGATCCTTAGTCGGATCGATTACTGTAACTGTTTGTTACTTTCTGCCAACGAAGGAGTGCTGGATAAGCTACAAGTCATTCAGAACACGGCAGCCCGCCTTGTTCTGAATGCCCCCCCGAGAACTGCTTCCAAGCCCCTCCTTAAACAATTACATTGGCTTCCAATCCGACAAAGGGCAAAATTTAAAATATGCTGCCTGATCCATAAGTGCTTGAATGGACAGGGGCCGATCTATCTCGAGCGGAGATTTGTTCCTTATGTTCCAGCACGATCCCTCAGATCAAGTAACAATCTCCATCTCGTGGTCCCCCATGTCAAAAAGGTCAGACACGGAGGTAGAGCCTTGTCTACCACTGGTCCCAAGCTGCGGAACAGACTACCCCTGGCTTTAAGACAATGCAAAGAGCACCTAATATTCCGTAAACTTCTAAAAACTGTTTTGTTCAAAAATGAAATCTAAACTCCATCTTCATATCATGGTTGTTGATTTACCGGTCAAAAGCGCAGAGATACTCCTGTCGGAGTGGATTCAAGCGCTATATAAACCTACAAATAATTAAATAAATAAATAAGTACGACTGACCCAAAAAACGTTTTTATTTCTCTTTTTGTCTATCCTTCCATCGCTCCCTGTCGCTTAGCGTGACTCTCTTCATCACCTCATTCTGTCACTCCTTTTCCCTCACCTACACTACCTCATTTTCCATTCTTTGATCCCTCACTGAGTGTCCTTCTATCACTCCTTCATTCACTCCCTGTGTGTAGTCAATCACTCACTCCCATTGTCTCACACTCACTCGACTTTATCCATCCTCTATCATTTGTCTTTCTTCAACTTCACTGTCCTTTTCTCACTCACCTCACCCTTGTTTCATTAGGCTGCTTCCGTCAGTACCCTTTATTTCTATCCTTCACTCCCCTTCTACTTTCTTGTTTCCCTCACTTACCTTTTCTCAGTTCATCTCATTTACTCCCCTTCACCTCTCTTTCCTTCTTTTGCTCCCTTACTCATTAACCTTCCCTCACTCACCTTACTCCACTTCACTTACTCCTTCTTTCACTCCCTTTGAACTCTGACATCCTCACTTTTCTTTCCTCACTGTCTCTCTGTTAGCCTTACTTCCTCTGTCCCTTCACTGTCTCACTGCCCTTCCCTTACACTCACTCTGTTTAACTCACCCACACGCCATCACTTGTATTTCTTTGCTCCCTCACTCAGTCCCCTGCTCTCACTCTTTCCTTCACTCCCTCTGTGTCCTTACTCCCCTTGTCTCACGCTCATTCGCCATCTCTCTTTTGACTGTGCTATGTCTTCCTTTGCTTGTTCCAAGTTTCTCTGTGTGTGTGCCATCTTACCCTCTGTCTGCACAATATATGCATGTGTGTGTGTCATCTTACCCTTTGCTTGCACCATCTCACCCTCTACTTGTTCTATCTCACTCTCTGCCTGCACCATCTTACTCTCTACCTGTGGCATGTGTCCCTCTGCATGTGCCATCTATCTTTCTTGATTCTTAAGCTCCTTCCTTCTCTCTTGTATTGTGAAATATACATTGTATGCATTATAATTTAATTGTTTCTTGTGTTTTACAGATATTATATTTTTTTTAAATAATTTTTTTAAGTTTTTTTATATCTTAGAAGGTAAGTATACAAAATAAAAAACTTTTTTCGCATCAGTGTCTAAGTTTTCATTATTTATAAGGTAAGTATGAGAATCAAAAATAAGTTTGTTCTTACTCTCTTATTGTGACAGAATGACTGCCTCACTCTTTCTCAGTCCCTTGCTCCCTCTCTCTCTACATGTGTCTCCCTTACAGTTAATCTTCTTTGCTCTCTCTTTCTACCACTCCTCCTCTTTACCTCAGTCAGTTTCCCTCTTTCTCTATTTTGTTAGGTTTGATCTTATTCTCCTTCCTTCACTCTGTTATCCATTTCTTACCTGTTAGTAAACCTTCATTTATTGGCACTGCACTTCCTCCAGTGCACTTCCTTCTCTCTGTTTCTCACACCTCTTCCCTTTTGTGTTCACTTTTGTTTATTTATTTATTATTTTTATTTTTTTTGCAGAGTTTTATATAGTGCGAACTAGACCCGAACCGAATCAGGTATCAGAGCGCTTTACATAGCACCAGTTACGTTACATGAGGACGGATACACATTCATTTTTAGGCACGGGGAGATTAAGTGATTTGCCCAGAATCACAGGAGGTTTTGGCGTCATTACCGAGACTCAAACCCAGATCCCCAGGTCCGAGGTCGAGCGCCCTAGCCATTAGGCCAACTCCTCTCCCCTCTCTTTACACTTCTTTGTTTTGAAAACAGTGCCACAGGCCCTTAAATATTCGTTAGTTACCACCGAATACTGGGCCTCAAGGCCCATAGGAATCAATGACAATTACCGAATCGGTAAATACCGATTCGTTAAAATGACTGAATTATACAGATTCAGTAATTTCAAAAGACAAATTACATACATCCCATTTACCTGCGCTTAAATATTGAAGTGGTATGATTTGGGACGCGATGTAGGTAGGCATTTACCGGTCGGTAACGGCTGAATTTGACCGTTACTGACCGGTAAATGCCTTTTCCTATGTATTTATTTACAGATTTGGTATTTTTACCGATTCTGCATTTACCAAATCGGTAAAATTACCGAATTGGTAAATACAGACTCGGTAAAAATACCAAATCTGTAAATTCTAACGTAGGTAGCACTGTTGATAGTGCTAGAGGCATCTAAGAATTTGTTATTTACCACTCAATACAATTGGGTGGTAAATAAGGAATTCCAGTGTACATGCACATCTGTGCATGTACGCCTGTGCCATGTGGCACACATACATTCCCTAAGGGCATGTATGTGTGTCACATAGCACACAAATCAAAAACAAGGGTGCTACAGGGTGTCAAAGTGACACCCTGTTCCCCCTGGCAGGATTCGGTATTTACCGATTCGGTAATTACCGAATCGGTATTTGCCATTTATTCATATGGGCTTCAAGGCCCATAGGAATCAATGGCAAACACAGATTCGGTAATTACCGAATTTTTCCGAATCGGTAATTAATTCGGTAAAAATACCTACATCCCCATTGCCAGTTCCTAAATACCAAATTGGTATGATTCGGTATTTAAGGAGAGGTAATCTGTGATTACCTACATTGGGCCCTCTGTATTTATGAGGAGGTAAATCGAGATTACGTACATCTGGCCCATTGAGTTGTAACATATTTATATACATAAATTACATTTCAGTGCTTTGGAAGTAGTACAGTATACTATAGGTAACCACCTTATAGGTTTATGCTGTACCACAGTCTTATAGTTTTGCACTTTGACATTCACTATGACAAACTTTTAAATACAAACATAGAAATGTAGTTCTTTCTTTAACCAGTAGAGGTAGTTCTAAAAAGAACTGTTTTTTTTTTGGTTTTGTTTTGCTTGAAAAACGTAGAAAAAGGAACTTTTTACACAAAATAATTGTTCAACAGGAACAAACTATGAAATTGAAAGAAAAAAAGTATTTTGTGCATCTGTGGTTCCTGTTCTTCTGTAAAATTACTTCAATGGACTAATGTCCGAAGGCTACTAATTTACTGCAATTTATGCATTGCATCATTACATTTTTCAGTTCTGGCTGAATGTTCGCCACCATTGAAGATGGCATTGGTGGTACTCCGGTTCTTGCTGTAGATGTACTAGGAGAAGAGTCCTCCTCCTGAGATCTTTGCACCACAGCTCTACTCCAATTGTTAGGGTGCATATTTTTTACATGGCGTTCCATGGTGTGGGTTCCAAATAAATATTTCTTATTTGGATTTCCTCTTGATAACACTGTGTCACAGATCTTGCAGGTGACCAGTGGTGCATTTACCTTCTTTTGATGTTCTGGAAAACTGAAAAATTTCCAGACTATGGACTCCTTCTTCTTACTTGGGTGAGGGTCCTCTTCAACAAACTCTTCATTAGAAGAATGGTCAGACTCTGGATGTTCAGCCATTTGGAAGTATTTTTCTGTAGCTAGGAGCTGTAGAAAAAAAGGTGTTTCTTCTCTGAAAGCCAAAGAAGAATGATGAACATGGGAGGGGTTTTTCAACAATTGGAGTAGGAAGTATTATAAAACAATTAAATCTTTTGGTTTAAGGTCACATGGTTGGACGTAAGCTTACGGAGCGCTTACGTTGCGTTTACGGGGCGCTTACGTAAGCTTACGTTGCGTTTACGGGGTGCTTACGTCATCTTACGGAGCGTTTACGTAGTACGCACCCTCGCGAGAATTATAATTGCTTAAATAAAGTTATATATGGTCTTTAAAGGTTTAAATTAACTTGTTCTTTATTATCCCAGATAATGTGTACCTTTACGTAGTGCAATGAATACGTAGATATAACGATTTAATGTTTATAAAACTTTCGGGGGTAATAGCTCGGAGCTTTTACGGTGCGCGGATGGAGCTCTTACGTTGCGTGCACGTGCGACGCACCCTCGCGAGATTTGTTACTACTTTAAAAAGTAATATACTGTTGTTAAAAGTTTGAAAAAAACATTTTCTACATTAAAGCAAATATTGTCTACCTTTAACAACTTAACGTTAAAAACATAGATATTATGTTTTAGAAATTTTTTTAAATTTGTCGGGGTAAGAGCTCAGAGCGTTTACGGTGTGCTTTCGGAGCGCTCACGGTGCGCGGACCATGTAATCATATAAAAAAACTTGAAAATAAAAATATATATATTCACTGAAAAAACTATAGGTTTGAAGCCTTACATAGTTAGGTATTAGCAATTAAAAAACCTTGCAAATTCACTGAAAAAACCATAGGTTTCAGGTCATATATAGTTAGGTATTAACATTTAAAAAACCTTGGAAATTCACTGAAAAAATCATAGGTTTCAGGTCATATATAGTTAGTTATTAGCATTTAAAAAACCTTGCAAATTCACTGAAAAAACCATAGGTTTCAGGTCATATATAGTTAGGTATTAGCATTTAAAAAACCATTGAAATTGCTCCTATATCGTTAGTTGGACTAACTATATTTCGCGCACCCGCAATCCACTGCTGATGATATCACATATTACATCATTCATGACATGGTCAGTGACATCACTGATGACATCACTGATGACATCTCAAAATGACATCACTGCGATTTTTTATTAAAATGATTTTATGATGAGAACACTAGCTTGCACATTTAAACCAAACTTCTTGGTACGGTGAGGAAATGGGATTTGTTCCATATCGTCTCTGCAAGGCCTCACATTTCTCCAGGTAAAAGACGGTGAACAGTATTGACAGTAATAATGCACAAATCACAGGTATCAAAAGGTGTGGGTGGACCAGCAGAGACAATTTCTGCTCCATTCAAATTGGTCTTTTTCTTTAGCAAAGATGTTACACAAATGGATTTAGCAGCAGAATTATTGACAAACTTAGAGTATTATTCAATGAGCCCCAGAAATTACCTTAATTGGGATATTTATCCTGAGGACATTGCTGCTGGGGTAGGACTATGTCCCCTAGCAGCCTATGAACACTCCAGCCAAGCCCAGGAGAAAGGGCTTCTTGTCATTGCATGCTTTTAACATCTTCTCAGACCTGCAGCACAGGATGCTTATCCTGAGGACAAAGCAGTTAGGGTAGGACTATATCCCCCTGCAGCCTTTGCACACTCTAGCCCAGTCCTGGAGAAAGGGCTTCTTGTCATTGTGCACTTTTATGTGTCTTCTCCGACCATTGCCTGTCTATGCCCAGGGGAGCCCGGAGAAGGCTGGGCCACCCCTCCTGGCTTTGCATTTTTTCAAGGCACTGTGTATTGTTAATATGACTGTCCTCTAAGTATCTACCTTGACTTCTAATGACTTCCAGTACTATTTAATCTTGCCCATTGGTTTAATCTGACTCGCTAGATGCCTGTTGTCTGCTCTGCAGTGTTTGCAGGCTGGCCATGAGAAAGCAAGGCCCTAATATGGAGGTGGCAGGTGTCAAACACTGGTACACTGGATGGATATTTTGAAAAGGCGGTGGTGCCCTAGATTAAGAAATCCTCCTTGCCAAAAGGCAGCTGTCTATTGCCAACCTGCCTAATGACTGTGTAGTGTCAATTATTATACCTACTCAGGAATGTGTGGGTGGTCCCCTTCTGACAAATGTGTTTCCCCCTAGGAAACACAAGCAGCCAAGTCTTACATTAAATGTAAACGAGGTCAACACAAACGGTTAACTTAATCAGCTAACACCCCCCAGGGTACCCAAAGGCTGATACTATCATCAATATTATAGAGGTTAATGAGGATATATTGGCCAGTTTAGCATTAAGGTTGCTGACCTTCTCTATTCCAAGTTATTGGGGTTGTATGAATGTTTTGGGGCATAATAAGGTGAAACTAAGTGAATTGAATGTCAGGCCATCCCAAGGTTCAGTGGAGGGAGTGGTGCTATAACTGGACATGAGCCATTAACACTTGGTCTGGAGCCACATTCCCTGGTTGAGGTGGATGGAAGGGTGCAGTTACCCATTTGTGGGCCAGGTGGAGCTCCTACGTCTGGTTAATCTATAGTTAGCCACCCAAGGGAATCTGAAGAATCTGGTTTACATGCTAGGGCCCCTAATACTCCTGGAGTCCCTCATTTACCTCCTAACCAGGTGAGTTTGGTTAAGGGAGGCATCTCTCAATGTGATCTCTTGCCAGAGGCATGTCCCTATATCATAGGTATGGCAAATGTTCAGATGCTATTTCCCGAAGTAAACCACTCTTCAGTGGAGCTAATTAAGAATTTTCCACCCGTGATCTGTTCGCTAGGGTTTCTCGGGCAGCTACAGATGTAAGCACATATAGTGACTATAACCCCTTAAGCCTTAGTTTATGCATCTCTCGGGGGGAGAAAAAAGTGTGCGGCCACATAATCCTTTACAGTTCAGACCCAAGGCCTGCATCTGACATGGAGAAATGCTGACCGGAAAATCGTCTTGTCTAAACTTTGTCTGAAACCTCTTCCCTTGGTGTCTAACTGTCTCACTCTCACTTGGCTGTGGCTAACCAATTTGCCCAGTTGAGTTTAGTTGTAAGCAGTCTGCTTCTAAAACCAAATATACCAGGGTTCCACAAGGCTAAATGGTTTGGTTGACATTGTGGGAAGGCCTCAGCTTATCTACACAAGGCACTGAAGGACATACCCAAGGACTCTCCCAAAATTCAATGATGCAGAGCAGAGTATAAGGCAGCCCAGCGAACCCTGAGCAAAGAGCTACAAATCTAAGCTTGGGAAAGAGGGCTATTGCATGTAGGCTGAAAAACACCACAGCCTTTTGGTTGGTGGCCAACTGTACCAAAACTGTGAGTATTAAATATAATACAGTTTTTGCTGTCATTGACCCAGAAGTCTGGGTGAACCGTTTTAAAGAATGCTATGGGCCAGTATCTCTAATTGGTATGCTGAGAAGGAGGCGGCCTTTCCATTAGCCCTAACATTTATCTTTGATGAAGTTATTGAGGTGAATAACAAGAGTCCTTGAAACAAGGGCCCACGGCCAGATAGAGTGCACATGGACTTGTACAAAACATCTCCAGAGGT
Source organism: Lissotriton helveticus (assembly GCF_964261635.1). Classification (NCBI taxonomy): domain Eukaryota; kingdom Metazoa; phylum Chordata; class Amphibia; order Caudata; family Salamandridae; genus Lissotriton; species Lissotriton helveticus. The sequence goes on along the minus strand of NC_136060.1, from coordinate 65,187,591 downwards.
GTGGGCTCCACTGTTGTGCAATTGCTTTAACACATCAGCAAGTCAGGTCTCCCACAGTCATGGTCCACTGCTGTTATCATCCTGATTTTCACAAAGGGTGAAACTCAATCACCGGGATGTTATCAGCCAATATACCTGCTGGAGCTTGCTGCAAAGCTGGCAGGGAAAGTTGTCTTGGAGCATCTTCTAACCTGGTTAAGGGAGACGGATACACTATCGGAGGTGCAGTACGGGTTTTGTGGCGGTTCTGCATGGTGGAGCAATGCCTAAATGTGCACCTGTTGATTAGCAAATGTACCATTGCAAAGCAGGACTCCATCTGCCTTGCCTTTATTGACCTTTCCTGTGCCTTCAACCACGTGGTAAGGTCTAATTTGTGGGAGATTCTGGCTAATTTAGGGGTGGAAGGAGACTTGTTACTGTTGCTGAGGGCATTGCATTGTGATGTGTCAGCTTTAGTCAGGTACGGCCCATCAGGTAAGCAGCCAGGCAGCTTCAAGCTGGAGAGGGAGGTGCAGGATGACTGTGTCCTGGCTCTGGTATTGTTTCTGCTATATATTAATGGTTTGGGCACAGCCTTGTCCTACAAAGGTCGGCATGCCCCCTCAATTGGTAGGAAAAAGTCCCAGTTATACTATCTGTAGATGATGCTGTTTTACTCTCTAGAGGCCCCAACGGCATTTATATTTTTTCAAGACTTTGCTACTGTTTTGGGGTAATTTGGCCTGGCCTTTGGGGTAATTTGGCCTGGCCTTTGGGGTAATTTGGCCTGGCCTCCAATCAAACACAATCTTTTATTATGGCTTGTAATCTTAGGCAACATAAGAAGCACTGAATATACTTGCAAGGCCACCCGGTCGTCCAGACCCAGGACTTCTCATACTTGAGTGAAGTTTTAGATGCAAGGGGTTATTGTGGACCCTGTAATGCTAAAGTGCATCACACATTTATAAGCTTTGTAGGGTATATTTTAATGACATTATCAAGCTGGCTTCCTTGCTTTTGTGGTGCTCTATCTAGGAGAACCCACATGCTTCGCTTAATAGGGAGATTGTCTCTCATGTGAGAGTGGCCTGAACATCCTATTTTGGGGAGACCAACTCTTTTTAAGAGGACTTTTGTGACCAAATCTGACCTGGTCTGTGTGAAAACTACTTTTAAATTGATGAGGTGTTGTCTAAGGGAGGAACACAAATACTGCAAGGGAGTACATGGAGCACCGTAGTACATGAACCTTGGAACCATATTTAGAATAGATTGACAGCACCTGGGACAGAATGCTACTATACCAGTTTAAATAAGGCTTTGTGAGATGACATCTTAGTTTCCCTCTCAGCTAAGTTGCTTCATCCAAAATACTGATATGTCCCTGTGATGAATCCTCCCCTGAAAGCGGGTGGCATTTTACCCTTTCTGGCCTTTTTATTGTGAACTTGCCAAAAGGTTTTTATTTGCAATTATAAGGAAGTGAGGAATCAGAAGCCAATACTGGCTTACTTGCAACATCTTGATTCACCATCTCACTTTGTAAATATTTGCTCCTTTCTAAAATGTGCTATCAACGGACGGAAATCAATGCCTTTTTAATTGGATGGGCTTTTTTTCTCTTGTGTTCGTCATAACATCTGATCCGCATAAGGATTTGCAGTGGCTGTCATCTATTCATGAAAAGATGTTGGGTAGGCTATGTCGATTTTATTTATTCCTTTGTTATAATTCTTGGGAATGTACATTGGGCCTCATGAAAACTTTTATATTTGACACTTGTACTTAACTTGATCACCTTATATGAAAGCAGTAAGTACCCAACGGGGACTAATTTGATCCTTCGGAGAAGACAGATCCTAAATTGCCTTAAAAATTTTGATCCGAGGTTCAATTCCTTTAGCAGATATATACTGACCCAAATAATATACCTCATTTGACTTGCACTTACCCTCCTCAGTGTCAACCCACTCCTCTTAATTATATCCAACAGACTTTATCTAGATTATTGCCATAGACCAGGATGTCATCCTGAAAATATGCAACCCTAGTCATATCTTTAAATGGATTGCTCATCAGTCACTGGAAAAACAGCTAAGGCATATATCAGACCAAAAGGCATATGCACATAATGGTACGCACCCTCTGGTGGTAACAAAATGTTAAGTATCTTGATTCCACATATAGCTCTGCTTGATGGTAAGCATCAGAAATGTCAAGCCACGTGGAGACTGCAGTTCCTTTAAGGGTGGTTAACATCTCATTTATGTTGGGGAGGTGTTGGCGATCAACCCAAATGTTGGCATTTAAATTCACACCTAATCTTAAGTATTTGTCCAGTTTTTGTGCAAGAATAATAGGAGACAACAATTCTGAGCCTTAAATAGGTTCAATTATACCTAAGGCACACAAGGCACTCAACCCGCATTGTGTACCAGTATTGAAATAATGTTAACCTTACCTGCTCATCTTTAAACACACCATGATACTGATTAACCTACTTGCAATCATCCATTGCACACACCAGATCCTATTTTTATTGAAGATCCTTCTCTTAGATATTACTTGAACTTGATTGTTGGGATCCTGCTCTACATTGATGAACTCCTGGAAATTCCTTAATTTCGTCCTCACTAATCAAAGTGTAAGGGGAACTAGAATCACCCATTATTATGACCATCAAACGATTAAGAACTACTTCACAGTAAGGTTGTCTTCTCTTACTAGTGGTATTTTCAGACCTAATTACCACCACATATGGTTAGGAGACAACTTTTATTTCTGGCAACGAGGCCATACTCAGGGCAGCAACACCTGTCCTTAGAACCCAGGTACCCTCACCTCCAGAAGATTCCACCCACCACATTCTAATAAGCCCATACCTAACAGCCACATGCTGCTGAGCAAGGTATTTGGCAGGATTTGGCTATAGGCTAGGCCTAGCGAGCAATTCATTGTGGGGTGGCACAGCCTAGGCAGGCAACCCTTGCTATTCATGTCCTTCAGCTGTTTGAGGCAGGTATTTTTGAATTGTTTTTAGGAAAATATTTATTTTCTATATTTTCCTTTTTTATTTTTCGCAAAACAAATGACAAATTATTGCAAGAAAGCGTTTTTATTCTTTTTGGGACATTTATGACACTGCTGGATTTCCCCCAACACTCCCCTAAAGTCAGTTACCCCCTCATTGCTGTGGAAATTACTTTTTAACAGCCCATAAATCATAATCTTTTTTTAAAAAAATCATAAAATTCAAGATTGCAAAAAATAAATACATTCTCGTTATAAGGCTACCACATTTGAGAAAAATATTCTGATCTGATTACCAGGATTTGTGATTTTCTAAATCAAAATTGTACTTGGCAGAGAAAATGAAAATTCTTTCAAGTCAACAGGTACATTTTTTAAACGCAGTGACATTTCAATAACTATTGAACAGATTTTATATCAAACCAATAAAAAACATGCTATTTGGGTAGAGTTATACTTTCATGCCAATTTTGGTGTGAAGACATTCATCTGTTGTCTCAATATGCATGAGCTAAATTTCCTGCATGGTCTAAAATGCAACACAACTTATTTGACCACCCATGTACCCCGCCCCCCCTGCCCCCACCCGCACAGATATTCACAAAAATGTAGCTGACTACGCTGAGCACTTGCCACTTTTAGCATAAATCTGTCTAAGGAAAAATAAAAAAGAGACTTTTTTAAGGTAATGTGGCTGAACTATAATTAATTACGAAATGACAGATACCCCTGTAAAATATATGAATGTATATGTATGACTTTAGCTTATCAAATATTGCATACATTCATACATATTCTTTTTATAGTAACATTGTTGATTTTTGTTTAATTGTCTTGTGGTTTCCTTCAGCAGTAGGGAGCATTTGACAAGGATAAAGCAAAGGGGCATATTGTAGAGCACAGGAAAAGCGTGCAATCAATCATTTTAGCATAATATGGATTTTTCAAGCTCCCTTGGTCAGAAATTGCCACATTGCTCACTAACAGCAGTTAAGCAAAGCATGTTAGAACATTGCCAGTTGCTATCTATTCCCTCGTTGGATTGGCTTTTTAGCCATCGGCTTGTAATGAAGTTTGTTTGAGTTGTAACACCATTGATCTGTAACTTAAAATATTTATTTCTTAGTTGCTCTGCTTAACAGTAGCTGGAGGGCCGTATGCGAATCAATGATCTGACACTATGATATGAAAGATTATGCAAATATTGATTTTTAAAGAAAATCTTGGTACTCTTCAAACAAGTAAAACCAAGAAGCCTCAATATCAGAAACAGATGTTCTTCATGTACCTATCATTTACATTAACATTTTATACTTTTGAATTAGTCTTGTCAGTCGGAGGAAAGGTAGTAAAATGTCCTTCGACAGACTGGAAGAAGATTCTAAGGGCGTGACTCTAAAAATAATTCATGTTAGTAAATGAAACTTAGCAGGAGAAGTGTATTCCACATTTCGACTTGTATATTTTCTCTTGTGCGTGGAGAAATGTATGATTTCTTTTTAATTAAATTAAAATCCAGGAATAGGAGGTAGCAGCAGGAAGTGCTGTGTTCGAAGACTCTTCTAACACCGAAGCATTTAGACATGTAACTGTACATGATGTATGTACATTTTCGCTTCGGTATTGATGAGCAGAACTAGAACATTTGCACTTGTCCTTTCTTTCTGAAGAAGGAAAATGTTTTTCTACTGCTTCGAATCTACACCCCTTACCCTTTCCAATTGTGGAATTGCACTATGAGTTTATGGATGTGGCACAACGAAAGGCACTGGTAGAAACCCCAGGATAGGATAAGTTTCACAGTGAGAAAACTCAGACATGTTATAGCTGTACATGGGATATAGCAGGCCTGAGGATTACGGGGAAATAAATCTGAGTTGGTAGACAGGAGTGCAGAAGAATATGTGTCTGTGTTGGAAAGATTGTCATGCTTCTGGCGCTCCTGCCTGCCTTGTTCTGATTTGAAAATGCATCAGGCATATTCTCCCTTGAACAACACAAATATACAAACATTTACAGATGTTGATTTATTTAAGACATGCATAGCAAGGAATTAACAAAGACTTCAAGCTCAACTATATTTGAAAATGTACTTCAAGCCAAGTCAAACACCAATAGGACAGCCGCGGCCGGTAGTGGGAGAACCTGCCGGGCGGTGATGTGGGGAGGGGGAGGGCCAGGGTGGGGGGTAGTAATGTACGGACCTTAACAGGTAAGTAAACATATAAATAAGTAAAACGAATTTCGTTGCGTGCACTGCATCACCAAATGTGATACAGTGCGCGCAACGAAATTCGTTTTATTTATTTATATGTTTACTTACCTGTGAAGGTCCGTAATCCATACATTACTACCCCCCACCCTGCCCCTCCCCCTCCCCACGTCAACGCCCGGCAGGTACTCCCACTACCGGCCTCGGCTTCAATAGGAGTAAATGAACAAGTTTCTGTTTGAAGAATCAGGCTCATTATGCTGTCCCTGTTATGTTCCTTATTAACACCCCCTCCTCGAGTTACAAATAGTGGGGATATAGGTAAATCTATAGGGCAGAGTTACCTGGGGTTAGAAGGGGAACCCTAAGGCTCCCATTAGAAATAAGGAATGCTCTAAGAATCAGTAATTCTAGTCTTTAATACCATGTGAAATTACAAACTTCCTTATTATTTCACCCACAGGCTTCACCTGCTTCGAGCAGGGGGAGTTTCTGGGTGAGACGCCAAAAAAGCCGCGGAGTTACCATGAATCTTAGAATCCCGATTTGGTAAACAATGCATGTTATCATCCAGATCGAGATTACTGGAGCCTTTGTAAGCACCCCTTAGGAGTTTAACTTGCTTGTTGCTCCTGATGGAGCAGATTCTATCTGGAGTCAGGCATTGTTTATTTTTATGCTTCAGACAGACTGCATTTAAATTGCCACGCACATTTTGGTGCAAGTTAAAAACATGGCACATGAAAAATATGAAAGTGAGGCCTAGTCAGTCTGAAATGCTTGTGCTGAATTAACATGTGTTTTTGCAGTGTAGAGAAAAGTGGCCTTTCAAGCTTTGAAGATTAATAGAATGTGTTTCTCTCTTCCCAGCTCATCCTTGTAATCTAAATTCACTATTTCTGTTTTAAGAGACTTTGGCTTCTTGCGTATTTAAAAAAATATATATATATACTTCAGTTTATAACACCTCTTTTTATAATGTATGTGAATTAACAAATGCACCAAACACTACACATGGTACTAAGGGGCATATTATCAAGGGGGTTTATCTCCGCTTTTTTGGCTTTAAAAGCCAAGAAAGCGGAGATAAAATTATCTCCCTATTACCTAGCTGTCACTAACACCAGTTAGCGACCGCTAGTAGGAGATAGCAACCATCTTGGGCCCCACTTTGCATGTCAGTGATATTTATCACTAATGACATGCAAAGTGGGTGTGCCAAGATGTTAGCGACTGGAAACAGTCGCTAACATCGCTATCTCCTATTACCAACTTTTGGAGATATTCGCGCTAAGCGCGAATATCTCCAAAAACTAACACCTGCCCTGAGCAGTTCTTAGCCATGTTATCCAATGGGAGGTGGATAACATGGCTAAGAGCATTAGCTCGGTAATGCATGAATATCGCTGACTTTTCAGCGATATTCATGCATTGCGGCCGTTTTTTATTGCATTTGCGATAAACCTTGATAATAGCAAGGTTTATCTGCGATAATTTCTGACGATGCTTAGCGGTAAAAAATTCGTTGCTAAGCATCGTTAGCGATAAATATCGCTTAACGTTGGTAATATGCCCCTAAATGCTTTTTTTTAATGAAAAGCTATCTAAACATTAAAGCATGTTGCTGTGTGCGCTGTATTAACTGTGTGCGCTTTTAAAATTCACACTGATGCAAAATAATGTTATGTTATAGGTTGCACATTTTTGCATGTTGTACATAACCAATCATAAAAGCTGCTTTAAACTAATAGCTTGGCTAGGTAAACATGTATAAGGGGTATTAATTAGTATGAGGGAGAGAAACATAATGGCGGATTTACATGAAATTAATATTATCTTTAGTGTTTGTTTTGTTTTGGGCCTACAATTCAATGGCTGCCTGTGAATCAAGCAAGGCTGTGACTTGCATTAAAAGAAGAGATCATGCGCAGACTGTGTCAGCTTTCCTCAAGACATGAAGGAGTCAAGGCCACTGAACTGTACATTCTTGTGAATGTGCCAATGTACCAGTGTTAGTTAAAATATCCGTCCTGCAGCAATGTGACAGGAAGGAGGAATTAGAATGAAACATTTTTCCTAGTAAATGTTGCAAAAGCATATAAAATGTATTCATAATTTGCCCTTCTTTTGTTAAAACTGGTATGCTCTAGAATTTTAAAATGAGTCAGGATAGTGAGACCTCATGCCATTGTGGCTGACCAATCATGCACAAGTTTTCCTGAAGATACAAAATTTTTGTGTAGTCTGCCAAGAATTAGAGTATAAATAATTACCTCTTTGGAGGCGTGGTTGGCTTTTTGCTCACTTTTGGCTTAGGCTCTGCTTCATTCATATGGGTTAAGTACGAGAACGTCGCGGGAAGAGATTGCTAAGGGTAAAGATTGCGTCCGAGGAGAAAGAGGGTTCCCTTACTCATGTTTGTTTCAGAGAGTCCTTGCACGTCATATTTTGGCACGGCAGGCCACATTCATTTGAGGTCGTGTGAAGGGCGGACTGTTTTGCTCTTTAGACACAGACAGGAGCAGAGAGTACAGCTGATTAGGATAGAATTAGATGCTAAACTTTAAGTTTATGCTTTGACTAATTAATTAGGTCTGAAAAGATTTATTTGTCTTCTGTATTTATTTCTCTTTATAGGAGATTTTTGCAAACTATGTAATTATTGATTAGCCTTGCAAGACTCTAATTCTCAGAAACTCTGTAAGAGTTTTGACTGAAATTTTGCGCCACATTTTCTTTTCTACATGCAATGCTTATATGCAGACTGTGATATGTTCTGTATTAATGCTATTTTTCCTGTTTTCCAAATTCTGTAACCTAATTGATATTTTATTAATGAATAAAGGGTTAGAGAAAACCTTAACTTTAAAATACTCAACAACTCTCTTCATTGGCTAAAATATTAATTGTATTTTTGACCGTTCTTGTTTATTTAAAGTCTCCTGAAGGTAATACATGATGTCATGGGCCTAACACCTTTTCAGCGGTAAATTAGAGGTAGCATGAGGGTTTCGCATTGAGAAATTACCAGAAGAAATTACCGCTGCATAACTCCCAACTGAAAAAAAATAACTATGTTACCATTTCGTATCTGTGACACAGATAATTGTCTTGCACAAAACGGAAACATTTATGACATTATAAATTACGTGTTATTTTTCTTATTTAATCACTTAGCTGCTGAACTCTAGCCTCCTACACAGCTAAGCCTTACTGCAAAAATTAAGAACATTTTAGTGTAGGGGAATGAAAGAATATTCTGATTTTTTATTTACTCTCAAGAAGTCTGTGAAAATATCCAAAATAACTTGTGCAAAGGTGATACTCAATGTATTTATTAGAACGCTTTTCTGAAAGGTGGTCAATATTTTCTATTTTTTCATTTTCTACCAGCTTGTCTTTGTGGAGAATATCCATATGAAAGCTACAAGTGAACTTAGTAAGTTACATATTTCTGAAAATGTGACTTATTTTACACGGTAACAGGTGGCTAGTCAGTCCACCAGCATGGCCATGCCTATCTCCTGTGCACCCCAAAGGAGCAGTAGTACCACATGCCATATTTCGAGAATTTTGCCAACCTGTGTGGCAGATGCACAGGGTGCCATGTCTTTTATCCACACTCCGCAAACTTTCTTTTGTTTTCTCAAACAAATTCCATAGTGAAAGTTTGTTTCAGTAAGACCGTGAACAAAACAATGGTCCTCACAAAAGGAAAGTTTTTTCCTTGCATATCCCTGCCAAGGAACCAGATAAAAAGTTAATTCTCTGACTCTTTAAAACATTTATTACAAATCATCGGTAAAGTCAGATTTTTCCAAATATTTTACAAAAGGTACTTTTAAAAAGTAACCTTTAACTTCCCTAAAGCCTCTAGAAGCCCATTTACCTGAGCTTCCGACTTTCACACAGGAGCTGAATGGCTTCTTGATGAGGTGTAAATTTGCTCCTAGATCTGAGACAAAGGCACTTGGTGTGTATTTAGGTGAAGAGGGGGACCTTGGGATTGGTTGCAGTAGGAACAAAGGCACTGCTGCAAAAATGGATAGGGTTACCCCAGGAGTCTTTTCTCTATTGGTTAGAGAAGGCAAGGTATCCCCACTAGCTACTGCCAGGCATACATGTGGCACCCCTGGATACTTTCTTCAGAACACACCTGTGAAAGACAGAAAAAGAACTGCACCTGCTGCGAGATCTGTGAGAAGAACTCATAGGCAGTGCTGTTATGATTTTATTTGAAAAAATATATTCTTACTACCTTAATATGTATGATCAAATATGTTCGGTCTATGTACTTAAAACTCATATGGCTGGATTCAGAAAGTTAATCATACACTTTAGTGTAAGTTTGCTACTTTTTTGGTATTCAGAAATTCCAAGTTTATTCTACTAATAGTAATTTTATGACTGTGGAGACTCCACAGTTGGGATGGACAACTCCACACATAAACAGATAGGACAAGCCTATCTTTTTTCTGTGCATAGTCTCCGTACAAAATACAATTATTAAAGTTAAACTCATAGTTTTGAAAACCCCAAAACTTACACATAAGTGCACGTTTAACTTTCTGAATTTGTAAATTAAAATTAAATGTAAACACTGCTACCTAGCGTTGGTAAAGAAAAAGTAAGAGAGCATGATAGATATGTTATATTTTGAAGCTGTAGGCACATCAGTCACCCTCGTAAAGAGCTTTGTGGTTTTAAAGTGTAGAAAATAATAATACATTACAAATGGTATGCACAAAAGGTAGGGCAAAGTGCACCTTTATGGCTTCGTGGGTATGGCTTGTTCAATATTAAAATGCATTGTTTAATAGAAACAGTACTAAAGCTGGTAGCAACAGATTTATTTCATATGCTAACAATTACCATGTCCATTATATTTCGAGCCAAGGTAATTGTATTGCGTGGATAAATCAATGGTACAACGGTTTCATGAATACTGAGCAACTGTTAGGATAGCAAATGATATGTGTGAATTTGTGGAATTGCTGTGACAGCACCAAAAATTCAGAGAAGCTATAAAGTCATCCCCAAGAGGAGTTGTGCAGAAAACACAGGGGCATATTATCAAGTGAATTATCGCTGTTTTAGCGGCCATTTTCAGCAGAAAAGTGGCGATAATTCTATCGCAGTATCAACAAGGGGACGCAAACGCGTGTTTCCTTGTTTTAGCAGCCCATTAAACGCCACTTTGCATGTCAGCGATGAATATCACTAATGACATGCAGAGTAGGTGTTCCCTTTCATTTCTCCTTTGAAATCCGCACTGACATGGCAGCGCAAGATTATCAAGCCTCAAGCAAACCTGCAATGCAATAAAATAAACTGCGCTAACCGCGGTTATCGCAGGTTTGTAACTCCTGGTCAGAAACTGACCTAGTCATACTTTTAATGGCAGGTGGATTGTATGGCAGAGGCAAGGGGGCATATTATCAAGGAAACTCAATAAATATTGCATTTCCCGCTTTGCGCGATTCTGTTTGTAGCTGCTATCGCTGGATGTAATCGCCCTGGAGATGTGCCTTGATAATAATGCGATATCTCGGCGATTAAATCTGACGATATGCGGAGTTAAACAGAATCGTGCAAAGTGGGAAATGCAATATTTATTGCGTTTCCTTGATAATATGCCCCACAGTTCCAAGTATGATAGATTTGTGTTTGAAAAAACTGCTGTTCAAAACAGCAGTGGATGTATTCTCACAATTGTTACACTAGGGTTGATTCATAAAGTCATTTATGAGTACAGGAGGTAGTACTAAGAGGGTACTTTTTTCATACTCTTACATCCCTTTGTGAATTTGCCACAAAATGACCAAACCCTAGTAGTAAATGTTCAAAGAGGGTATGGTCTTTTCTATTTGTAATTAACTGTATACCAATATTCATTGGATTTTCCCATTTTAGACATTTTGTGCTAATTCTCATAGACATGCAAGACTGTGTCAAAGAGTGCCTCACCAGTAGTATTTTACGTACACAAAAATGCTTTTCTGAAGAGGCTGCAACATATATACAGGGTTTATTAGATGATACAGTCAGCTGCCGAAGCTCTGGAAAATAAAATTCATTTATCTGAAACAGTTTCAGCTTGTTGACAGTATTTTCAGTGCTGAAGACATCAGTAAATATGGAATTGTTTAGTCCTTGGCACGTAAGATTGGGCCATAGCCAGCAGCGGCCAGTGCAGGTAAGAGCAGTGGGGCTGGTTGAGGGATGATTTCAACAGACGACGAAGGAAAATTAATTATTTATTTAACTTTCCCTTGTGATCGTCTGCCGAATCCCCTTCCAACCCGGCCCCCCTCGCCCTTACTTGCACAGCCGTAGCACATCACAAATGGTGAACTCACTACATTTCATGCTCATCCTCATAAATCTAGACTTTATACTCAGGACTACAGTGAGAGAATTGCAAATGTTGTCTCATACTACTATTTGAGATGAAAAATGATGTGAAATTGGTAAATATGTTTATTTGTTTCATAATTTGAAGTCATTTCAAGAATCATTGGAAAGTGTTCTGACTTGCCAGTGGTACATCCAGCAGAGTTTCATGATTTATGGGAGTGTTTTCAAGTGTGAATTTGAATTGTTCTATTGTAATGTACTATGGGATGCAAGATGGCAATTGCCTAGGGCCACCTCACCTAGAGCTCCCATCCTATAGTCCCTAATTAACTTAGAGGCAACGGTACCAGGCGGCTGCTGGTCCTTCGGGTCTGAGCAGCTGGTGGCTGGCGGCAGGAGTGCGGCTTGTGACAGCGCACTGACGGATGTTCTTTCAGACAGTGACATGGCCAGGAGCCCTTCAGGACGCAGGAGAAACTCTCGATAGCGGCACTGCCTTCGGAGCGGAGGGGGCGAAGGAAGTGTGGAGAAGGAGCAGCTCAGCAGCGCTCTGCACAGTGGCCGCTAGACTCGCCTGTTCAATCGCCGATGCCCTGCAAGTGTAGTTGGACCACATGGTGAAGAAACTGAGACACCCCTGAAACGTGTGGGGTGCAGGACCCGGACGTCGTCAGGGGGAAAAATATGCTGTAATGCCTCAAAAAATGAATAAGCAAGCCAGAGAACTGCAATGCATTTACAGGGCCCAAGACAGGAGTCACCCCTGGCACCAACAACAAAAGTGGAGGTAAGCCTTGCACGGTTCAAAATTGGCTTGAAAGTACATGGCACAGGGGAAAGGAGAAACTTGACGGAAAAACAACAAGTCGGAACTAGGAAAACTTTGGTGGCTAAGACAGGAGAGGAAATTACTCTGCCACCTCTGGGAGACAGCTTGGTCCCCCTATCAATCTCACTTGATCAGGTTAACTCCACTGTCCCTCCTCAAGCAGTTATCACAGACTTTTTTTAAATTAAAGAAGGAGGGATGAGACATATATCAGGGGGGAATGGTTCCGTCATGAGCATCGGTGCCCCTGTGCTCATGACTGAACCATTCTGTCATGAGGACAGGGGCAGGAAATCCCTCTGCTGCAGACAGCTGAGGGATTTCCTTCTCTCCCCCAAAGCCTCTGGAGCTGGGGAAGAGCTTCCCCAGCTCCCCAGGCCCCCTCCCTGGTTTCTGTGCAATGACGATCAGCGCGCACGTCGCGCTGTCGTCATTGCACAGAAAACAAAACTGAAATCAGCCTTTTGGCTAATTTCAGTTTCACTTTCTATGTGCTCAGGGGGCTATCTCAGCCCCCCGGGCATGTATAAAGACGGGAGAGGTATCATTAGAAAGAGGAGAATCTGCCCCACCTACAAAGAAATAGCCACAGTGTTTCTGCCACCCTTGGGGGTATATCGGGACAACACCCCCCGATATCCCCCCCAGGGTGGCAGAAAGCTGACCAGGCATGGAGTTGTTTTTAGCAATATGCCTACCTGTGGATTTTGGGCCCTAGTGCAGCTGGAACTTAGGGAACCCTCGCAAACCTGTACATTTTTTAAAACTAGACATGCAGGGGAATCCAGGATGGGGTGGCTTTACTCGCTCTCACCAGGTTCTGTTACCGACAATCCCTTGCAAATCCAAAAATGTGTTTAAAAAAACACATTGTCCTCACATTTCTGTGGTGGAAAGTTCTGGAATCTGTGTGGATCTCTCCTTAATGCGTTTTGGGCACTTGCACGTCATGGGTACCCACGTAAGTAAGGTACCATTTTTATCGGGAGGCCTGGGCGAACACTGGGTGGTAGGAAATTTGTCGATCCATGTAGATTCCAGAACTTTCCCACATAGTAATTTGAGAAAAAAGTGATTTTTTCAGCTAAATTTGAGGTTTACAGGGAATTCTGGGTAGGAAAACGTTAGGGGGCCCATGCACTAAGCCTACCCACACAAGTGAGGTACCATTTTTTTATCGGGAGACTTAGGGTAATTAAGATTTGTGAAGCATCTGTTATTACCTATTGACTTTTGATGCATTTCTACCTTCCAAATGAAAGACAATGAGTAATTTTGAAAAATGATCCATAATTCCCATGCTAGTTATGAGTATTCTCAATTTCGGAAATGTGCAAATATTACTGTTTCTAAACTCCATATTTTGTTCCCATTTCAGAAATACATAAGTGTCTTTCATACCGATTTTCCATATATACATTTTCCCAGAATAATTCCTATATACCCGGGACATAATAAAAAACCATTGCAAGTCGCTGCTCAATTTTTGGCTCTGGGTTCGTTGGGTTCTTGGTGAACCTACAAGTCCTATATATCCCCACAACCAGTAAATTCCAGCGGATGTAACAGTATATTGCTTTCAAACATGTGTCATAATTACAAGAAGTTACATGTGGAAACGTTGACAGAAAAGGCTGTTTTTTCCAAGTAATTTTCAATTTTTCCTATATTTAACTGTTAGTTTCTATAAAGAAACCTTGAAGGTTCTACGAAAATGACCCCTTGGTGAATTCAGAATTTTGTCTAATTTTCCAAAATGTATAGCTTTTGTGTATCCATTATTGATTTCATACCCATTTCTACCATTAACTAGAAGGAGGATGAAAGCACAAAAAATAGCAAATATAGGCAATGTCCCAAAAAAATGCCAAAACTGTGTAAATAATGTTGGTTTTCTGACAAAAGTCTGCTTGTCCCTAACAGCTGGGAAGATGGTGATTTCAGCACCACAACCCCTTTCTTTTTTGATACCATTTGCAAGGGAAAAAAAACAAAAGCTTTCATCTGTAGCCTTTTTTTGCATTTTTCACAATAAAAAAAAATGTTCTGTATCTTGGCTAATTTCTGGGTCCCCTCCAGGGCAATCCACAATCCCTGAGTACCTTTAGAATCCCAATGATGTTGGGAAAAAAGTACCCAAATTTGGCGTGGGTACCTTATGTGGTCAAAAGGTTACAGGGGCCTAAGCACGAACAACCCCAAATAGCCAAAAAAAGGCTTAGCACAGGGGGAAAAGTCCTAGCAGCAAAGGGGTTAAGAAAGCCTTCCCAGAACGCACCGGCTGGAATTGGGAAAATTGAAGTTCAGAGGGTCCTCCAGTTCCCTTTCACTCGCCGCTAAAGTACACAGCCTGGTAGAGACAGAAACCAACCAAGAGCTATTTTGGTTTTCTTTGATAACTTTATGCTGAGACAGGCAACATTTGAAAAAGCCCCACCAGACGCCAAACGATAGTAGAAGGTAATTTGTGGGCAGGTAGTCAAGCCTTATCAGGAGGCTGGCTTCGAGGCTTTCCTGCTTGCGCCAGCCAGGCATAAAACAATAGTGAGAGGGGCAGTAACATTCTTTACCTCTGACATAAAAGCCAGAGAACATCTGGATAAGGTACTATCAGAAAGAAACTAAAAACTAGAAGGAGGTTTTTCCCACTATTTGGTTCCCCTAAGGGTTGGTTATCTACCTAGGAATCTCCTCAAAACTCTGTAGTCTCTGATTTGTCTTTTCTTCTCTTTTCTGGGCAGCAAGATAGTATAATTTTGAATAGCCTGTATCAATTGTACACAATGGGAAAAGGGTAGCAAGTGGGAATATAGGACAGGGAGCTTGGGGTGGCACTGTGCCATCAACATCACACACATGGTTGGTCTGACTGCTTTCTATGTTGAGTGAGAGGGGAGGGTTGGGTGAATTTAAAAGCACTTGAATGGACTTGTAAGTTACAGCAAAATGTGGAATTTACCACTAAGGCTTTGGCAGTATTTGGTCATTGAATCCAGCATGCATACGAAACTTGTGGGGGGTCTCCGGCTTCAAGATTTTGACTCCATTAAGGTTGGGAGGTGGGATGGCAAAATCTGGCACAAGCTAATGGCTAAACTATGCATTGGCATTATCAATATTTGTGGCTTGAATGATAACACTTCAAGGAGGAAAGTACAAGGAGAATTAAAGGTCTTGAGGCCAGACGTGTACTGTTTACAGGAAACACACACAACCCGGAACAATAGCAACCTTCTGAATGTATTACGTTTGAAGGATGTCTGTCATACAACACAGGAAGTTAAGACTAAGGTGGTAGCAATATTAATGAAAGGCGATAGTGTCCCACCAGGGAGAAAATTAGCAGATAGAAATGGTAGATGGACGATACTGGAATGTATTAGGGGGACGTTGTCCTGACACTCTGCTCAGTGTATGCTCCAGTTTTAGATGAACCCGGGGTATTAGATTTTCTAGCTACTGAATTATCTTCCTAGACAGCACCCTATGTAGTATGTGGGAATTTAAATATATACAGTTCTAAAATAGGCTCAGACAATGAATGCTGCTCTGCAGTGCACCTATTTCAGTGATGGGGTTGATGCCAGATGTTAGGAACATGTTTTTAAAAAAAATCTAAATAAAATATTAAAAATGTAAATTAAAAACATTAAAATTATTTCTAAGGAACAGTTTTTAAAAAGTTAAAAAGAAAAAAATTATATCTTTTTTTAAATATAATTTTTTTACATAAAAATGAAATTCCATAAAATGCAAATATTTTTTTTAAAGAATTAAAATTAAAACTAGAATAAAAAAATGTCAATAAAAAAAATAAGATAAGTGAAAAAATCTGCAAGCATAATAATGTATTAAACATTATCATTGTCAACCATCCAGGCAAACCTATGGCAAAGGGCCACACTGGCTGGACGCACAAATTGGCTGCCAGCCAGTGCAACATGGTCATCAACAACAACTAACAACGAGCAAGAAAGCATGGTCATAATTTCAGAAAAGACATGTAGGCCTATGGCAAAAGCACAGTGGTTAGTTGCACAAAAAGGCCACCAGCGACATGGTCATAACAACAACAACCAGCTAAAAGGCATGGCTGCAAACATCCAGGCCTATGGGTAAAGAACACTGGCTGGTTACACAAAATGGCTGCTAGACACATGGTCACAAGAACAACAACCATCAAAGAGGCATGGCTACAAACAGAGAAGACATCCAGTACCCATGGCAAAAGCACACTGGCTGGTTATACAAAATGTCCACCAGCCACATGGGCATAACAACCAGCAGGGAGGCCTGGAAAACAAAGAACACATGCAGGCCTAAGGAAGACACTGACTATACAAAATGGCTGCTGGCCACTTGGCATGACGAACAACAAAGGCAAACGGTGGCCTATGGCAGGTACACATACACACACTGGCCAGACAAAAGAGGCATGGTAACACGGAGAACACAGCATTAATTCTGCAATGTCAACAATGAAAATGAACAGGGCTCAAAATGTTTACAACACACATCATCCCCCAAAGCCATTACACCACCTATACACTGTTTGCAGGGGAAAAGGTGAAGTACCACTTAAAAAATAATTTTGCATTTAAATCCAATGTCATCCATGGTCTAAATGATATTTCAATTCCACAGACACCACAGAAACAGTTGTTTCATGCGGCCATGATTAGTATAGGGCCTACCGGCTGGAAGGCAATTGGGCAGACTAGGTCACAAACTGAATTAAATCAATTTTGGAAATGTCTTAAAAAAGAGAGAGAAAATGTAATAAACTGTGCAACATTTTTCCTTCACAGAAGAAGAAAAATTAAATGCAAAAATCTACTAGGCCACTACTAAAACTGCAAGCCACCCACCACAGCAAATTTAAAAAAATCAAATAAAACTACAAATAAATCTAGGTGCATGCCCCCAATCAAAATAGGCCTGGGTGGCAAATTCCGTGGAATTTGCGGAATTTGGGTAATTCTGCGTTCCGCGGAGAACGCAAAATTGCCCAAAATTCTGCTTTCTGCGATTTCGCAACATTTTTTGCTTGTTCGCGTACTCAAAATGCGTGTTCGCGAAATATTTCCCCTCAAGCACGCAAACAGCGAATGCGAACAGTAAAAAAGCATCGCAAACTAGCAATTCCG
This sequence comes from Lissotriton helveticus, assembly GCF_964261635.1. Lineage (NCBI taxonomy): Eukaryota > Metazoa > Chordata > Amphibia > Caudata > Salamandridae > Lissotriton > Lissotriton helveticus. The sequence goes on along the minus strand of NC_136060.1, from coordinate 65,170,031 downwards.
CGTGTTCGCGGAATTTCTGCGTGTTTACGGAGATTTTTTACAGTTTCACGGACATTTGTGTAACGCGATTAGGCAAATTCCGCCCAACCCTAAATCAAACAAACAACAAACTTATACACCTGCTTTTCAACTTACTTGTGATATCTCAAAAACAAAGTCCTTATTTCCAATGGCATGTATGTAGCAGACAAGGAGAATGATCCTTCCAGCTCCCAGTCACAATGAAAAATGACCAGGAGAGGGACAAAGCACTGGTTGGAGTCTCTGGGGCACTTTCTTCTGGTGGGAAAAAAAAAGTTTAAAAAAATGGCTTCTAGCACAATGCAAAATACTCAGCAGTTTGGGAAGGAAATCCACTCCAATGCCTCTCAGCTGCATTCTCAAACAGAAAAGCTGCTTGGCCGCTCCATTTGTGATCACGATCAGCACTAAGGATGCTAGATTGGTGCCGTTGTGACTGGAAGTCATGCCAGTGAGTGTGAAGTCTCGTGGGAGCTCATTAAAAGTGTGAGAAGTCTTGCACATGCTCTCAAGAGGCCCAAGAGTCTTTTAGCACTCGAGGCTGATAACCAAAAGAAAACTGGAGCATGCAAATGAAAAAAAAAACTCAGCTTCGTGCCTGAATGGCTGAATTCAGGAAGTCAGCGTTTCTACGCAGAAAGTGGAGTGCTTGAATTCCGCAAACTCCAAGAGCAGAGCGGAGTTTCCTGCCTGTGTTTACTGCAGATCGAGAGCCCAGGGTTTACTTTTGTGCCTCAGACTCAGAGACACAAAGGAATATTGAACAAGTCGCAATGGAGCCTACAGGGGGGGTCCCTCCCCCGCTTCTGTTTCTCTTCAGCTCCCACCAGCTTGCACTCCATATGTTCTGGTCCCAGCTAATGTTCCATCCATATTGTAGTCAGCCAATGAAAGCTTCCAACAACTTTAAAACAAGGTTGTTCACTAGCAGAGTGCAATTTAACGCTAGTTAGTTGAAATGGTAATGGTCAGGAGAGTAAAATGGATTGACAGTGACCTGAAATTATGGGCAGGCAACTGTATAGTTGTAATTTATGTTCTGCTCATACAGCAGCAACATTTTAACTAAGACCCAGTTACCTCTAGCAGAATCTCAATGTTGCTATTAGGTTTATTTTACAAGCCTGTGAATTTGGGGCTAAACAGCCAGATGAATCCATGCCAAGGGGGTCACACCCATAACTGATCACATTCATGCTTGGAAAAAGAACCCTAATATCCCATTGTCCAATCGATACAATTTGCTGAGTAGGCTCAATGATCAAGATTTATTGGGGGTGGTAAAACTCAGTAAGAAATTGTTGAAAGCGCTTCACAAAGTTAGGGTACTTAAGGCTTTACGTTAGAATGTTGCTGGGGTGTAGTTGAAACTTGATGACCCAGTTTTGCTTAAGACCCTCACTTCTTCCAACATTATATGGCTGCAAGAAATCTGGGACACACTCAGGGGTCTCGACTTGGATTGCTATGTCACCTTTACCACCAATACGCTCCATCATCCAGTGGGAAAGTACGTGGGGAGTTTAGCAACTTTTGTTAAGCTGAACTTGATGAAAAAAATAGAAGAGGTTTCAGTTAATTTCCATGGTATTCTTGGGGTTCTTCTCTGCTTTGCTAATAACTTTGGCTTCTTGTGCATTAATGTGTACAATGTGACTCATGACAAAGAAACAGACAATGTGGTAATGATGCTGAGACAGTTGCTAAACACTTTTTACATCTCACATTCAACCAAATATATTGCACTGATGATACTTGGTGATTTTAATCTGCATCCCTGGATGGATTCGGCAATGATGGTCAAGTTCATCTTATACATATGGTACAGGAGGATTTGATGACTCATATATATTCTAATTTTAATTTGATTAATCTCCTAAATGCAAGTTATGTGCTCTCAGAGCACTGTGCTCCGACATTTAAAGGTCACAATACTCGTTCCTTTAGTGACTACATATATTTCTCAGATTGTTTATATTCCTCCCTGATAAGCTTTACAGTGGACTGGAATTTCCTCAATGACAGTAACCCCTTCTTTTCAAGCTTTCACTGGTATATGAAGCAGATGGATCAGCACTTTCTTTTTAAAACCCTGATCCTTTGTATAGACCAAGGGCAGACACTGCAGTGGGACATGGTAATCTTGGGGTTTTTAATGCCAAGCTGGCCTTGCCCTGCCAATCTGAAGTTCACATTTGTCTGGATATAGAGTCCTCCCAGGACAGTATTTTAAAGGTGTTTGGCATACTATGTGTCCATATTAAGTCTGCTTTTAACAAGCCGGAGTTGCTAAGTACTCCAGCACCAGGGGGTTGGTTTGATAGGAACTGCACTAGAGCACACAAGGTTTACTTAGTAGCTCTAAAAAAAACCTCCATGAGACAGCCATGAGGTGCAACAACATAGAGCCATATATAGAGTACCCCTTTAAAATGGGAAGCTTGAATTCAAGGAGTTGTGGGAAAACCTTCTGACAGCTAGTTCTTTGTTGCCATGTTCCGGAGGGTCATAAACCACCTGTTCTTTTTATATGGATCAGGTATCCGATCATAGAACAATTGTTCTGGCCCAGGCTTGGATGAGTAATTTTACCCCTTTATACTGTGGTGAGGACTTAGAACTGCCTAACACAATTGCAGCTGAGGGGGACAAGTTGAAATTTCACCGGAAAGAGGTAAGAGATGCAATCTTGTCCCTCTTCTCAGGCAAGGCTCCAGGTGTGAATAGGATTCCGGAGGACTTGATTAAGTCCCTAGTGGACCTATGGACCCCTCTTCTCACCCTACATATTAATGCATCTGTTAGTAGTTCTTTATGAGAGGAATTCTTAGTTGACAGGACAGACCACTATTGTATCACCTTCCTCGTCCTTGAATCGGTCAGAGCAAGCAGATCCCAACCTAAGAACCCAAAACTGTTGAAAAGATCTTTACGGAACATCAACTCGCAAGACCTGTCAGTGCTTTTTGAAAACATATTACCCCCCCCTATGAACATTTCGGATGTCAATGACCTTACGGCCCACTATAACCACGCAATGCTTAATATTCATGACTCAGTGGCACCGCTTCAGCTCAAAAAAGTGTCCTCTAAACTCTCCAAACCGTGGTTCAATGATAGTCTTAATGCCGAAAAAAGAAATTTAAGACTTGCAGAAAGGAAGAGGCGTTCATATCCCTCTCTTGAACATCATTGCCACTTGAGATCCTTGCAAAGCATATACAATAAACGAATTAGAGGCTCGAAGGCCACCTTCTTCAGAACTCAACTTGATCAAGCAAAAAATCGTCCTAAAAACTGTTCAAACTTATTAAGTCCCAAGCTAACAATCATCCTAATCTCTCAGCTCTGTGTCAAAGGACACTGCCGAACTGTGAATAATTCTGTTTTCTTCACTGAGAAGATTACTAAGATCGAAACGGAATTACCCTCGGCCCGAGATCACCTCTCGAATGGTCAGCTGAACACCCTTTGCTACTCAGACTCAAAATTACTGACCATGTACAGCCTTTCCTGCCCAAAAACAATGCATCTGGAGTCTGTTGCAAACCTTGGATGAATCCACTATTTGCAAAATGCTGTTGACTTTGAAACCTTCCACTCACCACAATGACCCTCTACCATAGAACCTTTTCTCGGAAGTGAGATCCTCCTTACTAACATTCTGTACAAGGATCATCAATGATTCATATACACAAGGTGCTATCCCGGATTGCCTTAAAGCAGGTCAAGTTACCCCGCTCCTAAAGAAACCAAATGCTGATCCCACAGTCCTTCTTGACTTTGGCCCAATCACTATTATCCCACCTTGGCAAAACTCCTGGAGAAATGTGTGCTCGCCCAACTTTGTAATCACATCAACCATTTCCAACTCCTGGACCACTGCCAATCTGGTTTCTGCCCAGGCTGTAGTACAAAGTCGGCGCTAACGCACATCATGGATGATGCGCTGAGAATATTGGAACCCAATGAGTTGGGCCTATTGTTACTCCTGGACCTATCATCAGCATTTGATACTGTTAAACATGATCACCTAATGGACCTCCTGGAACACAGGATGGGGCTGTCTGGGCCTGTATTAAACTGGTTCTCTGAGTTCCTTCGGAACAGAACCCAAAGCTTCAAGGTGAACCAATCTGTGTCCCATCCTGAACCGGTCACCTTGGGGTTATCCCAAGGTTCAGCACTGTTCCCCACACTCTTTAACTTGTTCATGGAGCCTCTGACAGAAATTCTAAAATCATCCAGCCTTCATTATCATATGTATTCCGGACAATACCCAACTATACCTGAAGATAGCATCCCCCGAAGACATTTAGTCCCTCAACTCAGTCCTGATGGAAACTCAAAGATGGTTGACACGTAATCACCTTAAGCTAAATGCTCTTAAAACCAAATTCTTACTGATCTCACCTCACAACCAATCCCTCATCATGGAACAATGGTTAAAGCAGATGACTGCTTTTAATTGTAGACTGCACCTCGTGGTCTCGGCATCCTCTATGGGCGTCATTCTAGACAAAAGCCTGAACATGCAGAAGCACATCAGTTCCCTCTCCAAAGGAGCGAACTTCCACCTCAGCTTACTTAGGAAACTCAAACCCTTTTTTTCCCTGCCCATGACCTGAAAGTGGCGGAACAAGCATTAGTGATTTGATTTCAGAGCTGGACGATGGTAGCGCAACTCATTGTGGCCTGCCTAGAGTGAGGACGGCTCCTCTCATGTTTACCCTCATTTCCGCTGCTAGGCTCTTAACTGGCACAAAAAAATACCACTACATCTCTCCGGACTTGAGGGACCAAAACTGGCTACCACATGAAGCTCGTATATAGTTCCAAAAATTACATGCATGGCTCACAAAGCCATCCACTTCAAGACCCCACTGTACCTCGCACAGAATCTGGAGCTCTTCTGTGGTTCTAGAGCCTCCAGAAGCACTGGTATCCTTTTGCTAAAACCACAAAAATTCAAGAAAAAAAAGACATATAACCGAGCCTTCCCTGGTATGGCTCCATGGATCTGGAACGCCCTCCCCCCGGATAGCCATGGTGAACTCTTCCACCGTTTTCTTCAAAAAAGAAGGATAAGGGCTCTTGATGAATACATTTCTACCTTAGCCTGGTCCCTGCATCTGATTCTGGGTCAATAGACTTGATTTTGACACAGCCACCTGGCTCTCAAGTTTGTCGGTCAATTCTAGAATGTGATTTTATCGCTGTGTTGATTCTGTTGTGTTTACTTTTCCCTCACGAGAATATTGGTCAATCATAGAAGTTGACTTTGTCGCTTGGTTTAATCTATATGGTTTGCTTATACCCTTAGTGATGCATAATCTGTAAAGCACTCTGATACCCTCGGTCGTCATGTTTGCGCTATATAAACCTTTTAAAAATAAATAAATAAATGGTGTCATTTTGTGATAGTGCCTGATTTTAGGAAGTGTGACAGGAAGGATCCAGCATTCTACAGACCTATTTCGTTAATTGACACTGAGGTCAAAATCATTGGTTGAATTATCTTGGAGCAACTCACCCATTTGGCATATGAACACAGTATACTGTCTGACCTCCAGTATAGGTTTAGGTTTGATAGCAGAACTTAACCTGCATCTTTTAATTAATACACCTAGGCTAAAAGAGGGTCAATACATCTTACCTTCATGGACCTCAGCTCTGCCTTTGATAGGGTTAACAGTGATAAGCTCTGGGCAGAGCTGGGGTGCATGGGAGTGGAACCCCTTCTGATTGCCTTTTTATAGTATGAGAAACCAGGACCTGTTCACGGTGTCCAACCACTTTTTGCCTCCAGTTTGACTATTACAGTACTCTGATTGTGCCCAGGGCTCTGTTAACCAGACCCAGGACCTGTGCTCTGATGAAACGTACATGGTAATTAGGTTTAATTACAATTAGTACTGACAACCTATCTGTAAGTCTCAAGTATATGGTAGATGCCATACTGTTAGACCTGGCACCATTGGGGTGGGTCTCTCTTCCATTTTCGCTGTTGTCTCCTCTGTTTTTGCTGGTATTAGATGCTCTGGGAGCTGTGCCACTGCCATTCAGTGCCACAGCGCAAATGCTCCCTGTGTAAATATGACTGTGAATTGAATGGCTTATTTGGTTTGTCTGTTAGTCCCTAGTAGTGTGGCCTGTGTGTGCCCAGGGCTGGTAACCCAAATGCTGCTGGTGGGCCTGCATCGCTGGTTTGTGCCACCCACAGTAGCAGCTTGTAAAGTGTTCCTCAGACCTGCCACTGCAGTGTCTGTGTGCAGTCCTAAACTGCCATCTTGACTGTGAAGTGCCCACACTTTCCCGCCCCTGAACCTGACCGTAGCATCATGACAGTCACCCCTATGATAGGTGTTTGTGTGTGCAAGGTAGGACATGGCTTGATATGTGTAGCATGTCCTGGTAGTGAATCACCCTCCATTTTGTTTTTTACTGCTGCAAGGCTACCTGTCCTCCATAGGCTAGAATGGGCAGACTGGCTATTACATCTTATAGTCCTATCTGACTCAGGGAACATGGTAGAAATTCGAGTTTAGTATGCCAGAATGATAAAATACATTTTAGTGAAGTTGGTTTTAACATTCTGTGTTTGAAAATACCACGTTTAGAAAGTAGGTATTTTCTTGCCTAAGCCTTCCAGTGTGCTCTGCTGTTATGTGTATTGGCTGTCTGGGTTTAGAGGGGCAAGGCAGTCTGAGTCAGACCTGGGTTGAATAGAGAGATCTGCATTGAGTACTGGGAGGGGTAGCTCCTTGACCTGAATTGGCTGTGCCTGGCAAGGTGAATGCTGGCTCCACCTCCTACTGTGCGTCTGATGGCAGACCCCCTCTTTCTGAAAGGAAGGATGCAGCCTGGTAAACAAAGTGCTCCAGGCCTGAGCAGAACTAGTTCTGGCTGGGTTCAGTGACTAGAGACATTTGAGAACAAAGATTTTTGGGGTATAAATATCTGTGCCTAAACCCCTGATTTTGGTATTGCTCCTGGATGTCAAGAGGAACCTCTGTCCGTGTTACTGAAGGAATCTGCAGGAGAGGACTGTCCTTGTGCTTGTGTGTTGTTTCTTGGATTGGCCTGCAGTAGTTCCCCTTGGACTTGGAAGAAGAGGGAAAAGGACTTTTGAGAGACTTTTATTTTGCTAAGCAATCACCCAAGGGCTAGAAGAGAGCTAGCATCCTGCTGGAGTCACAGGCACATCTGACTCCCCCACCAGCCTCCCGATTCCTCCCAGCGAGGATTTCTATCTGCAGGTGAGACCCCTGTGAGTTCCAGGGCCTCTAGTTCTACTGCAGAGAAGAGACTGCTGAAATCGATGCTAACGCCCTTTTGCGAGCCGCCACAGCTGAAGAGCGTAAGAAAAATCATTGCGCTGCTGCAGCAGAGCGCTCGCAACCCAAAGAGCATCGCCTTGCACGTTTGCGGGCTTTTCGAGGCTCGCTAACCCTGGATCATCGCATCGAGATCATCGCATCACGACATTGCAGAGCGGGCGCTGTGCGTCCGCCATTTTCCTCGCATCGCACCCGGATCGTCGCTCCCTCGCGTGATGCCATTTTCTTTCATTGCAACATGATCGCACACACAACAGGATCAGCGCATCATCCTCTCTTGCGGCAAGGATTCAATGCAACGCTGGCCTAGCGTGAAGAAATTGGTCGCTTTGTCCCGCACGCACCCGCAGACCGGAGCATCATCCTCCGTTGCGGCAAGGATCCAACACATCGTCGGCCTAGCGTGGGGAAAATCGTCGCTACCGCTCGTTTGCAACATTTTGATTGTTTTGCTACGAAATCCAGGTACTTTGTAAGTAAAAGGGTCGCAGAGACCCCTGCTTTGAACTGAACCCCTATTTGAACACTTTGAACTCTTTTTCCACCTTTCCAAGAGTACCCCCCTTTTTCAGTATTGTGGCTTTTTACCGTTATTGGTCTTGTGTTAAGTCTATATATGAAGATAATTATTTTTTATAACTACTTGTGTGGTGTCCCTTTGTAGTGTCCTTCACTGTGTTAACGTGCATGATCATAAATGCTTTACACACTGCCTCTGAGATAAGCCTAGCTGCTCATGCTACGTTACCACAAGGTTGAGCAGGGGTTATCAAAGGTTGTAGCCCCCTTACTCTGACCTATGAAGAAGGGTCCCTACTTGGACTTTGGCCAGCCACTGCCAACTAGAGACCCCTATTTCTAACACATCCTATATACTTGAGACTTACAGGTAGGTAGGTTGTCAGTACCAAGGTACCAAGGTCTAGAGGCCCAAGTAGATTTAAAGTACATAAGTGTGTACTACTGTGGTTCCTTCTGTCATTGTAAAAGCCAGCCCTGCCTTGCGGCCTGCTTTGAAGATTACATTATTTACAAATTCGACTTTGGAATTAAAGGTACTTCCAAAGTAACAAACTACCTTTTTTTACATATGTCAACCCTAACGTCTCCTTAAAGTGTCCCAGGGTTAAGGTGCTTTGTAACTGCTTGGTAATTATAAGCAGAGACAGGATAAAATAAGTTGTGCGAAAACCTTCTAATTTGTTTCCCCAATTGTAGCACAATGGCTCAATCAGCTAACATGGGAATACTTTATTAAAGTGTGACTAGTGAAAGAGAGGAACTAAAAATATACTTCAAAGTATCAAAATGATAGATAGAAAAGAAGATATAGAACTTTTTTCTATAAGCTAAAATCCAGCTCTGATTCATCAGCCTCTGCCAGGCTGAGCCAAGCTACCTTAATGAGGTGTGAAGTGGCCTGATTAGAATTTTCCAGTGGGATGGGAACTGCAAGCTGCAGAGCAAAAAGGCAGGATGGGGGGGAGTAGCCATACTGGTCTTCAAAGAGAGAATGACAGTTTAGGGCAACACAGGCTCACACCCACATTCTCCACCCCCAGCCAGACAGGAGCCCCAGTAATTGAATTGGTATGGGGACTGGAATTGGATTTGTTAGGGCTACTTAGCCACGCCAATGGGGTGGCTTAGACATATCTTAACCTCTAGATGAGTGTTCCTCCATTTTGGATTTTGAATTATAAGTCCTATGGGGGAGGTAATAAAAATAAGACTGGAAACACATCACTGTTATGAATACTAAGGCACGATATCAGAGAGGCTGTCAGCATATATCGGCTACAAATATAAACAAACATACCAATATCCCTGTCCTGTATAGTCTGGTGGCATTCAAATAGCTGCAAAGTATGGGCTCATACCATTCACATAACAATAAAGTCTAGTAAACAACACGCTGGTAATGCTGCATAGATTGAGAAAGAGGACAGATAATGAGCAATATTGTTAAGATGTAAAGAAAAAAGGGTGGGCAACAGTACACAACCTTTGCAAACACCTTCATTGATAAGAAATCATTCAGTCACCTGCCCTGGGTTCCCCGGCGAACCTAGGCATAATTCCCACATGAAGACAGATCAATAGGCTGAAGAGGAAGGCCCATATCACCTTTTATTGTGTTTGTGGCCTTATTACTAGAGGTAGGCCTCTAATTATCAATACTAATCAACCACTTTCATTGACGTTATAGTCCCCGCTTCACTGGGTGTTCCAAGAAGAGAAGGTTAACCGAGGGGGGTACCAGACAGGTATTGTGCGGTCCACCTAGGTGACTCTCCATCTCACAGTGCTACTGTTTTTGAGGTTGTAAGTGGGGAAAGAGAGCAAGGCAGCGGGATGAGGATACTATCATGGAATCTGGCAGGTATTAAAAACAAACTGCCCTGCCCCGATTAGGGTGATTTTGTCGAAAAACATGATATCTGTATCTTTCAGGAGACCTGTGCGAGGGAAGACTTTCAGCAGTTGGGGTTTGCCTCATTTAACTACTTACCCAACGGAGAACAAGGGCACCCTACTCACTTAGGAACCAGGGTATGTACTTTATATCAGAAACAATGATTCCAGTGGCGCAACTAATGTATGAGTGATGATCAATAACAAATACGTTAATCAATAACATATAGAGGGTTTTAAGGAGGGTGTCCGAAAGAGAAACTACTCTACACAGTAAGATTTCAAACCATCTATGAAAATATATTTCTTTGTTTCAACAATCAATAAATATTTATATACACGTAGTGTTACAAGTAATAAGTGCAAGAGTGACCCAAAGTGTAATATGAGAACCAAGGAAAAACAAACAATTACACAAATGCAATAACAGCAAGTGTGATATACAAGGTTTCTAAAGGGAATGTTATACAGAAAAAGAAAAAGAAAAAGAAAAACGACCATCAAATAAATAATAATAGCAATAATATATATTCCAGTGGCTATCTGCAATCATAGGCACTGTTTGCAAGGTTCGTTTTCTGGGGGTGTCGACGGCTTTTCGACCCGAGCAGAATAATGGGTCTCGTCAGGACTGGGAAGTGTGGTGCATTCTGTGAATTAGCAGTGAAAAAACATATATAATGAGGACACTACTCATATTAATGTATTTAGGATTAAGGAAGCCAAAGTACAGATGGACTAGTTACCTAAGCATCTCTGAGGTACGTGGACAGAGTAGTGACTTGAAACGTACAACACCATACGTGAGTAAAATAATGATTGCACTTACAGTTAACCCAGCCGGGTACTGTTGCATGTTGTTCCAAAGAAAAGAAATGGGAGTTAGATTAAATTTGGCAAGTGCTTCTAATGGGGCATTAGTTGCATCCCTGTAGGCACTCTGTAACCCCTCAGCGTGAAATGAGGGCTCTAACACTGTTTATATTTCAATTTTTCCATGTTTTATTTCACATAGTTTAATCGCATGTTTTTCAATTATTAATTTCTTTTAGTCTGATACATGCGGCATTATTGATGTCAATTCCAATGCATTTCGGGCATATTTAACTGCCCTTTATCAGGGACAAATACTAGAGGAATAAAAAAATAAAAAATAAACATATAAACTGTACTTGAGTGTGTTGATTTGCTTACATCTAACATGTGTATTAAGCCAACATGGTGTTTTGAAATGTCTTGTGTTTTTTTTAGGTATCACCTTTTAACCTTAACGCATCCGTGGAGTCGATGGGGCAAACACTATATGCCACGCTATCAAGCGTAAAAAAACGCACTATAATACAGTTGTGTGTTTAACATGTCACCTATTAACCTTAGAGCCCGTGACGTACATAATCTTCCTAAATCAATCGCACTTACATGCCGTTTCTACCGGGGTAAATTCAGTCCATTTGCACAAGAACTGTCATAGAACAATAAAAACGAAAACCCAGGTTATAGAGCCATGCTCATGATTCTATACCAAAATCGCTACTAATGTTATTCAAACGCTACCCATACTAACCTGTTCTCTAATTGTTTGCGAAACTTCCTCGTGTCATCAAACGTTCCAACAAGTGAAACGCCATCAGCGCTTTCTCCGATCTCACCGCGCACCCGCTAATTGGTCTAAGCTCCGATCACGTGAGTGATGGAAATAAACGACATACTGTATAATCGGGCGCTCCCACCCGATCAAACGAGGGGAACGCTCAATCTACAACTCCAAAATACCTAAGAATAATAATACTCTCTAAGGTTGAAGGAAAAATACAACTGGATAAAAAATAAAAAATAATAAATAATAATAAATAAAAAGTTGATGATTGTTCACATGGCAATAATGGGGATTTAAACCCTAAAATCCTGAACTGCGGTGTGTTATCAATCAGGTGAACTATTGTGTGGTGCTATGGTGGCTACTGAGTAAAGTACACATATTTAAAAACATAAATACAGCACATTAATTGACCATAACGTAAACATATAAAAATTGTAATTGTAATATCGCAAGAGCCACATCCGTGACCAAGGATCCAGGAAATGTTTCATGAGTTCATAGGTAACATGATAGTTCTATTCGATCATTGAGACTGTTTGGTTTTTGAGAGGATAATTTCTGTATCCAAGAATTTTCCCGTTGTAGGAGGTATTTGGTATTGTCCCTTCCTTCTTTTTTCTCCACTGTCTCCAGTACCATGTATCTTAATTGAGATATATTATGTTGTTCCTCAATGAAATGTTTTCCCAATATACAGTTTCCCACAGGGACATTTAAGGGCATATACAACATTAATTGTGTCGCATGTTGCATTGACCTTGAGTTTTATTTCGTGCCCCCTCATAGGGTGATTGATCTTGTTTCCCTTGATAATACTATTGCAGTTTCCACGGTTCAAGCAAGCTTTAGTTCCTTTGTATGTCTCATCCTTAGGTGGTTTGTTTTTCAATATTTCTCCTATGTTGCGAGCTCATGTGTAAGCAAACAGGGGTGGTTTCTCAAAGGTTTTGTTGAAATCTGGTTCCAAGTTCAATATTGCCCAATTCTTAATAATTGTCTTCCTGAAAGAGTGGAAAATTTTGAAACTGCTACAATCCTTGTCTCATCCTTTTTATTCTTGTTTTTTAACAGCTCTCTTCTTTCTATTGTGTCCACTCGTTTCCTAGATTCATTAATTATGTTTTCAGAGTACCCTCTGTTTGAGAATCTTGTTGCCATTTCATCCATTCTTGATTTTGATTCTATCTCACCCGAGGTTATCCTTTTAACTCTCGACATTTGAATTTTGACGCCCTGGGACGTTGGACGTCTCCTGTGGAGCACCTACGAAGAGTTCTAAAGTAATACTTTAAGAGACTCAGATTAACAAGCTGTGCACTTGCCTCAGTACATCAATTAGATTAAATTACCATTTCATAGCGCCCATTATGTACTGAATAAAATTCAAACAATAATAACTTACCACTGTAGTGGTGCAATAACAGAAATTCATAAGATCGAGTTTGTAGCGAGACTGTGTAATTTATCAGATGAGGCAGGATGTTTCTCTAGGCTTGAAATGCTCCACAAGAGCAGGTCAGGGCGATACCCTAAGAAATATATTATAGGTAATCAAATTCTAGTTCTAAGGTAAGAACAATGATATATTATATAACTCATGACAGAGTCCTTACCAGATAGTACAGGTTCGCTCTTGCAATGGATAGAGCAATGACCGGCGTCTGGTAAAAAATCCCGAATGAGGAGACGCCTCGGCGTCTTTCAGTAATAGCGCCACAGCGGGACAATACCTTTTAGAAATATAGAGCAGTCAGAATTCTTTCAAGAATTCATTTAAAATGTTATGTAATTAGTCAAGAATAGCAGGTGTCTTACCCAATGGCTTAGGAGCACAGTCGCTCATTCAATTTACTCGATCTCTTCCGGAAATAGGAATCAGTATATGACGAATGCAGCATGAGTGCGTGCTTTTACTTGAACGTACCTAGGGAAACGTGAAGAGAGCAGAATGCTCGATCATCACGTAAGAGAAAAGGACTTACACGGCTAGTGATGAGCCTAGAGATGAAGATGGCCTATCGTATTGAATTAGATCGAAAGAGTAATTATCATGTCTGTTACGGATAATTTATACAGTTCCTACAGTTTTAAGGAAAGGAAAAGTCACATAAATGCAATCCGATGATGGATAGAATAAAGTATTGTTAAATGTCTATTCAGAACAAATACTACTTTATACAATCAATAAAGTTTTAAAGAACAAATCGCACAAATGCAATCCGATGTAGATACAGTTGGAGACATAAAGCATTCTCGTGTGCACATTACAATAAAGGTAGTAAGTCTATAATATACATAGGAAAGGTCAAGCATTTATTTATGGAAAAGTAAATTTTGCCATGTTCTGTGTCCCTACGTGTTCCCCATCTTATGCTATATGTGCATGATTAATATGCATATGTATTCCCCATGATCGATTAAAGACGCAATTACAGTTGTGTCCATCTCTAGTATGCCAGTTTCCAGTTCTCGTGAAAGCTACGAGTATTAGGCCTATGTAAAGCTACATTGCCACGTTTCTCAGTGTGCACGTTATTTCATTGAAAGTCCCCGTTTCTAGGCCTCAAAAGGGCCCGGACTCAGATTCAGCTCCTGTCTCCTGAACCCTCTCCAAGGAGCGATACAGCCCCCACCTGTATCCCTGACCCTTCACTTACTTCCTGCCTCACAGTGCCCGGCTCGGCCTGGCTCTGCCTGCCAGTCTGCCAAGAGTATGTTATGATTTTAGTTATCAGTCCAGCCCTCCTTCTCTGCATTCCTAAGCTACTGAATCGCATCAATAGTTTCCGTCATGGTCTAGCCTTTACGTCTCCATGTAAGAGAAATACTGTATTAATGGTCATTTAATATTCCTCAACACGCACTACATGTAGAATAATGCATGCACCAGTCTTAGTGTCTGTTAGCCTTTGCCCTGATAACTTTTGGATTCTATCAACATGTTCTCTAAAACATCAGATACTAGATAGTGTTTAGGTACATGTCGCTCTGACTCTCCAGACTTTCGTCTCTTCTTCTAGCGCAGAAGTCATAGCCCCCAGCTTCTCCCTAGTAACACGTCATTGCCAGCTTGCGCGCACCACTAGGTTAGAGGTCCCGGCTCCTTAGGTAGCCCCCTCCATGTTTCCGCCCATTTGTGACATATTCCGTTACGTTTACATCACATGTCTATGTATACGCCCTGTTCACGCCTCTTGTTACACCTACTTTCTGCCTTATCTCTCGCGACTGCTATAGGCCCTGCCTACTGTTACGCCTATTGTATTGAATACCATGTATTTTGTTTAAGTATATATACTTGTGCACTGTTATTAAAAGTTGCCATTCCATTCCTTTGTCCCTGCCCCGTGCAGCGCTGCCATCCTATTCCCGTGCAGGTTGTCCTGTTCCTGTCCTTTATGCTGTATTAAACCTGCAAACTCCTACTACCTCGAATCTTGACTCTTATTTATTGAGCTATCTGTTTTTGTATATCTAGTCAAAAATAGAGGTATTATTTATTTATTTACCACATAATGGCGCCCGAACAGGGACTTGCCCTTTCCCCACGCGCCGGTGAAGCCACGCAAGCCCCCTGATCCTCTGCAGCCGTGACGGAACCATACCGGCCACATGCAGATATTTCTGCTTCAAGTATCCCTCAGGCCCACGGAGGAGACGGAGGTTGCGGTCCAGCGTCCAGACGAGGCGGTGGAGGAACGCGGCGAGTCCCGACCAGAGCCCAAGCCGAGAGTCCAAGGTCCGAGGTATC
This sequence comes from Lissotriton helveticus, assembly GCF_964261635.1. Taxonomy (NCBI): domain Eukaryota; kingdom Metazoa; phylum Chordata; class Amphibia; order Caudata; family Salamandridae; genus Lissotriton; species Lissotriton helveticus. Next base: position 65,154,904 of record NC_136060.1, on the reverse strand, counting down.
CGGAGGCCCACCTGTAACTGAAGTCCGAAGTTCGTCCGTCCGTCGTCGTAGCAGTCCAGTCCAGTCCGAGGCCTTCCGTTCTTGCTGCCCGGTGAGTACCGTTGCTGGGGTAGTATCTAGACAGGGTCAATTGCATTGTCTCTGGTCCGTGGGTTTGGGTACACAGATCCAACACGAAGTGTCCACTTAGGTGGATGCGGGTCCTGACGTGTCTCTTTATGAGACCGGTAAGTTTCGTACTGTTTTAGCAGTGCATCTCGTTTCTGTTCTAGTCCGTTCTGTTCTCGAGAAATTCATGTATTCTGTTTCCAGTATTCCAGGTAGTATTTTGTCAAAACTGTTATTTTAAATGTCATTCATGTATTTCAATGTCGTGGTATGAAAGTGGTGTAATTATCGTGTTCATTGTGTATTGTATTGTGTCTAGACTACAGTTCAGTCATGCCTTTGTTTTCCAAATTACATCAGTTAAAAACTAGAAAAGGTCTGTTAGAAGAAGCAGTTCCTGTCCCGCCTAGGGACAGTCCAGGTCATTTTATGTATCAGAAGCATGGCATAAGTGCCATATTATATCTAGATTTATGGGTGGAATACACCAAACAGTTAGAAGAAAAGTATAGATGGCCCGTATCGGGTACATGGGATGCCGAGTGCATCATGCGAGTAGAAGAAGCATTATGGAAAAAGAAAGCCAGACAGTCACAGAAAGATGCCATCGAGTTATGGCGCAAAGAATCTCATAAAAGAACCGAAAAAGAAATCAGAAAGTCAGAATTAAGTAGAGAATCCTTAGAAAGAGCCCAAGAAAGGGAATTAATCGAAATAGGTGAACGAGTTAAAACCGAACAGTCAGACAGACAGAGGAATGCCCTTATTAAGGGTATGTATCCTCTTCTTGCCGAGGGCTTGCCAAAAGCAACCCCGGAGGCATCCAGTAATTTTCCGCCACCCTTAGTTCCGACCAAGCTACGTCACAAACCGACCGCAGCTGATATTTTTCTCTCGTCCTATTTGGACGACACAGTCCCAGAATATGCAAATCCTGTTCCGCCAGCTCCTGTAAATAATGTAAATCCTGCTCCTCCAGTCACCGGGGCACCTGTTACAGCACCTGTTACGGTACCCCCGGTCCAGCCTACATTACAAGTACCCGCTACACTGGTCACTCTGCCAGCACGAAGAGTATCAATCGACGATTCCAGTTTAGGGGCCGCGGGAGGAGGTCCTCGGGGAACCCCGCCGCCACACAAACGTGTAACGTCAGTCGAGTTACATGAACGTGCGTTACAGCGCACGCCCAAACATCAGTCTGTTGCAGATATCAGACGAGCTCTTACCGAATGCCGTTATGATCCGGTCCCAGGTGATGATAGTATGGTTATATATTCATTACGTGTAAGACGGGTGACCGAGTATTTGGACACCCTACCGAATATGAAAGAAGATCTAGACAGAATGTATCGTTTCATTCGTACAGGACAAGATCCAGAAAGTATTGGTGAAGTCATGTCTCACAGAAAATCTGAGATCCAGTTCATGCTGTTAAAGTTTCTGATCAATTGTTTAATTAGGGAACAAGATTCCCCGACTAAAGATCCGACCGAAATTAAAATTCTGACAAAGTGGAGTGATAATATAGCCGAGGGTAAGCACAAGACACTCAATAGTATAGAGAGTATGTACAAGAAAATACGTAAAGAAATAATAAGGTTACACGAACAACGCAAAGAAGCTCTAGGAAGCGAGAAAGAAAATGACTCTCCTACTGAAGAGGTAGACGACGAGAACACCGCCAGAATAGCGTATGTAGGTAAATCTAGATTTCCAGACCGACATTTACGCCTAGAACACAAGAAAACTGTTCCTCTTCCAGCACCAGAACAAGGTTCTCTAGAACAAGTATTTCAAGCTACCGATCACATTCTGAAATCACGAATCGGTTATAGTGAGTTAAGTACCATGCATGAACAAGAACTAGCCCGATCAGCAGTCCGATGGATTACTGATTCTACCACTTTTCCAGACGAAATAGTGGCACAAATGTTTCTGAAACTGCCCCCAGCCGAGCAGCGACTGGTGGGTATGTATATGATCCAACACCTCATTACTCTGTATGAGGGTCAACATTCTGATCCAGGTCCGTTACATGATGTCCTGAACGAGTTACTCCAGTATAGATGGAAAGGTTTAGGCACCGATTTAATTAGTGTCATTCTAGAACAGCGCCACAAATATAGAACGTTCCTAAATCCGCATTTTGTTCATGTCTCACCTCCAGAAAGTAAACCGTTTTATATAGATAGACAGCATCCGTTACGAGAAGTACACCCAGTTAGGACAGCGGGTGGTGAAATGCAACGAGTATTTGTTTACACCCCAGTTACCAAGATGGAACTCTTAGAGATGAAGAAATTAATTCCCTGTCACGACAAAGATCCAGCAGGGTTCCACCGAGAATTAAAAGACATGCTCCGTATGGGAGAATACACGTATCCAGATATTATTAAAATGTTAAAAGTCCTGTTGCCTGCGGGCATATATGAAAAACTCAAGGAAAAGGATTGGGAGGTGGGAGAGAAAAAGATCGATTGGACAGCTCTAGAAGCTGAAGATAAGATACGTGTACCAGGTACCGGTCTTGGAGACAAATGTAAAGAATTACCAGAATTATTAATACAAGTTTTGCCTAGATTATTAGCCACTAAAAAGGAAGACTGGGATGCAATCTCAGCCTGTAAACAGAAACAAGACGAAGACACTAGTGATTTTTATTCTAGAGTTGAGAAATGTTTTATAATAAACAGTGGTTTGAAGACGAGTAGCGAGTCATACCCTCATCTTTTTGTTACTAAATTAGTCGAGAATTCAAGTCCACAAGTTAAAAATCGAGTTTTGAAAGTCGAAAGTACTTGGCAAGCTAGTACCCCGTCCCAGATGCTCCAAATGCTCCAGTATCACCAGAATAGAATCAGAGAAGAGCAAGAACACGAGAGAAGACGTATGAAAGACACAAAAATGAAAGTACTAGTTGCACAATCTGTTCCTCAAGACAGTCAGAAGAGGGGTCCGAATCAAGCCAGTCATCCTGCAGCTCCCGTTAAAGGGACATGCAATTATTGTAAACAGCCAGGTCATTTCATAAACGAGTGTGCAGTTCTGAAACACAATATAGCCACTGGTAAAACTAAAGAAAGACCACGTCCGCCTAGACAAGAACAAGTTTCACAGACTTCTCAGTCACCACAGAATGCACAACAGACAGTTCCAGCACCGCAGCCTATAGCTGCAACACAGCATGTTACACAGCAGATGTACCAGTATGCACAGACAGAGTATCCAGAGTATCAAGCGTATTCATGAAACAGCCTAGAGAGGGAGGTAGGGTTGCCTCTCATCGAGATTCCTGTAGATCAAGAAGGTCCCTACGTACACAGTCAAGTATTAGGAAAAGACAGAAAGTTTCTGATTGATACAGGGGCAAGTAGGACTACCATTAGTCACGACGAGGTTCCAGGGGCTCCGCTCTCAGGCTCTAGAAATGTTTCCCTTGGATTTTCAGGAAAGCCTATTGTAAACGAGATATCAAAGCCAGTTACTCTAGAAGTAGGTCCATTGTCCCGAACTACTGATCTATTGCTTACGAAGTCATGTCCAGAAAATTTGTTAGGCATTAAGACACTGAAAGAATTAGGTGCAGTTATTTGTTGTTCCCCAGAGGGGATACGTTTGTTTTTACGTGACTTCAAGGGTCACTATGTATTACGAGATTTTGATCCGAGATTGTCAAATGTCCCGCAACATCTATGGGCGCAAGGTCCAACTGATGTTGGTTTCATGCGAATCACACCCCATCGTGTGACTCTCAAGCAAGGTGTAGTGTTACCACGAATCAGACAGTACAGATTGCCACCTGAGGCTGTAGCAGCCTTATCCAAAATTATTGACGAGCTAAGGAGTAGTTGTAGAAACTGACTCCAATGTATGTAATTCTCCTATCATTCCAGTCATGAAACGTACTGATCCAAATGCACCCCCAGTATATCGATTAGTGATTGACCTTCGAGAACTCAATAAATGTATCATTCCCCAGTACCCAGTTGTTCCAGATATCTCATCTCTATTGACAGCCATTGATTCTGAGGCAATATTTTTTACAGTAATCGACCTCAAGAATGCATTTTTCAGTGTCCCCATTCATCCAGACAGCCAGTACCTTTTCGGATTCTGTTTAAATGGAAGGAGCTATAAATTCACACGAGCCCCTCAAGGTTTCACAGAAAGTCCTAGTATTTACAGTCAAGCACTTAAGAGACAACTAGACAATATTCACATGCCAACTGACACTGCCCTGCTCCAATATGTCGATGATCTACTGATCACTGCCCGTTCTGAACGTACTTGCGAGCGAGCGTCACTCACAGTTCTGTATTTCCTAGCCGAGATGGGGCACAAGGTGTCCCCTTCAAAGCTTCAATTCTGTGTCCAGCAAGTGATCTACTTAGGCCACTTACTGTCCAAGTGGGGTAGGCAGTTGACACCTGACCGTATCCAGTTAATAGCGAGTCTCCCTCAGCCCAAGACACAGAAGGAGGTACGTGCTTTTATCGGCCTCACTTCTTACTGCAGACAATGGATTCATCAGTATGCATTTCTAGCCAAGCCACTGATACAGTTAACGACACAGGAGGCAGCCGTATCGACTGTTCTCCCTTGGACATCTGAACATACACTTAGTTTCAATGAGTTAAAGAAAGCTTTATGCCAAGCACCTGTTCTAGCTACACCGAACTACAGTAAGCCTTTTACGCTTTTTGTCACAGAACGCGATGGTACAGCATTATCTGTTCTCACACAAGATCAAGCCGGACAATACAAGCCCTGTGCTTATTTTTCGAGCACATTAGATCCAGTAGCCCAGGCGCTGCCTGCGTGCCTCAAGTCAGTTGCAGCCACAGCACTAGCTATTAGACAAAGTGATTCCATAGTATTAGGACATTCCTTGACAGTACAAGTTCCACACTCCGTGGAAGTTCTTTTAAACCGAACACAGACTCAGCACTTGACAATTGCACGTTTGACAGGTTATGAACTGACACTGTTCCAGCCACACATAGAAATCAGACGCTGCAACGTTTTAAATCCTGCTACACTGTTACCGTCAGTTACTTCAAATCCTGCCACACATGACTGTGTGGAAGTAGTTAACACTATGACTAAGCCGAGACAAGACCTGACAGATATTCCGTTACCAGATCCCGACCTGACACTTTATGTGGATGGTTCATGTATGAGAACGAGTACAGGAGAACTAGTAGCCGCGTATGCAGTGACTACTGACACTGAAGTTATTGAAACACACCGTATTGACACCCTGTCTGCTCAAGCAGCAGAGCTAGTTGCTCTGACTCAAGCCTGCATACACGCCAAGAACCTGAAAGTTAATATTTACACAGATTCAAGCTACGCATTCGGAGTTGTACACGACTTCGGAGTGCTCTGGCAGGAGAGAGGTTTCATGACTTCTCATGGAACCAAGATTCAGCATGGGTTCCTTATTCAAGCTCTGTTAGATGCAATACATTTACCGACATCCATCGCTATTATGAAATGCAAAGCACATACGAAAGTTACAGACATTATTTCTCAAGGTAATGATCTAGCAGATCGAACAGCCAAGCTTACAGCACAGACTCCAGACATACCAGTTAACAAGACACCGACATCCACTCTCGAACAGACTACTTGTATGACAGTTAAGGACCCTACTCAAGATGTCATAGATATCCAGTCACATGCTACTCCTGAAGAAATTAAGAAATGGTCCGAACAAGGAGGGGTCCAGACAGATCAGGGATGGTTGACGAGGGGAAAAACCACATGGTTTCTCCCCGACTCAATGGTTCAAGTCATTATCAATACCGCACATAGTCCAGCACACTTAGGAGAAAAAGCCATGTTAGACAGTATCCAGAACATTTGGTTTAACAAGCATTTACGAGCTGCAGCCAAGCAGAAAGTCCGTACCTGTATGATATGTTGCCAGTTCAATCCAGGTAAAAGTGTCCCGGTGGAACAAGGTGGATTCCAACCTCCTGACCACCCTTTTGAAGTCCTCCAGATGGATTATATTCAGATGGAGCGATGTCGAGGTTTCAAGTATGTCCTTGTAGTTGTATGCGCTTTGTCCAGGTGGACAGAAGCATATCCAGTCCCAGATTACACAGCCGCAACCACTGCCAAGCAGTTGGTTCGTGAATTCTTCCCCCGTTATGGACTCCCTAGGGTCGTGTATTCTGATAACGGCCAGCCATTCTCATCTGAACTAATGAAGCACGTTTCCCTTTTGTTAGGGTACCAGTGGAAGTTCCATTGTGTACGCCATCCAGAAGCAGCCGGTCTCGTAGAGAGACATAATCAAACCTTGAAAATCCGCATTGCCAAAATCTGTCAAGAAAAAGGTGTAGACTGGTTAGTTGCTCTGCCAGTCGCTTTGTTTTATATGCGCATGGTCGCACACTCCAGATCAGGTCTGTCCCCTTATGAGGTCGTATTCGGCCGCCCCCCGAATATGTGGGGTACACCTAGACCCCGAAAAATTACCGATGTTTCCAGTAATATGCTGACAGATTACCTAGCTTCCTTGATGTCTGTCGTTCACAGGTTGCCGCTGCATTTCCCGACAATACTGAAGTCAAGCCACACGAGATCCTTCCCGGCACCCTGGTCCTCGTCCGCAATTTTGATCGTTCAAGTCCGCTGGAGCCTCGCTAGAAGGAGCCGAAGTTAGTCCTTCTAACCACCCGTACTGCCGTCAAGTTGGAAGGCAGGAAGGGGTGGGTGCACCTGTCACACGTCAAGAAATTTCACGGACTAAAAACTGTTTCCAAGAACATTTCCAAGGATTGTCAAGATTTTAAGGACTGCCAAGATACTATTCTTAAGGACTGTCCCGCAAATGACATTGATATCAAGCCCTCCCTGTTAGAGAAAACTCCGCAGCAGGAGTATAAAAGTAAGCTACGGTCTAGTAAAATAAGTCAGCCAGTTTAATTGTCTAAGTCCTCCCCTAGGTGAAACGGTTAGACAGGTATCTGACATGTATGAGATAGACCCCCATAGTGAGAGAGTTAGTCAAAACTCTATCCGATGTATCGTTTTTCTAAGTTTTATATTGTTTTTAAGCTTAATGGTTACCTGCACGAGTTATGCATTTCATTTATGTTTTCCAATTTCTCATGTAAATATGTTTTCTAATGCTACAGTAGAGCACACATTTAGTGATCTGCCTCCTCACGAACTATCCTATCGTCTTGCTATGCGCAATAATACATTTATCCGTATGTTGCATTATTCACACCAGACCAGCAATGCCACTAATTGTTGGGTGTGTGGTCGACTCCCCCCTTTCCAGACACCGAAGGGAGTTCTGCCACTGTTTCCTTATCCGTTTTCACATAATGGTTCATGTGGAGCATGGTCCACGTTAACGTCATCCTCAACTGATATGTCCCTTCTGAACAGTACATGTTTTCCAGACAAGCAAGGTCTTCCCCACAGAACAGGGTTAGATCTAGAAAATGAAGTTTATAATTTGGGTAATTATTCTTCGAATTTCATGGTTCTGAATGTTCAGTCTGATCCTACTCCAGACTTACCTGCTATTTCAGTATTACCAGTCAAAGGCGAATTATGTGTCCGAAATAATGGTTCCGTACATGTAGGACATAGTGATTGTACTACTATTGTCGAGTATAGTGACAGTGGGAAATCTATTTTCAAAGCTTCACGTCATTCTTATTTTGTTTGTGGTCAGACCGCATATGTTCGTCTGCCCCTCGATTGGGAGGGAACCTGTTACATTGCCTTCCTATTGCCACCAGTTTTTCTAGCCCCATCTGATTATCATAGAAACACACATCTAGTACACATTAGACATAGAAGGGAGATCGAGTCCCCAATTGTCGATCAAACTGAAACTGCTCTAGAACAGTATACAGATTTCAATAGAGGATTCTTTTTCTTTATAGGACCTATCCAGAATAGTAAGTTAATCCGTAGATTAACCAGAACCCTTGAGGCAGTAGTGAATGAGACTGCCTCTGCCCTAGGTAACTTAACCGAAGAGCAATCTGCTATGAGATTTGTCGTGCTCCAAAATCGTCTCGTTCTTGACGTCATACTGGCCGATAGAGGAGGAGCATGTAGAGTCATCGGATCTAGTTGCTGCATTTTCATTCCTAATAACGCGCCGTCTGTTTATTCAGCTATAACCAGACTTCATAAAATTGCCCATCAGTTACACCAGAATCCAGGCACCTGGACATGGTCCGGTTGGTTTTGGAGTATAATTTCTGCCTGGGGATGGAAAGTATTGTCCTTTCTAGGTATTGCAGTAGCGATCATATTCAGTTGCTGCCTCTGTATACAATGTGGCCCTGCGATTTGCGGCATTTGTGCTACCTCTTGTATTCCTAGTCCCAAGTCCCGTCCTAGATCCCGTTCCAAGAAAATTCGAGACGAGCAAATGATACTGTATGAAATGATAGATGGTATCATGAATATTGATGTTTCCTGATGGAAACGTAGTGACAAGGAGGGAATGTGGAAAAGTAAATTTTGCCATGTTCTGTGTCCCTACGTGTTCCCCATCTTATGCTATATGTGCATGATTAATATGCATATGTATTCCCCATGATCGATTAAAGACGCAATTACAGTTGTGTCCATCTCTAGTATGCCAGTTTCCAGTTCTCGTGAAAGCTACGAGTATTAGGCCTATGTAAAGCTACATTGCCACGTTTCTCAGTGTGCACGTTATTTCATTGAAAGTCCCCGTTTCTAGGCCTCAAAAGGGCCCGGACTCAGATTCAGCTCCTGTCTCCTGAACCCTCTCCAAGGAGCGATACAGCCCCCACCTGTATCCCTGACCCTTCACTTACTTCCTGCCTCACAGTGCCCGGCTCGGCCTGGCTCTGCCTGCCAGTCTGCCAAGAGTATGTTATGATTTTAGTTATCAGTCCAGCCCTCCTTCTCTGCATTCCTAAGCTACTGAATCGCATCAATAGTTTCCGTCATGGTCTAGCCTTTACGTCTCCATGTAAGAGAAATACTGTATTAATGGTCATTTAATATTCCTCAACACGCACTACATGTAGAATAATGCATGCACCAGTCTTAGTGTCTGTTAGCCTTTGCCCTGATAACTTTTGGATTCTATCAACATGTTCTCTAAAACATCAGATACTAGATAGTGTTTAGGTACATTTCGCTCTGACTCTCCAGACTTTCGTCTCTTCTTCTAGCGCAGAAGTCATAGCCCCCAGCTTCTCCCTAGTAACACGTCATCGCCAGCTTGCGCGCACCACTAGGTTAGAGGTCCCGGCTCCTTAGGTAGCCCCCTCCATGTTTCCGCCCATTTGTGACATATTCCATTACATTTACATCACATGTCTATGTATACGCCCTGTTCACGCCTCTTGTTACACCTACTTTCTGCCTTATCTCTCGCGACTGCTATAGGCCCTGCCTACTGTTACGCCTATTGTATTGAATACCATGTATTTTGTTTAAGTATATATACTTGTGCACTGTTATTAAAAGTTGCCATTCCATTCCTTTGTCCCTGCCCCGTGCAGCGCTGCCATCCTATTCCCGTGCAGGTTGTCCTGTTCCTGTCCTTTATGCTGTATTAAACCTGCAAACTCCTACTACCTCGAATCTTGACTCTTATTTATTGAGCTATCTGTTATTGTATATCTAGTCAAAAATAGAGGTATTATTTATTTATTTACCACAACATTAATGAAAATTTTAATAATAAGATGACCAATGCATGCATAGCAAGGAAAAAATTGCAATGTACTGTAAGTAGAACTATCGATCATAAATTCTCTGATTCCTATTTATTGAGGAAGGGAGGTTACATAGCCTCGCCATTCCTCAGCGGAATTTAGTCCATGATTTATAGAATCCACTTTATCAATCCAATGACATTCACGTCTTTGCAATATTTGCACAATGTTTCCACCTCTCTCCGGCATCTTTGCAACATCAATAACTTGCCATTTAATTTCCTCAGTCGAATGATTTTTGACTAGGAAATGTTGAACCAAGGGAGCAGTGACAACAAATCGTCTAATGCGACTCCGATGCTGACTTATTCTGGCTTTAATTGATTGCTGAGTTTGTCCAATGTAGGGCAACCCACAGGGACACCAGATACAATACACCACATTTCTGGTGTTGCAGTTTGAAGAAAGTTAAGTTTGTGTTCGGACTATCCGTATTTAAACACAGTTGTGTTTTCAGTAAAAGGGCATATAATACAGTTACCACTTCTATGTTGGCCAACAATGGGTGGAAGACCCCAAGCTTCCTCCAACGTACCGGATTATTTTTGCGATTTCGGTGGATGATCTCACCAAATGATCTTTTATATTCTTTGCCCTTTTATATGCAAAAAGGGGAATTTCGGGCAAGGGATCTATGCTTTTGATAATTAGCTTTCCTGATTTTATTGGTATGTGTCCCAAAGGTTTTCACACAAACGATTTGTGATGTCTGTTTTTTCCAGTTTTGATAAAAATAATTCCTTCCTTGGGCAGTACCATGCTCGTTTGAGCGGCCTTTTGACTATTTTATTTGGGTAACCTCTTAGCAACAATTTCTTTTTTAGTACTTCCGCTTCTTTAAAATAGTCTTCCTTGCGGGCACAATTGCGACGTATACGCAAAAATTGCCCGAAAGGAAGACCATCTCTAAGTGCTCTCGGATGTTGACTTTTATATGCCAATAGCGTATTTCTTTCAGTGGGCTTCCTATGTAGTGATGTGAACACTTTGCCCTCATCATTCTGGATATTGAGATCCAGAAATGCAATTGTTTTTTTGTGGAGTGTAGATGTAAACGTCAGATGTATTTGTACATGGTTGAGATAAGTTACAAATTCATTAAAGGAGTACTCACTTCCTTTCCACACTAGAAAGACATTGTCTATGTATCTATACCAACAACTGATGTTAGTGTGTTGAGGATTCTGATCATTCAGTGCATAGCTCATCTCTACATGATTCATATAGATATTCGCTAGATTGGGCGCAAAAATTGCGCCCATGCTGGTACCACTACATTGCTGATAGTATTGACCATTAGATACAAAGTAATTCGTTTGTAATGCGACACGTAACAGTGCAATTATAAATGGAGTAGGAACATTAAATGGTCTTGGTCTTGTATCTAAAAGTTGTTCTATTATCCTGATACTGTCCATTTGGGGTATATTTGTATACAAGGACGAAATATCTAGGGTGGATAGCCAGTCTGTCTCTTCATTAAAGGCCATGCCTTCTACTAGATTTATCATATGTGTTGTGTCGCGTACATAACTTTTCTGTAAAGGAACAAAGTCCTTAATAAAGAAGTCAATATACTTCCCGATTGGCTCAAGAACAGACCCACATCCAGATAGGATTGGTCTGCCTGGAGGATGTGTAACGTTCTTATGTATTTTTGGGAGAGTATAAAGAACCGGAGTTCTAGGGTTCTCGGCATTCAGGTATTCGAATTCTTTCTTTGTTATAAAACCTTGCTCAAGACCTTCTGATGTTATATGTAAGATTTCTTGATGGATCAAGGCTAGTGGATTCTGATTTAATTTTTTGTAATGTTTATCTTCTGAGATCTGTTTAGTAATCTCAGCATCATAGTCCACTCTGTCCTAAATTACTATGCCTCCTCCTTTATCCGCTGGTTTGAGAATCAGGGAGGAGTCATTTTTGAGGCTATTAAGTGCTTGACGTTCAGCAAAGGTGATGTTATAGGGTATAAACTGTTTCTCTTTTTTGATATTAGCCACATCTTGTAAGACTAGTTTCTCAAATGTAAGAAGTTCATGAGGCATCATTCCATTGGTAGGGTAAAAAGTAGATTGGGGTCTTAAACCTGTAACTGAATCATAGGAGGTGAATTCACAGTCTCTAAAGAATATTTTCAAAGAGACCTTTCTGAAAAACTGAAACAATTCAGCTTTTAAATTCAGCTATGTTATTTATTAACATACTTGTTATTGATTATCACTCATACATTAGTTGCGCCACTGGAATCATTGTTTCATTTAACTACTTGGCAACCATGGGGGGGAGGGGGCGACCCTCTGGTGACCTATTCATTTGGGTAGGCACCCACCTCAGCTGTAGAGCGGAGCAGATGACAACACCCACAAATGACATCCAATGTGTTCTGCTCTCCTTTCCCACAGACAAAAATCACCCTAATTAATGTGTATTCCCGTCCTGTCAACAACAGCCAAGAATCTGCCACCATTGATCATCTGGGATATTGTATTCCAACGTTAGATCCAGGGATATGGCTGATCATAGGGGGTGATTTTAATTGCCACTTTGAACCCCTTACTGATCCAACTTACTCCGTTCTCACGGAAGAACATTTTTATTGGTCAATACCCGATCCCCTGACCACACCTATTAAAGTATGGTCACCATTGGTAATGTAGCTCAACTCACTCAATCTAGCTCTATCGCTAAGGGCATGTAATGGACAGACTAAATCCGATCAGTCAGGGCAGTTCACATTTAATAGAGCAGATCAAGCTTCTCTAATTGACTACATCATGGCGGAAACAAGACTTTGGGGAAAGGTCCTTGACTTTAATATTACGCAGAGGTAGGATAGTGATCAGATCATAACGCCCTGATTTTGATTTTAAAACCATGGGACCTTGGCATTTCTAAACCTTCTTCCGCCCCTACAAACGTGATAAGTCAAATAACTGTAACAAACAATAGAAGAAACATCAGATGGGGCCACATACAACGGTCGCCCCTCAATCTGGCCAAAGTCTATCAGCTAGCAATTCCAATGATAATTAAAATGTGGGAGGTAGCACAGGTGGATGGTCCCATCGTGGATCTATTTAACCACGAAACTGGCGCATGTATTTTTCCAGGTTGTGCGTAGGAAGGAAAGCAACCGAAACAAATTTTCTTGGTTCATAAGTGTCACAAGGCCAAGCAGGACCTTCTGGATGCGGTGAAGGTGAAGGATAGACCACAAATCAAACTCACAAGGGCCAGGTATGAATGGACCACCCAGCAGGAAAGAAAAACTGGGAACTAGAGAGGTGGGAAACTCTCAGGATTGCCCTCAATGATAAAGATCTGAAAACCTTTTGGGAAATAGTGAGTTCGGGTGACAGGGAAGGGAGATCAGCCATCGAGCACAAAATAGCGCAGAAAGCCAGGGATTCCCACTTTGGGTCTTTGTACGCCATTTGGGATGGTGGGTCCGATAACATTGTTACCTTCAACATTGGATCAGAGTTCCATCAGGTGGGGGACATGGAGATCACTATGACTAAAGTGGGAAACACTATTAATAAGCTTCACAGTAACAAAGCACCAGGCCTAGACAAATTACCGAGGGACCTCTTTCGGGAAGAACCCAAAATCCATGGAGTCCATACTTTTGTGCCATATTTAATGCCGTCCAGAAGGGCTTGGATCCCCATGATATCTGGCTCGGGGCTGAGATAGTTCCAATATTCAAAAAAGGCTTCCCCCTTTCCCTTTCATCCTTCAACTACAGGCCGATCAGCTTAATTGAGATCACCCAAAAGCTCTTCGGCCGGGTGCTTTTGATCCGTCTTCAGGGTTGGCTGGAAGAAGAACATATATTAGGTTCCTACCAGGCCGGCTTCAGAACAAATATGTCAACAGTAGACCAGATATTCAGATTACAGATTACAACTACGCTTCCAGAAAACGGTGACTATAGAGGGTGGCAGCCTCTATCTTATATTTGTTGATCTGAAGTCGGCTTTTGACCTTGTACGCCGGGAGAAACTCTGGAAGGAGCTGAGCGACCTTGGGATCCCTCCCTACCTTCTTAATGTTTTAGAGAGGCTCCACTTGGAAAATGTTGCCCAAGTACGATGTGGAAAATATGGGGAACTTACTTTACATTTTCCTGTCCAAAAGGGGGTACGGCAGGGATGTGTTTTAACTCCTACTTTATTTTGCCTTTTTGCCTTTTTATCAACGGTCTTATTGACCATCTTAAAAAAATAAAGGACAATGACTCCCCCAAGTTAGTCTCCTCGAAGGTCCCTGCGCTGATGTTTGCTACTCTCAAAAACACCAATGGGTATACAGCGCATTCTTGATGGCTTTGAACATTTTTGTAAGTTGTGAGAGCTGGAGATCAATTTAGCAAAGACTATGGTCTTCAACCCGCCCAACACGACTCGACCAAACCCTGCACTACACAACACTTCTTTGGAAAGAATGAAGATATTTGACTATCTGGGAGTTACCCTGTCAGAGTACTTTGAATGGAGGCCTCAGTTGGACAAAGCAAGACTCAGGCTAACCTAGACAGTGGGCGGTATAATGAAAGTGTATAGAAGTTCAGCTTTTAACCCAGCCGCCGCTGTGGTGGAAGTCTATAAAGCACAAGCAAGGGGTGCTACACTATATGGGGTGGTTGTGGGGGCATTTCTCTACCAATAACTTGATGAAGGTGGCAAACAATTTCATGCGGCAGATTGTAGGCCTACCCCGTGGTATACCCCTTCGTATGGACCTGAGTTTTAGGCCCCTTGATGAAGAGATTGTCCTGAGACCTTTAACATCCTGGTGGAGGTTAGGGGTGACCGCAGAGTTGTCAGTCTACAGAGCTGAGCTGAATGAGCTCTTGACCATCTGTGCCACCACAAGGGATCTTGTCTTTAAGTTAGGCTAACCAGACCTCTGGAGAACACCCAAGACATCATGTACCATGATTTCCATGGTGGAAATAGTTAAGTTCTATAGACTAACTAAATTAATGTCCATACAGGAAAGGGCCTCTTGTGGTCGTTGTACAGCAGAGTTCCTGTTGTTAAAAGTTGTATACAGCAAGGAACATTATCTGGATTTTATTCAACCCCCATTGGCCAGGAAATTGTGGCATTCATATTAGGGACCCTTCCATTATTAGCGTATACCAGCAAATGGGTGACAGAACAAACGGGTGAAGGTACTGCATGTAATTATAAGGAGGAGTCTGAAATACATGTTCTGCTACTGCGCCCTGATTACCGGCTGTCTCGTAAGCGTTGGTTTATCCAACTATGCAAGAATTTGGTCTTTGTGCGCTGTGAAGAGGCCCACAGAGTTTTAAAGTATGACACTCATTCACCATTAGTCTTTGCTGTATCACGATTCTTAAATTGTATATGGCATACCCGGCAGGCCTTTTTAGAGTAGATCCCACGGGGAAGAACAAATGCACTGAATTTGCACAGGTATATTAACTGTGTATCCATGTTTCAGGTTTATCGTCTTAGTCCTACATTTTTATTTTGTAAAATTTTTGTGTGCAGCCTTTCTTCAGATGGTTGCTTTTTATTGTGTTGAATACAGCATTAAGTATAATTTTCTAGCTCTGCCTTATTTCCTGTGTGTTCATTGGATGATTTCTGTACAATAAGATGAAATTGAGCTAGCTACTTTTTTTAATCACAAGAGTATACTATTTGTTTTATTATTACTTGTACTTTTATGCCCCTTTTGGCCGAAATAAAGTTATTAAATGGAAATGGAGTTTCAAAAATACTGGATCTGCACTGTGGTATGACAGGCTCTGTTAGGTTTGAGAATAATGGGAAATGCGCCAAGCACTTGTATGCAAGAAGGGGTGTCCATCAGGGATGCATTTTGGTCCCATTCCCGTTTATTATGTACATTAATCTTTTAAAGGGAGTGCTTTCCGTCCAGGATATATATTTCCCAAGAGCTGCAGGGGATTGATCACTACCCTTTTATACGCAGACAATGGGGTTTGATTGTGCACACTACCAGAAGCATTGAGTTGCTCCTAGACCTTTTTATAGGTTTTATGGATACCTTGAACGTTCAAGAAATTTTAAGAAACCTCAAGTTATGGGTTTGGGCCTCAAAAGCACTAAAACGTCTAGCTTTTTGGTGCAGGATTAGGATTTAAACAAGGTGGATGCCTATACTTACCTAGGGATTTAACTATAATCCGGTCTTAGCTGGAAGTACTTAATAAAAAACAGCCTACATGATTTTTCTTCTTGGTTGGATCAAAAGCCAGTCAAAACTTTATTAGAGGTTTATAAAACTAAGTGCATCCCAATTTCCAACTTTGGACGTGATATATGGGGTTATGCCAACACTGACCTAATCTTAGTGGAAGACAATACATTTCTGAAGGGGCTCTTAGGTGTAGGTCAAGGTACCCCCTCAGAGATTGTACATGAAGAGCTTGGTATGAGTTACATATCAGATTTTATTCATCTGCGCCAAATTTTACTTTGTTGTTTGGCCTCAATAAGCTGGTTACTAGAAACTGTTTGAAACTGGACAATATGTCACATACACCCTGGCTGCACTATCTGAGAGAAAAGTTTAGGGCTCTAGGGAGATCAGATTTATTTTTTACCGCACGAGCATCGTGAAAAACAACATGGTCTGGTTAAAGTAGGCCTTTTGTCTTAGGATGGCAGATGAGAGGGAAGCCTCTGCTCTTTCAAAAAAATGTTTTCATTAGTAGGTTTTGGTAAAGTCAGTGATGGGGACAGAACCATATCTCTTTTTAAGATGTCTAACCATCAACATTCTTTACTGACATATTGTAGGATGGGTATCTTTCATCATTTGCTGTTCACAAAAGGCACCTAGAGTAAAATAACCAATCTACCGCCCTGTACCTGTGATCAAGCCTCACAATGTAATACAATGTATTTGGGTGCATATTTAAAAGAAAATGGAGCAGAGCGGTGTCATAAGCAATTTTCCTGTGCCGAGCTGCTTCAATGTGTAAGTGCAGGAATGCCCTGTAATTGCAACAACACGGTGCATTCCTGTACTCACCCCAGCGTTGGTGCTAAAAAAAAACAGCCTAGCGTCAACGCAGGCACCCTTGCACCATGGTGCAAATGTGCATGTGTTGCAGGGATGATTGTTGTTGTGCAGAAAGGGGCACCTTCCTGCACGAAAACAATCATTTATGGTGTTGTGCTCCTTCTATGTGTGCTGCAGAATGCAGCACATATAGAAAGAACAGAAAACGAGGAGAATAAAGTTATTGGAGAGGCGTATACATTTTTGGCGCTTAATCAAATTTATAGCTCTTTAAAAAGCTGGAGCCGTGTCAAAAAGCAATGGGTGTTGTGTGGGAACGCCAACAGCAGCACCCATTGCATGCCCCTCTACCGCAGAAAACTGCGCAGAGAAGGGCCATATTTACAAAGTGACATTAATCCATGCAAAGTGGTTTAGTGCTGACTTGTAAATATAGTATTAACTTATGGCAAGTATTGACATGGAACTCATTTTAGTAATAATTTAATATTTATCCCAGGACAGTGTCTGTGTTTGAATGAATCAAGGAAAGTATTATGGAGCAGGTCTGTTTAGAAATGGTTTCTGTAACAGTAAGAAGTAACCACAACAATATATTTTCTTTCACCCCGATTCAGCCGAATCAAGTTTTTATTCTTATAATACAAAAAGTTTATTTACACATTTTTTATTTTCGGTTACAACACTGTTGTTTTTGTGAGTGATATTCTTGAGGAGAAAAGAGAAAAGTGATACATAGAAACCCAGGTAAGGAAACCATAACCTAAAAATGTGTATAAAATAAACGGTTCGTGGTTTATGCAAAGGGATGTTCAATTGTTCAATTTTTCAATGAAACAAAGATCAAGCAGATTGTGCTGGTTCTTGACTATACATGCTATTCTTATGATGTTGTTGAGGACGTTTCAACCCTACTTGTGATGTGAGGGTCTCATTAGGACAAGGATGCCTGGGGACTGAGAATTAGCATCTCATTAGAAGTGAACTTGAATTATTGTGAATAGTTCAAGTTGTGTTTGAAGTGGCAACACAGGGATAAGAATAAGCTTAACTAAACAATGGAGGTACTCTCCCTAGTCAGTCAAATACAGATTCAGTACTTGCACCCATGTTTTAAGGGCTGAGCTGACCAGCAGAAAAAACAAGAACTCACTGGTATAATAGGGAGAACCAGGGTCAAAAAGATAGATGGTGATTATAATAGACTAATTATTACCAAAAAAATGTTCGGCCGGACTCACCGCAGGAAGGAGTCCTATGACTCGGTGAGTAATAGGTATTATCTTTCTAATGTGATATGCAGGTTCTTGCGATTATGGTCTTCTTCCCACCAAAATTATTATCTCTAAACGGAGGACGAAAAAGTCAGGAAATTACTGATCTCATCGGCCGAGTAATTTCAAGGTGCTCATTACGGAGCACATGAATCACTAACTCACCTTGACGGCACCGGTTGTTCAAGATAATAGGCAATCTGCCAATATCAGATACCATGTAGTGGTTCCGTATCCACTAAAATTATTATCTCTAAAGGGGTGCAAAAAAGTCAGGAAATTACTGATCTCGTCAGGCGAGTAATTTCAAAGTGCAGCTAGGTAGATGGTGACTTTTGAAGTGATTCACCTTGTGGTCACCGATGAGCCGAAGGAGCAGCTGTCGACCAAAGTGTGGTGCCACGTAAATGTTATTTCTGGTTAGTCTGCAAGGATAATCTGCTGCCAGTGGGTGCTCTGTGGCCAAGGAGAAGCGATAATTATATATGCATTATGCAATGCGTATCTACTTCACAAAGAAAATGACTAAATCTCTGAATGGGGAGAGAAAATCAGGTGATTATTGATATTGTGAGGACATTTTTCTCAATGTGCTGATGAGTACGGAGCATGTGAATCGCTAACTCACCTTGACGGCACTGGTTGTTCAAGAAAATAAGCAATCTGCCTAGGGGAATTTGGGGGGTAGCCGACCACAGTGAGGTCTCCTCCCCACCCCGGGTTATTTGGTAGGGGCGGGGGAGGCAGGCATCAATCCCTCCATTTTGTTTTTGGGCTATCTGTTTAGATATCCCAACTATAAGGGTTTTGGGCTCCTGCTCCCAGCCACCATTCTAGGTTTGGTGACCTGGTTACTGGGAGCGTTTTCAGTAGCTAGTTTTAGTCAGACCTTAGTTAGGTGGGAGTATTGGGTTAGTGACAGGTGAGGTATTGGGCTTATTTAGGCTGTCCCTTATTAAAACATGGCGGACCATCATGTGCTAGAGGTTTTGTGGCTGTTGAGCGAGGCCAGTCGGATGGACCTACTCATCACAGAGGCAGTAGGGCTGGCGCAGTCTGTGTGGCAAGCATCAGCTGGGGTAGCTGTGGCCCTTGCTGCCTGTACATCGGCAAAACGTTGAAAATCCTCCCCAGTAAGTGACCGGGGCCACCACGTAGCAGGAGAGCGGCCCCGGGGCCGTTATAAGGACTCTGGGTGGGGAAGGTCCTGCTGCGCTCGGGACGGGAAGCGGGCCCTCGGAGTCCCCATGTGGGCCTCTGTGGTCGAGCGTTAAGCCCAGTAAAAAGAGAGCGTCTCTGTCAGCAGATCCCAGAAGACGTCAAATGGCCTCTGGGACTGCTGGAAAGGTGGTATCTGGGCCCAAGGTGATTCGGGGGCAGGGCAGCCAGGAGGCGAGAAGGCCCGCATTGCTTCTGAGCCTGGGGCCCCCTGCTTTACTGGGGGCAGGCAGCCGGCAACATCCCCCGCTCCCGCGGATTGCTTGAAAGGGAGTGGGGGCGGGGCTGATGTGCGGAGGGCGGGGTGCGGGAATCCGCCCCCTCCCTCCGGAGCAAGGGTATGATGTACTTCGGGCTGGGGAGGGAGAATTTTTTTTTTCGGGGGCCTTCTTGTGGAGCTTTTTTCTGTAGGCAATGTTGGTTTGGGGACAATGGAGGTCCGTGAAGCCAGTTTGGTGGGTGTCCGGGCCTGGCAGCCTTCAGGGACTGCCGGGACTCGTTCTTTGTGGAAGGGGTCAGTGGGAGATGGTGAGTGGGCGCAATTGGGAGGGAAGGAGGGTACCCCGGATTTTTGTTCTCACATGGGGGAATTGGAGGGGTTTGTCCAGTTTGTCAGAAGGGTTGGAGCAGGGGGCTACTTTGGGGGGTACTTGGAGATAGGGAAATGGGAAGGGATGGAAGGGATGTGGTTAAGTGGGCCTGGGTCAGAGGACGACTTGCCTGGTGAGTTGGAGCCAGTGGGGGAGCCAGGCCTCAGAGGGTTTGGATATTTTTGCAGCGTGAAATGAGGAGGTGTGGGACTTGACAGGGTGAGCCAATTGGATGCGTATTTGGCTGGGACCAGGCAGTAGGGGTCAATAGGGGTGGAGATGTTGGAGGGCTCCGGGGTGAGGGGTTTGCCGAGGGTGTAGTCATGGGCTGTGACCCGCTTCAACAATGGTGGTTGCCATGCTGGAGTGGAGTGGGGAGGAGGACGGGGGATTCCCCCCCAGTAGGTTGGTA
The DNA here is from genome assembly GCF_964261635.1 of Lissotriton helveticus. Lineage (NCBI taxonomy): Eukaryota > Metazoa > Chordata > Amphibia > Caudata > Salamandridae > Lissotriton > Lissotriton helveticus. The sequence continues at coordinate 65,134,527 of NC_136060.1, read as the reverse complement.
GAGAGGACGGGGCAGGAGGGTCAGGACATGGTGCGCTTTGGGGGGTGAAAGTAAGTAGGGTAGGCAAAGGGGGTAGAGGCAAGGTACCCAGCACATCAGACCAAATGTTTTTGTTGCAGGGCAAGGAGCGGCACGGCATAGCTGACTCGGCAGGGCTGGGAGCGGCCCAATGGCACAGAGGTAAAGTGAGGGTGGAGCCTCGTGCGGCGCACCCGGTACCAGCAGGGAAACCTAGCGTGGCCAGCAGATGAAGGCCCAGAACGACCTCACTGGCCCAAATAAAAGGCGGGTTACAGTGGACCGCAGTGCCGTCATGGAGTGATATTAAAGGGGCAGGGCCCCTGGGGGAGTACTGGCGTGTACAGTCGTCTCCACCACAATGAGGGCACAGCGGGTCCCGTAGGGCCCAAAGGGAAAAGTTGTCTCAGGACTGGCTCCAGGTGGGGGGGCCGATAGAGTTAGATTTGGACAAAGAGAAACTTGAAGAAGGGGAACTGCAAGAAGAGGAAGTTCAGGGAAAGGGGGGGCAATCTCATGTGTTGGATAGTGTTTTACAGGCACCGGTGGTGAAACCGCGGAGGGAGCACGGTCAACCTCTAAGGGCTCCACGTATTGCGTAATAGCAAAGAGCTCGTTTGGAAAGGGGAATATGTTGAAATGTTAAAGCTTTTACACAGAGAAGTAAGGTCAAAGGAGGGACCTAAGAAGAAGATTACGAGTTGGCCAAGAGGCCAAAAGTACAACTGACAATAGAAAATTGGACATCAGTATTTTTGATATGCGCCAGCGTATACTGTAAGAGGTTCCCGGAGATCTATGTAGCTTTATTTAAATACATGGACGTGATCAGAAGGGTCCAGATCACCGGGGATGGATACGTTTGGGCACAGTATGAAGAGGGGTTTAGAGCACGAATGGCCTCAGACCCAGAGGCAAAATGGGGGGAACTTGACACGATTCTGTGGCAACATACCATGGGAGCAGCGAAAGGGGAAAGACACATATTTACAGCCAGTGGCTTACCGATAGTGTACCGGCCCTTTCAGGGGAAGCCCACCTGGGGACGGGTGGGCTCACGGGTAAGACACAGTCTGGGATAGGAGGGGCATGCTGGGACTTTAATAAGGGCCTGTGCATGCGGGACTATTGCAGGTTCCGGCACGAGTGTTCCAACTGCGGTGGCAACCATGCATTGATTAACTGCTGGGGTGGACAACAACAGGGAGGCCAGCAGTGGCATCAGCGAGGCAAGGGTGCAGCAGGACACCCACATCAATTCCCAAACAATAAAGGGGGTAAGAGGCCACAGGGACCTGGGTCTAAAAGCTTGTACACCAGTTAAAATCAAGAAGTCATAAAACAGGTTGCATGGGTATGAGGACTTGAGAGTGGCACACGTTCTAAGGGATGGGTTCAGATGGGGGTTTCATTTGGGTTTCAGGGGACCGAGACAGAGACGGTGGGCTAACAATCTCAAATCAGCGTCAGAACACAGACAAGTGGTGCGGGACAAGCTGAATAAAGAGGTGCATGAAGGGAGAATGGCAGGCCCCTTTGATGATTGGCCAACAGAGAGCTTGATTGTTTCGCCAATAGGGGTAGTGCCCAAAAAAGAAGAGGGGAAAAGCAGATTGATTCAACATCTGTCATGGCCATGTCACTGGTAGTGACCGCGGGCGCAACTGCAGCAATGGCAAAATGTGACATAAAGTCAGGATTTCGGTTGCTTCCAGTCCAGCAGGATGATTGGGATTTTCTGGGTATAAATTTCAAAGGGAAATGGTACATGGACAAAGCACTACCAATGGGTTGCTCTATGTTGTGCGCACTGTTTGAATGCTTTAGCACTTTTCTGCAGTGGTTATTCACTCAGCGCACCGGTCACCATCTGGTGACACACTATTTGGATGATTTCTTCTTTGTTGGTTCGCAGGGCTCCACGGAATGCCAGGCAGCACTGGACACTTTCCATGAGCTAAGGGAGGAACTTGGGTGCCTTTGGCACCGGAAAAGACAATGGGACCCAGTACAGCTCTGTCTTTCTTGGGCATAGAAATCAACTCTGTGGCAATGCGGGCTCGCTTGCCAACAGAGAAAAAAGATAAAATGTTGGATTTGTTGAGAAGAATGCTGTCAAAAGAGAAGTCACGGTTAGGGACATTCGCGTACTCTTAGGACATCTTACTTTTGCGTTCAGGGTGGTCCAGGCTGGAAGGACTTTTGGTAGGAGACTGGAGCGTGCACTAGCAGGTCATCACCTACCTCACCACCATGTACGCCTTTGAGCGGGTGTAAAAGAGGATTCGCGAATGTGGATTGTTTTTCTGCAGTCATTTAATGCAGTGCCATCGGCAAGGGAAGATGACGTACATGGGACGTGCACATTTTTTCTGATGTGGCGGGCCTTGAAGGCTTTGGCCTGTTTTGGCAGGGTAGGTGGTGTGCAGAACAGTGGCCGCCACAGTGGAGAAATGGAGGAATAAGCATAGCCTTTTTGGAACTTTTTCCTTTAGTGGTAGCAATAACAGGAGTTGGCCCACAAGAAGGTTTGGTTAGAGTTGACTCCATGGCAGTGGTCGAGATTGTGAATAGGCAGTCAGCGAGGGATGAGAAAATTCTGAAGTTGTGAAGAGTTTTTGTGTAGGGGTGCCTGAGACATGACATTGTTTCAGGGCTTTACTCATACCTGGTCTGGATAATGACATAGCCTATGCTTTGTCTCGTTCACAATGGAGGAGATTCCGTGTGCTGGCCAAAGAGGCAGACAGGACGCCAATGCCAATACCCGCTCATTTGTGGTACCTAGGCAACGTAATATGCTACAATGGGTGGTAGGCTGGTGCCTGCGGCCACATGGTCATCAATTCAGACTGGCTTGGAGGGACTTCTTGGCATCAGGTGCCCGGTGGCATGTTGAGCTCTGGTGGTGGTCAGAAGATGTAATTCAGTTCATTGTCGATTTCATTGAGCGGGGTTTATCTAGGGTAACAATCGCCAGGAAACTGGCGGGCATTGCTTTTATGGGTACATTACTATTGGGTTTCCCACCATCAGCAGGTGAACTGGGGAGAAGGATACTCGAGGGGTGGGCCAGGGACCAAACTGGGGGCAGGCATTTGCGGAGACCACTTTCTTGGCAGGCTTTGGACCAGGTGATTGAAGTTTTACCGGCGGTCTGCAGGGGTGAGTTTGAGACTTGCTTGTTCTCGACACTAATGGTTTGGATGTTTTTTGGGCCTTTAGGGTGTCTGAACTTCTAGGCTTTAAGGATGGTGGGGTGAGTACTGTAGCAGGATGTGACTCCACAGGAGTCAGGTTTACAGATTTGTCTGGCTAGATCCAAAACAGACCAGAGGGGGCAGGGCAAATGAAAGTTTACCAGGGTTGGCAGAAGTTTTTTGGTCATTGTTGAAGTTGGGTTTATTGACAGGAAAAGGGTAGGCAGGTTATTTTAAGTTCAGTTAGACAAGTTGGCGGATTTACTGTTGTAGAGAGGCAGGCAGAAGAGGCTGGATAAGTGAAGTGTAGAATTAAAGGGGATCATTTTGATGCAATGCTTTGTATTGTTGTGTAAATTGTAATGTCAGTGTGGGGGTGGGTTCAGGCGAATCTTAGGGGGGCGGGGTCTGGGGTCAGGCATGTGAATGTATTAGTGAGGTTTTAAGTTTCGTAAGGTGGTTGCCAGGGATGTTTAATGTTATGTGCACCTGTTTCAATAATGCAGCCTTTTACACACAACAAAGTGGTTTGTGGTCTGCCCCCCCCTCCCTCCCAATATCAGATGCCATGTAAGGGCTCCATATCCTGCAGAGGTAATCTGCTGTTTGTTCTAGCTCCTCTTGGGCAGCATGTGAGGAAACCCAATGTAAGTAACTTTCCTGGATATCTATAGCGGCAATCAACCCTGACCCCTGTTGGGTCATGTGCATGGGCGTCGTGATGTCACGCATGTGGGAGCGGAAAAAACTGGACTCGCAATCAAGTGGGTTGCAATGTACAGTATAGATTTTAAGTGCTCAAAATCTAGAGGTACAAGGGAAGTGTCATCCCGGTGTTTAGTATGTCAACAATTGAGGTGCACATCGGTTCTATATTACTCACACAAACAGGACTACTAGACACATGGTACTTTATGATAATTTGCACACATATGTTTCTATAAAACCATGAGAACACAATAAATACATATTTTTTTATCATCAATGATTGTGACATTCAATGTGTATAACATTTATGTGAACTTTGTTACCAAAATTTTATTTTGTTTAACATCGTAATGATCAATGAATGTGACCTTCAATAAGGTATAAGTGGAAACTTACAGGTGATAATACATTGATGGACGATATTAAATAAGGTCATCATTTGTACATAGTATCTATTACTTGACAAACATTAGACTGAGCACAAACATTTAGCAATCTTTCTAGCAAAGTTGATTTAGCGTCTGTATTCCCAGTTATACACTTGGGAGTCAATTCCGATCCGGTAAAATCACCGTCCGTACGACTCGCATCCGGAGCCGTTTCCGTACGACTCGTACGGACGCTGTACGACCGGACGATTCCGATCCCGATCGGGCGTCCCGGACGCCATTCGTACGGTCCACGTCGATTCGTACGGAAAAGCGTACGATCACCTACACACCATACGGCGCGTACCCCCCATGATCGCAGGGGTACGTGCCGTACCCCTGAGATCATGGGGGTACATGTCGTACACCCAGGGTACATGGGGGTACGTGCCGTACACCCAGCGTACATGGGGTACGGCCCGTACCCCATGTACGCTGGGTGTACGGCACGTACCCCCATGATCGCAGGGGTACGACACGTACCCCCCATGTACGCTGGGTGTACGACACGTACCCCCATGATCATGGGGGGTACGCGCCGTACCAGGGGGGGGCGTTCCGTACCTGTTTCAGGGCGAACTCTGACTGTACGACAGTTTCCAGCTCCCGTATAAAAAGGGTCGTACGGAGCATACACAACACGGATACTTGCCGGGTCGTAAAAAACAGCCGCAAAACGTATGAACGTCGCGTACAGCGGCTTCCGAGGGCGATTCGTACGGGAATTTCATTCGTACGGTCCCTGGTACGATTCGGGCGGATAGCTGCATCGGGTGTGGATCGTACTACGTCGTTCGTACGGGGACGGTTACGGGTACGATTCATACGGAAAAAAATGCTCCGTACGACGATTCGGAGCGCTTTTTACCGGATCGGTATCGACCCCTTGGTGTTAGTCAATTTCAGAGATTGCTTAGGTGGTGTTGTAAGGGCTGCAGTTTACCCCAATACTACATTGCAGTTATGTGTGTTACCTTGATGCTTTACAGTTTAGGACTAGTATAATCGCCATATGGTGGTGCTGATCCCTTAAGGATCGAACAATAGTGGAATCTTCTGAAAAGGTCATCTAACTAAGAGTGATCGGCTTAGGCCATTATTCCATTGTGTTGACTCCTTGTCTAATATATTTACATCTGTCTATACATTTACATTCTACGTTCTGTAGGATACCTTGGACAGTGCCACCCCTTGGTGGTACTACAGTCTTCTCAATAACCTTCCACCTTAGCTCATTTGGTATATGTTTCTCCAATGTGTAGGGTTGTGCCAACGGGGCAGTTTCAATATGGCAATGAATCCGGCTTCTATGTTCTCCAATGCATGCCTTCATTGGTTGAGATGCCTGTCCAATGTAAATCAAATTACATAGATACCAGATACAGTATATTGCATTTGTAGAAGCACGATTCGTATGGTGTTGAAATGTAAATTCGACATCTCTGTGTATGAAGTCTTTAGTGTTGGCAGTGTATTGGCAAGCAATAAAGTTGCCACACTTGTAGTGACCTACAATGGGGGATAACCCCACATTCCTTGTAGTGTGTCATTTTCTTTTACTATGCAGGTATTGGAGCAGACTAAAGGGTCTCTGATGTTCTTCACTTTGCTGTAGAAATAAGAGTCAAAGTTCTTTGAATATACTCAAGGTGTTCAAGACAGGCCAGTGTTGTTTGATAATTTTAACAATTTTGGTGGTGTGAGTTCAAAAAGTAGTTACACAAATAATCTTATTGCATTGTTCCTTGGGTCTTGTTTTTAGTATTTCAACTTTAGGGCTTTACCAAGCTCTTTTCATGGAGATTTTGACTAGCCACTTGGGGTAACCTCTTTCCCTCAGCTTCTGACTGAGTATTGATGCTTCTTTGAAGAAGTCTTCTTTCTGGGTACAATTCCTCTTGAGTCTTAGGAATGGGTCATACGGTAGTCCATCCCTGAGGGCTCGTGGATGGAATCTGCTTTATTGCAGTAGTGTGTTGCGTTCAGCCTGTTTTCTTTACAGGTTAACAATAAGGTAGTCATCCTTATGTTTGGTTTGCAGATCCAGAAAAGGAATACTTTCTGTATTTTTATTGGGTGTGAATTTTAGAAATGTCTGGCAGGTGTTTATATAATGGACAAATTGCTCTAGGGAGTTTTCTACGCCTTTCAAGATCATGAAAATATAATCTATGTATCACTTCCAGCATTTGATGCTGTTTTAGAAGGAATTAGTGTCAGTGTTTATGAATCTAAGTTCAAAATGTCCAACATAGAGATTTGCCAAATTTGGAGTGAAAAGAGCTCCCAGCGAAGTGTCAGAGCACTGTCGGTAATATGTGGAGACAAACATAAAACAGTTGTTGGAGAGAGCAATTTCTAGAAATTCAGTAATGAATGTGGTGGCCACTTTGAAGGGAGCAGAACGTGAGTTTAAGATCTTTCTAATGACCTCAATACTTGCGGTCTGAGGAATATTATTGTAGAGTGACTCAATATTTCTTCAGCTGGATTGTACTCTAGACCTTCAATAATATTCATCATGTCACAGCTGTCCCTGACATAGGTGTCTAGTCGTGGGACAAACAGCTAGATTCATCATTATCCAGTTTTGCGAGTCCTTAATGGGGATTCATAAGGAATCGCTATTAAGGACTTGCAAAACGGGATTCATGTAGGAATTGCAAAAAATGTTGCGATTCCTATATCTTCCTTATTTGCGATTAGCAAATTGCTAATCGCAAATAAGGATGCGATTTCAAGGGTGCCAGGGGTGTCCAAAGGACACCCTGTAGCACCCCTGAAAAGCAAATGTAGCCAGATGTTGCGCACACACATGTCCAAAGGACATGTGTGTGTGTAACATACCACTCAGAAAAATGCACTAAAGTGCCTTTTTCTTAGTTTTCGCTATTTACCACGAAGTCTGACTTTGTGGTAAATAGCGGCCAGAAATTGCGAATTCGCAAATTGAAAATGGTTGATGAATTGCAGTTAAGGAATCTCAAATAGAGATTCCTCAAATGCAATTCCTCGCAAATATGCGATTTCGCAATTAGCGATTTTTGCATTTGGGATGATGAATCCCAAATGCAAAAATTGCACTTGCAAAGGGCCAGATTCTCAGAATCTGGCCCTTTGCGAGCCGTTTTCGGCTTGATGAATCTAGCTGATGGTCTTTGATTAAGGTATTGATATATTCTCTAATGGGTTCTAGTATGGAATCACAGCCCAATAGAATCAGTCTTCCAGGGGGATGATTTATGTTCTTATGGATTTTAGGGAGTATATACAAGACTGGGGTTTTAGGAGATTTTTTATTTAGGTATTTGTATTCTGATTCGGTGAGGTAAACTTCATCCACACCTTTCGTAGAAACCTCCTGTATTCTACATTTTTTTAGTCAAGGAGGATTTATCATGAGTTTCTTATAGTGATTGGAATTGCTCAATTGTGTAGCTACTTTGGCCTCATATTTATCTCTGTCTTGCATTACTATACCCCCACCTTTATCAGCTGGTTTAATGATGATGTATTGTTCCTTCTTAAGGGAAAATAGTGACTCTCTCTCAAGCCATGTGATGTTGTAAGGTGTAAAATGTCTTGAGGTTTTGAGGGTATTGATGTCTTCTAAAACAGCTTTTTCGAATGCTAAGAGTTCGGGAGGCCTCATAGCCTTGGGTCGTATGAAGGTGGATTTGGGCTTTAAATTAGAGGCTGAAAGAGGGTGTAGATTCTTCAGGTGCGCCCCCATCTGGCACATCTTCGAGAAGACCCTCAAAACCTGGTTCTTCGACTGACTGGAGCTGCTCCCTGCTCCCCCTAGTGTCTTGAGACCCTGACGGGTGAGAAGCACGCTTAAAAATCCCATGATTAAAACACTTCTTTTCAGAAAAATCAATCAATCACGTGATTCTAATTTTTTTTTAAGCTCTGACTGGATTCTAAAGAAATAATTTTTTTCTGTTATTACAAAGGATAGGCCCTTACTCAGAAGGGATATTTCATTTATATTGAGCTCATTAGTGACAAAACACGTGTTGTCTGGTTGTTCTTTCGTGGTTACATTGATTAAATACAATTTCAAATCATCATTCTTGTGTGGACCACATATTCTGTTCTTTACACTGGATATCCATTCACTATACCTGGACCCCTACTACGTGTGCCCGGGACATTGTTTCTTATATTGAGCTCATGTTTTGAGGGATCGAAGATGGGAATACATGGCGAAAGCTTACAAAGGTTTTCTACATGTTCTATTGTCCCTCCGGACCCTACGTGTAGTATTGTCTGTGTGTCTGTCGCTCCCCTGCAAATTGATTCCATGTCCTCTTCTAGTTCCGTTTGGTGCCCCTCCCTCTCTAGGCCTGGCCTACAAAACGATTCGGTGTGGGATTACCCAAGCCGAAGTAGTGCCTTCCCCTACCTCATCAGAAGAACTGGAGCCTGCTGTTGACTTCAAAAAAGTGACCAATTTGTTGTTTTTATATTTACCCCAGGTAATGTGTTTACTTATGGGTTGTGTTTGCGAGTAGTATTCTTCCTGTAAGTATGGGTATGTCTTCGATTTGTTGAAATTGTTAATATTTTTCTGGAACTAGTCTGCTTTTTACTTTAGCGCAAAAAGTGTTAAATTCACTGATTGTTATGTTAAGCTTTTCAAGTGAGTTTTTTGCTTCTTCAAGCTTATCACACCCAGCAATTCCTTCTTTTTGTTGCATAAACTATTTGATTTCTAGACAGACCTGCCCTATATTACTTTCCTTGATTCATTCAAACACAGAAAATTACCTGTGATAAATACATTTTTCCTAAAATGATTTCCATGTGAACGCTTGCCATAAGTTAATACTTACATACCCAGTTAGCATGGATGTATGGGTTGCTCTTGTGTTTTTGTTAAAATTGTAAATATGGAGCAGGGCACAGTGCTTACGGAGCTTTTGCACAACATGATGCTCCAGTGGCGCAGTGCCCTTTTAAATTGCTCCATAGTACTTATCTGTCCCAAATACAGCACCCTTTGCCATTCGTTTTTAAGGCCAATTTCTCTTTTTACAAACATTAGACATGCCAGACTAGCTTTTATATATTCACAGCTTTTATCTACACCCAAAATCTGTTTTAACTTGGCATGGTATTTGAATGTTTTTTTGTAGCTCAAGATACTAGGTCCTGTTAACTTTTTTGTCCTTTGCTATAAATGGATATGCTGTTATACTATGATAATCTCAGAAGTGGTTTCTGTAGACAGTCACTTTCAATCTCCTGTCTAAGTTTAGGCTATTTGATAAAATTTCTCATCTTAAATTGAAATTCACGATTTTGTCATTGCTCGTTAGGTCAAGCATTCAAGACCTCTTGTATATACTTTAGTATATACTTATTACATAGTAATATGTGTATGTACTTTGGGGCTCTGGAGATCAGCCCTAGCATATGTCTGGTTCCGCTTAGGGACTTTGTTTCTGTTTAACTGCCTCTATTTAACTGTCCTGATAGAAAACGACCAGCAGAGGTCAGTAAAATACCAGAATTGCTTTCTGCTGATAGTTTTCATTTTTTTCTTTTTCTGGCAACTGCTTCGAGTTAACTTTCTTGAGAGAAAACGACCAGCAGAGGTCAGTAACATACCAGAATCACTTTAGCATTTGCTAGATTCCAGTCCTTAGACATTGTCTTCCATGAGCACCCATAGACAATAATATTTTTTTCAAATCTTGTATTTCCAGTGATATGACCACCGAAGGCCCTGATTTTATATTAAAGGCAGAGATTTGGACGATACCATTTCCCACTGAAAGGCAATATTTCTCTCCATGTGTTCCCATACCTGGCATGTCACGCAGTTTGGAGATTACTTTCCCTCCATGTTAAAGAACATTAGATGTTTCAGCACACAGGCTAATGTGCTGCATAGCTAAATACATTTAAGTACACAAAGGCGAGACCGATTGCATTGCAAATGCTTGTTTTTAGATGGTTTGGCTTTTAAATGGGTTTTGGATTTTAGATACTTATAAAGTATGGTATGTGCATATACGTGTTGAATTATTCCTGCCTGCATACTGGCATGATTTAATACATTAATCACAAAGTTATGAACTGGTACTCCGAAGCTGTACCCCCGTGGCTCCTATCACCTTACAGATAGATGTAAATGTGTGTAAAGGTTAGGTCGGTAAAATAAGTGAAGTGTAGAATTAAAGGGGATCATTTTGATGCAATGCTTTGTATTGTTGTGTAAATTGTAATGTCAGTGTGGGGGTGGGTTCAGGCGAATCTTTGGGGGGGCGGGGTCTGGGGTCAGGCATGTGAATGTATTAGTGAGGTTTTAAGTTTCGTAAGGTGGTTGCCAGGGATGTTTAATGTTATGTGCACCTGTTTCAATAATGCAGCCTTTTACACACAACAAAGTGGTTTGTGGTCTGCCCCCCCCTCCCTCCCAATATCAGATGCCATGTAAGGGCTCCATATCCTGCAGAGGTAATCTGCTGTTTGTTCTAGCTCCTCTTGGGCAGCATGTGAGGAAACCCAATGTAAGTAACTTTCCTGGATATCTATAGCGGCAATCAACCCTGACCCCTGTTGGGTCATGTGCATGGGCGTCGTGATGTCACGCATGTGGGAGCGGAAAAAACTGGACTCGCAATCAAGTGGGTTGCAATGTACAGTATAGATTTTAAGTGCTCAAAATCTAGAGGTACAAGGGAAGTGTCATCCCGGTGTTTAGTATGTCAACAATTGAGGTGCACATCGGTTCTATATTACTCACACAAACAGGACTACTAGACACATGGTACTTTATGATAATTTGCACACATATGTTTCTATAAAACCATGAGAACACAATAAATACATATTTTTTTATCATCAATGATTGTGACATTCAATGTGTATAACATTTATGTGAACTTTGTTACCAAAATTTTATTTTGTTTAACATCGTAATGATCAATGAATGTGACCTTCAATAAGGTATAAGTGGAAACTTACAGGTGATAATACATTGATGGACGATATTAAATAAGGTCATCATTTGTACATAGTATCTATTACTTGACAAACATTAGACTGAGCACAAACATTTAGCAATCTTTCTAGCAAAGTTGATTTAGCGTCTGTATTCCCAGTTATACACTTGGGAGTCAATTCCGATCCGGTAAAATCACCGTCCGTACGACTCGCATCCGGAGCCGTTTCCGTACGACTCGTACGGACGCTGTACGACCGGACGATTCCGATCCCGATCGGGTGTCCCGGACGCCATTCGTACGGTCCACGTCGATTCGTACGGAAAAGCGTACGATCACCTACACACCATACGGCGCGTACCCCCCATGATCGCAGGGGTACGTGCCGTATCCCTGAGATCATGGGGGTACATGTCGTACACCCAGGGTACATGGGGGTACGTGCCGTACACCCAGCGTACATGGGGTACGGCCCGTACCCCATGTACGCTGGGTGTACGGCACGTACCCCCATGATCGCAGGGGTACGACACGTACCCCCCATGTACGCTGGGTGTACGACACGTACCCCCATGATCATGGGGGGTACGCGCCGTACCAGGGGGGGGCGTTCCGTACCTGTTTCAGGGCGAACTCTGACTGTACGACAGTTTCCAGCTCCCGTATAAAAAGGGTCGTACGGAGCATACACAACACGGATACTTGCCGGGTCGTAAAAAACAGCTGCAAAACGTATGAACGTCGCGTACAGCGGCTTCCGAGGGCGATTCGTACGGGAATTTCATTCGTACGGTCCCTGGTACGATTCGGGCGGATAGCTGCATCGGGTGTGGATCGTACTACGTCGTTCGTACGGGGACGGTTACGGGTACGATTCATACGGAAAAAAATGCTCCGTACGACGATTCGGAGCGCTTTTTACCGGATCGGTATCGACCCCTTGGTGTTAGTCAATTTCAGAGATTGCTTAGGTGGTGTTGTAAGGGCTGCAGTTTACCCCAATACTACATTGCAGTTATGTGTGTTACCTTGATGCTTTACAGTTTAGGACTAGTATAATCGCCATATGGTGGTGCTGATCCCTTAAGGATCGAACAATAGTGGAATCTTCTGAAAAGGTCATCTAACTAAGAGTGATCGGCTTAGGCCATTATTCCATTGTGTTGACTCCTTGTCTAATATATTTACATCTGTCTATACATTTACATTCTACGTTCTGTAGGATACCTTGGACAGTGCCACCCCTTGGTGGTACTACAGTCTTCTCAATAACCTTCCACCTTAGCTCATTTGGTATATGTTTCTCCAATGTGTAGGGTTGTGCCAACGGGGCAGTTTCAATATGGCAATGAATCCGGCTTCTATGTTCTCCAATGCATGCCTTCATTGGTTGAGATGCCTGTCCAATGTAAATCAAATTACATAGATACCAGATACAGTATATTGCATTTGTAGAAGCACGATTCGTATGGTGTTGAAATGTAAATTCGACATCTCTGTGTATGAAGTCTTTAGTGTTGGCAGTGTATTGGCAAGCAATAAAGTTGCCACACTTGTAGTGACCTACAATGGGGGATAACCCCACATTCCTTGTAGTGTGTCATTTTCTTTTACTATGCAGGTATTGGAGCAGACTAAAGGGTCTCTGATGTTCTTCACTTTGCTGTAGAAATAAATGTCAAAGTTCTTTGAATATACTCAAGGTGTTCAAGACAGGCCAGTGTTGTTTGATAATTTTAACAATTTTGGTGGTGTGAGTTCAAAAAGTAGTTACACAAATAATCTTATTGCATTGTTCCTTGGGTCTTGTTTTTAGTATTTCAACTTTAGGGCTTTACCAAGCTCTTTTCATGGAGATTTTGACTAGCCACTTGGGGTAACCTCTTTCCCTCAGCTTCTGACTGAGTATTGATGCTTCTTTGAAGAAGTCTTCTTTCTGGGTACAATTCCTCTTGAGTCTTAGGAATGGGTCATACGGTAGTCCATCCCTGAGGGCTCGTGGATGGAATCTGCTTTATTGCAGTAGTGTGTTGCGTTCAGCCTGTTTTCTTTACAGGTTAACAATAAGGTAGTCATCCTTATGTTTGGTTTGCAGATCCAGAAAAGGAATACTTTCTGTATTTTTATTGGGTGTGAATTTTAGAAATGTCTGGCAGGTGTTTATATAATGGACAAATTGCTTTAGGGAGTTTTCTACGCCTTTCAAGATCATGAAAATATAATCTATGTATCACTTCCAGCATTTGATGCTGTTTTAGAAGGAATTAGTGTCAGTGTTTATGAATCTAAGTTCAAAATGTCCAACATAGAGATTTGCCAAATTTGGAGTGAAAAGAGCTCCCAGCGAAGTGTCAGAGCACTGTCGGTAATATGTGGAGACAAACATAAAACAGTTGTTGGAGAGAGCAATTTCTAGAAATTCAGTAATGAATGTGGTGGCCACTTTGAAGGGAGCAGAACGTGAGTTTAAGATCTTTCTAATGACCTCAATACTTGCGGTCTGAGGAATATTATTGTAGAGTGACTCAATATTTCTTCAGCTGGATTGTACTCTAGACCTTCAATAATATTCATCATGTCACAGCTGTCCCTGACATAGGTGTCTAGTCGTGGGACAAACAGCTAGATTCATCATTATCCAGTTTTGCGAGTCCTTAATGGGGATTCATAAGGAATCGCTATTAAGGACTTGCAAAACGGGATTCATGTAGGAATTGCAAAAAATGTTGCGATTCCTATATCTTCCTTATTTGCGATTAGCAAATTGCTAATCGCAAATAAGGATGCGATTTCAAGGGTGCCAGGGGTGTCCAAAGGACACCCTGTAGCACCCCTGAAAAGCAAATGTAGCCAGATGTTGCGCACACACATGTCCAAAGGACATGTGTGTGTGTAACATACCACTCAGAAAAATGCACTAAAGTGCATTTTTCTTAGTTTTCGCTATTTACCACGAAGTCTGACTTTGTGGTAAATAGCGGCCAGAAATTGCGAATTCGCAAATTGAAAATGGTTGATGAATTGCAGTTAAGGAATCTCAAATAGAGATTCCTCAAATGCAATTCCTCGCAAATATGCGATTTCGCAATTAGCGATTTTTGCATTTGGGATGATGAATCCCAAATGCAAAAATTGCACTTGCAAAGGGCCAGATTCTCAGAATCTGGCCCTTTGCGAGCCGTTTTCGGCTTGATGAATCTAGCTGATGGTCTTTGATTAAGGTATTGATATATTCTCTAATGGGTTCTAGTATGGAATCACAGCCCAATAGAATCAGTCTTCCAGGGGGATCATTTATGTTCTTATGGATTTTAGGGAGTATATACAAGACTGGGGTTTTAGGAGATTTTTTATTTAGGTATTTGTATTCTGATTCGGTGAGGTAAACTTCATCCACACCTTTCGTAGAAACCTCCTGTATTCTACATTTTTTTAGTCAAGGAGGATTTATCATGAGTTTCTTATAGTGATTGGAATTGCTCAATTGTGTAGCTACTTTGGCCTCATATTTATCTCTGTCTTGCATTACTATAACCCCACCTTTATCAGCTGGTTTAATGATGATGTATTGTTCCTTCTTAAGGGAAAATAGTGACTCTCTCTCAAGCCATGTGATGTTGTAAGGTGTAAAACGTCTTGAGGTTTTGAGGGTATTGATGTCTTCTAAAACAGCTTTTTCGAATGCTAAGAGTTCGGGAGGCCTCATAGCCTTGGGTCGTATGAAGGTGGATTTGGGCTTTAAATTAGAGGCTGAAAGAGGGTGTAGATTCTTCAGGTGCGCCCCCATCTGGCACATCTTCGAGAAGACCCTCAAAACCTGGTTCTTCGACTGACTGGAGCTGCTCCCTGCTCCCCCTAGTGTCTTGAGACCCTGACGGGTGAGAAGCACGCTTAAAAATCCCATGATTAAAACACTTCTTTTCAGAAAAATCAATCAATCACGTGATTCTAATTTTTTTTTTAAGCTCTGACTGGATTCTAAAGAAATAATTTTTTTCTGTTATTACAAAGGATAGGCCCTTACTCAGAAGGGATATTTCATTTATATTGAGCTCATTAGTGACAAAACACGTGTTGTCTGGTTGTTCTTTCGTGGTTACATTGATTAAATACAATTTCAAATCATCATTCTTGTGTGGACCACATATTCTGTTCTTTACACTGGATATCCATTCACTATACCTGGACCCCTACTACGTGTGCCCGGGACATTGTTTCTTATATTGAGCTCATGTTTTGAGGGATCGAAGATGGGAATACATGGCGAAAGCTTACAAAGGTTTTCTACATGTTCTATTGTCCCTCCGGACCCTACGTGTAGTATTGTCTGTGTGTCTGTCGCTCCCCTGCAAATTGATTCCATGTCCTCTTCTAGTTCCGTTTGGTGCCCCTCCCTCTCTAGGCCTGGCCTACAAAACGATTCGGTGTGGGATTACCCAAGCCGAAGTAGTGCCTTCCCCTACCTCATCAGAAGAACTGGAGCCTGCTGTTGACTTCAAAAAAGTGACCAATTTGTTGTTTTTATATTTACCCCAGGTAATGTGTTTACTTATGGGTTGTGTTTGCGAGTAGTATTCTTCCTGTAAGTATGGGTATGTCTTCGATTTGTTGAAATTGTTAATATTTTTCTGGAACTAGTCTGCTTTTTACTTTAGCGCAAAAAGTGTTAAATTCACTGATTGTTATGTTAAGCTTTTCAAGTGAGTTTTTTGCTTCTTCAAGCTTATCACACCCAGCAATTCCTTCTTTTTGTTGCATAAACTATTTGATTTCTAGACAGACCTGCCCTATATTACTTTCCTTGATTCATTCAAACACAGAAAATTACCTGTGATAAATACATTTTTCCTAAAATGATTTCCATGTGAACGCTTGCCATAAGTTAATACTTACATACCCAGTTAGCATGGATGTATGGGTTGCTCTTGTGTTTTTGTTAAAATTGTAAATATGGAGCAGGGCACAGTGCTTACGGAGCTTTTGCACAACATGATGCTCCAGTGGCGCAGTGCCCTTTTAAATTGCTCCATAGTACTTATCTGTCCCAAATACAGCACCCTTTGCCATTCGTTTTTAAGGCCAATTTCTCTTTTTACAAACATTAGACATGCCAGACTAGCTTTTATATATTCACAGCTTTTATCTACACCCAAAATCTGTTTTAACTTGGCATGGTATTTGAATGTTTTTTTGTAGCTCAAGATACTAGGTCCTGTTAACTTTTTTGTCCTTTGCTATAAATGGATATGCTGTTATACTATGATAATCTCAGAAGTGGTTTCTGTAGACAGTCACTTTCAATCTCCTGTCTAAGTTTAGGCTATTTGATAAAATTTCTCATCTTAAATTGAAATTCACGATTTTGTCATTGCTCGTTAGGTCAAGCATTCAAGACCTCTTGTATATACTTTAGTATATACTTATTACATAGTAATATGTGTATGTACTTTGGGGCTCTGGAGATCAGCCCTAGCATATGTCTGGTTCCGCTTAGGGACTTTGTTTCTGTTTAACTGCCTCTATTTAACTGTCCTGATAGAAAACGACCAGCAGAGGTCAGTAAAATACCAGAATTGCTTTCTGCTGATAGTTTTCATTTTTTTCTTTTTCTGGCAACTGCTTCGAGTTAACTTTCTTGAGAGAAAACGACCAGCAGAGGTCAGTAACATACCAGAATCACTTTAGCATTTGCTAGATTCCAGTCCTTAGACATTGTCTTCCACGAGCACCCATAGACAATAATATTTTTTTCAAATCTTGTATTTCCAGTGATATGACCACCGAAGGCCCTGATTTTATATTAAAGGCAGAGATTTGGACGATACCATTTCCCACTGAAAGGCAATATTTCTCTCCATGTGTTCCCATACCTGGCATGTCACGCAGTTTGGAGATTACTTTCCCTCCATGTTAAAGAACATTAGATGTTTCAGCACACAGGCTAATGTGCTGCATAGCTAAATACATTTAAGTACACAAAGGCGAGACCGATTGCATTGCAAATGCTTGTTTTTAGATGGTTTGGCTTTTAAATGGGTTTTGGATTTTAGATACTTATAAAGTATGGTATGTGCATATACGTGTTGAATTATTCCTGCCTGCATACTGGCATGATTTAATACATTAATCACAAAGTTATGAACTGGTACTCCGAAGCTGTACCCCCGTGGCTCCTATCACCTTACAGATAGATGTAAATGTGTGTAAAGGTTAGGTCGGTAAAATAATCGGTTCACTTGTACTATTTGATCCCATAAGAAACACAGTCTAAACAGAGGAAAACGATTGGCAACAAATGCACACTGTCATTTTCTCCAATATATTCGGAGGATTTCTTTCAAATCCCATTTACAGTGAGAAAAATATCCAGCCCCTGCACACAGCTTAAAATGATCTGCAATTTGTCTCCTAAATGTATAAATGTCAGCTTGGCGAATTAGAGCTGAAAGGTGGGGGATGTGCTGGGGTTTTACTGCCTGCATGTTCACCCTTGGACAATTTGTGCAGGAAGGAATTTGGCTCGACCTGTTACATTGCTTAAGCCCCAGAGGCGAAGAAGGCTGCTATGAAAATGCTCCAGCCCTGTTCTTAGCTAATAGAGTGTAGATCTTTGATCCTGGGTGATTTATTGCAGTTCTGCGCAGAGGCAAATAACAGTCCAAGTCTGGAAACAGTAGCTTTCTCTGATACAGGAGGAGCCACATTGGTTCTGGTCCAATCTGTAGCTATTACTGCCGAAATCTCAGTAGTTTGCATCAGAGACTGAGATCAGGTGTTCAAAGGAAGCACAATTAGCTACTTAAAATGTAAAATGTTATTTTTCAAGAAGTGTTCTATTTTTAAAGATTGTCTCAAAATGAAATGTGTCCGCAACAGACTGAGCCAGTCTATTTTTCCATTTTTACCAAGCCTCACATCTCAAGCTGAAAAATGCAAGTGAATTCCAGAATCCTTGTTTTCTGTGAACATTTTAGCTGTGTGAGGGGATATAAACAAATGCAGTCAGAATAGACATTTGATTGTTAAAGTACTGAAAACACTCTGTATAAATGTTTGTTCTGGAATCATTCTTCCTGTTGCTTGGATAGGAATTTACCTTAAATAAATGAAAAGACAAAAGCCGTTTGTCAAAACAGGAATAAGTTGGTTTAATTAAACATTGCAGCGGAGAGCCTCGTTGGTTCAAAGGCTTTCGGTGTACAATGTTTTGGCCACTGTTATGTACAGCTCATGAAGTACATAAAAGCACTTTTCTGCATTTCAAAAAATCATCTCAGTTGTAAATCAACAAGCGTGGGCATCTGATAAGGACACAGATGGATAGTGTAGGCCATTGTGTATGTGTCCAGATGTAGGGCATGAGGAGCGCGTGATCACTACGTATAGTATGAATGTCTTGTCCGAACCGGTTGAGCGTTTCTATCTACAGGTGGTATTTAGCTTTGTGGTATTTTTGTGGAATGTACGCCTTTGATCAAATTGGTTTAATTGGGGCAAATTTTGTCAGACTTGACAGTGGTGCAACTATCTATCTGTCGGAGTGATCGGGGTTTTCCTTGGGTGTGGGTGTGTCTTTAGGTTAAGATAGACCCCATCTGTGACCTGGTATTCAATAGGAATGGGTGTGGGTTGTAGGACTTGTCTAACCACATATCTCTGGCTTGACGTTGATGGGGAGGTCACCTTGAGTGAACCTGACAGCAACAATGTGAGTTCATTAGAACTCCTGAAAATAGTATGACGGGCACTGGTATAATTTTTATCGACATCCTTAACATTGTGCATACATACAGTTGCCATATTGACACAGTTAAGTTTGCTTAGGTCACAACATACATCAGCATTGTTCCTACAAGTTATGGTTATGTCATTTGAGCATGGATTATGACATACATTGATATAGTCATTGTCTATGTCTGCGCTAATGTGAGGGTACAGGTTAATGCACACATTGACAATGCATTGACGGGTACTGATCTGGTTGTGAGGGCCCAGTTTATGGCATACATTGATATTGCATTTATTGGTATTGCCGTTGTCGGGCCTGCACATATCACAGTAATCATTGACATCGTATTCACCCACTCTAACACTGCCATTGAGATCATTTTATTGCACTTGTTTTATGCACACTGATATTTTAACTCAATGATACATTTTTTTTTATCTCATTGCAAAGGCATGTAATCCAAGGTCTTTCGGACACTACTTGCCTATTTTGCAGTGTTAGACAAAGCACTATTGGCATGGGTCTCCCTGCATTTTTGCCTTTGCCTCCAGTGTTTTTGCTGTGTGTTGGACTCCGTTTTGATGGTCTAGATGCTTTGAGCACTTTGCCACTGCTGTTCAGTGCCAAAGTGCAAGTGCTCCCTTTGTAAATTGTTGTTATGGATTAGTGATTCTATGATTGGCATATTAGACTTACTTGTCAGACCCTAGTATAGTGTACTGTGTGTGCCAGGGCCTGTAAATCAAATGCTGCTAGTGGGCTGTAGGACTGTTTGTGCCACCCACAAAGGCAGCCTGTAAAATGTAACTCTGGCCGGCAATTGAAGAGCCTGTGTGCAGTCTGGACTGCCATGTCAACTTGGCAAATGCGCCCACTTGCCAGTACCTAAACCCATCCTTTTCTAAATATTATTCATCCCTAAGGTAGGCCCGAGGCACCCCTGTGGGCAGGGTGCATTGTATGTGAAAGGTAGACATGCCCTGATGTTTTAGGCACGTCCTGATAGTGAAATACTGCCAATTTCGTTTTTCACTATTGCAAGGCTACCTGTTCCCATGGGACAGTATGGGGAGTTTGTTTATAACATCTTATAAACGTACCTTGCCCTAGGAACAAGGTAGAAAAATAAAGTTTAAGTCCTGGCACCATTGGCGTGGGTTGCCCCTGCATTTTTGCTATGCCTCCTGTGTTTTCGCTGTGTGTTGGATCCGTTTTGCTGTTCTAGATGCTTTGGGCACTTTGCCACTGCTGTTCAGTGCTAAAGTGAAAGTGTTCCCTTTGTAAATGTTGCTATGGATTAGTGATTCCATGATTGGCATATTTGTCTTACTTGTCAGACCCTAGTATAAGACATGCCCTGATGTGTGTGGCCAATTTCATTTTTCACTATTGCAAGGCTACCTGTTCCCAAAGGACAAAATGGGGAATTTGTTTATAACATCTTATAAACATAACTGGCCCTGGAAACAATGCAGAAAAATAGGTAGATTAATATGCCTGAACTCAGAAAGTTAAAAAGCATCTTTTAGTGAGGGTGATTTTTACATTCTGTGTTTAAAAATACCACTTTTAGAAAGTAGGTATTTTCTTGCCTAACCATCCAGTACGCCTCTGCTATGTTTGTGTATTGCAGGTCTGGTTTTTGGATGACAGGGCTGGAGAGGGGCAGCGGCTCCAGAAGTCTGATGAGTCAGGGCTGGGCTGAATAGACCTGGGCTGCATTTAGAGTAGGGGGACGAGATTTCCTTTCACCTGAATGGGCCTGGTCTTCCTTTAACAATGCTGTCCCCACCTCCTGCCAAGAAGCTGCACCAGTGAGGACAGAACTGGTTTTGACTGTGTACAGACACTCTCTGCCTTCAGAAAACAAAGGATTTTGGTGTAGAAATAGAGGAGCCGAGACCCCAGACTTTTAGATCACTTCTGGGAAATCAAGAGGAACCTTTGCCAAGGAGAAGAGCCTGAGAATCTGAGGAGGAATACTGCCCCTGTGCTGTTTGCTGTCTGGGGTTGGCCTGCAGTTGCTACTTGCTTGCTTTGTACCCTGCTTGAAGAAAAGATTTCCAAGGGATTGAAACTGAGCTTCCCCCTGTTTTCAAGGTCTCAGGAACAGCAAAGACCTCACCGTGTCTGTGGGCACCGTCTCTGATCGTCTCTGGAGAAGGAAAGGGTAACAGACTCTGTCATTGAGTCCGTCGCAGGATTCCATGTCCTGAAATCACCACCGAGAGCAACGCCTCACTTCGCAATGCAACACTGGTCTCACCGACTCCGTCAATGAGCCCCTGTTTACACCGCATCCTGGGGATACCGCACTCCGCAACACTTTGCTACATGCTTCAAGGACATCAACTCCGTTGCTGCCCGAATTGAACATCGCCTGGCTCCGTCGTCGCACCGCGACCTGCCACAACCACAGCGAATGCCATGGTCTCACCGACTCTATCAACGAGCCGCTGCATGCACCACATCATGAGGATCCCCTGCCGCAAGGCTCCACTTCACAAAGTGACCATGATGTTTTCCCTGACCGACCCACACCGACGTATAGGTCGCAACAAGAAAGGTACTGTGTCAGAGTCTGTTGACGCTTTATCTGGCCGTATCAACGCGGTCGGCTGGAATTGTTAGTCTCTGTCGTATTCAGTATCAGGGTAGCCCCAGGAGGAGCTACAGAGTCAGAAGAACTGTGTTTTATTGATTTTCCTACAATTTAAAGCTTATTTTGCACAAATACTATTTTACAAGAGTACTGTATGTTGGATTTCTATCGTATTTGGTCTTGTTGGTTTAGATAAAGATTTGCTATTTTTTTAAACTTGTGTGGTGTCCTTTTGTAGTATTACTGTATGTGTTATCAAATACTTAACACACTGCCTCTGAGATAAGCCTGTCTGCTCATGTCAAGCTACCAGAAGGTGAGCAGGGGTAATTTTAGGAGTGTATCCCCCTTACTCTGACTAGAATAAAGGGTCCCTATTTGGACAAAGGTACCTACCTCTCCCAACTAGAGACCCCCATTTCTAATATACAGTAAAGGACACGCTGAGCCATATATGGCAGTAGATAGGGTTATCAATAAAATTATTTGTCGCCAGTTGGTAGTTATAGTTAGGACCTATTATGCATAGGAAATCCGCAACATTCTATTCTCAATATCTTTGCCACCGATTGATGAATCTTTGGGAGTTTTCCAAACTTTTGGCCAGCTCTGGTCAGCTCCTTTCCTAAAAGTTTTGGGGTGATCCGTCAAATGGGGGCCAAGAAAAAAGGGGGGTCCCAAAACGTGTTTTCCCTATGCAGTTTCCCATAGGACCTTTAGACACAGCTACAGCCCGAACAGCAGAACAGAATTACACCAAATTTGGCAAAGAGGTAGTCCTCAGTTCAGACTTGTGCCTTTTGCTTATATGATGTCAATCTGTTCAGTATTTCCTGAGAAAATTACAGTTAAAGTAATTTATATATCTATGGGCGCAGTGGATCCGCAGAGTGTGATAGCATTGTCATCGAACCATAAGCGCACCCTTCAGATCACGTGCTGAATTCTAATTGGCTGTCAAGTGGTTGTTAACATTCGAAACTAGGAACTGTTGGCAGCCATTTTGTGCCTTGGTAGAAGCGAGGCTGAGGAAGTCAGTGAAATATGTGTGCAAAACGGAGAAAGGGGGCAGGGTAAAAATAATTTTACCCTTTAGACCTGCTTAGGGGGTGCGTGTAGGGTGCGAGAACTGTGCCGTAAAATAAATAAAATAAAACAGAGTTTTTTTATAATTAGTCCCCGAGAGGTTAAATACCGGGGGCAAAATAATAACATTTTATGTGGGGCCCAGCCTCGGGGATCGTCACCCCCCGGGGCTAAAAAGAAAAACCTGGCGGGGTCCAAGGTCCACAAAGCCGCGAGGACCACCACTCCTCGGGGCTTTATGTATTGTGGGATGGGGACTGCGTGGCCCCCTCCTGGAGCACTGGAGGGCCCATTACCCCCGGGGCTACAAAAAAAATGTTTGGGGGGCTGTAAGTTCTCCAAAGCCCCGGGGACCACCACTCCTCGGGGCTTAATGTATTGTGGGAGGGCCGTTTCCGGCATTTTACCGGGGTGTCCATCCCGCCCTCCCATAGCAAGGAAATATGTTCTATCTCTCAAAATCTAAATCAGATTGCTTTTCCACATGGGGAGCTGCATGTTAGTAGGTCCCTATGTGGAAAAGCATTGACGGCTCCCAAATGCGTAGAAGTTGTGCACCAAAGGCGCTGGAGTCGCGCACCCTACAGATTATGAGTCGTGCATTCAGCGCGTGCACACCAGGGGGTGTAGTGTAGTTCCTATTATCCCAATAGGCTCTGCGCATTGGAATAATACCTTCAATAGTATAGGCCTAGACCAGACGTTAACTAGGTCTACTACTGTCGATATTAGACTTAAAGTTTTGGGTTTGCCAGCTAGCTCAGAGTTCACTAGAAACTTTCTCGAATAGGCAAGGAGGAGTTTAACCTCCCTGGATAGACAAGAAGGGATTTAGTTTCTGACAACCATAGAACATGACAACTTTGCTCTCCCCTAATCAAGAGTGTATCTCTAGAGTCGTGTGAAAACAAAAGACGACTTATTTTACTCAGTCAGTACGTGCATTCTTAGTCTCACCAGATTGTAGAGAAAAGGAAGAGACGGGCGTGTTCAATAAAAGCTGTTATTTATTGATCAGTCTCTTTTCTCGTACAAGAGAAATGGATCGATATTATTGCAATACTTATGGTTAAGTAAAGTGCATACATTAAAAGCAGAAGTATAAAATAATACTGTAAAAACATTGATATGGTTTCTAAGCCATATGATGGTTTAAAATGAATAAAATGAATACATACACATA
Source organism: Lissotriton helveticus (assembly GCF_964261635.1). Lineage (NCBI taxonomy): Eukaryota > Metazoa > Chordata > Amphibia > Caudata > Salamandridae > Lissotriton > Lissotriton helveticus. The sequence goes on along the minus strand of NC_136060.1, from coordinate 65,110,617 downwards.
TACATTTGACTAATCGTACTCAACTGGTGTTTCTAACTACGCCTACCCCGTGTACCTGACCTAAGCCTAATACGTGGGCGGGAATAGAAAGTTACAGTTTAAGTTAAGTTTGTTTTGCCAAGTGACTGACTAAAGAATTCTCTGTGAGGGGTTATTCAGTTCTGTACCTGGAATCTAGGATGAATGAGGGATGGTATCTCTCGTCTCTGGTCTCGATATTCCAGGCTGCCTGCGAGGGCTACCCGGAAGCGCCGGAGCTGGATTTCTCGGCAGGAGAAAGCAGTGTCTCGTTCTCAGCGCGTCAGGAAGGCGGGGCTGCGCCAGCGGGGTCTGCTCCGCTCTGGGCTTCGGCAAGTCTGGCTGCTCCGATCTCGTCACCACCGCGTGTGTTTGCATAGGGCAATATCGGTAATATTTATACCTTTAAGGTGCCGAGATTGACGTAAGGATGGACATAGATACGTCAATAAGGATGTCATACGACCTGGTCGTTAGCACATTCTTTGCTGAAGTTCTCGGTGAAATCAAAACAATGGCCGCAGGGTTTTTCCCAGGTCTGTCATAGGTTTGATTTGTTTTGAGAACTCCGTATGCCTTATCAGGGGCTGGAGGAATATCGCTTGTCTAATTAGATGGCAAGCGTTGTGACCTAATCAGATAACACGTTCCTGTGCCGTAGTGTGGCTTAATCAGATAACGGTTCCTGCATCATGGGGGTTTTCTGCCTCATGGGATGGCTGCTAGTTAACTTGTTAACCAGAATAGGGTCAGGAATAGGGGGATCGATACAGAACCTATAGGAATACATCACACCCACTCCACGCTAACTATGGACATATTTACGAATCTATGCATAGTAAAACATACTGTAGAGTATCGTGTATACCTTACCACCCCAAAATACATAAATGCATTTTGAAATTATCAAATATACGGAAAAAACAGTCACATGTAATATATGCACTCAAGCTGTAGAATAATGCTAAAGTAATCACGCATATCTATACATTATCACTAATTTGTATATGAGAATTTACACATGAAATGGCTCTTAATACAGAAAAAAGGTTCGAGACCATTCCATCACAAAATAAAATAATTATGAACATACCAGCGGGCAGCTAATGTCTGTAAACTATCTAAAATTAGAAATTTTAGTTCTCTAAGAATAGTTCTTACTTTAAGCAGAAGATAGTGTCCCGAAAAATATGCAAAAATAATTTGGGGGCTGCTGAAAAAATTGCTGTCCGTGAACTGGAGGGAAAAGTGTTCATGGTATTTTGCTTTTCTAGTTGAAGGCCAAATTCAGGGAACGCCGTGTACGAGCTTGCTCAAAAGTCTCTATTTCTGCTCTGGTGAGAACATCATATCATTTAGACTCTCGAAAAAGTTGTCAACAGCTTCCTGGGAGAGTTCCACTAACTCGGAAAAAGATGTATCCATGCATTCATGTGCATGATTGTCTCCATTGACGTTTTGATTAGTATTGCTGACAGAAGGTCGTACCTGATCGATGCTGCTTTCATCTTGAACTTCACTACCCCTTAATCGTAGCGGTGAAGTCTCCACGAATGCCGTCATCAGGATTGGCAGCCGTTGAGGGCAGCACAAAGCATGAGCCTTTATCGGACTCAACAATGTTTCTGCATCCATTGGCGCATCTGATTGTAGCGTCAGACAGGTGTCTAACACGCATTCTCCTCCGCATAGCAAGCACCGTAATACAGGTAAAACACATCGATGCCACATTGGTCGAAATGAAAGAAACCAAGTCATGTTCAGGTCTCTAAGCCGGGATAGTCCCAGGATTTTTGATATCCGGTCCCGGTATCCAATGGCTAGGATTGTTTCTTCCCTTGTCGCAGGTGTTTTGTCTGTGACATGGTTTGCCATAACGAAATATAAGGACTAAGAATAGGATTCCTGCAATTAGTCCCAAAATGAGGGGAAGTCCGCCAAAAATCGAATGGACGAAATCTGGAAAAATACCCAGTATGGCTTTGAATGGTGTTAATGCCATCGAAAATACTGTCTTAAATACTTTTGAGACTCCACTGGTATCAGAAATATTTAAGATTTCATTCAGGATTTCTGCGAAATGTATGGGGGAATTAGTTGATAATAAAGAGTGAATCTCTGCAGTCGTCCTTGCGACTAGGAGATCATACGTTTCTTTTGATGACGTGAGCCTGGTCGGCGTCTGAAGAAGCACTGTTTTCATTCTGCTTAAAGTATCTATTCGAATAGAAGTAATTTTCAAGTTGGGCCATGCCCTTGCCTCCCTGTCTGTAAGGGAGCTGGGGAACAATAAGCGTCCACAGCACTTGACCTTCGCAGTCGTAGTTACGAGATAAGGAGTCCCGGGCATAAGACTACAACATCTGCGGTCCACAATTAGAATGTAACTCCCATTATAGAGTCTTTGAAAGAATGGTTCTATCTCTGTTGCAGGTGTGCCTAGCTGGTGACATGAAAGGTTTTTTGAGTTCCCTTCACAGGCTCCATGCAAACTAATTCCGTTACACAGAAGTGTACCGCTTAGTGACATTGCACAATTATTGCCACTAAGAAACACTTTCTGTCCTTTATTACTGACACATGCATGTGAATAGGGCAGGTTCCATGTTGTTTTAATGTACCCCTTTCCCAATTTTTCGTACATGCCAGCCTGTATATATTTTTGGCAGTATTGAAACCTGAAGGTTGATATTGGAATATTAATTATCCCATGTATTATCCATTCACTGACAGGTCGTTCTGACATTGTCACTGGTAATCTCTCAAGTTTCTCAATGCTCAGGTTTGTATAATCAGCACCCTTTTGTGCCATACTGATTTGTTTATCAGTAAGGTTAAAGATATTGAATAGTGACGTTGTGTTGATTAAACGCCAAGGCACATAGCCTGAACGCAGATTTTGTAACGTCCAGCCAAGCTGTACAATAGAACGCAATTGAGACTGACCGTGTTGTAACAACAGTAAGTCTTGCGATAATATGTCGATTGCTGAAGACACAATGCTGTCAAGAGAAAAAATTCTGGAGGACAGAGTCATTAACCCATTGTCCACTACAGAAAGTGATTTTTCCAAATTAATACGGTCAATTTCCCGTATACTTTCTGCTGTCTCAATTTGAGTCACCTTCCAGGCCTCGTTGTATGCTGCATATAAAGAGGCTGCTATGAAACGTTTCTGACGCTGTTTGCGCGGTCCCATAATGAAATCACGCAAGTCAGCACCATCAGTAAGTAAAGTTAGGTGTTGCTTAATTTCTGCCAGTGTGGAAGTTTGTAGCCATTGAAGGCATAATTTGCCCACACTGTAGGTGGTTATTATCCCTGGGTGTTGTCTTTGGGAATATCTAGGGTCTGGCCTGGTCATTTTGAACCCCTGTGTTTTGTTCAGGAATCTGTCTTGACAGTTATTAGTATCTGTGGGCCAGATCAACCACTTTTTCCAATCAGGATGTGTTCTGTTTTGGTTTAATACATAATTTACGTCTATCTCCTCATCTGTAGAGCTATTGCTGTTCATTGTTGGTTTTGGAATAGACGGTTTATTTAAGTCTTTGATTTTGGCTAGGCCAAGACAGGTAGTTTGTTGAACAGTGTCATTTAAAAATATAATTTGTTCTGGGATCATGCAGGCTCTAAACAAAGATTCTATACCCTGTACTTGCCATTCTTTTGTACCCCAAACACTCTTTTCTTCAACATTTTTGTCCCAATAATCAAAACCAAAAGTATTCATTTGTTCAAAGAATGAGTCTGAATATATCAATTTTGTGTTTGTTATCATGGTCTTTGTCCATGTCTTATTTGACAATTTGAAATAAAATGTTTCAGCATTACTTATGTTAAAACCTGAGAAGTATGAATATTTGTCATAAACGGTTCTTGAGCTTCCTTTTGGAGGGGTTGCACAATGTTCCCATTGATTATAATTTAAAACATTTCTAGGTTGTGCAGATCTATGTAGAAAATGGTTACCATAGTGGTTATAACAGTACATACTATCATAATTTGTCGAACCCTGCAAATAATCATGTTTGGTAAATTTAGCAGACATCACTAAGTCAGACATCATATTATTTATACTTTCAAAGTCCCAATCATCAGCAAATGAGCTTGCTTTTACAAAGTCACTCAACGAGATCTTAATTTGGTGTGGATATTTCAGAATTTCACCCGGACCATAAATTTCGTAGTCAGTGTTGTCCCATGCTACCCCACCCGGTATAGGATTGGCTGTGAAGTTGACTGAAGAAATTTCTCTTTTCTCGACGTGTGAAGATGTGTGTGGTTTGAGGATCAAGTTGATTTTCTGACTTGCTGTGTCCATTTTAGCATATTTTCCCTCAATGAAGCGTCCCAAAGTTAATACCATGATGAGCCAAAGTATGAGGATAAATGCACCAAAACCCACCCAAAATTCAATCCATGGAGAAATCAGATATGTTTCTTTCAGTTGTTTCAAAAGTACTTTAACTTTATCTTTAAAGGTTTTTGTTGATGGCTGTGTTTTTGATTCACTTAGGTCTTCAGAGGAATCATCGAAGTTTATGAAGTAGCCGGATGCAGTTCTGTCAATTATTCCAATTGCTTCAGGATTACTGTTTCTTGCATATTCGTTTGTTACTTCATTATAGATTGGTGTGTCTCTGCTAAATGTTTTTATTTGGGTTTTCAGAGGTCTAAGTTCCATTGCATTGTTGCATAGTCCTTGTTGTTCTGTAGGCGTTTCAAATGTGATTAGCCTCTTAGATTGATCCTCTGTGTTTGTAGCGAATCTTGGTGTTCTACTACTTATCGGGAGTCCACTTGGCCTACTATTTGTTATCGGCCACATGATTGTGGTTTTACCAGGTCGATGGATACAACTCGGTTCTCCTTTTTACCAGCAAGCGGCGGTAGTACAACTGATCTTGTCCCGTTGATGGACAAGACAGGAACTGCTTTTCTGTAAGAAGGCCCAAATTCCTTCTTTACCGCGATCTTTTCTCTGACTAGATCCCCAACTTTTGGAATCCAGACAGGTCTTGCTGGGACAGGTGGTGGTTCTTCAGTGGTTGTTGGCTGCTGTTTCAACTTTATGTTGCTCAGGTCTTTTCTTGTTTCGTTTAAGTCCTGCAAAATAGCCAAACGATCTTTGATATCAAAGCTTTTTTCCTTCACCACTGAAGTCTGACTGTCGAGGTCTAAGACTAACATCCTAGTTCCAAACAATAATTCGTACGGACTGAGTCCCTTCAGAGAATTTCTTGTCAGGTTATTTAGACTACGTTGGACACTTATTAGATGTTTGACCCACCCAGCTCCCGAACCTAATACCTTTGCCGTTATAGATTGCTTTATGTCACGGTTTTTTCTTTCAACAATTCCGTTCCCCTCAGGGTGAAATGGACAAGAGTACCGCAATGTAACGCCCATGCTGACCATGGCCTCCTTATAAGTTCTAGAGCTAAAAGCAGGACCATGGTCCGAATGCAACATGCCAATTGCGTATGTGCCGATAAAGACTCGCAAATCTTTTATAACAGTTCTGGCGTCAGCCGTTCGCTGGGGCCACATCCATATGAATCTCGTGCATGAGTCCACTGCAACCAAGATATATTTATAGTTACCATCCCTTTGTAAGGGACCACAGTGGTCTAGGTAAACACAGGCTAATGGTTTATCCGAGATTAGAAGGGGCGTCTGCGCTGGACGTCTCACCGTTGATACTTTCATTCTTTGACATATTTCACATTCTAAAACATAGTTCCTTGTTTGTCTTCTCATTTGTGGCCACCAGTATCTCTGTTTTAATAATGATACTGTGGCTGAGACGCCAGCATGTATAGAAGCAAGCCCTTCGTGTGCCGCTATTATCAGTCCTAACCTATGTTCCATGTTTGGAATTGCCCTATCCCCCACTCCAGGGATTCGAGCAAAAGGAACATTGTTTGCATCAGTTATGTATGAGTATTTTACTGGAAAGCCTTTCGGGAGTGTTTCTATCGAATCCTTTTCTGTAGCGCTGACAGCCTGTAATATTTCGCTGTCTATTTTTGTTTTTGACCGTGTGATGGCAGCTACGGAAGCCGTTTGCACAGCTGCCTTCGCGGCCTCATCAGCCAATGAATTCCCTGCAACGTGAACGCCATCACGTTGATGACTCAGCGTATGTATCACGTGAGTCTTTGGTAGTTCTTTTTGTAATAGAACTACTTGTTCCCAGAGCATCTTATGCTTGATTGTGCCACCTTTTGCATCCTTAAAGCCATTCTGAAGCCAGATCTGCAAGTATTCATTGTAAGACTGAACGCAGTAATACGAATCGCACACTATGAGTGTGGGGAATTCTCGATCGGTATTTTCAAGCGCCATCTTAAACGCCAGTAGTTCAGCTCGCTGAGCTGTACAATCTCCTAGAGATTGTGTCTTAGTGATAGCTGGTTTGAATTTTCCTTCGTGCCAGCGACCTTTAACAATCGCGCACGCAGCACTGTAAGCTTGTTTACCCCCTACTGCGGGTTGTGCTGATCCGTCTGTATATATTATACAGCCGTAATGTTCTAGAGGCAGAATTTCGGTCGGCGGAGGACATTCAAATTCATATTGGAGAAATTCTTGTGTTTTTAAGTTAGGATCAAATTCGTATGCCACGTCTGTTGCAGCAAGAGAATTAGCCCACTGTATCCATCTCGGATGGAGCGCTTTAGCATTTGGAATGCTTGCTTTTGTTACAGCCTCTAGGGCTGGTATTGGTGTCACGATTATTATTCGTTTACCTTGTGCCAGGGCTCGTTCTTTTGCTATAGCTATCTGTGTTGCAGTAAGAATTTTTTCCGTTGGGCTAAATTTCATTTCAGCCTTAGTGTACAAGTGTGATTTGAATGCAATTGGTACCTTTTCTCCCTCATTAGAGGTCAGGTATGTGAATCCGCATCTTCCTGGGATGACTCGAATCACAAGATTGCGTGTGTTATCACGTGTTTCTAATTTTGTTTTAATTAACATGTCTGTTTGTAAGGATCTCAAGATTTCTGTGTGTATTTGAGTCCAATTGGTTCTTTTAAAATCTGGTTTTATTAGATCATAAAGGGGTTTGACCCTTTCTGCGTAATTTGCAATGTATGTTCTTCCGAAATTTAGGAAGCCTAGAATTGACTGTAGGTTTTTTAGTGTTCTAGGTGCTTGGAGTATGGCACATTTCTCTAGGAAATTGTCAGCTAGGCTTTTGCCTTCACTTGATGATTCATATCCTAAGAACAGGACTGTTAGATGGGCAATTCTGGATTTTTTAAAGTTGAATTTGTAACCCTCTGCTGCGAACCCAAGTATTATGGTGTTCACTCTCTTCAAGTGAGTATCCAAGTCATCATCTGTTAGGTATATGTCATCGACATAAGATAATGCTTCGTCATCATATGTTTGTAGTAACTCTGTTACTCTCGCTGAGAATACCCCTGGGCTATTCTTGTACCCCTGGGCTAACCGACAGAATTGTTTTTGAGTGCCATTTATTGAGAACGCAGACAAATATCTGCTCTCTGGTGCTATGTTTTGACAAAAGAATCCATTAGAGATGTCTAATGTTGTTTTGTATTTTTTGCGCACTATGTTATTCATTAGTGCAGCACTATGCGAATTTTGTACTGCAAAAGTTTTGCAACATGAGTTAAGGTGTCGGTAATCCAAAACTAGACGATATGAATTGTCTGGTTTGGAGACCGGAAACAAAGGGTTGTTAATTTGTGAGGTGCAAGTTTCAATCACCCCCTGGTATTCTAATTCATCTAGGATTTCTTTTACCTGTTTTTTAGCGTCTTGCTTAATTGGGTACTGTCTTTGTGCAGTAGGTTGTGATTTTAACTGGATTTTGTGAGGAGGAGAGTCCTCATCTAATCCTACATGATTTTTATATAAAGCAGGAGCTTGAGCTACTGCCCACTTTCTGGCAAGTGTGTATTTTTTATGAATTGGGATATGATTTGAGAAGGCAGGCATAATTATTTCTTCGCCATGAGGGCACTCCCAGACAAACTCTGGTGGCCAGTCTTTTTCAGCTAGAAGGATGTCATAGCCCTTGGAGAGATTATCCCAAAATAGTCCCCTTATTTTTCTAGTCTTATCCCCTTCTATACGTAAAGTTATTTCATATATTTTGTGAGGTTTGCTAACTCTGGTGTCTGCAGTTTCCACTTGAAGATATTCATTCGTGTCCACTGTCTCCAGATGATTCATAAGGACTTTGCGAGCTATGCTGACTTCTGCTGCGCTGTCTAGCATTGTCTGAGCCCATTTTCCGTTTTTCAGTTGTGTCCTCAGTATTCTCGGCATTGTTAACTACCTTGATACTGGCTACCTTCTTTTTTGGAAATTGTAGTTTCTTTTTTAGATGAGCAGGTTCCTTGTCTTTGGACTTGGCGTGCTCTTCTCTTTGTTCTGATCGTCCTCTTCTTTCCGATTTCTCCGAGGAAGTCTGAAAAGATTGAGACGGACGTGTATCAATGTCTTGATATCTATCAGGCTTCTTTATATTATCCCTATTTCTAAGGTTATATCTTTTCCCAGAGGGGTCACTTTGGGGTGACCTGTGTCTTTGGTTCGGAGATTTTTCTCTCCGCCGAGGAGACCTTCCTCTGGACTGGAATTTCTTTTCATTAGGATTGGATTGTTTGTTTCCATCCCAGCTCTTTTTTTGTGATGTTGAATTATTATTAAAAAATATTTTTTCAGGACTTTCAATCAGTTGTGGTTTTACTGGTATTCCACCTAAACTATCTCTACCTAGTTCCTCATAGGATTTTTCTATAATTCTGGCAATTTCAGCTGGTTGGTCTGCTATATCTGTCTCCTTTAACCTCTGGCGGATCGCCACGTTTGCTGCTTCTCCCTTTATGTTGGCTAATAATATAGCCGAGACCTGCTTGAAGTCTTTTAGTAATTTCATACCAAGAGTTAAAGCGGGTTCTGGACCGTATTCGTCTTGAATTTGTTTTAGCACATCTGGTATTACCGAAATGGATGGAACACCGTGCGTTTTTGTGTAAATGGAAGCAAAGACTGTACCCCAAGTGTCACAGTCCTCCACGTGTGGTGCGATTCCCATTGGAAGACAGATAGTCAGAATCCTGTGTTTTTCTAACGGGGTGGTGTCTGGAAACACCGCCTCTATTTGGGTGATTTTTTGTGCTAACCAGAATGGTATTTGTTCCCGTTTAGCTGGTACTTTACCTAGGCAGGATTGTATGTTCTGTGGTGTAATTTTATTTGTGTTCCCCTGGTGAGGGGTCAGCTGTGGAATTTTAATTGCTGGTTGAATTGTTGAAGTCCGCATCACATATTGGACTAATTGTCTATGTAATTTTATTAATTGTTTTAGCTGTGTTAAAAGCTCTGCTGCAGACATCCCATCGATGTCTGGATGTGGTGTGTATCCGGCTAGAACCAGCCACGTTGCTCCTGGTCTACCTAAGGGACCGAGCCTGGTGATGTGATTATTATGTTTTAGGGCGCCATTAAATAAGAGCAGATGCTCTTGAAATTTAAGTGGTACTTCCACCTCCTCGAAAGGAGTATACTCTTCAGGAGGTTCCTCTGTTTTGTAATAGTGGAAGACCTTTGTTACAGCATTTGCTGCTGGAAAGTGTATCCATGAATAGAATACCTCTGTCTGCCGATATTCGTGTGCCTCAATTACGAATATGACTGTGCCACCTCTAGGTGTCAGTCCATTTTCTATAAGTTTTAAAGTTATAGATTTTCTTGTGTTGACCGGGATGAGTATTATATCCTGGTCAGCGTCTTGCAGTGCATTATCAGCTGCTGCGAGTTCAGTTGCTATCCTAACTGCCTCTCTTTCTCCTTCAGTGTCTGACATTGTACTGTCCAGAAGGTTATTTTGTTTGTTTGCAGATCAGGTTCTTATGGAAACAAAGATTAGATGCACAATATTTTGGAACAGTGTATCCTTCAACGTTGACTAAACCAAGAACCATATATAGGAGTTTCCTCCTGCGAGGTCTGGTGGATATTACCTTTCACCCACTCCAGACGTCTTTGGAGTATTATGGGAAAAAAGGGGTCTGAGTGAAAAAGCACGACTGAGTTACTCTAAATGTCTTACGTTAGTTTTATCGCCCTTCCAAACGCGTTGGGCGCCATGTAGTGTAGTTCCTATTATCCCAATAGGCTCTGCGCATTGGAATAATACCTTCAATAGTATAGGCCTAGACCAGACGTTAACTAGGTCTACTACTGTCGATATTAGACTTAAAGTTTTGGGTTTGCCAGCTAGCTCAGAGTTCACTAGAAACTTTCTCGAATAGGCAAGGAGGAGTTGAACCTCCCTGGATAGACAAGAAGGGATTTAGTTTCTGACAACCATAGAACATGACAACTTTGCTCTCCCCTAATCAAGAGTGTATCTCTAGAGTCGTGTGAAAACAAAAGACGACTTATTTTACTCAGTCAGTACGTGCATTCTTAGTCTCACCAGATTGTAGAGAAAAGGAAGAGACGGGCGTGTTCAATAAAAGATGTTATTTATTGATCAGTCTCTTTTCTCGTACAAGAGAAATGGATCGATATTATTGCAATACTTATGGTTAAGTAAAGTGCATACATTAAAAGCAGAAGTATAAAATAATACTGTAAAAACATTGATATGGTTTCTAAGCCATATGATGGTTTAAAATGAATAAAATGAATACATACACATATACATTTGACTAATCGTACTCAACTGGTGTTTCTAACTACGCCTACCCCGTGTACCTGACCTAAGCCTAATACGTGGGCGGGAATAGAAAGTTACAGTTTAAGTTAAGTTTGTTTTGCCAAGTGACTGACTAAAGAATTCTCTGTGAGGGGTTATTCAGTTCTGTACCTGGAATCTAGGATGAATGAGGGATGGTATCTCTCGTCTCTGGTCTCGATATTCCAGGCTGCCTGCGAGGGCTACCCGGAAGCGCCGGAGCTGGATTTCTCGGCAGGAGAAAGCAGCGTCTCGTTCTCAGCGCGTCAGGAAGGCGGGGCTGCGCCAGCGGGGTCTGCTCTGCTCTGGGCTTCGGCAATCGTCACCACCGCGTGTGTTTGCATAGGGCAATATCGGTAATATTTATACCTTTAAGGTGCCGAGATTGACGTAAGGATGGACATAGATACGTCAATAAGGATGTCATACGATCTGGTCGTTAGCACATTCTTTGCTGAAGTTCTCGGTGAAATCAAAACAATGGCCGCAGGGTTTTTCCCAGGTCTGTCATAGGTTTGATTTGTTTTGAGAACTCCGTATGCCTTATCAGGGGCTGGAGGAATATCGCTTGTCTAATTAGATGGCAAGCGTTGTGACCTAATCAGATAACACGTTCCTGTGCCGTAGTGTGGCTTAATCAGATAACGGTTCCTGCATCATGGGGGTTTTCTGCCTCATGGGATGGCTGCTAGTTAACTTGTTAACCAGAATAGGGTCAGGAATAGGGGGATCGATACAGAACCTATAGGAATACATCACAGGGGCCGCACTGAGCGCTGCACTGGGTGCGTGACTTTCAATTTTACTGTAAAAAAATAGCCCCTAGCAGTAATTTCTAATATTCCCCGGGACCCTGTCCCCCGGGTCTTATAAAAGATGTTGGGGGCCGTGGGGGGAGCCACAATGCCCCCACGGTCCCACCGGCATCGCCGCGTTCTTCGGGAGCTAGCATTGCTTTTCCGAATGGGGAGATGCGAACTTGCATGTGGAAAAGCAATCTGGTTTGGACTTTGAAAGTGAGAACAGATTTCACTGCTGTGTCTTTCAAAATGCAAACTAAGTTTGCTATGGGAGGGCGGAAGCCGCGAGACTCCCGCTCTCTCATAGCAAATAGCAGTGTCCCAGGGTAGGCATCCCGGGACACTGCAGGAGTCGGTCCTGGGGCGTGGCGGTCGAGGGGTCCAGTCGGAGAACCACGCAGTCTGCTTCCCGCAATACACAAATACCCGGGGGTGGTGGTTCCCGGGGCTTGAGGGGGGTCGTTGAGGTCCCCACACTTCTAATTTTGTAGGGGGGGGCCTTGGACGAGAAAGTGCCGCAAGTTTCAAATCTGGTACACAGTGTTATGTTTTACTTTGCTTTCCTTTCCGTAATGTAGAGGATCCAGGGTAAATATAACGGTTTCTGTACAGCTTGTACCTTTTAACCCTACCCCGAAACGGCTTTCTGCCTGTTACCATAGTAACAGTTCATGGAAAACTTACGTGAGCACCAAGGTTAGAAGTTCACCTCACTATGTAGCAAATGGAAAAAGTTACCGTGCTGGAGTTTTAAAACTTTTCCATAGGAATCGTTAGTCGTGGCTATAGACTCTGGTAAAGATATTGTAAAGAGTTACCCTCAGAATTATACTTCAAATTATAAATATAATTTCTATTGGGGACCGCCACACCCCCAAAAAAGAAGACGTATATACTTTTTTTATTAACTTTTATTAAAACAACAATAAATAACTTTAACCTTCAATAAAACAACAATAAATAACTGGAAACGTAATTTAAAGATAACAGTATAATAAATAACTAGAAATATAACTTTAACAAAACAATATAATAAACAAAATGTGATATGGACTCCAATAGAAGTACTGTGGGTAATATGCTAAATAAAAATGAAAATTAGTATTTAAAATTAGATGAGGTCAAACATTACAAGTCAAGGTAAAACTTGGCAATATTTCCTTATTTTTACGTCTGCAGTGTGCCTGATACATTTCACTTGTCTTATAGGCTTGTGTTCAAGAGGTGTCTGTATGGAAGTGCCTACTGCGTCAGATTTACACTATGGATCAACAGGTCTTTAAAAATTTTCAGAGATGAGACAGAATTAGGTGAGAGATCAAGTCATTATGCAGGACAAAATTCTTTAGGGCTTTTTTACAAGACTGTTACTTTTCCCATGTTGAAAGTGACGCAAAAGTTGTGCAAGTGGCTTGCAAATAAGCTCTTTTACTTCAAATGCATTTAATCGGATGAATTGTATATCTAGGCCACTCTGCTTACCTTATGTAAACACTGTGACCAAAAGAATTCACAACTTGAACTCAGATTTGGTTCTACACGTCAGAGTGGACAGCAGCGTCCATACCTTTAAAAGAAAAAGAGAAACGATGTGAGAGAGAAAAAGAGAGAAAAACCAACATTAAACTTGTGAGAGAGAGAAAGTTATAGATGGAGCAGTTAATACTGGAGAAAATACTCGTAGCTCACCTTTTGCCTCTGTTGTGCTTCCAAGTACGTGCTGGTTCATAGTGCACCCCCCAGTTTAGTGATCTGAAAGATAGTATATAGAGTTAGTAATAGCATAGTACATACAACTGCACACGTATACTTTTGGTTTATTTATTTGTACACTCTGGATACTATATTACAAGTTCCACTGTAAGGAGGTGTCTGTGCGCTGTTTTTTTGCAAAGTAGTATATCCCATGCATTCCCACTGCATAGCGGTGAGTTCTCAATATTGGGTATCTAGACTGACTCGCAGAGTCCGGAGGTGAGTGTTGTTCTTGGGAATTCAGAGGCAGATTTAGAAGCTCCTTGCGCCACTTTCCCATGTTAAAAGTGACACAAAAGTGGTGCAAGGAGCTCGTACATCTGCCCTCAAACTGTTGTAACCTATTGCCCTGAGGTAATTGTACATTCCAATGCAGTGAAGCTGCTGCACTCTACCCACTCTCTCCCTTCACAGATGACTTGTTGTTTCCGAAACAAGCTTCTTTGCTCAACTTGTGCCATTGGTCTGATTCAAAGCGGGTGCACTACACGTCGAAGCAGCCTTCTCAGAAGTTGTTACTATGGCCACATACTGGTAAAAATGTGTTTTGACTATTGAATTTTGCCTTAACAAGGGCACATAGCGATTATTTACAGTGTACTGAGTTAGTGGTACGTCTGGTGTTTATCGTGTGCTCACTCTGCGATGATGCGTGGTCCGAGCGGGCTGTACTGAAATCATTCACTGTTTCATAGTGGACAATATGAACTTTGAGGGGGGAAAAAACTAGCACTGATGGTTATTAATTGCTGTGCAAACTAGGTGTACTGATTGCCCCTCATAACATATTAAACAATTGCATTTCACGTAGTGCATTCTGACTTTCACAAAATGGGGACGTATGTCTGGTGGGGATGTTGAGGGTGATATCCCAGAGGTACTTGGTATTGCTGGTGGTGGAGGTACATTTTGGCGCAATTTTCTACATTCTTTGTTATCATAGTTCACAGAATGCAACGATTGAAGGTGCTTGAGCATACGAGCAGTGCAACAGCACTATTTTTTTCTCTGCTTTAAATAAATCGAGGCGGAATTTAATGCTGTCTGTAGTGTAGATGAAAAGGTAAATTCAAGTTGTGAACCCTACTGTGCACAGTGTACATGGAAGCTAGTAGTCAGTACAGTTATAGAACAATGCTTTTTTCACTTTTTTTTATCAAAATCTGATTACTTACAGTATAATTGTCTCTGCATTAAATAAATCAAGGTTGAATTTCCTACTGTCTATAGTGTAGATGCAAAGGTGATTTCAAGTTGTAAACCCTACTGTCCGCAGTGTAGACCTTAGGGTGGAGTGCATCATCTGCAATTATAGTGGAAGTAGAAGATAGAACATGTGTGCAGCGTGCATTTTATTATTCAACTAAATCTATAAGTGATATAAAATACATTTTTCAAGGAAGCATAATAAAGGGATCTTGTGTAGGGTTTGATAGGTTTTATACTTAGTTTGGTTTGCTCTGAGTCAGTGGAATCTAAAACAAGAAGGGTCTGTAGAGCCTGCGATGATGCGTGGTCCGGGCAGACCGTATCGATAGTAATGTTTTATGTGTTGTGAATGCTGCCTTAGTAAGGCCACGTGATAATCATTTTTGGTGCACTGAGTTATTGTACCTTTGGTGCTTAGCGTGTACATATTCTGTGATGATGCGTGGTCTGGGGGAGAGGAGGGCACAGTAATTGGAGTAATGTCTTTAGTCAATTGGATTCTGCATGAATTCCACTTAAAAGTTATAGTATGCCTCATTGCTGACATAAAACTGTTCACTCTTCTTTCCAATGATATATCGTGCACTGAGTTAGTACTATCTTTGGCGCTGAGCTTGTACATACCCTGCGATAATGCATAATGCAGGGGGGCTGTACTGGGAGCAATGTTTTTGCCTAGTGAATTCTGTTTTAATCAGGCTACGAGGAAATGACTTGTGGTGCAGTGAGTTAGTGGTACCGAAAGAACTCAGCATGTGCGTGTCCTGTGATGATTCGTGGTTCCCGGGGGTCGCAGTGGTATAATGTCTCTTGTCTACTGGAATGCATCATGTACAATCGTCATTCTATCTGAAAAAATCTGAATACATACAGTACAATTGTCTCTGCATTAAATTTATCAAGGTTGAATTCCTTACTGTCCGTAGTATACATGCAAAGGTGACTTCAAGTTGTGAACCCTGCTGTCCGCAGAGTACATCGAAGGCTGTAGTTGACACAGACATCGAAGAATGCTTTTTTGTTACATACTTTACCAAAATCTGACAACACAGTACTAATTTTCTGTCTTAAATAAGTCGAGACTGAATTTTATGTTATCTGTAGTGCTTATGCGCCACTGGTATAAAATCGTTAACTCTTTTGATCGCAGTGTACATTTGAAAACAGAACTCACTACAGTCATTGAGGAATGTTTTTTGTGGCATCCTTTAACAAAATAGTCTTTGCCTTACATAAATCAAGGATAACTTGAATGCCGTCCGTAGTGTAGATGGAAAGCTGAATTCAAGTTGTGATCCCTGTTTTTACGCAGTGTAGATTGAAGGCAGTAGTCGACATAAACATTGATGAATGCTATTTTGTCACATTTAACAGAATCTGAGGACATAGTACAATTGTCTTTGCCTTAAATAAATCGAGACTGAATTAAATGTTGTTTGTAGTGCTTCTGCGCTTCTGGAATCAAGTAGTAAACTCTGTTGATCGCAGTGTACATTTGAAGGCAGTACTTTGTACAGAAATTGAGAAAAGTTTTTTGTGGCATCCATTAACACAATTGTCTCTGCCTTACATAAATCAAGGTTAACTTGAATGCTGTCCGTAGTGTAGATGGAAAGCTGAATTCAAGTTGTGATCCCTGTTTTTACGCAGTGTAGATTGAAGGCAGTAGTCGACATAAACATTGATGAATGCTATTTTGTCACATTTAACAGAATCTGAGGACATAGTACAATTGTCTTTGCCTTAAATAAATCGAGACTGAATTAAATGTTGTTTGTAGTGCTTCTGCGCTTCTGGAATCAAGTAGTAAACTCTGTTGATCGCAGTGTACATTTGAAGGCAGTACTTTGTACAGAAATTGAGAAAAGTTTTTTGTGGCATCCATTAACACAATTGTCTCTGCCTTACATAAATCAAGGTTAACTTGAATGCTGTCCGTAGTGTAGATGGAAAGCTGAATTCAAGTTGTGAACCCTGTTGTATGCTGTGTATATTGAAGTCAGTTGTTGAGACAGACATGGACGAATGATTTTGTCACTATGTGAAAAAAATCTGAAGACATATAGTAGAATTGTCTCTGCATTAAATAAATGAAGGCTGAATTTCCTACTGTTCAAACTTTAAGAATATTGTCTCTGCCTTAAGTAAATGAAGGATAAATTCAATAATGTGCGTAGTGTAGATCCAATTCTGCATTCAAGTTGTGAACACTGCTGTCCGCAGTATAGATGGAAGACAGTAGTTGATACAGACATAAGTCTGCGGTGCTGTGGCTCTAAGTTCACAATCGGCCTGTATCGAGGAGGCACGTGGTCATGGCGGCATCCACGAGGCAGGGTGAGGACCTTCGCTGTGGCAGTCTTTTCTCTTTGCAGAAGTCGTAGGCTAATTTTTTATAATCTTACGCTGACGTTGCGTACGTTGGATCAGCCCACTTCAGTTCTGCTTGAAGGGGGGGGCAACACAGCAACATGACCGAGATATTACCCAGAGTCTGAGATAATATGGTTGAGTCCACTGTGCAGTACTCTACACATATCAATGGTATATCTACACACAGAAAAGTTTTTGGTTTGTATAGTGAGTTGTGTATATAATATCACCGGTAGTGTTAGCATTGTGTACATTATTGTTGATGTGCGAATTGCTTCCCTTATACATAGTTGGTTGCCACATCTCTGAACATTGAGGTCGTGTGCTGTTGAGGGGATATATTATTTTGGGATGGTCCATTGGCCTGTTTTGCGCTGCCTCTGAGGTAGTAGAGGGGGAGGTGTCAGGAGGGGTGGTTGTAGTGGTAGTGGCACTGGTTATTGTGATTTTGTTGGGTGTTGGAAGTGTAAAATTAGTACCTCTATCACATATTGCTCTTTAAATATGGGTGTGAGTTGGATGTAATTCACGCAGTACATAGTTGACGTCTTTACACTAGTTAAATGTTGATGTTAATTTGTTAGTGGTAAGTGGAACTATTGCCTGTTTTTTTAAGTAGCATTGCAAATTTGGTTTGTTGTTGAAGATATGGGGAAGTGGTCAACATTATTATTGGGAATTGACATTTAAAAAACCTTTGAAATTCACTGACAAAAGCATAGGTTTCAGGCAGGTTATAGTTAGGAATTAGTATTTAAAAAAACCTTTGAAATTCACTGAAAAACCCATAGGTTTCAGGCAGGTTATAGTTAGAAATTAGCATTTAGAAAACCTTAGAAATTCACTGGAAAAACCATGGGTTTTAGGGGTGTTATAGTTAGCTGGACATATCACTCATACAAAACCATTGAAATTCCTCTGTTATAGTTAGTTGTACTAACAGTAACTCTTGCGCCCGCAATCCACTGGTGATGATGTCACAAATCACATCATTCATGACATGGTTAGTGACATCATTCATGACATCACTGATGACATCTCAAATGACATCACTGATGACATCACTGATGACATTATCCATGTGACAATCAGATATATCTCATCATACACTACTATAACTTTTCATCAGTCACTGTAAAACACAGAGTACCATATTTGAATACATTGTCACACCAACACAAGTATCTAAAAACCCACTCAGCCATTCCTAGATGTACACAAACAAGTAATCAATTACCTATAAATTCACTCATACATGCTGTCAATGATCAATAGAACACTAACAAATATACTTATACACCTATATTTACATTACACACCGCACACATCCTATTTACTTATGCAGTCATCCTACTCACCTATGCAAATAATGGATCATACTTATATTTACTCAGCTACACATTTATACAAATACCACTTCATTTATTCATATAGATAGTAACTCATACTTAGTGTGTTATAAAATCACTATTACAAGTGTACAGCTATCCATACAGTCACGCATGCAATCACTGAGTCTTATGTATACTTATTTATATAAAGCAAATGTCACTAACACTGCCTTTTATTATTCTAGTTTGTTGGACATGTACCATTGAGAGATATATTTGCACATCAGCACATCCATATACATATTCACTAACCCAAACAACTATTATAACATGTAGTCTTAACGTCACATACCTACTGAATCAACTATTGACACATTTTTGGGCAGTCACACACCCCACACCGAAGCACACACACATTCACTCTCCCATACAAATAATCAGTTAACTAAGCAATAACTAATATAGACTTTCACGTAGCTAGTAACCAAATGGTGCAGTAGTTTACACAACAACTGAGAAAGTAATACAGATATTCACACAGTTTAAGTTTAGTCACTATCCAATATATTTAGTGAGACACTACAAACTTAGTCAAGTAAAGAGTTAATCACACTGCTACTAAATCCTCTATCCAGACACTTATACATCCACTCATTCTTCAATGCAGATTGCTATATATATATAATACAAATTGACATATGGAACCAAACCACATTCCCTGGATGATGTCATCAGTGATGTCATCAGTGATGTAATTTGAGATGTCATCCGTGATGTCTTCAGTGATGTCACTGACCATGTCATGAATGATGTAATATGTGACACCATCACCAGTGGATTGCGGGCGCGAGTGTTACAGTTAGTACAACTAAGTATAACGGAGGAATTTCAAAGGTTTTGTATGAGTGAAATCTCCAGCTAACTATAACACCCCTAAAACCTATGTTTTTCTCAGGGAATTTCTAAGGTTTTTTGAATGCTAATTCCTAACTATAACCTGCTTGAAACCTATAGTTTTTTCAGTGAATATATATATATATGCCACACACGACCACTTGCTGCGAAGTAATCCAGGGACACAGCGGGGTTCACTTCAGGAGTCTTTATTGACAGGTATTTGCAGCATAATGCATTTCGGCACCTACGCCTTCTTCAGATGCTGTTCATTTACTGGTTGTCACCTCCCCCCTCCTTTTGAACTTGTTTGGGTACTCCCAATAGTGGGAGATCATCTGGCCCTGCAATAGTCCCGGGAGATGCAGTCTAATTAACGACTACTTCTCCCAGCTTGCACCAGAGTGTGTTGGTGAAACAAAAGGGTCGATCTACAGCGCTGAAAATTACCTCGCAAAAGGGGGGCCATGTTGCGGCAGGTGACCCCATACATTTATAGTGACACAGACTCCCTCCGGTCCCCAACGTCCAAGCCCCAAATAGAGGAAACAGAGCCGGGCCGTAAAACGGGAGGAGCTCAACCCGCTTCTACATGCAGTCACGGTCTGTCATTGACAGCGGCCTCTTGCCTGGTCCATTTCGGAGGCGGTCCGGGGAACAATCAATCCCTTGATTCACTTCCTTCTTGCCAGTAGAAGTCCCGAGACACTTGTTGAACGGGTTCCTGTACCGCGTTCCTGGCAACGGCGGAAAATATGCCATACATGCCCACTTGCTGTGAAGTAATCCAGGGACACAGCGGGGTTCACTTCAGGAGTCTTTATTCACAGGTAATTGCAGCATAATGCATTCCGGCACCTACGCCTTCTTCAGATGCAGTTCATTTACTGGTTGTCACCTCCTCCCTCCTTTTGAACTTGCTTGGGTACTCCCATTGGTGGGAGACCAGCTGGCCCTGCAGTAGTCCCAGTAGATACAGTCTAATGAACGACTACTTCTCCCAGCTTGCACCAGAGTGTGTTGGTGAAACAACAGGGTCGATCTACAGCGCTGAAAATTACCTCGCAAAAGGGGGGCCGTGTTGCGGCAGGTGACCCATACATTTATAGTGACACAGACTCCCTCCAGTCCCCAACGTCCAAGCCCCAAATAGAGGAAACAGAGCCGGGCCGTAAAGCGGGAGGAACTCAACGCGCTTCCCCATGCAGTCACGGTCTGTCATTGACAGCGGCCTCTTGCCTGGTCCATTTCGGAGGCAGTCCGGGGAACAATCAATCCCTTGATTCACTTTCTTCTTGCCAGTAGAAGTGCTGGGACACTTGTTGAACGGGTCCCTGTACCGCGTTCTTGGCAACCGCAGAAAATATGCCACACACGACCACTTGCTGTGAAGTAATCCAGGGACACAGCGGGGTTCACTTCAGGAGTCTTTATTCACAGGTAATTGCAGCATAATGCATTTCGGCACCTACGTCTTCTTCAGATGCTGTTCATTTACTGGTTGTCACCTCCTCCCTCCTTTTGAACTTGCTTGGGTACTCCCATTGGTGGGAGATCAGCTGGCCCTGCAGTAGTCCCGGTAGATGCAGTCTAATGAACGACTACTTCTCCCAGCTTGCACCAGAGTGTGTTGGTGAAACAACTGGGTCGATCTCCAGCACCGAAAATTACCTCGCAAAAGGGGGGGCATGTTGCGGCAGGTGACCCCATACATTTATAGTGACACAGACTCCTTCCGCTCCCCAATGTCCAAGCCCCAAATAGAGGAAACAGAGCCGGCCGTAAAGCGGGAGGAGCTCAACCCCCTTCCCCATGCAGTCACGGTCTGTCATTGACAGCGGCCTCTTGCCTGGTCCATTTCGGAGGCGGTCCGGGGAACAATCAATCCCTTGATTCACTTCCTTCTTGCCAGTACAAGTGCTGGGACACTTGTTGAACGGGTCCCTGTACCGCATTCCTGGCAACCGCGGAAATTATGCCACACACGACCACTTGCTGTGAAGTAATCCAGGGACACAGCGGGGTTCACTTCAGGAGTCTTTATTCACAGGTAATTGCAGCATAATGCATTTCGGCACCTACGTCTTCTTCAGATGCTGTTCATTTACTGGTTGTCACCTCCTCCCTCCTTTTGAACTTGCTTGGGTACTCCCATTGGTGGGAGATCAGCTGGCCCTGCAGTAGTCCCGGTAGATGCAGTCTAATGAACGACTACTTCTCCCAGCTTGCACCAGAGTGTGTTGGTGAAACAACAGGGTCGATCTCCAGCACTGAAAATTACCTCGCAAAAGGGGGGGCATGTTGCGGCAGGTGACCCCATACATTTATAGTGACACAGACTCCTTCCGCTCCCCAATGTCCAAGCCCCAAATAGAGGAAACAGAGCCGGCCGTAAAGCGGGAGGAGCTCAACCCCCTTCCCCATGCAGTCACGGTCTGTCATTGACAGCGGCCTCTTGCCTGGTCCATTTCGGAGGCGGTCCGGGGAACAATCAATCCCTTGATTCGCTTCCTTCTTGCCAGTACAAGTGCTGGGACACTTGTTGAACGGGTCCCTGTACCGCGTTCCTGGCAACCGCGGAAATTATGCCACACACGACCACTTGCTGTGAAGTAATCCAGGGACACAGCGGGCTTCACTTCAGGAGTCTTTATTCACAGGTAATTGCAGCATAATGCATTTCGCACCTACGTCTTCTTCAGATGCTGTTCATTTACTGGTTGTCACCTCCTCCCTCCTTTTGAACTTGCTTGGATACTCCCATTGGTGGGAGATCAGCTGGCCCTGCAGTAGTCCCGGTAGATGCAATCTGATGAACTTGGACATATATATATATATATATATCACGCTTCAGATTGCACTAAACTCAAGTCACTCGTGGGCGGGTGCCGCTTCACGGTAATGCACCGTGTTCCACATGAAAGCTCAGTTTTCTCTTGTATTTTCCAAAGAAAGAAAAGCAGCACTCTCGGGGCTTTACTGCAACAGGTTTTTATTCTTCGTACGAATAATAAAAACCTGTTGCAGTAAAGCCCCGTGAGTGCTGCTTTTCTTTCTTTGGAAAACACAAGAGCAAACGGAGCTTTCATATATATATATCTATATATATATATATTACCTACTGGTTGTTGCCAGTAGGTAGTTATAGTTAGAACCTAGTTTCCATAGGAACCCCGCAACATTCTATTTGGAATAACTTTGGCGCCGGTCGTCGAATCTTCACGAAATTCTCCAAGAAATGGCCTGCTCCGCTCCGCTCCTTCCCTGAGAGTTTGGGTGTGATTCGTCAAGCGGAGGCTGATAAAAAAGGGGGGTCCCAAACATGTTTTCCCCATGCAATTTTCTATATGGACCTTTAAGTGAGGCTACAGCCCGAACTGCTGAACGGAATTACACAAAATTTGGCAAAAAGGTAGAGTTCGGTACACAGATTACGCTTTTTGTTAAATGGTGTAAATCTGTTCAGTAGTTTCCTAGAAAATCATAGATATATCTATAGACGAAGTACGGTACGTGTTCAGTACGCGTACCTTCCCGAGCACGAGACGAGCTTTATTCTAATTGCTGTCAACACACCAAACCAGGGAGTGTTGGCAGCCATCTTGTGCCTCGGTAGAACCGAGGCGCAAGAAAGCATCAAAAGAAACACAAAAAACACGAAAAGGGGGCAGGGTAGAAACACCCTGACCCCCTAGGCCTGCTCAGGGGGTCCCACAAGGACACCCAAGGCCCCAAATTATTATTATTATTTTTTTAAATCGCGGGATACCCGTAGGTACGTGTACCCCATGAAAAAACAAACAAACCCCAGTCTGCTTTTTTTTCTAATTACCCCCCCGGGGGACCAAATCCCGGGGGCTTTATAAAAAAAAAGTGTAGGGGGTCCCAATCCCCCCACACTGCCCCGGGGACCACCACGCCAGGGGCAAACTCAATCAATCAATCAAACTACTTGTAAAGCGTGCTACTTGCCCGTGTGGGTCTCAAGGCGCTGAGGTGAGAGGGTACCGCTAATGCTCGAAAAGCCAGGTCTTGAGGAGTCTTCTGAAGGTGAGCAGGTCCTGGGTCTTCCGTAGGTGGGTAGGGAGGGTGTTCCAGGTCTTGGCGGCGAGGAAGGAAAAGGATCTGCCGCTGGAGGTTGCTCGTTGGATGCGGGGGACAGCGGCGAGGGCGAGGCTGGCGGAGCGCAGCTGGCGGGTGGGGGTGTAGAAGCTGAGTCTGCTGTTAAGGTAGGCTGGTCCGGCGTTGTGGAGTGATTTGTGTATGTGGGTGAGGACCTTGAAGGTGGTCCTCTTGTCAACGGGGAGCCAGTGTAGGCCTCTCAGGTGGGGGGTGATGTGGCTGTGGCGGGGGACTTTGACGATCAGTCGGGCGGGGGCGTTTTGGATGCGTTGTAGCCGTCGTAGGTGGTTGGCTGGGATTCCTGCATAGAGTGCGTTGCCATAGTCCAACCTGCTGCTGACGAGGGCCTGTGTCACCGTTCTTATTGTTTCGGGCAGGATCTACTTGTAGATCCTGCGGAGCGTGCGGAAGGTGTTGTTGCAGGAGGAGGAGACGGCGCCGACCTGTTTAGACATGCAGAGGGAGGAGTCGAGAATGAATCCCAGGTTGCGTGCATGGTCGGTGGGTGTTGTTGCTGTTCCCTGTGTGGTCGGCCACCAGGAGTCGTCCCAGGCTGAGGGGGTGGGTCCGAGGATGAGTACCTCCGTCTTGTCCGAGTTCAGCTTCAGACAGCTGTTCCTCATCCAGTCGGCGATGGCCTTCATTCCCTCATGGAGGTTGGTTTTGGCGGTGTGTGGGTCCTTGGTGAGGGAGAGGATGAGCTGGGTGTCGTCGGTGTAGGAGATGATGTTGAGGTCGTGCTGGCAGGCCACTTGTGCGAGGGAGGACATGTAGATGTTGAACAGCGTTGGGCTGAGGGATGAACCCTGGGGGACAGTGCAGATGATGTCAGTGGCCTCGGATCGGAAGGGCGGGAGGCGGACACTCTGGGTTCTGCCAGAGAGGAAGGACGTGGACCAGTTAAGGGCCTTCTCTTGGATTCTGGCTTCTCGGAGGCGTGTCTTTAGAGTGCGATGGCAGACCGTGTCGAAGGCAACTGACAGGTCCAGGAGGATGAGGGCTGATGTTTCGCCGTTGTCTAGTTGGCGCCTGATGTCGTCTGTGGTGGCGATGATGGCTGTCTCGGTGCTGTAGTTGCGTCTGAATCTGGACTGGGACGGGTCTAAGATGTTGTTGTCTTCCAGGTGGCGGGCCAGTTGCATGTTGACGATTTTCTCAATGACCTTCGCCGGGAACGGGAGCAGGGAGATGGGGCGGAAGTTCTTGAGGTCCTTGGAGTCCGCCTTGGGCTTCTTGAGGAGGGCGTTGATTTCGGCGTGTTTCCAGCCTTCCGGGAATGTCACTGTTGATGGAGGTGTTGATGACCTTTGGTAGTTGGGGTGAGATGGCAGCATCTGCTTTGTTGAATACGTGGTGTGGGCACGGGTCTGACAGAGATCGTGAGTGGATGGAGTTCATGACCTTGCGTGTCTTGTCGTTGTTGACGTTGGACCAGGAGGTCAGGCGGTTGGTGCTGGTGGTGTTCACAGGGGAGGTGGTGTCTAGCATAGTCGGGACAGTTATGGTGTTGAAGCTGTCATGGATGTCAACGATCTTGCAATGGAAGAAGATGGCTAGTGAGTCACACAGTTCTTGTGAGGGCGGTATGTCGTTGGCGTTGCCGATAGGGTTGGAGAGTTCCTTTACGATGCTGAAGAGCTCTTTGCTGTCGTGTGCATTGTTGTTCAGGCGGTCTTTGAAGGAGGATCTCTTGGCTAATCTGATGAGGTGGTGATGTCTGCGGGTGGCGTCCTTGTGGGCTGCGTGGTTGTCCGGAGTGCGTTTGTGAAGCCATATCTTCTTCAGTTTCCAGCATCCGTGTTTGGAGGCCTGCAGATCGTCGGTAAACCAGGTGGATCTCTTGCTGGCGTGGTTGTTGGAGGGTTTATTGAGTGGGGCGAGGGTGTTGACGGCATGTTTGCGTGCAGAGCGGGTGTTGAGGAGTATGCAGCGGAGGTGGTTGGGTCCAGTCCTTGGGGTTTGGTGGTTCTGTCGCAGGTGAAGCTGCAGGTGTGGCAAGAGAAAGGTCCGTGAGTCTGTTTCAGGGTGGCTTGGAAGCAGGTGTGGTTTCGGGCGGCGTTGCGTGCCTGGAGGGGGCTGGCGTCGTAGCGGAGTCTGGTGTTGTGCCGTTTGCGGGGTTCGCTGGGTCGTGGGGTTCTGACGCTGGGCGCGATCCAGGTGCAGACCGGCGCAGATGGGCTTGCCTTGCGCCAACGGCGTGCCAGCGGCACACCTGCTGCACGCGGCCACTGCTTGGCCTCCATAAGAGGGGGATAGGGAGGGAGGAGCAGCTTGGCGGTGGGAGCGGGGTGGCCAATGGGGAGCAGGGGGGCGGGGCCGCAGGGACACAGCAGCGGGAAAGGATCAGGAAACGGCAGGAACCAGCCAGCGGCAGGAAGCAGGACATGAGGCAGCTGGCGGCCGTATGGTGGCGTGGGGAGCGACCTGCCTGCGAGCTGGGTCAAAGGTCGCTCCTACACCACTGCGCGTCCCCCTTAAGAGTGGGATAGGGAGGGAGGAGCATCTGGGAGGTGGGAGCAGGGTGGCCAATGGGGAGCAGGGGGGCGGGGCCGCAGGGACGCAGCAGCAGGAAAGGATTGGGAAACGGCGGGAAACAGCGGGCGGCAGGAAGCAGGACACGAGGCAGCTGGCGGCCGTGTGGTGGCATGGGGAGCGACCTGCCTGCGAGCAGGGTCAAAGGTCGCTCCTACACCACTGCGCGTCCCCCATAAGAGGGAGATAAGGAGGGAGGAGCAGCTGGGAGGTGGGAGCGGTGGCCAATGGGGAGCAGGGGGGCGGGCCGCAGGGACGCAGCGGCGGGCGGCAGGAAGCAGGACATGAGGCAGCTGGCGGCCGTGTGGTAGCGTGGGGAGCAACCTGCCTGCGAGCAAAAGTAAGAATTATAGCGGGGGGCACACGGCTCCCACCCAGCCCCGGGGACCGCCACCCCCTGGGGCTTGGATATGAATGATGGGGGGCCTCTAAGACCCCCGAGCCCCGGCGACTGCCACACCCCAGGGCTTTATTATGAAGTATGCGTTGGTGAGCATTGGTGCTCCCCTCCGGTCCCCAACAGAGGCCAGGCCCCGGGGAATGGGGTACCCAGGGCCAGGAGTGGCCTGGGAGGAGTCCAAGTGGCCAACTCCCCTTTGGAAAAAAGAAATTAGGTTGATGTGGGCATGCCTCGGGGGATGGGGTCGCCGAGGAGAATGTAAATTATTGAAAGTAGATGCTTTGGAGTCGGGTCCCTAGAGAGGCCCCCTAATGTGAACTCGAAGGGTGCGCAGCTCTCAGCGCCTCCACCTAGTGTGAATACGAAGGGTGCGCTGCTCTCAGCTCAGCCCCCTAGTGTGAACGCGCTGGGTGCACGGCTCTCAGATTGGCACTCGAGTACTTCTCAGGTCTTTAAAACATCAAGGGGCATATTCTCAAGGACACAGCGCCAAGTTAACAGCACTTTATCGCAGCCAAAATGGTGATGAATGTAACGCGCCATTCACAAGCTGGTGCAAACAGCCCATATCACCAGTTTACCAGTGATAGCAGCCTCAAAAAACATTGTCACGAATGACCCCGGCAAATATCGCTAATGAGATGCAGAGTAGGCGTTCCTGTGCAAAAAGCAGCAAACACACTACTTTGCAACTTTCTCAACCACCAGCAAGATGGGCGAAGAGAATACAAAACAGGCGATAAGGTGCGCCAGCACCAGGAAGTTTACACATGCTCTGACCTGGTGTAAAGTCGGATTACAACCTGCAAGATGAAAGGGAGCCCAGCCCACAACCACACCTGAACAACAACAGATACAATGGAGCCAACGATCATGCAGCTTGGTCCCGAAAAGTAGCCCGACACCACCCGCCACCCCCTTGTCCGCCATCCCCCTCAGACCCGCCCACCGACCAACAAATGTGACAGAAACCTTCCAAAATCATAACAAATCAGCTGATGTCGCACAGTCATAACAATCAAGATGCATGTGAGGTTGGACACATGAGAATTACAGTCATCTATGGATTTACATATAAAACATTTTATTTAAACAAAACAACAAAATAAAAGTAGGTAAAGCCATGGCGTGTCATTCCTCGACAATCTGTGAATCACAGCCTGCAAGATAAGATTGTGCGTAATGCACCCATCAAAGGAGAGAGAGAGAGAGAAAGAGAGAGGGGAAGAGAGAGAGAGAGAAATAAAGAAAGAATGAGAGAGAGAGGAAGAGAGAGAGAAAAAGTGAGAGAGAGAGGAAGAGAGAGAAAGAGAGAGAGAGAGAGGAAGAGAGAGAAAGAGAAAAACAGTGTGAGAGAGAGGAAGAGAGAGAGAAAGAGTGAGAGAGAGGAAGAGAGAGAGAAAGAGTGGGAGAGAGAGAAAGAAAGAGATGGAGAGGGAGAGTGAGTGCCCACATTGCAGACAAAAGCCTCACCGCTCACCTTTCCACCACTGGTGTGTCTCCAACCACGTGCCGGGACATACTGCATCCCTCAACCTCACACATCTGAAACATAGTATAGAATCAGTAATGGCAGAGTACATACAACTGCTCATGCCTTCATCACTGTCCAGCCCCTGCACACCAAGGCTGATGCACCCCATCCACTCCCACCGTCAAGAGGTGTCTGCCTGCCCCTGCTTACCCAGCCTGCTGCACACCATCCACTCCCACCGCCCAGAGTTGACTGCCCGCCGCTGAACAAGCAGGGAAGACCTGGCTTGGCACTTCGGGCTGGACTGTTCCCATGAGGCACAGGGTCAAGACTGATTTGCATATGGCCAGGTGAGTAAACTGGGGTGGCATGGTGAGCAAAAGAATGATGGATTTAACCCAGATCTCTTAGCTGGGGGTGAATGTTTTGAGATGTTCTCCATTCTGTTCATCAATTGTGTGTCTTTTGCTTCCGCCACCAGTGTGTGTCCAAGAGGGCCCACCACGTGCCGAAGCAACCTCCTCGGGCGTCGCTGGATTCCACACCACAGGCCCCCAGCACATCGTGCTGCACCCCGCCGAGGAGTCAAGTCTGTACAGCCAGCTGCCTTTGGCATACGTGCGGTCCAGCTGAGCTCACAATCCAAATCAGGTCTTGGTTGCAGGGATGGTGTATCAAGGCCACACATCATCACGGGCTGCACACCAGCTCAACTCTGGTGGCACTAACTCAGTGGAACTCAAGTCCTTGCCACATGGCGGGAGGCCCATATCCGGGGCGGAGGGGGTTGACAATCTGTGAATCACAGTCTGCAAAACAAAAAGCAAGATTGTGCATCATGTCCCGAACAAAGTAGAGTGAGATTGAGAAAGAGTGAGAGGGGGAAGAAGAGAGAGAGAAAGAAAGAAAGAGTGAGAGAGAGAGAGGAAGACAGAGAGAAAGAGTGAGAGAGAGAGGAAGAGAGAGAGAGAAAGAGTGAGAGGAAGAGAGAAAAAGAGAAAAAGTGTCAGAGAGGAAGAGAGAGAGAAAGGGAGAAAGAGTGAGAAAGAGGAAGAGTGAGGAGGAGAGAGAGAAAGAGAGAAAGAGTGTGAGAGAGAGAAAGAAAGAGATGGAGAGAGAGAGTGAGTGCCAACACTGTGGACAAAACCCTCACAGCTCGCCTTTCTGCCACCAATGTGTCTCCAACCATGTGCCAGGACATACTGCAGCCCTTAAGCTCACTCATCTGAAACATAGTATAGAATCAGTAATGACAGAGTACATACAACTGCACACGCCTTCATTGCTGTCCCGCCCCTGCGCACCAAGGCTGATGCATCCCATCCACTCCTGCTGCCCATAGGTGTCTGCCCACCCCTGCACACCCAGGCTGCTGCGCCCCATCCACTTCCACTGCCCAGAGGTGTATGTCCGCCCCTGCGCACCCAGGCTGCTGCACACCATCCACTCCCACCGCCTAGAGGTGACTGACTGCTGCTGCGCAAACAAGCCTTTCTGCTCACCTTCCGTCACTGGCGTGTGTCCAAGAGGGCCCACCATGTGCCAAAGCAACTTCCTCAGCCCTCGCTGGAATTTGTGGCACAGGCCTCCAGGACATCCTGCTGCACCACGCCAAGGAGTCATGTCTGTACAGCCAGCTGTTTGTGGCGTGCACACGGTCCAGCCGAGCTCACAATACAAACCGGGTCTTGATTGCCAGGATGATGTATCAAAGCTAGGCATCATCACAGGCTGCACACCCGCTCAGCTCTGGTGGCACTAACTCAGAGGAACTCAAATTATCGCCACGTGGCGGGAGGCCTAATTCAGGCAAAGTGCCTCGTCTGCCACTAACTCTGTGTACTTCAAGTCATGGTAGAGAATGGAAATGACCTCCAGCACGTGCACCCGGCCCTTTTTATTGGCAGGGTCACATGTTCTGTGACACCTGTGGTGCATGGGTGTGGTGTGGGTGTAAACCAGCCATGAGGGAGTGGCTGTGGCATGCTGACAACTAGACTTGTGATCAGACAGAAGATCACTACAGGGAAGACCTGGGACATGTAGTGATGTCGTTCCTCCCTGTAAATGTAAGAAGAGTGGGCTGGCCTGGAGTATGCCAGTCTTGTGTGAGGCTGTGAACATTGACTCCGGATCTCTGGGCGTTGTTCCGTCCTGGGCCGTATGCGGAACCAATGATGCGGGTGTCTCTGTTGTAGTGTTGCCGCCACCCGGGCCGCAAGCGCCAATGTTTCATTCTGTGACCCAAGTGCCACAACATGGCCAACATAGAAGGTAGAGGGAATCACTGACCCTAGATTCATCCATACTTTGACACATGAAAGATCATGGGCATGACATATCTGTGTGGATAGGAATGTTTATTGCACATTCAGTGGAGTGTTGCAGCTGTAGCAATACAGGGCCATGCAAAGACTAAATTTTAGTTTTTGGCACATGGAGGGCAGCCAATTAGAGCCAAGCTCATGCTCAGGGGTTAGGCTCTGCCAACATATGTACTTATCCAATCACCCCACCAATTCCCAAGCACTTATAAATTCACTATACAGTCTCCTTGCATTACTCTACTGATCCAGTCTCTACCTATTTACTTATACAATGACCCAGACAAAGTTACATAACCGAAGTCTTCCCCACAGCCAGAGGTAACATGGTTGTGTGCACTGTCCACAACACAATGTAATGTGATAGGGCACAGGGGCATGATGCATACATAATGAACACATGGACACAGTTAGATAGATAGTGGAACTGGGTACGGGCACATGTGCTCAGACCCTTTTTATTACCAGGGTCAAATGTCCAGTGACATCTGTGCTGGATCCGTGTGGGGTGAGTGTAAGCCAGCCCTCAGGGAATGATTAGTGCCTGCAACAAGTACAACAGTAATTATCAGATCACACACAGAGATTCAATCATAAAGGGTCTATGACTTGTGCTGCACTAAGGTAGGGAATTTAGATGTGAAATAATACACAAAAGTTTCTATCATAAAGGGTCCATGATTTGTGCTGCACTGAGGTAGGGGCAGCTGATCTGAAATCATACACAAAAGATTCTATCATTAAGGGTCCATGAGTTGTGGTGAACTGAGGTAGGGACATCAGAAGGATTCAGCAAGTGCACAGCGAGGGATGATGCATGGTCTGGGAGGGCCGCACTGGTAGCAATGTCTGTTGCCTACTGTACTGCGTCATCTTCAATCGCGTCTCGATCTAAATTGTGAGCCCTGCTGTCCGCAGTGTCGATCAAAGGCAGTTGTCAGCACAGACATCAAGGAATGTTTGTGTCACTTCCTCTTGACAAAATCCGAGGACATAGAGTACAATTCTCTCTGCAGTTAATAAATCAAGATTGAATTCAAATTGTGAGCTCTGCTGGCTGCAGTGTAGGCGTATGGAGCAAAAGATGAAATATTTATGGAATACATTGTCGCAAAATGTAGGTTTCAGGGACGTTATAGTTAGTTGCCTACTGGACACTGAAATTAATGAATCAAGATTGAATTGTGAGCCCTGCTGACTGCAGTGTAGGCCAGAGGCAGCGGTCAGCAAAGGCCCACAGCCACGTGGCGTGGACTTGAGCTGCACAGATTGGGAGCATTTGGTCTTCTTAATCGATTATAGTCTCTTAAACAATTTGCATCGGTACTAATCTTGAATTGTGAGCCCTGCTGTCCAGAGTTTTGGCCAGAGGCAGCGGTCTGCAAGAGCCCACAGCCACTTGGTATTGACTTGAGCTGCACAATAAGTGAAAACAGAAGCATTCAGTTTGTGTGCTGCCTGCGATGATGCGTGGTCCGGGCGGGCCGCACTGGTAGCAATGTCTATTTTTCTAATTGATTCTGCCTTAATAAGGCTACGTGGCGATGATTTGTGGTGACCTGAATTAGTGGCACCCGAAGCCCTCAGGGTGTGCGCAGCCTGCGATGATGCATGGTCTGGGTAGGCCGCAATGGTCGCAATGTCTGTTGCTACTGGACTGCGTCATCTGCAATCGCGACTCGATCTGAATTATGAGCCCTGCTGTCCGCAGTGTACATCAAAGGCAATAGTCTGTACGGACATAACTCTGCGGTGCTGTGCCGCTGGGTTTGCAGGGGGCCTGTGTCGAGGATGCCGGCGGTCACGGGGGCGGCCTCATGGCATGGAGAGGGCTGCCGCTCTGGCACACGGGTTGGCCTTCCCAGAAATAAACAACACCCAGAGTCCCGGCCTATTTATTCACACCCCTACATTGGAGTGGCGTACGTTGGACCAGCCCACTCCGCTTCTGCTTACGGGGTGGGAGGGCATAGCTACATGACCGAGATCTTCCCCACTGCCTGAGGTAACATGGTTGTGTCCACTCTTCACAACACTACAAGCACCAGCAGTATGTGTACACATGAAGAGGTTTGTGCTCTGCATAGTGAGGTCTGTCCAGCACATCACCACTACACTTGGCATTGTGTGCATAGTAATTGATGGGTGACTTGCGTCCTTCACACATACTTGGTTGCCACATCTCCCAACATTCAGTTATTGTGTGGCTGAGGGGCCATGCCATTTTGGGAAGGTCCGCTGTCCTGTTCTGCGCTGCCTCAGTGGTAGTTGGGGGGAACGAGGGCCTGGGGGTGGTGGCGGTGGGTGCTGTGGCCTTCTTGGATGTCAGAGCTGCATGATTAGTAGCTCTATGACATGTGTTGGTCTTCAGATGTGGTTCTGGGCTGGGCTCCCGCTAATACAGTAGGTAGTCGTCCTGCTTTACACCAGTAAAAGGCAGATGTTAAATTCTTACTGCTAATGTGGCTTATTGCCTGTTTTTGGAGCGCATCGCAGATTTTGCTAGTTGTTGAAAATATCAGGAAGTGGTGTTTTTGTGTTATTTTTGCACATGAACGCCTACTCTGCATATCATTAGCGTTAGTTGTTGCTCTCAGTTGTGGCGATGATTTTTGCGGAAGCTATTGCTGGAAAACTGGCGATATCTGCAGTTTTCACAAGGTTGAAAATGGGATAATATTGTTTTTGCCACTTTTGCTGTGCTACAGTGCAGATAACTCGGCGATAAGTCCTTGAGAGTACGCCCCATCTTTTTTTTTTTTTACGTCCTGATTCGTGCACCCAGCCACTTTAAAAAAAAATAGTAATACTTTTTGGGTAATGGGGGTTTTTGTGGGATCTCCTGAGCAGGGTGTTTGTATGATGCACACTTTTCTTCTTTTTTCATCTTTTTTCTTGTTATTCGCATGTAGCTACAACAGTCCTAATAAACACCAGGGCTCTTTTTATAGTTACCCTATAACCCAATAGTGGGTACTTATCGCCAAGTTATCGGCACTTTAGCGCAGCAAAAGTGGCGAAAGAATTATTACCCCATTCTCAATTTGGTGCACACTGCCACATTGCCCACAGGCTGACGGTACCAACACTGTGGACAATCAACATCCTTCCGCAGACAAAGCTGCTGGCTGTGCTGCACCTGTTACCCTCTGGTACCTTCTAACTAACAACTGCCAGAGTCAGAGAAGTCTCACAGCCAGCCCTATTAAACTTCCTCACACGCTGAACACGCATCCTTCATGACTTCATCAATATGGCGGTTTAAATCCGCACACCCACCGAGATAGGTACACAACAAAAAATATATATATATTAATATTTAAGAAAACAGAAGACATGATATACTTTTAATAACAAAACAGTTTTTAGGATATTAAAGTTACAAAATATCACCCAAAAAAATACAAAATTACTGAAAAACCTTAGGTTTAAGGGACGTTATAGTTAGAAATTACCATTTAAAAAACTTTAGAAATTCAATGAAAAAACCATAGGTGTCAGGGACGTTATAGTTAGTTGGACATTTCACTTGTACATAACCAGAGAAATGTGTCCATTATAGTTAGTAGAGCTAACTATAACTCGCGCCCCCACAATGCACTGCTGATGACGTCACATATTACATCACTCATGACATGGTCAGTGACATCAATGATGACATCACTGATGACATCTCAAATGACATCACTGATGACATCATCCGTGTGATAATTTCATGCACCTCAGCACACCCTAATATAAGCTTTGACACACCCACTCTCTAAAATACATACTACCATTTTTGAAACCATGGACAAGCCAATAGCAGTTACTACATACCTACTGACTGATTCCTAGGTATACACACACATCCATTCATTCATCCATACAGTCACTCATATAAGTAGTCACTTATCAATACAGCACTATCATATGCACTCATACACCTATACAGACACTCACACACTGCCACTCATCCATACTTATTCACACACCTAGCCAGGCATGTAAAGAATAAATAACACTGCAATTTACTCACCTATACAGTTATACATTCACTACCTAACCTATTCATACAGATACTAACATATACTTACTCTCTTATACAATCACTGACACAAGCACACACTCATTTATACAGCCACTCTCACAGTCACTCACTCTCACATATTGTCATTTATATTCTCCAACACTCACATTTACTGCCTTTCACATATGTAGTTACTCACACGTGTACCACTGAGACATCCATTCACTCACCAACACACCCATACACACACTCACCCACCCATACAGCTATTTCCACAAGCACTCTTGAACCTATACACCCAGGGAATCGTCCACTCACACATGTATGCAGAAAGTCACACACACCCCAACCACCCACGCAAACACTGAGGCACCCATACAGATACTCATGCAACCAATAAAAAAAACCATAAAGACACTCATGTAGCTACTCACCAACCCATGCAGCAGCTTACACAACAACAGACAGACTGATACAGACATTCACACAGTTAAGTCACTAACCCATGCATTCAGTAAGACACAATTAATCACTCACTTATACAGTCAGTCACATACCTATTAAATCCTCCACCCAGACACTTACACACCTACTCATTCTTCAATATACCTTGGCATATATATAAAACATATTTAAATGTTATAGAAACACTCAGTCACTGGATGATGTCATCAGTGATGTCATTTGAGATGTCAGTGATGTCACTGACCATGTCATGAGTGATGTAATATGTGACGTCATCAGCAGTGCATTGCAGGGCGCGAGTTATAGTTAGCTCTACTAAATATAACTGATGAATTTCACTGTTTTTTTACGAGTGGAATGTCCAACTAACTATAATGTCCTTGAAACATATTGATTTTTTCAGTGAATTCCTAAGGTTTTTTAAATTCTAATTTTTAACTATAACGTCCCTGAAACCTATGTTTTTTTCAGTGAATATATATATGTATATATTTTTGTTTTGTTACCAAAAAAGGTTTTACTACTTCTTATACGTAAAAATATTTCTAAAAAAAGCAATTCCCACTTCATAATGTATCCAAGGTTGCAGAGATTTTTTTCAAAGTCCCCAAGTTGGAGGAAGTCTTCTGCGCATTCACAAGCTCATTCCTCTCCCCCTTAACCTGCTGCATTTCACCTTTGGCTACTCTTTTTTGTCACAGATTTCATGTATACTAAAAACGTTACTTTCATGACACTTTCATATCAAGAATTTCTTAATTGAAGGCCCTCATGTAGGTTACTGTTGTATGTAATTTAATAGAAAAATGATTACATGGAATACCATTACTCAGAAACCATTTCCTCGAAGCTGTTTCATGGAAATTTTCAGAATTAAAGGCATTTACCTTTTCATAGAAACCAGTTCATAGAAAGTCTTTTCGGTCAAAATTGGCTTTTTAATGCTTATGTAAATGCAATGGTTGCCGGTCTTAATTTCAGTAACATTTTTGTGGGAGATATTTATTTCCGTGCTTTACTTCAGGGGATATTATTTCCATATTTATATCATCTACATTGTCAGACAATTACTTTAGATGCATTTAATTCTCTGAGCCATCACTGCCTGTAACCAGCATCCATCGCTGACCCCTCACAACCCCTAAACACTAACAAACCCTGCCCCCAAAGCCTCTCACCACACCTAAACTACACTCATCCCTGACGCCTACAATTCCTTTCTACCCCAACAATCCACCATCACTGAACCCTAAAATCACTCACTACAACTAACCCCACCCATTCCTGAAACCTACAACCCTTTTCTATGTCTAAACCCCTCCCATCCCATACCCCTTAAAATAACTCAGCACACCCAAACTCCACCCTTCCTTGAACTCTAAAAAACCCTTGCCACTTTTAAACACCAGTCATCACCCTAAACTACTCATCCCGAACCCTAAACACCCTTTCTACATCTGAACTTCACCCACCCCTGAATCATTAAAACTGCTCACTACCCTAAATTCCACCCCTTCCTGAACCCTAAAAACTCATCACCAACTCAGCCGCTACCCATAACTTAATTATTACACCCCTCACCAGTCTCAAGCCCCACCCCATAATGATCCCTAAAACATCACCACCTCAGCAGCTACCCATAATTTAATTATTAAAGCCCTCACCAGCCCGAAACTCCACCCATCCTTGAACCCTAAAACATCACCACCTCAGCA
Organism: Lissotriton helveticus; assembly: GCF_964261635.1. NCBI lineage: Eukaryota > Metazoa > Chordata > Amphibia > Caudata > Salamandridae > Lissotriton > Lissotriton helveticus. The sequence goes on along the minus strand of NC_136060.1, from coordinate 65,074,470 downwards.
GCTACCCATAATTTAATTATTAAAGCCTTCTCCACCCATAAACTCCACTCTTACCTAAAAGCATCTCACAAACCTAAACGCCACTCGTCCGTGAATCCTAAAAAGGCCTCAGCACCCATCTCTGAAAACTAAAATCCCCATTCTATGACCTAACACAAATAATTCCTGACCACTAAGAATCCCCTCATCACCCTAAACATGATCCATCCCTGAGCCGAAACATACTACAGTAGTCGTAGACTTCACCCAAGTTTAATGTAATTTTGGATTTTCCTTACAATTAGATTTCCTTTAAAATGCGAAATGTTTCCTTTAATTTTCGATTTTTCTGTATTTCCATAAAATTCAATTTCCTTAAAATTGATTTTTTTATGATTTGGTTTCCTCTGATTTTCTATGTTCTCGTTTTTCTATGTATTCACCTACTACCGTATTTTGCACATTAGGAATATTCCTACAACCTAGGCTGCAAGGAGAACATGCCAGCTGAAATCACATAATATGTTTTAATGTAGGCTCAGTCTATGACACTCCACTTAAACGATATGCTGGATCCCTTTCAGGCCAGCTTCTAGTCTGAGATTAGGACGAACCAGCTGGCTCTAGCCATCTTCAATAATTGTAGATGTGAGTTAGATGACAGTGGAATTGGAGTGACGGTTTTGATTTGTCTGCAACCTTGTGCACCACAGAACATACCCTTCTTTTGAATTGACTGCATTTGGGTACATTCAGGGAAGCAGTGATTGAATGGTTTAATTCCTCTGAGATTTTTCACATCCTCCATTCAGCTGAATTTCTCATAACTAAAAATTAGGGTGTGCCACAGGCATCTATTCTCGCTACACTTTTTATATAGGCATGACATTTCTGAACCAACTTACTCATGTAATGTGAGCCATGTTATAAAAACCCATGCATGACATCCAGTTGGTCATTGGACAGACAAGTTAGTTCAAGACTATTACCAGGGTAAACACCAGCCTATTGACTATTAGAAATCAACAAAGGTCTTAAAAAAAGACCTGACTGAAACAAGCTCTGGTTGACTAATAGTGAATTATCTTATGAAAAGTTCTAATATATCCTCCATTAATCAGTCCAGTGCTGCCTCATCCTCTAAGGTGGTAAAACATCTCATGCTGGTCATTGGAGATATGCTGCCTTTAAGTGACCAGTGGCTAATAACCCCTCCACCTGAGTCTTCCCCCTTCACTCTATCGGTAACCAGATCACTATATCAAAGTTGTGAATTCCTCCATACAGTCACAGACCTATAAGTATTATGGGAACACCATCCACCTTGCTCTAGTAAAAAAAGTAGCGAATATCACTCTAACAAGTGCAGAATCCTGAGGATGGCCTAACAGGTAGCATCCATAGGATTTACCATATGGCTGCTACACTGCAAGGCCTCCATTAGCTACCAATAAAAAAGCTAAGTATAAGTAAATCACTTGTTATGGTAAAAAAAAACATATGCAAATATGCCCTTTTTCCCCGTATCACAATTTCAGACATTTTCCCTGTCAGAAATTGGCATGTTGGTTGACTGGGTGTAAGCCCTGGTCGAGCACCAGGCACAATCCTTGTTAGTGTGAGACACAAGCAAACCTTAAATGGACCTGTGCTCAACCCTCTGGTATCTAGGCACAGAGCAGTCAGGCTTAACTTTGAGGCAATATGTAAAGTATATGTGTAACAATTTAAATTGAACCAAGTAACAACACCACAAAAAAGGCTCCCACACCAAGGTAGAAAAATAGAACTTTCTTTAATAATAAAAGAAGACAAAATGACAAAATTCCAATTAGTAAAACTGGATATACGCAAGTTGGAAGATTTTATTGAACACAGCGCAAAAAACACACAGTGCCTCTCTCAATATCTGGTTACGACAGACTGAGACAAAGTCACAAGTTCAGGCTGACTGCGATGGAGCCCAGCCAGCTACAGGTACCCTGTTAAGCAAGCTAAACAAAGTACCTAAAATCCTGGTTTACGGAGCACTGTGAGGATCTATGTTGAAGATGCGTCACTAAGCTGAATCGTTGTGTCAATTCCGAGATGCAGTGATGCTGCAATGCAAGGGCCTGAATCGTCATTGAGTGTCCCATCAACAGGCTTGTGATGAGAAGTGTTGCATTGAGGATGCGGCACACATTTGGGGCGGCATCCGTTATGAAGAGCTGTAGGGCTGCGATGCAGAGTCCGGTGTCAACGTTGAGGCTACCTTCGATGAGGGGCGTGAGGACCATCTCTCAGGATGCATTGCACAGCTGTGGTTCAAAATGTGTTGCAGGCTGTGGGGGCGAAGCAGGTCTCTGACAGGTCAAATCCATGCAGCAGCACAGATGCATCCGTTTTGATTACATTTGAACAGCGCAGCAGAGGAGATACATCAGTTCTACTGGTACCACAAAGGCTGGCAAAGCACCACACGTCCACTTCCAAGCATCCTGCCAATGATGGCCCATCCAGTCACACCTAATCTCCCCATTATGTGTGTCTGTCTAGGAGGAATACACAAATTCCAATTGTAACCTACTCTCAGTCATGTGACCCAGAGACAGGTTGCAGCCGCAAAATGTCTATGACAAGAAAATACCAAATTGTGTTTTTTTTTTATTGCGATTCCAGAGACACCAAACATGAATGGGTTATCTGTTCCCATTTGTAATCTAGACTAATAAATAACATGTAATAAGGTAATTCCAATGTTATCCTGTGGGCGAGGTAGGCTTTGTAGAAAATGATTTTAAGACTTGTTCACTACCAGGCCATGCAAAACTTAAAAGTACATATCCAACATTTTAAATATACTGAGCTCTGCCCTCTAGGCTGCCTGGGCCTACCTCAGCGGTGACATATGTATACAAAATATTTTCTATCAAACCAGATCCGTGATCTTGGAATCTGGCCTGTAGTTGCTGGTAGTGCCTTCACTTAGCTAGTGGCAAATCATTTCTAAAGTTCGCTGCTTTGCTCATCCCAGACGTCTTTTAGCTCCTGGAAGACAGCCAAACGTTCACTGATACCAAAAGGTTTTTCCGCTGCCACTGCACTAGGACTGTCAAGATCTGGCACCCACATCTTGACCCCAAACAGGACCTCATAGGGAGTCTGACCACCCAAGGATCTTCTTGGCAGATTGTTTAAGGCTTTTTGCACCCCATACAGGTGATGGACCCAACTGCGTCCTCAACCTAATACTCTAGCCGTTAAAGACTGCTTTAGGCCACATTTATTTCCGCTGAACTATGGAATTTTCCTCTGGATGATAGGAGGAGTAGTAGTGCACATTCACACCCAATATTCCGATAGTATCCCAGTAAGCCTTCGAAGCAAGCGCTAGGCCCTCATACAAATGTAATGCGGCTATGGTATGTGTGCCGTTGTAGAGTTGCAAATCTTTTGTAGCAGTTTGAGCGTCAAGTGATCGCTATGGCTATTCCCAGAGGAATGGAGAACAAGAGTCCATTGCTAACAGAATGTATTGAAAAGAGCCATCAGTGTGTAGTGGCTCACAGTGGTCCAGATAAATGCAGGTCATAGGCTTGTTTGAAATTAAAAGAGGTGTCTGTGGTAGATGTGCTGTAGTGGAAACTTTTGTGTGTTGGCAAATGTCATTTAAGGACATAATCCTAAGTCTGTATTCATGATAAACCTGGCCACCTGTAGCATTGCTGTAATAGTGAAATTGTAGTCGCCACCTCAGTGTGAGCAGATGCTAGACCCTCATGTGCTGCAATGATTAGTTCTAGCCTGCAGTCTAGATTTGGAATTGCTGTATTCCCACCCACTCTAGGAAGATGAGAAAACAGATTTGTGCACTTAGCTGGTAGGAGTATTTGGCTGGAAAAGATTTTGGTAACGGGGTGCCACAGCACAAAGTCTCTATCTATCCTGATATTGGGACGAGTCACTGGAGCTACGACAGCAGTTTGCTCTGCTGCCTTTGCGGCTTCATCAGCCAATGAATTCCTTGCAACGTGTTTTCCTACACATTAGTAGCTCTGTTTGGGGACAACATGAGACCATGCCACACTCACTTTAAACTTTGTCACCTGTACCCAAAGCTTCTTGTTCTTGATAGTCTACCCTTTAAAATCTCTGGATCCATTCAGGTTCCAATAGTGTAGGTACTTGCTGTAAGACTGGACACAATAATACGAATCATACACTATAAGTATAAGTATTCGGGATCAGTATTCCCACGAGCCAGAATTAGAGCTTTCAGTTCAGCCAGCAATGCAGTGCAATTACCTAGTGACTGCGTAAATGTTTTTATTGGTTGGAAAACTCCATCCCTCATTTTACCCTTTACCAATGGACAAGCAGCGAAGTATAGGTGTTTTTCTGCCAAATCATAGGGCTGGGCAGAACACTCAGTATAAGCAATGAAGTCATACTGATCTAGAGGCAGTATTTCACTGGGCATATTGTATTCGTATTCATATTGTAAGCATGCTTGGTTTATAATGTAGAGTCAAAAACATAGGGCCTAAATTCAATATCAACAGACAGGTTACCCCTCCTTCACAACAGGTACGGATAATCCGTCGGGTGAAATCTAAATCCCATAGGACATTATGGGATTTCGATTTTAGCAGATGGGATATCCGTTATGATGGAGTAACACATCTGCTGATATCTAAATCAGGTCCACAGTCTACTTTGGTTGCTGTTAGTGAGCTTGTCCACTGTATCCATGTAAGGTTTTCACGTTTGGGAAACGGGCCTTTGTGACTGCCTCTAAGGCTGGAATCAGGGTCACAACACAGCTGTCTGTATTGCTGCCTGTATTTTTTCTCATGGTGCAAAACCCATTTCTGCATTGGAATATAAATGTGATTTATATGCAATTGATACTGTGGTATCCTTGTTGAATATGGAATATGTGTAGCATTACTTTTTTAAACGCTTCGGTGGCACTGTGCCCTGCTTCATATTTACAATATGGTGCTAAGTCACATTGCATGGCTTAACGCCGCCTTGTAAATATGGTCCTCCTCAACACAGTTTTCTGTGGCAAAGGGTCATGCAATCGGTGTTGCTGTGGGAATTCCCACACAACATCTATTGCTTTTTGACACTGCTCCAGATTGACAAGGTTCTGACAAGGTTCCGTAAATCTGAGGCAGTGCCAAAAACTTACATCTCCCCAGGGAAGGCGTAAGAATGATACAATGAGGGGAAATAACGTATTTTCTCCTCTGGTTTTGCTCTTTCTATGTGTGCTGCATTCTACAGCCCGCATAGAAGGAGCAACACACAATTGATGATTGTTTTTGTGCAGGAAGGTGTCCATTCCCGCACAACAGCAAACATCCCTGCAATGCAGGCACCTTTGCACCGTGGTGCAAGGGTGTATGTACTGGCACTAGGCTGCTTTATTTACTCCAGCACAATGGGTGAGTACAGGAATGTGCTGTATTGTTGAAAATATTCGACATTCCAGCACTGGACAGTCAGTGCATTAGAATTGTTTGTGGCACCACGCTGCACCATTTTCTTTTAAATATGCCCCCAGGTTTTTGGTGCAAACTTGTGTGTAAGTGTTTTGAAGCTAGCATGTTAGCTTGTACTGAATACAAAATCTGTGTGTGTTCTGTGTACAGTATGTGCTTGAGTAGTCTGGATTGATTCATTCATAAAAAGATACCTGTTGTGCATAATCTGATATGCATTTTCTACCAAAGCTTAGAATGTCTAATCGTGACAGTAGCTTTTATATTGTGTTTGGATGTTGTAAGAGCACATATTTCTCTAAGAAATGTGGTGCAACGGTCTTGCCCTCATTAGATGGCTCCTATACCAGAACTAGGACACTGAGAAAGGCAATTCTTGATTTTTTTAAAGTTAAATCTTTAGCCTAGTTGAGCAAATTGTACAATGAAGTGATCTGGCAAAATGTGATTTTACGTCATCATGCACTAGATATATGTCAATGATATAGGACAGTGCTTCATGGTCAAAATTTTAAAGCAAGCAACAGAATTGGTTTTGTGAGCACAGGGTGGTAAATGCAGTCAAATACCAGCTTTCGGGTGCTATGATTTGGCAGAAAAAGCCATTTGAAATGTCTAAGGTTTTTTGATACTTTTTGTGCACTATGTTATTCATTAGTGCTGAGCTGTGTGTATTTGTACTGCAAATGTGCGAGTGTGACTATTTAATTGTGTAACTCTAGGCGGTATGAGTTATCTGGTTTCACTACCGGGAACAAAGGACTGCTGATTGGTGAGGTGCAAATCTCAACTACACATTGATATTCAAGTTGTTTTAGAATTTCTCTAACCTGTCATTTGGCTTCCTGTTTTATGGGTTATTGTGGTTGCACTTGTGAGCTTGGTGTTATATGGTAAGATAAATCTTCACCCCAGCCCACGTGTTTGCAAAATAGTGCCAGAGCTTGTGCAAGGGCCCACTCCTTGACATATGAAAGTTTAACTGATTTTGGAAAAAAGGGCAAAGAAGGTTTATAATCTCATGTTTTCTCCTCGTGGGACATTTTGTACAAACTCTGGAGGCCAATCCTTTTCATCAAAGAGAATGTCATAGCCAAGTGTTAGGTTCTCCCAAAAGTGGACTTTAATGCTGCAAAGTGTGTCACCTTCCATTTGGAGGCGCAAATTACATAATCTACCTGGAGCAGTAACTCTCTGATCCAGTGTTTCTGCCTAGCAAAAGGTGTTTAATGCTTTCACCAGAAACTCTTGAAGATTCTTGTGAACTATCATGACTTCGACTGCAATGTTACCAGAGTCAGAGCTCACTCCTTGTTCTAAAGCAGAGTCCGCAATATGTGTAACATGTTTAAGTGAGATGCCAGCCACTGCCAGGCACTGAAGTTCTCTAACCCTGCTAGAACCTTGCTGACCAACCTCTGGAAGGTGGCAGGGGTGATCTTAAACCCAAAAGCCATTACCTGGAACTTGAAGTGCCCTTCTGTGTTGTAGAATGCAGACCTCTGTTTAGCTCCTTCGGTTAAGGGAATCTGCCAGTACTCAGACGTTAAGTTAAATGTACCTTGGCCACTCCTATCCAAACTATGAGCTCATTCGCTCTGGGGATGGGGCGTCTGAAGTCTTGATGACCACATTGATCCCCAGGTAATTCACACAGAACATAATGCTAGGAGTGGCATCTGACCGGGGAGCCTTTATTTATTTGGGAAACTAACCCCTGTGCACTTCCTACCTTCGACGGCTCATGCTTGCGCTTGAAGCTGGGTCCACAGCAGCCGATTTACCGCTGCTCAGAGAAACACCAGCGCCAACTTGGGTGAGTCAGAGGGCGAGCAGATTACTTACTCGGCCCTCCCACCCTGCCCACTACAAAAGACCATTCACTCGCCATCCTCTCCACTGATAGATCGTGCGTATGGTTCCTGAGGCGTGAGCTGGGAACAGTGGCCTATTTTAAAAACAATTCTTTTAAAAACTTTAAAATTTTATTTTCTGTGTTATTAATTTGGGAAACTATCCCCTGTGCACTTCCTACCTTCGACGGCTCATGCTTGCGCTTGAAGCTGGGTCCACAGCAGCCGATTTACCGCTGCTCAGAGAAACACCAGCGCCATCTTGGGTGAGTCAGAGGGCGAGCAGATAACTTGAGACCGGTTTACAGCCATTTTCTCGGTTTCACGATGAAAAACTGGAATATAATGATTTCCTGCATGTACCCTAAGATATTCCCTGGATTTCAAACGCCATCAGAATGTTCAGTATTGCATACTGCATTTTTTTAATCTGCAACAATCAGGAAATGGGGTTCGTTTATTTGGCAAGGATATACGAAAGAACCGTCAATATTTGCCTGACTGTCCCGATTGGACGGCGCGTGACATTAAACACTGATACCCACAGAAGAACGTGCCTAGAGCTCTGCTATTGCAAATGTGCCGACCCGACTCCCACACTGCCTACTGGAGAGGGGGTATGGTGGGAGGTGTGGCGGGATCAACTTTTACCTGCTCCACGTGCTTGTCTTAGCTGTCCACCCGCTAAGGGTCAGCAGCAAGCAGAAGAACTAAAAATGCTAGATTCATTATAAACTAACCATACAAGCTCAACATACTATCAACCGCAGCTGAGGGCAACTACATTCCTTTGTCAAGGGAGATAAAATATGTGTCCGTGTGTGACACTAGAACACTGCCCTCCACCCTGACCACTACAAAAGACCATTCACTCTCCATCCTCCCCACTGATAGATCGTGCGTATGGTTCCTGAGGCGTGAGCCGGGAACAGTGGCTTATTTTAAAAACGATTCTTTTAAAAACTTAAAAATTGTATTTTCTGTGTTATTAATTTGGGATTTTATCCCCTGTGCACTTGCTTGCGCTTGAAGCTGGGTCCACAGCAGCCGATTTACCGCTGCTCAGAGAAACACCAGCGCCATCATGAGTGAGTCAGAGGGCGAGCATATTACTTGCTCAGCCCTCCCACCCTGACCACTATAAAATGGCACCTCCCTCCCGGAAGCGCAGCGGACGGGCGCAGCGGGCGCGCTGGTGGCGCGCCAAAGGCGAGCCCGTCAGCGCCCGTCCACGACCGACCGGGACTAGTGGCCACCGACTCTGCGTCTTTTTTAATGTACACTTCTGCGCTGCTTCTTGCCCATCAGGGCAACTGGTCGATCAGTCCTCTAACGCTTGAACGTATAGTGGCCCTTGGCATCTCTACCCCTTCTCCCGCTCCCATTACTGTTTTACCGCCTAAGCCCACGCTTGTCCCTCACCCGGTGCGTCCCCCTACTCCCCCTTCCCCCCTGCCCACTTCGGCTCCCGCCTATCTTCTTAATACTCGCTCGGCTAACAAACACCAACTGGAACTGTTCAACCTCCTCGACACTGAGTCTCCTGATTTTCTGTTCCTCACGGAAACTTGGTTTTCTACTGATTCTATGCCCGACGTCCTATCTGCACTACCCGCTCCCTACTATATCCTTCGGGCAGATCGCCCTGATGGGAAAATTAGTGGAGGAGTGGCCTTGATTATCCGGTCTCACCTACAGTTCCAACCCTTGGCCCATCCTCCTATACCCAATGTGGACTTTCTAGTTGCCCATTCAATGAATCTTCTGGCTCCCCTTACTATAGTTCTTCTTTACCACCCTCCCCAAACCATGCCCCACATTGTGCCCGCTTTGCAAGATCTATTGGCCACTCTTGCGATTAACAATTCATCTGTTCTCCTACTGGGAGACTTCAATTATTGGCCTGGTGACCCTAGGGAAGACCAGGCCTCTAAAGATTTCTCTGATATGCTCCGCTGCTTTAATTTCTCCCCTCATATCCACGCCCCCACTCATGTCCACGGCCATACTCTCAACCAGATATGGTCAGCCAATCGATCTATATCTTCCACTACTATCCTTCCCTGCACCTGGTCGGATCACTCGAGTATTTCTTTCTCTATTCATCTCTCAGTCACTGACAAGCCTCCTCTACCTAAGAACGTCCTAGCGCGGAACTGGAACCGGGTGGATTTTTATTTTTAAATTTGTTTTAATTGTTGCAAGTTTACAATCACATTTGCATATATATATACTCGTCGGTGTGGCTTCAACATTCGGCCACAACCAACCGATATAGCAACTTTTATTACCATTGTTATAACTAGTAACTTAAAAGGTCACTGATTGGATATGTGGCATTGTTTACTCTAGACATTCTCATATTAATTAGAAGCATTATAATAGTAGAGGCTTTACAGTCTGCGGCCCTTGTGGTCCGTATCCCCGCCAGGAGAGTATGGAGAATCATGGGGCCTTCCCCATCCTCATACCGTCCCACCTCCCACCTATCCCCTACTCCGTGTCCTCATCTTCCCCTGAGCTATCTATATCTTCCTCCTCTGGCAAAGGCTCGCACAGATCCCCTCTATATGTGTTCCAGGGTGACCATATTTTGTTCCATTTACGTGGGTTGGATCTTTGTTGATATACCGCCCTCTCCGTTAACATCAGCATGTCCATGTTCTTACACCATTGAGCTAGGGTAGGTGTCTCCGATGCCCCCCATTTCTGCGCTATGTCGCGCTTCGCCAACATCATTCCGATGACCACCCACTGCCTCCCACATGTTGTCAAGTTGTTCGGGCCCCACACATTTAGTAGACAAACCCTAGGGTCAGGTGTAATGGGGATTTGTAGAGCTTGGGCTATAGTGCGTGTTATTCTCCGCCAGTAATCCATGATGTCTGGGCAAGACCAAAGAGTATGGAACAGTGTACCCTGCGCTCCGCATTGTCTCAGGCAGTGTGGGTGATCAGCTCTATGGATTTTGTGCAGCATAGTACGTGTATAGTAGACGCGGTGTAGTATTTTAAATTGCACCAGTCTAAATCTCGCTGATATACCGGCTTCCCTGGGTGACGCCAGTGCAGCATTCCAATTCGCCTCATCTAACTCCCCTATCTCATTTTTCCAGGCCTCTTTCAATTTTTGCAACGGGTCGGGCAGGTTGTTTATCAATTTACGGTAAGTGAGGGAAGTAGCTTTGGCCTCCATGTATTCTGTAAGCAGTCGGTCCTCCAGAGGAGCTGACTCCGGGACAGTAGTACCAGGTTTTATTGCCGTCATTAACGCGTGCCGGATCTGTATGTATCGGTATGTTTCATTCACTCCCAACTCGTATTGTTCCCTGAGGGTCTCAAATGACACCACTCCGTCCCTTGTCCACATATCACCCACCGTGGAGATCCCGATGGTGTCCCATTGGTCAAAGCCGTTGCTGTGCCTTAGATTACCCAAGATCTTGGAGTCCCATAAGGGTGTCAGGCGTGTAATCACACCCTCCGATTTCAGTCGCGTCTGGGCTTTATGCCATAGTGTCACGGTATGCTTAGTTGGGCCACTCAGTTTTCTAATCAGTCCTCTGTTGTAGAGTGGGGCCAAAAGGGTGGCAGTGCCTAGCTGCTGTCTATCCGCCATGAACGCTGGATCATCGTGCGGTCCATGTAACCATTGGTTGATCACCTTAAGGTGAGCTGCCCAATAGTACAGTTCCAAATTTGGGAGGGCTATCCCTCCACTGTACCAGTCCCTGATCAGTTTCAAATGCGCTACTCTCGCTGGTTTGTTTCCCCATATCAGGCCAGACAGTTGAGTCGATACCTGTCTGAAGAACGATGATGGGACCGTCGCTGGTGTATTTTCCAAGACATAGAGGAAACGGGGTAGTGCCATCATCTTGAAAAGTGCTGCCCTGCCTAATAACGTTAATGGGAGGGTTTTCCAGTGTCGCACGTCTGTTTTCAGTCTCTCGAGCAGTGGCCGTAGATTCAGGTCTTGAAAGGTGGCATGATCTCGCGTAATATGGATCCCTAAATACCTGAAGGAGACATTCTCCACTATTAATGGGCAATCTGTAGTCAGAACCGGCGGCGTGCCGTATAGCATGTAGAGCACCGATTTCGTCCAGTTTATTTTATAGCCTGAGGCCATTCCATGCCTCTCACACAATGCCAGCAGTGCCGGTATACCCACCGTTAAGTCCGTCAGGTAGATTAACATATCGTCGGCATATAATGACACCCTGTCTTCCCAATCGTCACCCCACTGCACGCCCCGTAGCAACCGTGTAGTCCTAATGATAGTAGCTAAAGGTTCCAGGACAAGGGCGAACAGTAGTGGCGAGAGTGGGCATCCCTGTCTCGTACCCCTCGCCAATGATATTTCTCTCGAGATACGGCCATTTGCCGTCACTCGCGCTATCGGGTTTTGGTATAATAATTTAATCCATGCTACGAATTTCGGGCCGAAACCCATATGTTCTAGAACCGCGAAAAGATAGCGCCATTCTACCAGATCAAACACCATTTTGGCGTCCAGCGAGAGAATCGCCGCCGGCTCCGTCATGCCAGCACCCCATGCAACCGTCTGAGATTCATCGCCGTGCTTCTATGCGGCATAAATCCTGACTGGTCAGGATGTATTAGGTGCACCAGATGTGGCAGTAGTCTATTGGCCAGTAATTTTGCCAAAATTTTGTTCTCGGCGTTTAGGAGGGATATTGGGCGGTATGAGCCGCAATCCTCAGGTGGTTTGCCAGGTTTCGGTATCGTCACTATAGTCGCTTCACGTTGGTCGGGCGGCAATTGTCCCCGTTCTAAACTGTCCTTAAACATGTTAAGTAGGAGTGTGGAGAGCGTTTCCGACATAGTTTTGTACCACTCCGTCGGTATCCCATTGGGACCTAATGCTTTCCCGTTTCCTGTCTAACCAGGCAAGGAGTCTACCAGCTTTGTCGCCCACATCGTATATCCTGTGTGTTGCGGTCGCTATACTGTCTACCACCCTGCTGCGAACATGGTCGGTGTGACGCTGCTGGCACAATTGGAGTGTGTGTCACTTGTCCGTCGTCGGGTCAGCCTCATGGTCTCTATTGGCCTTGGTCAATTTATTTTCTAGGTCTAAAAGTTCTTGTTGTTGTGTGCGCTTATGTCTCGCGATCGCGGAGATGGCCTGCCCTCGAAGAACCGTTTTGTAGGCCTCCCATAAGATAGTGGGAGACTCTACCGTCCCCTCGTTTTCGGCAAAGTACGACCTCGTCCCCTTTTTCAGTGCTTTGGCTACCAGAGGCACTTTTAGGTACCCCGGGTAGATCGGGAAGATGCGTTTTCGGGTCTGCTCAGGGTTGGAGAGGGTCAGTGTCAACGGGGAGTGATCCGAAACACCCCTTGGCCTAATTTGGACGTCATTGATAGTGAGGAGGCCGTGCCCTAGCATTTGGAAATAGTCAATCCGTGACAGGCTGTCATGGACCGCTGAGTGATATGTATATTGCTGAGCATCTGGATGGAGTTGCCTCCAAAGGTCCACCAAGCCCTGTGCCTCCAGGAAGTCATGCAGCCGGGAGGGCCCGGGGGATTGAGTGCGTACCGGGAATCTGTCACGTGTGTTGTGTGCCACTGCGTTAAAGTCCCCCCCTAAGATGAGATCTCCCTCTGGCAGTTCCAACAGAAACTTCCCCAATTCCGGGAGAGCGGCTGCATGCAGTGCCGGTGGAATATAGACCGAGACTACATTCAGCGGCCTCCCTTCCCACTGACCATGCGCAGCCGCAAAACGTCCCTGTGTGTCTATTTTCGTGGATTGGACGACGAACCTTGAGGAATGGTGCATTAGGATTCCTGTACCACGGGATCCCTTTGTGAATTCTGAGTGGACGATCATATGGTATCCCTTCCTGTCTAGGGCCCGTGTAGCTGTGCCCGTTAGGTGTGTTTCCTGCAATAGGACCAGGGCTGGACTAATTCGCCGTATACTCTGCAGTACTAATCCCCGTTTGACCTTGTCCCCCAATCCCCGTACATTCCATGACATAAGGCACAACGGTGACACCTGCCTCAGCCCTGAGTCCCCCCTCCCTGCCTCAACTTGCGTAGTGTGTGCCATAGCTTCTGTGTGTGAATGTATCAGTGTGCCGCCCCGACTGAGATCGGCTATTGTGCCAGATTCCTGCTATGCGATGCTCGTATGCCATGTAGTTCCAATCTTGACCAGTGTAACAGTCCATGAAATGCAAAACCTCCCAACCCCCAACCCCCCCCCTTTGCCCCCCTGCTAAACGGACTCAGAACTGCCCGCCCCCCCAACTCAGCAGAGTGCCTGATCCCATCCCAAAACATAGTACTTGCACGCTGGGGTGAAGGACTCTCCGGAGTCGGCGTCCCCCCTCCTCGGTTACGGAGGTCCTCCGCCCAGTGTCCATGGCGGCACGCCCGGTCAGCGCTGCATTCGGTCTAGAACGGCAGCATTGAGAAGTCATTGTTCTTCAGTATCTTCTGTTTCTGGAATGTCGTTCAGAGGTGAGCGCCGGTCTGTTTCCCCTCCGGATGCTTGGGAGCTCGGACGGGAGTCGCTGTTGCGGTGCATGGTCGGCCTGTTAGTACGGCGCGGACGGTCCGCCGATCTCCAACCCTCCAGCCAATCCTGTGCTGCCTCCGGAGTGTCAAAAAACCACGTTTTATTATCCGCTACTATCCTGAGCTTGGCTGGAAATAGCATTGAATAAGGAATTTCTCTGGCCCTAAGTTCTTTCTTCACTTCGAAAAAGGTTCTCCTTCTCCGTGCGACTTCCGCCGTATAATCCGGAAAGAATGCCAGCGTGGAGTTTTGGATTCTAACGGGGGGCGAGTTCCTTGCAGCTTGTAGGATCGCATCCCTGTCTCTAAAATTGAAGAGGCGAGCAATGATCGGCCTTGGGTTAGCGCCCTGTTTCGGGCGACCCCCGGGAACCCGGTGCGCCCTTTCTACCGTGAAAAAGTCGGAGAGACCCTTTGGTCGCAGGTGCTGTTTGATCAGTTCCTCTACATAGAGGTCCATAGCTCTTGTGCCCTCCGATTCCGGAACCCCTATTATGCGGATGTTATTTCGTCTTGAGCGTCCCTCCTGATCATCCAGCTTGCCACGTAGGTCCTTATTCTCCTTTGAGATCCGCTCCATGTTTATCTGCAGTTCTGAGACATCCTCCACCAAGGATTTGGTTACTACTTCCATCGAGTTCACTTTCTCGGACATTTTATGGAAGTCCGCTCGTATTAGAGTGATCTCGGTTGAGATCGATCCCACTGTTGCCTGTACCTGAGCGAGGGCCCTCATAACATCATCTAGGGTCGCTTTCTTGCCTCCCGCCGCCTCCACTGTTTTGCCTGCTAGCGTTTTCGCGTCTGGCGAGGAGGAGGGAGCTTTATCATAGGCATATTTTTCAAGTCGGGCTTGCGCGGCTCCGCCTTTCGTCCCTTTACCGGCCATCCTGGTGGACACCTCCGTCGTGATCTTCAAGGGTATGTCCGTGCTGTGCAGAGTCTCTAATGGTGTGGAGGCTACTGGGAAGCCACTCTTGTGCAGACCCCCTTTGGAATTGTGTGGGCCGACCGTCCACAATTGCCACGCCGTTTATCCAGTGGTGGGCGCGACCCTCGCCTCTCGTCGCATTTAGTGAATAGAGTATTTACGGTCTATAAAGCGAGGTGGTGTCGCTTGGTGTCCCGCTGTGTCCCTCCAGCCACGGTTCCCCTGTGCATTCAGTCTGGGACGGCGCTTCCCCTGCCGACCATCAGTGGCGGGTGCTGCATGCGGCACGCTTAGTTTTAATGCTGGTGCCACCTCAGTCACAGCAATGAGGCAACCACGAGCCCACCTGCGTAGTGTTGTGCGCAGCGCCTTGATAAGACACCTCGCCCTATGAGGAGCCGGAGAGTAGCGGTATGTACACTCATACCCCGGTGACGGAGTCCGTGGCACAGTTGTAGACCTCTGCACCCGATGGAATGTGGGGCTCCAGGATGTCGGGTCCAGGTCTGGGAGACGGTGCCTTCAGTTTGGTGACTGGGTCGGGCCAAGCGCCGGCGCGCCACTGCCTGTATTCGCACCACCGCCGCACTGTTCTCCACCGGGGAGTTCGCGGTCTTTGGGACGACTCCCTTTGTCTTCAGTCGGCGGCTGGGTCTCGCATAGGCTGGCACGGCCACTATCCTTCCCAGGTTCCCGGGCCTCACCGCGCCCGGCGTTCAAGATGGCGGCCCCGGCTCTGGAGTCCGCAGGGTTAGCCGCCTCCGTTTTCTGATCGGGCGAGTCCCGGATGCGCGCCGAGTCCTTGCCTGTGACTCCCAGCCCTCTGCTCCCGGGTACCTCTAGTCCGGTGGTGAATCTGACTCGCTGGCCCTCCTGTTGTCCGAGTCTCCTCCACGAGCGGGCGCTTCCGGTGGTGTCTCACCCTGCTCGCCGCACTTCCTGTCCGCTCACCGCACCAAGCAGCACCCCGGCTCCAGTCTGCATTTGCGGCCCGAGCGGGCTGTGCTCCGAACTGTACTTCTCGCCGTCAGATTCACAATCCGCTGGTATCCGTTTGCGCCGCCCGGTCCTGGGCGTCAGTACCTTCCCGTAGGTGATGGTTGTGTGACGGATTGATAGTCGGATTGTCAAGGAGGCCGCCTCAACCACGGAGCTCGCCTTCTAAGCTGCCGCCATCGTTGGCTGCTAGCCACGCCCCGAACCGGGTGGATTTTGACACTCTCCACTCTTCCCTGGCGACCTCCCTTCCCGATTTAACTGACCTTCCTCTTGATTTACTAGTTGACGCTATTAACTCCTGGCTATCCTCTTCTTGTGACCTGGTCGCACCCCTCCGAAGGGTCAAGGATTTTGACACTCTCCACTCTTCCCTGGCGACCTCCCTTCCCGATTTAACTGACCTTCCTCTTGATTTACTAGTTGACGCTATTAACTCCTGGCTATCCTCTTCTTGTGACCTGGTCGCACCCCTCAGAAGGGTCAAGGCTTGTCGTCTCCACGACGCCAATAAATGGTTTACCAGCGATCTTAAAGCCCTTAAATTGGCCCTCCGACAGTCAGAGCGTCAGTGGAGGCGCAATTACTGCCCCCTCTTGAGGGACCGATACAGGTCTCTCCTGAAAAATTACAAGAAAGCAATCCTCTCAGCTAAGCTGTAATACTGCTCGGGCAAAACCCTTCTAGCAGCTAATAAATCTAAGGAGATCTTCTCCATCGTTCACAATTTGGCCGCATCTGACAGAGTTAACCTCAATCCCTTTGCTTCCCAATCTTTTTGCCTCGCCTTGAACGACTTTTTCCTCGAGAAGATTGCCAATATCAAACTCAACATTCCCCCACCTTCTCTTTTTCCCGTTGCTCCCCTTCCCCCCTGTTCTCTTCCCTCAATCTTTTTCCTCTTATTTCGAAGGAATCCTTCCTTGCCTTGCTCGGGAAGGTCAAGTCAGTTTCTCATGCTGACTGTGGACCGGCTCGCATATTGAGGGAGCTGTTATCTAGCTGTCCTGTCCCCCCCCTTTACCCTCCTTAATGCGTCCATCTCCCAGGGCATAGTTCCATCTATGTTTAAATCAGCCACAGTCTTCCCTATCCTAAAAAAACCTGGCTCCGACCCAACTCTCCTTGCCAATTTTAGGCCCATCTCCTTGCTTCCTTATCCTAGTAAGATTTTGGAGAGCCACATCACCTCATGCCTGTCAGCCTATATAGAGGACAATCATCTGTTAGCCTCTCATCAAGCTGGCTTTCGCCCGGTCCACTCGACCGAATCTGTGGTAATTTCTGTTCTTGATGAGCTGAAGAGCAAGGCGGATTCCAACTCTCCCCAGGCCTTGGTGCTCCTTGATTTGTCCGCTGCTTTTGACACGGTCGACCATTCCATCCTTCTCGACCGTGTAAGAGCGGCGGGCATCCAGGGCACTGCCATCTCTTGGCTTTCCTCATTTCTCCAAGGCAGGATGCAGTCCGTTAGTCTCTCCGGTTTTTATGCCCCGCCCCCCCGGCCGGTGCCTTGCGGGATCCCCCAGGTTTCCTCTCTATCCCCTGTTCTTTTTAATCTTTACATCTATCCCCTTATCATTTCTCTGATCAGCATGGAGGTCTCTGTGTACAATTACGCAGATGACCTTCAGCTTGTTTTTGACCTCTCCCCTGCTCCTGATTCCCTTCTTAAATTCCAATCCGTACTTACTTTTATTTCTGACTGGATGAACCAAAACCACCTCAAGCGTAACCCGGACAAAACGGAGTTAGTCCTGACTGGCGGTGCCATCAGCCCTTGGACTCCTGCCTTTTGGCCTTCCATCTTTGGCCCCCCCTCTGGTCCCCTCAGCAACAGTTAGAACCCTTGGCATCAAAATCAGCCAGGCCCTCTCCATGCGTCCTCAGGTTAGCTCTGTTGTATCATCCTGTTTTCTGTCCCTTAGGATTATCCGCAAGATCTCCCGCTTCTTTTCCTTTGATGCCCTTAAAATAATTGTTTTGGCTATGATTGTTTCACGGTTGGACTACAGGAATTGCCTGTACGCGGGCATTCCGGCCTACGAGCTCCGGCGCCTTCAGACCATCCAGAACCAGGCTGCCCGCCTTGTCCACCGGCTTCCGAAGTCCCATCATACCACCCCCCTCCTTAAGTCCGTCCATTGGCTTCCCATCCTGCAGAGCACTCTCTTCAAGATGGGATGCCAAGTCTTTATGGCCCGCATCCGCACTGCCCCTGCCTTTATTAATTCTATGATCACCCACTACCACCCCAGTCACAACCTTCGCTCCTCCAGTCAGGCACTCCTCACTGTCCCCCGTTTCCGTAAGTCCAGAACTGGTGGTACTAGATTTTCTATTCTTGCCCCCCGCTTCTGGAACAGTCTTCCACTTACCATCAGGTCCATCACTGTTTACCCACACTTTCGTAAAGCGCTCAAAACCCATCTGTATGCCCAAGCCTTCACATCCCTGTAATTTCCTGGCTGCCTCCTCCATCTGACACTATCTATCTGTCAGCGCCAGGAAACCGCTTAGTCACAGTGCGCTCTACAAATATTTTTAACTTCAACTTCTTGTGGACCAACACAACTGAGCTGCTCCTTGTTGCTAGTTCTCATGTTATCTGGTAGATTTTACTCTTCACCTATGTGCTGTCCCAAGTGTCACTGTCATGAGTACATCAAGTAGTTATTCCTGGGGTAAAGGAAAATAAAGAGGCAAACTGCCCCAACAACTGGCAGCAGTATTTCTGTTGCTCTAGGGTCAGCGTAGGGGAGAGGCTGACACCCTCCACTGACCCATCCTGTTCCTTAGAAAAATGGAGGCTGCAGAAAGGTTCACTCTACTGTTTTATCCCATCATCTGTGACCATGAGCATGGGTAACTCAAACCTTTCAAAGTGGGGTTTGAGGCGATTGACATATAAAAGCGAAAATCAGATCCTGCAAGTTTCGAGCTCCACCAAGTATGTGAGCTCACTCTTGTGCTTGTTTACCTCAAATTGCCTATTACTATTAGGGACCTCTCCCAATGTACACCCCAATGTTCCCAGGTTACACTGGTCATGGATTTGTCTGGCCATCGATGTTGTAACCATTCCAACAAATGCAAGGACCTCAGAACCCCCAATACCCTTAAATGCCCAACATTTTTTAGGTCGAGCCCTGAGCCAGCGCAATAGAGCTGCTCTTGGGTTGATCTGTGGCTGTTCACTAGGTGAGGGAAGCCCCCGCCCACTCACCCACCCATCTTTTTCAGTGGCTTGTGTCTTTGTCCTTCCTCAATGCTGACTTCCGATTGGTTTATAGGCTTGTTTGTCCCTCCTTATGATGGCCATGTCGTCATTTGTATCTTTCCAAGGCTACTGGCCCCTTTACTTCGAATTTTGCATGGTATGTGTTATTTAGATTGTGATCCCTATTTTCTTTAATGAGGTTATCTTACTGCTTGTGCCTTCTCCCCCCTCCCGCAGTCCGTGCCTTCTCGCCCCCCGCCCATACTCCTGTTGTTCGCGCCTTCTCGCCCCCCGTCCTCCGCCTGCCCGTACTCCTGTTTGCAATCAATAAGTCTCACGTAAATGTGCGTCCTATTGCACTGACAAAGTGTTCTGTGCATCTAGCCATGAAGTCTTGTGAATGATTACTACATTCACCCGGAGTCCACCCCTATGATCCCAGTGATTCAGGATTCAATTATCCTGATTTGAAGAAGAGACGATGTTCGCCTGCCATGTTAATTTTGGCAAGAAAAAACGGGTGCATTAAATTCTGCTGACTCTCTACATCCCTTCAGAAAAATACAGATGCACCGTGAATTCACATACAGCTCTGAAGGAAACCAAGAAGCTGAGAAGCAGATAACATTTCCGAGGGAGCCAGGGAGGACCTTGACAGAGGAGTGCACTCCAGCAACAAGCCACGGTACTTCCGGTGTCTGCTTCTCGCTGGAATGTGGACCAGGGCATCTGTCAGGTCCGACAACATACACCCAGTCCCGTTCCCCCACAGTCAGTTACATTGAAGCTAGTTAAATCTTTTTCGTGTTTGCGATGTGATCAATTGTAAGCATCTGAGACCGGTTTACAGCCATTTTCTCGGTTTCACGATGAAAAACTGGTATATAATGATTTCCTGCATGTATCCAAAGATATTCCCTGGATTTCAAACGTCATCAGAATGTTCAATATTGCATACTGCATTTTTTTAATCTGCAACAATCAGGAAATGGGGTTCGTTTATTTGGCAACGATATACGAAGGAACCGTCAACAATTGCCTGACTGTCCTGATTGGACGGCGCGTGACATTAAACACCGGTACCCACAGAAGAACGTGACTAGAGCTCTGCTATTGCAAATGTGCCGACCTGACTCCCACACTGCCTACTGGAGAGGGGGTATGGTGGGAGGTGTGGCGGGATCAATTTTTACCTGCTCCACGTGCTTGTCTTAGCTGTCCACCCGCTAAGGGTCAGCAGCAAGCAGAAGAACCAAAAACGCTAGATTCATTATAAACTAACAATACAAGCTCAACATACTATCAACCGCAGCTGAGGGCAACTACATTCCTTTGTCAAGGGAGATAAAATATGTGTCCGTGTGTGACACTAGAACACTGCTTGAGAGCCCCGCAACTCCCAGCTCCACATCCCACACACAGTGCCACCGAGCACCCACAAAGACACCCAGAATGTTACTCTGTACACAGGTAACAGCATTTCACCGGAAGTTCATCGCCTGTTACTAGAACCCTATGCAGACCACTATAACTAAAGAAGCATTTGCAATGCAATAGGTCTCGTATTTGCTAGAGTTTAACCTATTAGTATTGTAAATGGCAATGCTTTTTATTTATGTTTTAAAACCCAAAACATAAATAAAAGACATTGTAATTTACAATGCCAAAAGCACAAATGTGTGTGAATGCGAGACCTATTGCATTGCAAATGCTTGTTTAGGAAGAGGCAGGGGGAGCGGGAGGGGGAAACAAAGAGGACCACAGAGAGTACAGTGTGAGGACCTGAATCAACGGGTGATGAGGAGCATGTGACAGGACCACATACCAGGGACAAGCCAGTAATGACATTAGTCATGAATTTGACAGATATGTCCCTTGCTGAACCCCAGAAGAGATTGTTGAACAAGGGCCTTGGGTTTGTCCCTACCAATAATCTGAACAGCTTTCAACTTCGACAGGAACAAGCTGATTTCTTTAGAAACATCAGTCTAAAGGAGTTCTTTGAAAGAATAGAGGATTCAGGAGCGAGGAGAGGAGACACCACTTTCCGCCCTAAATCTAAATTTACGCCCATGATTTCAACACTTTCTCAAGAGGTTGCTACTCTTGAATGGTCAGTTATTTATAAAATTGAGGCACTACTTAAAAAAGAGTCTTGTCCTTATAGGAATCTGACTGGAGATGAAAAAGAGGCATTAGAACAATTGAAAAGAAATTCTAATCTAATTATAAAACCTGTGGACAAGAGATGGGCCATCTTCATTCAGACTAAAACAGCCTATGAAAGAGAGTACAACAGACTACTGTCAGATAATAGGAATTTTCTCCTTCAAGAGAAGTTCTAATGTGAGGGACCTACTAGTTCATACTAGACTGCGACTAGAAGGTCATAGAGGCCAGCAGCAGACTTTGGGATCTATCCCCAGGTACGGGCCACAGGATGTGGTGCATGCGACGTCTACAATCTTACTGAAGATACAAAAAGCATTGATGTTGGTTTAAATTATCCCTCTGAGCAAAGGAAACACACTAATTGCAACTCAAATAATGTGATTTAACTTATAAAATGTCCATGTGGCTTACTATATGTGGGCATGACAACATGAAAGTTAAAAGTACGAATAATGGAACACAGAAGCAATATTAGGTGTCAAAGAACGATGACAAAATTTACATCACACTATGTGGAAAAGAAACACCGCTGGACAGTACTAGATAAACCATGCATTCCAACCACTGTACGGGACCCAAAGAAAATCCTGTTCTTTAGAGAACAGACATGGATTTACAGGATCCGCAGTTATGAGATTGGTCTAAATGTTGATATTCCCTGGAATAATTTGAGTAGGTTATAAACATCTATCAGTTGTTCATCAGCACTACTCTTGCTCTACCACACACTAGCTCTGGGAAACGGTAATCACACTATGAGACCCTTGACATCCTGCTGTAATAGTATAGATTCGCCAACACATCTAATAGTATATCTGGACATTGGTAGGGGGATCACGCCTACCAAGGATGTCACACAAAACCCTTACACTATGAAGTACAGAGTAGACAAATTTTATTCATTAAACATACTAAACATTACCATGAAAGGGGAAATTTATGAGGTGGAGACTGCTATGATGATATTACATGGGTGTGATCCCTCGAGTTGGAATAGAAGCCGGTGTATCTTATGGCGCATAACTATTAAAATACAAATATTGCAAGTATAAGTCCCAAGTGCATCAAGTTTTTATCTAAAGCGATTGCGGTGCACCTATGGTCAAAGTGCACAGGATCAACGGTACTCCACAGGTCTGACTTTGTGACCTATGCTCCAAATATGGTGGGGGTCCTGAGAGATGAATACTTTTTAGTTCTCCAAGACATACTCCGATCACATGACCACTTCCAATGGTCACGTGATGGGAAGAGGAGACACCGTATAGGGAGACCGGGGCATTAGCCCAGCACCTTCTCGGCATGCGGAGATACAGTATCTGATTGGCAGCCTCACCTTGATGAAGTAAGAGGGGTTGATGTGGGGGAGCAGTGTGTGGAAAGAGATCCCAGTACATGGGTAGAGGGTTGATGTGACATTTTATACTCAAACAAGAACATTATTTGGCACTCTCCTTTTGTTTACTGTTTAGATGCGGTAAGACCAGACAGTACCCACCGTGGACAGGTGGGGTGTGGCTCGTACAAAGTATATGTGATGGAAGAGATAAACACGGGTTGTGAAGGATATATTATACTAACTCTCTATGCATTTCCTCCCTCTATACCCAGTGTTTGACTACAGTGAGCTGCCCTTGCTCCCACACCTTTTCCAGCTTCAACTACTGTGAAACTTGGTAAGGTGATACAGTTCTACTTTTGTGATG
Organism: Lissotriton helveticus; assembly: GCF_964261635.1. NCBI lineage: Eukaryota > Metazoa > Chordata > Amphibia > Caudata > Salamandridae > Lissotriton > Lissotriton helveticus. Next base: position 65,051,567 of record NC_136060.1, on the reverse strand, counting down.
ATGTACTCGCTTTGGGTGACTGAACTGGTGGTTATCTCCTAGTAATGATTTTACAATACTAAAAATGATAATTAAAAAGAGTAATGATGAATTCAATCAGGTGAAGGTATATTCCTGACACACGGGAAACAAGAAAACGCATAGATTCAGTTCCATTGGGTTTAGATGTATACTCGCTAACAAGCTCTCTAGTGGCACAGATATATGTTCTTTACATATATATACATATCTATATCAATTTTTTACACATATTTTTGTTGTTTTTTCACTAAATTATATTTTCACCGACAGGTTTTTCTGAAGTGTGACTACACATCCTGTGAATAAACAGGGTCATTCCTCAAGCTACTGAAATAAAGGGAGAAAAGGAGAGTACTATACAGGGGATCTTGCTGTCCTGACGAATGCAGGAAATACACTATAATTGGCAGAAACATGTTGACGTACATGCAGAGAGGAGGGGTGAATGGTTTATAATGAACCCTATCGCCACCATCCTCCACTTTAAGTTTAAATTCTGGCCAGAGACTCTAGGAATAAATTCGGGAAGTGGATATTCCAGAGCTAGTTTTAGAGTCTATTATCTGCACATGTTAGACTTGGCATCTTTTGGCATGTTTCCCCTGACTTTTTGCTTTCTGACCTCCCAGTTTTGACTCTGTTTTTGCTGGTGTAATGATTCTGCACACTTTCCTCACTGCTGTCCAGTGGTAAAGTGCAAGTGCTCCTGTATAAAATGTGTTATGGATTGGTGTTTCCATGATTGGTATATTTGATTTACGTGTCAGTACCTAGTAAAGTGCACTGCGTGTGCCAGGGCCTATAAATCAAATGCTGTTGGTGGGCTGCAGCACTGGATTGTGACACCCACGCAAACAGCCTGCAAAGTGTAACTCTGGCCTGCCATCGTAGACCCTGTGCACAGCCTGGGGCTGCCATGTCGACTTGGCAAGTGCACACACTTGCAGCCCTTTTCTACATGTGAGTCGCTCCTAAGGTAAGCCCAAGGTACCTCCATGGGCAGGGTGCATTGTATGTGTTGGACTTGGCCCTTTTTGTCCTAAAACTTTTTGCTTTCCCCACTAGCCTTTTTACTGACATGGTGTGTCTGAACTGCCATCTGGGCCTAGACCCATTATTTTTGCTCCCCATGCCATTCCAGTTCAGACCTAGCCATATGCAAAACAGTTTCGACCCTGTTCCCCATAGGAGTAGTCCAGCCCGAACTGCCAGGCTAGGTCCTCCCTGGACTGGACACAAACAACCTGGGAATGGTTTTGGGGCATCACCCATCATCATCCAGGCCAGCTTGACTACAGTGGCATGAAGAGCACAGGAGTTATATCTGGGCATACCCGTCCCACTCGGGGTGATAAATTCAAAAATAACAATTGATAGACAGAATGCTGCACAATTTCAAACATTCAACCCAGTACAGCCATCTGGGCCTAAATCCATTGTTTTTTTTGCTCCTCATGCCATTCCAGGTCAGACCCAGCCATTGGCAATTCAGCCCTGACCCTATTTCCCATAGGAACAGTCCAGCCCGAACTGCCAGGTCAGGTGCTCCTTGATGTGGAAACAGGCATCCTGGGACCGGTTTTGGGGCATCAGTCAGGCTGGCACGAATCCAGTGGCATGGAGAGCATGGGACCCACGTCTGGGCACACCCGTCCAACGCTGTGTGACAAATGCAAAAAGAACAATTGATGGACAGAATGCTGCACAGTGTCACACATTCCTCACAGTACAGACATGTGGAGCTAAATCCATTGTTGTTTTGCTCCTCATGCCATTCCAGGTACGACCCAGCCATATGCAAATCAGTCTCAACCTTGTTCCCCATAGGAACAGTCCAGCCCAAACTGCAAGGCCAGGTCCTCCCTGGACTGTAAATGAGTATCCTGGGACTGGTTTTGGGGCATCACTTCTTATCAGCCAGGCTAGCTTGACTCCAGTGGCATGGAAAGCACAGGACCCACGTCTGGGCCTACCTGTCCCACACGGTGTAACAAATGCAAACAGGACAATTGATGGATATAATGCTGCACTATGTCAAACATTCATCCCAGTTCAGAGATCGGCCTAAAGCTATCATTTTTTTGCTCGCAATGCCATTCCTGTTTAGATCAAGCCATATGCAAATCAGTCTTGACCGAGTTTCCCATAGGAACAGTCCAGCCTTAACTGCCAGGCCACGTCCTCCCTGGACTGGAAACAAGCATCCTAGAACTTGTTTTGGGGCTTCACCTCTCATCAGCCAGGCTAGCTTTACTCCAGTGTCTTGGAGAGCACGGGATCTAGGTCTGGACATATCCGTCCAACTCAGGTTGCCAAATGCAAAAAGAACAATCGATACTCAGAATGCAGCAAAATGTCAAATATTCATCCCTGTACAGAGTTCTGGGCCTAAATCCATCATGTCTTTGGCTCCTCATTCCATTCCAGTTCAGACCCAGCTATATGCAAATGAGTCTTGAAAGTCTACTCTGACCTGCTAGGCCAGGTCTTCCCTTGACTGCAAGCAATCTTCCTCTGCACCCACAGTAAACACCAAGCCCTGGGGGATTGTTTACCCGGAGTTAAAATAGGCCCAAGGAAGGGGGCTGGGCGTCCAGCCCCCCCCCACTAAAAAAAGGCCTGGACCTGGGATGAGGTCCCCGGGGCCAAATATGGCATCCTTTTGGGCTAAGAGGTCTTTGGAGCCCATGCTGCCTTTCTCCACCTCTCTGGTAAACACTGCTTCTGGTGCACTACTGGTTGCGGGGTGAAGTCCACTTTACTCCTGAGGGACCTTGAGGGCCAAGACGCCCTCTTTTGACCTCCTGTAAGTCCAACACAGTGAGAAATCCAGGCCCCTTTCTCCACCACTCTGCAAATGTGACTACTACTTAAAAAAACATCGAAATTCACTGAAACCAAAGGTTACAGGCAGATTATAGTTATGAATTAGCATTTAAAAAACGTTAGAAATTCACTGAAAAAAAACAAAGGTTATAGGGATGTTATAGGTAGGCTCAGATTTGAATCATAGAAAACCAGTGAAATTCAGCAGTTATGGTTAGCTGAGCTAACTATAACTCACTCCTCCTGCAATGTAACGCTTATGACCTCACATATTGCATTACTCCTGACATGGTTAGCGACAAGGCCGTACAATTCTTAATTAACTTCCCACCCTATAACCCTACAAAACTAGCAACCCGCACCTAAAATATAAGTAACTGGTCATCTGGTGAGTTAATATAACTACTCCTAATGCAGTCTAAAGATAGGGAAAGTAATTCACAACAAAAACATGGCATATATGAGTAACACCATGAATGTAAAATACTCCTTTTTGCACTCCTAATATAAAATTAATAATCAACTTCAAATATGTATATATATATATATATATGTACCATCGTGTTAACAATAACAAGACAAAAAATATGCACTAAAAAAAATGTGAATATGACAAGCTCATGACAAAGTTGGGTGAGAATCACGACATCATAATAAAAAAGTCGGATAAAAGCGGCAACTTGGTTATTTGAACTAAAAAAGACTATATCCAGGAGGCAAATAGACAACTAAGTAATAATGAATGTTACAATAAGGTTACATTGTAAGAATATAATGCAGCAAAAGAGACACTACAAAAACAACTTGCCCAATGGAGACAAAAATGTCTTATCTCTACAGATGAATACAAATTCATGTACAAAGAATTTCCATTTTTACCGGTACTGAAATTGATTCCAAATGTACATAAAAACATAATGCCTATCCCAGGCAGGCGTATTATTTGGGCCCTCAACATTGCAGGCAAACAAGTGGGACAATACATCGATTTCTTTTTACAGGATTTGGTCAGGGAGTTCCCTAGCTGTGTCAAGGACACAGGAGATTTTTTAATGAAAACCAAGGAACTAGTAAGGATCGATGACTTGTTTTTAATTACACTTGACATAAAATCGCTCTATACTAGTATTGATCATAACACGGGGTTGAGAGCTGTCAAACATTTTTTGGAAGAGAGACCTTGTGAATTTTATGAGGATAATAAGGTCATCTTGGAGCTCATTTGATGGTGTTTGAACAACAACTTTTTTCGTTTTGATAAAGATGTTTATAAGAAAGGGAGAGGTGTAGCCATGGGAGCCTGTTTCTCTCTCAGCTATACGTGTCTTCACATCGGCTGGTCGGAGGAACAGGTTCTCAAAAAGATGCATCATGCAATGTTTGACTGACATGTATTATGTTATCTTGTATATATTGATGATGTATTTATTCTGTGGAAGGGCAGTGAAGATGAAGTCCATCAGTTTATAGAAATTATTAACAAAAATTTGATGAATTTAATTTTCACTTCTCACATTGACAAAACCACTATGGCGTTCCTTGATGTAAGAGTGTACATTAGGAATGGTAAAATTGAAATTACTTTATTCAGAAAGCCAACATCTGGTAATGTAACACTCCATGCCTGTAGTGCTCACCCCAAGCACCTCATTGCGAGTATACCTTAGGGAGAAATACTAAGATTAAAATGCATCTGTAGTGTAGAAGCTGGCTTTACAGAGTGTCTACAGGATATGACAAACAGACTTAAAATTAGAGGATACAGTGATGAAACTCTAAATGCGGCCTTGAAAAAGGCCAGCATTAGGCCAAATGAGTTTAATGCTTCACATCACCTTGGCAATGAGCTAGTTACTCTGGACAACACGAAAGACACTCCTAGGCTTATCAATACCTACAGTAATGAGGAAAGAAAAATCAGAACTATCATTAAAAAGAATTGGCCCATTGTCATGACTGACACAGTGCTTCGTGATTGATTGGCTGCAACTCCTTTGATTACGTTCTGAAGAGCTAAATCAATGGGTTCTTTTCTTAACAACAATTGCCTAGAGACAAGAAAACCTACCAATTGGTTACAGCCAGCTCTAGGTTTTAGGAAATGTTCATCATGCAGGGCGTGTAAATTTGGTTGTAATAAGACCCATTATTCTACTCTATTTAGCGACACTCCTATGGCCATTTCGGGAAGCTACAACTGCAGAACTGAATATGCAGTTTATGACCTGACGTGCACCTGTGGCCTTAACTACATCGGTAGTATTAAGCTACAGGTGCACGTCAGAATATTACAACATCTTCGTGCTATCCTTCACAGTGATCCTGCATACCCTGTGACGAGGCATTTTAAGAAAACACACGGAAATAATGTAAACTGTCTCACTTACTATGTGGTTAATGCCATTCCCAATCCACAGCGGTGGGGGCAATGGAGAGAGCCAATTGAGGCAATTTGAAACCAAAATTATTTGGGATTTTGACAGTAAATGGCCCAATGGGTTAAATGACACCGAGGATATGCACAATTTTCTCGGAAAAATGCTAACAGTTATAGGCATCACAATTACAGTCTTTTTAGCCGATTGAGTTTGTTAGTATAAAAATATCTCTTTTCGTCCATTACAATTCCTGATACTTCAAGAACTGTAAGTAGATGGTAGAAATACATAGATTCACATTGGATCATGAAGTAATGTCCATTTCCATTCATCTTACCTGCTGCATTCAAATATTTGTTTGTGAAAGATTTTAGTATAATGATTTTTAGCAATATATTTATACAATTTTACGGTAATTACTATTAACAAGTTTTTACTGTTATTAATATATATGAAATGTTGCATTAATTATACTGATCAATTGTTTACAATCTTATGCACTTTATATAGTTGCACTTTCGGCATTATTTTGCACTTCATGTTTTCTGCTGCTAAGCATTTATGCAATTTATTTCCATGTCACGTTACAATTTGATGGAATTGACCTCGACAACAATAGCATATAAATCGGAACATTCTTGGTTTATTATTTTGAATACCACTTGTGTTAAAATATATACATTCGGGATTTTTCCTGGGAGAAACACCAAATGGTATTGCAGTCTTTGTCACAAATATAACACCTTGTATAAGGGGTTTGTGTTAATATTTAGGGCTGAGTTCCAGAACATTGACGTTTTCACAATTTCTGCATACAAAATACAGTTTTTTTAACAAATCATAGTTGTTTGTACGTATTTATACAGATGATTATGTTTGTATAAATTTATTAATGCATTCATATATCTGGAAATATTTAGTGAATTCACTAGTGAATAGCAAAATACAATACGATGCTGTTCCATTTTCTATTTGAAGTTATAGTCTGTCTTCACTTTTGCTGAACATGTGACACGGAACCTGGGAGGTGCGTATGCACTTAGCTAACATTTAAAAACAAGTATGGTGAGGGTGTTCCGCATGTGATCAAGGGCTTTGTTACATCGTTCGCGGGAAACAAGGTTGAATAAAAACACCTAACCTGATGCTGCGGGATGTGTGTCTCCTTCATCGCCGCCTGGAGGTTGTGGGAGTTCGAGCCTTTCCAATATATATATATGTATATATATATATATATATATATATTCTTTCATACCATACTCGTACGATTGAAGAAGGCGCTGACTCCGTGGGTCTGAATCCAAACTTTATTTCTAGATCAGTGTCTGCTTAGACGCGTTTCGGCATTGCCGCCTTGTTCACTATATACTATATATATATGTATATATATATATATATATATATATATATATATATATATATATATATATATATATATATATATTATTATTTTTTTTTTAACAAAAGAGGCGGCACAGCCAGGGTACTCTTTAAAGCCTTATTTAATTACTGCTTCACCCCACCAACGCGTTTCAGGCACAACTGGCCTTGCTCATGGTCGTGTGGCTTGAGGATCACATTGTGCAGTGATATATATATATATATATATATATTTATATATGTATTCACTGAAAAAAACCAAAGGTTTCATGGGTGTTATAGTTAGCTGGACATTTCACTCGTACAAAACCATAGAAATTCCTCAGTTACAGTTAGTTCTACTAACTATAACTTGTGCGCCTGCAATTTAAGTGTAATAGTAGTTACACATAATTTTTTGCCTGAATTTGTATAATTTTTTAACTATTTATTTACAAATATTTTATTTATTAAACACTGTTATATATTTTTACTGAAAAATGCCCCCAAAAAATCAAAATCAATTTTAAACTGAAATATATTTCATTATTTTCTTTTACTTTTGTATTTCAATATATTTATATAATTGTATTTTTTTTTCTTTTCACATTTTTTGGGGAGTCGCGTAACCACAGCGTACCTACCACAGTGGCTCCGCGTATTCTAGGCGCCATTTTGGAAAAATCGTGAAGGATCCGCTTATGGTGAGCGACCACTGTTACATGGTGTGTGCGACTGATATTCGACCAGTCCGCGATTCTGCTCCTGCGCATTCGCATCAGATACGCATTATGGTACGCAACGCTTGCGCGGTGGCGGGCCCAGGTGACGTCATATATGTACTGGGATGCGCTGGGTATGCAACTCCTGTGACTTTTTTTATGCTAAAAAATTATATGTATGTGTCTTTAACATATATATTTGGGCAAGAGATTATCTAAGGTATTCATAAAAATTATATATTTATACTTGTAATAAACTTATATTACTTTAAAATATATTTTTGCAAAGTCCCATCTGGTGCGCGCTTCGTAAGCGCACGGTCCGCGGATCCCATGTGACCTGAAAAAAAAAGATTTGATTGGTTCATAACCTTTCCCACTGTAACTATTGAAGGACCCCACCCATTTTAATAAAACTTCTTGGACCATCTTCAGAGAAGCATCTCTACTCCAACTTCAACCTCTGTTTTTTTTTGTGTTTTTTTGTAAACTCTGAACAAAAATGGCATGGAGGACAGCAGCAGATGGAAGAATCTTCAGAAGAAGAATTCTTGTAAGAAGAACCAAGGAAACAGAGACCAGAATCTGTAGTATGGAAGTGTTTTACATTTCCTGAAGGCCAAAAAAAGTGAATTCTACTAAGGTCACTTGCAAAATATGTCAGAGAGTGCTGTCAAGAGGCAGTGAAAATAAGTATTCTTGCAGCACTGCCAATATGTACAAACATCTGCGTACAATCTACCTGCTGAATCTTGCTCAGAAGGAGATGAGAAGAGCTGCGTTGAATCCACCAGCAGCAAGTACTTCAACACCATCGACATCACAGCCTCCACTAGATATAAGGGTTGACTTTGCCTTTCTAGAGCAGCACTGCATCAAATGTAAAAAAGTAGTTTGCTACGGAGAGCAGTTGGTGGATGCAATTTGTGCTGCTCACCGCAACCACCGTTGTTAATCTTTTTTCATTATTTTTCTTTTTGGAATGATGTTTAATTCCAAAAGTTACCTGTTTATTTTTTTCGTTTTATTGTTCAGTTTATAGAAAAACACCCCAAAAAATACAAAATCGTTCAAAAAATATAAAACAAAAAAAGAAGGAAAAAAAGTTCTTATCAGAACTACCTTACCGGGTTAAATAAAAGAACTAATATTGCATGGTAATGTCTGAAAGTTTGATTGAATGTATGTGTAGAGCATGATTGACTGAAAGAATGCATTAGTAGTGTATGGTGAATGTATAAGTGCAGATTTATGAGGAAGTGTTGCAGCGTGATATTTTAAGCTCTTTAGCTGCATCACGCTGCGGCACTTCTAAAGCACAGGGATGTGATATATTTACAAAAATATGTTGCAACTCTGTACTTCTCCATACAGTGGCACACAAACAGCTGCCAAGTGCCGGTGCAGGCACCCTTGCATCATGGTGCAAACATGTCTGTGTCATGGGAAAATTGTGTTTGTGCAGGAAGGAATACCTTCCTGCACACAAGTAATCACTAAAGGCATTTTCCTCCTTCAATGTGTGTTATGGAATGCAGCACACATTGAAAGAGGAAAAAATTAGGAGAAATGAAAACAATACTCCTCATTACGTCTCGCTACACCACCTCTAGGGTGATGCAGCATTCACATGTATCTCTGGATTTATGATTTGTTGTAAATCTTGAGACTTTTCTTGTTCCATGCGTGTTGTGTGGGAACATACACAGCAACACCCATGGAACGCCCCTTCAATGGAAAGTGCTGCATTTGTATGAGCTCTATTGACAAGGAGAGGAAAAGCCATGCAGGGTGGCTATTCCTCTCCTTGTAAATATGAAGGAGTCCCTGGCGCCATCACTATGTAACAAAAAGTGACGTACTGGGGCGTAGTGCGCTTGTAAATCTGCCCCATAAGTGCTTAGGTATTGGCAGTCTGATACAATAAGAACATAGTGCTGGATGGGTGATTGAAGAACTGCATGAGACTGACAGGACGTATCCTACGCTGCATGGGTACTACTTTAGTATTTAATGGAGTGGACCAATAGTATGCATTTGCTTAGAGATTTGTAGGGATTATGCACAGAATATTGTGTGTGTACTTATGTTGGTGCCTAGGTCATTTTATAAGAATACCACTAGTAACTAGAATGATGACAGTGCTGCAAACAGAGTGATCACTTAATTTATAAGTGCTTAGGTATTGGTTGAGTGATAGGATAAGTGGTTAGTGGTAGATAAGTGATTAAAGAAGTGCATGGGACAGACTGGACAATTCCTACACTGCACGAGTACTAACTCGGTATTTAGAAGAGTGTATCAATAGTATGTAGCTATTTAGAGGTCTGCTTGGATTGTGCACAAAATATTATAGCTGTACTTGTGTTAGTACATAGGCCATTCCATAAGTTCATGACTAGTAACTAGAATAATTACAGTATTGCAAACAGAGTGTATAGTGAATTAATACGTGTTTAGGTATTGGTGGAGTAATATGATAAGTAGATAGTGCTGGATGGGTGATTGGAGAAATGCATGAGACTGACAGGAAGATTTCTACACTGCATAAGTACTAGGTGGAGGCTATACACCCTCACCTCATATTTGTGCACTGTGGTGGCAATGACCTAGGCACTTTGACTGGGGTAGGTCTGGAAATGCTAATGAAGGACACCTTTGCAGAATTGATGTTACTTTCCCCCAAACTGCCATTGTCTAATCTAAAATATTCCAAAGACAGAAATGGAACTGGTCCAATCAATTTTGTCCAAAGATTGAGAAAACATGTCAATAAAGCTGTTTCAGCTTATCTCAGAGATTATAGGATGGGGTCCAACAACAATCTGCATTGAATATATGGATGGCATCTACCGGAGAAATGGTGTACATTTCACAGATGAGGGTAACAGTCTTTCTCAACAACTTTAGACTATGCATAGGTACTTACTTGTAGGTACAAAATCTCCCACTAAACACAAGGGCTCTTTTTAGAGCCACTCAAGATCTAAACATATAAGCTAGATTTATATTAAAAAAAGATTACATTTTTTTTGCTTGGAGTCGCACACCCAGCACGTTTTGGAGTCGCACACCCAGTGCGTAAACACCAGGGGGCCGCGGGGAGTCACGCTCTCAGTGCTTTCACACCAGCTTAGCGTCGCGCTGAGGACGCGACTCCAAACTTTTCCATTAAAAAAAACTGCCTCCTACCACTAATTTCTATTCACCCGGGGACCCCATCCCCATGGCCTATGTACTTAGATGGGGACAATGGAGGGAACCCCAATGCCCCCATGGTCATGCTGGCTCCCCCCGTCCTCCGGGAGCCGGCATTGCTTTTCCACATGGGACGCTGCTAATATGCAGGGCGGGACTTGGTAGTACAATTATCAGGTGTTCCTTCGACATGACTGCTCCTGCTTCTGTTCTTCCATGCTCGTGAACAAGGACACACGCTGTCTGAAACGCGTAGGGCGTATTTGGATTTATTTTTGCTGAGGTGACGAAGTCTGCAACTTTGTGGTCGGTGATTAAAGGAGTCAACACTCTCCTGTGTGTGGCGTTTTCATTGCTAGGCAAGTTATGATGGAATTTTAGCAGTTAGCCAATACCGCGAAAATACCCTGCTGTTACTTTGCAGATCCAGCGAGTTGCAACACAATTCGCATTGGGAACGGTGAGGTCCGTGTCGCAGACAGAATAATGGACAATGTAGCAGTTTCTTTTGATCCCCATCATCCCACTGGGGTAATTATGTGAACTATGATCTGGGGCAAGCGCAGCAACCACTGGCCTAAACGCGAAGGAACCACAAGTTCCAGAACGCAACTAAGCACACGCCCACTGGGGCGGGACTTTGTAGAACAATTATCAGGTGTTCCTTCAACATGACTGCTCCTGCTTCTGTTCTTCTTTGCCCTTGAACAAGGACACACGCTGTCTGAAACGCGTAGGGCGTATTTGGATTTATTTTTGCTGTGGTGACGAAGTATGCAACTTTGTGGTCGGTGATTAAAGGAGTCAACACTCACCTGTGTGTGGCGTTTTCATTGCTAGGCAAGTAACGATGGAATTTATAGCGGTTAGCCAATACCGCCAAAATGCCCTGCTTTTACTTTGCTAATCCAGGGAGTTGCAACACAATTCGCATTGGGAACGGTGAGGTCCGTGTCGCAGACAGAATAATGGACAATGTAGCAGTTTCTTTTGATCCCCATCATCCCACTGGGGTAATTATGTGAACTATGATCTGGGGCAAGCGCAGCAACCACTGGGATAAACGCGAAGGAACCACAAGTTGCAGAATGCAACTAAGCACACGCCCACTGGGGCAGGACTTTGTAGAATAATTATCAGGTGTTCCTTCGACATGACTGCTCCTGCTTCTGTTCTTCTATGCCCGTGAACAAGGACACACGCTGTCTGAAACGCGTAGGGCGTATTTGGATTTATTTTTGCTGTGGTGACGAAGTATGCAACTTTGTGGTCGGTGATTAAAGGAGTCAACACTCACCTGTGTGTGGCGTTTTCATTGATAGGCAAGTAACGATGGAATTTTAGCGGTTAGCCAATACCGCCAAAATGCCCTGCTTTTACTTTGCTAATCCAGGGAGTTGCAACACAATTCGCATTGGGAACGGTGAGGTCCGTGTCGCAGACAGAATAATGGACAATGTAGCAGTTTCTTTTGATCCCCATCATCCCACTGGGGTAATTATGTGAACTATGATCTGGGGCAAGCGCAACAACCACTGGGATAAACGCGAAGGAACCACAAGTTGCAGAATGCAACTAAGCACACGCCCACTGGGGCAGGACTTTGTAGAATAATTATCAGGTGTTCCTTCGACATGACTGCTCCTGCTTCTGTTCTTCCATGCTCGAGAACAAGGACACACGCTGTCTGAAACACGTAGAGCGTATTTGGATTCATTTTTGCTGTGGTGACGAAGTCTGCAACTTTGTGGTGGGTGATTAAAGGAATGAACACTCACCTGTGTGTGGCGTTTTCATTGCTAGGCAAGTTACGATGGAATTTTAGCGGTTAGCCAATACCGCGAAAACGCCCTGCTCTTACTTTGCAGATCCAGCGAGTTGCAACACAATTCGCATTAGGATCGGTGAGGTCCGTGTCGCCAGACAGAATAATGGACAATGTAGCAGTTTCTTTCGATCCCCATCATCCTACTGGGATAATTATGTGAACTATGATCTGGGGCAAGTGCAGCAATCACTGGGCTAAACGCGAAGGAACCACAAGTTCCAGAATGCAACTAAGCGCACGCCCACTGACGCGGGACTTTGTAGAACAATTATCAGGTGTTCCTTCGACATGACTGCTCCTGCTTCTGTTCTTCCATGCCCGTGAACAAGGACACACGCTGTCTGAAATGCGTAGGGCGTATTTAGATTTATTTTTGCTGTGGTGACGAAGTCTGCAACTTTGTGGTCGGTGATTAAAGGAGTCAACACTCACCTGTGTGTGGCGTTTTCATTGCTAGGCAAGTTATGATGGAATTTTAGCGGTTAGCCAATACCGCGAAAATGCCCTGCTGTTACTTTGCAGATCCAGCGAGTTACAACACAATTCGCATTGGGATCGGTGAGGTCCGTGTCGCCAGACAGAATAATGGACAATGTAGCAGTTTTTTAGATCCCCATCATCCCACTGGGCTAATTATGTGAACTATGATCTGGGGCAAGCGCAGCAATCACTGGGCTAAACGCGAAGGAACCACAAGTTCCAGAATGCAACTAAGCACACGCCCACTGGGGCGGGACTTTGTAGAACAATTATCAGGTGTTCCTTCGACATGACTGCTCCTGCTTCTGTTCTTCCATGCCCGTGAACAAGCACACACGCTGTCTAAAATGCGTAGGGCATATTTGGATTTATTTTTGCTGTGGTGACGAAGTCTGCAACTTTGTGGTCGGTAATTAAAGGAGTCAATACTCACCTGTGTGTGGCGTTTTCATTGCTAGGCAAGTTACGATGGAATTTTAGCGGTTAGTCAATACCGCTAAAATGCCCTGCTGTTACTTTGCAGATCCAGCGAGTTGCAACACAATTCGCATTGGGAACAGTGAGGTCCGTGTCGCCAGACAGAATAATGGACAATGTAGCAGTTTCTTTCGATCCCCATCATCCCACTGGGGTAATTATGTGAACTATGATCTGGGACAAGCGCAGCAACCACTGGGGTAAACGCGAAGGAACCACAAGTTCCAGAATGCAACTATGCACACGCCCACTGGGGCGGAACTTTGTAGAACAATTATCAGGTGTTCCTTCAACATGACTGCTCCTGCTTCTGTTCTTCCATGCCCGTGAACAAGGACACACGCTGTCTGAAACGCGTAGGGTGTATTTGGATTTATTTTTGCTGTGGTGACGAAGTCTGCAACTTTGTGGTCGGTGATTGAAGGAGTCAACACTCACCTGTGTTTGGCGTTTTCAGTGCTAGGCAAGTTACGATGGAATATACATATATTGTATATCTGAGAACGCCGAAACGCGTTTGGATTTTCTATTCGGAATATGCACATTTGATAACCATGCAAAATAACTTTACCTGCGGCTGCGGTAAAAAGAAAATTTCTTGGAGTCCGTCTCTCTTTTTCCTTGAAAATTGGGACGCCGCATGGCAAGCGGCGTGAAGAGTGGTCTACTGATATATATATATATATATATATATATATATATATATATATATATATATATATATATATATATATAAATATAAATATATATATATCACAACAAACCACGGGTGTCCCCAATAAAGATGTCACTCCTGGGGGGGAACCGCACACACACCTCCGGCAGCGGTTGTCAGCAAAACACCACAGCTTCCAAAATGAAAATGCCAAACGCGTTTCAAGCCGTAAGCCCTTGTTCACTGGCTTGCATTGACAACAGAGGCAGCATAACGTTTTGGAACACATTTATTTAATTAGTACAGTCATGCCCCAATGGGCATCACCCAGCAAGGCATTGTGGTAATGATAGTCCATGTGCCACCGATGACTGTAGTTCCATCATAGCCCAAGTGGGTGTTGCTGCACCCATTAAAATTAGTCCTCAGTGGGATATCTACTTGAAAGTCATCATCCTCAGTGGGTGAAAGTCAAAAGCAGAAATTGCTGACTGCTCACCAATGAACTCCGTAGGTGAGGCCCCCTCCACTTCTGTGCTTGCTGGCGGTTGCGAGCACACAGAATCCGCTTGTTAATTTATAGACACACATATATATAAAATAAACAAATAATCAATTTAAAGAATTACCATTCAATAATAAAAAATTGAAAAATTGATAAATATTCGTTGTTCAATTCCTAATTACCTTCCCACCCTAAAACAATACAAACCTAGGTGCCAGCACCTAAAATATAACTAAACCAAAAGTATTTCATATTTTGCATATATAAAAAATAATTAAATAATTAATAATTAATTGTTAATTCACTATTAGTTAATTAACTTCCCACCACAAACCCCTACAAACCTAGCAGCCCACAACTAAAATATAATTAAAATAAATAAGCATTACAAAATTTACATATTTAAAATTGTATTAAATAATTCATTTACCAATAACAATTATTTATGACCTAATTACTTTTCCACCTGACACCCCTACAAACCTAAACAAACAACAAGGATACACTGTTCCCCAAAGGTAGGGGTCAGTTAACAAGAAGAGAGAACCAAGCACAGGTGGGAAAGGAGGGGGAGGCCCCCTGTCGGAACTAAAACCCTCACACACCCAGCAAGCTAGGCGTCATGCTTCATCATCTGGGTTTTTCCCCTCATCAGACTGGCGCTGCAATGTCTAACGGGCACCCGCGAAGGGGCTCTTTATCTGAGATCTTTTGTTCCTGCCAGTTGGTGCATGTGGGTGTGAGGGCTTAGGTGGAGTGTAGCTGTGAAAAGAGGGGGTGATAATTAAAAAAGGTTAGGTAATCCACAAGAAATTTTAATGGTGTGGTTAACTACCTTACTAAAAACAGGGAGGCAAAAATACACACGGTACAAAGATCCAGTGCTGTGTGTTCTACCTACTGGTCGGTTGACATGTTTCATGCTTCATTAGCAATTCGTCAGGACCTAGATAAGAAAACTGTACTACACGTGAGTGGTCGGGGAATTTACTAACTTCCACAGGAGACTCGATGGCTGGAGTCGCTATTGGTAGAGCCCCTTCTGCTTCCTGTCTCTGAACTCTCGCTCTCGTCAGAGGAATAGCTGTTTTTTGGCGTGGTAAAGTCATCTTTAAGATAAGGGTATACCTTTTCTTTATCAAACTTTGCTACATCCTTTTGGAGTTTAGCGATTTTCTGTTTGAGCAGATATTCTTTGTTATCCGAGATTTTGTTATTGATTTCAGCCAGTTTGGCAGAGAAGGCTGTTTTGGGTATTGATCCTTTAAGAGCAGCTTCAGCCGCCTGTATCTTGACAAGGAGGGCATCTGCTAGTCTTTTGGCGGTCTTTACTATTAGGAAAAGGAGGTCTTTAGTGCACTTCCAGGAGACCTGGCACCAGTCTTGTTTAAATGGGCCATCCTCGAGGAAAATCCTCAGTAGGATATTGACTATCAAGCCACGGGGTGCAATATTGGCCCTCAAGTATTAAGTCATGAGGGCACCATGAATGGTGATTCTGAGCCAGTCCTAGCGGGTAAACGCTGAAAAGCAACGTAGATGCAGGATACGTTGCTCTGGCTTCTCTCCTCCCTCCCCGACCGCGTGTGGGTAGGTTCAGAGTCATTGTCCGCCCTGCGGACAGGTAAGTCCCTCGCCGAGGTGTGCAGTAGACCTCGGCTTCTTCTTGGAATGCGAACAGCTTAACCTGCGGTAAGCCCTTGTGAGCCGCTACGCCTGTGATCAGTGTACCGGGGGTGTCTGCCCGCGGTAAACCCCGCAACCTGACGCTATGCAATGTTGAGATCCTGACCTCTTCCCAGGGCCGCCACATGCTTGGGGGCTCGACACTTGTCCTTACCCTGGACCCGCTGGTTACGGGCCTGGGACAGGCCCTATGCCGTGACCTTGGACTGTGGTTTTACACCTGTGGGAGGAGTGTCCTCTATACCAATTTGCTGGGTGTGTCCAGGTTTTGCCTCTCTGGGTGTGTGTGTGCTGCCACTCACGGCCACTGACGGACTGTAGGTCTTCGTCTCAGCTTGCCTGCGACATTGGGTGTAGGTGTGTCATGTTTGTTTGTGTCTGACCTTCTGGTCATTACTTCTTCTCTCCCTCACCACTAGGGTACCAACAGCCGTGGTGCCTACGCATGGGAGAAGTCCGTTGACGCCATATCTTGTCCCTAGTAGGGTGAGATTTGTATAGTTCTTTTTTACTGTTATTGCTATCATCTAGTGACTTGTCCTTAGTCATTTTTTAACTTTTTTTAACTTTATTCTTTGGTTAATAACCACACCTTGCAAGCACATTGCAACTTTTTCTTCGAATTTAGAACCAAGCATGTATGATCTAGATTCTGGGTGACAGCATTTTGGTTACAATTATCTCCAAGTTTTGCCTTTATTGTCATCCTTTCTAGGTCCCATTAGGATACAGCAGGACCCTTGGCCTGCCGTCGAATCTTCTGTGGAAGGTAGTAAATTCCCCAACCACTCACATGTAGTACAGTTTTCTTATCTAGGTCCTGACGAATTCCTAATGAAGCATGAAACATGTCGACCCACCAGTAGGTAGAACACACAGCACTGGATCTTTGCACCGGTGTGTATTTTCGCCTCCCTGTTTTTAGTAAGGTAGTTAACCACACCATTAAAATTTCTTGTGGATTACCTAACCTTTTTATCACCCCCTCTTTTCACACCTACACTCCACCTAAGCCCTCACACCCACATGCACCAACTGGCAGGAACAAAAGATCTCCGATAAAGAGACCCTTCGCGGGTGCCCGTCAGACATTGCAGCGCCAGTCTGACGAGTAGCAAAACCCAGATGATGAAGAATGACACCTAGCTTGCTGGGTGTGTGAGGGTTTTAGTTCCGACAGGGGGCCTCCCCCTCCTTTCCCACCTGTGCTTGGTTCTCTCTTCTTGTTAACTCACTCCTACCTTTGGGGAACAGTGTATCCTTGTTGTTTGTCTAGTCCTAAGGCCTATACACTGGACCCCGTTAAAAACTAGCCCTTTTGGTTCCCCCTTTTTTGTTTTATAACCCCTACAAACCTAGCATCCCGTAAATAAAATATGGGTCAAATAAATCAGTATTTATTTTTTTACATCATTAGAAATCAATTAAATAATTAACTAACAAGTAATAATAAATAGTCATTAATCCCACCTTAGATCTCTACAAACATAGCAGCCGCCAACTAAAATATAAATTCAATAAATAAATAGTCCATACATTACATAATTAAAAATCAATTAAATAATTAAATGCAAGTTATCAACAAGTCATAAATAATGATGACCTAATGAACCCTATCCCCCTACAAACCCAAAATCCAATATACTATAAATTGCTATTAAAACGTAAATTAAACAAATCTCAATAGCTTCAAATTACATGATATATTTAAAAAAAATTATAACATTTATATAAACATTAGTAATACATAAATAAAATTTATATATCAACTAAAACACAGTAAAATAATTCAAAACAATATCTTTAACCACTAAAACACTGAAAACAATATTAAAACATCAATACTATGTAAACAAATACTATTTACCTTAAAAATAAATTCACTTGTCAACAATATTATGCATCACGATATTTATGTATCACAGTATTTTTTTTTGTTGATATTTCTGTTTCGTGATATTTACAACTCAATATTTTATCTGAGCAGCAGTAATTTACTTAGTGGGATTCAGATGGAGTGGTATAGTTAATGAGATTCTGCAGTTTATTGGAGGTTTTGACAGGAAGAGAGGCAGAAATAACTTAACAATAGAATATTGAATTACCACAATCAAGATGAAGGTGGTCCTTTAACACATTGTGTGCAGGCGTCGGCCAACGGCTGTCGCGAGCACTACCTCAGTAGTGCTGCACACGTTCATTGGCTGACACGGCCCGCCCACCCAATAGAACTCCCGCGCTGCGGTGTAATTTGGGCCGCGGTTAAGGAGTAAAGGAAGAAGGAGTAAAGACGGATTCAGTAAAATTACACATAGGGGCTGATTACGATCTAGTTGGAAAGAATTCCGGCTGATTCAGTTCCAGAATGCTTTCCGAACAACTTGGATCCAGGGAGTCCAACTGAGCAATTTTGATTCATGTGGATGCTTCTACCTTCTTCTTCAACCGTCATTCTACCTTGACTGCACAAAAGAGTTCCGCTGGACTACCAACTCTTTGTGGGTTATATCGGAGCAAAGAAGGGAAAGGCTGTGCAGAAACAGACCATCTCTCGATGGATTGTGCTCTGCATTAGAATCACCTTTGCATTGGCCAAGAAGCAACCCCCTGAGGGTTTGCTTGCTCATTTAATCAGAGCCAAGGCTGTGACCACTGCGTTAGCATACAGAATCCTGGACATCTGCCAGGCAGCAACATGTACTTCCTTGTTCACGGTCACACAAAAAACTACTGCCTGGACAGTCCGGTCCATCGGTATAAGCACTTTGCCTGTTCAGTCCTGAAGGACTTTTTGTTATGAAATTGTTTTGCAGACCCACCTCCAGGGAGGTGTTGCTTAAATATCTATTCTAAGGTAAGGAATCTGCAGCTAGATAGCCTCTATCAGATAAGGCCTTACCGAAGGTAAGTAACTTGTCTCTCACTCCTTAAGATGCAGCTATGCCAATCTTTTTGCCTTTCTGTTCTTTCGGGACTTGGCAGTTTCATCATAAGGGACTAGATTTCAGGCCTTTGTTTTTTGCAGTTTTAAGCACCAGGATACCTCTGTGAGTCACTATTAGCTCTTCATAATATGTATTCCTAATTAATGTTGTTTAAAAGTGAGAAACGGTTAATGAAGTTCATGAGATAATTTAAAAGAAACAAGAAGTTAGAAAATGTAACAAAGGCAAGGTGAGGTGTTCCCATCAGTTCATTCTAATTTAATATAATTGAATTTACTGCAGTTTAATAATTAAATGTAAACCAAGAAATAACCAGTACTGTTAATGAAGGTTTAAAGTGTGGCGTCCTAATATTTGATATAATTAAACAAACTAAGTGTAATGAACAATTGCCACACGTTCATTAACTTAAATTTAAAGTATGAACGTTTGTTACAAGGATTTAGATGGGCAACATTAAGTTTCAAAGTTTGGGAAGGACTGAGGTAAAAAAAACATCGTTAGTGTGGAGTAATAACTTCATAATAGGTTAAAGTAATGATAAGTAACATACATCGGCATATAGTTTAGGAGTGAACACCTGCAAAGTGGATGATTTCTAATTGCAAGGAAAAAAAGCAGGTTTTGCAGGCATTGACCATACCTCAGAATGTTTTGTACAGTCAGGGGACGTGACTGACTTCACAAACTTGATCCATTCATTAAAAAAGCTGCCTTCTGCGGGTAACACTGCTATCTTGGGATAGTTGTGCAAACGTTTACTGAATTTCAATGTCTTCTGGCGACTGACCTTATTTGTTTCAATATTAAAGGCTATGTTAAGTTTTGCATCCACGTAAATTCGATTTTATTTTACTTGCTTCATGCTTCCATAGAAATTTGCTGCGTGTCAGCCTCTCGTGCTTGAGGTTGTAGGGTTAAAGATGTGACAGCCTGTATAATAATGTTAATGAAATGGGGAACTGCTTCCACACTGGCCCTTTTGTGACAAATTCCGCAGATGACCTGATGGCATGCAAGTACTTTCAGTTGAGGTTTTCTGATCATCCGTACCTGTAAAAATAGTTTTGCTTGGATAAAACACCTGTTTCAGACAATAGAGGCTCATGAGTTGAATATGAGTTGAATATAACGAGAACGTAGCTGATCTGTACGCACATGTACGCAGATGACACCCAATTATATCTCAAACTACAATCTCTCAATGAAATTTTACTCCTGAACTCAACGATCAGAAGCACCCAATCCTGGCTTGCCAATAATCATCTCAAACTCAATGCTCTGAAAACAGAGTTCCTTTTGATCTCACCTCCCGCAAAGATCTCTACCACCCAAACGTGGCTTAAACAGCTAACTGCACTCAATGTCCTACCCACCATCGTGGACTCAGCAAAATCTCTGGGCATAACTCTCGACTCCAATCTCAACATGCAGCATCATATCAGCAAGGCTACTAAGGGTGCGAACTTCCAAATCAATACACTGAGGAAAATGAAACCCTTCCTACCAGCCAAAGACTTCCAAACTGCGGTACAAGCACTAGTAATCCCGCGAATTGAATACGGCAGCATCGCCCTCTGCGGTCTCCCGTTAACCACTACTGCACCCCTAAGAGCCTCTCTAAACGCTGCAGCAAGACTCATCACTGGGTCAAAAAAACACTCGCATATCTCTCCTGACTTGAAAGCCCTGAACTGGCTGCCTTTTGAAGCCAGAATACATCTGAAAATCGCCTGCATGACACACAAGGCTGTACACCTGAGCTCTCCCGGATACCTCACTCAGAAGCTGTCAATCTCTGGCGGCTCTAGATACACTAGAGGCACAAACAATCTGCTGCTAAAACCTCGAAGATTCAGGAAGGAAAAAACGTATAAGCGCTCTTTCTCAGGAATGGCACCCAGGATCTGGAACTCACTCCCTTCTGAAACAAGGCTCATCTCCTCAATCACACTTTTTAAGAAAGAAGTAAAAGCTCTTCTCATGGCCAAATACACTTGAGCTTTCAACTTGAATCTGTAAAGTATCGGCACCGATCTATATTACCCAGTTCGATCCCGATGACTATGTGTTTTTCCTGTATTATTCTGCTAGATCCCTACGAATATGTGTTTTACCTTTATTATTGTTTCACTTACCTGACTATTTACTTGCATTATTGATTCACCTGTACTATTATGTTCCCTCAAGTATTCATTCTCTTGTTTGGTATTCCCTGCTCTGTAAAGCGCTCTGATATCTGCAAAGATCTTGTTCGCGCTATATAAAACTTTCAAAATAAAAATAAATAAATAAAATAGATACAATTAGGTCGGACTCCCATTGACTTCAAAGGAAGCCTTTGTTCCGAAACAGAAACCAGGCTACCATTGACAAAAAGAGTGGTTGGGGAAAACCTTCCATCTGGCTGGGCACCCCATGGTGCCTGCTACACTGTGTATGGGTAAGGGGGACACATGGGTATCCCCACGGGCCCGATACAGAGTGCCCCGGGTGAGGGGGGGCCTGCTCTGGGCCCCCAAAGTCAGATTCCTATAGCCAATTTTCGGTTTCGGAACAATCGATTTGGAAAGACTGTCCGAATCTGACATCCTAATCACACGGCATGAAATGCGCCTCATATACTACTACGATTTGGCTCTGATCGACCCTGTTACTCCCAATTCCTTTCGGAACTGAGTAGGACAGTTCAAGCGCTTCCCAGCCATCATAATAGCTCATTGGGAAACGTGTCCAGGCCGGTCCTTAAGGCGTGTTCCAAATCGGATTCAGACTAATCTAATGACTTTCAGAACCTTTCCGGATGACATGGTAGGGGAATAGAAGTATAATAAGTGGTATGATGTATTTTTAAAATGTATTGACTTATACATAGTTTGAGATTGGATTGGTTGGTGGCCCACAGAAGGATGCACTTCAATTGGAAGAGTGAGTGGTAATCGACTGACACAAGAAGTGTCTTACCCTTTGAGGAGTTGAGACACAAGTATCAGTGCATTTCCTTTTACACTCCTAGGTATCCCTTGGCTTTTAAACTGTTGCCTTGATCACGGTATACTTTATGTGAATTTGGTTTAAATTTGCATACCAAGGGTTCATCAAGTTGCGTCTCTCAAATGTATCTGCCAGTGGAATCAGTAATCATTTAAAAGGGTTGCGAGGGGTCCCCCCCACGTTATGATGTTTAAACATGATAGGAATGGGACTTGCTGACACCTGTTACCTAGAAATTAAGAAATCCACTTCTGAGACAGTCAATTGACAATAAAGTTGAGTGAGAATCCGTCCAAGAACATGCTGTGTTCAACTGCCCAATGGAGTGATCAAGGATGTTCAAAGCATAATTTTACTCTGGATCTAGAGGGCATAGGTTTATTTACATACTAACAATGGTTTCTCTACCTTGAGAGAAGCAAAAACACTCTTTGAAAACAAGTCAAGATGCCTGCGCTGCTCCTAGTGAACTAACGGTTTCATATTTGCCTCTGACTCCAGTGTTTTAGTTAGCAAGGAAAAAAAGATATACAATAATAATATGCAGAAGGTTTTGTGTCAACATTGGCCTTTTCAAAAGTGGGGTAACCAAAATAAAATTGGAGTAGGACTTACTGAAGGGACGCATTAATAAATGTAATATTAGGGATGAAAATTAGTTGGCATTGTTTAAGAAGTTAGACATCTTAGATTTCTTGGTTGGCTTCAAGTCATCCACTATTTCACATTCTTTTTTTAAATTTGAACATTGAAGTATTTTGTGAATGTAGTGGCATTTTGGGTTGTTGCTCACACCAGAGGAAATGGAAAGGGGTCAGTGATTTTTGTGATTAAGGTGCAGATTAAGAGTCTGATCACGAGTTTGGAGTCCTGCAGCATGCTGCCACACCAGCACCCCGCTCGAGGACCGCCAAACTCTACTGCTGCCCGCTCACCAAATTACGAGTAATCTTGTGGTCTGGCGGGTGGTCCTTTGACGTTCCCACAGTGATGCCTATTAAAAAAGCACCTCAATAGGCATGCCAAAGTCAGTTCCTGCACGGCATGGACTACAAAGTCCATGCCGTGCAGTCAAGGGGGTGACTGCACACAGGCAGTCATGACATATGTCCCCCTGGAGGTAAACCATGGCCCTGAGGCAACATGGGGTCCTGTAGGACACCCTTTATTTTCTCACCGCCATCATTTTCAGTTCTGCTTCACCACCAGGAAAACTGTGGCATGAGGAAATTCCTAATATGTTCAGTGGTGCCGCAGTTGCAATGCCAGCATGTAAGAGCCTGAAACCGCCAAGTGATCCATGATCCCAGAGGGTTGCGGCAGGCCTGTGGTGGTCCCATTGCTGTATTCGTAATACGGCAGGTGGACCACCATCACAGGTTCAGAGGTTCACTTAAAATCAAGCCCTTATTATTTTTTATTTAACACAACATGTAAACCAAAGTTGCTGTGCTGCATTACAAAAGAGGGAGAAAGTAGCAGAAAGCTAGATGTATTCAGAAATGGTGTGCTGCTTATGTCATCATCTGTGCTGGAGCAATGTAAAGTGTTTATAAGGCCACATTGAACCTTTGCACCATGGTGCAATGGTTCCTGCTGTGTAGTAAGGAATTTGAGCATACCCTCCCACTACTCAATCCAAAGCCTAGGCAAATTCTGAAACATTCTACACATTGAATGTGTGCTGTGAAGTACAGCACATAAGCAATGTTACCGCTGATGACACTCAACTGGTCGTCTCCCTATCCCAACTAGTCGACCACCCAGAGAACCTGGCCAACTGTCTCACACAAATCCACAGCTGGATGAGTGATTCATCATTAAAATTAAATGGGTCTAAGACGGAAGTGATGCTCCTGGGAAAACAATGGGCGACCATCCCCCCAACAGTCTGGCCTGACGTGTACGGAGAAATCCCTCCTCCGAAGCGTGAAATCAAAACCCTTGGAGTGTGGCTAGAACCTGAGCTCACCATGAAGACGCAAGCGGCCAAAACTGCGGGGACCTGTTTTGGGCTCATGCGTACTACCCGTAAGATTCTCCCCTTATTACCACCTGCTTCCAGGAAACTCCTTATCCAGGGACTAGTATTGTCCCGTCTGGATTATAGCAACATGGTCTACCTCGGAGCCCCAGAAGCCACATTGACGAGACTGCAGCGGACACAGAACGCTGCGGCACGTCTGCTCATGAACCTTCCCTCGAGAGTGTCAGCAAAACCAGCCCTCAAGGCCCTGCACTGGCTCCCTGTGCGCCAAAGGGTGGAATTCAAAGCCATGTGCACGACACACAAACTAATCAACGGATCTGGCCCTGCGATCCTCAGCAGCTTGGTCACCCCCTACAAAGCATCCAGATCCCTCCGTTCGGAGAATGAGCACTTAGCCAACATCCCCAAATCCAAAAGGACACGCACAGGAGGACGACGATTCTCGGTTCAAGCGGCCATGGGATGGAACTCCCTCCCACGCACCATCAGACTGGAATCCAGTTACCTGGTTTTTCGCAAAAAACTGAAAACGCACCTATTCCCGAAATAAATGTCCCTCCTCCCTTCCCTTCCCTCAATGGATATCAGCCTTTTTACAGCGCGGGGATGCCCTTGGGTCACCAGGCGCTATACAAATCGCTAAATAAATAAAATAAATAAATGTATGGAATGTTTGGAAAAATGAAAACATTTCTCCTGGTTAGGTCCTGGTTCAAAGATGCAATAGGTCTGGCCTTGTCTGGTTAAATTTGAAGATCAGGATCAGCATAAATAATTATGGGTGCCTTCACAGATCTTACCAAGTAACACCCAAGCAACACCCCCTAGGTGCAAAGTGATGGTCTGAGAAAAGGGAACCTTTGCAGCGCACATTTCTGTATACAACAATAGTAGATTTATATACCGGAGTGGGTAGTATGGACCTATGGGGGGTCGCAAGGTCTTAAATATCTTTATAAAAATGTGTTGAAGGCTTTGTAAATTTGATAAAACAATCTTTTTTATGCGTCAGTTAATAACGGGGGCATTAAAATAGAGAATAAACTCAATTATCTACAAATCTACAAGGCTTTGAACATATTAATATATCTACACTAATGTCCTTGTCACTTTCCACCAAATGCGTGCAGAATTACCACTAAGTCAACTTGTCATGTCTATCAATACACAATTTCTTTCTCTAACATCAGATCGTGTTATGTCATCATTGTTATCACAATGAAGGAGTATGGTTTTCAAAACACACTATCCGCATATGAAATGCTGTTTAAAAAAGTGAATTATGTGTTTGTGTCAACAACAAATCACGTTTGTTCGGGAGGCTCTTTATCAGTGCTTCAGCAATCAGTGGCAGCATTTCCTAGTGTAGCTGTGACACAGCAACAGTTAAATATTAAGTTTCACTTGGAACCCTCAGTTTCAGAGATATCTTCCCTACAAGTTTCAGAAATGCCTCTCCTTCCACTAAAGAAAATAGGGAAAAGTCAATGTCCAACATTTTTTAGAGTTTAACATTCTATTGACTATTTTATGGTTTGGGTTGTATAGTGTTTTCTTGGTGACTGAACGTGAAAGTGCCTTTTACTTTTTTGACAGTATCACTGTCAAAAAGAATGTAATGAAAGGAGCCCCATACACATTCCTCCCCCCCTCCCGGGTAAAAATACATTCAATATAGTGCCCACCCCAGACACTGGCCCACCCCTGGCGTATTTCAAGGACATGCAACAGAGCCCCACATGCTCCATTTTTAGATAAGGATCAAAGTAAAGATATCTCAGCCCGTTGGCCTGATTTCCACAATCTCGGGTTCATGTGTCTCTTATTTGCGAACCCTAGTCACCTGGATCCTTTCCAGAAGGTCTTCTGGCCTCTGCAGCACACTTTGCAGGGAGCTGTTTACACTCTCTCCTAGTACCAGCTTTTCTCCTCTTTTCCTTTGTCTTTGGTGCGCTTCTCCTGCTGGGCCACAGAAGTCCAGATCTTCCGCCAACTGGTCCTTAGGGAGAGTATGGGAACCAGCCTCGCTGTTGCTAAAGTCACCACGGGACCTGGGTTCAGCAATAGGCAGAGTCCTTAGTCCATTGGAGCATCAGGGGACTTGTATTTCTAGCGTTCCTCAAACCCCATTGGTTGGGGGGACTCATTCGGAAGGCAGGGGGCAGAACTAGAGCTCCAAGCCCTTGAAATGCTGCATGCAGCGTGGACGCACCAGTGGCACTCTGAAAGTGTGCCTAAGGCAGTTCAGTTCATGAAGCTTTATTCGGTACATGATAAAAATGACCATAAAAGCATAGCACAGGCAACAAAATTAAAAATACAAACGTGATTAAAAACTCATACTTTTTCTAAAAGCCATTGATTTACATATAAAACTGGCAGTATAAAAACATACATCAGGGTGGTCCAAGTTATATAACAAACACATAGCATCCTCCACATTTAAAACTCCATACTTAAGGAATAGTGGTTTTAAAATGGAGATCCTAACATTCTGAAATAGGGGACAAAAAAGCATAAAGTGCATTGTGCTTTGTTTAGAATGTCCATCACATGGACATGGGCCCACAGGGGGCTTTTTAGGGTGAGGGAAGGCCACCAATACATGAGCAATACCAACTCTTAGTCTGGTTAGTACAAATCTGTGAGTTGGCCTAGTTACAACTTTCAGATAACCTTGAAATCCCTCAGTAGAGATATATTTATTGTAAATCCTAACAGAAGTGAGGGAATTGGTTATTACTGAACGTTTTTGGGCCTTAAGTAACATAAAGATATTTTTAAATTCCTGTTTCGCAAGGCCTCTAGGGGGACAATTTTCTGACAACAAATTAATATCAAAGATACTTTTGTAGCAATCTACCACATATTTAAGCCAAGGTATCTGCATACAGTTGTCTAATGCAAGGCAATCCCTGATTATAAGTTGATTGAACTCTGTCTCTTCCTTAAGCCAAATTGCACGATAAAGTAATAGAGGCCTAAGTGAGGCGAGCTCAGTCAGGTGAAAAACCCCCGCCTCTCTATGGATCAGCTCTGTTGGAGCGGACTTAGGGAGGCACAATAATTTCTTCAGAAAGTTATTTTCTTCTAACTGTAGGCAGTCGGTTTTGCAGTAACCCCAAAGCCCCGCCCCGTAAAGGGCAATGGATACGCTGCCAGCCTTGTAGATTTCCAGCATATCCTTGATACGTCTTTCCCCTAGCTTAGATGCAAATTTAAAAATACCATAAGAGCTTTTGCTCATCTTAGATCGAACATTCATTAATTTATTCCCCCACCTGCCATTACTGGTAAAAGTTACCCCCAGGTAACAAAAACTACTCACATTCTGCACTTTAACCCCTTCTATAAAGAAGGAGTGGTTTCTGCCCCCCTTATTTCCACATATCATCGTGTGAGTTTTGTTCTTATTGATCAACAGTCTCCTGCTCCCGATAAATTCAGTGAATTTATCCATTAAACGTTGCAGACCAACGGGTGTCCGTGACAGGAGCACCGCGTCGTCTGCATATAGCAGGACTGGTACACTATCCCCTGCAACCTGTGGGGAATCGGCCTTAACAATTTTCAGGGCGGCTTCAACCCCATTAATAAAAAGGGTAAATAAAAGGGGCGCAAGGACACAACCCTGCCTAATTCCCCGTTTCACTAAAAAATGTCTTGTACATTCCCCACTAGCACCATAGCGGACACATGTTTCCAGCTTGCTACAGAGTCTGGCGAGGAAAAAGATAATTTCTTTTGGGGCACCCATGTCAAGCAGAACTGACTAAAGAAGTGAGTGATTAACTAAATCAAAAGCACTGCTAAGGTCAGCAAAACAGAGATAGATGTTCCCAAGTTTGGCTCTGGTGTACTTGCCTATCAACAGCTCTAAATTCAGGCATTGATCAAGGGTCCCTCTTCCCTTCCTAAATCCATATTGGGAGTTTGCAAGAACTCCATTTTCATAAGGCAATTCCATCTGCACCTCTCTGTATCCAACCAGGGCCAGGAGCCCTGCTCTTTCTCAGTCAAAAAGCCTGATGTATACTTTCGATCAACTTATCGCACTTTGGCCTGCTCACCCTGTAAGCTGGCAGACCTCAGATGTATGGGTAGTTGCGTAAACAAATGTAACTTTTTTTTAGTATTAACTGCCATTTTCTTCCTAAGAGAACAATTGAGGGACAGCATGCAAAACAATGTCATACATTCATCCCAATACAGAGATCTGGGCCTAAATCCAGAATTCTTTAGCTCACCATGCCATTCCAGTTTGGACCCAGCCATATGCAAATCAGTCTTGACCCTGCGCCCAATGGAAACAGTCCATCCCTAACTGCCAGGCCAGGTCCTCCCTGGACTGGAAACAAGCATCCTAGGACCAGTTTTGGGCTTTCAGCCCTCATCAACCAGGATAGCTTGACTCCAGTGGAATGGAGAGCATAGGAACCACGTCTGGGCGTGACCGTCCCACTCGGGGTGACAAATGCAAAAAGAACAATTGATGGAGAGAATGCAGAACAATGTCATACATTCACCCCAGTACAGAGATATGGGCCTAAATCTATCGTTTTTTTGCGCACCATGCCATTCCAGTTTGGACCCAGCCATATGCAAATCAGTCTTGACCCTGTGCCCTATGGGAACAGTCCAGCCCAAACTGCCAGGCCAGGTCCTCCCTGGACTGGAAACAAGCATCCTAGGACCGGTGTTGGGCTTTCAGACCTCATCAGGCAGATTAGCTTGACTCCAGTGGCATGGAGAGCACGGGACCCACGTCTGGGTGACAAAGAACAATTGATGGACAGAATGCAGAACAATGTCATACTTTCACGCCAGTACAGAGATCTGGGCCTAAATCCATCGTTTTTTTGCTCACCATGCCATTAAAGCAGATTTCTTGACTGGCGGTGCATGTTTTGATTTGTTATGTATTCCGTCCATCAATTGTGTGTCTTTTTATTTACTTCCTAGGCATCAGCAACACCTATTTAATTTTTTGGGGGAGCACATTCCACATTTCCAGTTTCTAACAAAGACATGGCTTCATGGTAGATCACTCCCTGATGTGATTGATCAACTTCCTCCTGACTATTCTATTGTAAGGAGAGATAGCATGGATAAGCTAGGTGGAGGAATTAAACATAATAACCTACTGCGAAGACCTCTTTTGGCTGATCCCAAGGATATTCCCTGTTTGATCGAATTTGACCCAATAACTGTCACTGAAACACTTGAAGGCCTAAACAAAATAAAATCAGGCTCCCCTATGGACCCTTTTCCTCCACGCCGCTTCACTAAAATTACGTCACTACTGGCCAACTCTCTTATGAAAATTTTTAATACATCACTAGCGCAAGCCATTGTACTGTCCAAATGGAAACATGCACAAGTTAAGCCTATTTTAAAGAAACCCTCCAATGACCCTACATTATCAGTTCATTACCGGCCCATTTCTTTGTTACCCTATTTTGGGAAAGTGTTGGAATATCTAGTCAACTAGCGGATTACGGCCTTCATAGAGCCGCACGGGGTTCTGGATCCTTCTCAATCTGGTTTCCGTGCTGCTCACGGCACAGAGACAGTGGTCATTGAGATTGTGGATATTATCAGGCTCACATCTCCCACAGCATTCTGAAACATCGACTGTGGGAGATAGGTATCAGAGGAAGGGCCCTCGGCTGGAATGAAAACTATCTAACTGACCGCCTCTCCACTGTTCGAGTCGACACTTTGGACTCTAGTAGTCGCCCTGTAACTGTGGGGGTACCCCAAGCATCAATCCTAAGCCCCTTGTTGTTCAATTTGTATCTAACCCCATTGGCGAAAATTATCAACTCATACGGTTTTGAACCGTATCGTACGCTGACGACACCCAACTACTTATCACATGCGGTACAGATTATTCTGGTACCCGCTCTCATTTTAAAAACTGCATGATTGATATAAGCAATTGGATGAGTAACAACAAACTCCAATTGAATGCTAGTAAAACAGAATTCATCTTGTTTGGCAATGCAGAGAAATTTTGGTCTCAAGATTGGTGGCCGCCGGAATTGGGAGGATGTCCCTCCCCAAAATCAGCAGTACGTAATCTGGGAATAACAATAGACCATGCCCTGTCCATGAAAAACCATGTCAACAAGTCTACAGCCATCTGTTATGGAATCATGCGCAGTGTCCAGAAGATCTTCAGTGGCTTCCCACTGAAGCCAGGAAACCTCTGGTACTCTGCCTGATCATTAGCCATCTTGACTATGGCAATGCCCTGTATGCTCCACTCAATGAGGACCTGCTTTCAAAGTTGCAGACCCTCCAGAACGCTGCAGCGAGATTGGTTCTGAATCTTCCTCCCAGAACAGCCTCTGCCCCCTGCCTAAAAAAACTCCACTGGCTCCCCGTTCGTCCGAGAAGCCATTTTAAGATTTTGAGTATGACACACAGGGCCAGATGTAGGTCGCCAAATACCGGTCGGTAACGGCCGAAATTCGATAATTTCGTCCGTTTCCGACTGCTTTTTGGATTTTGAGATGTAGGTGCCAAAAAAGTTCCGAATCGGTAAATAAGAGTCGGTATAATTCCGAATCGTTATTCTCTGAATCCTTATTTACCGAGTTCTTATTTACCGAATCGGAAATTAAGAAATGGTAAAAAAGGGCCATTGAGATGTAGGAAAGGGAAAAAATACAGAATCCGATGAAATTAGATATTTAAGAGTCGGTATTTACCATGGATTGAAAGCAGGTGGTAACCAGGTGCAGCCTTTAAAAAGGGGCCCAAAATGCAACAGTGCTGTAAGAATGGCGGCATTTTATGTCATTGCGAGGCGTCAACGGCTACAGGTAGCAGGAGAGAGGGTCTGGATGAGGGAGGAGCAGGTCTACAGGCAGAGGATCACCCTATTTCAACTGACTGAGCCAGAGATACTGCAGAGGTACAGGCTGCACCCCTGAACCATCCTGGACTTAATTAGGGACCTCCACCCATACCTGGATCACCCAAAACCCAGGGCCCACGCGATCCCCCCCATGTGCAGGTGCTCTGTAGCCTATACCTGCTTGCCTCTGGGAGCAACCAGAGTGTGATTGCTGCAGTTGGTGGTGTGTCCCAGAGCTGCCTATCACGATTTTTCCGTAAGTTCCTGGAGGCAATGACGCAGAGAATGGAACATTACATCCGGTTCCCTGACACACCTGTGGAACTTGCAAAAACAAAAACTGATTTCTATCAACTGGCACACTTCCCTCACGTGATAGGCTGCATAGATGGCACCCACATTCCACTCTGTCCACCTGTAGCCACTGAACAAATCTACAGAAACCATAAGTCAACGCACTCCATCAATGTGCAGGTGATATGCAATGCTGCCAACATCATCACAGACATAGTTCCCAAATATCCAGGTAGTACCCATGACTTCTAAATCTTCCAGAATAGTGGGATATACACATGGCTTGTTGCTGTAGATTTTGGCGATGGATATCTGCTAGGTAAACAACAGTGACACACCCTGATAGTCATGGCAGATGTATGTGTGATGCATATGTGCTCTATTTTCCCCCATAGGCGACAGTGCATATGCCCTGCGATCCTTTGTGCTCACACCCTACCTTAATCCAACTATCAGGAGTGAGAGGCGTTATAATGTGGCTCACAGGTCAACTCGCAACGTAGTGGAGCGCACATTTGGGCTACTCAAAAGCAGGTACCGCTGCCTTCACAAGAGTGGAGGTGCACGGCAGTACACCCCCATCCTGTGCTGCAAGATAATAGTGACTTGCGCCATGTTGCACAATCTCGCCACCAAAGAAGGCACAGGGGTGGAGGTGACACATCACGAGGACATTGATAATGACCAAGAACAGGCAGAGCCCCAAGCAACAGGAGCAGCAGCAACAGATGGTAGATTGAGACGGGCAGAGATCACACGTCGTTATTTCTAGGTAATGTATGACACAGACAGGTATAGTGTCTGAAGAGTGTAGTTTAATATTCACTACATCATATAAAAAAAAGCCATTGTCCATCAGTGTCCGTGTCCATGACTGCGTGTGCTCAGTTGCCGTCACTGTGAGCAGTCCTGTGGAGTACATGCAATGTTCAATGCTTACAGGCACGCAATGCATTGCGGGATTTATGTGGCTGGGTTTCCATATCTTGGCTGGGGCCTGACTCAGCATTGCTGTGCCTGCAGCTCCTGCGCACCTCTGGTACAGGTGTGCTGGAGCCACTCCTGCTAGTGGACCCTTCTGTCTCCTCCACACTTGTGTCACCAGCAGTGCCTGTTTGAGTGGTGAGCATATGCTCCATCGCAGAGGTCACTCTTCCAATGCCCCGTGTCAAGTCTGTGCAATAGTGCACTATTGCATCCTGCATGGTTATTGAGCGGCGGCACAGTAGTGATGTAGATGTTGCAATTCGGTTAAGTGCCTTGGACTTCTGCCACATACACTGCTGCTCCCTGCGACGCTCTAGATGGTCCCTGTCCAACTTATCAGACAGTACACCCATGTATGTTGAGATGTCTGACATCCCCTTGGCAATTGACTCCAAGCTACCAGCAATGTTGCCTATTCCCTTGTCTATGTGTGACAGTTTGTAGTTTATGCTGCGCACCTGCCTGTGCACGCCCAACATTGCCTTAGCCTGCAGGCGCTGTACTTTCACCATTGCGGCCTCCAGACCACAGAAGACGCTCTCTCCTTCCTGCCCATAGCCACCCTCACGTGCCCTCCTGCCAAGGACACTGGTACGCGCAGCACCTGCTGTAATCTGCGTCCTGGCCTTGTCAGCCACAGGTGCAATGGTTTGGATGTCGGCCGCCTCATCCTCCTCATCTGAGGTATCCAGGATCCTCAGAGGGGGCACATCAGGCCTACTTGCCCTTCCCTGCATGGAAAACCTGGACGTTGGTGTTGGTGTTAGCGGTGTGGGTTCCAACTCAGGGGTTCCAAACAATAGGGGGGAATGCGGCACAGGTGTTGTGGCCCGCTCAGGTGTTGAGGCTTCCTGGGATGTGTTGTTGCCTCCTTCTACAGCGCTATGACCTTTGCTTTGTTTCTCTTTTTCTTTTCTGTTAGTTGCTGGTGCACTCTCCTCCCTTGCTGGTGCTGTACTGCGTGAGGACTCTCCTGTAAAAACATATGGACATAGGATCAATGGTGTTGTTCACCTGTGTGTAATTGTCAAATAAATTGTTTACACACATTTGCCTAGTGTACATTGTGTGCTTGGAGATGTGTGTGGCATTCCTTGCTGAATTGTATGGTGTATGCATTGCATGTATGTCACTATGACTACGTCTCCCATGATGCATTGCTGGCCCCCAGTAAAAGCTGTTCAGGAGTGTCATGATTAAACACAGTGGGGAACGGGTTCAGGGTAATGGGTTTGGATTAGGGTCCAAACATCTTACCTTGTTTCTTTGATGCTCTTGCTGAACTGTCCAAGTCAACTATCCCATGGATGCATTCTGGCTCCAGGGTTGATTCCATTAACTCTTCCAGCTCAGTCAGTTTGGTGCTTTGTTTCTACCACCTCCTGTCACACCAGCCTCCTTTGTTTGGGCAGCAATCTTCTTCTTGGTCATGATGCGCAGGTCGTACCATCGTTTCTTTATGTCGTCTATCTCCCTGTGCGTCACACCAATGGCATTGACCTTTGCCTGTATGCCAAGCCAAATGTTTCTCTTAACAGACTCTGCAACATGCAGTGACTGTTTGCCAAATATTTTGGTGTAGTGACTCACAATTTCTTCCACAAGCACCTGCAGTTCTGCTGGGCTGAACTTAATTTTTCTTTTGCGCTCACCACCATCCTTTTGCCCTTCCTGAGACTCCATTCTGTTTAACAGCTTTGCTCTGGATAGTCAGCTCCTCTCACCTCTGTTCTTTTGTTTGTTCAGTTGCTCTGCACTTGCATGGGTGTGGCCACTCCCAGGTACTGGGGAGGGGTGCTTCATCCTGATTGGTTGGTTACTCTGGGTCTTGGTTGTGGGGTGTGCAGGGTGTCCTTGATTGGTTAGCAGGCTCACATGTCAATTTCAAAACTGCCGATTCGGTATTTACCGAATCGGTATTTACCGAATCGGAAAATGCCGAATCAGTAAATCCCATTCATTCCTATGGGCCTGGAGGCCCATGTGAAGGAATGTGAATTACCGATTCGGTAAATACCAATTGGATATTCCGAATGATACCGAATCGGTAACATTTAGCGAAATTTTACCTACATCCTGTTTTCCGATTCTAAAATACCGATTCGGTATGAGTCGGTATTTAAGAGTCAGAAAAAAAGATTTACCTACATCTGGCCCACAATACTTTGTATAACACCAGTCAATTCAATTCAAATAACTTTATTTCGATTCGACAAAGGAATCATAAAAGTATACACTAATATAAAATACATAGATTGTCAGAAAGTTCATAGAATATACAATTCACAATCCAGATTATGTTAAAAACACTTCAAGAGACCAAGATACAGTATGGTAGGGTCCCAATCATAAGAAATCTTTTTCACTCCAGGGTTTGGGACAGGATCATAGGGGTTCATGGTTAGTCATTGTTACATGTGCAGATGTTTTCCCAAAAAGTCATGGTGTATTTTATAAATCCTGCCACATAGGGTATGATTTCGGAAGAGAAGGAAAACACGGGATATTTGGATAAAAGTCATATAAATCCCAAATAGATATTGTGCCATCTCTTATTTCAGGCGGCCAAGTTTTCAAATACGGGACAATGTTTCTATCTCTAAATCGCACAAGTACTAAGTCCCCAGGAACATCTTTGGGGAGGGAGCCCAACCAGTCCACCCTTCTGACACTCCTTATTGCTCCGTATAGATAACGAGGCAGTGGCCTATTTTCTGACAGCCAGAATTTGGTTTTATTGACTAAATCGTGTTGTCTCTCAGTTTTTCCAGGTGGGAGAGCAGGTACACCCGCAAGAATGCACACGTATGGGGGCGCTTCCGGCGGTAAATGAATAGAATTTGCTTTGTTGTGACCTACTCTAGGTGCGGTCAACCGGGGAAGGGAAACTTTAGCGGGGTATTTAGCTATTTTTTCCCCTGATACACTAGGGCCAGCAGGTTGTGTTCGACACCTTTTATCCTGCACGAGAGGTTTAGAGCCTAGGTGAGTAGGAGATGGCTTAGGGCGGTTGGGTGTGTCACTACATTTGTCAACCAGCGGGTTTGACTTGAAGGCTTTCTCTATGCCAGAGAGCCTATCCCCTAACATGTTAATTTTTTCCAACAGCGGAGCTAACATGGAGCTAACCAGTTGTTCGATAAGGGGTAGTATGTGCAAGTGGGGAGGAGGTATTATGGTCTCTGGACAGTCAACAGTCGGTGGAATCATAGAGGAATTAACAGTGGGTGGACTTAGACACAAATTTTGGGTTTTGGGGTCGTTTCCTCCTTGATTGACACCGTCATATTTCCTTTGCACAGATAAGACCTGAGGGGTTTCAATGCTTTGAGTTTTCGAACTGGAGGTTTTATCAGACAGAATGGGGGGATCTAGGCGTATAGCCTTGTCTGATAGTATGCTAACGCTTTTGGGCGGAGGAGGAGTTACCAATGTGACATAATTAGTTTTACATAGGAAATTTAACTCATCTAACAAAGAGAACATTTGCCCATTACCTGCTACGCTAGTTAAATGGTCCCCCTTGGAGGTCATGGTGATATGGGGCGGCAATATATGTTAGAGTCCA
This sequence comes from Lissotriton helveticus, assembly GCF_964261635.1. NCBI lineage: Eukaryota > Metazoa > Chordata > Amphibia > Caudata > Salamandridae > Lissotriton > Lissotriton helveticus. Next base: position 65,015,789 of record NC_136060.1, on the reverse strand, counting down.
CAAATATGGAGACAAATCGATTAGAGGGGGTCTTAACCTTTGTGATAGTTGACCTTCAGTGTGGCAGCCAAAAGGGGTGGCCCGTCCCGTCCTTATCCGGCCATTGACGGCCTCAGACGGCCCGCCCTCTGCCCGGGCTCAGCCCGGCGCCGCCCGCACGCGTCCCGCGGGGCGGGAGGCACTTGGTGCTCTTGTGGCGCCTCTGGGCGCGGGGAGAAGTGTCACGCCCTCTACGGGGCTGCTGGAAGCGGTAGTCCGCAGGTGGACACACAGGACACACAGGTGACTTTGCCTGGAGCCGTTTCCCTCACGGCGGCGTCAGGCTCTGGAAATGCCCCCCCAGGAGCGCTCGGCGCTCGGTGCTCTTGTGGCGCCTCCGGGCGCGGGGAGAAGTGTCACACCCTCTCCGGGGCTGCTGGGAGCGGTAGTCCGCAGGTGGACACACAGGACACACAGGTGAGTTTGCCTGGAGCCGTTTCCCTCACGGCGGTGTCAGGCTCTGGAAATGCCCCCCCAGGAGCGCTCGGCGCTCGGTGCTCTTGTGGCGCCTCCGGGCGCGGGGAGTAGTGTCACGCCCTCTCCGGGGCTGCTGGGAGCGGTAGTCCGCAGGTGGACACACAGGACACACAGGTGAGTTTGCCTGGAGCCGTTTCCCTCACGGCGGCGTCAGGCTCTGGAAATGCCCCCCCAGGAGCGCTCGGTGCTCTTGTGGTGCCTCCGGGCGCGGGGAGAAGTGTCACGCCCTCTCCGGGGCTGCTGGGAGCGGTAGTCCGCAGGTGGACACACAGGACACACAGGTGAGTTTGCCTGGAGCCGTTTCCCTCACAGCGGCGTCAGGCTCTGGAAATGCCGCCCCAAGAGCGCTCGGCGCTCGGTGCTCTTGTGGCGCCTCCGGGCGCGGGGAGAAGTGTCACGCCCTCTCTGGGGCTGCTGGGAGCGGTAGTCCGCAGGTGGACACACAGGACACACAGGTGAGTTTGCCTGGAGCCGTTTCCCTCACGGCGGCGTCAGGCTCTGGAAATGCCCCCCCACCATCCTTTTGCCCTTCCTGAGACTCCATACTGTTTAACAGCTTTGCTCTGGATAGTCAGCTCCTCTCACCTCTGCTCTTTTGTTTGTTCAGTTGCTCTGCACTTGCATGGGTGTGGCCACTCCCAGGTACTGGGGAGGGGTGCTTCATCCTGATTAGTTGGTTACTCTGGGTCTTGGTTGTGGGGTGTGCAGGGTGTCCTTGATTGGTTAGCAGGCTCACATGTCAATTTCAAAACTGCCGATTCGGTATTTACCGAATCGGTATTTACCGAATCGGAAAATGCCGAATCAGTAAATCCCATTCATTCCTATGGGCCTGGAGGCCCATGTGAAGGAATGTGAATTACCGATTCGGTAAATACCGATTGGATATTCCGAATTATACCGAATCGGTAACATTTAGCGAAATTTTACCTACATCCTGTTTTCCGATTCTAAAATACCGATTCGGTATGAGTCGGTATTTAAGAGTCGGAAAAAAAGATTTACCTACATCTGGCCCACAATACTTTGTATAACACCAGTCATAAATACCTTCTAAAGAAACTTAATTGGTGTGTACCAAAAAGACCCTTAAGGTCCAGTAACAAATCATTTCTGATCCAACCACGTGTCCGGACTTCCCGTTACGGCCATCGCTCCTTTTCCTATCTTGCCCCATTGCTTTGGAACACATTGCCCCCCCCCACCTTCTATCCATCACTGAACACAAACAATCCTGTGAAACTCTCAAAACTTGCCTTTTCCCAAAATAACCTCCAGCACTTCCAATGAAGCTTCATACGTTGTCAACCGTTTTTTGCTGCAAGCGCCTTGAGACCTAATGGTGATAAGTTGCGCTATATAAAAACCTTTGACATGACATGACATGACAATTATATATAAGCGCAAAATAGAAATACTCCCTTTCCCCTCTTGTGAGGGCTTGCTCTTTTCTCTCTCCCTTACAAACAAATGTATTTCATCTTGGGCTAGATTTATTGGCTCCCAGGTCATGACGAAAATTTGTGTTTCGCCTTCCCGGACCTTTTGGCCGCATATATTCTGAAATTTGCCTATTTTACACTGCTCTGAGATCTTAACATTGATTTGGTAGTCTCCAAGTGTAGTCAGGGAATTACTCATATTAAGGATTTGGGTATCTTGAATCTGGCCCTCTGTAACTTGGCTCCTACTCATGAGGCCGGCCACATCGTGGATCCAATTTTTCCCAAAGCAATAGACCTGTTTACAGATCCTCCCATACCATTACTCGGGTCAGACCATTTAGCAGTGCCATTTGCTATTAGGATCCTGGTTACTCTTTTAATAGGGCTGACCAAACCAACAACTGAGGGCCTCATTTCGATGTAGGGCGGAATTGCTACTGCCTGACAATGACTTGGTCCTTGATCGACCAACAGCCGGTCGGCGGTCCCAACCGGCCCATTACAATGCGACCGAACACTGTTTGTTTGCATTGCACTTTTCTCCATGTGTTGTGGCCCGAAACCGGCCAGAACCCAAACATCCATTGAGAAAAGAAAAGTGCTGTTCATCCCTGAGGTGCCTGCCACGGGTCATGGGGTGCAGGAATCAACAGGGGGCCTCCAACCGGAGGCCATGCACCCAAGAGTACCCTGCTGGGGGCCCCAAAGTTGAGTTCTGTTAGAAGCGGCTGTCTCTAGTTGGCAGAGGTATACACTTCTGACAAATAGGGACACACCTTTTCTAGTCAGGGCAAGGGGATCACACACTTAGATAACCCCTGCTCACCCCCTTGGTAGCTTGGCAAAGCAGACAGGCTTATCTCAGAGGCAGTGCGTTAAGCATTTATGACCACATACAGTAATAAAGTGAATACACTACAAATGGACACGACACAGTAGTATTATAAAAATAAGAATGTTTATATAAGGCTTAGCACAAGACCAGATAACGACAAAAATATACCACAATCTTAATAAATACTCTTGGAAGGAAAAATAATAGTTCAAGCACGGTTTCTTCTTAGCACAAAGTCTTTAGTAACAAAAGCAACTCTTCTTCTTTAAAACACAGTTCTTGGTAACAATGTAACCCACACGGGAGTCACACGACGTCGAGGCAAAGTTAATCCAAAGGTTCGGCGTCGACCGCGAGGAGCGCTACGTTGAGCCCGGAGTCGCACAGACCCCAACAACACAGTACCCGAAAAGTGAAGCACTCGATGATCAGCGGCGTCGAGATGTCCGGCGTCGCGTCTTCGGCGTCGATCGGGCCTCGGAGTCGGGGCGATCTGCAGCCGCGTCGACCGAAGTCAGGCAGGAGCAGCGCTCACGATATGAAACAGAATACGGCGTCGTCATCGATGTCGATGTTGCAAGAGCGAGCAGCGCTCACGGCGTCGAGAGGGCTCGAGGTCGATGCGATCAGCGGCGGCGTCGACACAGGGTCACTTGGAGCTGGAGCCGAACTCACTACTCACAGGCGTCGCTACTGGGGTCGATCGGGCCCGGCGGCCGGCGTCGAAGGTGCGGGACATTGGAGCCGTTACTCACGATGTCGAGCTGGATTCGGCGGCGTCCGTCGGCGTCGAGATTGCTGGATTCAACAGAGGTGCTGGATTTCAGGTTCCAGCAACGAGCACTTTTAGCAAATAGATGAAGTCCTTTGGCCCTGTGACTTCAACAGGAGGCTGGCACTCTTCCAACCCTTGGAGATTTTCTTTAGCAAGTTTGAGAGTACACACTCAGTTCCTCTCTCCTGGTTCCTTGGCAAAAATAAAGAAGCAACTGCAGGATTCCCCCAACAAACAGCACTCTGGCAGGAGGGGTAGGCAGTCCTTGGATCAGCAGGCTTCTTGTCCTTGGTTCAGGTTTCCTTGTCAGAAGTGATCTAAATTCTTGGTTCAGGGGTCCTTCTCTTATACCCCTTTTTGGCTTTGATCCCTTTGTCCATGCAGGGGAATTTCCCCCCCTCTTGGGTTTGTTGTGGGTGTTGCGAGGCCTAGGCACCTGGCCTATTCACAGTGCAGGGCAGAGTCTTCAGCCGCCCAGCAGGAGCGGAGCCAGCATTGTCACGGGCAGGGGCAGGGCCATCAGTTGCCCGGCAGGAGGTGGGGCCAGGAAAGTCCCTGGCAGGCACAGAGTCATCAGTCGCCTGGCAGGGGGGCGGAGCCAGCATTGTATCAGGCAGGGCAGGCTATCAGGAGCTACTCTTCCCCTACTCTCAATGTAAATGCCCCACTCACCCCACACTGACTCATTCAGACCTCTGGAGCCACCCAGCTCCTGTCACACGCACACCAGAACCAGCAGAGACCGGTAGAAAATAGCTACTTTCTAAAAGTGCTATTTTCAAACACAGAGTCCAAAAACCATCCACACAAACGGATGCGTTATTAAACCCTGAGTTCAGGGATACCAAACTCGACATTGCACCATGCTCCCCGAGCCCGCTAGGATTATAGCATTAATAATCCTGGCAGCCCATTCTAACTTATGGAGAGCAGGTTACCTTACAATAGTGAAAAACGAATATGGCTGTAATTCACTATTAGGACATGCCAACCTTGTCAGGCTTGTCCTACCTTATGCTTACAATGCACCCTGCCCTTGGGCCTACCATAGGGGTGACTAACATGAAGTTAAGGGAAGGTTTAGGGACTGGCAAGTAGGTGTACTTGCGCAGTCTGCGTGACAGTACCAGACTGCACGTAGGTCTAGCAATGGCAGACCTTTAGACATACTTTTACTAGGCCGCTCTTGTGGGTGGCACAACATGTGCTGCAAGCCCACAAGCAGCATTTGTATTTACAAGCCCTGGCACTCCTGGTGCACTCTACTAGGGACTGACAGTAAACCAAATAAGCCAAACATGGAATCCAATCAATACATCAATTTCACATAGGGAGCACTTGCACTGTGGCACTGATCAGCAGTGGCACAGTGACCAAAGCAATATACCAGCAAAAACATCGTAACAGAGGAGGCAAACAGAAAAATGGAGGAGAGACTCATGCCAATGATGTCAGGTCTAACAAGTTCCAACAGCCTATTTGTGTCAGAAAGTCCGGCATGGAGTGGCTGCTGAAACCCAACATTGTAATCTCAAGGGCGGAAATGTCCGCCCTTGAGATTACAGGCCGGATTCTGAGTGGCCGATAGGCTCTCCGAGACCTTCAGAAGTCAGCTGGAATGACCCGCAGGTTTAGTATACGACCGTCCCCATTGTAATGAGGCAGTCTTAAATAAAAGTGGTCTGCCCATTACAATGTGGCCGTAAACACTCAGACCGCCCCGAACTCATCAAAACTGGACATTTTAGCCTTGAACCTGCAACTGCTGAGCACCAAACCTGCTCCCCAACTCTGATCAGGGGCTGATAGACAGTTGGAATCTCGATTTCCCAAGAGGCAATTCTATCAACCACATCTATTCACTCAGCTACATCCCAACCACCAGCTCCCTGGTTCAATGAAATGCTTCAGCCAGAGTAAACACTATGTAAGGTCCTAGAAAACCTCTGGAGGAAGTCTCATGATGAAGAGTCTTACACTAATATAGAACAGTGGTAAACAATTACCATGGGCTCTGTAGAACAGCACAAGCACTTTTAATTCTGACAAAATCACTAATCCTCAAAACTGTCCTCAGATGCTCTTCAATGCATTCATAGAATTCTCTGACCCTTGCAAACATCCTCAGAACCCACGCTTTTTCAGATTCAATGTGAGGAGTTGGCCCTCTTTTTTCTCAAATAGGTGGTGGATAATCTTCTTCATTTGTCCAAGGACCTAAAGGGTGGAGTGCAATTATGCAATTAGCTGACTCCGCTGTTGTCAGCCACATTTTGAATTAAACTCATAAAGAACATAATGACATCATGAATATTTCTGGTCTCACCTCTAATATAAAGATGTGGCCCCCTCTGGATATCTCTACCTTCTCAGCCATCTTACAATCAATCAAAGCAGCTTCTCCACTCGATCTCCTACCACATTCTAAGCTTGGACTTTTGAACCCGGAATTATTACAGGTGGTGGTAAATCTCCTTAACTCCTCTCTATGGGAAGGCTATGTTCCAGAGAGCGGGAAGCATGCCATGGATCTTTCAATCCTAGAAAACCCTATTCTTGATCAGATCAATTGGTCAAATTTTCAAACAATTTCTATGTTGCCCAGTTTCTTTAAACTTTTAGAGAAACATGTGAACTCACTGCTTAAAACTTATGTGAGGGCCCACAATTTTTACATCCCTCACAGTCAGGCTTCAGGGCCCGGCACATCACTGAATCTGCCCTCCTAGGAGTCACTGATCATCTTAGATGACTCCGGGATGGAGGGGAGAATAGCCACCTTATTTTATTAGATCTTAGTGCAGCCTTTGAAACTTTGCACCATTCCATCTTGATTGAAAATTTGGCAACATTGGGTCTTGATGGAACAGCTTTGGCTTGGTTAACATACTTCCCAAAGAATCAGTTGTTTTAAGTCTTCTAGGCCAATGTTAGACTGGAGATATGGGCTTTAACTTCTGGAGTCCCTCTGGGCTCAGTATTAAGCCAAATTCTGTTCAATATTTGAGTCCGCCCACTGGCAGATGAAGTGGAGAATTGTGGTTTGACCCTATTCTCTTATGCAGATGACACTCTCATAAATTGTTTTTGTCATCTGCACAGGGTCATGGACCGTCCATTCTCAACTTGGGCTTGAATAGAATCACATCTTTGATGAACAATAAATCTCTCAAGTTCAGTGGTGATAAGACGGAGGTCATGATCTTGGGTAAGAATACTCAATTATGGGGTCCACAGCATTGGCTGGAATCCCCAGGGACTCTTCCTAACATGTCCCCCAAGGTTAAAATTGGATGACAATCTCTCCATGAAGCCTCTGGTTTAAAGGTTACCTCTACCTGTTTTGCTGTGCTTAAGTAGGTGAAAAAGATCATCTGGATGATTCCCCAATCAGCCCAAAGGATAGTGATCCAAGCTCTAATCTTATATAGACTGGACTATGGGAACATCTTCTACTTAGATCAAGCATCCATCTGATGTCTACAGATAGTTCAGAACTCAGTGGCTAGACTTCTGTTTCAGCTACCGACACATACTTCAGTGTCACACCTTTTCCAAGAGCTTCATTGGCTTTTGGTTACAAAGTGTATTCAGTTTAAAGCTCTATCATATGTTCAAATCTGAAGTAGGTCCAGAATACATTCAGGTTCTGGTGGTGCCTTATTAGACCACATGTCTGTTCAGATCACTGGCCATGTGGCTGTGCCTAGGTTTCCCGTGGGCCATAATTGAGTGTGCTCCTTCACAGTCCTGGGTCCAAAACTGTGGAACTCCCTCCTACAGTCCCAGAGAAATTGCACTTCTCTACTACCATTCCATGAAGGCCTGAAGACATGGTTCTTTTAAGCTATTCATCTGGTCATCCTTACCTTTGCTCAGTGCCTAGACACCCTTTTAAGTTAGCTGTGCACTTTACAAAATTGTAAATAAATAAAAATAATTGTGTTGGCTCTGTCCGATTTCAGTGTACCACTCATTTTCACTCCTTTGTGCAAGAGTTTTTAAATTGGAAGAGAAAGTTCTAGATGCCAGGCACTCCTGGCCTATCCTGGGGAACCACTTCACCCCTCCACCCCTGTCCCAACCATCCTGCACAGCATGCTAGGACAATCCATGACGGAGGTCTATTGGCCTATGGGGCCTCAGCTCCACCTCAAGCCGATATCACTGCTAGGGACTTTCCCACCAAACTGTAAAGAGAACACCCTCCTTTGTTAGCTCTGAAGGTCTAGGCTTCATCCATTGTTCATTGGGCCTGGCCTGTCCCTATCCTGGTACAGTATGACAGCTAATTAAAAGATGCAGATTTTCTTCCCCAACCCTTCCTGCTTTTGTGTGGTGAGGCCTTTGTTGCCTCTTCTAGGGAGCAAGAACATGGCCCAACAGAGTGACAAAAGGCCTAGAATCTGATCCTGAGTAGAACCAGATATATACAACAATTTTGGATAGCCCTTAAGGTGCACTTATAGATTTTTGAGGCTTTCATATTCAAACTTGGCACACATGGTTCAACACAGTGTAATACCTTACCATACTTTGTAAGCATAAGGGAAACAAATTTGGGCTTTAGGACAGAGACACTGCAGATAAAACAGCAAACACTACTGTCCTCTATGATAATATTTTCATATTATATGGCCTACCTCGGATCAAAATCTACCCTTGCAGCGTCCACACTGCACCAGACTACCTGTGTGCAGTTATCGGGCTGTGCATGATAATAGTCTGACACGAACAGCCAAGCTCCCCTCACACTAGCTGCATTTCAACAGCCTTATCTTAAAAGTCAGACACTAGGGGTAAACACATGCAGTTTATTTGCTATGTAATTACCCTGGGTGAGACTCAAGTAATGAGACTTATTTACAGTACAAAGTCAAAAATCAGAGTGATCAAAAAGTTTAAAATCTGGGCACACTAATTGAGCAGAACCCGTCTGCAACAATTACCAACTTTGCCTTTGGATATTTCCATGTCCCTGCATTTTATGGTGTAGATAAGAGGATTGCTTCTTGACATTTCCATATTCTTCTGAAGTGGTACTTGGAGAAACTGGAGTAGTTGGTCCTCTTTTCAAGAAGAAGAAAATGCTGAAGAAGACAATGTTTAATCATAAACAGCTAAATGTGCTCATACTACAAGTGCAGTGTACTCTTTCTCCTGTTCTATTTGCTCTAACATTTCAATTTGTGGCTCACTAGTATCAGTTTTGATTGCTGTCACATCACCTTAGCACTGAGAGAAATGGTCTGTGATTTTGGTGGTGGTTCCTTAGATCCGGGAAGGCATCCAATCTCTTGCTATAAAGTAGAGGGTGCAGGAGGTAAATTGTGCAGGTATGCCAAAGAAAAAAAGAGGCTTTGATACAAGAGAGGGCATGATAGTGCTTTTTTGAGAGCTCAGACATTTTATTGCCATGAACTGGTTTCTTGTGTTCCATAGTCATGTCTAGTTTATCAGGGAGGACTGGAACAGGAATTTCATGATGCAGGGAAGACTACGCTATTTTTGATCTTAGTGTTATCTACATGCAGATAATACATAAGAAGGCAGACTTCCAAAATGGGCCAATGTATTGTATGCAATACATTGCATTAGAACTCATAAGAATAATACCATGTTTTCGCTACTAGTTAGAGTAGGACCTAAGTAGTAATGAACTCTTGATGAAAACTGATTTCACATGTTCAGAACTTTTACAAATATTTTTCAATAATAACAACTGACTTCTTTGTTTATAATCAATAAAACTGACACCATGCCCCATCAAAGCCACAGAGCCCAATGGAAAAAGATAGAGATGTGGTAGCTCAGTAATAAATAAATAAAAATATTAGTACGTTAAGTGCCAGACTGAAAGTTTCGGGCACTGATAAAACTGAGCCTTTATTTGGACTTCAGCGGAACACACTTTAGTAGGCACAGGGTCTGCATTGTCTATAAAATACAAAGTGGCCGATTCACAGAACTAATCTGAGACAAAATCCTAAACTTACTACTTTTGGCATTCACAGAAGGCACTTATGATTTTTGGTATTCACAGAATGCACTATCAACTCCTAAATTTACATCTGCAATCAGGCCGGAATTTCCACACTTGTCCGGAATTTCCGCACCTGAAGTGGAAATCCCATACTTGTGCCGGAATTTCCACACCCGTGCTGGAATCGCCGCATCTGGGGCGGAATTTCTGCATCCGGGCCGGAATACCCGCATTTGGGCCTGATGATCACTTCAAGTACTTACTATCCCCCACCGTGCTTCAGATGAAGTCAATTAACATTAAGTGCAAGACGAGCACAACAAACCATATAAAAGCAGCACATATTCAAGGAACATTTTTGGCCACAGAGAGATCCTGTTTTAATTTGCTGTTCAACGCTACAGGAAAATGTACCAAATGAGGAGGAAATAGAACATCACTACTGAGGAGACCACCATGATTGTGGAGTTCATTGTGAGGCACCACAAACGCTCTTATGGCCTCCCACCTTACTGCACCATGGCACACAGAAGTCAGCTATATGGCAGCATATAGCCAGTGCTGTCACAGCATTGGGGGAGGATGTCTGCGCAGTCCGTGACATCAAGAAAAAGTGTCAGGATGAAAAATTGAGGGTGAAGGAGAAGTACTCCAGGATTGAGTTGAACAGGATGCTCACTGCTTCACAATCTGGAACATGCCTCCATCTCACCCCACTTGAGGAGGATGTCCTCACTACAATTCACCCCCACATGCTCCATGAGCTGCCTGTGAGTGATGTCAGCAACATGGTACCAGGTAAATGGGATGACAGGAATAAGTATATAAAAAGTTTGTCTGTGTTGCACTGCTATTGTGAATAAGAAAGTTGTCCAAACTTCATATAAAACTATATGGCCCGATTCACAAAAGTAATCTGAGACAAAATCCTAACTTTACGACTTTCGGTATTCACAAAAGTCAGTTCGTTGTAGTACATTTATGATTTTGTCTTAAGTTTGTCCTAAGTTTTGGTCTTAAGAAAAAATCCTAACTTAAGTTTAACTCAGGAATTTGTCTTAAGTTTGTCTTAAGTTTTGGTCTTAAGTTAAACTTCAGTTAAACTTAAGTTAGGATTTTGTCTTAAGACCAAAACTTTAGCAAATCGGGCCCATAGTCAATCAGTGCCTCATGTGTTTCCCGCTGTTTGTTGCACCACAAGTCCCAGAATCCTTTCTATTAGAAATGGCAGTTCTCTTCCCCACTATTTAAATATGGGCCCAGTACTGCTGCCATATATTTGCAACACTGTTAAGTAGCAATTGAAAAGTGCTCACCACTTATCCAGACACGGCTGAGTCAGTCAATAACGTAATGGGGTGGGGATTGCAGTGCAGAGGAAAATCAACAGACCATGCAATTGGGAAAATAAATACAAATTATCCAAAAAGTAACTGACCTTGTGCCTGCCAAAATCACAAAGCAGAAGGTAAGAGAATCCTTATTTTAAAACATTTTATTCCCATATTCCGTAGTCTATTTCCCACACTGCCACGTCATTACATCCCCAACGTCCCACTGCTCCTACCTGCACCAGTGGTGGCAATACTTCACAATACAGTTAGCATGCAGAATATATGATGAAATGTCTGACAAGCTCCACATGTACATTTTTGATTTAGTGACTTTTCTCTCTTCTCACCTATTGACACATTCAGCCAGAGTACAGAGAACCAAAGTAGCAGAGGTCCCTGCATCTTCTGGGAGTAAACAACATTATCTAGAGCAAGGCATACCACCCTCACTAACTGGTATGTCAAACTGGGAGAGGTGTGGCGCCGCGGCCAGGGCGACTGACGCTGGAATCTGGGGATCAGGGTTCAATCCCCGGCTACGGCGGCAGGATAGCCCAGCACCATGTGACTCTGGGCAATAGCTTGCTTAATCTTCCCGACGGCCCCCAGCGCCTAGAGACCCTAACGGGTGATTGTGCGCTATACAAATGTGGATTACTATTATTATTATTATTATTACTGGTCAGGAGATGGTCAAAATGCATACATTGTCAGCAGACAACAGAGGGACATCTAGGGCCCAAATATCAAAGGTAACTGAAGAGGAAAAACTAGCTTTATAACTATTGAAATGACATTTGTGAATAGCGAAAGAAAAAATATAATATATCTAGGCTCATCATACCTTCATGAATTGTGAATATTACATGTATTCCACCAACAGTTCCAGAACTGTGAATTCTCTCCCGGAATCGAGTACCACAACAAGTCAAAAACGAGTCCCCACTATATTGTAATTATTTTTGTAGACTAAATCAAGAAATCTATTGTAAATAAATATGACAATGATGAACAAGAAGTGAGATACAATTGTCAGGAGTATTGAGAATGCATCCACTGTCCAACTTAGAATGTTTTTTCTATACATGAAATTTTCCAGTCCGCCCAGTTGGTTATATATGTTATCATCCGATGGCATGTGTGAATATGAGTAAATAAAAAGTAATTCTCTTCACAAGTCAAGATTCTGTTGCGTATCATATCCTGGCAAATGTATACCAATTTTGGTGGCCTAGAGATGTGAGGATATATGTGTGTTTGTGACACATGTACAAGTGTAACCCTATCATTGCAACAAGGCATTATGTCACAAAATATATGTCCATATTTTGTACAAGACATTCACAATGAAGTTAAATAAGAGAGAGAAAGTACAATTCCAAATAAGATTTAATGTAAAAAAAGTGTGGGATTAGAAAAACAACATCAGTCCCTTGCGAAGGGAGAAAGGAAAACAAATGATGTCCTTACTAAAGAAGGAGAAGGGAACTTGGATTGTGGAGCAGCAACATACATTTAACACAACGGGGAGCGTCAGGAGAACCAGTCTATTTACAAGAGGAAAAGTAAATAATTGTACACAAAGAAAATTCCTTCCAACAGGTCAAGTGTCATTCTGGTCATCCTCTAGTACCACAATGTCCAGATCCTCTGAAACTGATGTGGGCTCCTGGCTGGCAGGACCAAGCACCACACAGGCTGGAACACACAAGGAGTACAGGAGTAAACAGTGTGGTGCAATGGACAGGGGAGACATTGATGGTGGTGTGGGAAGGATGTTGGGATACGACAGACAACATGGCTGCAGACAGAGAATTGACAGTGGCAGTGAGGGTGGCCAGAGCTCGGGCAGTTTCCTCTCGCATCATGCGCATCACTAGACACATCAACAGCATGATGCGAGAGGACGTCTGGGTGACCCTCACATGCCCACATCAAGTCTTCTGGTATAGCCACAGGAGGAAAAACACAGGGTGGGGTTTGAGTTGAACATGAGGGGTGTGGTGTCTCAGGTTTGGATCCAATGTTGATTTCCATTGGCAGCTATGATGAGGGGGACTGATTGCAGGGGATGCAGCTGGAAGCCCCAATAGAATGCGGGCCTCTAGAGTTAGGGAGGGGCTGATGGCAGGCCCAGGTTGTGTCGTGGCCTGCCCGGGGACACATCGCCAAAAGTAATGGGTCAATGGTCTGGGGGAGAGTAGATTCCCCCCATGGCCAGAGGTATCTAGTTCTCCCCCCTTCAATGTCCTCAGCCTCCACCTGGCATGTAGCACCAGAGGTGTCTTCATGTTTAGTCAGGTGGGTACAATACCCCTGCCTTCTGATGTTAAAGGTCCCGCCTCATCCTCTTTTTCCTCACTAGAGGAAAGAGGTCGTAGCCACCAGCACACCACATATGTCCTGCTCCAAACAGTGTCCGGCTGTTGGTCCTTTTGGCCAGCTGAGTCCACTAGATGTAAGACAAATCATGATGTAGTGGTTTTACACATCAGGACAATACACATACCTAGATGAGCCAAGGTCAGACTTTGTTCTCCTCTGATCAGACTAAACCGTTGTCTGTGTTTATATGCTTAAATTACATGTATGTTCACTCTCATCTGCTGAGTTGCGTCTAACATGGACATCTCACTAGATTTTTAGTGGCTTGTACCTCTGTACTGGCCAATCGTCAACTTTGGCGTTCTTGTGATCTGTGTGTCCTGTCACTTATACATGGGCAGGTACCAAAGCCAGACTACAAAAGGAGATTAGAGAGAGTCCATATGGTATTGAAATGGGCCTGTGATATTGAGTCTCTGCACTTTTACATCTGGACACATGTTATCTGCTGTGTAGCATTGTATGAGTCAACACACATGTTGATTGGGGGTCACACATCCATAGGTTTGCTAAGTTGTGAGTCTAACCTTTTGATATTCCTTCACAAAAGCTGACAATCTAGTGCCACATATTGGCTTCAAAGACTGATCAGGTGGTGCTGTGCACTGGTGAACAGTAGTGGGTCGTTGTTACAGCTACCTTTACATGAAAAATTGGCATACAAGCTACTGAGGGTAAGACGTGTGTCTGTGGACACCTTGGCAGATTTAGAAACACTTAAGAGCGAGGCAAGGATCTCAAAGTCTATCTTGACTCCATGGCACATGATGATCTGTCTTGACCAGAACCCAGACTCACCAAATGCAACACAAGTCACAGTATCCAATAGCCATTGGCCGCTCATGCACACACTGGACAGGGTCTTTACCATTCCTCATCCAATGCACACATCAGTTATGATTCCCTTGGTTCACATTTAGTGGTGCTCGCAGTGCAAATTCAGTACAAATGCACCTGTGTGGCTCAATTCCCCAGTTGTCATGAAGAAACTACAACTCCCAGAATGCACTCTGCCCTGTGCAGTCAATGTGTTACAGTGAGTCTGTTGCTTCATGTTGACTGCTGCATAGACATGGAATAGGTGGATGGAGGTATGGGACACACAATGGTACAGCTCTGTCTTCACTCACATCATACTTCCAGACACATATTGCATATAATGCACTTACTAGGTCTCTGCTGCTCATGCTCCTCCAGCTGAGCACTGAGGGTCGGTCAAGCTGCACTCAGGACCATCCTGTACAGTGGCGAGAGGTGGAACGATGCACAAGGTGCTGGGAAGACTGACCCAGTAGCTCCTCGTCCTTGTGCCGGGCCCAGCGTTTTAGATCCTCCCAGCGCTTGCAGCATGCCCTCGCGTTCCTGGTGTAAATGCCCACAGCACTGCAGTGCTCAGCAATGTTGGCCCATAGTGTGGCACATGCTGCATTACTCAGCTTGTCCTCTGGCCCCCCATATAGCTGAGGATATTTGGTCAAAACCCCCTAAGCTAAAACGTCTAATTCCCTTTCACTGAAAGGGGGTGCTCTCTCCTCATAATCCTCAGCCATTTTGGGGGAAAGAAGTTTGAAAAGAGCAGCAGGATGGCAGAGGATGTGATCTGTGAGAGAGGATGACTCCGAATGAACAACAAATGGCTGTCAACAACTTCCTGTGATGTATTTCCTGTCTTCCACTTCCTGTATGAAATATTGGGTTCCAGTTCAATTCGGAGGTTACGGCCCACATACGTAATTTCTGGTTCCGGAACGTCGGGTCCCCATCTAAGGCACCCCATCTAAGGCAACCGGAAATTAAATTTTCAGGCCGTAATCTCTGAAATTTAAGCAGAAACACATTATTTCATACAGAAATTATATACAGGAAGTCGGAGACAGGAAATACATCACAGGAAGTAGTTGACATTATTTTGTATTCATTCTGATTTATCTACAATCACAGATCAAATCCACTGCCATCCTGTTGCACTGTAGCGGAGAAACCTGAATTGACAGTGCAAGAGAAAAGCATAGACCTGAAACAAAAGGGGAACTCACAATTTAATGACATTGGGGCAAGACCGGGGGGTGGGGTGACACAACATCAAACCCCAGTTTAGTTTTCTCCTCCTTTGCATTATGATGCATGTAGTCCATATTTAGTGCTCAACACAAGACTTGTCTGTTGTGTTACCGAAAACTGGGGGGAAGCAGTGCTGTGTGTCCTATACACATGGCACCAGATTCTCCCCTAACATCGTTACTCACATTGTGGGCCCATCATTTGTGGGGGAGTCAAACCTGTTGTGGGCAAAAACTCTGACAATGCAATAGTTAGGCCCTTTTGTGATTCAGAAACTGATCCTCATAAGGTCCGGAGATGTCTCTAAGAACATGTACATCTTTTCCTCTGACTCAATAGATTCCTTAGGGACATCCACTACACTGATTACTGCATGGGCACATTACCTGATGCACGGTCATTCTTCTGACTACTGTCAACAGCTGTGGTTTACAAGCAGTTAGTGTGGATTGCAAAGTAGTCTCCGGATGGAATTTTTGGACAGAGTCGCAACTAACCAACATTCAACATTGACAACAGACTGCTAACCCCATTTTGTCCATGACACAACAGGTTGCTCATGTGAAAAATGTGGCAACCAGCTGATCACGACTTGCATACCCTGAACTCTGTTATGTGCAATGGCCCAGTTTTCTGGATTTAGAGCTTGTCGAGGTACAAGAGGTATGTGTAAGCCAGGCATTAAAGCTATATTGTACAAAACAGATCAGGCTAATATGATCTTGCACACAACTTCAGGGGAGTACATCAGCACACCCCCTGTACGGTCAAGACACCTGAATCGCGACTTCAACAGACCAAACGTGCGCTCTATGATGTTTCAAGTTCGTATGTATGCCTTATTGTATCTACGCTCTGGTAGAGAGGTTGGATGTCTGTAAGGTTTGAGGAGTTGTGGGGGGAGTGCATACCCAGCATCGCCTGAGGAGGGAAGAAAGGGCAATAGGTTACATTTCCCTCTTTAATTTACACAGAACACGATCTATAATTTGGTACATGCAGTGTCTGTTTAGACTGTGTATGTTGCTTGCATTTCCTGCATTTTATTTACACATATACCTAATTTTGAGAGCTTGGCACTTACCCAGTAGTCACATGTTGCCAAATTCTCCCGCTGCCATCTGACAAGAGGTGACATGCAGAATACAAAGCTGTCATGGGTACTGCCTGGTAACACTGCATGCACATCAATGAATCTTCCACTGGCATCACAGACAGCCTGCACATTGATGGAATGCCATTGCTGTTTCTTGCAGAAGATGTGTGCAATGCGGCAGGGTGGCTGAAGGGCCACATGGGTACCATCAATTGCACCCGGCAAACGTGGGAAGCGAGCAATGAGATAGAAATCTCTAGCTGCCCTTTGTCTCATGGCCAGTGTATGGGGCATTCGTATGGAGCGACCGTTGACCCTGCCTCCAGGCTAGGTCGCCCCCACGCACTGCTGCCTACCTGCCAGCCTCCTGTGCCGGTGAGATCACCCGCTGCCTGCCTGCTGATTGCCACCGCCGCTGCCTGCCTTGGATGGCCCGGCCGCCGCTGAGCCGCCCACCTCCTGATTTTCGTCGTTCCCGTCGCTGCCTCCCTCCGGCCCCGTCCCCCTCCAGCCCATTCGCCACCCCGCTCCCGCCACCCAGCTGCTCCTCCCTCCCGGTTCCACACTTAAGGGGGCCACGTAGCAGGCCAAGGGAGCGACCGTTGACCCTGCCTCCAGGATAGGTGGCCCCCATGCGCTGCTGCCTAGCTGCCAGCCTTTTGTGCCGGTGAGATCACCCGCTGCCTGCCTGCTGATCGCCACCGCCGCTGCCTGCCTTGGACGGCCCAGCCGCTGCTGAGCCGCCCACCTCCTGATTCGTCCTTCCCGCCGCTGCCTCCCTGCGACCCCGCCCCCCTCCAGCCCATTCGCCGCCCCGCTCCCACCACCCAACTGCTCCTCCCTCCCGGTACCACACTTATGGAGACGGCAAAGCGGCGGCGCAGCGGCTGTGCGCAGCGTCGCGCTGCTGGCGGGCCGAAGGCGCACCTAACGCAAGTCCGTCTGCGCCAGTACGCGTCTGGACCGTGCCCAGTGCCAGGACCCCTGGCCCCCGATGATGCCAGGCCACGCGACGAACTTACGACGCCGCCACCCTCAACGCACTAAATGCCGGCTGGAACCCCGCCTGCTACCAGGCTAACCCAAAACGCACCCAGGGACCCTTCACCTGCCAAGACTGCAAATTCACCTGCCTCCGGACCTGCACCGCACCTGCAAGGCCAGGCACCAGCAACAATCACCTCAAGTGCATCCTACACAACACCCGCTCCATCCACAGACACGCCGTCGAACTCTGGAACCTCCTCGATACAACATCACCAGACGTCGCCTTCCTCACAGAAACCTCCTCAGCCCCCGACATCGCCATAGCCATCCCGGAGGGCTACAAGATCACCCGAAGGGACCGCATCATCCAAACAGGAGGAGGCATCGCCATCGTCCACAAAAAAACCTTCCGAATCACGACCAACATCAACAACACCCTCACCGCCGCCGAGCACATCCACTTTCAGATACACACTGACACCAAGACCACCCTCAGAGGCACTCTCATCTACAGACCCCCGGGACCACGCACACAATTCAGCGAAGCCATCCTCAGACTACATCCTCCTAGGAGACCTCAACTTCCACCTGGAGAACAACAATGACAGCAACACCGTCGCCCTCCTGGACAACCTCGCCAAACTCAGACTCAAGCAACTGGTGAACACCCCCCCACTACGCCGGTCACACGTTAGACCCCATCTTCTCCTCCAGCAAGCACATCTCCTTCAGCCACTCCACTGGACTACACTGGACAAATCACAGCTGCTTCCACTTCGACTTCAGGAGAACCACGACCCACCACCACCCGTAACAGGTTCCCCGCAGAAGCTGGAGCAAGATCTCCGCCAACCAACTCACCACCTCCCTCAGCTAGAACCCTCCCACCAACACGAGGGACCCCAACGAAGCAGCCCGCAACCTCACACAATGGCTCACCAACTGCGTCGATGACCTCGCGCATCTGAAGAACCCTCCCAGCAGACCCGGCAGCAATAAAGGCTCATGGTTCACCAACGACCTCAAAAACTCCAAGAAAACCTGCTGCACCCTCGAGAAAGCCTGGCGCCACAACCAGACAACGGAGAACATGACAGCCCTCAAGAACGCCACCCGCGAACACCACCAGCTGATCTGCACCACCAAAAGGACAACATTCAAAGAACGTCTGGACAACAACACCCACAACAGCAAGAAACTCTTCAACATCGTTAAAGAGCTCTCCAACCCCAGCGCCTGCAACAACAACATCACACCCTCGCAAGACCTGTGCGACTCACTCGCCTCGTTCTTTCACCGCAAGATCGCCGACATACACAACAGCTTTGGAGCACAGACCACGCACCCAACCACCGTACCAGCGCCCCCCAACACCACCCTCTGCAACTGGACCCCGGTCAGCACCGAAGATACCACGCGCACAATGAACACCATCCACTCTGGCTCCCCCACCGACCCCTGTCCACACCACATCTTCAACAAAGCCGACTCCATCATCGCACCCCAACTCTGAGACATCATTAACAGCTCCTTCGTATCCACCACCTTCCAGGAGAGCTGGAAACATGCCGAGCTCAGCGCCCTCTTAAAAAACCCACCGTGGACCCCACGGACCTCAAGAACTTCTGCCCCATCTCGCTCCTCCCTTTTCCTGCCAAAGTCATTGAGAAGACCGTCAACAAACAACTCTCCGCCTTCCTTGAGACAAATGGATACCTCGACCCCTCACAGTCCGGGTTCTGAGCAAACCACAGCACCGAGACCGCCCTCATCGCAGCTACTGACGTCATCTGGTCCCTGCACGACAGCGGGAAAACAGCGGCACTCATCCTCCTGGACCTCTCAGCAGCCTTCGACACCGTATGTCACCGCACCCTGATACAACGCCTCAGCAACATCGGAATCCAGGGAACGGCCTTGGAGTGGATCATCTCGTTCCTCGCCTGAAGAACCCAGAGAGTCCGCCTCCCCCGTTCCGCGGCACCGAAGTCATCTGCGGCGTTCCGCAAGGATCCTCGCTCAGCCCCACCCTCTTCAACGTCTACATGAGCCCCCTCGCAGCCATCGCATGCTAACACAACCTAAACATCATCTCATACACCGACGACACCCAGCTGATCCTCTCCCTCACCAACGACCCCGCCACCGGTAGAGCCAACCTCTAGGAAGGAATGAAGGACGTCGCGGAATGGATGAAGCTCAGCTGTCTGAAACTGAACTCAGACAAGATGGAAGTCCTCAGCCTGGGACGACTCCTGGTGGCCCCCTACCCTGGGCACCGCCCCCAAGCCAACGGACCATGCTCGCAACCTGGGCTCCCTCACGATGTCCAAGCAAGTCAACGTCGTCTCGTCGTCCTGCTTTAACACCCTGCACATGCTCCGAAAGATCTTCCGGTGGATCCCCACCGAAACCAGGAAGATGGTCACCCAGGCCCTCGTCACCAGCCGACTGGACTACGGGAACGCCCTCTATGCCGGAACCACAGCCAAACTCCAGAAAAGTCTCCAGCGCATACAGAACGCTTCGGCACGACTCATCCTGGTAATCCCTCATCACAGCCACATCTCTGCCCATCTGAGAGACCTGCACTGGCGCCCCGTCAACAAGAGGATCACGTTCAGACTCCTCACCCACGCACACAAGGCTCTCCACGACATGGGCCCCAAGTACCTCAACAGCTGCCTCGCATTCTACACACCCATTCGCCAGCTCCGTTCCGCCAGCCTCGCCCTCGCCACAGTCCCACGTATTCGCAGATCCACCGCCGGAGGAAGATCCTTCTCCTACCTGGCGGCCTAGACATGGAACTCCCTCCCCACCCACCTACGGCTGACCCAGGATCATCTCTCCTTCACGAAACAACTCAAGACCCGGCTGTTCAAGCAGTAGCGACTCCCCCTCCCCCCAGCGCCTTGAGACCCTAGCGGGTGGGTAGCGCGCTCTACAAATTGCTTGATTGATTGATTATGTGGTGGTGGGCTCTTGCAGTGATGCAGCTCAGTACCTGATGCAAGCAGCACAGCTGGCTTGCCTGAGAGATGGACACAAGGTCACTGGAGACCTTTTGGAATGACCCCGTCAAAAAGAAATGGAGAGCAGATAGGCTGGAATGGCATAGGAGCTGCAGGTCACAGAGTTAAGTGTCAGCTCCCACTCACATACCATCTACAAGATGACTTCTGTAGGGAAACGGTATCTGGTCCCGACATCTTGGCTAGACATCTCAAATAGGTTGATCCTTTGTCCGAAGATCCTCTCTACTCTCCGCCTCCTCCTCAAGTCTTCTTGCTGCATGGCAAGGGACAGAGCAACAAACACATTCAATGACATGTTGAAAGACTTTGTGTGTGTCTGCTCCGTTTTCATACATGTTGCAGTGCTGTGATTGGCTGTTGGGATGCAGTGTGGCAGCTGGTGCATGGTGGGGGTTGGTAGGCACTTGGACAGGTGTTTAGCATTGAGGAAATGATCAACTGGCCAGAGTATGCGGAGATTCTGTCTCGGGTAAGGAAATTCCGGCACAAGTGTGGGATTTTCGCTCCAGGTGCGGAACTTCTGGCCCGGGTGCGGAAATTTCAGCCCAATTGCAGATATAAAGTTAGGAGTCATAAGTGCATTCTGTGAATACCAAAAATTGTAAGTGCCTTCTGTGAATTCCAAAAGTCGTGAGTTTAGAATTTTGTCTCAGATTAGTTCTGTGAATTGACTCCAAAGTTTTCACAAAAAGTAGGAAAACTGTTCTATAATATCTCATGGGCTCCCAGGGTCAGAATATAATGGAGCCTTGCAAAAGCTGTTTAAGATTTTAAATAATAACCATGGTCTACAAACTTCCACCTGGCCAAGGGGAGATAAATAGAAACTACAGAAAACACTATAAAAGCATAAAAAATAACAATGGTGATTGCATAAACCTGGGTACCCACAAAATCATCAGGAAGGCTCGTATAAATAATTCAAATTATTTGGACAGGGATTGAATCTGTATTATTGGCATCATTCTCCTTGCCATCCTCCTCCACTGTAAAGTAACTGGATGAGTCTACCCTTTGTGTCCACTCTGTTTTGCTGCTCATCATTGCTGCTCACCACCTGCTACCTCTCTTGCTTATGATCCCACATTCCTTTGCAGAGGCTATGGAGGAGTTGGACTCCTGAGAGACTGTGCAATAGAGCACTAAAGTATGTCTTTGCCTGCTTGTGGTCTGGGGTTTGGATGAAAACGTGGCACTTGGTGCAATTTGTTAATGTCACCTATTGAGACTGGCTGCTGTAGATGGTTCTACAAGAGAAGAGGAGGTGAGAGGAAGGTCCATTTTATAGTGTAGGGTGGTGTCATTTGCAGCTTAGTATTTGTTAATGGACACTCATTGCCCACAGAAGAAGTATTTTTCAAGAAATGAAAAGTAATAATCATGGCCTGCAGAATCACATGAGCCCCCCCACAGACAAAGGCAGAAAATGTATGAACAAAATGTGTGAAATGAATACTACAGCTGAGTATCATCCACGGTCCCATAGGTGATTGTGAGAATCTCAGGAAGGCTGTCAAAAAGGAAAACATTTTACAATATTACCAAGGCCTGCTAACTACCACCTGCCCCCAATCATTACAGCTGACATTTTAGAAAAACAAACTTTGCTAAAATTAGGAATACCTGTGGCCTACAGACTATGTCAAACCCCTAAGAGAACAGAAGAACATTTAAAATATTCAGCAATAATAGATAAAGCCATCAGTGTCCTATGGTTCTGTAGTGTAGTTCCTATATTCGCAATAGGCTCAGCGCATTGGAATAATATATCCTATAGATGTGATGTAGGACCTAGGTCTCTATCAAATATATTAGACTTAATTGTGAGTGCCAGCTAGCTCAGACGTCACTAGAAACTTTCTCGAATTCACAAGAAGAGATTAGTATCTGACAACCGCATAAACATGACAACTTTGTTTCCCCAAGATAAAACTGATCTTCTGAGTCATGGAAACAATAGATAGATATTTCACTCAGTCAATCATGCATGTTTCACCAGAGGTGCAGAGAAAATAGAAAGATAGGTGTTTTCAATAAAAGGATTTATTGAACAGTCTTCTTTCTCAAGCATAAGAAATGAACTGCTACAATCATAAAACTGGTTACAAAATATAATGCATACAGTAAAACGAGAAGAAAAAAATTATACCTTAAGAGCATTGTATGGTTCCTAGACCATAGATAAATACATACATAAATAACTGAGGCTACAAGTACTCAACTGGTGCTTCTAAAATACACCTTCCCCAGTGTACCTAACCTAATCTTAGTACGAGGGAAGAAGTAAGTGAGGTGTAGAATAAATAGATTATTCTTTTGCCAAGAATCTGGCCAAGAATTCTCTTAGGGTTTAATCAGCTCCGTACCTTAATTTGGAATGAAGAAGGTCAGGCTCAGGACTCGATTTCCCAACAACCTGCAAGGGTAGCTTGGAAACACTGGAGCTGGATTTCTCGGCAGGAGAAAAGACAGCGTCTCTCTCAGTGCGTCTGCTGGAGGGTCGGCTTCCGTCGGCATTTGCAGTAGCAGGGCGTGTCGGGCAAGTAGATAGTCCAACTGCTCCCAACCACTGTGTGTTTGCTATGGAAAGTGTGGGCATATTTATACTTTTGAAGTTGCAGAGTTTGACGTAAAGGTGGACATAATAATGTCATTAAAAGACTCTCAGTTCTTTTGAAAACACCATGAGTTCTTGGACAAGTCAGTATTCAAGCAAGGGGAAGTCCCTAGCTGCTGAAGCCGAGTTTTCCAAGAATTTGTTGTAGATTTTCGGAACTAGTGGAAGTAGCCCTGCCGTATTTGGACTGCATGAGCTATGTCTAAATATGGTTAGGATTCTTATGCCTATATAAGGACATAGTGATTTATACCTATATAAGGGCATGAATCGGGAAATTTCCAATAGTGTCCTAAAATGGTTCACAACACAAACTCCACGTTATCATGTTCATCTAAGATCAAGTACTTAAAACATATAAGCTAGAGCCTGTGTTTTTTCATTCCCACCCTAAAAATACTTGAAATGTAATTAAAAAATGGTCGTTCACGAAAATGAGCATTTGCACTGTATGCATTTAAAAGCAATGATTTCATTGTAAGCATATGATATGATATTAGCAATGCTAACCAAAATAATCACGAAATTTACATTTTATGAAATGGCTCTAGATACAGAAAAGAAAGAAGTCGAGACCATCCCATAGCAGAATATACAAGCTATTTTAATTTTGTGCATTAGGCCAATATTGTTTCTAGGAAGTAGTCAAAGAATTCTTGTTCTCTAAGAATAGTTTTACTTTAAGCAGATCACTTTATGCCGAAGTTTAGTTAGTTTGGGAAAATGTCAAATTAAATCGGAGTGAAATAGAGTTCCAGACTGGGAGACTTTTGTTTTGAAAAAGTGAAGGTCGAATTTCAGAGTTTGAAAGAACACTGTGTACTTATTTCAAAAGTTTTTCTCTGTGTCGGGAGAAAACATTAAATCATCAAGGATGGCAAAGAAATGGCCTACCACAGTAGATGAAAGTTCAACCACTTCATTAAGAAGCTCAATTGTACACAGATGTGAAGCATCCCCGTCAGCGTCAGCCGCATTAGCAATGTTCATTGCAGATGGTACCTGTGTGCCTGTTGGTCCGCGTATCTCACCTCCAGTTAGATTTGCCGGTGAGATCTCAATGAATGCCGTCATCAGGATTGGTAGCCGTTGGGGGCAACTCAACACATGAGCCATTACCGAACCCAGTAATGCGCCAACCTCCGTGGGCAATGCCGATGGTAGTGTTAGACAGATATCTAACACACATTCCTCTCCACAAAGCAAGCATTGTAGAACAGGTAAGATGCAATCTTGCCAGATTGGTCCGAATAACAGGAACCATGTGGTATTCAGATCTCTCAAATGAGCCAAGCCAAGGATCTGTGTTATTCTGTCACGATACCGCATGGCCCGGAGCGCATTCTCCATGCTGACTTGGGTATCGCTGGTGGCCGAATTTGCCATAACGGAGCAGGAGGAATAAAAATAAGAACCCTGTTACAAGTCCCAAAATGAGAGGCAGGCCGCCAAACACAGAGTGTACGAAGTTAGGAAAAACGCCCAGGACTGCTTCAAAGGGTGCTAATAGTCCAGAAAAAATCGACTTAAATACATGTACAAGGGGAACATCACTTACAACGCAACTTTTACCATGCAGTGCTTTTACATCGCAGCTTTTACAACGCAAACCATTACAAGGCATTGCGCTGGGGGGGCGCTCTAGGATAGGGAATATATTTAATTTACTATCCAACACCTTCCCTACTATCCACGGGGACTGGAGTTGGAATAGTAAATTAAATAAATCACTATCCAGCGCCCCAAAGCACTATGCGTTGTAATGGTATGCGTTGTAAAACTCGCGTTGTAAAAGCATGCGATGTAAAAGCATGCGTTGTAATGTCGTACATCCCATGTACAATACTGCTGGTATCAGACATGTTTAAGATACGACCTAACATTTCTGTGAAATGTACTGGGCAGTTTGTTGATAATAATGCATGTATCTCTGCAGAAGTCCTTGCAAATTGCAGATCATACATCTCTCTGGATGAGGTCAGTGGCACAGTTTTTTGCAAAAGAATGGCTTTCATTCTGCTTAAAGTATCAATTTGTATAGAAGAAATGTTCAGTGAAGGCCATAGTGGCGACTCCCTGTCTATCTTGGGTTTTGGAAACAATACTTGCATACAACAAGTGAAACTGGCTGACACACTAACGAGATAGACTATTCCTGGCATCATTCCACAACAGCTGTGATCATTTAACATAATGTAGCTTCCATTGGAAAGCTGCCTAAAAATTGGATCTATTGTCGCTGCGGGCGAACCTTGCAGGTGGCAAGAAAGGTTATTGGAAGAACCCTCGCAGGCTCCGTGCAAATTAACACCTTGACATAATAGTGTACCGCTTAGTGAGTTTTTACAATTTTTACCACTAAGAAATACCTCCTTTCCCCCACTCCAACACTTGTGTGTATGGTAAATCCCAGGTTGACTTAATGTATTCTTTACCCGACCTTTCATACAGGCCTGCTGATATTTGTTTTAAGCAATACTGAAACTGGAAAATCGTCACTGGTATCGTGATGGTGCCATGTATTATCCATTCAACTGATGGTTTCTCAGAAACGGTCTATGGTAATCTCTCCAGTTTTTCTATGCTTAGCACTGTATAGTCTGCTCCCCTCTGTGCCAACGAGATTTGTTTATCTGTAAGGTTAAATACAGTAAACAATGACGTAGTGTTGATTAGACACCAGGGCACATAGCCAAAATGAAGGTTTTGTATCGTCCAGTTTAACAGCATTATAGAACGTAATTGAGACTGGCCATGTTGTGTTGTAACATTAGCAAGTCCTGTTCCATTATGTCAATGGCAGAGGATACAATGCTGTCCAAAGAATACATTCTGGACGACAGAGTTGTTAACCCATTGTCAACTACAGAGAGTACTTTCTCTAAATTAATACGATCAATTTCTCATATTTTTTCAGCTGTTTCCATTTGCGTGACTTTCCATGCTTCATTGTATGCAGCGTATATACCGGCGTATATGAAACTTTTATGACGTGGATTATGAGGTCCCTGTAAGAATTCTCGTAAATCAACGCCATCTTTAAGCAAAGATAAGTGTTGTTTTAATTATGGAAGTGTGGATTTCTGCAGCCACTCAAGGCATAGTTTTCCTACACTATAAGTTGTTATTATCCCTGGATGTTGTCTTTGGATATATCTTGGCTCTGGCTGAGTTACTGTAAACGCTTGTGTCTTGTTCAGGAATCTATCTTGACAGATATTCGTGTCTGTGGGCCAGATTATCAATTTTTCCCATTCAGGATTTGTTCTGTTTTGTAGTAAAATGTAATGTACGTCTACCTCCTCATCTGAAGTTAAATTACTATCAGGTGTGGGTTTAGGTATGGACGGTTTGTTTAAATCTTTTTTCTTATCCAGGCCAAGACAAGATGTCTGTTGAACACTGTCATTTAGGAACATCATATATTCTGGGATGATTCAGGCTCTTATGTATTTATGATAATTCGACAATGGTGCTCATAATGAATTTATTAATTGAATGTGATTTTAAATGAACTTTTATGGTTATTGTGTTTTAATAACCGAATAAAGAATTTGAATGAATGAATGATTCAGGCTCTGAACAATGCTTCTAAACCCGGCACCTGCCAGTCTTTTGTGCCCCAAACAGTTTTTTCTCAATGTTGTCTTTCCAAAAGTCAAAGCCTAAGGTGGACAATTGAGCAAAAAAGGCCGCAGAATATATTTGTTTAGTATTTGTCAAAATACTTTTCATGCCTGTCTTATTAACATTTTTGAAGTAAAAACTTTCTGGGTTTGTGACATTAAAACCTGTAAAATATGGAAATGTTCCTAAAAATGTTATAGAACATCCTTTTGGAGGTGTTGGACAATGTTCCCATTGATTATAAGTTAAAAGATTTCTAGGGTTTGCAGATTTGTGCAAGTAATGATGACCAAAATGATTAAAGCAATACATTTCTTCATAATTAGATGAACCTTCTAAGTATTCATGTTTTCTAAATTTTGCTGACATTTTTAAGTCTGCCATCATGTTATTAACAGTTTCAAAGTCCTAATCATCAGAAAATGTGCTGGGTGAAACAAAATCACTCAAGGAAACCTGAAATTGGTGTGGAATGTTCAGCAGCTCGACAGGGCCATACATGTCATAATCAGTTCTATCCCATGCTATTCCACCAGGTAGAGGAACCGCTTTGATGTTTACTGATGACAGGTCTCGTTGTTCACGATGGGATGATTTGTGTGGTTTCAGGAGCAAGTTGATGTTCTTACTTGCTGTGT
Source organism: Lissotriton helveticus (assembly GCF_964261635.1). NCBI lineage: Eukaryota > Metazoa > Chordata > Amphibia > Caudata > Salamandridae > Lissotriton > Lissotriton helveticus. Next base: position 64,988,452 of record NC_136060.1, on the reverse strand, counting down.
CCATTTTAATGCGTTTTTCCATCTATCAGCCTTCCCAAACTTAAAACAAGAATGAGCCATAGTAGGAGATAAAATACACCTAATCCAATCCAAAATTCAACCCATGGTGAAACCAGATATGTATTTGCAAGCTCTTGACCATCTTCCGTCAATTGTTCCTTGAAAGTTTTGTTTTTTGGTGCTGTTTCAGGTTTACTGGGATCCTCAGAAAAGGTATTGCAGTTGATGAAATAGCCAGAGGCACTTCTGTCAATAGTTGGTATTGCATCCGGATTTTTTGAAATTGCTGTAGTTGCTTATTCCCTTGACATGTTTGTATAGTCAGATGCTACATCATTGTAGACTGGAGTTTCTTGACGAACTGTTATTTGGGTTTCAAGAGGCACAAGTTCCATGGCTTTGTTGCATAGTCCATCTTTTCTTACTTTAGAATCTTCAAAGGTAATGAGTCTTTCGGTGTGAACCTCTTGGATAGTAGCAAGTCTTGGCCGTCTGCTACATTGTTGGAGCCCACTGGGCCTACTACTTATTATCGCCCATGTGGTGTGGTTTTACCAGGTCAATTGATACAGACCGGTTCTCCTTTTTTCCAGCAAGGGGCGGCAGTAGCACTGTTCTTGATTCGTGGACTGCTACAACTGGTACTGGTTTTCTGTAAGAAGGCTCAAATTCCTTCTTGTCTGCTATTTTTTCTCTGACCAGATCCCCAATCTTTGGAATCCAGACAGGTCTTGCTGAGACAGGTGGTTTTTCTTCAGTGGTCGTTGGCTTTTCGCTGGTGTTGCTTAGACTTCTTGTTTCATTTAAGTCCTGTAAAACAGCCAAACGATCTTTGATATCAAAGCGTTTTTGTTCCACCACTGAAGTATGACGATCGAGGTCTTCAACCAGCATTCTAGTACCAAAAAGGAGTTCATATGGAGTGATTCCACCAAGAGAATTTCTTGGCAGGTTATTAAGACTACGTTGGACATTTATTAGATGTTTGACCCACCCGTCACCCGAACCTAATACCCTAGCTGTTATAGAATGCTTTATATCACGTTTTTTTCTCTTCACAACCGAATTTCCCTCAGGATGGAATGGACTCGAAAATCGCAATGCAACGCCCAAGCTGGCAATGGCCTCCTTGTAAGCCCTAGAGCTAGACGCAGGACCCTGGTCAGAATGTAGCGTACCGATTGCGTATGTGCCGATAAAGACTTGCAAATCTTTTATAACAGTTCAGGCATCAGCCGAGCACTGAGGCCACATCCAAATGAATCTTGTGCATGAATCCACTGTGACCATGATGTATTTATAGTTACCGTCCCTCTGAAGGGGACCACAGTGGTCCAGGTAAACACATGCTAATGGTTTATCTGAAATTAGAAGGGGCGTCTGTGCCGGGCGTTTTACTGTTGAAACGTTCATTTTCTGGCAGATTTCACATTCCAAAACATAGTTTCTGGTCTGTTTCCTCATGCGCGGCCACCAGTATTGCTGTTTTAATAATAAAACTGTGGCAGAAACACCTGCGTGCTCAGAGGCAAGCCCTTCATGGGCTGCTAAAATTAGTCCTAATCTATGTTCCATGTTTGGGATTACTCTATCCCCCACTCCAGGGATTCGAGCAAAAGGAACATTATTTGCATCAGTTATATAGGAGTCCTTGAGTGGAAAGCCTTTTAGTAGTGTTTTACCACTGTCTTTTATTGAAGCAGTGACCGCTTGCATTATTTCGCTGTCTATTTTTGTTTTTGAACGATTGATTGCAGCTAAGGAAGCCGTTTGCACAGCTGCCTTCGCGGCTTCATCAGCCAATGAATTCCCTTCAACATGAACGCCATCACGCTGATGACTCAGGATATGGATCACGTGAGTCTTTTGCAGTTCTTTCTGTAAATGAACTACTTGTTCCCAAAGCATTGTATGCTTGATTGTGCCACCTTTTGCATCTTTAAATCCATTTTGAACCCAGTTCTGCAGATATTCATTGTAAGACTGGACGCAGTAATACGAATCGCACACTATGAGTGTGGGGAATTCGCGTTCGGTATTTTCAAGCGCCATCTTGAAAGCCTGTAGTTCAAGTCACTGAGCTGTACAGTATCTGAGAGATTGAGTTTTTGTGACCATAAGTCTAAATTTACCATCGCGCCAGCGACCTTTAACTGTCGCACACGCATCACTATAAGCTTGTTTACTGCCAATTGCGGGCTGTGCTGATCCGTCTGTATATATTATACAGCCGTAATGTTCTAGAGGTAGAATTTCAGTAGGCAGAGGACATTCTTGTTCGATTTGGAGAAATTCTTGGGTCTTCAAGTAAGGGTCAAAAACGTATTCAACATCTGTCGCAGCAAGAGAATTAACCCATTGTATCCATCTCGGATGTAGAGCTTTTGCATTTGGAATGCTTGCCTTTGTCACTGCCTCTAAGGCAGGTACAGGTATAACGACTTTCATGCGTTTACCCTGTGCAAGTGCTCTCTCCTTTGCTACCGCAGTTTGAACCACTGTCAGAATTTTTTCTGTTGAAGTGAATTTCATTTCAGCTTGTGTGAACAAGTGTGATTTGTAAGCTATTGATACCTTTTCACCTTCATTAAAGGTTAGGTATGTGAATCCGCATCTCCCTGGGATGATTCGGATTACAAGTTTGCGTACATTGTCGCGTGTCTGTAAATGTTTTGTCGTTAACATGTCTGTTTGTACTGAATGCAAAGTTTCTGTGTGTATTTGAGTCCAATTAGTAGGTTTGAAAGTAGGTTTGATTAGTTCGTAGAGAGGTTTAACCCTTTCTGTGTAGTTTAGAATGTAAGTTCTTCCAAAATTCAAAAATCCTAGAATGACCGTAAGTTTTTCAGTGTTTTTGGAGGTTGCAGCAGTGCATATTTTTCTAAAAAGTTTGCTGCCTGGCTTTTGCCTTCACTTGAAAGTTTGTATCCCAAGAATAGGACGTTGAGGTGGGCAATTCTTGATTTTTAAAGTTGAATTTATACCCTTCAGAGGCGAATCCAAGTGTTATGGTGTTCACCCTGGTCAAGTGCCCGTCAAAGTCATAGATAGATGTCATCGACATAAGATAATGCCTCATCATCATATGTTTGTAGTAACTCTTTTACACTGGCTGAAATAATCCAGGACTGTTCTTGAATCCCTGAGGGAGACGACAAAAGAGTCCCTGTGTCCCCGTTATTGAGAAAGCGGTCAAGTACCTGCTATCATGTGCAATGTTTTGACAGAAGAAACCGCTTGAAATATCTAATGTAGTTTTATATTTTTTGCGTACAATGTTATTCATCAGTGCTGCACTGTGTGCATTTTGTACTGCAAAGGTTTTGCAGCAAGAGTTTAAATGTCTGTAATACAAAACTAGACGATATGTGTTGTCTGTTTTGGAAACAGGAAACAAAGGATTGTTCATTGACGAGGTGCATGTTTCAATCACCCCTTGGTATTCAAGTTGATCTAAGATCTCCCTGACCTGGTTTTTAGCTTCTTGCTTTACTGGATACTGCCTCTGAGCAGTAGGTAGATTTTGTAACTGGATTTTATGACGAGGAGAGTCCTCATTCCCTCCCACATGATTTTTATATAATGCTGGAGCCTGGGCCACAGCCCATTTTTTGGCATACGTATCCTTTTTATGAATATTTTATCCTTTAACCCACTCCAGACGTCTATTGGAGTTTTCACGGGATAAAGGGGTCTCTGTGAAAAGCACGGCTGAGTTATTCTAGTATCTAGCGTTAAATTAGTGCCTTACCAAATGTTGGGCGCAATGTAGTGTAGTTCCTATATTCCCAATAGGCTCTGCGCATTGGAATAATATATCCTATAGATGTGACGTAGGACTTAGGTCGACTAGGTCCCTATCAAATATATTAGACTTATTTTTGTGAGTGCCAGCTAGCTCAGAGGTCACTAGAAACTGTCTCGAATTCACAAGAAGGGATTAGTCTCTAACAACCGCATAAACATGACAACTTTGTTTCCCCAAGATAAAACTGATCTTCAGAGTCGTGGAAACAATAGATAGATATTTGACTCAGTCAATCGTGCATGCTTAGTTTCACCAGAAGTGCAGGATAATTAGAAAGACAGGCGTTTTCAATAAAAGTATTTATTGAACAGTCTTCTTTCTCAAGCATAAGAAATGAACTGCTACAATCATAAAACTGGTTGCAAAATATAATGCATACAGTAAAACGAGAAGAATAAAATTATACCTTAGGAGCATTGTATGGTCCCTAGACCATAGATAAATACATACATAAATAACAGAGGCTAAAAGTACTCAACTGGTGCTTCTAAAATACGCCTACCCCGGTGTACCTAACCTAATCTTAGTATGAGGGAAGAAGTAAGTGAGGTGTAGAATAAATAGATTATTCTTTTGCCAAGAATCTGTCCAAGAATTCTTAGGGTCTAATCAGCTCCGTACCTTAATTTGGACAAACGCTCCGACTCCAATGCAGGCCTTACTGTATGGATGAAGGAATAAACTCATCACCCATCCGAGACTGGAAGAATTGATGCAGTGCCTGTTTCACCGCATCAACCCCAGCGCATATGTATTTCCACATATCGCACCTGTGCGCCAAGTTTCCAGCACATCGCCCAGTAGAAAGGACCCACTTTTGGATTTCGCTGCATCGCTTCTCCTCAGAGTAAGACTTCTCCTACGTGCAACAGAACTGATGCCTTCATTCCCCTGGGACTCAAGAATTGACACATCACTGTGTTTTCTGATGCTTCTCTCCTCTGTGGCTGTGTTTTGTCTTAGATTGTGACGCATAAAGGTACATTGTGCTAAAATCACCGCACCGTTCTTTGGACAGACCTGGTCAAACCTTTAAAAAATGATATCTTGAGTTCTCTATGTTGGATTTTTGTTACTGTGCTCTTGTTTGGTTTAGATACAGAGTGTTTCTTTTTCTAAACTGCTTTAGTGTCCATTTGCAGTGTTTTCACTGTGTTACTGTGTGTTTTGTACAAATGATTTATACATTGCAACTGAGATAAGCCTGACTGCTCATGCCAAGCTACCAAGGGGTCAGCAGGGGTTATCTTGGGTGTGTAACTCCCTTACCCTGACTAAAAGGAAGGGTCCCTACTTGGGCAAGGTGCATATCACTGCCAACTAAAGACTCCCATTTCTAACATATACGATTCTGGTAATGTGGCATGTTAATTGTCTGACAGTGAATACATAAACAGTGAATCACGTGTTCAGCTATAGGACAGATTCATGTGTCTGTTACAAGAACCTTAGGTGAAGTTGTTTTCTGTGACTGAACAAGAAAGAAAGGCCCAGCAATGGACTATCTAGACTGCACCTCAGAAAATAATCATTAACAGTAAAATATCCTGTGCATGAATCCTCCAGCGCTTGCCGCCTTTTAGTGCCACAGTTCGACAGATTCCATATTTGTTTTATGCAAGGGGGTGTAGAAGGAAGAGAAGTCCTACCTCATGAATTTTGCAATAAAATCCTTTATTTAAAAATCTTCAATCTTCAAATTTAAAACATATAATCTAGCCATTGCGTTTCATTCCAAAATACTCCTGGAACTTCTTCAGGGCTTTACATTTTATTAAGGCCAATATTCATTAATTACACCAATATTCCAGCATCATTTGCTGGCTGTTAATCGAACTTCCTGGTGCACCCCCTTACATAAAACAACATTCTATGTGATTGTATAGAAGTATTTTTCTCACTGCTGGCTCTGTGGGTATGAAATGAACATAAACAGTAATGAATTATCCAGTCAAGTTTTACAAAGCAAGTCCCAGTGCTTTATTGTTCTTATAAAACAAAGCCTTCTACAAATTGTAAAGGAATTAGCTGTCAATCAATGCAATAACAGGTCACTGTTGAAATATTTTTTCAAGATTGTGTTAAAATACCTATAAGTCCAACTGCAGGTAATTAGTGCTTTACATAAACATTTCTCTCCAATAGACTGTTTTAATCCAATATTAGAAACCTTTAATTTCTTTTCAGATATGTCCCGATAATTACTTCCCCATCACCCAAAGGTCCAAGAGAGACAATATTTAATAATGTTCTTAGATAAAAATACTATGTCTCTTGATTTAACAATATAACTCATTTTGATATCTACTGGATTTGAGTTGCTTTGAACATATAATTACTTCCCATGGACATCATTCCTTTCATAAACAATGCTTCAATTCATAAGGCATACCCTAGCTATAGTCATTAAGTGCTATGAAATATTTGTACCACAGAGTAAATACTCTAGAAATACTTTATTCTTTGGTGATGCACGCCTGAATATAGAATATGCATATTGTTGAGAATGAAAGCTTTCTAGTCTACTCTTTAAGAGAGATCAGGTCCCATTCATGTTCATTGTCACATGACGCGGTAGCATTCTTCAGTCATTTTGACTTACCTACTTGTTTTGTAATCAGCATCACATGCAAATGTGTAAATTACCACTCAGTGCCACTCAATGTGAAGATCATGTTGGTACCCAGTCTCTCCTTTGAAAGAAAACTGTAAAAAAAAAAAATAGAATCATAATTTTGGGGTGACAATTAATATTGAGAAAGACTGCTTTTTGTGATAGATTTGAGATACAAATGTTGAATTAATATGATGGTAGTTAAAAAAGGTTTAATATGATGCACAGAAGTGTGTTGAATAATGTAGTTAAGATGTGCCACATTTTCATGATATCGCCATATTTGTAAATTTGATTGCTGTTCTTATGCTGCTTGTTAGACCTGTCAGCCCTAGGGTGGTCTTCCCCTACATTTTTTCCCTTTTTGCCTCGTTACTGACTGCCATTTTTGTTGGACATAGGACTCTGAGCCCCTTACCGCTGCTGAACAGTGCTGAGGTGCAGGTGCTCTCTCCTAACAACATGGTTGCCACGAGCCACGGCTACTGCGGTGCGGCCACTGTCCTATCTGCGTGCCAGTAGTTGGGATAAGGCTGGGACTTAATGCTACTGTAACTTTTACAGTCCTGCCTCTTGCCACCATAGACAGACACCACAGAGTCCCCAGAGCCTTCTAGAACCTGCCAACCCCCCCCCCCATCCCCCTCCCCTACCCAGGTTGGTGCTAGAACTTGCCACCTTTTCGTAGGGTCACCTGATCTAGGGGTATAAAAGTAAAGGAGGGAAACCTGACAAGTTAGTTACACCACTGGACCTGGGGACCCTCCGCTGGAGTAAAGGCTGCTGAGCTAGGGAGATTGCTACACTAGTGAGGCTGACTGATCCTAGGACCTGCTGCCCCAAGCCAGATGAGTTGCCCTGCCTGCCTGCTGACCTTGCCCTTTGTGAGGGGAACCAGGGACATCAGCTCCAGTGTGCCTGCCCAGGACTGCCAGAACCTCTCCCCCTGCAATTAATACCTGCCATCTATTGCCAGCGCTGAGACTGAGCAGTGCTGTGGACCTCACACCTGAAAGTCCCCAACCAGCGCTGTGACTCCTAAACGCTGTGCTCCTGAGAGTGCTGCTGCTGCTGGGGATCCTATGGTAATGAGCGCTAAGCCAGCGAAGCGCTGCCCTACTAGAAATTGCCCCTGATCTTGAGCGCTAGTGCAGAGAAGCGCTGTGGGCCCAGAACATGAGCGTGCTGCCCTGTGCTATACCAGAGCGCGCCCTGTGCCCCAGATCGCAGCTGCTGCCAGCGCACTGTTTGGAAAGAAAGCGCTGCTGTGAGCCCAGGATCACATCAGCTGGGGGCGAGCGCTGAGGCGAAGGAGAGCCCTGTGGGCAGAAGCGCCGCTGTGCCGGAGTCACCGTCGTGGCTCCTGCGCTGCTAGCTGAAGATGCCGTGGCCAAGATCATCGCCGCGTCCAGGCTCCGCTTGAGGAAGACGCTTTGCCCCTGATCAGCCTCGCAGCCCCCGGAGCTAGAGTGAGGGCCGCTGCAAACACCGCTGAGGCCGCGCCGAGACGAGCAAGCGAAGGAGAGTGTTGCCTGGCAACCGGGGTGCCCGTCGTGTAATGGACCCACCCCCTAGAAGCCACGCTCTGATTGGCTCCCGGGCCCAGAGTTAGACAGGAAGCCCAGAGCCCGTCCAGGACTGGGAGAGAGGAGCTGTGACCCTGCCGGATCGATTCCCCCTGCTGCGGGGAGGCATATAGACTGCCACGAAGCCCTAGCCCCAGGTAATGGCCCCATAAGTAGTGCAGAGTGGGTTCACTGGGGGCACGGCTCTAGATCGAAGAGGAAACACCCGGACGGGGGACTCAGCGCGTGCCGGCCTGTATGCCGCCTTGTCTCAGGACTCCGTGGAAGACTGAACTGGGGAGTTAGGAAGCGCAGTGTTCCCCCGTCAAGGCTGTGATTGAGGTAAAGTGGTACAAAAGGGGGTGGTGATGGACGGAGCATCTGAACCAATCAAACACTCACACCCAGTCAACAGATCTGGGTTTAATCCATCACCGTTCTTTAACCCATTCTGCCACCCCAGTTCAGACATGGCCATATGCAAATCAGTCTGACCCTGTGCCTCATGGGAACAGTCCAGCCCGAACTGCCAAGCCATGCCTTCCCTGGACCGGATTCAAGCTTCCTAGGACCGGTTTCTGGCATTACAGCCGTCTTCAGCCAGGCTTGCTTCAATCCAGTGGCAAAGTGAGCAAGGGACTCACGTCTGAGCATACCCTGCCAACTTATGGCGAACAAAGCTGCCCCTGTGGCCCCTCCCTCTTTGTGTTTCCGCAGCCTCCTGCCAGCTGCTCTCCCTAACCTGACCCCTACTTAATGAGAGCCGATGTGCGGCTGTTCAGCGGGCGTGCCGAAGGCAAACCCGTCTGCGCTTGTCCGTGACCCGACCACAACCAGCACCAGGGACCCTTGTCCTCTGACCCCCCCCCACCACTATGACTCAGCAACCCTCCACGCACTCAACCCTGGAAGAAACATCAACTGTCAGCCGTTGACACCTAACACCAACCAAAGCCGGTTCTCCTGCCAACACTGCTGACACACATTCACCCACACTGCACTTTTTATATTCCAAGATGTAGATCATAAAGCATACTTTTTACATCTGTCCATAACCGACACAATTTTTGGTCGGATCTGGTATAATATTACCAGCAATTTCCACATGATGTTAAACTCCACCTCTGGGGGGGTCTGATGGAAATTGTCCTTCAGTCTTCTGTCAATCAACAGTTACTGTTTTCAACAACTGATCTCGCCCATCCTCCTGTACTGCCTCATAGGAGTTGTGGTAGTCACACATTGTTTGTGGACCTGTTCTGCTCTTTTGTGTTTATGTAACTCCTCAACACCCTCTCGCCCAACGCCACTTTCCTCACAGAGACCTGGAGCACTGCCAGCTCTGCACCTGACATCGCAACCGCCATCCCCGATGGGTGCAAGATCCAGAGGAAAGATCACCTCATCTCTGGAGGAGGACTCGCCATCATACAGAAAAACCTCCTTCTGACTCAAAAACACCAGAGCGAACGAATCTTCGCCCCCCAGGAAACACGTCCATTTCCAGTTCAACCCTAGAAGGACTCTACGCAGAGCTCTTGCCTTCAGACCTCCCAGACCACACGCCCCATTCACGACTACCATCTCAGACCTCATCACACCCCACTCCCTCGCCTTCACAGACTACGCACTGCGTGGAGATCTGAATTTCCACCTCAACAACCTCAGCTTCACCGCCCTCCTGGGCAACCTTGCCAAGATCGGACTCAAGCAGCTTGTCATTGCCACCATCCACAAGGCAGGACACACCCTCCACCCCATTTTCACAGGAGGGAATAACATTTGCTTCGACCACACCATGCAACCCCTCTGGACAGACCACCACTGCGTCCACTTCTCCTTCTCAATACCCACCGCACATAACTCTAAACCACACTCCCCACGCAGATACTGGAGTAAGATCACCAAAAAGCACCTCAACTCCACCCTCAGCCACGCTTCTCCACCCACGACGACCAATGCCAACTCTGCAGCCAACGAACTCCACAAATGGCTCACTGATTGCGCAAACATGCTCACCGCCCTCCAGAACTCCGACAGACAATTCACAATTAAAGCCACCACAGACCTCCAAGAATCCAAAAGCATGTGCCGACTACTTAAGAAAGCTTAGAGGAACAGCAAAAGCTCAGAAGCAGGCACCGCCTACAAGACCATCATGACAGAACACCACTAACTCATCAGGTCCACAAAGAGGAACTTCATCCAGGACAGAATCCTCTCCAACTCACGCAACTCTAAGGAACTCTTCAGCATCATATCAACATTTACCAAACCCCCCAGCGGAACCTTGGATTTTGCTCCCTCCCAGGACCTCTCCAACACACTTAGCTCCTGATTACAAGATCAGGACACTTTATGACAACTTTGATGAACAGAACCAAGGCACCGACACAACACCAGCCACCAGTGACACCACCCAGTCGACCATCACCGCCTGGACCCCTGTCACCACAGAAGACACCGCAAAGATCATGAGAAGCATTCACTCAGGAGCCCCCACCGACACCTGCCCGCTGCATAGCTTCCACAGATCTGCCTCCGCCATAGCACCTGAACTACGACATACAATCAACTGCTCCCTTGAAACAGGCACCTTTCTCGACGGCTGGAAATGTGCAGAAGTCAAACCCCTCCTCAAGAAGCCCTCGGCAGACCCAATGGACCTCCAGAACTACAGACCCATCTCCCTCCTCCCCTATACTGCCAAAGTCACAGAGAAGATCATCAACAGCCAGCTCACGTTGTTCACAGAATCCAACTCAATCCTCTACACCATGCAATCCAGATTGTGTGGCAACCCCAGCACCAAGACCACCCTGTTAGCTGCCACTGAGGACATCTGCACTCTCCTCGGCCAAGGCCACAGGGCAGCACTCATTCTACTGGACTTCTCAGTAGCTTTTGGCACCATCTCCTACCGCACACTAGCCACCAGACTCCACGACGCCAGCATACAGGGAACTGCCCTAGACTGGATCCGCTCCTACTTCGCCGACCGAACTCAAACAACTCCCACAGAGATCAGATGTGGAGTACCCCAAGCATCCTCGCTCAGCATCACGCTCTTCAAAATCTACATGGCCCCCCTTGCAACCATAATCAGAAAGCAAAGACGCAGCATAGTATCCTATGCCGATGACACCCAGCTCATCCTCTCTCTCACCAAAGAAGCCTATATTACCAGATGTAACTTCCAGGAAGAAATGAAGGATTTCACATCCAGGATAAGAAGCAGCTGCCTGAATCTCAACTCAGAGAATACAGAAATCCTCATCCTTGGATCCACCCCTTCTGCGTGTCACAACACCTGGAGGCCCCCCACCCTCAGCAACCCTCCCACACGCAGGGACCATGCCCGCAACTTCGGCATCATACTCAACTCCTCCCTCACCAAACTGATAGGTCAACGCTGTATTGTGTCCACGTGCTTCAACACCCTCCGCATACTTTGCAAGACCTTCAAGTGGAGCTCCCACAAATCAAGAAAGACCGACACCCATGCACTAATAACCAACAGACTGGACTACGGGAATGCCCTCTACGCCGGAATCAACAAATCTCGACTTCACAAACTCCAGACCATCCAAAACTCCCCAGCAAGACTCGCCCTCAGCACCCCACTACAAGACCACATCACCCAGCACCTACAAGACCTCCACTGGATCCCCGCTGAAAAAAGAGCCACCTTGAAGCTGTTCACACATGCCTTCAAATCCCTCCACAACACCGGACCCCAATACCTTAATGAAAGGATCTCCTTCCAAAATGGGAGGAAGAGCCTACTCCTACATCGTGGCTAAGACCTGGAACGTACTTCCCCTCAGCATCAGATGAACCCCCACACTGCAAGCATTCAGGAAGAGCCTCAGGACCTGGCTTTTCGGATAACTCGGAGCTGCCCAATATCCCCCCGCTCAGCATCTTGAGACCCTCACGGGTGAGTAGTGCCCTTCACAAATCCTGGATTGATTGGCTCTGCGCAGTCTATTGGTGCAATTCTTAACACAAGTTTTCATGTCATAGACTGATCTGTACATTTGCAGAGGGAAGTAATTCATTTACTCTTCTGTTTGCTTTAATCGAAGTGTGACAAAAAGTTTCCTTTTAACCTGAGCTGTAAATGCTGAGCAAATTGAAATCCATGCTTCGGATTAGTGGCCATGTTTGGATTCGAGTGTTGATTACCCAAATTACAGGAAATCCATCCCGCTCATCCCGCCCTGACTGCTCTCTATGTTCCCCTCAATCACTGTCACGAATATCATTTTCACTCATTACAAGCACAGCACGAAAATCTTACATTAAATTACAGATATAAATGGCAACCAATTGTCATTAACAAATATCTCATTAAAAATTATACCCTTGCTATTCAGGCCATACATTGTAATTTATCAATGTTGTTGTTCCCATGCTTTACTGAGTGCTCAGTAATGTTAATTTAGGAGAAGAAAATAAAAGAAGTGCAATACACAAGCCTCTCTCTTGGTAGTAAGTTTTAAATTCCTGTTGTTATCTCAAAATTCTTTTCATGGTGTGTGCCAAGCTATTGCACCTGCAGGTAATAGTGCATCCTTGATATGCGGCTGAAATGCTCATCGTGTACTTTGGAAGATAATACAACGCTACAAAATAAATACCAAACATGATTTTTTCCCATTTATCCTGGCTATGTAGAACCTTGATTTTTATGTTATAATTTATTAAACAGATAAATCAGATGACCCCACATAAGCTTTCAATGGGCACTAGTGGGAAAATCTTAAACATTGCGATTGAAATATGGTGGAAAGTTTCCAATGTCAACTTAAAAACATAAACCCACACATGGAAAACAATGGCATTGATGACAAGCAGGGCCGGACTGGCCATAGCAGGCACCGGGCAATTCCCCCGGTGCGCTACACAGGTCGGGGTCGGTTTTGGGCCCCTTGGGGCCGTTTTTGTTACAGGGCCGTTTTTCCAACATAGCTGCAAAATCGGCCCTGTACCAAAATCGGCCGAAAACCGACAAAGAGCTCAGGGGCACCTCCAACCCCCCTCTCCCCCAAGTGGGGTGGGGGGGGGGGGGACGAGCTGCGAGCACTTTGCCAGGCCGGTTGTGGTTCTCAGTCCGGCCACGATGACAAGTTACAGTAAATGCTTGGTAATAAAATTCAGTGATTTTGGAAACACTGTGTTATACTAATGAGAAAATGGTGAAATAAGGATCTCAGTTTCAAGTGTTATAGAAGGGAGATCCTATGATGTAATAATTGGAGAAATGGTTGTGACCTCTTTAACATTATAGCTCGCGTAGATTCCTCTTTCCTCTGTCTCAGCCTACAGTCATATGACCGAAAACTTGAACCACACAAGACAATGAAACTATTTCGGAGCATTTATATATAAACTGAGGACGTCGGTGTGTGCACGTTTGATTGACACAACGAGAAGTAATATGTTGACATCATATTATTTGTCTAAGGCTTTAAAATATTCATAAGCATTCTCTTTCCAAAGATACAGACATCAAAAACAGCTTTGACAATTTTTTGTTCAATTCAAATGTTTTGAATAATGCTAAAGCAGTGATTTCTCTTTCCAGTGAAGACAATCCTTGATCGTTGTGTTAATAATCCCGGGCCCCTGATATACCTCTGTAAAAAAAATGTTGTCCCACGATTTTCATTTTTGATTTGTGTTTTTGGATCATTAAAGAATTAATTTAGCTTGGGTAGACCTTGTTGATCCAGGCCAAATTTTTCTGGATTACATGTTTAAAAATGGTTGATGTGTTTCAGTGATTTCAGGAACCATGTGACCTATATACTTCCATATGGTGTCAAAACATAGGTTTTGGGAGTTAAGTAGTCTTATAGAGACAGAAAATAACTCCTCAGAGCAATCCTGCCATTTTCAAAAACAGCAGCTATATTAGAAGAACAAGAGACATATATAGAAATTAAACAAATAATAATAGTGTTAATCCCTTTATGTATACACCAAACAATGTTTATGATCTGAATATGGAAAATAAATAATGTTTGTCACTCCTGTTTTAGACAATTTTTCATAGTTCATTTTGTTTACTTCTTCTAGCAATAACTCATGGTACATTTGCAGAATGTTGCACATTTGAGAAGAGCATATCGACAGGGAGATCTTTTTCTATCACAGATTTCGCAAGTACATGTACGTCTAAGTACTATGGGAAGAGCCTTTTGAAATTTTGTTGGTTTTAGCACTCACCAATATGTTCCCAACCAATTTCTCATAGATCTTTCTTGACATATTGATGATACAAAATATTTACACATATTCTGATCAAGTAGAGCACTCATTTAATGTGTCCACGCACAGAATATGATGTAGATGGAAGGTCCATTAGCAGGACTGATCTCTTGATCTCTCTGTACCATAGATCGTCAAATGTGTGACAATCAGAACTTTTTTTCCACACATGCATAAGATATTTAAACATCTGTGACACCATCCACCCTAGCTGACTGCACCAGTGCATTGCCTGTGGGGAGGTGCGGAGAATGAGCCGTCCCTTGCCACCATCACCAAGCCGGAGATGAGGGGGAACTGGCGGGGACCTTCCTGCTTGCCATGATCCGGGCCCTGCTCCCTGGAGGCGGCACGGACGGGATCTGCCGCCGGAGGTCAGACGAAGGACTTGCTGTGAGGATCCGACAACTGCAGAACGAGGAGGCAGCTTTGAGCTGGGGTCCCGTGTGGCTGACAATGCGCTGCTTCCTGCATTACCAGTCTGACCGTAGGGCCGGGACAGAGCCTGGATCTTGGATGAGGACCGCCTGTGTGCGGCCTCGTCAGAAGTGGAAGAAGGGGTTGGTGCAGCCTGAAACCTGGCGGGAGTGCTCCGACCCCAGGAGCCAGCGGAAACAGCTGCAGGCACAGTGGCTATGTTCGAGACCTGAGATAGCCTTGGTCTTGCAGATTGTACAGAGGGATGGTGGCTGCCCTGTAGTGAGAAGACCAGCGCTTCACCTGGGCCCACCGCAGTGAATATAAAGAAAGCAGAAGATGAGGAGAGGAGAGTGGAACTGTGTGTGCCTGTGGGAGGGTCTCAACTACTTGCATGATAAGAGCTGGACTGTTGGTGTTGCCGCCGGGTTCCATGCGGAGCAGGTGATAGAGGCAGAGACCTGTTGGCGTTCCGTGGGGGTTGGGCTTGTACAGCTGTGGATCTGATCCTGGTCATCCTTTAAGAGTCGCCCAGAGTAACCAATTACCCATTAGCATCTACGGAGGGGGCAAGGCTCTTGTATTATTCCTGCTGGGGTGTGCGTGCTACACCGGAGCCCGCAGAAGATGGCGGGGAATCTCTGGACAATTCTAGACTGTAATCTATAATTTCTACCACCTGGGACACATCTGTCCTTCATCAACAAAAACAACACGTGGCTGTGAGGGTGGATATCTCAAGAATATCTGTTGAAGGCGCCGTACCTTATAACAGCTGACTATAATTATATAATAGCAAGGCACAGAGAACTACTCACTGGTAGCAGGTAGCAGAGATATCAGGGTTCAGCGGTGGCCCGAGGAGTGTGAGTGTACTATTGGCTGGACATTGTGCTGTTTGAGGTGGGCCTGTGCCATGCTGGGCCTTGTCTCCAAGCCTTTTTAGCTACGCTGAGGGGATATTGAGCTCGCGCTCACTGCTACTGGAGTTTCCTTTACAGAGTTCCTCACAATTCCACACACAATCATGGTAAAGCACAATGCAAAGTAACCCAAACGAAGTTTTGAAAGCAAAAGGCAAACCAGGCTGATGGATTCTGAATTAGAAGGAAACACGGACCGGCCGCTGGGGTAATAATCCGATGACCAGGGAGAGGACGTCAGATCACTGCTCTTGGAAATGCGCTCAAGCTTGAAAATCATTGACACTAAGCTTGATGTACTCACCTTACAACTGGATCAAGTAAAAAAGCAGGTAGATATGCACAAGCTTCTTCTGGACCAGCTAGAGAATCGCAGCACTGACCAGCATGAGTTCCAGATTGAGACGAAAGAGAAGTTACTGCAAATGGATAAAGTTCTCAACGTCATCAGGACTTGGAGGCCAGGTCTCGCTGCAACAATCTAGGGATTACGGGGATTCCCGAGATTACAGACATCTCCAAAATGGAAACCTATGTCCACAAGCTTTTGCGTGAACTGTTCAACCCTGGTCTATCTGCGGTCATCGATGTCCAGAGGGCCCACTGTGCGCTAGGTCCAAGCCACCACTTGGAGCTACACCCAGGCCTATCCCCGCTCGGATACTAAATTATCAAGATTGCAATGCCATTATAAGACTTGCCAGAGATCAGGGAACTATCTATTACAAAGGGAACAACATATTGTTCTATCCAGACTTCACAACGGCGGTGCAAGCGGCCAGCAGAGAGTTTCTACCCACAAAACGCATCCTTCTCCAAGCCAAGATTCCCTATGCCCTATTATACCAAACTAAGCTGAAGGTGACTTACGATGGCACAGTGCTCTATTTAATATACGCCAAATCGGCCTTGAAGTTCACCAAACACATAGTAGGGAAGATGTGCAGCGGGAAATCTGTGAATGGAAATAACTTGGAGGCTGGGCTTAGTGACAATTATTGATTCCCAACAACTAGGTGGTCATGCTTCTGCCGCGCTCACCAATAATCTCAATCTCTAGGCTGCAGTAAGTACGTGGGCTGCAGGCACTCATTTGACTGGTTTGCAGATAACATTTGTCTGTGTGTAAACATTGATTACTGGCTCTCCCATAACAGCCTCGGCCACAACGTCCTCAGGCAGGGTAGAATGCCAGCGACCCCACAGTCCCCCAATGAGAGCTCCCAAATTACATTTCGGTTCTTTCACAGAAGCAAATGTGTAGTTTGTTTGCTAGTGTGGGTAATTGCACACAACCTGTTTGGGGGGTTGGTGTGGTTGGGGAAGGGAAGTTTTGTAGTTTCAGTCAGGTTGGCACTGCAGTGCCGCGGGCAAGTTAGGAATGCTCGTGGTACACACAAGACGCACACGTGGGTCCCACAGAGGGATAGAGGCATGACTAACTTCATCACGAATTGGGTGGCGATTACGGGGGGGGCACTTTAAACACTCATCACCAGGTATCTATTAGAACGCAACCTAGACTACTATGACATCTTTCAATCTATTAACTTCAAACGTCCGCGGTCCGAACAACCACAGAAAAATCAGACTGGTTCATACCTACCCATATAGATATATGTTTCTTACAGGAAATACACTTAAATAGCACCTCCCTTACTAGACTGCAACACAGATGCTGGGGACACATATACTCTTCCGTCTACTCCAATTATGCATGAGGGGTGGTCATCCTACTATGGCAGGGACTGGACTGAAAGATGTCTGAATCTCACATAGATCCAGACGGTCGCTACATGATTTTGCTTGGGGTGCTTGCCGGGGTGGAGATAACTCTCGCTGCTGTATATGGGCTAAATACGGACAGCCCAGAGTTCTTCCAGACAATGTGGGCCAAGATTCAATCTATGGGGTGTGACACCATAATATGGGGGGAGATTTCAACATAGGGCTATATGATGCTATCACCACCCTAAATGCTATTATTTCTGACAGTAATATCACTGACATCTGGAGGAGGTGAAACCCGAGAATGGCGCAGGGCATCTGTATCTCTGTCTATCACAGTGCCTAGTCGAAATTAGATTTTTGGCTAGTACCGCTAGACGTAGAAATGTGGGCACTAGATGTTGCTCATCTTCCCAGAACACTTTCAGACCACGCTCCATGTCTCTTGCGATTGCTATTGCCTAACACACCCCACAGAATGTTCATTTGGACACTTCCCACCACCACTGTAGTGGGCAGATGGCCCAGTGAAATATTTGAGGATCTGGCTAATTAGGGATGAACAGGAAATTTGGAACATGAACTTTGGGTGTGCTATGACGTGGCTGGGGGGGAAAGTGAAAGCATGGGCTAAGCTGCCACTTTCCCTTTTAAGGAGGATTACGATAACCAAGATAGTGGTTATACCCAAATTCCTGTATTTATTTGTAAATATCCTAGTTCTCCTCACTCAGGCGCACTTTATTAATATCCTTGGTGTGGGCGGGGAAGCAAGCGCGGATATCATGGCAACATCTGACACTACTGTTAACTCAGGGTGGGATGGGCACCCCTGACATACCATTATACGCTTAATGTGCCTAGGCCCTATTCTTGAATCACTGGGTGCACCCCACACCATTTCAGCCACACACGGCGGTCAAGCTGGATGTGACGGCTCTGGTTCCCTTACAGGTGGCACTCTATCAATCCTATAAATGTCCAAGCGATGGGATCGACACGGTCAAGACCATGCGCTGGGCGTGGGACCGGCTGCTTAACAGAGCCCAGCTGCAAATACTGTATGCTCCTTCTAGCCCTCTAGCGCACAATCCCATGATACCAGCAAAGGGTGAGGGAGCAATTCAGTTGGTAGCAAAGTCTTTAGGACTCCGCACATTTGCAGATCTTTGTCCTGAGGACGTCTTTAGATCCCCGCCGATGACACCGGAACAATTTCTATATTACAAACTTCAGGCGACATGCAGGCAGATACATGCCACCTTCCCGACACCCCCGCCGACCCTGATGATGCTTGAAAATGTACTTCAGCCTTCCTCCCCACGCAGGCTCATAACTCACCTCACCATAGCAATATGTGGAACACTGGCCCTTTGTTAAGGCCGAAGTCCCTCCAGAACTGAAACTCGGAGCTGACTACTCAGGTCACAGAGAAACAGTGGGTATTCTGTTGCAATCAACTCCCTGCGCTATTCTACCATTACAAATTGAGGTTAATCCATTTTAAATTGTTGCAGGGATTATGCACAGACACAGAACTATGCGCAGGAAACCAGGACCTCGGTGTGTAGTGGTGTACCCAAAAACCCACCTCGGTGCCCAGAAGCCCAATGCGACTAGCTATAGTGTCTCATTCATTCTTCGTACTAGAGGGAAGCTACCAATGATTAGGCATCCTAGAACATGTTAATCCATTATTCTCAGGAATCGGGAGAACAACACTCTTTTGTTCAAACGCTCATACTTGTCCACAATGTAAGTAAACAGAGACACTGTATAGTTTAAAATGTTTATGTTAACTAACATGCTCTATAATGCAGTACACAAACAAATACTAGCAGCAAAATGCATAAGAACAATATAATCAGCATGGTTACAATTCCATAAAGCACAAAAGGTGAAACCACATTATAATGACAGTGGAAACGGGGCTACAGCGCCTTACCACCCTCCCTGTGCACTAAGCTTGTTTATTATAATTATAGAAGACCTCTGGGCTTTGGCAGGGGGACCCCATACCTCCAAGTCTAGATGCTAGGAATCACATCTCAGGACAAGCACAGCTCTTCTTCATTGGAATGAATCTCTCCAAGTGCCTTTTCACGCAAGCAATTCCATATTAAAAGCACCTGACTTTCAGGAGTGCAGCTGTGTTCTCCGGTGTGTCTATGGGCGCGGGGCTGACCAAAGTGATTGAACAGCATACATTGTTTTTCTACCTTGAACACGCTGTGCAGATGAGGAACACAGTGTACAGCCAAATGTGTGAAAGGCAGACAGTTCTCATGCAAAAATGCACCAGCAGTCTATCCACAAGAATAATTCCATATTGTATTGCATGCAAAAGCAGCAAAATGGCTGCCAAGCATATACTAACTAATGCTAATTTAGCAATTTCTGCAGTTAATCCCATCACCTCACTACAAAATACATCCATCGCTTTTACAGAGCCCCAGCTCAGTTATATTGCATGGGACTCAGAGAGGATGATTGCTGCTGGTGATGCGGCTACACACCAGCTACCTTCATGCACATGGCATGGAGCAGCCCACCTCTTGCAGCTTACTGGTCTCATATCTTCAGTAAAATAGATGACATAAAAGGCACCTCTCCTTAGCCCGTGCCGCTTATCAGCCTACTGAGTTATGTGAAAGACATGGAGGCAGCAAGGAAAAAGCTATATTGCAACTTGTTGCTGCTGGTCAAGTATAGGGTAGATATGTTCTGGGGGAGGAAGAGTGCTCCCACAGCGGAAGATGTTGCATTCAGCCATACACAACTGACAACCTTCTGGGAGCTGGTGCCATCTTCGTCTAGACCGAAGGACATTTGGGCTCAGTTTCTTGACCGGGCTTGCTCACAATAAAGGGTTGGGAGTTTAGGGTTTGGCTATATAAGGTTACACTGTGATATGCAAGTTCCTGGTGTGTTAACTATAAACTGTAGGATAGCTGGTCTGGTGTTCCCCCCATACTGTGACGGGCTAGCTAACTATACACGCTGGGACCCGCCTGGCTCTGCGTCTCATGTAACGCCTCATATATCATAATATACTATGGGTGTATTATATGTATGTGTTACTGCTAATTATTTGTGTAACACAAGTGACGTCGAACTACCTCTCTGACTGAGTTGCTGTAACCTTTGTTGTTTTTGAAATGCTATTAACTAAAACAAAAAAACAAAACAAAAAGGAACTTCACTTGTTCAGCAGTTAAAACCCAAGCTTTGGTCCAAATTTGCTCATAGTGTCATAGGAATGTGTGCCTTGATACAACCATTGGGCATCTCTGGGTCAAGTTTCTTGTGCAGAAGCAGGATTAAGTGTATTTTCTGGTCTGTTAAATAACACATCCATAACTGACAATGCTTGACTTATTAACATTGCAACAAATCTAAGCAGCACAATAATACGATACGTGTCATTTGACAGTACAATCACTCAATTGGAACCATTTTGAACAGCCCACTGAACAAGTGGCACAACACAAAGGTCAGCTTCCTTCAATTTGCTGTTACGTGCTTGAGCAATATGGTGGGTACATTTTGAATATATATCTCTGTAGGCACCAACTCCTCATTGACAATCATTTCCCTCACAATAATTTGAAATTTACTTTTCACTGTAGCATCAGCAATGCTTTGGTGAGTTAACATTTCCAAGTTCATTTTGTTCGATGCTGATGACCAGAATATATCAAGTTGCATGGTATAGGTGTCAAATCTTTGGTGCAGGCAAGGTCAATTGTTCCACTTGTAGACATTTATTTGATTCTTTTAAATTCTTTGACAGATAGTTGAAGATAACTGTCAAAGACAATGTGCAGTTCTTGCAAGGTGCACACTGAATGTAGAACAGTCTGATTGTCCTCTCCGAAGTTTTGCATGGATGAAATGTTGACCATTTGCAATTGTGACATATAGTCGACAACAACAGCAGTTTTCAATGAGGACACCTTTTTCGAATTGAAATGATTCAGATGAATGGTTTTATTTTAGCTTTTGTACGAGTTTGTGCTTCACTGGTTTGGTTGCAGCATCTCCATCGGATAATGCATTTGTTGGAAGAAGATCATGAAACAGAACGTCCTTGATAAATTACCCCTTTTCTTTTGCTGCGTCCATCTTTCTATATGTGCCTGCAAAAGTAGATTTTTTTGTAACCTGTTTCATAGTGCCTGTTTGGAAGAAACTCCTACTATGCCAATGAATGTGTGTAAGTTTATCTTCAGTGATTGATTGTGTAAAACAACTTTTTCTATTTTGGTACAAAGCTCTCCTGCTTCAGTTCAGTGTATAGTTTAGATCCATGTTCCAGGACATCCAGTAGATGTGTCTTTATAATATTATCCACAAATTGTTTGGTCACATAGCTGTGTAGTCGCACAGGCTCAGTTAATACTTTTGAATGAAATTAAGAAGGCTGTCAACATGTTTATTAAAATGTTTCCCTCTCTTTCCAGTTTCACGATGGTCCATTCAGTTTGAATTTGTCACCTCTTTGAAAACAATGCAAATAGAAAGGACTTCATGGTAAACTATCTGCCATTTGCACCATATTCACTTTTACGTGTCTGACCAACAATTCCCTTGGAGTTTTTCTGTGATCTCTGGATCAACTGATCCAGTTTCATACCTGGAGCCATAGCATTGAACCTTGTGTCTCTGTCTTTCACCACAAATATCTTTGGATGAATTTTCTGTAGCGGTGTGGTTTTTCTACCTCTAGCTTCTTCACTCTTTCTAAATACCAGGACCCCTATCTCATTTAGTTTATGCAATAATGTTTGCAAAACATAGAAATCAGTAGCTCCACAGTCTTCACATGCAGCTCCCAATCACCTTCCCGATCAGCATGTACCAAGTATTTCACTAGAGCTATTGTGTAAAACATTTCCCCAGTTGTTGCAAAGTTCAGATTTTTCTTCACATTCTGTGACAAACTCTACAAATTTGTTTTTCAAGTTTTCTGAGTTTGAACTGAGTGTATTGAACATATAATGTATTTTGAATGAAGTGCACCCTGTGCCCTGATAAGATATGCAAAACCTAATTTGCCATTCTTGTTAGAAAAAGCATTCCAACACAATGTTTCCATAGCCTCAGATATCATGAGTATACCTTGTAACAAAGAAACATAATGAGTTCCGTTTAATACTGACTGGATAGTTTTGCTTCTAAAGATTCCAGCCTCATTAAATGCATTGTCTATGCCACATCCTCTGAGATAATGTCCTGCGCACCGCAAGGCAACTTTTGTCATGTGGAAAAAAAACATCATTGGATAAAGATCAATAAATTCTACTGGATTGCTCATACAAATGTCAGCTACAATAGGGAAAACACCCACATTGCAGAAAATCGCCAAATTTGGTGTAATGCTGTTCAACAGCTCGGGCTGTAGCGGTGTCTTACATTTCAAAAATTAACATTGGGAAAAAGAGTTTTAAGATCCCCACTTTTTCTCAGCCCCCGCCTGATGGATCACCACAAAATTTCCAAGACAGCAGCTCAGCAGCTGAAGTGACTGGCAAAATAGCTTTACAAATTTTGTGAGGATTCATCAAACAAAGCCAAAGTGATTGGCAAATGAAAAAACGCTCCTCCTATGGATACTGCATCCTAACTATAACTACCTACTGGCGACTGACATAAATATATCAGTCCTTTCCGTTACCTCCAGGATATCTCCAAACCCTGATACGGACCACTCTATAGGTGCTTCAAAATCGATTTATTTCATCATCGTCATTACCCGTACGGCTTGTTCTCATGACATGGCAAACTAGTTTCGGCTTTACTTTAAAGTGCCAAGTGCAGATTGTGGTGTCCCACAAGAGTATGGCAGCCATAGACATAAAGAGTTATTGCCGGATAACACTGTTTTTAATAAAATCTGTAAAATTGATCACATTACAAATTAATAACACTTATCCAAAATTCTTCTACAATTGAGACAGGGCATGAAGTGATTATAAAAATAATTAATTATTGTGAATTGTTTGAAACAACCACATTACACAATGTGGTTTTGTCACATAGATCTGTCTAAATTATCTTACATGTATTGTTCTGAGTAAATTACATATTACAATTCTCGTAAATTCACATTTGTTAGTTTCATGTATAATACATGTGCATGTCATATTACTAGTGACATCCCTGGTCTAGTCTCGGTTGCCAGTCTATTTAAAGTGCTCTATTGTAGTAAATAAAGTGCTCAGCGTGTTGAAAGTGAAAAAAGTGCCGGTTGCTAGTGTCTCATGTTTACATAGGTGTCGATTCCGATCCGGTAAAATGCGCTCCGAATCGTCGTACGGGGCATTTTTTCCCCGTACGAATCGTATCCGTAGACGTCCCGTACGTACGATGAAGTACGATCCGTACTAGGTGCCGAACTCCGTACGAGTCGTACAGGACTCCGTACGACTCAAATCTCCGTACGAATCTCACTCGGAACCCGCTGTACGCGACATCGCGGCTAGTTTTTACGACCCAGCAAGTACGATTCGTATCGGGTACGCACCGTACGACCCTTTTCCTACGGGAGCTGAAAACAGTCGTAAACGCACCGTTCGCGCCGAAACAGGTACGGAACGCCCCCCCCGGGTACGGGACGTACCCCCCATGATCGCAGGGGTACGCGCCGTACCCCTGCGATCATGCGGGGTAGGTGCCGTACACCCAGCGTACATGGGGTACGCGCCGTACCCCATGTACGGTGGGTGTACGGCACGTACCCCATGTACGCTGGGTGTACGGCACGTACCCCGCATGATCACAGGGGTACGGCGCGTACCCCTGCGATCATGGGGGGTACGCACCGTACAGTGTGTAGGTGATCATGCGCTTTTCCGTACGAATCGACGTGTACCGTACGAATCGCGTCCAGGTCGGCCGATCGGGATCGGAATCGTCCGGTCGTACGGCGTCCATACGAGTCGTACGGAAACGGCTCCGGATACGAATCGTACGGACGGGGATTTTACCGGATCGGAATCGACCCCATAGTCTCCATTATTCTTATCTTACTCACACTCTATTGGCGGGGTGAAATTTTCCTTTTCTGTTTCATATATTTCATGAACAAATGTGCAAGGGTGGAGATGCAGGATGAAATGCATAATCTTCATTTTTTAACCAATTACGGTTTGAATACCGACTAGGGTTCTCTAGTTTGGTTTGTGTTAACATCTCATTACTATGGGTTTTTGGATTGAATGTGCACATTTCTGCTAATAAATACAATGGTCTCCAATATGTCCACATTACATTAAATACAATATAAATTAATTAAAATTGTAGAACTTTTAAACATACTAATATTAGATATAATCATAAATATTATAAAATCCATTTAAGATACTTTTTATAGACAGGTCTATAAGTCCTCTGTTGTGTTTAATGGTATGCAGACATGATATTGAAGTTTAGATGCCATTATATCGATGTTTAAATATCGATGTGACAGAATATCGACCATCAAGAATATCGTCAACCAGAATATCCAAATGCAGGTAAGAAATATCTTTTTCATTAATTTCGTGATTAGCAATATCGTCAGTCAAAATATCGTAGTTAATAATATGGAATATTTTTGGGTGTTTTGTATGTTCGAATATGTGCATTTTTTACAAGTAATTCATTTTATGTTAATTAATTTTTTGCATATTTTATTTCCATGGTGGATTTTGGGTTTATAGGGGAATAGGGTGGGAAGTAATTTAATTTTAATATATTTAATAATAAAAAAATTATAAACATAAATATCGCGTTTTAGTTTTGTAGCAGGTTGTGGGTTTATAGGGGAATAGGATGGGAAGTAAATTATTTAAAATTAATTAATTGATAATTGTATTAATTAATATTTATGCAATTATTTTTTATATTGTTAATTGTGTTCACATTTTCATTATTTAGTTATTAATTTGATATTAATTCTTAATAATTAGTAAATAATTGGTATATATGTTAATTATGTAATTTTTTGAGGAGAGGGTTGTTTATAGGGAACTAGGGTGGGAAGTAATTTAATTATACTTCATTATTAATAATTGTAATATTTAATATTTATGTAATTCATATTTGATATTGTTAATTGTGTTAACATTTTTTATTAATTCATTATTAATTGGATAATAATTATTAATAATTAATTAGTTAATATGTTAATTGAGTACATTTTTATGAATTGGTTGTGGGTTGATAGGGTAGTAAGGTGGGAAGTAATTTATTTATATTAACATTTGAAATATTTTCTTATTTAAATATTTATTTAAAGTTATTTTATGGTGTTAATTGTGTAAAGTAATTTATTTTTAATTGTTTTGAATTTGCTTGTTAACTGTTATTAGTTAATCAATTAATTGATTAATAATTTTGTTAATTGTTTAATAATTTACAATATTGGTGGTGACATTTATAGGGGAATTTAGTGGAAGGTAAATTATTTTTGAAAAATTAATTATTTGATAATTAATGTTAATTATTTTGTGGAGTGGGAATACTAAATTATTCCCCTTTGCTATCCAACAATTTCCCTACTGTTACACTTTGTGGAGTGGACATAGTAATTTTTACTGTTGCACTCTCTGGAGTGGGAATAGTACATTTTACATATCCGCTATCCAACACTTTCCCCACTGTTGCACTTACTGGAGTGGGAATAGTAATTTTTACCCACCAGCTATTCAAAACTTTCCCTACTGTTGCACTCACTGGGGTGGGAATAGTAAATTATTCCCCTCCGCTATCCAACACTTTCCCTACTGTTAGACATGGTGGAGTGGGAATAATAAATTATTCTCACCCTCTTTCCAACAATTTCCCTACTGTTGCACTCGCTGGAGTGGGAATAGCAATTTTTACCCACCCACTATCGAAAACTTTCCCTACTGTTGCACTCACTGGACTGGGCATATTCCTTTTTACCCACCCGCTATCCAACACTTTCCCTACGGTTGTATTCGCTGGAGTGTGAATAGTAAATTATTCCACTCCGCTATCCAACACTTTCCCTGCTGCTGCACTCGCTGGAGTGGGAACGGTAATTTTATCCCCTACGCCATCCAACATTTCCCTATTTTTATATTTAATGTAGTGTAAAATATATTTTTTAAATAAATAATAATTTTAATATTTTAATGTATTTTATGTATATATATATATATATATATATATATATTAGAACAAAGTTTGATCCCAGAGGAAAAAACGGTTGGTCACACCTGGAAGCCTCGTTTCAATAGCTTTTATTGAGTTTAAAACAAGCAGCTTGTGGCTTATGTCCGACATGTTTCGTTCCGCCTGGAACTTTTTCAAGGTAAGCCTGGCTCATGCGTCACCCCACAGTCCGATGTTTAGTGTCATTTTGTTTGCCTCCAATGGCATTCATTTATGGAATCACTTCCTGTTAAAATGCATTATGGGACTTGTGGTCGTGCTCTGCTTCCAGACCTTTTAATACACAGTCCGAATTCTATTAAAGGACGTTTTGTTTTGTTCCGTGTCTCCCTCAGTGTTGTTGTTCCCAATTAGTTGTTTTCTGACACTAGAGGTCGGACGGTGATTCAAAGAGCCTGTTGATTATTTAAAAACCCTCCAGTGGGTCGAGCGCTGCGCTGCTGTTCTTGCGGTGTTTGCTTCAAAGTGCCTCAGTTAGATGACGGGTTTCCGCGGGTCAGCCTGCATAGAGACTGGCACCAAACCAATGCCGAGATCCAGTCCTCGGTGGCACCCATCTCCCTTTATTTCGGTTTTCCCGATCACAGCAAGACGGTTCAGGCGGGAGATAGCTGGCGCTCTTGTGGCGGTGTGAGACCTTCGGCTGAACCACGCCGATATGTATTAGAACAAAGTTTGATCCCAGAGGAAAAAACGGTTGGTCACACCTGGAAGCCTCGTTTCAATAGCTTTTATTGAGTTTAAAACAAGCAGCTTGTGGCTTATGTCGACATGTTTCGTTCCGCCTGGAACTTTTTCAAGGTAAGCCTGGCTCATGCGTCACCCCACAGTCCGATGTTTAGTGTCATTTTGTTTGCCTCCAATGGCATTCATTTATGGAATCACTTCCTGTTAAAATGCATTATGGGACTTGTGGTCGTGCTCTGCTTCCAGACCTTTTAATACACAGTCCGAATTCTATTAAAGGACGTTTTGTTTTGTTCCGTGTCTCCCTCAGTGTTGTTGTTCCCAATTAGTTGTTTTTTGTCACTAGAGGTCGGACGGTGATTCAAAGAGCCTGTTGATTATTTAAAAACCCTCCAGTGGGTCGAGCGCTGCGCTGCTGTTCTTGCGGTGTTTGCTTCAAAGTGCCTCAGTTAGATGACGGGTTTCCGCGGGTCAGCCTGCATAGAGACTGGCACCAAACCAATGCCGAGATCCAGTCCTCGGTGGCACCCATCTCCCTTTATTTCGGTTTTCCCGATCACAGCAAGACGGTTCAGGCGGGAGATAGCTGGCGCTCTTGTGGCGGTGTGAGACCTTCGGCTGAACCACGCCGATATGTATTAGAACAAAGTTTGATCCCAGAGGAAAAAACGGTTGGTCACACCTGGAAGCCTCGTTTCAATAGCTTTTATTGAGTTTAAAACAAGCAGCTTGTGGCTTATGTCCGACATGTTTCGTTCCGCCTGGAACTTTTTCAAGGTAAGCCTGGCTCATGCGTCACCCCACAGTCCGATGTTTAGTGTCATTTTGTTTGCCTCCAATGGCATTCATTTATGGAATCACTTCCTGTTAAAATGCATTATGGGACTTGTGGTCGTGCTCTGCTTCCAGACCTTTTAATACACAGTCCGAATTCTATTAAAGGACGTTTTGTTTTGTTCCGTGTCTCCCTCAGTGTTGTTGTTCCCAATTAGTTGTTTTCTGACACTAGAGGTCGGACGGTGATTCAAAGAGCCTGTTGATTATTTAAAAACCCTCCAGTGGGTCGAGCGCTGTGCTGCTGTTCTTGCGGTGTTTGCTTCAAAGTGCCTCAGTTAGATGACGGGTTTCCGCGGGTCAGCCTGCATAGAGACTGGCACCAAACCAATGCCGAGATCCAGTCCTCGGTGGCACCCATCTCCCTTTATTTCGGTTTTCCCGATCACAGCAAGACGGTTCAGGCGGGAGATAGCTGGCGCTCTTGTGGCGGTGTGAGACCTTCGGCTGAACGACGCCGATATGTATTAGAACAAAGTTTGATCCCAGAGGAAAAAACGGTTGGTCACACCTGGAAGCCTCGTTTCAATAGCTTTTATTGAGTTTAAAACAAGCAGCTTGTGGCTTATGTCCGACATGTTTCGTTCCGCCTGGAACTTTTTCAAGGTAAGCCTGGCTCATGCGTCACCCCACAGTCCGATGTTTAGTGTCATTTTGTTTGCCTCCAATGGCATTCATTTATGGAATCACTTCCTGTTAAAATGCATTATGGGACTTGTGGTCGTGCTCTGCTTCCAGACCTTTTAATACACAGTCCGAATTCTATTAAAGGACGTTTTGTTTTGTTCCGTGTCTCCCTCAGTGTTGTTGTTCCCAATTAGTTGTTTTCTGACACTAGAGGTCGGACGGTGATTCAAAGAGCCTGTTGATTATTTAAAAACCCTCCAGTGGGTCGAGCGCTGCGCTGCTGTTCTTGCGGTGTTTGCTTCAAAGTGCCTCAGTTAGATGACGGGTTTCCGCGGGTCAGCCTGCATAGAGACTGGCACCAAACCAATGCCGAGATCCAGTCCTCGGTGGCACCCATCTCCCTTTATTTCGGTTTTCCCGATCACAGCAAGACGGTTCAGGCGGGAGATAGCTGGCGCTCTTGTGGCGGTGTGAGACCTTCGGCTGAACCACGCCGATATGTATTAGAACAAAGTTTGATCCCAGAGGAAAAAACGGTTGGTCACACCTGGAAGCCTCGTTTCAATAGCTTTTATTGAGTTTAAAACAAGCAGCTTGTGGCTTATGTCCGACATGTTTCGTTCCGCCTGGAACTTTTTCAAGGTAAGCCTGGCTCATGCGTCACCCCACAGTCCGAAGTTTAGTGTCATATATATATATATGTATTTATAACTTTTCTTATGTTTCTAACATTTTATAATTACATAAAATAAGTAATTATTCATATATTAAGTTATTATATATACACAAAATAATATGTATGTTTAATTTCTTTTACGTTACCTTTATTATTTTTCAGTTTTTAACATTTTAAAATATTACTATGTTTTTATTAATTATATTTATTATTTAATGATGTTTACATTATTTTTAAGACATTTAAAAAATTAATATTTTAAACAACGATATTTTAAGCAATGATATTTTGGTTTAGATATTTTTGTACTTACCATTGTAGAGATAGGCTGTAGATATTCTGTCCATCGATGTTGTAGACTCAATATTCTTCTTCCTCAATATTCTATCCATCGATATTCTGTCAGTGATCCATGTTTAATACCCCGGCTGCTTCAAATCCATTTCCAATATGTAGCGTGTCTCGAGCTTTCTGAGTTTGCTTTCTCTATCACCTCCTCGTCTACGCATCTATGACATAATAGCTAAGTTCCTGGCTATTGGATTTGTGAAATTCCCTAAAATGTTGTGCTACAGGATATGTGCTATCTTGGTTGGATATTGCTTGCATATGTTGGAGCACTCTTTTGTGTAGCTTAGTGCTACCTAAATACTGCAAACCACGAGGGTAGAGCAACACGTAAATGGCATAGTCCATTTTGACCGTCAGTAATGTTGTGAATTTGTGTTCCTTATTACTGAAGGGGGTGCAGTTAGTAGCTTTGTTGATTCCTCGTTGGCGCGCTTCACAAGTTTTACACTTGAAAAAGCCTTTGTGTGTCTGTAACCAACTAGTCCTCTCTATAGTTTCAGGACTAGATTTCACCAGGCTGTCTCGCATAGAAGGTGCCCTGCTGTGGGTAATGAACACCTTCTGTGGTAGCTGGGGTCCTATAAGCGGATCATTCAACACTAATGGCCAATTTTGTTTGTTTATGCCCGCAGGATTTTTCGCTGTTTGCTGTATCCCAAAATTACCCTGAATTCATTAGTGTTTTGGTTTTTCCCCTCTATTATTGTTCCGGGGTGACCCATTGGATTTTCCTGCCTGTCTTTGAGCAGCTCTTCCTTTGTCAGTAACATGGATTTTGATATAGCTTTGTTGATAATTCCCTTGGAGTATCCTCTTTCTAGGAATCTCTCTCTGCTGGCTTCCGGTGCTGTTTCTAAGTCTACAGGGTTGCTACTTATTCGTCTCAGACATAGCATCTCACATACGGTATATGTTTATTGGATGCCTTGGGTGAGAGCTGCTGGCGCGCAGTGTTGAATTACCAGCTGTTTTCTTCCTGTACAGTTTGGTCTCTATCTTATTGTTCATAATGTAAACTTGTGTATCTAAAAAGTTTACTGTGTATTCACTAATGGTGGCAGTAAAGTGTAGGTTGACATTATTTGTATTGATGGCATCGGTAAATTCTGTTGGCCTCCCATACCACAAATAGGCCATCAATAAAATGGAGCCACATCCTGATATTGTTGTGGACAAATTGGCTATACTCTCTCTCTATATATATATCTATGCATGTATATATTTTTCAATGATCTCATCCCTTGTCAGTCCTTTCCCAAGTATTAAGCTCCATGAAATAACAATTTTGCTTTTAATCTAGTCAAGCAAGCTAAAAACGTGAAAGGAATCACTTGAGTGTTAGAAAACAAGTACAAACTGTATGAAAGGTTCCCATAGGCTTCAGACTATTCAGTTCATAATTTCACAATAGGAAGGAAAGCAAGTTTTGAGGCCATCATGAAACACAGCTTGTGTATGATGAACTTATGCTAAAAGAAGTATCTTACATTTATTCAAAACAGTGTATTAGTTCTCCAAATAGGCATATTAATGGATTTCACTTACATCATATAATTATAAGGTACCCCCTAAAAAATAATCATAACATATCACTATTATTTCACATATAAATAATTAAATCTCTTTACACGTTATAGGTAATACATAGTTCAGGGTTTAAAGCACATTTGAAATAAATTTTCACAAAACACATATTAAAACACTACTTTGTGTAACATCTATTTTTCTCGTCAATGTCATTGTTCACATTTCACATTACACAATCTAGTGCTATTAACCATTTTTCTAACACATGAGAAATGTTCTGTGTTATCATTTATTTACCATATTCATCCATGCATGTAAACATATGTCAATATTATTGTTAAACTTCACATTAGCTTATTGATTGTTAGGTGTTACCATAAACCTACATCTAACATTACACATGCTTTTACGATGCAGCATCTAAATCGAGCTTCGTTTGAGTGTTTTCTCAATCTTGATAACCTGTCACACATTTGTCATTATCGTAAAATAGTGTTGTAAATCATTTTCAGGGCAAAATTGGAGAGATACATGAAAGATAACATCTATGCTCCATCACCTTCATACCCTTCTGATACCTAACAAAGGCACTGAGGTATTCGTTCAGCAATTTACTTACACATTTAGAGAGCCATAGTGGTACTAAAACAGACAGTCACATGCCTGCACATTTACTTAAACATCTCATGGCACTGCTATTGTCATAGAGATATGTAGGCAAGTAGTGAAGCTGTGGGTTCACACCTAGAATACAAAGCTCTAGTGCCATTGCAGGCTTCAAAAGCCATTTGCAGCCAAGACACGAAACTGCCCACATTGTGGGATGGGCTAGCACTTCCATAGGATGTAGAAAAAGGTCTGAGCAGGAAGGAGGTCATACCTCTTCCCTCCCAGGAGGGCTAATGCTAAGAGTCATCAAGGCGGTGAGCTTCAAAGGTTTTAACAGCCCTTAATATGTAATAATAATAACAGAGTTCTTCCCGTGCCTGCAGCTCGGGAACCTTTGTTATTCAGGAGATAAACACCTCCAAAAGGCTAGCCACCATTTAGGGTGCGACTAGAAGGTCTGTACATCCAAGGAAGGGTCATGCCATTTTAAAAGACCCTAAAATAGAGTATTCTGTGTAGCGCAGTGATGTACACCCACAGGATGTTGGCACTATAGGGCAGGATAGCTGCAGGGACCAGTAGTTCATTGGCCACTGTCCCTCATGCCCTTAACACACCATAACATTGGATTTTAGGTGCTCCCCTGGCACCAGAACATCGGTTCTAACTTTGATTCTGAGAAGAGACACAGAGAAGATGCTGTCATTGAAATCAGGACTTTAGACTCTACTGCAGTGCAAATAGAGGACACTTAAGTACCCCGAGAAGACCATAAACTGAAGGTAAAAGTGTCGACGTGTGCCATGTCAGTGGTGAAAGCTCATTGCTCCCAGCAAGAGAGAAATCAAAAGCAGACTTCCCTGACTGGTGGAACCAATCAACTGCAACCGGCAGAAGAATCGACCTGCTGGCCCTGTGAAGACTGAGCCCAAAGAGAAGTGGTTTCCTGCAAACCCAGAGTAGTAGCTAAGATCACACCAAGTTTCACGTCGCCAGTCTACTCCTATCAACCTAGTCACCAAAGTACCCAAGGACTACATTGGACGCAGCCAAGGCTTGGTGATAGTCAGTTGGGTGATCGACCCCTTGAGTGACAACTCCAGTCCATGAGAAACTCACAGCAACAGCAAATGCCATTGACAATGACCCTTCTGCTGTGCTTCTGCATCCTGAAGTTGGAGTGATCAAGTCTGTGGTAAAGCATCTTTAACGCGACCTGCCCCGGTGATTAACAGCTGCCAACTATCTCTTCACCCGGAGCTGCCATGCAAGGTAGACGGTAGAAGAACTCTAGCTGTTGCACCCGAGTTGTGGAACTCCAAAGCCCTCTATTCTCTGAGGGTACATTGATTTTGCCAAGTGCAGCATTTTTTACAGCTCCTGCGGATCACATCAGCACCAAGGACAGCCAAGTAACCTCTGCACCCTGACTTCTTGGGCAAGATAGCAAAGTAACAACTGTTGAGCCTTGGTATAGGGACCCACAGAACCTTTACCACAAAAGGGTTCATTTGAACCTGCCCTGCAACTATTGTTTTGCTAAGTGTGTATTCCCCCATTAATTCCAATGGTGAACATTTGACAGCTTTCATTGCATTTATTGTTTAATAATTTGAAAATCTGTAACTCCAATTTCATCCAATGTATCAAGTTCATTATGGTGCCTCTATTTATATAAAAATATAATCTATTTTTATAAATTGGTGTCAGGATTTCTTCCGAGTCGTGTCATTTACTTATTGTGAATGTTGCTTCAAGAAATGCTTTACACATGTTCCTCTTAGTAAGCCTGACTTCTCGTTGCCACACTACCAGGACTGAGCTAATGATTGCTCAGAGAGAATCTGAGGTCATTTTTTGTGTATTGTGTTAGTATTACATGATACGTCCTCCCAGCCATATTACATAATACTTCCACCTTGCAACACCTTGATTCTGGGTTTTTTTTCTCAGACTTTTAATGGCTTTGTAGGTCTATAGTCTTAAGTAGAAATTGAAGCCTGAAATGAAAAAATAGCTACATTTAGCTTTTCATTATGTGCTATGAGATTATACAGTTTAAGTATATACCTACTAATATAAACAGAAGTTCTATTTTAATACAGTTCTATAAATGTGTATGTAAGTGGCCTGACAAATACCTCAGTGCCTGTGTTGGAGAATAGAGGAGTATGTTGCTGCATCCATAAGCAGTTTATGAGTATGTGAGAGAATGTATAAATCCCTCGTGCTCTGTGTGTGGGTGAGACAGAGGCTGTATGCTTTGGAAACATGTATATCAGTAGGATTATGAGTGGTACACTCTATGTAGTGCTTGACATATGGCTCTGCAAATACATGAGTAACCTAATGAAACTCAAAACGCTATATTTCTTCTTTTAAGCACAAAGTACCATGTTTTATGATATTCCTACAGTGTATCTTAGAGGTGGGTTATACCTACAAAAACGTGCATTTGAGACTTGACAAACAGCTTTTGCTGGCAGTGATAGTGCACAGACAGGGTCTGCACTAGTAACATCACATGTGTATTTGTGAAGCACATGTTCACCCGTGGGTATCTTGGTGCTGAACACCAGATGTTTCTTGCTACCCAGCTCAATGGTACTCATTTTATCGACCTCAAATGGATGAAAGGCTGAGTGAACCAGCAGGGATTTGAACCTGTGATCATAAGGTCGAACACAGGCACCTCCAGTGGACTCATTAGTCCACTGAGCCACCAGACTTACCCTGACCCATGTTTGAAGGAATGTTTGTCTGGAAGTGTGATGAGGTTTTGGCAGTATTTGCCTACATATTTGAGTGAGTGTAGGAGTACACATACAGCAGTGCTATAAGATGTTTACCTAAATGTGTCAGTGTGTGACTGTCTATTTTAGTACTACTATGCCTCTCTAAATCTATATGTAAGTAGCTGAATGAATTCGTCAGCGCGTGTGGTTGATGGTAGAGGGGTATATAGGTGTATCTGCAACTGTCTTTAAGCCTGCTACATATATAAGTACTTTCTGAGTATGTAAGTAAATGCAAGTCACTCTGTGAGTGGGTGAGAGGCGGGCTCAATCCTTTAGAAACATGTGTGACAGTTGCATTCTGAGTGGAATACTCTATTTAGTGCTGGCATACGGTCCGGGAAATGCATGAGTAGCTTAATGAATCTCACAATTATATCTAGCTTCTTTTAAGCACAAGGAATCATGATTTTTATTTTACCTACTGCTTTTGTGAGAGGTGACTTATTTGTCTTAAAATATGAGTTTAAAAGTTGCTGAAGGGCTTTTTCATGCTGAATTGAGCTGGCGGTCAGAATGCACAAATAGACTCTGCGCTAGTAGGCTTAAACAAGTAGTCTACCTACAGGAGTGCCATGAGATGTTTAACTAAATGTTCCGGTATGTGACTGTTTGTTTTAGTACTACTATGGCTCTCTATATGTGTACGTAAGTGCCTAAATGTATATTTCAATGCCTGTGTTAGGGATCAGAGAGATATAGGTGTGTCTGCAACTCTTTTTCATACTTCTGCATACATAAGTAGTTTCTTAGTATGTGAGTGAATGCATAGTTCCTCTGTCACTCTGTGTGTGGATGAGAGACAGAATATATGCTTAGGAAACATGTATGTCAGTTTCATTATTAGTGGTATACTTTATGTACTTCTTGGCATAGGGGTCTTCAACTGCATGAGTAACTTATAGACATTGAAAATGACATCTCCCATATTTTGCTTTATGGCTTTCCTACAGTGTATCTGAGAGGTAAGTTTTGTCTACTAAAACCTTGGAATAAAAACTTGAAAAACAGCTTTTACATGCAGCTAACAGTAAGAGTTTACAGACAAAGTCTGCGCTCGTAGGCCTGACCCATGACTAAAGGACAATTTACTTGGATGAATGAAGGGTGGACATGCCAGCTCACCCTCGATATGAGAATCGTGTTGTAGTTGAAAAGCACAGTGTTTGATACTAAACATGACACAACTCGTCATCCAATAATGGAGCTGGCTATCTCTAGTTTCCTTGGTGCCCAACCCACATTACTCTATGGACTGCCAGTCACTTACACTAAAACCTTGCTTTACTGTAGGGCTCGATATGTATGGGCATATATTCTACACCTTTAATGTAATGCACTCTACCCCCTGGGCTTCGGACGACAAAGTAGTGACTTACTTACATAGAGTCACTGTAGAGTCACTCTCGAGCAGACAGGCTGCTCTTGCAGGGCTGCAATGGAAGACCGGCAAACATACATTTAGGGGCTCATTAGGATGGCGGACGGAAGGACGACCGCCGTCCTGGAGTAGGCGGAAAAAGCCTTTTTGCGTCCGCCTGCCGCGGCCAGTCCGACCGCCATATTAGGATGGGAAACACTGTCGAAACTCCGTACGTGGTGGAAGAGAACACACCGCCGCGGAATGACACCCGACCCCACGGCGGACGTAACCAATCCAGAGACACCGGCGTACGGAATGACGTCTTCGACCGTGTCCCAAATCACGATGGCGGAAAACACACATAAAACCGCAGCGGAAAAACAACCTGCCTGAACACGGCGGATTCCCCACGGCCAACAAACCACATATTGCGAAGATACCCACCACAAGCAGCTCGCCCACATGGACCCAGCACTACACGCTTTTCCGATACTCTTCGCGATCCTCCACCAGCAAGTCATGGACCATCATCGACGACGACGCAGGTACGCTACACACCATTTACTGCCGGAAGGGGAGTACCTGGCAGGGCTGTGACGTTGGGAGGGGGAGTGTCATGTCACAGGAAATACATTTTTCGAACGCACCAAAATATACACAATTGAAGTACACATCCAGGAATGACAGCGACAAACCACAAAACATGATTTATTAGCTTTATTCAATATAATAGTTGCATAATATCAGATTATCCAAGAGCATGGGCACTGGGTACAACTAGTCATGTACATCATTGGCAGCACGTGAGAGGGCAGAATGCAGTATCACAACAGCAACAGGGCATTGTGCCCAACTGAGCAGGTACATCATTGGCAGCACGTGAAAGGGCAGAATGCAGTATCACAACAGCAACAGGGCAGTGTTTGATCTCTTGACTGGGTGAGAGTATTCTGCTTAATTCAGAGACTCTGTCCATCACCACCCCTTGTTGTAAATTATTTTGTCCACCCTAAGCGTGGAAGGGTATACTCAGATGTGAGTCCCTTGCTCATTGCACCATCAGGATTCAAGCAAGCCGGGCCGAAGACGGCTGAAATGCCAGAAACCGGTCCCCGGAAGCTTGTTTCCTTCCCAGTGTAAGAATTGGCTTTTGTAGTCTGGTCTGCCCTGTTCCCATGATGCACTGGGCCAGGGACAGACTAATTTGCATACAGCCAGGTTCTGAAACTGGGCTAGTGCAATGAGCTAAAAAACGGTGTTGGATCTAGCCCTGATCTCTTGACTGGGTGAGAGTATTCTGCTTAATTCAGAGACTCTGTCCATCACCACCCCTTGTTGTAAATTATTTTGTCCACCCTAAGCGTGGAAGGGTATACTCAGATGTGAGTCCCTTGCTCATTGCACCATCAGGATTCAAGCAAGCCGGGCCGAAGACGGCTGAAATGCCAGAAACCGGTCCCCGGAAGCTTGTTTCCTTCCCAGTGTAAGAATTGGCTTTTGTAGTCTGGTCTGCCCTGTTCCCATGATGCACTGGGCCAGGGACAGACTAATTTGCATACAGCCAGGTTCTGAAACTGGGATGGTGCAATGAGCTAAAAAACGGTGTTGGATCTAGCCCTGATCTCTTGACTGGGTGAGAGTATTCTGCTTAATTCAGAGACTCTGTCCATCACCAACCCTTGTTGTAAATTATTTTGTCCACCCTAAGCGTGGAAGGGTATACTCAGATGTGAGTCCCTTGCTCATTGCACCATCAGTATTCAAGCAAGCCGGGCCGAAGACGGCTGAAATGCCAGAAACCGGTCCCCGGAAGCTTGTTTCCTTCCCAGTGTAAGAATTGGCTTTTGTAGTCTGGTCTGCCCTGTTCCCATGATGCACTGGGCCAGGGACAGACTAATTTGCATACAGCCAGGTTCTGAAACTGGGATGGTGCAATGAGCTAAAAAACGGTGTTGGATCTAGCCCTGATCTCTTGACTGGGTGAGAGTATTCTGCTTAATTCAGAGACTCTGTCCATCACCACCCCTTGTTGTAAATTATTTTGTCCACCCTAAGCGTGGAAGGGTATACTCAGATGTGAGTCCCTTGCTCATTGCACCATCAGGATTCAAGCAAGCCGGGCCGAAGACGGCTGAAATGCCAGAAACCGGTCCCCGGAAGCTTGTTTCCTTCCCAGTGTTAGAATTGGCTTTTGTAGTCTGGTCTGCCCTGTTCCCATGATGCACTGGGCCAGGGACAGACTAATTTGCATACAGCCAGGTTCTGAAACTGGGATGGTGCAATGAGCTAAAAAACGGTGTTGGATCTAGCCCTGATCTCTTGACTGGGTGAGAGTATTCTGCTTAATTCAGAGACTCTGTCCATCACCACCCCTTGTTGTAAATTATTTTGTCCACCCTAAGCGTGGAAGGGTATACTCAGATGTGAGTCCCTTGCTCATTGCACCATCAGGATTCAAGCAAGCCGGGCCGAAGACGGCTGAAATGCCAGAAACCGGTCCCCGGAAGCTTGTTTCCTTCCCAGTGTAAGAATTGGCTTTTGTAGTCTGGTCTGCCCTGTTCCCATGATGCACTGGGCCAGGGACAGACTAATTTGCATACAGCCAGGTTCTGAAACTGGGATGGTGCAATGAGCTAAAAAACGGTGTTGGATCTAGCCCTGATCTCTTGACTGGGTGAGAGTATTCTGCTTAATTCAGAGACTCTGTCCATCACCACCCCTTGTTGTAAATTAGTGTTTTTAACAGAGCAGGTACATCAGAGCCAGCACATGAGAGGGCAGAATGCAGTATCAGAACAGCAACAGGGCATTGTGGACAACAGAGCAGGTACATCATTGGCAGCACGTGAGAGGGCAGAATGCAGTATCAGAACAGCAACAGGGCATTGTGGACAACAGAGCAGGTACATCAGAGGCAGCACATGAGAGGGCACAATGCAGTATCAGAACTGCAACAGGGCATTGTGGACAACACAGCAGGTACATCATTGGCAGCACGTGAGAGGGCAGAATGCAGTATCACAACAGCAGCAGGGCATTGTGGACAACAGAGCAGGTACATCAGAGGCAGCACGTGAGAGGGCAGAATGCAGTATCAGAACAGCAACAGGGCATTGTGGAGAACTGAGCAGGTACATCAGAGGCTACCCAAGTACATGTGTCAAGCAACCCGCCACAAGGAGATTAATAAAACCTACGTGGTTACATTCGTCAATCTACACACAAACTTAAATGACATGTGACTGATGGCAACTAGACCTCACACCACAGAATCAGGTGGACTGCTTGAACAACTCGCCTCGGACACACCGCCAGCACCAGCAACAGGAGTGTGAGACACAGCCACCGATCTACTGACTGACACATGAGCCCTAGACCCAGACACACTGCCAGCACCAGAAACATGAGTGTGAGACACAGCCACAGCTGTGGTGACTGACACATGTGCCATAGACCCAGACACACCGCCAGCACCAGCAACAGGAGTGTGAGACACAGCCACCGATCTACTGACTGACACATGGGCCCTAGACCCAGACACACTGACAGCACTAGCAACAGGAGTGTGAGACACAGCCACCGATCTACTGACTGACACATGAGCCCTAGACCCAGACACACCGCCAGCACCAGCAACAGGAGTGTGAGACACAGCCACCGATCTACTGACTGACACATGAGCCCTAGACCCAGACACACCGCCAGCACCAGCAACAGGAGTGTGAGACACAGCCACCGATCTACTGACTGACACATGAGCCCTAGACCCAGACACACCGCCAGCACCAGAAACAGGAGTGTGAGACACAGCCACAGCTGTGGTGACTGACATATGTGCCATAGACCCAGACACACTGCCCGGACATGTCCCTGTACACTGACCTACAAATACCATGCCTGCACCTGACACATGTGAGTGAACAGCAGCTGAGCCAATAGGACCACTGAAATGGTGAGCCACAGGGCTGTATGGGCCAGGAGGCAAGGTGGCTCTGGGAGCTGGGGACAGCTGGACTGGAGCGACATTGGGGTGGTCAGGTCTCAGTGGTGTGTGTCTCTGTTTCCTTGTGAAACGTAGGGGCACCCCGGACATGCCTGGACTGGTAAGTGTCGTGGCATCACCAGACATCAAAGGTGTATCATGTGCTTGTGGTGGTCTGCTTTCTGGGGACGTGCTGGACCCTGACTGCCGTTTGCTGTGGGCCTGCCTTCTGCCCTCTGCATCATGTGTAATGGGGGATGCAACAACAGTGTACTCCTTCCTCTGCTTTAGCAGGCGTGGATGGGAGTAGAGGTATGGGGGGACTCCACCGCTGATACATGTGTTGTACGTTCCTTAAACATCATCCTCAGTGCAGCCAGGGGTGAAATATGCCTGTCCTTGATGGTGCTCGTGCCCATGGGAGAACCCTTGGCCATGGGATGTGCCTTGGACGTCGGAGGTGTCCTGTCCCTGGAATGGGCCTGATCCCTTTCCGGTGCCCTGTCCCTGGGTGCAGACATGTCCATTGTAGTGTCCCTCTCCTTTGAAGCTACCTTGCTCTTGGGAGGTGCCCTTACCTTGGTACTGTCCTTGTCCTTGGGAGTGTCCCTGCTCTTGGGAGGTGCCCTTTCCTTGGTACTGTCCTTGTCCTTGGGAGTGTCCCTGCTCTTGGGAGGTGCCCTTTCCTTGCTACTGTCCTTGTCCTTGGGAGTGTCCCTGCTCTTGGGAGGTGCCCTTTCCTTGCTACTGTCCTTGTCCTTGGGAGTGTCCCTGCTCTTGGGAGGTGCCCTTTCCATGCTACTGTCCTTGTCGTTGGGAGTGTCCCTGCTCTTGGGAGGTGCCCTTTCCTTTGTACTGTCCTTGTCCTTGGGAGTGTCCCTGCTCTTGGGAGGTGGCCTTGGCTTGGGAGTCACTTTGGTGGGGGATGGCTGTATAGCATGTGAATCCATTTCCATACACACCCCTACATGATCCTGTCTGTCAACTCCAGTGTTGGACACGTCGTCTTCGGATAAAGAGATCACAGGCTTAGGGGATGGTGTCTGTGCCCTCCGTGCCCTGCCTTGCTGCCTGTGGCTGCTCCTTGTGTAATGACCAGAATAAGAGGCCTGGTCTGAGGACTCACTCTCCCCTGTAACATCAAGTGGTGTGGATGGTTGTACAGAAGTAGCACCCTGTCTATGCGACTGTACAATGGCTGAGGACACAGTGTTTGCCAATGACTGAACTGTTCTGTGGAGACCAGCAACATCGCCATGCATCCCCTCCATGAATGCCACCACCTGCCCCAACTTCCTATCGTGGTCTTGGAATGCATTGATCATGTTGGTCTGCCCTACACACAGCTGTCGCAGCAGATCAACAGCCTCTGCACAAAGTGCACTTTGTGTCACTGGGGCAGGGGTGGCGGTTCCTGCACCGAAGGCAACTCTGCTCCCCCTCCTCTGCCGAGCACGAGCAGTACATGTTGCAGTGGGTGGCAGTGTGGGCCCTGTGTGCTGTGTCCCGACTGAAGGTGTCGATTGCCCACTCCCTGTCTATGCCAACAGTGCGGACTCACCAACACTTTCAGAGGATGAGGGCGATGGTGTTTCCACATGTGAGTCCTCAGGGACGGTCCTGTGCCCCTCTCCGGGGCTGCCCTCTTCAGTGTCAGTCTGCGTGTGTGTGACCTCTGATTCGCAATCTTTGCCACCACTCATCTCCGTCGTCTGTGGGTCAGTGCCCTCTGCCAAAGCTGAAATAGAGAGAAACGCGGTGTGAGTAAGTGCCACATTGACGTACTGAAGGACAACAGATCTAGGATTCCATTACATACATTGTACATGTAGCACACATTCTGCACACGTCACACCCCTACTATCTGCACACATGTCATGCCATGGGACCACAGACCTCAACGGCATGTCCTGGAACCCTCAACTACCAAGCAAGTGGGCTGTCCACCTGGCGGACATGGATGCCAACGCCTACTCCGCTAATGGCACCAGCATGGTATTTCAGATAAACATACGCACCACGGAAGCCACTACTGTGTCTGAGCAGCAATACATGCATTGCAGGCCCAAGTAACATACACATACAATCTGCTCACCACTAGTTTGCTGTGCTTCCCCACTCAGCTGGGCGGACAGGTCAGGATGCGTCACAGCAATGATACGGTGCATAAGAGGGGTCATGGTGCGGTGGGCCAGACTTGTAGATCTTGGAATCATCCCCAGTGTCATCTCCGCCACATTCTTGCTAAGCCTGGAGATGTCGTCCCAGTGCTTGTGGCAGTGTGTGTGTCGTCTATTGAACCCCTCCACTGCCCGTACATCACGTGCAATCGTCCTCCACACGGCCTTGCGAAGGTGCAGCTTTACCTGCCATGATGGGAGACAAGAGGGTATCGTAAGTGGACAGTATGACATGCACAAACATCGTAGTAACACGTTTCAACATGCAGCCATGCTCAGCACTACACATGTAAAGGTCCCACAGCACAC
The DNA here is from genome assembly GCF_964261635.1 of Lissotriton helveticus. Lineage (NCBI taxonomy): Eukaryota > Metazoa > Chordata > Amphibia > Caudata > Salamandridae > Lissotriton > Lissotriton helveticus. The sequence goes on along the minus strand of NC_136060.1, from coordinate 64,945,998 downwards.
CGCACTGCCTGCAGAAGACAGGAGCCACAGAACACCTCATGACCAACAACATGTACACCACTGTACTTACCACCTGTCTGGGCGCACCGTAGAGCCGTTGGTAGTGGCTGAGCACACCGTCCACAAGGACATCCAGCTCCGCTGCGGTGAAGGGACGCGACCGGGTCTCTCGCACTCCCTGCATGGCAAGGTCCTGGACTGTGGCACAACAGCAGCAGCCGTTGGTCAGCTCAGCAGCAGCAGGTCGAGGTGATGGTCACAGGCAGCAGCCGTTGGTCAGCTCAGCAGCAGCTGGTCGAGGTGATGATCACAGGCAGCAGCCGTTGGTCAGCTCAGCAGCAGCAGGTCGAGGTGATGGTCACAGGCAGCAGCCGTTGGTCAGCTCAGCAGCAGCAGGTCGAGGTGATGGTCACAGGCAGCAGCCGTTGGTCAGCTCAGCAGCAGCAGGTCGAGGTGATGGTCACAGGCAGCAGCCGTTGGTCAGCTCAGCAGCAGGTCGAGGTGATGGTCACAGGCAGCACTGGATCATAGCAGTGAATGTGTGCTTGTGAAAGTCACACATATATAGGGCCCAGAGCCCATGTCAGTGGCACACGTGTCCAGCTATTGGTTCCCCCTGGATGCCTCATTCGAAAAGGCCCAATGACAGGCCCTGGTGTGGCGATGCACTGTTTCCGCCATTGTCGATGGCGCATACACGCCCCGCGTTACCCCTTCCCATTGGCTGCCTGTGCACGTGCCATCACGGACACACATCGGCAACCGCACGTGCGCACTTCCGCGACGGTTGCATCTTTTGTAACAATGTTCAATCAGTGGCACCACCATGGCGGTACACGCCTTCCGCGAGGGAGGTGCAGGCCAACGCATACTTGTAATTATGGAAATCGAAATGGCAGGTCATGACCCCCCTTACAGTCACATTGCATCATCCACCGTAGACCGACCGTCCCTGCCCGGTGCACACCCGCCGTGCCAGGCATGTCACCCACCGCCGGGCCAGGCCGGTGCACACCCGCCGTGCTAGGCATGTCACCCACCGCTGGGCCAGGCATATCACCCACTGCCGGGCCAGGCCGGTGCATACCCGCCGTGCTAGGCATGTCACCCACCGCCGGGCCAGGCCAGTGCACACCCGCCATGCTAGGCATGTCACCCACCGCCGGGCCAGGCCGGTGCACACCCGCCGTGCTAGGCATGTCACCCACCGCCGGGCCAGGCCGGTGCACACCCGCTGTGCTAGGCATGTCACCCACGGCAGTGGGTGACATGCCTAGCACGGCGGTGGGTGACATGCCTAGCACGGCGGGTGTGCACCGGCCTGGCCCGGAGGTGGGTGACATGCCTGGCACGGCGGGTGTGCACCGGGCCTGGCACGGCCGGTGTACGGTGGATGATGCAATGTGACTGTAAGGGGGGTCATGAACTGCCATGTCCATTGACATCATCAGAAGGATGTGTTGGCCTGCACCTACCCCGCGGAATGCGTGCACCGCCATGGTGGCGCCAGTGATTGAACATTGTTGCAAGAGAAGCATCCGTCCCGGAAGCTTCCACATGCGGTTGCCGATGTGTGACCGTGACGGTCCGTGCACATGCAGCCAATGGGAAGAGGGAACGCGGGCCGCGTATACCCATTTGAAAATCGCGGAAGCAGTGCACCGCCATGGCGGCGCCAATGATGTTATTAATTGGACCGCTGCACCGTGCTGTATAGTCCGCTATTGCGTAATGAGGGTTGTGACCGTGCTGGCGAAAGTGCATATGTCATGCACTATATCATGTGTGTTCATACTATGCCCATTGATGTGCACACAATGTGCTACACATGTGCATGTCGACGTGTTGACGTCTTTTAATTCCCTACACACGTTTCAAATTCTTCATATCTACACAGTACATCAGGCCTGTCTCGCCACATTCTGAATCTGTTGACAGTGTGTAGTTAATGTGTGCTAATAACAATGGTGGGGGTACACATGCATTTTGTGTATGCGTATGTGTGTTGCCTGTTGTTTGACCATGCATGTAATGAGCGGATGCTCACCCTTGTCAGTGTTGTCATTGGTGCATGATGACATGGAGTGTGTGTAGCATTATCGTTTAGTGTTTGCATGTGCATGTGTGTCTGTGATGAGGCTTGTACACATTTGGGTCCTTACACATGTCTTGTTGGCAGTAATGTTGACATGAGACTAAGTTGCATTGTACATGTTGACACACTTCATGTTGCTAGTGGCTGCACATTGTTCATAGGGCACTCCGTATTGTGGTAACTTTCTGAGATGTCACACATATGACTATTGTCCACAACATTTATCTTCTTGCTAGTGTTGGCTTACATGTGATGGAGTTGCACAGCCATGCGTTGTTCGTAAGTTGACTTATATTACATCTACTCCCACACAGGAGGGCACCAAATGTCCATCGCCCATACACTGTGCTGGAGGATATGGTTGACGAGGAGGTGACCAGGAAATTCCGGCTAGATCGACGTAGATTGAAGGAGCTTGTAGACCAATTGTCTCCTCATCTGCAGCCACGAAGGACGTATCCTGGTTCCATTACACCCACAGCTAAGGTGATGGCGGCACTACACTTTTTTGCTACTGGCACTTTTCAGTACACAGTTGGACATGCCGGGGGGATGTCACAGTCCATGTTCAGCGTGGTACTTCGGGATGTTCTAAAAGCCATGATGCTGTACAAGGATGACTACATCCATTTCCCACGGCCGGCAGAGTTGGCCCCAGTCAAAGCAGACTTCTATGCACTGGGACAGATACCACACCTAGTGGGTTCCATTGATGGCACACATATCGCTCTCATTCCAACACGGGCACGTGAGCCGGTATATAGGAATCGCAAGCACTTTCATTCGCTCAACGTGCAGGTGGTGTGCCTGGCCGACAACATCATCTCCCATGTGTGTGCAAGATTTCCAGGCTCCGCACATGACTCCCACATCATGCGGAGCAGCATTGTCCCCCAACTGATGGCAAATCTGCGTCCAGGACACGCGTGGCTTGTTGGTGAGTATGCTGTGGGGACATTTGTGATTTCTGTGTGGCATGGGGTACCCACCAATTCTGGTTGTGATATTTGTTTCTTTCATCCCCCTACATAGGCGACTCGGCGTACCCAAACAGGCCCTGGGTCCTGAGTCCCATACGTAATCCTACTACAGCGGGTGAAATGCGCTACAATGATGCCCATGGAAGGACACGTAGAGTGGTGGAACGTACTTTTGGACTGCTAATGTCCAGGTTTCGGTGCCTGGATAAGACCGGAGGGGCCCTGTCTTACTCACCAGGCAAAGTATGCAGGATCGTGATTGCCTGCTGCATGCTCCACACCTGGCAGTGCGCAATAACATTGAACTGATCTTGGACCCTGAAGACCAACAAGTTCCTCGGCCTCCCATCCCACCCATGTCGACTGATGAGGATAGTGGTGAGGAGGAAGGTGTGGACCAGAGGCGTCAGCTCATTGATCGCTATTTCCCTTGAATGTGAGTGACTACCTCCTGTGCCGGTTGACAATGCGTTATGTATGTTTGCTGGTGGTGTGTGGATGTGGTGTTCATCAGCTGCCTGTTCTGGTATGTTATGTTTGCATGTATGTGTGTTTATTTCTCTGGACATGCAAGTCTCCATGATGTGTGTCCTCTCATCCACTGAATTGGTGATGGGTGTGGTTTGTGGAATGTTGCACTGCTGTGTGTTGTGATGGGTGTGATTCACTTTCCTGATGTGTGTTTGCTGTCTCTGATTTTCCCTAGGTCACTCCCACAGCGGCAGGATTCTGTACGACATGGTTCCCTGCACCTGGTCAGGTCTGTTTCTGAGACAATCATGTGAATAAACATGGAGGCAACACATTATTGAGTGTGTAGGTGAAATTTATTTACAGGTTGTGCATTGGTGCTGGTGGATATATGCAAGTAAGTGTTGGGGTGGGGGAGTGTGAGTTGAAGGTCATGGTAGATGAAATGTCCGTGCTGACACCACATTGGGTGATGTCGGGCTAGTCCAGCAGACCTGTGGCAATACTTGGCGTAGTGGAACAGGATAGTTTGCGAGTGGATGGCAGCCTCAGGCAGTGTTACAGTCATTGTCGGCCCCTCTTTGAGCGTGTAGATGGAGCATCCCCACTGCTCTCACCTCCATCCAGCCTCGGACGGCCCCTCCGTCTCTGATCCGGTACGGAGTCAGCTTGTGGGGCAGGTTGCTCAGGGGCCACATCCGTGTCCAGGAGCACAGGTGGCGGTGGTGTTGCTGAACGTGGCGGCTGGACACTTGGTTGAGGGGGGGGTGTTCCGGTCTAACCATTCCCTCCACAGTGATGTGTGCTGGCCCAGGAGGTCCACTATTTGGCCAAGGCGGCTGTCAATGGACCGCAACACATTGGTGTTATCAACCGAGTCCTGGTCAGCATGTCCCTGGCCACGCTCATAGGAAGCCTGGACTCTGCCTAGGGCTTCCAGTGTCTCAGCGGCAGGATGGGATGGGTGTCCTTCCCCAGCTCGCCAGTGTGAGGTACTCCTGCTTGGAGGATGTTGCCTTGGCTCTCTCCTTTCCCGTCCACTCTCCCTGCTTGGCTGAGATGTTGATGGCCCTGCGTCTTGCGGTGGGTCAGGCAGGGTGGCCCAGGCAGGAGTGGTGGTAATGGTGGTGGTGGAGGTGGTGGGTCTACAGGTCACTGTGGCAGGTGTTGCAGAAGTGAAACAGGCCACGGTTGTTGAGGCAGGGATTTCCAGTGAGGCAGATGGCCCTGGCACTGTGCATTGGCCCGCTCCCTCCTCCGCACCGGAGCTGGCTGTGGCATCGTCCCAAGAGAGTCCTGGATGTGAGTGAGGAGAGTGTTGCGGCGGGTTGCTGGTTTCACCAGTCAAATTGCGATCACCTGAGGGACAAGATTTTGATGATCAATACTTTGGACATGACATGTTTTGTTTGCCATACATTACTTTTCAGTGTCCTCTCTCACATGCCCCACCCTCCACCACCCTCCCTGTGGACATGGGGCCTGTTGGGAGTTGTAGTTGTGACCTCTCTCACACAGCCCACCCTCCACCACCCTCCCTGTGGACATGGGGGCCTGTTGGGAGTTGTAGTTGTGACCTCTCTCACACAGCCCACCCTCCACCACCCTCCCTCTGGACTTGGAGGCCTGTTGGGAGTCGTTTACATTTTGGTGAGTATGTAGCCCACATGCATGGGTTAGAGCCAGGGAGCTTTTTCTTCTTAGTTGTGTGAGGCAGGCCATGTCTATGTGCTCGTGGTGCTTGGTTTGTACTTACCAGCCTCTTCTCCTTCCTCAATTCCTTCCAGGCTCTCTGGGTGCAGTATGCCCAGCACCTTTTCCTCCCAATCAGTATAGGGTATGGGCTCCGGAGGTGTGCCGCCGCCAGTGTGATGTGCTCGCAGATGGTTTTTAGCACGGATGCCTTTGACCCTGGTTTTTAGGTCATGCCACCGCCTCTGGATCTCGTGCTTTGTCCTTGGCACGGTCCCTGACGCATTCACCCGAGTTACTATCCTGTCCCACATGTGATTTTTGTAGGCCACGGTGGTCTGCTGGACTAGTGTCCCGAATAAGTGGGGTTCAACACAGATGATTTCATCCACCATGACCTTCAACTCTGTCTCCGTGAATTTCGGGTTTTTCTTGGGTGCCATTGTGTGTGGTGCTCAAGGTGTGGGTTGATTGGTTTGGGAGGTGCAGGTGTGTGGTGTGTAGGAATGGTGTGGTGGGTGTTTGTGTGGTGGGTGTGTTTGGGTGGTGGTTGTATGTGTGCAATTTGTGTCTGCTGTCCGTCGTCTCGGGCCTCTTGCTAGCAGCTATGCTGTGATGCAAAGGATTGTGGTAGTGGGTGGGAGTAATTTTATAGTCTGTGTCGTGGTTGTGTCCCAATGGTTGTTGGCAGTCAGGTGCTAGGTGGGTGTGTTGACTAGTGTGGATTAGTAGGTGCTTGGGGGGATGTCATTGTGACTTGTGATTGGTGTGGGTGTTTCAGGTGGGTGGTAGTCCTGTTTTGTGTGTTTTCTATTAACTTCCGTCAGACATTTTGCCATTGGTTTGACGGTAGGGATGTTGTTCGGGTTGGCCTTCCGCTGGGATGCACAGTTTCTCGTTGCATTGTTTCCGCTGCGACCGTGGATGGAGGTGCGTACCGGGGAACAGGCGGCGTTCTCCTAATCGCGCCACGGAGCCTCCGCTGGTATTGCGGTGGTTGTGGTTGTTCCGGCGGTCATGTTCGTCCGCGGCGGTGGGTGTTTCTTAGGTTCCGTCCGCTTGCGGCGGTCTCCGGTGTACTCCGTTCGCCGTGGACGGAGTTTGATGTGGTCCATCCGCTGCGGTCGGACTTTAGTCTCATTTTCATCCTGATTGCTACGGAGGTTTCTCCGCAGTGCGGTCCGAAGTATCTTGGCCGCTTCCTTAGTGGACGGAACCAGTTTCCGTCCGCAATCCTAATCGGCCCCTAAATTGGGTCACTCAGGGTGGCACAATCAAGTGCTGCAGCTCTGGTGACCCCTCTTATCACCCTTGCACTGGGTACACTGGTACCATCTACTAGGGACTTATAAGAAGTGAGAAGTGCTTGCCACTTGGTTGTACTAATTGAACAGTTACAGTTTAAGGGAAAAAGCACTGACACTGGAGCCTGGCTAGTAAGTTCCAGGGCACTTCCAGATCTATAAAGACAGCATCTAGAGTAAAAGGTTGGGTTAAACATGACAAAAAGGACACTTTCTATCACAAGAATAACTCCTCACAACTAAGAAATGAATGGCGAAAAATTAGGAAAATGTGGTCAAAGAGAAAAGAGCTACTAGTAAGAGAACAATTTGTATATGTTACTTATTTTTATAAAGTGCTTGATTGCCCAGAAAGGAAGTCTTGTCTCTAGCTGAGTGCAGATAGACTATGAGTCAGGATTTAGGTGGACAGAAAACTAGGTTGGAATTTAATGTGCCAAGGGAGATTGTTCATTGCCTTTGCAGCCCCCAGCACAAAGCCTGTGCCCCCGACTAGTGTGTTTAAATGTCGGGACTGGGATGACATTTCTTAAATGCCTGCAGCTGTAGCCGCTGGATGAAATTACACTAAATGTGCTCCGGAGGTCACACTTTCTAGGTCAAGCATTCAAGACCTCTTGTATATACTTTAGTATATACTTATTATATACTTATATGTGTATGGACTTTGTGGGCTCTGGTGATCAGTCCTAGGACTTGTCTTCTTCTACTTAGGGATTTTTGTTTCTGTTCATCTGCCTCTATATAACTGTCTTTGAAAAAAACGACCAGCCGAGGTCAGTAAAATACCAGAATTGCTTTCTGCTGAGGGACTTCATTTTTTCAATTTTTCTGGCAACTGCCTCTATTTAACTTTGTTGATAGAAAACGACCAGCAGAGGTCAGTAAAATACCAGAATCACTTTAGCATTCTCTAAATTCCAGTCCATAGAAATTGTCTTCCACAAGTACCCATTGACAATAATATTTTTTTCAAATATTGTATTTTCAGTGATATAACCACCGAAGGCCCTGATTTTATATTAAAGACAGAGTTTTGGACTATACCATTTCCAGCTGAAAGGCAATATTTCTCTCCATGTGTTACCATACCTGGCGTGTCACGCAGTTTGTTGCTTTCTTTCCCTCCATGTTAAAGAACAGTAGATGTTTCAGCACCCAGGCTAATGTGCTGCATAGCTAAATACATAAAAAGTCCCAAAGGCGAGACCGATTGCATTGCAAATGCTTGTTGTTGTTTTTGCTGTAAATTCATTCAGTAGTTTTGAGATATTGAAGGAAAACCAAATTTGTATATCTGGGCGGAGTCTAAGCTAAGATCTCATGGTGGAATCTGATTGGCTGCCAACACTTCAACCAGGAAATGTTGGCAGCCATCTTTGGACCAATAAACATGACAGCACCCCTTAGAAATAAATTGTAGTGAATGATAGGTTTTGAAGGTCACACAAAGGAGAATGTATAAAAGGTGATAACAAATTGTAGTTACAATATAAATCATTTGTTGATGGTACCATACTAATTTTAGGAACTGTGGTGTGTTATAGGGTGATTTTACCCTGTGAAAAAGCTTCCTGCTGGGATTTCATGAATCATGTTTGACAGAAAACGGTTTCCTCATAATTTTCCCATAGAGGCTATTGGAGGTGCTCCAGAAGCTAAAATGAGAGCATATTTTCTGTAAATTCACACTATCTTTCTCAGCCATATAGTGTAAAGAGAGTAAGTATGTGTTCGTATCTGTCTGAATAAGTGCGGTAAAAACTTAGCTTTTTTCTGAAGCGTACTTGTAAAGCTGACTTTGTCTGACTGGTTGTTGGATGACCTGCTTTGGCGCCTTGATGCCCTTGGACTAAGTCGCGCGGTATAAGACTTTGTTCATTCATTCATTCATATGATAATGAAGTCTGAAATTCTCAGTAAATCATGTACTTCCAACAGGAGCAGCCTGTCAGTTTATTCCCTGTTGTTCTACTGCAGCTGTGCTGTCCAGATTTTGAGACCCATCCCAAGAACAACGCCGCTCAAGTATAAGCCTAAATTTAGTCCAACCCAGACCAGTCTCAGCCCAAAAACTAGGCCAAATTTGCAACCTTCCAAATATGCAGAAATAGTAATCAGTAACCATTTTAAGGATTAATCTAAATTCTATTCAATTTAGAGATAGTGTAAGGGGGTTAACTGGGCACCTATGTTAATGCTACTCATTTTCAAGACCAGTCCCACTGTGACTTTGCAATTTGTAACAGGCTCTACTAAAGTTACAATCATAGAAAACAGTGAAAGATAAAGGCAGCAATAGTATTATGTGCTAATTACTGCTCCTTCTAATTTGTAGTTCGAACAAATATGTATAACCCACAGTGCCTCAATATTAATTAGATTATACAATAAAAATGGAAATAGACATGGAAAACAAGGGCAATCTAAAGTCATATTGGTATAAAACAATAAACATGGCTGAATAGACAGAAGTGCTGCAATCTGTGACACATTTGTCCAATCTCACTAACCTGAGGTGCCTGATAAAAAAATAGTCAGTGTTTAAGAAAGGCTCAAAAATCTAAAAATAACCCTCATTACGAAGTCACAACAAAGCCTGCCGGCACATCAAGGCTAAGAAGAGAAAACTGTCCAACATAAAAACAAATCAATCCCACTTAAAGGTTAAAAAAGTAAATCCTGCCGACTGCATACCTTCCTGGACATTTTGTCAAGCTTCAAATTTCTAAGGGAGGTACTAATCTTAGAAAGTCAGCAACCACTTGCCAGGAGTTTTTGATGGAGCGAGATTCAGAAATGCTTTCATTTCAACTTGTGAAGTCACACTTCCATAACAAGAGTTAATAATATTAATAAAAGTTTGTGTGTGTGTATTAATTCAACCTAGTTTAAAGTTACATTCACGAATATACACAAAGGTTATTAACATGTGTGCTCATAAATGTGCTCTATGTTGCTTTCCCATGTACGTGGAAAATAATAAAATTAATTTTGTCTATCGTTGTGTCATGACTAATAGCAGCTGTTTTAAATAATGGCATGTGCTTATTTTGCTTTCCTGTTTATTTTGTGTCGCTTTACTCTTAACAGGTGCAAAAAGAATCCTGTCGAATTATTTGAAGAATGGTAGATATAAATGCTGCTTTAATTGTACGCTTCAGCTAGGTAATTTAGACTAATGGGTTAATCATTAGCTATGGAGGGTGGCAACAGAATGAATTTTCATTTTCACATTAATTCTTTTCTTGTGTTTGTTTATATAATAGTTCACGAAAAGTAGTTTTGGGCCTAGTGCATTCGTGTTTGCCAAAATTCTGCTCGGAGCAAGAGAGAGTCCATGATGGAAAACTTCCTTCTGCTAAAAACATTTTTTTTCATGATGCAAATTGAAACTCGATGAGCTGACTGTTCTTTCAGTCAAGCAAGGCCAAGGCCAGGAACCGGCAAGAAAACGTGCGACAAATTTCATATCCGAGGAAGCAGATGACTTTACTTGGTTAAATGTTGCAAACTGGAGGACGCTTCGTTGTTCGAAAACTAGAGACAATGGACTCTAAGAAAGTGACGGAACTGATATTTTTGAAAGTGGAATGACACGATGGCGTCACTTTTTAGCCAATGGGACTCCGATTTCAGCAGAAAAGTTATACTTTTGCTTAGATTAGCTTAGTGCAGAAAGGTATAAAAACTCTTCCCCATGGAAGAGGAGGGATGCTTCTTGCTGACCTTTGATGAGGGTGTCGTGCTGATGAACTTTCCTTGGAGCACGTAAGGGCCTTCAAAGACTTTACTCATTTATTCTTTATTATAGTTAGCTAAGTTAGGGACTTAGGTTTTGAAAAATGCTAAACTGATACATTTCATTATGCAATAATAAATTGAATTTCATAAAATTGCCATAACTATTTACAATGATTCTAATAAAAATGCTTTAATAAAATTTTTAATGCAAATTCCAAATAAGAAGCTAATAAAAATCTTACTTTGGAAAAACAAGCTGGTCTTGTTATTTCATGAGTTTAGGTTACCATTAGCAAGATTTTATCGCCACAGTGGCTTAATTAATTTGTGAGGTTTTGTAAAATATGATGAATTCATTTACCGCGGTCGTATATAAATGTATATAATTTGTGAATAGATTAATTAGGTCACATGATTCAGTTGGTCAAAATATATCATGTTAGTTCATGGGCCTTGTGATTGATTTATGTTTAATGGTGAGTGAAGTTGGGTAGCGTAGTTTATGATATATTTCCTATAGGCCGCTGGATCAATTTCCTGGTAGCAGACTGGATGGTTGCTATGGTAACCAAAATATATGGTAGTTACATAGGATCGATGTCTAACATATGTTGAGTTCGTTCTCGTGTTATATGTAAGGTATTTTTCCAGCAGCTTGAAAAATCCTAGTTGTACCGGTACAGCGTAGTGTGATGAGAAGGTAGTCACACAGTACATTTGATCTGTTTCTGAGTGGTATCGCCGTATATCACAAGTGTTGGGGCCGTGCAACACATGTTAGGGATAGGTGTGTTAGATAGAGTGTATGTATAGTAAGAATTATCTATGAAATCAAAGCTTTGAGTATAGGGACAAAGAGCCCGTTCTAAAACTTACTGCGAGAAAGTAATAGAATATATTCAAACTTGAGTGAAGGGTAAAATAACGTTGCTTATTTTACTAACGGTTCATGTTATCTGTGGCGGGTTAGAGTCCTACCAAGATTTCATGTGTGTATGGTTAGGGATACTTTCCGTTTGAAAGTGCGTAATTGATTCTGTAAATTTCGTTAGAGTCAAACTTTGAATTGCTACTTTAAGTGCATTCAGAGGGAAACGCGTTTGTTAGTTACTTGTTTGAAGGGTAAAGTAAAGGTTTACTTTATCGACGAATGTATATTCTGTGAGAATAGCGTTGTCTATTCCACGTAAAAGAATTCTTGTAAGTCTGTAAAAATCTATCACTTTATTTAGAGAAACAGACAGATGAGTCGTCCTTTTGTCGTTATTAAATAAATCTCGTTAAAAGAGTGTTCTTAAAATGGCGCTGTGAAATTTTTTTGTAAAGGAGGGGTGATCACTAAGAGTGAGACACGAAAAACCGCAGCGACTGTGTACGTCATACAGTTCGCGCAGTGATTGGATATCATACGTCACAGGCTATACTCTGATTGGCTCACATGATTTATTCGAACTGAGCACTGATTGGCTTTCGTGAGAAACTCCATTCTTATTGGTCGAGCAAGATAGTGACGTAGCTCGAACCTGATTGGCTTGTTGGTGTGTTTCGCGCTCGGATTGGTCGGTGTTACGAAACAACCAGGAAATTTTTACGATCATTTCCAATTAAGTGGATTTGATTTTAAAATGAGGTATTATTACAAAAATGTTGAGAAAAAGCTTACAATGTTTCAGAAATTTAAAATTTTTATTTCACCTGACAAGAAAATTGAAACGCGAGGTGATAAATTACTTCATAAATACAAAACACCTGCAGCGTATATGGAAGGTGAATATGGTTATCATACTGTTCTGTGGTTTGATGTATGGAAACATTACACTAAAGATGACGGCGTATTGGCTTGGCCGTACGATGGTTCATTTAATATGAAAATTGTAAGGAATTTAAGAGAAAAGATGTCAGCTCTTATACCTAAGCCTAGACCAACTCAATTTGAAGCATTAGTTGAATGGGAAGATGAGATGTTTCAACTTCAGAAAGAAGCAAGTGGGATAAAAAGACCTCCAAAAATACCGAGTTATAGAAGAGAAACGCATGAAGATAGAATGCGTATGTGGAGACAGGGAGATATGTGCGATGGTCGATGGTCTTTACTTAATTAGAGAAATGGTTTTAGGGTCTCCAGATAAAAAAAAGAACTGAAAAGAAAAATAATGTTACTGAAGAAAGTGAATCAGAAGATGCAGTTTTAGAAGAAATTTTTACCACGAATAAAAAGCAAACTCCACTTAGACAGTCTTGTTCATGGTCTACTCCGATGGTTTCTACAGGAACCACACCAAGTGCACCTCCATTAAATGAACCTCCTAAATTATATCCAAATAATTCTGAATCTTTTGAAACTCCAGAAAGATTTGAAACCAGAACTAATTCCAGTGTTTATAATGAAAGTAGAATTTTTTCAGAAACTCCAATGGAAAGGGAAGCCCCTAAAAATTTAACAAGAACTACCAGAAATGAGGAAGTTGTAAATACTTCAGAATATTTACGATCAAAAGAAAATTTAATTCAACAAATAACTAAAGGTATGGAAGCAGTAACAGTTCCAGTAACGATTGGTCCTGTTCAACCTATTTTTGATCAAAAAGAATTAAAACAGCCAAGTTTGACAATTCCATTAAATGCGGAAATTCAAAAAGTAGCTGAGAAAATTTTATTCAGATTTATCACAAATTCATTTTGAGAAAACAAGAATGCCTGATTTAACTTTTAATGAAGGTTCTTTTAACCAGTCACCAATGGGTGCAGAATCAGATGTTGAGACTCCTGAGAAAAGAGAGTCAAACTCAAAACTTGATGTTGCAAAATTGAAAGCTAATTTGGAAGAATTAATAATTGGCACAATTGGTCCTGACAGTCTAAAATTTTATCGTGATGATGAACTCCTGTTCATCTGTAAAAGTATTCAATGGAAAACAATGAATAAATACGATCAGTTAGAAGAACTGGCAGTTGAACTAGAAATCGATTTGAGTAAACAGAAAATTTTGGGAAAACACTACAGATTGGATTTTACAGAGAGGGACATTGAGAACTTTAACACAATGGGAAGAATACTGCATATAAAAGAATTGATTGTTTACATCAAAAAGTTGGGTGAATTAAGTAAGTGGAGAGTAAAGTGGATCAAAAAGAAGGAAGATGAAAGGTTAGATAAACTGGATAAACTGTCTAAACAGTTTCCTATGAGAGAAATTGCAGGAGGAGGGTATGTCCATGTCCCATGGTCAAGACAAGATATTTTGCTTTTTACAAATGACTTTCCTCGGCTAAGAGAAAAACCTGTGGAATGGTATCGACAGGTGGCTAGATTCATCAAAGTTTCAAAAGTTCTGTGGATTGATCTGGATGGATTCTTTGACATTGTTGTCCCATCAGATCTTTGGACAGAATGTAAAATTGCTGTGAGTTTGGCCAAAAGAGGAACCGGAGCGAATTAAAGAAACAGGTGCTCCAGCCGTAATAGTCATGGATTTAAATGAAAAAGTAATTTACTGGTTGAAAAATAAATTGCCCCAAAAGAAGTTGATTGGGTAAAAATAGACAGGACAAATCAGGAACCAAAGGAATCAGTTCATTCATTTTATGAAAGATTATTACTGGTTTTCAAACAGTACAGTGGTTATGAAAAATTAGATGAAAAGGATATGAGTCATTTTATCTACAGATTTGTTTATGGTCTTAGACCAGAAATTGGAAAAATGATTAGGAATATTATTGTCGGTTGGCAATCAAATTCAGTTGATGATATATTGAGAAAAGCTAAATACTGCAATGATGAATTAGAAGTGAAACAGAAAAAGTTAAAGGAAAAAGCTATGTGGGCGCAAGTGAAGGTGGCTGAGAAACAGATTGCAAGTCTTGAGAATAATAATGTAAATTTTACACAGAATCAGAACCAGAGTCAAGGTCAAGGAAAATTTAAAATCAATTTTAATAAATCAAAGAATAATGCTAAAATTGAAGAATTAAAACAGAAATTACCTTGTTTTAACTGCGGCGAAATCGGTCATTGGAAAAGTGAGTGTAAAAACCCACCAAGAAATTTTAAAAATATATCATTAAACCCACAGATGCAAAACGATGTTGATCTGCAACAACAGCTACAGCTACAGCGTCAACTGAATGCCCTGAGTCTTCAGCGACAGCTATAGCAACAGTTAACACAACAGCAAAGTCAGATTCCACAGCCTCCATTTCCAAATTGTGGGGGAGGTCAAAAATATAATCCAGGTGTGGGATTCGGAGGATGTGATCAGGTAATAAGAACTCAAAGATCTAATTTGCAAAATACAACAGGACAATTTTTGTTGTCAGAAAAACAAGGAAGTGATTCTGATGACTGCTTCTGACGGTGCCCGAGAGAGGGGGAAGAGTGTGTAATTGGAGCCACTCTTGAGGTTGACCAGACTGGTCCATTTGTAAATGGAAAAGTAAATGATGTAGAAATCACTTTTCTGGTGGACACTGGTGCTACCCGTTCTACTGTTAGATCAGTAGAAATTGAAAACCTGCCTCTCTCTGGGGATACCATCCAAGTAGTCGGAGTAAGTAATCAACAGATTAAAACTGATCTAACCGATCCTGTCAAGGTTGAAATTGTCAATTTTAAAGACGAACACCGATTTGTAGTTTGCAACACCCGTCCAGTAAACTTATTGGGAAGAGATATATTGTGCAAAATGAATTGCAAAATATATTGTTCACCTGATGGAATTGAATTACAAACAATGGAAGAAGATGGGTTATATCGATTGACAATGTTGTTAGTTGAAGCAAGCGAAACAAAATTATATACTACATTTGAAAAAGAAAATTTACCAGAAGAACTAAAGGAGACTGTCAAAACTGAAATTTGGGATTTGAATGGAAATGAAATGGGTCTAATGAAACATATCGATCCAGTCAAAATTATAGTGAAACAGGGAATAGAATTTCCAAACATTCCCCAGTATAAAATGAAAGCAGAAACGATTGAAGGTGTCATTCCTGTGATTGAAAAATTCATTAAACAAGGTGTATTAAAAGAAATTGAGAACAGTCCTTGTAACTCATCGATTATGGGGATCAAAAAGTCAAATGGAACGTACAGATTAGTTCAGGATTTGAGAAAAGTTAACCAAATTGTTGTTCCATGTTATCCAGTTGTTCCAAATCCAGCAGTCATTCTTTATCAAATTCCGCATGATGCAGAATGGTATACTATTCATAAAGGGGGTGGTGATAGACAGAGTATCTGAATTAAGCAGAACACTCCTACCCAGTCAAAAGATCAGGGCTTGATCCTGGGATGGTGCATTGAGCTAAAAAACGGTGTTGGATCTAGCCCTGATCTCTTGACTGGGTGAGAGTATTCTGCTTAATTCAGAGACTCTGTCCCTCACCACCCCTTGTTGTAAATAATTTTGTCCACCCTAAGCGTGGAAGGGTATACTCAGACATGAGTCCCTTGCTCATTGCACCATCAGGATTCAAGCAAGCCGGGCCAAAGACGGCTGTAATGCCAGAAACCGGTCCCCGGAAGCTTGTTTCCTTCCCAGTGTAAGAATTGGCTTTTGTAGTTTGGTTTGCCCTGTTCCCATCATGCACTGGGACAGGAACAGACTAATTTGCATACAGCCAGGTTCTGAAACTGGGATGGTGCAATGAGCTAAAAAACGGTGTTGGATCTAGCCCTGATCTCTTGACTGGGTGAGAGTATTCTGCTTAATTCAGAGACTCTGTCCCTCACCACCCCTTGTTGCAGAATGGTATACTGTTATTAATCTTTGCAATGCGTTTACTGTTCCTTTGCATCCAGAGAGCCAAGAAATCTTTGCTTTCAGATTCCAAAATAGGACCCTCGCGTGGTGTAGAATTCCTCAAGGGTATACAGAAAGTCCTTCTATATTTAATGAGTTATTAAAGAAATCTTTGGAAGATCTTAATCTACCTGGTAGGTCAACATTGGTACAGTACATTGACGATCTGTTAATAGCTGCAAAAACAAGAGACAACTGTGTGATAGATACAATTACACTTTTGAATCATTTGGCTGATGAGGGACATAAAGTGTCCCCTGCAAAATTGCAGTTTTGTAAACAGGAAGTAAAATACCTAGGACATAGAATTGCAAAGGGAATGAGACAAGTAACGATTGAGAGAATAAAAATGATTCAGGGAATGCAACCTCCAAAAACACAAAAACAGGTCAGAATGTTTCTGGGAATGGTTGGTTATTGTCGTCAATGGATTAGTGGATTTTCAGTAATTGCAAAGCCACTACAAAGACTGACAAAATCAGATATAAAAGATCCAATTGTTCTAACTGAAATTGAATTGGAAGCTTTTGAAAAGTTAAAAAGAAGTCTATGTGAAGCTCCAGCTCTAGGCATGCCTGATTATGAGAAGGATTTCGAACTATACTGTAGCGAAAGGGAAGGGTGTGCTTTGTCTGTGTTGATACAGAGACATGGAAACATGAGAAAACCTACTGCTTATTTTTCAGCAGTTCTTGATCCAGTTGCAAAAGCCTTACCAGGTTGCTTAAAAGCAGTTGCAGCAACTAGTATTAGCCTTGAACAGAGTGAGGGAATTATAATTGGGATTTCCTGTAAAAGTCTTTGTTCCTCATTCAGTTGAAATTCTCCTTACAAGGAGCAAAACGCAACACCTGACAAGCAATAGGTTAACAAAATATGAAAAGATAATTTTGGGATCAGACAATGTATCAATTGCAAGGTGTGTGAATTTAAATCCTTCCACACTGTTACCTGATACTGAAATTTGTGATGAAAATAATGTAGAACATGAATGCTTGGATGTTATGGAATACTGTACCAAGCCAAGACAGGATATCAAAGATATACCATTGCCTGAATCAGATTATGTCTACTTTGTTGATGGCTCTTGTCTAAGATCAGAGGGAGGTGTTTTGAAAGCAGCATATTCAGTCTGCACACTGGCAGATGTTGAAGAAGCATCATGTCTTGAAGGAATTCGTTCAGCACAAGTAGCTGAATTAATTGCTTTAATTCGTGCTTGTGAACTGGCGAAAGATCTGAGAGTTACTATATTTACTGATAGTCAGTATAGGTACGGAGTTGTGCATGATTATGGACAACTCTGGTCTCAGAGAGGCTACATGACATCAGCAGGTTCACCAATTAAAAATGCAGAGTTCATTAAAAGATTAATTGATGGCATACAGTTGCCTAAAGAAATAGCTGTAGTAAAGTGTGCAGCTCACAGAAAAGGTGAAGATTTTATCACCAAAGGAAATGCTTATGCAGACGAAATTGCAAAGTATTGTGCAAGGAATAATTATGCACTTAATCGGGAGAAAAACAAAGAATTTGATTCAAGTTCACTGATGCTAACATCAATTGTTGAGACATGGCAAGAAATAAGAGATTTACAAAATGAAGCTGATGATGATGAGAAAAACACATGGTTGATAGCAGAATGTAGACAGAGAGATGAAGATGGAGTTTGGACATACAAAGATGGCAGGGTAGTTTTACCAAATTGCATGATCGCTGACATGGCCAGAATGTACCATGGCCCTGGTCATATTGGAAGAGATTCAATGATTAGGCTTTTTAAAGAAACTTGGTTCAATACCAAGTTCAGAACAATTGCAGAGTCTCTCTGCCAAAGGTGTTTGATCTGTCAACAAATGAATCCAAACAGGAAATCATTTGTAGGAACAGGAATAATAGGTCGAGAGGGTGGTCCTTTCACCAGGTTACAGATGGATTTCATTGAAATGCCCAAGCACAACAGACTGCAATATGTTTTGGTGATTGTTTGTCCGTTTTCAAGATGGGTAGAAGCTTTCCCCACACGACACAATGATTCAATTACTGTAGCAAAATTGCTTCTACGTGAGATTATCCCTAGGTACGGATTTCCTGTGACCATAGAGAGTGATAGAGGAGGACATTTTGATAACAGATTGTTGAAATTGATCTGTGAAGCCTTACACATTGAGCAAAAGTTACACTGTGCATACAGACCAGAGGCATCTGGAGTTGTAGAGCAAATTAATGGAACAATTAAAAATAGAATTGGAAAAATGTGTCTAGATATAGGCATAAAACGGACAGATGCTCTTCCACTTGTTTTGATGACTTTGAGAAGTACAGCAGATAAAAAGACAGGTCTGAGTCCTCATGATATTATCATGGGTAGAATAACGAGACAAGCATTTATACCAGTAGGAAAACTGTTGAGCATTAATGACAGTGCAATTTTTGAATATTGTAAAAAGCTGTCTGACGTAGTGACTTCTGTGTCTAATCAGGTGGGAACTGAAATACAGTCACAAAACAGAGTACAAACACATGATCTGAGACCTGGAGATTGGGTCAGAACAAAAGTTCACCGAAGAAGAAACTGTTTGGTTCCGAGGTGGCAGAAACCAAGGCAGGTAATACTTGTAACGACAAATGCAGTAAAGTGTAGGGGAATAAAAAGGTGGATTCATCCAAGCCATACTATTCCGATACCTACACCTGAAAAATCTGATGAAGAAAGTGATACAACAGCTGATTCAGATTCTGAAGAAGAAGCTGAGGAAAACCCAGATTCTGAAGATCGACAGAGACGTCGACATCTGGAGAAACCTTTAGTGAATGGAAGGGATTTGGAAATTATTGAAATAGATTCTGAAAACGATGAAGATCTATTAGCAAAAGAATCTACACAAGAATCTAATCAAGATAAAGAAAGAGAAGTTGAGAAGAGAGAGAAATCTGATCAAGTTCAGAAGCAAGACCAGGAGAGTATCGAAAAGCAGAAAATAAGCTCTGAAAGCAGGAAAAAGAAATCTGGAACTGGGAAGTTGAAGGTAATTGATGAAGTGGAGGAAGAAGAATTGCCAAGTACCAGTGATGGAATAAAAAGTATAGTTCCTAACAGAGTGAAGCAGCCAATTAGAGAAGATCCTGAGTCAAGAATTGAGATTTATGATAGTGATTCTGGAGAAAGTGATGAAGATTGTCAAAGGGAAAATGTGAGAAAGAGATCTTGGAAAACAGAAACTAATGTGACTGAACCGAGAAGGAAAATTCTGAGAAAAGGTGAAACCTGGCCAAATGAAAACGGAGGTTTGAGAGTCAGGCTAATAAAAAGATCAAAGGAGCAGGTGAATGAGATTACTAGTTAAGAGGATCCTGAAAAGAAAGCAGAAAAAGGAAAGAAAATAGAAGTTATCTCTAGAAAAACAAAGAGAGTTTTGAAGCCAAATCAGAAGTATAAGTCTCCTGAGTGGGCTTATATAATAATCCCATCTGTAATTGAGACAAATAGTAGTAGTCAGGAGGAAGTTGAAGACAATAGTGACAACGATTGAAATACTATTATTTTAGAGTTTGGATTTTTGTTTTTGGCATAAGGCTGAAGAAATTGTGTTAGGTGACATAAGGTCGAAGAAATTGTGTTTAGTTGGAAAATAACTTGTGACGCAAGGTCGAAGAAAAGTTGTTAGAGAGTTAAAAAAAAAATTGAAAAAGGGGGGTGTTTTTTAATTTAGGTTTTTATTGGACATAATTTTAATTTTTTTTTTTTATTTAAGATAAAACTAGCTAAAATGCCTGTTGTCTTGAAACGTAGTACATCAAAATGTTCCATTCTTAAAAATTGCTGTAAAATGACTCTGATATGTATGCTCATATTAATTCTGCTCTGGTTAGTGTTAGCTGTCATCTTTCCTTTCGGGATCGATAAGGAGATGTACAAAGTCAATATGACAAGCAAAGCTTCAGTTAGTCAAGAAAAACATAGTGCAACAAACAAAGCTAATAAAGTTATTGATCACAGACCAGAGGCTCATCAAGATAGGTCTGTTAGTGATTTTTCTAGCAATACATTTTCGAGACTTTTGGGAGAATATGTTAAAGTTATGAGTGTCAAGGATTGCTATATCTGTGTAAAATTACCTGCTTCTGTTTCTGAAGGGGTAACATACAATATGCTTCCTCTTACTTATGGCATAACCTGCAGTGTGATAGCTAGCTTATTTTATCAGACTGGTCGCTTGGAGTATTATTATTCTAATTATGATGAGATTTTTGCTAATCTGAAAATTGAGAATGCTTTAAATAAACACAAACAAGCCAAACAGATGAGGGATTTCTTTTTAGTTACTAATGAACTCACCTATGAGTATGCTTACAGAAATAATCTAACTTGCAAATTGAGAACAGAGGAAAAGACTTTCCTGAACTTAGTTGAAGAGAGAAGGGCAATCTATAAGAGGAATGAAAAGGTCAAACAGACCAAATCCAAGTTTTGGCAGAAAGAGGATGAGAAGCTTAATGGCAAATCTTTTGACAATGTTGCAATTCATATAGATAAATCAATTACTGGTAAGCTTTGCATTAGAAGAGATAATACTCTTTTTGATAATTATTTTGTAGGTGCTAGCAATTGTGAGGATACTTATCAAATCATGGGAGGTTGGGGATTTAAAGGTGATAAAGATCCAATTTTTCCTGGGATCTACTTTATCTGTGGATATAAAGCTTATTTTAATCTTCCGGACCATTGGTACGGGACATGTTATGTTGGACTTGTTTTTCCAAAAATATTTCATGTTGATAGAAATGCAGAAGGTTCATTTGAAATCAGTAATCATGTAAATAGGTTCAAAAGAGAAAGTTTCTCTGAAATTTTGGGAGACATTTTCGAAGCAGTAATACCTTTAGTAGGTATAACCTTGAATGCAGGAAGAATCAGAAAATTGTCCACAATTGTTGATAGATTATCAACTGATACAGCAGGTGGTTTCCAATTAGTGGATACCGAGGTCATTGCGGTGAGGTCAATGGAGATGCAGAATCACCTTGCCTTAGATATACTCCTAGCAAAAGAGGGAGGAGTCTGTGGTATTTTACATGTCCAGCACTGTTGTACATATATCCCAGATGAAAGCAAGAATATTGAAATGTACATTAGGAACATGACAGAAATGCATTCAGAAATAGTTCCCATAGAAGAAGATGACTTTACAGAACGTCTTTCAAAAAGATTTCAAGCTATCAAAACCTGGTTTCAAGAAATTGGTAGTTCAGTTCTTGGCAAGATTCTAACACCTTTGTTTGTTATAATTTTTGTGATAATTTTTACTAAGATTAGTTGCATGTTATACAAGAGAAAGAAGGACATGAAGGAAAAGAAAAGAATTTACAAAATCAGAAAAGAACAAGAAAGGGAAATTGAATTAGAAGAGTTACACAGAGCTCAGTATGATAGTTGTAAAGATTTTGCTGAAACAAATCTTTAAAAGTACTAACACAGTGAAATCGAATCATATTCTTTTAGATAAAATTTGTTAAAATTTTGGGTGTGGTGTGGTGATTTGTTAATCACCAGATGAGGGAGTTGATGGACGAGATTCAGAAATGTTTTCATTTCAACTCATGAAGTCACACTTCCATAACAAGAGTTAATAATATTAATAAAAGTTTGTGTGTGTGTATTAATTCAACCTAGTTTAAAGTTACATTCACGAATATACACAAGGCTTATTAACATGTGTGCTCATAAATGTGCTCTATGTTGCTTTCCCATGTACGTGGAAAATAATAAAATTAATTTTGTCTATCGTTGTGTCATGACTAATAGCAGCTGTTTTAAATAATGGCATGTGCTTATTTTGCTTTCCTGTTTATTTCGTGTCGCTTTACTCTTAACAGGTGCATAAAGAATCCTGTTGAATTATTTGAAGAATGGTAGATATAAATGCTGCTTTAATTGTACGCTTCAGCTAGGTAATTTAGACTAATGGGTTAATCATTAGCTATGGAGGGTGGCAACAGAATGAATTATAATTCTCACATTAATTCTTTTCTTGTGTTTGTTTATATAATAGTTCACGAAAAGTAGTTTTGGGCCTAGTGCATTCGTGTTTGCCAAAATTCTGCTCGGAGCAAGAGAGAGTCCATGATGGAAAACTTCCTTCTGCTAAAAACATTTTTTTTCATGATGCAAATTGAAACTCGATGAGCTGACTGTTCTTTCAGTGCGACAAATGTCATATCCGAGGAAGCAGATGACTTTACTTGGTTAAATGTTGCAAACTGGAGGAAGCTTCATTGTTCGAAAACTAGAGACAATGGACTCTAAGAAAGTGACGGAACTGATATTTTTGAAAGTGGAATGACACGATGGCGTCACTTTTTAGCCAATTGGACTCCGATTTCAGCAGAAAAGTTATACTTTTGCTTTGATTAGCTTAGTGCAGAAAGGTATAACAACTCTTCCCCGTGGAAGAGGAGGGCTGCTTCTTGCTGACCTTTGATGAGGGTGTCGTGCTGATGAACTTTCCTTGGAGCACGTAAGGGCCTTCAAAGACTTTACTCATTTATTCTTTATTATAGTTAGCTAAGTTAGGGACTTAAGTTTTGAAAAATGCTAAACTGATAAATTTCATTATGCAATATTAAATTGAATTTCATAAAATTGTCATAACCATTTACAATGATTCTAATAAAAATGCTTTAATTACATTTTTAATGCAAATTCCAATTAAGAAGCTAATAAAAATCTTACTTTGGAAAAACAAGCTGGTCTTGTTATTTCATGAGTTTAGGTTACCATTAGCAAGATTTTATCGCCACAGTGGCTTAATTAATTTGTGAGGTTTTGTAAAATATGATGAATTCATTTACCGCGGTTGTATATAAATGTATATAATTTGTGAATAGATTAATTAGGTCACAGGATTCAGTTGGTCAAAATATATCATGTTAGTTCATGGGCCTTGTGATTGATTTATGTTTAATGGTGAATATAGTGAAGTTGGGTAGCGTAGTTTATGATTTATTTCCTATAGGCCGCTGGATCATTTTCATTAGGCCCCACTAAGGCCGCCTGGCAAACTATGTGCTTTCGCTGCCCTGACAGCACACCTGACTGACATCACTTATGGTTATACAGAAGAAGCCATTTTTTGACTAATTTTTCAAATTACAAAATGTATAGGAATATGGGCAATTTGAAACTCTTCATGCTTGAGTAGCCTTATTAAAATCAAGTTATGTGATCAGCATTTAACCGCTTCCGCGCTGATGACGGAACCGCTCCGTCATCAGCCCGCTCCGACGCGCCTGCGCGGTGCTGATTTCGCGCCTGCACGGTGCGTTCTATTGAGCGGGCGGGGCCATGACCGAACCGCTCCCTCATGAGCACAGCTCAACCGAGGCTGGTGACGGAGCAGTTCCGTCACCAGCATGGGCGCGCCACGCGACCCCCTTGCCCCCTTAGCGCTGCGGCGGAATATCCGCCGCAGCGAAGGTGTTAAATAGCGTTTTGATTGGTGTGATAGCACTTTTGAAATCTGACCTTACTTCCCAGAGATTTCTTGTTTTTCATTTACACATTTACAAAATCGTGGAGGTCTGTTGTCATGTAATTCCGCCCTTGATTGTTTAGTAATGTTTTTTTTAAAGTAGAGCAATGTGTGTTATTCGCACATTTAACTATTTTGTGCCACTGAAGTCTGCCAACCGAAATAAGAGATACCGGGGTGAAAAGAGGATTGCTGTGACCATCCATCTGCTCAGGCAAAGGTATGATTGCTTAATGCTGCTGCAACCCATTGCCCTCCTAACCAGCCCAGTCGAAGAACTTTAGGCCCAAGAGTCCTCGCAGCTCCAAAGATAGGGAGCCTTGAAGCGTGCAAAGCATAAACATGAGGCAATATCCTGGCTGGTATTATACTGGCCCCATCTCCCATGTTAATATTTACTTACTGCATTTGTGGTTGCCGCAGCAGACAGATTCCGAGTGATTGTGAAGTCACGGCCCGGTCAGGATGCTGTGCTGCGGTGGTCACACTATGTCACTCACGACAAGAGCCACTGAACTTGTTCTAGACCAGTGATCCTCAAAGTACAGCTCAGTTGGCGCATGCAGCCCTCCAGACCTTTATATGTGGCCCCCTGGTCAACAGCTGTGCTGCTGTTTTACCGACGCAGCACTAACATTGAAAAATAAGTTAAATAAACAGGCCAACTTTTATTTAAAAGTTAATTGAAGTTTACAAAAAAGGAAGTAAGTAGGTTATCCTGCACAGCCTAACTTTAGAAACACTGTTATTTTTAAAGACATCGTGCAGCAAAAGTGTAGGAATACGATAATTTCTCTTCAAAATTAAAAAAAATATTTTATTAACATGCAGTGCAGTTTCACCTTAGTACATCACATTATATCAGTGCATTGAGAAGTATTTTTTTAACCAAGTTTTCAAACATAAATTTACAAACATTCATTCTTTCCCCCACCCTTACAATAATGTCAATTTTGAGCTACGATGCAAGTCAGTTGTTGAGTGCACTCTTTGGGCGGGGTTCCTATTATACGTACTGCATGGTTTAATTTAGTTTTTCGAAAGTGAAAGCCATTGAGACAAATAATCAACCCTCGAAAGGGTTATTGGGATACCGTAGCAGTAAAATGAGGTTTGGGAGGACTCAAAGGAGTGGTACAAGAAGAAAGAGTTTAGAGATACTATTAGGGAGATCATAGTGCTATGTGTGTTCATATTATATTTATGACATGGCAATTGAAATATATAACTGCAAAACATGTACTAATAAAAATATACATTTATTTCAGAGCAAAGGTAAAATTGAACATTATTAAAACACTAACGTGCAATTAGCTTGAGAAACCACTGCAAACTGAGTTTCTTCCATTTTACTGAGGAAATAACCTGGGCACACAAGATGAATTGAATACGATTCTATCATGTTACATAGATTTAGCCCCATGTTCTCTGGTAAAATATGTTTATTCAGGAATGAAAAACAGGATGGAATAAGCTCTATTTACTGCTCAACTAGGTAACATCCTCTTTATTTATTTTCATTATTATTATTTTAATTATTGAGGGATTACTGTGTCACAGACCAGTCCCGTACTCAACAATTCTGGAAAAATAGACCCCCACAAAGGCGAGCTTTCTGGATACCAAAGTTTAAAATTTAAGACGGTAGCTGTGAAGAATATTCTAACAGCCGCGGTCGGTAGTTAAATAAACAGGCCAACTTTTATTTAAAAGTTAATTGAAGTTTACAAAAAAGGAAGTAAGTAGGTTATCCTGCACAGCCTAACTTTAGAAACACTGTTATTTTTAAAGACATCGTGCAGCAAAAGTGTAGGAATACGATAATTTCTCTTCAAAATTAAAAAAAAATATTTTATTAACATGCAGTGCAGTTTCACCTTAGTACATCACATTATATCAGTGCATTGAGAAGTATTTTTTTTAACCAAGTTTTCAAACATAAATTTACAAACATTCATTCTTTCCCCCACCCTTACAATAATGTCAATTTTGAGCTACGATGCAAGTCAGTTGTTGAGTGCACTCTTTGGGCGGGGTTCCTATT
This sequence comes from Lissotriton helveticus, assembly GCF_964261635.1. Lineage (NCBI taxonomy): Eukaryota > Metazoa > Chordata > Amphibia > Caudata > Salamandridae > Lissotriton > Lissotriton helveticus. Next base: position 64,920,335 of record NC_136060.1, on the reverse strand, counting down.
ATACGTACTGCATGGTTTAATTTAGTTTTTCGAAAGTGAAAGCCATTGAGACAAATAATCAACCCTCGAAAGGGTTATTGGGATACCGTAGCAGTAAAATGAGGTTTGGGAGGACTCAAAGGAGTGGTACAAGAAGAAAGAGTTTAGAGATACTATTAGGGAGATCATAGTGCTATGTGTGTTCATATTATATTTATGACATGGCAATTGAAATATATAACTGCAAAACATGTACTAATAAAAATATACATTTATTTCAGAGCAAAGGTAAAATTGAACATTATTAAAACACTAACGTGCAATTAGCTTGAGAAACCACTGCAAACTGAGTTTCTTCCATTTTACTGAGGAAATAACCTGGGCACACAAGATGAATTGAATACGATTCTATCATGTTACATAGATTTAGCCCCATGTTCTCTGGTAAAATATGTTTATTCAGGAATGAAAAACAGGATGGAATAAGCTCTATTTACTGCTCAACTAGGTAACATCCTCTTTATTTATTTTCATTATTATTATTTTAATTATTGAGGGATTACTGTGTCACAGACCAGTCCCGTACTCAACAATTCTGGAAAAATAGACCCCCACAAAGGCGAGCTTTCTGGATACCAAAGTTTAAAATTTAAGACGGTAGCTGTGAAGAATATTCTAACAGCCGCGGTCGGTAGTGGGTGTACCTGCAGGGCGGTGACCTAGGGAGGTGGAGGGGCAGGGTGGGGGTAGTAATGTATGGATTACGGACCTTTACAGGTATGTAAACATTGAAATAAATAAAACGAATTTCGTTGTGCGCACTGCATCGCATTTGGTTAATGTGTTAAGATGTGATGTGATGACGTCCAGTGATGCGATGCGCGGTCCCTTCCAGCACCAGTTTGATGATGTTCAACCCTATTTATTAAAATTATTGCTGCAGTTTACATAGTGCGAACTCTCCCTAAGCATGGTAGCGCTTTACATGAGCACCAGTTACCTTACACAAGGTCACATTCATTTTATAGTCACTGAGAGATTAAAGTGATTTGCCCAGAATCACAGGATGTTGAGCCGGCGCTGAGACAAGAACTTGGCTCCCCAGTTCCAAAGTCGACTGCCCCCCAAAAATAGAAAGTGAGAGAGAGAGAAAGTGAGGGGGGGGGAATCTCTGTCGGAGGTGTACGGATCACCGACTTTCTATTGCTATCGAGTTATTTCTACTGCACCCAGTAGCCTTTCTGCTGTGGGAAGACTGGTAAATGCATGGTTTAGAGGCAGGCGGTGCGACTGATCCGTCTCTAGAGAGTGTCCAGATGGGAGGAGGCTGTTCCTGGACCTCTTTAGTCTCTCCCAACACTTCAACATGATTCTGAACTCTCTCCCATGCCCCGATTCCTTATTGTCAGCCCTCCCACCCAGTTTCTACCACTTGGTTCCCAATACCTCTCTTTTCTCTTCCCTTTACCTTCCAGCCACAAGCCTAGGCCCAGATGCTCGTAATGCCCTTCAGTGAGACATCAGGGTTTTGGGGACGACCACGTCACACACAAGACTTTCCCTCTATTTCCACTAGTCACAGATTTTGGAATTTCCTGTGTGTGCTGCATTTTGTAGCATACATAAAAAATTTAAAATGCAATAAATGAAAGTGGCCATTCCTGCATAGAAACGATCATTAAATAATGACGATTTGGTACTTCCATGCGTGCTGCATTTTGCAGCACACATAGAAGTAGCACCAGGCAGGGCTGCTTAAAGGGGGCAGCCCTGCCTGGTGCCACGGCCAATGGTCACTGGGGCTGAGGCATTGCCGGCCACTCGGACAGATGCTAGCAGGTCAGTACAGAGAAGATGGATATATGAGACGAACCTGGGACCCATATTTCATTGCCAAAGGATGGTGAATAGATATGTCTAGCTAATGGAATCAAAGGCCTTGTCACTATCTGCTAATAATAGAGCCGCCGAATGCTCCAGACAGTCAACCAGGACTTTGGCATTGTGGGAGTGTTGGATATTGTAGCGTGTTGTGCAGTATGGCTTAAACCCTGCCTGGTCTGGATGAATCGGTTCAGCCATGCATGGCACAAGCCTGTTGGACAAGGCCTTAGCCAGCAGTTTAGCATCTATGTTGAGAAGTGAGCTAGGGTGATATGACGAGTGGGCCTCAGGGGACCGAGCTAGCTTCAGAAAAATAACTATGGGCCCTCAGAGAAAGATCATGTGAGAATGTTTTCAATTTGTCCCAATGTAAGGACCTCTTTCTCTGAATATAGGTTCTGATAGTACTCAGCGTAGTTGTTGGCCACCTCCCCGGGGTCAGTCAGTAGCGTTCCCTGCTTGCCATGTAGGATATGAACATGGAACGACATATCAGCATTTTGTCATGGCCTACAGAGCACTCTCCTGAATTTGTCACCCTATTGATAAATCTGTCTCTGGGAGGCCAGCCACGTGCTCTTAGTCATGTCCAGAGGCACTCTATGATATCTCTGCTGCGCAAGGCCCAACTGTCGCTATGCAAGTCCCCCACCAGCCTCGCGGCCTCATGCCCCAAGCTCAGCCATTTGAGTCTCAATTTGGGAGAATTTAGTCAGTCATCTTCTGCCTTCTGCCATGCAGAAGCTAATGTCAACACTGCGTATGGTAGGCTAGATAGCCTCCCACAATATGAGTCTAGTACTGCTGGACCACTAAACATTTTATTACCCGAGGTCGAGGATGCTATAAATGAGAGCGCTCGTAATAAAGCTCCCGGCCCGGATGGTCTTTCCATTGACCAGATTAAATCCGAAATTAATTTTTGGGCCCCTTTACTATGTAACTTATTTAATAATTTGACTGACAGCTCAATCCCCGACTCCTGGTCGAACAGTGTCATCGTACCGATATTCAAAAAAGGTGACAGGACGGACCCTGCATGCTACCGTCCGATTTCTCTGATCGATAACACGTTAAAAGTGCTTGGAAGGGTAATTTTTAAAAGAATAAGGAATTGGGCTGAGGACAATAATGTTTTACATTGCAGTCAATTGGGATTCAGAAGCCATGTGGGCACTGTTGAACGGTGCCTTAATTTGAATTTGATTATGGCCAAATATATTATTGTTAAAAAGTCCCCGCTTTATTTAGGTTTTATGGATCTGAGTTCCGCGTTTGATTTTGTTAATCGTTCTAGGTTGTGGTCACTTTTGCTTGATTATGGTTTAGATGATTCACTGGTACATTTCCTTTTTTACATACATAGGGACTTAAAGGCCAGAGTACGTATTAACAACGAGGGCGAATTATCTGATGATATTTTTATTAGCAGAGAAGTTAGACAGGGCTGCGTACTCGCCCCACTGCTTTTTATTCTATATATTAATGGGTTGAGCAGCACTTTGGGCAAGACTGCGAAGGATGTACCGATTATAAATGGTTCCCCTATTACTGCCTTACTTTATGCGGACGACGCTGTATTAATGGGGCGTACACCTAATGCTTTAAGAACTTTAATTACTGGGTTTGTTGCTTTTATGTCCGATTTGGGTTTAAACACCAATTTTAAAAAATCATTTATTATGAACTGTGGACCTAAAAAGTACAACATCACCTCAATAAAATCCGGTGACAATATTTTAAAATGTACCAGTACCTTCCCCTATTTAGGGTTATTATTCTCTAACACAGGTTCTTGGCAGCAACATGCTGCCTACGCGAGAAATAAGATTGGTAAGTCAATAAATTCAATCTTGTCTCTCCGACAACCCAAAGTGGCAGATGTTATCACCCCCCTGCTCAATATTTATCGAACTCAATGCCAACCAACGGGGACATATGGAGCAGAAGTGTGGGGCTACTGTAACAGCGCGCCTCTTCAGTTGGAGGAAAATAGATTCTGTAGGAGAGTGCTGGGGGAGTTCCCTGCGCCCCCACATTTATTTGCCATAATGAGCTTAGGTTGCCATATATTGTTGATTTTATTAGGTCAAGGCCCGCGCTCTTTTGGATAAAGATATGGTCAAATCCAGCTGCGTCCCTAACACGCAGCATAATATCGGACTGCTTACTATCCGAAAGATCCCATCATATACCTTGGTTAAAAGCTGTCGAGAACAGCCTGTTGGGCGTGGGACATGGCTCTCTGTTTAGCTCTCCTAATACCATTGTCTCTGCTCACAAGAACAGTGTAAAACGGGCATTGCTTGACTTATACAAGGATGAACGGATGAGATCTGAATTTGCCAAATCTGCTGTTATTAAATATTTGCCCTTGACTGATTCAGGTAATGATAACCTAAATAAGCTCTGTAGATACCTGTCAACCCCAATAGGAAGATGGAACCGAAGTCTTTTATTCCGGTTCCGGGACGGAAGCATTGTTAACTTACTAGGCTTCCCCCATGGTTATAACAAAAATTCAGAAGAGTTGGACTGTTCCTGTTCTGAAGGTGGGAAACAAAGTTTGTTGCATTTCTTTCTGTTCTGTGGCTATTATAAATTGTATATCCGCCAATATTTAATGCCAATTCTCCGCAAATATAACCTAAGGGATTTTAATCTGGCACTAAGATTTTTGCAAATGTTGTCAACAGATGAAGTTATATATACTGTAAGCTGTTTTATAAAAGTCTGTGTGAGATCAAGGGCAAGTATGGAACATGCATAATGGACTACAGTATTGCGCTATGGAATGCACATTGCACTTTACTGTTCAGATATAATTTGTACACAGTTTAATTATATGTATGCTTGGACATGTATGATTATTTTAGGGAGTGGATAAACTGAAACCTATGATTATATGTACATGTTTCTTCTTATCATGTACTATGCACCTTATGCCATATATGCTGCTCAAACTCAATTGGAAAACCTTGCTTTTAACTCTTATACATGTTTTTATGTGCTTTTAATGTGTTTCATTCTGTGTGTACTTTAATGGTTGTCCTAAATCCGAATAAAGATCATTTGAATTGAATAGAGTCTAGTAGAGGTTGAATCTATTTTTAGGGAGAAGTATTCTGTTACAACGTGGTTTAAGTGGGACCTGTAGACTGGATCCTTCAAGTGACATGGGGTTAGTTGCCAACAAAATCAGGATGACGGGGGCCCACCGCCAACTGCAAAGCCAGTTGGTGGGGGCCCTCTAGGTAAGATTTCAACGTTAGACTCTGTGCATATGGTCACATGGCACAAATGAGTAACCAAGGAGGGAGAACAACCTGTGCTTCATTGAGTAAAAGGTAAAGCTCGCGTCCGTGAGATGGAAGGCCTGGCAGATGTCCATCCACCCCAGGGCTTCCCCAACACTCCGCAGTTGAGTCGTTCGCAGATCGCCCCTGGGACCCACCTCCCGCCACCTATCCCTCTCTGGGGACATAACATCGTTTCAGTCGCTGCCAATCACTGTTAGGCAATTTGGCAAGGATCCCCACGCTCCCCTGGTCTGGTTGGCAAAGGCTTAGCCTAGCGGAGGAGGGGCATAAACGCTACCCAACACAATGGGTTCCCTATAAAGTGTCCCAGACATGAAGTCATGTCTGCCCCCCCATACACCTAGGATTTATGCTTCAGTGAGGGAACCCTGCCATGCACAATAATGGCCACACCTTGTGACTCCCTCACAAAGCCAGAGTGAAAGACCTGTCGAAAACCAAAGTGCGCTAAGCATGGGGCTTAGGAATCCAGGAGGTGTGTCTTCAGTAAGTGGAGGACGTCTGTGTGCAATCTCTTGGCTTGTCAAGTATGGCCTCATGCTTAATTTTATCTAATACAGCTCTAACGTTCCAAGTAACTACACAAAGCCTTCCATCCAAGGGGGTATCACCCATGTCAGTCATCTGGGTGCGGGCAAAGCAATGCACATTGATCGTGCCCTGGGACAGCTACAGGGGAAGCACAAACCCTGCGCAAAAATGTACATATGTAAAATGCTTAAAAAAAACATTTCTCCAAATCCCATCCCGATACATCATAAACGATGAAGCATCTGTCGCGGAAGGGGCCAAACTGCGAGACTCGCTAAATAGGGGTTGTACATGGCCCTATACGTTTTTGCATGAGCAAACGGGTCACTAACCCATTTGCGCATGTAAAAATGGGTCGTACATCTGGCACCAAATCCTTGTTTGGTGAGTGAGAGCCCTTTTAAATCAAAGAAATACCTATCAAGCCGAAGGCCAAATCTGTATGGAGGGACTTATTCTCTTTTGATTTTGGGGCTATGTGACTTCTTGGAGGTCGAGTGTAGACCCTTATGCAGGTTCCCATAAACACAGATGTACCTCTTAAACCCACTCAAACTCTTCTTGTGATTAAAGTATATAGCCTTGGAGCATAGCAAGGGGGTTGAGGGTTTAGGGTTCAGGGAAGGATAGCAATAAAGACTGATCCTGAGTTTTTAGGATTCAGGACTGGGTAGCGCAAAAGGTAGTAAGATAGTTTTAGGGTTAGAGAAAGAGTAGCAGTAAGGGGAAGTAAAGGGTTCTTAGGTTCAGAGAATGGTGATGTTAATGAATAGTAAGAATGTTTAGGGCACAGGGAAAGGTAACATTAAGGGGTTGTAAGGGGTTTTTAGGGTTCAAGAAATCATAGCATTTAGTGATGATAAGGGGTTTTTCGGGTTTATTGAGGGTAGCATTAGGAGGTAGTAGGGTATAGGTAAGTAGATTAAAGGATTGATCTAATAAAAACAATGTTTTTAAATGTTATGTTTGGAATTGTTTTTGGTTATAATTAAGGTCACAGCAATATTCCCTTGACAATTTAAGCTTGATTGAGATGTAGTCATCATTTGAAAAGTGAACTTTATTATTGCATAGCACTAATTGGAATTGGAATGGGCTTCTACTTCACTGAAGTATCTCTTTTGGAGGGAGTAGTTAAAACTGTTTGACCAAGAAAATTCAATTGGTGGACTATCCTTCAGATTTATATAGTGGGGTAATTTAGACCCTGCTGGGTAGCCGTGCATCCCGCCAACTAGTCAGGTCCTCTATTAATGGAGAACTGCATGCCATACTGAGCGGTGCCAGTCAACCTGACTGTGAACTTTCTGCCTCCATACCATCTGTCCGTGCTGTGGATGCACTTGAGGAAACATTTAATGCTAATGGACTCCATGTTTTTTGGTTGTTCTGCATTTTTCTATGATTTAATAAATAAACTCACAAAGCAGGAGTTTGTTACATACAAAAATTGGACTGATACATGGAACATTTCCTTCCTGAATGTCAGGACAAAAAATGCTTGCTTTCCTTTCCTGGGTGCATCATGACTCACATGCCGGACCTGGATATGGAAATCCCGGGATAGATTCCTCACCAGATAGAGTGAAGCCACTGTCACTGTCCTCCAGTGGTTCTATGATAGACAAACTGTCATTTCAGGGTTTCTGCTGAACAGACGGCTCACGTTTCACTCACTGACACCTTTGGATTGCCCACCTCTTAATGAGGCAGAGAAACAATGAGGGTAAAGGATGGCTCTTATGCCACTTTTTAGGTCTCGGCTATACAGTTCGAGGAGAAATGTTTTGTTTAATCTGTGGGCTTCAGCCTGTCCACTGGCTTCCCATTTACACACTCCATTGTCTGTCTCGGTAAACAACGTTTACCCCGAAACTATCTTCCCGCATGGAATCACAACGCGGTCGTTACCACGACTGCATTGTGATTCCACATACCATTACTCCGCAAGTCGGAACAACGACTTGCGCGGGGGGGATGTGTTGGACTTAAAATCCAACACCTTCCCTAGTGTCCGCACTGACTGGAGTTGGAATGGTAAATTATACTATTCCAACATCCAGCGCCCCCCCCCTCCGCAATTCGTTGTTCCAGAGTAACGGTATGCGGAATCACAACGCAGTTGTGGTAACGACCGCGTTGTGATTCCCTGCGGGAAGAAAGACTGCGGGTTAAAGAGACATATTCGTCTGTCTCATATCCTTTATTACCATTTGTCCCTGGCATGCATGCTCATGCATCTTCTTGTGACTAGCCATACCCCCAGAGCATGGATCAAGTAATTGTAAACACTACTCCCATTTTTATGATGATCATAGGACATTATTTTTACTTTCTTTTTTAGCACTCTACCCCGTGCTCATGCTTTTGTCAGCTCTGTCTCATCCCACCCACCCTCATGCCCCATCTACACCCCCTCTTCTTCACTGCTCTTCCTATCCTTGCTGCTTTTTGTTTCCCAATGTCTTTCCTTTCATTGCTGCTTGCTCTCTCGCAACTCCCAGTGCTTGCCCCATCCACAAATCACCCTCTCCCTGTCATGGGTTTTCCCTACCTTGCTGCTTTCAATTTCCCCACCTCCTCCCTCCCACCTCTGCTTGCTCCCTCCCACCTCCATTTGCTTGACCCATCCACATATCATCCATGCCCCAGCCCCATCACTGCTTTAAGCTCCCATCGTAGTCTTGTTTATTCTAGTAAGTGGTGGTGTTTTGCCTTTTAATGTTAGTGTATAGCTGAGATGCTGATTGGAGCATGTGTGCCCGACTGTTATTACTTGGCACACATGTAGGGCCCGATTCACAGAACTAACTTAAGACAAAATCCTAAACTTACTACCATTTTCGTATTCACAGAAGGCACTTACTCATTTTGGTATTCACAGAAGACACTTACTCATTTCGGTATTCACAGAAGTTAGGAGTCCTAACTTTAAGACTCCTAAATGCCTTCTGTGACTACCGAAAGTCTTAAAATTAGGATTTTTCTCAATTTAGTAGTAGTAAAGTTAGGACTCCTAACTTTAGGACTTCTAAATACCTTTTGTGAATACCAAAAGTCTTAAAATTAGGATTTTTCTCAATTTAGTAGTAGTAAAGTTAGGACTCCTAACTTTAGGACTCCTAAATGCCTTCTGTGAATACCGAAAGTCTTAAAATTAGGATTTTTCTCAATTTAGTAGTAGTAAAGTTAAGAGTCCTAACTGTGCATCCACCCCACCCCACAACCAGAAAGTGACCACACCCATGCAGGTGCAGAGTACCTGATCACACAGGAGAGCAGTTACATAGAGACAGGCTATTGTGAAGCTGAGCTCTGCAGGACAAACAAATGGATCCCCAAGACTCCCAGAGGGAAGGTGCAGATAGGAAGAGGAAGATGAAGTTCAGCACCGGTGAACTTCAGGTGCTGGTGGAGGAGGTTGTCAAGCACTACCCCAAAATCTTTGGAAAGCAGACTCTGCAGGTACCAGAGGCTGTGAAGAGGTACACCTGGCTGGGGATCCAAACCAAAGTTAATGCAATAGTAGTGACAACCAGGGAAGTGGACGATCTCAAGAAGAGATGGTATGATCTAAGGATCATAACCAAGAAGAAATTGGCAGCAAGGAGTAAAGAGGCCAATGCTGCAGGTGGAGGGAAGAACAGGGTACCTGCTCTCATGGATCTGGAAGAGCTTGTGGAGTCCACACTGGAGCCAGAGTGCATTGTGGGGATTGGTGATGCAGACAGCTCAGCCCGAGCTGCATCAAAGAAAGGTAAGGGACATGTCCATCATTTCTCACCCCTTGCCTGTGTCCCTCCCCCAATGTGGCTGTGTGTTGAGGAAATCCAGTACAGACTTCAGTATTCACCTGCAATGCATTATGGGAGTGGTAGGCATAAGAATACCCATCAGAGCAGTAAACATGAAATAATGTCAGGTATGCCACACAATACAAATAGAGACATGGGAGGAGCAGGAAATAGTGATATTAAAATGTGATTTAATAGTGAATTACACGGTGAAAGCACCACTAGGACACTGTCCATATCTGTCCACAGGAGAGACATCACGCAAGTCAATGCAGGAGAGGGAGAAGACACATCCCCAAAGGGATAGGAGTGAGCAAGAAGGCAGGGATGCAGGGCCCAGCACTACAACACCTACAGCACCCTGCACACAAGCAGCTGCCACACCAGAGGCAGACACCATGCAACTTGAAGCATCTCCTGTGCTCCTAGACTCACCACAAATTGCAAAAAACACAGTTGATGGACAGAATGTAGAACAATGTCATACATTCACCCCAGTACAGGGATCTGGGCCTAAATCCATCGTTTTTTTGCACTCCACACCACCCTGGGTTAGACACTGGCTATATGCAAATCAGCTCTGACCCTGTGCCTCATGGGAACAGTCCAGTCCGAACTACCAAGCCATGTCTTTCCCAGACCGGAATCAAGCATCCAAGGACCGGTTTCTGGCTATCAGCCTGGATAGCTTGACTCCAGTGGTGTGGAGAGCCTGGGACTCACGTCTGAGCATCCCCAGCACACTCGGGGTGAAATTGCAAAAAACACAGTTGATGGACAGAATGTAGAACAATGTCATACATTCACCCCAGTACAAGGATCTGGGCCTAAATCCATCGTTTTTTTGCACTCCACACCACCCTGGGTTAGACACTGGCTATATGCAAATCAGCTCTGACCCTGTGCCTCATGGGAACAGTCCAGTCCGAACTACCAAGCCATGTCTTTCCCAGACCGGAATCAAGCATCCAAGGACCGGTTTCTGGCTATCAGCCTTCATCAGCCTGGATAGCTTGACTCCAGTGGTGTGGAGAGCCTGGGACTCACGTCTGAGCATCCCCAGCACACCCGGGGTGAAATTGCAAAAAACACAGTTGATGGACAGAATGTAGAACAATGTCATACATTCACCCCAGTACAAGGATCTGGGCCTAAATCCATCGTTTTTTTGCACTCCACACCACCCTGGGTTAGACACTGGCTATATGCAAATCAGCTCTGACCCTGTGCCTCATGGGAACAGTCCAGTCCGAACTACCAAGCCATGTCTTTCCCAGATGGATTTAGGCCCAGATCCCTGTACTGGGGTGAATGTATGATATTGTTCTACATTCTGTCCATCAACTGTGTTTTTTAAAATTTGCACCCCGAGTGGGCTGGGTATGCTCAGACGTGAGTCCCAGGCTCTCCACACCACTGGAGTCAAACTATCCAGGCTGATGAAGGCTGATAGCCAGAAACCGGTCTTTGGATGCTTGATTCCGGTCTGGGAAAGACATGGCTTGGTAGTTCGGACTGGACTGTTCCCATGAGGCACAGGGTCAGAGCTGATTTGCATATAGCCAGTGTCTAACCCAGGGTGGTGTGGAGTGCAAAAAAACGATGGATTTAGGCCCAGATCCTTGTACTGGGGTGAATGTATGACATTGTTCTACATTCTGTCCATCAACTGTGTTTTTTGCAATTTCACCCCGAGTGTGCTGGGGATGCTCAGACGTGAGTCCCAGGCTCTCCACACCACTGGAGTCAAGCTATCCAGGCTGATGAAGGCTGATAGCCAGAAACCGGTCCTTGGATGCTTGATTCCGGTCTGGGAAAGACATGGCTTGGTAGTTCGGACTGGACTGTTCCCATGAGGCACAGGGTCAGAGCTGATTTGCATATAGCCAGTGTCTAACCCAGGGTGGTGTGGAGTGCAAAAAAACGATGGATTTAGGCCCAGATCCTTGTACTGGGGTGAATGTATGACATTGTTCTACATTCTGTCCATCAACTGTGTTTTTTGCAATTTCACCCCTAGACTCACCACAACATGAGTCACAACAACTTGACACACCAGCAGACACAGAGGTGTCAGACATCTGCAGGCCCAGGAGGCATGACGTTCCCCCGCTAAGGATCCTACAAACATCCTCCGATGAGGAAAGGGAGGGTGAGGAGTCAATTGAGTCAATTGCAGGAAATGCACCAGGTCTTACATCCACTCCTGTCAGTCGATCCGGTGGCACAAGACGTCGTAGGGTCCGAGAGGCAAGCGTGAGTGGCCGTGATGAGCGTGTATTCCGTGGCCTTGAGACCGCAATGGTCAAGGTGCAGCGCCTGCAAGCAAAAGGTATTAGTGCAGTGCACAGACAAATGCGCCATGTGAACACAAATCTGGATAACATGAACAAGGGAATAACAGCAATGGCGGACAGCATGAGGGACAAAGGCCGATGGAGTCAGGGACATGTCACAGTGTGTGATGTCACTCTGTGAGGAACTACATGAGGACTGCGTCCAAAGGCGCAGGGCGAGGCATTGCATGCAACAGCAGACAAGGGGCATGCACCATCTTGCAACTACGACTTTCCTGCTGTGTCGCCGTTCAGTTGCGATGCAGGAGGGGCTGGTGCACTGCTGTACTGATCTCACGAGGGGTATGGGGAGAGTCACTACAGCAATAGAAGTGCTGCTGACAAACCAGGCAGCCACCACAGGAGCAGAAGGTTTAGGGGAGACAGATAACTCCAGTAGCAGGAGCAGCACCCCTATCCCAGAAATACGGAGGAGGAGCAGATGCCAGACTACCGGCGCTGCTAGAGCAGACTTGGAACTAAGCCAACCTCACACATCATGCAGTGCTGGTCATGGGCGCAAGCATTGAGTCAGCCAAATTCAGTTGGACATGTGAGGGTGAGGTAACCCCCGTCCACCCAGTAGTGCTAGGCACACTAGTATGTTACAATTGTGTCTTCAGACATTTAACGTAGTGCCAAATAAACTACGTGCATTGCAGTACAACACGTGCTTTGTCTCTATACTTACTTATATAGTAGTTTTGTGTGATCTCTGCCCGTCTCTGTCTTCCGTCTGTGGGTGTAGGTACTCCTACTGTGTTGGCTGCTGGTAGTGCCTGCTTATCCTCATGGTCTTCATAGTCCTCCAATTCCACCTCTGTGCCCTTCTTAGTTGCAAGGTTGTGCAACATTGCACAGGTTGCAATGATCTTACAGCATGTTACTGGTGAGTACCTCCGTGCCCCCCACTTTTGTGGAGGCAGCGGAACCGGCTCTTCAGGAGCCCAAAGGTGCGCTCCACGATGTTCCGAGTGGATTTATGTGCCACATTGTATCGTCTCTGGCTGGGGGTTGTGGGGTTGAGGTAGGGTGTCAGGACAAAGGAACGGAGTGCATATGCACTATCCCCTAATGTGAGAGAGAAAAATACATTACTCACAGGCACACATTGACATACGTCTGCATCATGTATCAAGGGAGTGTCACACAGTAATTTACCTAGCAGGTATCCTTCCCCAAATTCACCCGCTGTCAGGCGGGTGTATATCCCACTGTTTTGGAATATATATGAGTCGTGGGTGCTTCCTGGGTACCTGGCCACTATATCTGTGATCATGTACTTGGCATCACAGATTACTTGTACATTAATTGTGTGTGATGACTTCCTGTTCCTGTATATGTGCTCAGTGGCAGCTGGGGGGCATATTGGGATGTGAGTCCCATCAATGCAGCCAATCACGTGTGGGAAATTTGCCATGAGGTAAAAGTCAGTCTTGGTCCTGAGCAAGTCCGCATCAGTGTCTGGGAAGTGGATGTAATGCTCAATTCTTTGCATCATGGCATCCAGGAACTTTCTGAAAAAACGCGACAGGCAGCTCTGGGACACCCCACCTACCACAGCAACAACACTCTGGTAACTCCCAGATGCAAGCAGGTGTATGCTACAGAGCACCTGCACATGGGGTGGGATGGCGTGGGCCCTTGGTTTTGGGTGGTCCAGGAGTGGGTGCAGGTCCCTGATCAGGTCCATGATGGTTTGGGGGTGCAGTCTGTATCTTTGCAGTATCTCTGACTGTGTGAATTGGAAGAGTGAAATCCTCTGCCTGTAGACCTGCTCCTCCCTTCTCCATTCCCTCTCACCTGCTGCATGTAGCCTTAGCCGTCTTGCTATGATGTAGAAAGCCGCCATTCTGGGTCCAGTGTTGCATTTTGGGGCCCTTTTTTATAGGCTGCACCTGATTACCACCTGCTTTCAATCCATGTTAAATACCGATTCATAAATACCGAATTTTCGTGAAATTCGGTAATTTATGGGTCACCTACATCTCAATGGTGTTGTTTTTTCGATTTCTTAATTTCTGATTCGGTAATTTTACCGATTCGGTACATTTACCGACTTGGTATAATTTTCGAATGGGTCATTTTACCGATTCGGAACATTTACCAACTCGGTATATTTTCCGAATCGGTAACTTTTCCGATTCGGTACTATTACCAATTCGGAAATATTTCCGAGCCGGTAATCTACCGAATCGGTATTTTTACCGAATCTGTAAATTTTGGGCGACCTACATCTCAATGTCCAAATACTGGTCGGTAACGGCCGAAATTACTGATTTTCGGCCGTTACCGACCGGTATTAGGCTACCTACATCTGGCCCTATGTCAATAAAAAATGTAATGAGAAATGTTTGTACTTGCAAAATGCTGCACTAACATGTTTTATCCTGAATTGCGATTAAACTGGCCTTAATACTGTATACAAATTCTAGGTGAAATGTTCTCAGAATCAAATGAAGGCTCTAATAATTGTAAATGAATCTACAGAATGTGTGAACGTATGTGTTGAACGGTTAGGTGCTTAAAAAAGGGATGTGACTAAAAGCGATTAGACACTATAAAAAAATAAAATTTAGACCTGCTTTTCTCTCCAATGGGCTGATATTTGCGTTGTTTCCTGCTAAAATGGTTTTAGAATAAATCATCCCTTGGTTGTTGTACTTAGATTTGCTGGGAATCTCAGTGTGAGTGCATGGATAATCCTCCAATTTTTATCAAAGACCATGGGGCTGATTCACAGAACTAACTTAAGACAAAATCCTAAACTTACTACTTTTGGTATTCACAGAAGGAATTTAGTAGTAGTAAAGTTAGGATTTTGTCTTAATTTTGACTTAAGACAAACTTAAGACAAACTTAGGACAGACTTAAGACAGACTTAAGAAAAACTTAAGACAAACTTAAGACACACTTAAGTCAGACTTATGACAGACTTACGATAGACTTAAAACAGACTTAAGACAGACTTAAGACATACTTAAGACAAAATCCTAACTTAAGTCTGTCTTAAGTCTGTCTTAAATCTGTCTTAAGTCTGTCTTAAGCTTGTCTTAAGTCTATCTTAAGTCTGTCTTAAGTTTGTCTTAAGTTTGTCTTAAGTCAAACTTAAGACAAAATCCTAACTTTACTACTACTAAATGCCTTCTTTGAATACAAAAGAAGTAAGTTTAGGAATTTGTCTTAAGTTAGTACTGTGAATCAGGCCCCATGCAGCTCTTACCTTGTAACTGCCGTATTACAGATTAGTCTATGAAAACAATGAGACCCTCCATAGAGGAGTTCTTGGTCAATAAGGATAGAAGCTAATGAGACTTGAAAAAACCCTGTATAATATTAATTATCATCATCATCTTAATCATAAGCGTGGTGAGTTAGTAATGAATCATCCAAATCAATCAAATGAAAAACTAAAATAAGTGGATACGCAATTAGAGTATTTAAAGGGAAAGCAAAATAGACTATTTTAACAGATAAGTAATTAGCAGAAGGAAAATTAAAGGCATTCCATGAGCTTCCATATTTAGCAAACATCATTAAAAATGGGTGTGATCATAGAACGTGAATGTTTCCCGGATGTTCTAACAGCCTTGCATCAAGGGAATGTTAAAAGCATGCAGTTCATATGCATGGTGATAATGATGGAAATACCACTGTGTGTCCGAACGTTCCATCAATGAGCTAAGGAGAGTGAGGCTCTGGGCAAGTAAGAGATGTCTGACAGTGTGTACCTGAAAAGTAACTATAATATGTTATGTCAGTCAAATATTTTTCCTCATCTCATTCATGTATGTATGGAACTCATATGCACCTTCCTACTGTCAATGTGGATAAGCCAAATCACTGTTAACCATATTTTTTGACTCGGAAAAAATCCATGAGTTCAAGCATAAGAAGAGTAGTAAATGTAAAAATTGGTACAGTGTCATCTCACATTTCATGGGACAATATCATAATCATGGCCAATTCCAAAATTGTAAACATCTGTTTGACTTGGCCCTTCTCACAGGGACATTCGAGAATTTTTTGCCTTCTTCCTCTATTGTTTCTGACCTGTTTTTGTTGGTTTTATGACTCTGGGCCCTCTACAATTGCTGAACAGTGGTAAAGTGCATTTTCTCTTTGTATAAATTGTGTTTAAGAATTGGTGATTCCAAGATTGGCATATTTGATTTACTAGTCAGACCGTAGTACAGTGCAATGTGTGTGTCCAGGGCCTGTAATTCAAATGCTGCCAATGGTCTGCAGCACTGATTGTGCCATACACAGAAGCAGCCTGTAAAATGTAACTCTGGCCAGCCGTTGCAGAGCTTGTGTGCAGTCTGGGACTGCCACGTCAACTTGGCAAGTGCACACACTTGCCAGTCCCTAACCTTCCCTTATCTTACATGTTAGTCACCCCCAAGGTAGGCCCAAGGTACTCCTGTGGGCAGGGCGCATTGTATTTGAAAGGTAGGACATGCTATGATGTGTGTGGCATGTCCTAACAGTGAAATACTGCCAATTCCGTTTTTCACTATTGCAAGGCTACCTGCTCCAATAGGATAGAATGGGGAGTTTGTTTATAACATCTTATAAACATATCTGCCCCTGGGAACAAGGTGGAAAAATAAAGTTTAATATGACTGAACTCAGAATGTTAAAATGCATCTTTTAGTGAGGGTGATTTTTACATTCTGTGGTTGAAAATACCACTTTTAGAAAGTAGGTATTTTCTTGCCTAACCATCCAGTGTGCCTCTGCTGGGTTTGTGCATTGCATGTCTGGCTTTTGGATGACAGGGGCTGAAGAGGGGCAGCGGCTCCAGCAGTCTGATGAGTCAGGGCTGGGCTGAATAGGTGTGGTCTGCATTTGGAGTGGTGGGAGGAGTAACACCTGCACCTGAATAGGGCTGTGCCTGCCTTCCACAATGATGACTCGGCCCCCTTATGGTGTGTCTGGAGCCAGGGCCCACACTGACAATGGAGGTTGTTGTGCACTTGCAAAGTGCTCCACAGAACTGGTTTTGGCTGGGTACAGACACGCTCTGCCTTCAGGGAACAAAGGATTTTTGGGGTATAAAAAGAGGGGCCCAGACCCCAGACTTTTAGATCACTTCTGGGAAATCAAGAGGATCTTTTGCCATACAGAAGAGCCGGATAGGCTGAGGACGAATACTGCCCCTGTGCTGTTTGCTGTCTGGGGTTGGCCTGCAGTGGCTGCTTGCTGCCAAGGAAAGGAGGAAAAGGACTTTGCTTTTTGCTTTGTCAAATGCTAAAAGAAATGAACTCCAAGGGCTTGAACCTGAGCGTGCCTTCTGTTCTGAAGTCTCAGGGACACAAAGACTTCACCACCTGCTCCCCTCAATTTCCTTGCTGGGAATTCCAACCTGCGTGGAGGTGCATGCTGCTGTTTAGGACCTCTAGAGACTGTTTGTCACTGGGAGCCGGAAAATCGACATAACATTGAAGCTGATTTCCAATGCTTTGCCGAAGAAACTATCACAGCACCTGCTGTGGCTTGAGAAATCAACGCACAACACATCGGGTGCAATGATCTCTGAAGTCCGAGATCACTGCACCGATTCCGACGCAAGCCTGCTGTGTGGCTGCACAAAACCACACATCATGCCGGGTCAACGCATCGCATCAAGGCGCCAAGATTGGCGCATCGTTGGGGGCTGCAGTAAGAAAGAAACGCATCAACTACCCACGCAGTAAGAAAACAACGCATCATCTCCTCTCCGGGAATTAACCGATGTATCAACTCCCCTGCGCTGCAGTAAGGAACCGAAGCATCACCTCCCCCAGAGCAAGGACTCGACGCATCACCTTCCCTGAGTGTGAGGAACCAACGCATCACCTTCCCTGCGGCCCATTTTGTTTGTTTGCATGACACATCCCCGGTACTTTGTGTGAAAGGTGTCGCGTTTGCAATTTGCTTTGAACTGAACTTTTTCTACCATCTGAAAGTCATATTTTTATTACTGTATTGTGGAGTTTTGTCGCTTGGTCTTGTTTTGGTTTAGATCAAGATTACTTATTTTTCTAAACTGGTGTGGTGTCCATTTGTAGTGTTTTCACTGTATTACTTCATGTGTTCACAAATGCTGTGCACACTGCCTCTGAGAGAAGCCTGTCTTCTCATGCCAAGCTACAAAGGGGTGAGCAGGGGTTATTTTAGAAGTGTATCCCTTTTACCCTGACTAGAAGCTAGGGTCCCTATTTGGACAAAGGTAACTACCTCTGCCAACTATCACCCCCATTTCTAACAACAGCTAAACAAGAAAACCTGGAGTAATATAATTGTTTTGCTCTGAAAACTAAAGATAGCAATTCTAATGAACTTAGTTATTAGTTATGTGGTATGTGAGCAAGTAATACCCCGTACTGGTAACCAAGTACCCCCTTGCTGCACTTGAATCCTTCAGGGTACTGAAGCAGAGCAGTCCAAAGCAACAAAGCTTAATAAAGTATTTTAGAGTCAGTGCTTTTATTTTGAAAACTTACATTTATTAAATGCAGACTACTAAATAGTATGCATTAAATTACAAATATATACATTTGGTATATTGAAACACCTTTGGTGACATGCTTGATTCACTTTTGACCCCTTGTTGTTCATGAACCACATAATAAAAATACCCCTTTATTAATAGCACATGCCACATCACAGTATAAGAGAGTGTCATTTTAAACAACGCAAGCATATTGGCTTTGCCAAGTGGTCACCACATCAATATATTATGCAAGCTTATTGGTTTTGTCAAAGGGGCATCAAATTAAAATATAAGACACGCCTATTGGTTTTTTCAAGTAGTCACCACATTCTAAGAACAATAATCTCAAGGTAGAAGTCAATCAATCAATCAAACATTTGTAGAGTGCACTATTCACCCATGAGCGTCTCAAGGCACTGAGTAGGGGTGGGGGATGGGTGGGGGGGTGCTGCTACTGCACGAACAGCCAGGTCTTGAGAAGTCTCCTGAAGGTCAGCAGGTCCTGGGTCTGTCACCATCACTAGAATGGAAGCAATAACTATTTTAAATGCAATTATAATTATTATTGAAAGCATTGCAATGTCAGAGACATTTTAGGGTAGGGGCAAAGTGATCAATTGCTCAAGGCCCCCACCTAACAAGAGGCATCCTAGGAAACTGATCTTTCTCTCTATATTATCTTTGCCTTTTCTGTTTATAAACCTCTGTCCTTCCCCCTGCATACCTCTGCCTCTGACTTTATCTCTCTCCACCCAGTGTCATCTTAAGACCTTTTGGCCCCCATACAAGATGTGACAATTTTTGTGTGACATAATTTCTGAAAGTTTAGGGGCCGGATATGATGTGGCCTGTAAAGGCTCCATCAGGGCAGCATTGTAATTAAGCCTGTGCGTAGTTTGCGGAGTTTTGCTACGCGGAACTCTGCGAAGTTACACAAAAAAACTGCGAAGTTCCGGAAGTGGGAGAGTATAGTGCGAACTGCTGTTCAGGTTGGTCTTCCTGCCACTCGGGTAGAAATTTGCGAGCGCGAGCAGGGAAAAACTCCACTGGCACTACGCAAAGCTGAGTTTTCTGCACTCTGTCAGCTCCGCGGAGAGCGGAGTACAGAAAACTACACAAAAGCCGCAAACGGAGCGGAGTTCACTGCCCAGGCCTAATAGTAATGGGCCGCGCGGTTTACTTTCCGACAGCCTCATTATGATTGCCAGTCAGAAGCTGGCCAGTAATCTCAAGGGCGTGCCTTTCTGCGGTTTTCGACATGGTTTCCATGCTGGCCTGTCCAACATGGAAACCATGTCGGAAAGCATGTATGGGGGACTCCACTAGGGCCTCCTTGGGTGCACGGCCTCCAGTTGGAGGTCAAGGGGGCACCTCAAGGTTCCTGCCACAGGGTGCAGGGATGAACTGCACCTCCCTTTTCCCAATGGGAGCTTGTGATACGGCCGGTTTACGGCCTTAACACAAGATCCCATTGAGCAAACATTGTAATTGCCCGCTCGGACCACTGTGATGGTGTCGGGTGCAAGCAATTCCACCCAACACCAAAATCAGACCCTTGTATAATTGAGTATTGTTTGGAATTATATCGACTTGAATTAGCAAAGAAACGGCTAATAGAATTAAATGTTGCTCCTAGCAGGTGGGTTCACAATATACTTTCCCTGGCACCAAAAACCCTTAAGATGATACAGATGACAGCCATTCTAATGGTGTAACATATTGATTGATACGCCAAGTTCTGCCTTTCTCTTCTTTCCAATCACGGTGCATACAGTGGACTTTGATGGCACTTGACTTTTGCTGTGCTGTATGCGTGTTTTATAGCAAGTTGTCCCATATGCGAATGAAGTTACACAGCTATTCTTGGAATTAGTTTGGAACCCCCTTTATCACCGGAGTAACTACATAATAAATCACCTTGACTCTGAATCAATCTGTGAGGGCGCACAACTCATAGAAACGTACTATTTTGTATTAGTTATTTGGATTCTCATTGCTCTTAATCTTATATTTGACCTTTTGTCTGTGGTTGTAGACATACACTGCATTCCAAGGATAAATTCAAGTACTTTGTCAGCAGGGTTGAAATGGGATATAAAATAGACCCATGCTCCAAAATAAAAACTAGTCTTCATATACTAATTTACTAGGAAAAAAATAGAGACCATATTTACAAATAGAGGAACTCCGAACGTTTTAAGGCGTGCTATCTGTGTGGTCTGTGAGAGAAAGGGAGCCGCAGGCATTTTCACTTGCTTCAGGCAATATTTGTGGTAATGTTAGGGAATGCAATAATGACATTCACTAGACTGCTTCCCTAGCAAAAAGATTAAAACATTGATACATTGCTGCTCTACACAATGTATGTAGATATGTTTGTATGTGCAGCAATAATCCAATAAACAGACAACCATGAATTGCAATAGATATTCAGAAATTCAAGTCACAGACATATTTGCAGAAACACACATATAGAAATAGAGAACTAGGAATATGAATTGATATCTGCAAGTAGATAATTAAATCTTGTTTTTTACTTTGTATTGTGGTACTTTTAGTACTACATTTCTAGCAGGAAAAGAAAAACAAATACCTAAATGTAAGGAAACAAAAGAGAAATTGGTGACAATCTTAACACGGAGAAATGTAAAATCTTTACGTTATACATGTTATCAGAAATATTAAAATATGCTTTTGGTTGGAACATATATTTGTCCACTGTTCTAAAAGTAAGGGTTCATGCTTGAAATAGGAAAATAGACTGGCAACTGATACGGGACATCCTCTAAAAACTCAGTGGACTTCTCCAATTTTTCCATGTCAGGTGAGAGTAGTTTTTATTTAGTTTTTCCATTGCGTTCTGACACCTCTAGTGTTTCATTATAAACACAAAATATCATGGGCCAGATGTACAACGGTATTTAGCATGCACAAACGGGTTTGTGACACGGTTTTGCATGCTAAATACCTGTTGCCAATGTACAAACACGATTTTGCGAGTCACAAATAAATTGCGACTTGCAAAATAGTGTTTAGCGACTCTCTATTAGGAAGGAGCGTTCCTTTCCTAATAGCGAACGTAAAGCCATGTACAAATGTTTTGAGACCACAATTGCGGTCGCAAAACACTCGCAATTTACTGCCCTCAAGAGGGTGGTAATGCATTCGCAAAAGGGAAGGCGCCCCATGGGTCCCCTTCGCAAATGCAGGTGAAAATATTTTTTGGGTCAGGCAGTTGTCCCAGTGATGACTACTTGCCCTTGAAAAATGAAACAAAAGCATTTCATTTGTCTACTTTAAAATGCATCCCATTTTCCTTTAAGGAAAACGGGCTGCATTAAAAAAAAAGAACTGCTTTTTTAAAAGCAGTCCCAGACATGGTGGTCTACTGAGCCTAGCAGGCCACCATACTTGGGAGGGCCTGCCATTCCCAATGGGGTCGCAAATTGCGAGTGGCTCATTATTATTCATGAGCCTCGCATTTTGCAGCCGCTTTGGGAATCGCAATCAGTGTCTCTGACACAGTAGTACCCGCAAACGAGCGCAAATTGTGCGGCGCAGAATACAATGGTCATACATCTGGCCCCATATCCCTAAAATGCATACAAAACATAGGAGGCACAATCTCGGCACTTCACCATATTTCCTTTTGTCTCACACAAAAGCACATAAAAGCCCAACGGATAAATAATACAAAAGGGCATTACATGCTTACAGAACTTTGACACCTATTTCAGTATAGAATTCAGTTTTTCTCACTCAGAGTCGTCAGAAGAGGAAACATTATGTAAGCCAGCAGTCTCTTCATAGAGAAAAGTGTGCATGAACACACACACTAAAAAGCACATGCGTGCACACACATTTTTCAGTGTATGAGAATATCAGGGCAAAGAAGAACCAGACAGTACCAACACCCATGCCAACAAGTACTGATATCTGCAAAACAAATAAGCCCCACTGAGCACAACATCTTAACAAATGCACTCTTTACTTATTATGAACTTCACCTAGCCACCAACAGCAATTACACAAATGGACCCCAAATTTTTCTAATGCTAATGCTCACATTGTCATTAGTCCATCTACAACATTCAAACAAACGGATCCCCATGTGATCAGATGCTAGCGTTCACCTTATCATGTAAACACCAGCAGCACCCCAACAAATGGATCCCCTGGTGGTCAGATGAAAGTATCCTGCATGTTATTTAGCTGCTAACAAATCCAAAACAAGTGGGAGCCCATGTGTTCAGATGCTAATCTTTCCCTCGTGACTTTGACACATACAACATTCCCAACACCTTGACCCTCATTTGTTCAGAGGCTAGTGTTCACATCATCTGGCTAGTGACAGCTCTCCATCAAATGGATCTCCATGTATTCAGATGCTAATCTGTACCTCAAATAAAATGGTGGTGTTAGAGGTACTTTGTTAAAGGAAATAAAGCATTGCAAGCGGGTTCCAGTCTAATTTGTTCTCAAGTAACACTGGACCTCTGGTCTCTGTGCCGCTCCTCCTGCAAGCTCTTCGAGATCAGGCTCGGTTCTTAGTCCCATAGCTACTGGTTTGCTCCTGCTGCCCACTCATAGCCTTCCACTTTATCACTGTTGTGGTCATTTTGGGTTATCTCTTAACTGTTAGCAATTTATTGGTATCTGATCTGTACTTGTGACTGTATTTGCTTTTGTTTAGTCTACTTGAGTTATTGTTTTCTGTTTCCTACTCCTGCTGTTTTTTGCCTAAACCCAACCCTCCGCCTCCCGGACAGCCCCTCTCACCCCCAGGACTACTTATGGAGGTCTTCCAGGACGTAGCCTTCATCACGAAACATGACTCAACCCTTCCTTGAACCTGGCACTGCCGCAATCACCCCCAATGGCTACAAGATGATACACTGAAACCGAAACAACAAACACACCAGGGGCATCACCATCATCTTCAAGGAAACCATCCGGTGGACGGTCAACAATGACGATTCAAAGCCTCTCATGGAACACCTCAGCTTCTAACTACAGACCAACTGTAAGACCGTGATAAGAGGCACCCTTTCTCACAGACCCCTGGGACCCTGGTCAGCCCTCTGTGACCCCATCTCCAACCACATCGCCCCACTAGCCATTGATTTTCACTACGTCCTACTTGGCGATCTCAATTTCCACATCGACAACGCCAACTCCACCTCCATCCTGGAGAATCTCAAAAACATTGGCCTCACCTAACTTGTCACTGAACACACACTGGATGCTGGACAAACACTCAATGTCATATTCACCTCCAGCAACAGAATAAAAATTCACCCACACCACTGAAATCACTTGGACAGACCATGCCATCACCCACTTCACCCACACCACCTCCAAGCACCAAAGTGCCACCAACCGAAGCTGGGGCAAGGTAACCAAGAATTAATGGACACAGACCCTTGACATTACTCAACACAAAACTGCAACAGACCTTAACAAGGCGGTCCAGAATTTCATCGCTTGGGTCACCAAATATGCTAACAGAGTCGCCCCAATAAAACCAGCAAAAGCCAAAACAACTCCAAACAAGCCGGATTGTACAACCCAGAGCTCAGGGCCACCAAGCTCAACTGCTACAGACTCAAGAAGCAATGGCGAGTCACTAAGGACCCTCAGTCAGAGCTGCTCACAAAGTAGCCCTCAGCAACTGCAGCCTTCGCATCAAGGTAGTCAAGATAGCAGCAATCACTGACCACATCGACACCGCAGCCAACCACATGAAATACCTCTCAAAATTGTCAAATAATTCTCCACCCCGACAGCCACAGAGAACACCATCCACCCCTCCTGAGGACTTAGCGACGCCCTTGCAGGCTACTTCCACAACAAAATTGCAACCATCTACAAAAACTTTGACCCCCAACACACCAACTCCAGCCTTGACAAACTCAGTCAACCTGTGAATACCACCCTAATGATATCCGCCTGGTCTCCGATCACCACTCAGACTACCACATCCACCGTCATCCATCCACTTTGGGGCATCCATGACCCCTGCCCCCACCATATCTTTAACCTCGGAGCCTAACCAATCAGCACAGAACTCACAGATATCCTCAACACCTCCATCTCCACATCAACCTTCCCAGATGAATGGAAACACACAGAGGTCAGACCCCTCCTAAAGAAGCCTTCTGCCGACCACAATGAATTCAAAGATTACCAACCAATCTCCCTACTCCCCTTCAAAGCCAAAGTACTTGAGAAAGCCATCAACCAACAGCGCACCAAATACCTGGAATTAAACCATCTACTCAAAACCTAATGAGGATTCCATGTCAACAACAGCAGAGAGACCATGCTGATTGCCACCACAGATGACATCAGAAGTCTCATTGACTGAAGATAAACTGTGGCCCTGATCCTCCTCGACCTCCCTGCTGTGTTTGACACCATCTTCTACCACACCCTTATTGCCAGACTCCACAACATCTACATACAGCAAAACGCTCTCAAGTCATTTGCCCCTTTCTTTCAGGATGCACACAGAGCATCCGTCTGGCTCCCTTCACCTCTGTACCCAAGACAATCATATGCGGCGTACCCCAACGCTCACCCCTCAGCCCCACCTAGGTTAATATTTACCTGGCTTCCCTCACAGACATTGTCGGTTCCCACAGACTCAGCATAATCTCCTATGCTGAAGACACTCAACTTATCCTCTCACTTAACCTCGACCCCTCCAACACTAAGACCAACTTCGGCAATGCCATGATCAACTTAGCCAAATGGATGAGAGACAGTTGCCTCAAACTCAACTCTGATAAAACAAAAGTACTGATCTTCTGTAAGAAAACATGCGTATGGGACCACAGCTGGCAGCAAGCAGAACACGGACCCACAACCACACTGACAGACCACGCATACAACATCTGCATCATCCGCAAGAGCCAATTGACTATGAAATAACACGGCAATGCAGACGCCGCTCCCTGCTTCCATACCCTGTGCATGCTCTGCAGAACCTTCAGATGGATCTCAATCAACACCAGAAAGACCATCATGCAGGCCCTCAATACCAGCTTCATCAACTATTGCAATGCACTCTATGCCTAAATTTCCACCCAGATCCTCAAAAGACTCCAGGCCATACAGAACACCACAGGGAGACTCATCCTGGGACCCCCCAAACAGACCTGCATCACTCCTAACCTCAGAAACTTCCACTGGCTACCCATCCAGAAGAGATGCCAGTTCAAGATCCTCACATATGCATACAAAGCTCTACACAACTAAAGACCATCCTACACCAATCATCGACTAAACTTCCAAATGTCTGCAAGACACCTGTGCTCCACTTTACTCCCCCTTGCACACAGGCGCACCCCACATCCATCGCAGACACAATGGGGGCCACTCCTTCTTCTATATCGCTGCCAAAACCTGGAACAACCTGCCCCTCCACCTACAAACAGCACCTTCCCTGGTGGACTTTTGATAGCAACTCAAGGCCTAGCTTTTCGATGCAGAGAAGGGACCCTCAGTGCCAGATACCCCTGGGGATGAAAGTGCTGTGCTATACAAATGCTGAATGATTGATGTCTTTCTCCCATTACCCCATCTGTATTCTGTGTCATGTCTATCTCATCTCTCCGCTCGCCTTGGCTGTCTACCTTCCTTTCTCTCTCATTTCACCTACAGTTTCTATCCAGTCTACACACATACCACATTTTTACTCGGTCATCACTAGGTGCTAGATCCTCAGCAATGTTTATCACTGTTTCCCTAATCCTCTTATCTTTACCCTTCCTTACTTGCCCCACAGTCTTTCTCTGTACAATACTCTTGTCTGCCCCACCTCCTTTTACCTCTCATTTCTCCCACTTGTGTCTTCCTTTCTTTCCTAATGTGTCCTTCATTTCTCTTATTTCTGCTCTCCATACTTCCCATTGACTCTTTCGCTCTCCTTGCCAAACCTGCTACTGTTACTGACAATAGACCTAGGGAATTAGTACTGCTGACACAATTAGATATCTACTACTGTTTACCACCAAGTTTATCATTAGCATCTACCACAATCTAGACCACCTGAACCTACTACTATAGCTCACAAATAGGGACTTCCAACAAAACTCGCTACTAGAGCTCACCACCAGATATTAAACCCCAGGTTCAATACTAAAGATCACCAATGGACATTACCAAGGCCCAGTACTCACCACCAGAACTCACCACCAGGACCCTCCACAAGAATTTGCCTCTAGAGTTTCGTACTAGAGATACACACCCAACCTTACCACCAGGGCTCATCACCTGCCATGGATTACCACTCAATTTCATATGTGATTGCACAGCCCTAACATTCTTTCAGACATCCTGGTTGTGTAAGGAAACTATTATTTCTTTCACTGGATCCAAAAGCTGATCCAGCCAACACTACGGGCCTGATTTACAAAGAGCCTCCACACTCATGGCAGAGGCTCCACAGTTGTGGCGGGTACTCAACACTCATGGTGGAATCTCTGCACTGTAATTTTGCATTGAGGAGATCCCGTCATGAATATGGAGATCCCACCATGACTGCCGAGCTTCTACAACATGGGGTCGATTCCGATTCGGGAAAGAAAACCGTCCGACGATTCGTATTCGTAGCCTTTTCCGTCCGAATCGTACAAATCCGTCCGAATCGCGTAGTACGATCCGTTGTGAAAAAATACGTCCAAATGTTCGCGAACCGTACCCAAAAACAAGCCAAAATCCGTACGATACAGACTCGGAAAGTGAACCGTACAATTTGACCCGACCCGACAAGTACGATCCAGTCCAGGGACCGAGAACGTAATTCGTACGGGAAAACGTCGTCGCATATCAACTGCGATTTGTACGGAAAACATCGCGTATGAGCGAGCCGCACAATCAAATACGAAACGAACCCCCCTTAACGAAGCGTACGCTAACCCCGTAAAAACATCGCGTATGAGCGAGCCACACAATCAAATATGAAACGAACCCCCTTAACGAAGCGCATGCGAACCCCGTAAAAATGTCGCGTTTGAGCGAGCCACAATATCAAATACAAAACGAACCCCCTCAACAAAGCGCACGCGAACCCCGTAAAAACGTCACGTATGAGCAAGCCTCACAACCAAATACGAAACGAACCCGCCCGTAACAAAGCGCACGCGAACCCCATCAAAACATCGCGTATGAGCGAGCCACACAATCAAATACTAAATAAACCCCCTTAACGAAGCGCACGCAAACTCCGTAAAAACGTCGCGTGTGAACGACCCACACTATCAAATACGAAACAAACCCCCCATGAACAAAGTACAGGTGAACCCCTAAAAACAGCACAAGGAGGGTGCAAACGACTCACACAACACCCCAAAACATGTCTCCTGTGTACAAACCATTGGAAATTAATGTCCTGGCCAGATCCAAACAGGCAAACAGAGGTCCCAACTCAGACCCACCCATTATAACACACTCATCAAAAATGTCAAACTAAGGCCCACCAACAAATGGACAAATAAAAAGGGCCCACACACACAAACCATCATCCTTTGCAACATAGCCATTTAGCTACAGACACACAGACAACACACCAACAACTGCACACATCCACCTTCACACATACCCACCCTATCACATTCAGACCCACACACCCCATTCATATTCAGACCCACACACCCACATCCATACACACCGTCACGCTCAATCAAATTCATCTCACACCATGTCCACACAAAAGAATCCAAAGTTCACAAAGGAGGAGATGGAGATCCTTGTAAATGAAGTCATCAGAGTCGAGCCACAGCTGTTTGGCGCATTGGTCAGACAGACCAGCATAGCTGACAAAACACCTGTGGGTGGGGATCATCAATAGGGTCAATGCTGTTGCACCTATCAGGCACACCAGGAAGGATTGCCAGTCCAAGTGGTACGATCTGCGGAGGATAGTGAAGCCGAAGATGGACGAGGACTATGCCAATAGCCAGCACACTGGAGGTGGTGGTCCCCGCAGACCAGTACAGTACCAGCCCTGGGAGGAGAAGGTCATGGCCCTGCTACCACCGGTGGGAGTACATGGCATTGAAGGAGTCGTGGGGCCTGGTGAGTATACAAACAACTCAAGTAACATGGATGTAATGGCATCCACACTCCAAGTACAAAAAATGCCCGCAACAAGTGGCAAGCACCCTCCACCCATAACTACAGGCAAAAAACAACGTTAATGCCACTAACATGTGTATGCCCCATTGACAAACCAAGGCCATGCTATGTCCCATGCTACAGGAAGCACAGACCCAAGAATGGACGTCCGGTATCCTGGGAGGGTGGCTGTCACAAAATGCATCGTGGGACTCCAAATAAGACCCAATTGCATGGGCGTCCGCAAGGGGGGGAAAGGGTGGCTCATGGCCCCCCTGGATCGCCAGTGTGTCTGGTGTGGGCCAAGTCAGGGCCGGCCCTAGTCCATCATGCTTTTGAAATGGTACCATTGTCCCAGGTGGCAGCACCCTCCATTGGGTGGGAAGGGTGCAAGGGGGTTGCCGAGAATTGTGCAAGGTACAGGGGAGGAGGGTGCAAGGCAGAGGGCGAGAAGGGTGCAAGGCAGAGGGGAGGAGAGTGCAAGGCAAAGGGGAGGAGTTTGCAACGCAGCGGGCCCAAAGGGTGCAAGGGGGAGGTTGAGAAGGGTGCAAGGCAGAGGGTGAGAAGGGTGCAAGGGAGAGGGCAAGAAGTGTGCAAGGCAGAGGGGAGGAGGGAGCAAGGCATCGGGGAGGAGGGTGCAAGGGGGAGGGTGAGAAGGATGCAAGGGGGAGGGCGAGAAGGGTGCAAGGTGGAGGGTGAGAAGAGTGCAAGGCAGAGTGCCAGAAGGGTGCAAGGCATAGGGGATGAGGGAGCAAGGCAGAGGGGAGATGGGTGCAAGGGAGAGGGTGAGAAGGGTGCAAGGCAGAGGGCGATAAGGGTGCAATTGGGAGGGCAAGAAGGGTGCAAGGCAGAGGGGAGGAGGGTGCAAGGCAAAGGGCCCAAAGTGTGCAAGGGGGAGGTTGAGAAGGGTGCAAGGGGAGGGTGAGATGGGTGCAAGGGGGATGCCAAGAAGTGTGCAAGGCAGAGGGGAGGAGGCAGCAAGGCAGGGGGGAGGAGGGTGCAAGGAGAGGGCGAGAAGGTAACACGGGTGGTGGGTGAGAAGGGTGCAAGGGGAGGGTGAGAAGGGTACAAGGCAGAGGGAGAGATGGGTGCAAGGCAGAGGGGAGTAGGGTACAAGGCAGAAGGCCCAGAATGTGCAAGGGGGAGGGTGATAAGGGTGCAAGGCAGAGGGGAGGAGGGTACAAGGGGAAGGGCCAGAAGGGTGCAAGGCAGAGGGTGAGAAGGGTGCAAGGGGGAGGGCCAGAAGGGTGCAAGGCAAAGAGGAAAAGGGTGCTTGGCGGAGGGTAGAAGGGTGCAAGGTAGAGAAGGGTGCAAGGTGGAGGTGGAGCAGGGTACAAGGTGGAGGGGGAGCAGGGTACAAGGTGGAGGGGGAGAAGGGTGCAAGGGGGAGAGCGAGAAGGGTGCAAGGGGGAGGGCGAGAAGGGTGCAAGGAGGAGTGCCAGAAGGGTGCAAGGCAGAGGGGATGAGGGTGAAAGGGGGATGGCCAGAAGGGTACAAGGCAGAGGGGAGGAGGGTGCAAGGGGGATGGTGATGAAGCAAAAGATTTGGCCACCCCTATCAACATTTCTGTGTACGCTCATGGCCAATTGCACTCATCCCATATGGCCCAGGTACACACCCATGCACCATGCTGAATGCACGGGGAGTGGGAAAGTACTGACAAGACAGCTGACAACAGGCCCTGGTGTAGGCAGCACAAGGCTCTCCTGTGACTAGTGCAAACACTAACGCCACGATAACAAGATCAGATATCTTGGACAGGAACTCACAACCACTGTCATGGCAGCATGCTCCATGGGGGGACAGCCACACCACGAGGGACGCCCAGATCCAAATCAGACTCCAACTACCAGCACGGCGTGTCACACACACCCCTTACATAAACATAGCCTCCTGGGACAGGCAATGGAGTGCCCCACTGTCACAATCGTCATGTAACACAACAAAACAAATTCAGATCAGATGACGCATCCAAGCAAAAACAATGCACGGTGCTGATTCACAAGTCCCTTGCACTTCTTTCACTACGCCGTTGCTTCACCTTTGTGACGCAGCGGACGCACAAAAGTTGCGCCATGGGGATGGGTATTTACAAGGTGATGCATCTGGGAGATGTGCCACATTCTAAAGCCCTGCACCAGAAGTAGGTGTACTAATCGGGGGGTGGGGGTTGGTGGCTGGCTGTCATGGTGCAGCAACACCTCCCAAAAGTGGCTGATTGAAATTTTAAAGATTTCACTCAGTCACTTTTATGCACATGCTGCCTCAAAACCCTATGCATGCTTGAAGCAGGTGTAAGGATTGATGCAGCATTGTGCAGAAAGGGCCACACAGAGCATTGCTGGATCTGCATTGCGCCGGCAACACAACTCCAGCAATGTGCCACTTCTATGGCACAGATGCATGACGCAGCTGTGCCGTTGTTCCACCATGGTGATACGCAGTGTAAATATGTTGCATACATGCTGACATAGCTGTGGTGCACAATGACTGGCAAATCACTGCTGACATGCATGGCTGTGCCAGTCATTGTAAATAGTCACTCACATGTCAATGACTCCGGAGCACAGATCAATCTGACCCCACAACATACCCATCCACAAGTGAACATTGAGAACAATCCAAAGCATAGACAACTACCAGGTGGAACAGTGCCAACAACAATGTATATGAAAATTGGATGTTGCATTAAATGGCATTAACATTGTCTATCTCTCACACCCACAGGGCAACATGATGAATCTACCCCCAATGAGGGGGGAGATGAATCACAGTCCCAGGCTACGCAGGACCCTGATCCCACCAATAGCGACGCCTCTCACCACTCCATGGATGACCCCGACCAACCTGGCACCTCTGGAGCCCAAACCCGTGCAGCAGCTGGATCAGAGACATCTGCGCCAACCACCACACCCATTCCTGCCACATCCCAGCAGACAGCTTGGAGCCCTGCCCGCACTCCACAACTGAGTCAGCCTGACAATGAGGGACAAGGTTCGCCGGGCACCCAGGAGGTGGCAGACAACACCACCACTGCCGTCCGCCAGGGGTCCCGTCTACCCGATGTGCCCAAAACCGCAGGCCAGGCTCGTGTGGGCAGGTGTGGTGGGAGTGGCACCAGGCGGAGGCGAGAACCTGACCAGCCAGCTGCAGGGCCCGGTATGTCTGAACTACGAAATATGATGGAGGCATACCGGCGGGACACCAGGGAGTTCAGCCAGGTAGTGGGGCCCTCACAGAAATCAAAAACCTGCAGGCCGAGCAACACGCCAGTCAACGAGAACACCAAGGGTGGATGGAGGCAAGACTGGCTGACCTCTTGGCGGTGCATCAGGACATAAGCCATTCACTCCGTCCGATCGCTGACAAGATGCAGCACCCTCCCTGTGTCACCAGACAAGAAACATTGAGGCGAAGACCGCCAACAGGCACAGGAAGGGAGGAGGAGGAGGAATCGTCTGACGGAGCGTCCCATGCATCTTCAAGGCCTGCATATGAGGGTCCCCCAAGGAAGGTGGGTCGTCCACGCAAAAAACAGTGAGAGGCAGTGGGCCATGCGCATCTCCCAGGTCACCTGGTCTGGCATCTTGCCTTTGTGTGTAACACCATCACCTTATTGACTTTCCCACTCACCCACATAGACTTGCTGGTTGCAGTCTGACCAATCATGCCAAGCACTGTGGTCTGGACTCTGTTGACTCAAACTGCACGGCATCACATCTCCCTTAGTGAACTTTGGATTCCCCCCTTTTTGTACAGCGCCTAGCACTTATTCATGTTTCCCGCACAAGATAGAAAAATAAACAAAATAAACACAATAGATAATGATGTTGCAGTCTTTTTACATGAGTCAACAACATAAGTGTGGGGATATGTCAAAGTATGCCAGAGTGTGGAACAACCTCAAGCCATCAATACACTGGGATCTGACTCCGGTTGAGGACAAACATAGGTCACAACGTATCATCAAATACATACATGGAGCTCAATAGTCACCCTTGATTGTTTCAATCTGCTGAGGGGGGGGGGGGCTTGCCCTACTGCTCTGACAGACAGTTTTGGAAGAGTTTCATGAAGGTGTAGAGAGTCATGGGTCATGTGGAGGTTCCCAGGGAGGGAGTACCAGGTCTGTTTGGTGATGTGGGAGAACTATCTCCTGGATGCAGTTATACTGTGTATGTGATGAATGGTGCCCAGGGCACGGGTGGCTGGACGGATTTGATGCAACGGGGTGTTGGATGGGAGACGTCCATGTTCGTCTTTGGGGCTGGGGTTGTGGAGTGCCTACTGAGTGTGGCTGAGGAGTATGAAGGTGATCCTGCAGTTGAGAGTGAGACAAATGTAGGTATCTCAGGTGGGCGGTCATGTGGCTGTGGCAGGGGATGTTGAGGATGAGGTGTGCGCATGCAGCCTTGATGTGCAAAAGTCCTCCTGGAGTCTGGCTCTTGTTCCTGCGTAGAGGGTGTTGCCCTAGTTTAGCCGGCTGGTGTTGTGGACCTGGGTGACTGTCAGTCTTGACTAGGAGTAGATCTATCTGTCCATCATTTGCAGCATGCGGAGGGACTTGCAGCATGAGGTAGTGATGGTGTTGACTTGCATGGTCATTGTGAGTGAGGAGTGTACGATGAGCACCTGATTGTGTGCGTGGCCACTGTGTGCTTGTGCGCTGCCCAGGCCGGTGTGACATAAGGAGTTGTCCCAGCCGTAAGGGGACATTCCTCAGATAATAAGCTCAGTCTTGTCCAAGTCCAGCCTCATGTGGCTGATGTTCATCCATTTGTCAACGCACCTCATGCCTTCTTGAATGTTGGATCTGGGAGTGGCTGGGTCTTTGGTGAGGGTGAGGAGCAGCTAGGTGTCAATGGCATAGGACATGATGATGAGGTCGTGTGCGCATGTGATGTTGGAGAGGGGGGTCATGGAGACATTGTAGATTGTCACGCTGAGAAATGTGGCCTGGGGCATGGGACCGATGACCCCAGTGTACTACGCGACGAAGGGGGGATGCGAACTCCCTGGGCCTTGCTGGGGAGGTACTTGGCAATTTCATCCTGGGTCTTCCTGTGGATCCCAGTGTTGATGATGTGTGATCTGACAGTGTATTAGCACATGGTGTTGAATGCCGTTGAGCAGTCGATGGGGTGAGGGTGGTGGCTCACCATTGTTGAGCAGGGTCGAAGATGTCGCTGGTGGTGGCAATGATGGCTGTTGCAGTGGGGTGATTACTGATGAAGATGCTCTGGGGCAGGTTGGCTGGAGATCTTTGCTTGAAAGCAGATGGTCAGTTGCTCCTTTACTGTCTTATTGATGACATTTGCCGGGTAGGGAAGCAGGGTGATGTTCCAGGACATCCTGCGTTACTGACGTCTGTTGTCAAAGAAGGGCCTGGGTTTCGGCATGCCTCCAGCTCCCATGGGAAGTGGCATACTCAAAGGAGACATTCATGACGTGCCGGATGTGGGCTTCAAGGATGGTGTATGCTGTGATTGAGATGTTGTGTGGGAAGGCTCCTGATGGAGAGCTGCAGTGAATGGTGTACATGAGCCGGGTGTTGTCTTTGCTGCTGACGGGAGTCCGGGACCTGAGGGGGGTATTTCCTGTGGGAAATAGCACTGTCTGCCTCTGTGTGGCGTGGATTTTGTGTACGTCCATGAGCTTGGAGTTGTAGTAAGTTGCAAGGGATCCCCTTGGCCTTGCAAGGGTGTGATGTATTTTGGATGGAGAGCTGGGGTTATATAGTTCACTCACAATGCCGATGATGTCATTCATGTTGTGTGTGTTGGTGCCTATACCATACCTGAAGGTTGTCCTCTTGTCCCTGCTGATGATATGGTGATGTCTGTGTGTGGAGGATTTCAGGGCTCAAAGGAAACTGATGGTTGTTTGTTTTACAGGGTGTGCACATGAGTCCGGCTAGACCTGTATGAGTCCAGTAGGTCTGCTTTCTCCCTGGTGGCTTAACTGTTGTTGTGCTTCACATGAAAGTCCGCCAATGTGGCAAGAGTGTTGGATCAGTCGCTGATCCAGTGTGTGCGGTTGAAGGGTGTGGCCGTGTAGTTGGTTGGAGAGTCCTGTGTGAGGGTGCCACACAGCTCGTTTGTGTTGACTCTGGTCAAGCTTTTCTGGTGCACCTGAAGCGGAGTGTGGTGCAGTGTGTTGTTTTTTGGACAACTGGATGCAAATGTTAATGTACCAATGCAAGATGGTGGTGTGGTTGTCCTCCAGCTAGGAGTTGCTGTCTCCTGACCCATGTAGTCTGTGTAGGTGAGGGCCTGTGTGCTGATGTAGTTGTCCAATGTCTGAGGACCAATCAGTAAAGCCGTTGCCCAGCTCTGTAGTCTCCGATTTAGCCACAATTTCATAGGAAGGTTCCCCGCTCGAATTGCAGATGTGTAAATTTGGTTCCCTACTGACCCCTTGCCCGCCAAGAAATACAACATCCTTTCTAAGATTCACAATCACCATTTAAACGCCATCTGGAACCTTTCCCTCAGATTGTGCTCTAACCCGGATGCGTGGAAACACACGTTCCACCTGCCCATCTTAAGGAAAGCAACGCAGATCCTGAATCTCCTTGCAATCATAGACCTAACTCTCTTTAACCAGCTCCGGCCAAGATATCAGTGAATGTATACTGGCAGCAACTGATGGCCTTTTTGGAAGATAATAGCCTCCTTCATGACTCACAATCCAGCTTCCATCCCGGCTATAGAACGGAGTTGGCCCTCATTGAAATGGCAGACTCCATACGCTGGGCGGTCCACGGAGGTTCCAAGGCGGTGTTGGTGCTGTTAGACTTGTCTACAGCATTTGACACCGTCGACCATCCCATTCTTCTGAACCACCTTAAGACCATAGACGTGGGGGGGCTCAGTGCTGAACTGGATATTGTGGTTACTATGTGATGGCACACAGCAGCTCGGGACTCATCCTTTCATCTCCCCAGTCAAACCACTGAAGTGGGGCGTGCCGCAGGGCTGTGCTCTGAGCCCTCTGACTTTCTATATTTACTTAACCCCGCTGGCTGAATCGATTGCCATTTCTGAACTCAAAATCATATCATATGCTCATGAGCTTCATCTTCTATTCACCCAAAATGCTGTGTGTGCTGCAAATTTGGACCCACTTGAAAATTATCTCAATGTTTTTGTGGCCTGGATGGACCACAATTTCTTGAAAGTTAATCCAGATAACACCTAGGTCCTGTTTTTTAACCAACCCTATCCCCTCTCTTCCAATCTGTGGTGTCCAGAGGAACTGGCCATTGCTCCAGCACACAAGGATTTGGTCATGAATCTGGGAGTTAGATGTGACAATCAGCTATCCCTTGCCACAGAGGTACAAGAGACGTGTGCCACTTGTTTTGGCAAGAATAAAATCATCAAGACATTTATTAACTATCTGCACAATGCACCCCGGAAAACAGTGGTTCACGCACTGATCACTTCACATTCAGACTATGCAAAAGGCTCATACGTGGGTCTCACATTAGGCTTGCTCCGTATATTGCAGACGGTCCAAAACGCTGCTGCCCGCCTGGTATGTGGAGTCTCACTTTGACAACATATCTCCACGTATATTATACTACTACATTGTCTGCCCATGTCTACACAAATAGATTTCAATGCGCTGACACTCGCCTTCAGGGTTGGACAAGGCCATGGTCCAGGCTACCTTAGGAGGAGCCTCCGTCCCTATTGTCAAACACGATCTCTACGTTCCAATGACAACCACTTGCTCATTGCTCCTCGGTTTGTAAAACCTAGATCAGGAGGTCAAACCTATCAGGTAGGTACCACCCAATGTTGGAGTAAGCCACCTCTTCCTTTGTGTATGATTCTGTCTGAATGTGAGTTTTGCAAAGCCCTAGAAACCTTGCTATTTAGCCTGCCTGATTAGTTGCTCCTCTGCATGTTGCATCATTTTCTGCACACTACAGCGCTGGGACACCCCGTTAGGTTAGATGTGTGCTGAATAAATGACTATTAATATAATTGTAGATGGTTTAGTATAAAATATTTTTATTGAGCATTTCAACAAGGTAGGAGTACAATAAGGCTGAAAGAGGCCACAGATTGTAGATGGTTTAGCAAAATTGTGGGTGTAGGACTGGAGATGTGTAGATGATAATAAGACTGAGGGTAGTCAGGGGGTTGGTGTGAAACCTGAAGTGCAGATGTTTGACAATGTTGAGTGTGTCCTTAGTGTTGTATGTGATTCTGAGGGTGTACTTCTGAAATATTTGCAAATCATCCTCCTGGATTGTTGTTGCGGTTCCTGCGGGTGATCTAGTATCCGTCTGTGAATGCAATGTTGAAGTAGTGTGCAGAGGATGCGTTCAACCAGGTAACTGTTATGAAGGCGATGTGTGGGGCTGTTGTGTTGAGGAGGTAACAGAGTCCAACGGCATGCTGGTGGATGTAGCGGGTGTACAGTAGAAGGCAAATGACCTGGCTGTACGGACATGGTCTGACATGCATGGCAGCGCGGTGTTGGCATTAGGAGTTGCACTCACAGCCTGCAAAGCTGTCATGGGTGCAATTAGGGGTTGGCTGACAGCAGGTGGCTGATTGTCTGGTGTTCACTGTTTGGGGGGTGGCTGCAGCATGAGTCTGTTGTGTTAACTGCGTCATGGAAGGACCAGAGGGTCTTGCACTGTGCACGTTGCAGGCGCTGACGGTCCTGCCTTTGGCACAGAGGTGGCACAACAGTGGCACTGACAAGCTGCTGCCTGCAATAGGAATGGGTGGAGGGAGGGAGGAGCATCTCGGAGGCGTATGTGTTGCAGAATCAGGGCACTCGGTGGTGCGGTGCTGGAGGGTGGGCAGCAGCAGGAATGAGGGAACACATGACGGCGGAAGGGGTGAGACCGCATGCAGAAAATAGCACCAAAAGACAAGGAGGTTTGAAAGGCACAATGTAACAGGTGCATGGAAAGGAAGGAGTGTCTGGTTACTCATGGGTCACTGAAAGAAAATGGATGATCAATCACCAAATACGACGGTCACAGGATCAGGCACCAAAAGGCCAAGCTGCGCCCAGGACACACAGCGTCAGCAGGTGTTGCCTGCTCATTGTGGTTGCAAGCTGCACAAATACATACACAAACATGTACCTCATGCACATTATGGATCATTAGCTATGATAAACTGCATGCATGTTGCCACAGTACACATACTCCCATATGTACAATCATCGTAAAGCATGCCATAGATGACGCATGCAAACTGGCAAGAGATCTGCGGTGACAGTAATGAGGCACATTGTACTGTGGGGAACACATTTACTACACAAATGGATCAAGTTTCTGTTGAGGCCATGCTGCTATATGTAATAACAAAAGGAGAGAGTAAGGAATTTTCCACTGTGTGGAGGGGGGTACTCCTGGACCCCTAGACCTAAATATGTATAAACAAAGGAAGGAGTATCGCCACTGGACCTGACAGATCCTAATGGAGTGTGGGGAAAGGGAATGTTCAAAAGAAGATTGTTCTTTTGTTAGAAGACCCCTCACTCACCAACCTGAATGGTGACATGCTTCATCATCGGGGTCCCACCCGGACAGCCGAGTGCCATCCAGGTGTGCTGCGACACCTGATTACAGTGGAGCGGGTAGATTTTTGTGAGTGTAGTGTGAAAAAGTGAGTTAAAAATTGGCCAAGTATAACCCTCGATGAAAAAAACTTTATTCAGAAGCTACTGGACAATCTTAAAAATACTATGATACTAGAGTTGGTTAGATTGACCGAGAGTATCTATGTGGGTGTAATAAGGTCTACATGGTTCAACCTGTAAAGGAAATTCCTAGGTTTTCTTCAGGACCAAGTGAAAGGAGACCTGGGCGGTATACACACGCTAAGGTGTATCAAACCCTCGGCCCCTGTGACCTAACTGCGTACTTACAGTCAGGTACCTTTGCGTCCAGAGTTTGGAGAAAGAAAAAATAAAAACCTGTGGAAACAAAAGTGCAATCACAAACATACAAGATACATGCCTGCAACGTAGTTTCTCAGTGGTCAGGTGCCCAATACTTTCCCCATCAATCGTGCAGCTAGAGCGAATATAATGAATACTGTATTGGTGGTGACTATAATGCTAGCAAGGGCCAGCAGAGTGCTCTAGGTATGCACTATCGTTCTCATGTGGAGTGCTAAAATATGCCCTAGTGCAATCCTGTAATAAACCATTTTACAGGAGAAAGTGAAACAATGCTGAAGGTTCCATAACACTGCAGTGTCATTCACTCAGTATCAATTCAAGTGCGCCGGTGAGTATACAGTTAATGCACCACTTACATACACATTTAAGAAGTGGTTAATAAACGCTCACATCCCATCTGTGAGCTAAAAATGCATGCATTTGATCTGATCAGAAAATAGGCCGTTAAGATAGCATTGGCTATGGGAGGGTAACTCAAGGAAGGATGTTGCTTACTTGATAGTCGAGTGGATTGTGCCTCATAGGAAACTGGGTCAGGCTGCTACTTCTGAACAACTATCTGTTTATAAAAGAAAAAAAGGTAGGAAAATGTATTCCCCCGGGTCCGGGAAAGGTAGCGCGATATGGAGGAAACTAGAAAATACCAACGGCGAAGCTCGGTCTCCCGCTTTTAAGCTACTGCTCAATTACTCACTGTGACCGGAGAGTAGGAAGAGCCATTATGCCTATACGCCGACCTCAGATCCTCGTGGGTAGTGAGGCCGAAAAACTCCGATACTAAATGGAGATCTCTTTCGGGTGAGGCGTGGTCGCGTATTCACGTAGTCACGTGATGCGTGCAGCGGCGTCATGTTGAAACTAAGGAAACCTCTGTAAACAAAGGAGGGGTAGTGCCCAAAGCTGCTTAAAGTGAAGCAGATCCAGGGTGCAGAGGAAGGCATCCTAAATGGTTCAATAAACACCCCATGGCAACATGTAAATGCGGTAGTATGCTGAGTATCGAGGAAATATAGTGTTATAATAACCCAGGACTAAGATCCTGGACTAAAGGAGAGTTTACTCATGAACAGATGGTTCATAAGGGTCTGTGTTTGAACAAGCTGAAGAGTGTTAATAAGTATACTCAATACCCACAAGATAGGCAATGCAGTGTTATAATAAACATGGGTAATTATTTAACATGACAGATTTAGATGTGGAGTCAAATACTGGACCAAGGGGAGTGTTCTCCTGGACAGAGTTGTGTCCAGAATTAAATCCGTGTTTGAACCTGCTGAAGATTGTTTCGACTCAATACTATATAAGTGGTATGTGAAAGAATAAATTATCCCAATCGAATATATATATATATGACGCAGCGGACGCACAAAAGTTGCGCCATGGGGATGGGTATTTACAAGGTGATGCATCTGGGAGATGTGCCACATTCTAAAGCCCTGCACCAGAAGTAGGTGTACTAATCGGGGGTGGGGGTTGGTGGCTGGCTGTCATGGTGCAGCAACACCTCCCAAAAGTGGCTGATTGAAATCTTAAAGATTTCACTCAGTCACTTTTATGCACATGCTGCCTCAAAACCCTGTGCATGCTTGAAGCAGGTGTAAGGATTGATGCAGCATTGTGCAGAAAGGGCCACACAGAGCATTGCTGGATCTGCATTGCGCCGGCAACACAACTCCAGCAATGTGCCACTTCTATGGCACAGATGCATGACGCAGCTGTGCCGTTGTTCCACCATGGTGATACGCAGTGTAAATATGTTGCATACATGCTGACATAGCTGTGGTGCACAATGACTGGCAAATCACTGCTGACATGCATGGCTGTGCCAGTCATTGTAAATAGTCACTCACATGTCAATGACTCCGGGGCACAGCTCAATCTGACCCCACAACATACCCATCCACAAGTGAACATTGAGAACAATCCAAAGCATGGACAACTACCAGGTGGAACAGTGCCAACAACAATGTATATGAAAATTGGATGTTGCATTAAATGGCATTAACATTGTCTGTCTCTCACACCCACAGGGCAACATGATGAATCTACCCCCAACGAGGGGGGAGATGAATCACAGTCCCAGGCTACGCAGGACCCTGATCCCACCAATAGCGACGCCTCTCACCACTCCAT
Organism: Lissotriton helveticus; assembly: GCF_964261635.1. Classification (NCBI taxonomy): domain Eukaryota; kingdom Metazoa; phylum Chordata; class Amphibia; order Caudata; family Salamandridae; genus Lissotriton; species Lissotriton helveticus. The sequence continues at coordinate 64,879,822 of NC_136060.1, read as the reverse complement.
GGATGACCCCGACCAACCTGGCACCTCTGGAGCCCAAACCCGTGCAGCAGCTGGATCAGAGACATCTGCACCAACCACCACACCCATTCCTGCCACATCCCAGCAGACAGCTTGGAGCCCTGCCCGCACTCCACAACTGAGTCAGCCTGACAATGAGGGACAAGGTTCGCCGGGCACCCAGGAGGTGGCAGACAACACCACCACTGCCGTCCGCCAGGGGTCCCGTCTACCCGATGTGCCCAAAACCGCAGGCCAGGCTCGTGTGGGCAGGTGTGGTGGGAGTGGCACCAGGCGGAGGCGAGAACCTGACCAGCCAGCTGCAGGGCCCGGTATGTCTGAACTACGAAATATCATGGAGGCATACCGGCGGGACACCAGGGAGTTCAGCCAGGTAGTGGGGCCCTCACAGAAATCAAAAACCTGCAGGCCGAGCAACACGCCAGTCAACGAGAACACCAAGGGTGGATGGAGGCAAGACTGGCTGACTTCTTGGCGGTGCATCAGGACATAAGCCATTCACTCCGTCCGATCGCTGACAAGATGCAGCACCCTCCCTGTGTCACCAGACAAGAAACATCGAGGCGAAGACCGCCAACAGGCACAGGAAGGGAGGAGGAGGAGGAATCGTCTGACGGAGCGTCCCATGCATCTTCAAGGCCTGCATATGAGGGTCCCCCAAGGAAGGTGGGTCGTCCACGCAAAAAACAGTGAGAGGCAGTGGGCCATGCGCATCTCCCAGGTCACCTGGTCTGGCATCTTGCCTTTGTGTGTAACACCATCACCTTATTGACTTTCCCACTCACCCACATAGACTTGCTGGTTGCAGTCTGACCAATCATGCCAAGCACTGTGGTCTGGACTCGGTTGACTCAAACTGCAAGGCATCACATCTCCCTTAGTGAACTTTGGATTCCCCCCTTTTTGTACAGCGCCTAGCACTTATTCATGTTTCCCGCACAAGATAGAAAAATAAACAAAATAAACACAATAGATAATGATGTTGCAGTCTTTTTACATGAGTCAACAACATAAGTGTGGGGATATGTCAAAGTATGCCAGAGTGTGGAACAACCTCAAGCCATCAATACACCGGGATCTGACTCCGGTTGAGGACAAACATAGGTCACAACGTATCATCAAATACATACATGGAGCGCAATAGTCACCCGTGATTGTTTCAATCTGCTGAGGGGGGGGGGCTTGCCCTACTGCTCTGACAGACAGTTTTGGAAGAGTTTCATGAAGGTGTAGAGAGTCATGGGTCATGTGGAGGTTCCCAGGGAGGGAGAACCAGGTCTGTTTGGTGATGTGGGAGAACTATCTCCTGGATGCAGTTATACTGTGTATGTGATGAATGGTGCCCAGGGCACGGGTGTCTGGACGGATTTGATGCAACGGGGATGGGAGACGTCCATGTTTGTCTTTGGGGCTGGGGTTGTGGAGTGCCTACTGAGTGTGGCTGAGGAGTATGAAGGTGATCCTGCAGTTGAGAGTGAGACAAATGTAGGTATCTCAGGTGGACGGTCATGTGGCTGTGGCAGAGGATGTTGAGGATGAGGTGTGCGCATGCAGCCTTGATGTGCAAAAGTCCTCCTGGAGTCTGGCTCTTGTTCCTGCGTAGAGGGTGTTGCCCTAGTTTAGCCGGCTGGTGTCGTGGACCTGGGTGACTGTCAGTCTTGACTAGGAGTAGATCTATCTGAACATCATTTGCAGCATGCGGAGGGACTTGCAGCATGAGGTAGTGATGGTGTTGACTTGCATGGTCATTGTGAGTGAGGAGTGTACGATGAGCACCTGATTGTGTGCGTGGCCACTGTGTGCTTGTGCGCTGCCCAGGCCGGTGTGACATAAGGAGTTGTCCCAGCCGTAAGGGGACATTCCTCAGATAATAAGCTCAGTCTTGTCCAAGTCCAGCCTCATGTGGCTGATGTTCATCCATTTGTCAACGCACCTCATGCCTTCTTGAATGTTGGATCTGGGAGTGGCTGGGTCTTTGTTGAGGGTGAGGAGCAGCTAGGTGTCAATGGCATAGGACATGATGATGAGGTCGTGTGCGCATGTGATGTTGCAGAGGGGGGTCATGGAGACATTGTAGATTGTCATGCTGAGAAATGTGGCCTGGGGCATGGGACCGATGACCCCAGTGTACTACGCGATGAAGGGGGGATGCGGACTCCCTGGGCCTTGCTGGGGAGGTACTTGGCAATTTCATCCTGGGTCTTCCTGTGGATCCCAGTGTTGATGATGTGTGATCTGACAGTGTATTAGCACATGGTGTTGAATGCCGTTGAGCAGTCGATGGGGTGAGGGTGGTGGCTCACCATTGTTGAGCAGGGTCGAAGATGTCGCTGGTGGTGGCAATGATGGCTGTTGCAGTGGGGTGATTACTGTGGAAGATGCTCTGGGGCAGGTTGGCTGGAGATCTTTGCTTGAAAGCAGATGGTCAGTTGCTCCTTTACTGTCTTATTGATGACATTTGCCGGGTAGGGAAGCAGGGTGATGTTCCAGGACATCCTGCGTTACTGACGTCTGTTGTCAAAGAAGGGCCTGGGTTTCGGCATGCCTCCAGCTCCCATGGGAAGTGGCATACTCAAAGGAGACATTCATGACGTGCCGGATGTGGGCTTCAAGGATGGTGTATGCTGTGATTGAGATGTTGTGTGGGAAGGCTCCTGATGGAGAGCTGCAGTGAATGGTGTACATGAGCCGGGTGTTGTCTTTGCGGCTGACGGAAGTCCGGGACCTGAGGGGGGTATGTCCTGTGGGAAATAGCACTGTCTGCCTCTGTGTGGCGTGGATTTTGTGTACGTCCATGAGCTTGGAGTTGTAGTAAGTTGCAAGGGATCCCCTTGGCCTTGCAAGGGTGTGATGTATTTTGGATGGAAAGCTGGGGTTAGATAGTTCACTCACAATGCCGATGATGTCATTCATGTTGTGTGTGTTGGTGCCTATACCATACCTGAAGGTTGTCCTCTTGTCCCTGCTGATGATATGGTGATGTCTGTGTGTGGAGGATTTCAGGGCTCAAAGGAAACTGATGGTTGTTTGTTTTACAGGGAGTGCACATGAGTCCGGCTAGACCTGTATGAGTCCAGTAGGTCTGCTTTCTCCCTGGTGGCTTAACTGTTGTTGTGCTTCACATGAAAGTCCGCCAATGTGGCAAGAGTGTTGGATCAGTCGCTGATCCAGTGTGTGCGGTTGCAGGGTGTGGCGGTGTAGTTGGTTGGAGAGTCCTGTGTGAGGGTGCCACACAGCTCGTTTGTGTTGACTCTGGTCAAGCTTTTCTGGTGCACCTGAAGCGGAGTGTGGTGCAGTGTGTTGTTTTTTGGACAACTGGATGCAAATGTTAATGTACCAATGCAAGATGGTGGTGTGGTTGTCCTCCAGCTAGGAGTTGCTGTCCCCTGACCCATGTAGTCTGTGTAGGTGAGGGCCTGCGTGCTGATGTAGTTGTCCAATGTCTGAGGACCAATCAGTAAAGCCGTTGCCCAGCTCTGTAGTCTCCGATTTAGCCACAATTTCATAGGAAGGTTCCCCGCTCGAATTGCAGATGTGTAAATCCGGTTCCCTACTGACCCCTTGCCCGCCAAGAAATACAACATCCTTTCTAAGATTCACAATCACCATTTAAACGCCATCTGGAACCTTTCCCTCAGATTGTGCTCTAATCCGGATGCGTGGAAACACACGTTCCACCTGCCCATCTTAAGGAAAGCAACGCAGATCCTGAATCTGCTTGCAATCATAGACCTAACTCTCTTTAACCAGCTCCGGCCAAGATATCAGTGAATGTATACTGGCAGCAACTGATGGCCTTTGTGGAAGATAATAGCCTCCTTCATGACTCACAATCCAGCCTCCATCCCGGCTATAGAACGGAGTTGGCCCTCATTGAAATGGCAGACTCCATACGCTGGGCGGTCCAGGGAGGTTCCAAGGCGGTGTTGGTGCTCTTAGACTTGTCTACAGCATTTGACACCGTCGACCATCCCATTCTTCTGAACCACCTTAAGACCATAGACGTGGGGGTGGTCAGTGCTGAACTGGATATTGTGGTTACTATGTGATGGCACACAGCAGCTCGGGACTCATCCATTCTTCTCCCCAGTCAAACCACTGAAGTGGGGCGTGCCGCAGGGCTGTGCTCTGAGCCCTCTGACTTTCTATATTTACTTAACCCCGCTGGCTGAATCGATTGCCATTTCTGAACTCAAAATCATATCATATGCTCATGAGCTTCATCTTCTATTCACCCAAAATGCTGTGTGTGCTGCAAATTTGGACCCACTTGAAAATTATCTCAACGTTTTTGTGGCCTGGATGGACCACAATTTCTTGAAAGTTAATCCAGATAACACCTAGGTCCTGTTTTTTAACCAACCCTATCCCCTCTCTTCCAATCTGTGGTGTCCAGAGGAACTGGCCATTGCTCCAGCACACAAGGATTTGGTCATGAATCTGGGAGTTAGATGTGACAATCAGCTATCCCTTGCCACAGAGGTACAAGAGACGTGTGCCACTTGTTTTGGCAAGAATAAAATCATCAAGACATTTATTAACTATCTGCACAATGCACCCCGGAAAACAGTGGTTCACGCACTGATCACTTCACATTCAGACTATGCAAAAGGCTCATACGTGGGTCTCACATTAGGCTTGCTCCGTATATTGCAGACGGTCCAAAACGCTGCTGCCCGCCTGGTATGTGGAGTCTCACTTTGACAACATATCTCCACGTATATTATACTACTACATTGTCTGCCCATGTCTACACAAATAGATTTCAATGCGCTGACACTCGCCTTCAGGGCTGGACAAGGCCATGGTCCAGGCTACCTTAGGAGGAGCCTCCGTCCCTATTGTCAAACACGATCTCTACGTTCCAATGACAACCACTTGCTCATTGCTCCTAGGTTTGTAAAACCTAGATCAGGAGGTCAAACCTATCAGGTAGGAACCACCCAATGTTGGAGTAAGCCACCTCTTCCTCTGTGTATGATTCTGTCTGAATGTGAGTTTTGCAAAGCCCTAGAAACCTTGCTATTTAGCCTGCCTGATTAGTTGCTCCTCTGCATGTTGCATCATTTTCTGCACACTACAGCGCTGGGACACCCCGTTAGGTTAGATGTGTGCTGAATAAATGACTATTAATATAATTGTAGATGGTTTAGTATAAAATATTTTTATTGAGCATTTCAACAAGGTAGGAGTACAATAAGGCTGAAAGAGGCCACAGATTGTAGATGGTTTAGCAAAATTGTGGGTGTAGGACTGGAGATGTGTAGATGATAATAAGACTGAGGGTAGTCAGGGGGTTGGTGTGAAACCTGAAGTGCAGATGTTTGACAATGTTGAGTGTGTCCTTAGTGTTGTATGTGATTCTGAGGGTGTACTTCTGAAAGATTTGCAAATCATCCTCCTGGATTGTTGTTGCGGTTCCTGCGGGTGATCTAGTATCCGTCTGTGAATGCAATGTTGAAGTAGTGTGCAGAGGATGCGTTCAACCAGGTAACTGTTATGAAGGCGATGTGTGGGGCTGTTATGTTGAGGAGGTAACAGAGTCCAACGGCATGCTGGTGGATGTAGCGGGTGTACAGTAGAAGGCAAATGACCTGGCTGTACGGACATGGTCTGACATGCATGGCAGCGTGGTGTTGGCATTAGGAGTTGCACTCACAGCCTTCAAAGCTGTCATGGGTGCAATTAGGGGTTGGCTGACAGCAGGTGGCTGATTGTCTGGTGTTCACTGTTTGGGGGGTGGCTGCAGCATGAGTCTGTTGTGTTAACTGCGTCATGGAAGGACCAGAGGGTCTTGCACTGTGCACGTTGCAGGCGCTGACGGTCCTGCCTTTAGCACAGAGATGGCGCAACTGTGGCACTGACAAGCTGCTGCCTGCAATAGGAATGGGTGGAGGGAGGGAGGAGCATCTCGGAGGCGTATGTGTTGCAGAATCAGGGCACTCGGTGGTGCGGTGCTGGAGGGGGGGCATCAGCAGGAATGAGGGAACACATGACGGCGGAAGGGGTGAGACCGCATGCAGAAAATAGCACCAAAAGACAAGGAGGTTTGAAAGGCACAATGTAACAGGTGTATGGAAAGGAAGGAGTGTCTGGTTACTCATGGGTCACTGAAAGAAAATGGATGATCAATCACCAAATACGACGGTCACAGGATCAGGCAACAAAAGGCCAAGCTGCGCCCAGGACACACAGCGTCAGCAGGTGTTGCCTGCTCATTGTGGTTGCAAGCTGCACAAATACATACACAAACATGTACCTCATGCACATTATGGATCATTAGCTATGATAAACTGCATGCATGTTGCCACAGTACACATACTCCCATATGTACAATCATCGCAAAGCATGCCATAGATGACGCATGCAAACTGGCAAGAGATCTGCGGTGACAGTAATGAGGCACATTGTACTGTGGGGAACACATTTACTACACAAATGGATCAAGTTTCTGTTGAGGCCATGCTGTTATATGTAATAACAAAAGGAGAGAGTAAGGAATTTTCCACTGTGTGGAGGGGGGTACTCCTGGTCCCCTAGACCTAAATATGTATAAACAAAGGAAGGAGTATCGCCACTGGACCTGACAGATCCTAATGGAGTGTGGGGAAAGGGAATGTTCAAAAGAAGATTGTTCTTTTGTTAGAAGACCCCTCACTCACCAACCTGAATGGTGACATGCTTCATCATCGGGGTCCCACCCGGACAGCCGAGTGCCATCCAGGTGTGCTGCGACACCTGATTACAGTGGAGCGGGTAGATTTTTGTGAGTGTAGTGTGAAAAAGTGAGTTAAAAATTGGCCAAGTATAACCCTCGATGAAAAAAACTTTATTCAGAAGCTACTGGACAATCTTAAAAATACTATGATACTAGAGTTGGTTAGATTGACCGAGAGTAGATATGTGGGTGTAATAAGGTCTACATGGTTCAACCTGTAAAGGAAATTCCTAGGTTTTCTTCAGGACCAAGTGAAAGGAGACCTGGGCGGTATACACACGCTAAGGTGTATCAAACCCTCGGCCCCTGTGACCTAACTGCGTACTTACGGTTTGATTCTTGTCCTGCATATAGCGCTCGCGCTAGGAGCTTGTAGCTGTAACTTTTAAACTCCCCGCTTTGTATTTACATATAGCGCTTGCTCTAGAAGCCTGTAGCTGTAATTTTAAAACACCCCGTTTAGTATTTACTTTTGACTCACGTTCGTTTTTCCCCCCGTTTTTAATACTGTTAGGATATTGTGTAGAATCACCAGGTCCCTACCTGTGCCCTTAGACACGGATCGCACTGCTGCACTTAATTGATCTGCATTCACCGCCATTCGGGCGGCCCGGTCCTCGCGCTTTGACTGTCTGGGACGCCATCTGGGGTGGGTCACTAGCGCTATTCAGCCATTGGCTGAAGTAGACACGTGGTCTAACTAGAGGCTGTTATTGGCTACGGTATTTAAATCAGGTAGGCGAGCCCCTCATTCTTGTTTGATTCTTGTCCTGCATATAGCGCTCGCGCTAGAAGCTTGTAGCTGTAACTTTTAAACTCCCCGCTTTGTATTTACATATAGCGCTTGCTCTAGAAGCCTATAGCTGTAATTTTAAAACACCCCGTTTAGTATTTACTTTTGACTCACGTTCGTTTTTCCCCCCGTTTTTAATACTGTTAGGATATTGTGTAGAATCACCAGGTCCCTACCTGTGCCCTTAGACACGGATCGCACTGCTGCACTTAATTGATCTGCATTCACCGCCATTCGGGCGGCCCGGTCCTCGCGCTTTGACTGTCTGGGACGCCATCTGGGGTGGGTCACTAGCGCTATTCAGCCATTGGCTGAAGTAGACACGTGGTCTAACTAGAGGCTGTTATTGGCTACGGTATTTAAATCAGGTAGGCGAGCCCCTCATTCTTGTTTGATTCTTGTCCTGCATATAGCGCTCGCGCTAGAAGCTTGTAGCTGTAACTTTTAAACTCCCCGCTTTGTATTTACATATAGCGCTTGCTCTAGAAGCCTGTAGCTGTAATTTTAAAACACCCCGTTTAGTATTTACTTTTGACTCACGTTCGTTTTTCCCCCCGTTTTTAATACTGTTAGGATATTGTGTAGAATCACCAGGTCCCTACCTGTGCCCTTAGACACGGATCGCACTGCTGCACTTAATTGATCTGCATTCACCGCCATTCGGGCGGCCCGGTCCTCGCGCTTTGACTGTCTGGGACGCCATCTGGGGTGGGTCACTAGCGCTATTCAGCCATTGGCTGAAGTAGACACGTGGTCTAACTAGAGGCTGTTATTGGCTACGGTATTTAAATCAGGTAGGCGAGCCCCTCATTCTTGTTTGATTCTTGTCCTGCATATAGCGCTCGCGCTAGAAGCTTGTAGCTGTAACTTTTAAACTCCCCGCTTTGTATTTACATATAGCGCTTGCTCTAGAAGCCTGTAGCTGTAATTTTAAAACACCCCGTTTAGTATTTACTTTTGACTCACGTTCGTTTTTCCCCCCGTTTTTAATACTGTTAGGATATTGTGTAGAATCACCAGGTCCCTACCTGTGCCCTTAGACACGGATCGCACTGCTGCACTTAATTGATCTGCATTCACCGCCATTCGGGCGGCCCGGTCCTCGCGCTTTGACTGTCTGGGACGCCATCTGGGGTGGGTCACTAGCGCTATTCAGCCATTGGCTGAAGTAGACACGTGGTCTAACTAGAGGCTGTTATTGGCTACGGTATTTAAATCAGGTAGGCGAGCCCCTCATTCTTGTTTGATTCTTGTCCTGCATATAGCGCTCGCGCTAGAAGCTTGTAGCTGTAACTTTTAAACTCCCCGCTTTGTATTTACATATAGCGCTTGCTCTAGAAGCCTGTAGCTGTAATTTTAAAACACCCCGTTTAGTATTTACTTTTGACTCACGTTCGTTTTTCCCCCCGTTTTTAATACTGTTAGGATATTGTGTAGAATCACCAGGTCCCTACCTGTGCCCTTAGACACGGATCGCACTGCTGCACTTAATTGATCTGCATTCACCGCCATTCGGGCGGCCCGGTCCTCGCGCTTTGACTGTCTGGGACGCCATCTGGGGTGGGTCACTAGCGCTATTCAGCCATTGGCTGAAGTAGACACGTGGTCTAACTAGAGCCCTATATAGACAGCAGGGTATGACGCGCAGCGTATACGCGCAGCGTGTGCGCCGGATGCCCGCCGGAGTCACGCCAGAGTCCAGCCCGTCTGCGCCCGTCCGCGCTGAGGACGCGCTGGACGACTGGCCTCTGGACTCCGACGATTCTTCTCCCGCCCTCTATAGGTATTCTTACCAGCAACTGCTTGGTCTTAAACCGCTTCGACTGCGATGTTCGCACTCATATGAGCCGGATGATCTTCTCCTCCCCCTCCTCTGCGGTTGTTCTTCTATGTGTAGGCTTCCTCTCTTAGCCCCTAGAAATCCACCCTCCGACTGTCCCGCCACCTCCAGCCATAAGATAGCAAGAGTAGAGTGCATTTTGCTTAATGCTCGCTCTCTTGTTAAGAATAAAATAATGTTCAAAGAGCTGGTACTAGAGAAAACACCTACCATAGTATTTATCACAGAAACATGGGCTAAGGACTCCTCTGACCCTGATCTAATTGAGGCGGTCCCAGATGGGTACTGTCTGGTCAGATCCGATAGACAGGGTCGAGTAGGAGGGGGCTTAGCGATCCTTTACAAAGACCACTTGCAATGCCACTTTGTACCTCTACTCGACTTCCCTGATAGTTCTCAAGCACTTCATTTTACAATAAAGGAAGGGCAATGTCCTTTTTTTAATGGTATCTTAGTATATCGACCACCTGGCTCGAGAACTCATTTCACTTACAACCTTCTCCAGGCTCTGGAACCCTATTTTGGCCAACATAACTTCTCAATCCTAGGTGATTTTAATTATCACTTAGAACGACATGACTTACCGGATACATCATGCCTTATCGAGGCCCTGGAGTCCTGTGGACTCAAGCAACGAGTCAGAGGAGCGACCCATCGTGCTGGCCACACTTTGGATGGCCTCTTCTCTAATGACCCTCGGCTTACTATTAAGGATTCGATGCACCTATCCTGGTCTGACCATCTAGCGGTTCCTTTTATTTTGGAATACCATAGGTTGGACTCTTGTAAAAGAGGGAATCATGTTTTGGAAACTGCTAGAAATTTTAGGAACCTTAGCAGTGATTCTTTTGTGCCCTGGGCCGCAAGTCTCTCTGTCACTAGCCTGGACAGCGTAGAGACTGCAGTTGGCCATTTTGAGCAGGTCACTACTGAAGCCTTGAACAAACTGGCCCCAGTACAGCTCCGTCGCCGAGCCAGAAAGAGACCATCCGCCCCCTGGTTCTCCGATTCCCTCAGACTTCTTAGGCAAGAAGTGAGACGAAAGGAGAGGCTCTGGCACGCCAGCTGGGACTTTAAGAACAAGGAAGCTCATAAACTCCTTGTTAGGAAATATAAAGCTGAGATTATCCGGGCCAAACAAGATTACTTTGTAACCCTGACCACCTCGCTCTCCTCGCCGAAGGAGCTCTTTAAAACTGTTGACTCTCTAGTCAACCTGCAAGCCCCTGACCCTGTCATTCCTTCGCAGGATCTGTGTGACAGGATTGCCTCCTTTTTCCACACCAAAATACAGGATATCCATCTGGCCCTCGAGGAACAAAGAGTCTGTGTTAGTGCATCTGTCACTTGGGTTGAGATGAATATGAATACTACAGACATCTCCCCATTGTGCACCCTGGACTCCTTTCCTTCGCTGGCCCTACAAGATCTGGAGATCCTGATCAATAAGATCAAATCAGGATCCCCTCTGGATACCTGCCCACTGAAAATCATCAAGCAGTGTAGGGAGACTCTCTTACCACCGCTGCTAGACATAATGAATCTAGCTATCAGAGATGGTATCTTCCCTATGGAGTGGAAGAAGGCGGTAGTCAAACCTCTGCTAAAGAAGGCATCCCTTGATCCGGAGGTCCTAAAAAACTTCCGTCCCATCTCGTTGCTTCCTGCTCCAGCGAAGATGCTTGAGGCACATCTTAACAAGCATCTCGCTATCTTTGTGGAAAGCTCGGGATGCTTGGACTCCTCCCAGCATGGATTCAGGAGGGAACACAGCACCGAGTCAGCCCTCACCATCGTGCTTGATAAGATCCGCACGACAGTAGATGGGGGCCAGACCTCCCTCCTGGTCCTGCTAGATCTAACAGCGGCCTTCGACACCCTCTCCCCCTCAGTGCTTACATCTCGCCTGAAGGAGGTGGGGGTGAGGGGGGCAGCCTTGGATCTCTTGACCTCCTTCCTTACTGGGAGAGAACAAAGAGTCAAGCTGGGAGAGTTCCTATCTCCATCCCGACCAGTGCAGTGTGGGGTCCCTCAAGGGTCGGCGCTTAGTCCGACCCTTTTTAACATCTATGTGACCCCACTAGCCAGATTAATAAGATCTTTCGGGATGGAGGTAGTCTCTTATGCAGACGACACCCAAATACTCGTCTCTCTCCCCCATTCTGATGTGCTTACCGCCTCCAAGTTTAGATCCTGTATGGAGGCGGTTGGCCACTGGATGATTCAGAACTCTCTTAAACTGAATGGGGAGAAGACTGAGATATTGGTGTTTGGGGGAAAAGAATACATCTGGTCAGCCCTTTGGTGGCCTGACTCACTAGGAATATGTCCCTCCCCCACCACGTCTGCTAAGAACCTTGGGGTGATGTTAGATCCAGCCCTTGACATGGGCGCTCAGGTGAGCAGAACTGTCTCTACCTGCTGGGGCCTGATCCACACCCTGCGAAGGATCAGGAAATATCTTTCCCTGCAGGCAAGAAAGCAAATTGCTGTTGCATTGATTGGCTCTCGTTTGGATTACTGCAATGCGCTGTATGCTGGGCTAAACCGGAGCCACTTACAGCGCTTGCAGGTGGTCCAAAACGCTATAGCCAGATTTGTTCTGGACATTCCCAGGCGCTCCTCAGCCACTGCGGCCAGGAAATCGCTGCATTGGTTACCGGTGGAATCTCGAATCCGGTTCAAAGTGCTATGTATGACCTACAGAGCCATCGCAAAAAATAGCGACACAGGTCTCGGCTCTATCATTTCCCACTATACCCCTGGTAGGAGCCTGCGTTCCTCCGGGAAATTGCTCCTTAAAGCCCCGCGTGTACGAAGAGCCAAATGGGGTGGCAGGGCTTTTTCGACGCTAGCCCCCAAATGGTGGAATGACCTTCCGCTTGATTTGAGATCTCTTCCATCTCTACAGAATTTCCGCAATGTTTTAAAAACTCACCTCTTTCGAGAAGCCTATGTGTAAGGACATCTGTTTCAATTTGATCGTATTGTTAGGCGCCTTGATACCTGCGGGTTATTGTTTATGCGCATTATACATTTTTATCAATCAATCAATCAATCTACGGTCAGGTACCTTTGCGTCCAGAGTTTGGAGAAAGAAAAGATAAAAACCTGTGGAAACAAAAGTGCAATCACAAACATACAAGATACATGCCTGCAACGTAGTTTCTCAGTGGTCAGGTGCCCAATACTTTCCCCATCAATCGTGCAGCTAGAGCGAATATAATGAATACTGTATTGGTGGTGACTATAATGCTAGCAAGGGCCAGCAGAGTGCTCTAGGTATGCACTATCGTTCTCATGTGGAGTGCTAAAATATGCCCTAGGGCAATCCTGTAATAAACCATTTTACAGGAGAAAGTGAAACAATGCTGAAGGTTCCATAACACTGCAGTGTCATTCACTCAGTATCAATTCAAGTGCGCCGGTGAGTATACAGTTAATGCACCACTTACATACACATTTAAGAAGTGGTTAATAAACGCTCACATCCCATCTGTGAGCTAAAAATGCATGCATTTGATCTGATCAGAAAATAGGCCGTTAAGCTAGCATTGGCTATGGGAGGGTAACTCAAGGAAGGATGTTGCTTACTTGATAGTCGAGTGGATTGTGCCTCATAGGAAACTGGGTCAGGCTGCTACTTCTGAACAACTATCTGTTTATAAAAGAAAAAAAGGTAGGAAAATGTATTCCCCCGGGTCCGGGAAAGGTAGCGCGATATGGAGGATACTAGAAAATACCAACGGCGAAGCTCGGTCTCCCGCTTTTAAGCTACTGCTCAATTACTCACTGTGACCGGAGAGTAGGAAGAGCCATTATGCCTATACGCCGACCTCAGATCCTCGTGGGTAGTGAGGCCGAAAAACTCCGATACTAAATGGAGGTCACTTTCGGGTGAGGCGTGGTCGCATATTCACGTAGTCACGTGATGCGCGCAGCGGCGTCATGTTGAAACTAAGGAAACCTCTGTAAACAAGGGAGGGGTAGTGCCCAAAGCTGCTTAAAGTGAAGCAGATCCAGGGTGCAGAGGAAGGCATCCTAAATGGTTCAATAAACACCCCATGGCAACATGTAAATGCGGTAGTATGCTGAGTATCGAGGAAATATAGTGTTATAATAACCCAGGACTAAGATCCTGGACTAAAGGAGAGTTTACTCATGAACAGATGGTTCATAAGGGTCTGTGTTTGAACAAGCTGAAGAGTGTTAATAAGTATACTCAATACCCACAAGATAGGCAATGCAGTGTTATAATAAACATGGGTAATTATTTAACATGACAGATTTAGATGTGGAGTCAAATACTGGACCAAGGGGAGTGTTCTCCTGGACAGAGTTGTGTCCAGAATTAACTCCGTGTTTGAACCTGCTGAAGATTGTTTCGACTCAATACTATATAAGTGGTATGTGAAAGAATAAATTATCCCAATCGAATATATGTGAGTGTAGGGATCTTGAGGTCATTCTACATGGTACTGTGTGCAAGAGAAAAGCTGTAGTCTCATCGTTGGAGGACTGAATACCAGGACATATTGTCATTTAACCCTACTTTGTTAGTTGAAAGCCTGTACATCCAATGTTGTTCTTTCTCAAAAAGACTATGTTGTATCCTGGGACCAGTCTTAATTTGTTCGATGACTGTCCATTTCATGTCATTCGTGGTGTGATTTTTCTCTAAGAAATGTTCGGTCAATTTAGTAACAGACTTTCTGCATCTAATTGTACTGCGATGTTCGCAATACAATTAGATGCAGATGCAGTTGCAGAATTAGATGCAGAAAGTCTGTGACTAAATTGACCGAACAATCTTCTTTTGAACATTCCCTTTCCCCACACTCCATTGGGATCTGTCAGGTCCAGTGGCCCTGCTGCTAGAGCCAATGTCCATGGCCAGAGGCATTGCTCTGAAGAAAATAACAGTCATGCAAACGGGTTACCTGTAATGCTGGTGAATCAATCTGCACACGACTGCCTGGGACTGTCAGATCCTTGAATACTCACAAACGTGCGCTGCGCGAAGTGGTCCATCTCGCGATAGCCCCTTGGTCTGAGTATAAATGACTGACTCAAAAGGGTGATCAGGTGAGGGAAGGAAAGGAAGGGAACAGTATGGAGTGAGATCTGAAACAAAGGTAAACAAACATAAGGATTCAACACTTCTTGTCACTTAATAACAGAATACCTCAGGACCTATACTGTAACAGTTAAACCTGTAAAGGAAAACAACAGCCACTGTATCCTAGTTGGGATCACAGTAATAAAAAGTAGATCTGAGGATAGAACACGGACACATAAAAGGTAGTAGAGTTTGGCAGCTAAATGAAGGGGCGATAACGCTTTGCAGACTGCTTCAATGCAATTAGTGCCGTGCGGATATCAAGGAATCAGTGTATGAATATGACTCCAATAAACAGAAATTCTAATGCGCTGCAGTGCTACTCACAGAAAGACAACAATCCGTAGTTACCCCTGGGAATCAGTGTGGGTCAAGAAGGAAAATGACACATCACCCGCATGAGCCTTAAGAACCTCATCCAATGAGGGAGTGAATTAGGTAAACATAAGGAAGCCCCGCAAGAGCCAGTCATTGGCTCATCCTACTGGGATTTGAAATGCCTAACATAACAAGCTGCCGGTCCAGAACTCAACAGAGAGTAATGATGAACAATGGCACAAAACCACCCCGACCGTGACCAGGATATGCAGCACGGCACAAGACAATCCTGGCATTCACGTCACCTGACTGGTGCCACAGAAGCATTTACATTTGCTACAGCATAACGTTGTGACGTCATCAGCGCAACATTCCTGCCATCATGGGAATAGAAAGTTAACATCAACTTACCGAGAAGGCTTGCAAAGCAGTGTCCTACACCGGCCCGGAGGAAGCGACGTGACAGTGACATGACATACTGGCACAAGGGACAATACATCCATACAAACATACTCACCGGACATTTGACAAAACATGTGGGACATACGCTGGCCCACACCTTCACAACATGTTTGATTGGAAATCCAATTGTACTGGCACACAAGAATAAGCGGGTGAGCGAAACACATCCTGCTGCACACAGTGATGCTGCAATTCCCCATAGAGCCGGTGGTTGTGATGTCCCACACAATGTCAACTGGTGGTATCCGCAATGTGTCAGTGTCAAGGTTTACAGACATTGATGCATTCACCAGAGTAAAAACCTCCACAACAGATGACTGTCAAGAAGGGTGACTGTCCTGTCATGGGAGTGGTGCAACATGATATTTGATCCATGGTGATGAGACATGTATGTATGGTTCTACAACATGCACAGAAACAGTTCCCACACATTCTCAAACCATACCAATCACAAACAGCCTGTTTTTTATCTCTTACCCGAACTGACATTTACACATGTCCGTGCATGGAACGCTGATTCGGACCATGTTGCAATCATCATGCAGAATAGCAGGAGGATGAAAATTACATGAACAGACAAAAGGCACAGCAACCTGGGAATGACAGACACACAAGGGCTCACCGTTTAAATTCTTTGACAAGGACATGGGCATGTAAAAAACTGGAACAATGTAGTACACATGCAAATTTCTAGCTCAGTCATTGCGCATTTCAGTGTGGCAAAACATCAGCACTTGCGTGACACATCAGAACACACACATCAAAGTTACATTGTATACAGTCAGCTGGACACACACATTGCAACACATGCCACTCAATGCTACAAGCTTGCACACTCATTCCCAGTGACTCACCATTATGAGAAGAAGTTGCGTATGAGCAGACTCCGGATATCATCCTCCTCCTCCTCCTCATCACTTGCATCGTGACCAAGCCCTTCATCCTCAACGGGTGGATGTTCCTGCTTCTCATGATCCAGGAAGAGTGGCACTGCCTCCTCAACCGCCATGTTGTGCAGCATGCAGCACACAATGAAGATATTACAGACCTTGGCCGGGGCATATTGGAGGGATCCGCCGGTCTTATCGAGGCACCGGAATCGGCTCTTCAGGAGGCCAAACGTCCGCTCAATCACTCGCCTGGTCTGACCGTGTGCATTATTGTACCGCTGATATTCAGCTGTTCTTGGGTTGCGGACAGGTGTCATTAGCCATGGCATGTTGGGATATCCAGTTTCACCTACAAATATACATCATGTAAATAAGTGGTTCAGGAGATGCCTTCAGAGCAAAAGATACTGAGACACAGAGGACAAACAGAGTTTACCCACCAACAAGACATGCCCGATCATTGCGCAGCTGCAGCATCATTTGTGGCACCCTGCTACGCCTCAAGATGAATGCATCATGGCACGATCCTGGAAAACGTGCACAAACATGGGAAATCAGTATGTTAGCAAGACACACCACCAGGGCATTTATTGAACGGTAATGTTTCCTGTTGCAGTAAGCCTGCTTCTGAGCCTGTGGTGGTACCAAAGCCACATGTGTCCCATCAATGGACCCAATGACAAGTGGCATCCCTCTCAGGGCATAGAATTCACCCTTGACATCTGTCAACTCTTCCGGAGTTGGTAATCTGATGAATTCATCAATGTGCTCCAACATTGCAGCTAAAACATCACGGAGGACACGGCTGAACATTGTTTGGGACATTCCCCCGACATCCCCTAAGGTTAATTGAAACTTACCTGTTGCAAAGAAATGGAGGACTGTCATCACCTTTAGCTTGGGGCACAGCGCAGTAGGATACCTGTGTCGTGTTTGGAGATGTGGTTCCAGCCTGTTCGTCAAGTCCTGAATCAACTGTTGAGTGAATATGTAATGTCGGATGCAGTCATGTTCCCTCATGGTAGCCAAGTCTGGAAATGGCCTTGGTAGAGGCAATGGCCTGCAGGACATATTTGGGAAGAATGGAGAATAACTGTCAGCCAACATCGATAGCAATGTACATAGCACATGCAAAACTGCCAGCACACATCAGGTCACTATGGAGTCTAGCGTGTGCAATACATCCAGGACACATATGGCAGCTTGCTGGCACTCCTACGACAACCCAGATACACCTGTTGATTTACAAATAAGCATGACATGCCCTCAGATGAGCTGCTGGGCTGGTCTGAGTGAATGGCCCAAGATAGCACGGGAGTGACACACGTCACGATACCTGCAGTGTAAGGTTGTCATCTCATACAGACAGCTGACTGCAAGGCACACTCACAGGTCACATGGAATGTCAAATGTACATATCATACACATTGCGATTAAGGTGTGCATGTGACAACAAAACAACACAGCCATTGTCACGATGCAGACATGTATGCCTTGGGAAAAAGGATGTCTGATGCCATCAGACCCAAAAGCCATTAGAATGCACATGTGGTATTGTGTGCGTACATGTAAAACCATTCCCATCTCAACACAGACCCATGTTACATGCACCAAAAGCAGATGTAGTTTACGGAACACAAACAGCAAGCTCAATCTTTAACATGACACACACCGGACATAGTCTTATAGGGTCATGCTGAGCGTGAAATGTCAAGTGACATAGTGCCCCGGTCCCTGGCATCATGAGACAGGTGCCCGTAGGGATGAATGTGCCATCCCGGTGTTGATGTGCATGACGACATCTGCATAATGATACATATGGGACAAGTGTAAACAGGTCATCACACATCGATTGTGCAAAAAGATCGGATGACCTGTGCTATATCACTGCCTGCCACACCTAGGGCCTGCTCATGTAAGTATGCAATGACAAGAACTTGATAGACATCCGTGTTTGAAACGTAGCCCTACATCCCTGCCATGTGTGCGCCTCGTATCACTATTGTAATGGTGCCATACATGAGCGTGTGAAACGTACCATGTGAAACGAACCGTACCCCTGCATTCACAACAGCGTGTGAACCGTACAGTCTGAAATGCACCGTACCCCTGCAATCACTACAGCGTATGAAGCGTACTGTCAGAAACATACCGTACCAGTGCATTCACTACAGCGTGTGAACCGTACCATCTGAAACGCACTGTACCCCTGCATTTACTACTGCGTGTGAACTGTACCGTCAGAAACACACCGTACCCCTTCATTCACAACAGCGTGTGAACCGTACCGTCTGAAACGCACCGTACCCCTGCATTCACTACAGCGTGTGAAACATACTGTCTGAAACGCACCGTACCCCTGCATTCTGTGCGTGTGTGCGCATTGTATCACTAGTGTAATCATGCCATATGCGAGTGCACCATACCCCTAATTTACGTGCATGTGTGCGTATCGTATCACTATTGTAATCGTGTCATACACGAGTGCACCGTACCCCTACTTTCTGTGCGTTTGTGCTCATCGTATCACTATTATAATTGTGCCATACGCGAGCACACCGTATCCCTACTTTCCATGCGTGCGTGCGCATCATATCATTATTGTAATCATGCCATACCCGAGTGCACCGTACACCTACATTCCGTGCGTTTGTGAGCATCGTATCAATATTGTAATCGTGCCATACGCGAGCGCGTAAAATGCACTATATACGTGTGTGTATGTCAAAAAAGAGTTAGGGGACGCCTAGGGGATCAATACCTTGCTGGCCGATCTCGCTGCCCTTCAGCTCTGCCAACTCGTGAATGGTCCTACACACAGCGGTGGGCACCTCTTAGATCCCATCTTTTCGAATCTGAGCAATGCGAGTGTTGAATCCCCTATCCCTATGGTCTGGACTGACCACTGTTTGGTGATTATGACTATACCTCTCAGTACTGACTCCAACTTAAAACCCACCCAGCAAGTCCTGAAAAGACCATGGAGAAAGCTCCGTCTCGAAGACTTCCACGCACTCCTCACAAACAACCCCCCTCAACCGAGCGAGGACCCTGACCGAGACTATGACCAGTTTTGCGAGTGGATTAGTAAAGCTTTGGACACCCTGATACCAGCCAAATGGATCAGGGCGCGTTCCCACGAATCCAGCCCTTGGTTCAACAAAGTGCTCTCCTTGCAAAAAAAAGAATGCAAAAAAGTGGAACGAAGATGGAGGAGAGACTATGATCCGACACTCAAGGCCCTCTATGTCCAACTTCAAAAAACTTACCACCGCAATATTTGCAGGACTCGAGCGGCGTATTACACCACTGAAATTAACAATAGTGATAATGCCTCCAAAACCATTTTTTGAATACTAAAAGAGCTGAGTGCCAAGAGATCGATAGGCAACTCCAACACGTCTCCTACATTTTGTAATAACATGGCGTCGTTTTACATTGACAAAATTAAGAAAATCTATTGTACTTTTCCAGCGACTCACCGCCTTAGTTCTACAGACGATCCGAACAGGCTCAATCTTTCCAATATCTCAGCACTCAGCCATGAAGAGTTCCTCAAACTCTGCCATAAAATCAAGTCAGGCTCACCTGCAGACTCCCTGAAACCTGAACTATTTAGAGAGTTAGACTGGACTCTTCTTGGCTCCCTTAGAAACATGGTAGACCTGTCCTTTTCCACAGCCATTATACCCACAAGATGGAAGCAAGCCTGGGTGATTCCCATCATAAAAAAGCCCACACTAGACCCTACCCTACCAGAAAGCTTAAGACCTATATCACTCCTCCCCTGGCCAGCAAAAGTAGCGGAAGCCCATGTTAATTCCATCTAGACCAACTATCTGACGTCCAATTCCACTCTGGACAGGTCCAAACATGGTTTTCGCGCTGGTCACAGCACCGAGACAGCTCTTTTAAGTGTGACAGAACATCTCCATACCATATTAGATTCTGGTGGGACGGCAGCACTGATCCTTTTAGATCTCAGTGCTGCCTTCGATACGGTGTCACACGAGATTCTGCTGTCAAGGCTGGAGGAGATAGGGATCACAGGGCAGGCTCTCAACTGGTTTAAAGCTTTCCTATCCGGTAGATCTTTCAGAGTCTCCACACCTCCTTTTCTTTCCAAAGAGTACCCCATTGAGCAGGGTGTGCCCCAGGGGTCAGCTTTGAGCCCTACCCTGTTCAATGTCTACGTCCAACCCCTGGCAGAAGTAGCCAGGAGAAATGGACTCTCACTTGTGACTTACGCCGATGACACCCAGCTGGTGGTGGCACTGGATAACGAAAGCGGTCTCAGTGCACAGAATTTCAAACAGCCGGTGGCCAGAGATCCTCAGCCAGCCACCCAAATATAAAGACCATGTAAAAAACCAGGGAGTCTGGGTGGACGCTGCCCTGAACTTCACCCACCATACTAAGAAAGTGGCGGCCACTTGTTTTGGCATTTTACTCAATCTCAGACCGATTCTAAAAAATTTTGCCCACCAACTAGTGGTGCAGTCGGCATTCTTGTCAAGGCTAGACTACGCTAGCTCCCTCTTGTTAGGGGCAAACGTAGCAGAGAAAGTTAGACTCCAGCGAGTCCAAAATGCCGCCGCCAGAGCCCTGACCGGCCTCCCGCATCATAAGTCGGTGTCCTCTGTCCTCACGAAACTCCACTGGCTTCCCGTGGAAAAAAGGATCCACTAAAAAACCCTATGCCTTGCATTTAAAATCCTCAAGACTGCCTCCCCCCCGTGCTCTGTCCACTTCTTTCATCTCGTCTGTTAGTGTGTAATATCCCTTCCATGACAGTTCAAACACCTCTTCTCCGCACACTTCATGCAGCTAGCGCCGGGACGACCCTTGGCTGAGGCAGCCGTGCGCGTTATAAGTCCATATAACATTAACATAACATTAACATACCCGAGCGCACCGTACCCCTACATTCCGTGCGTGTGTGAGCATCGTATCACTATTGTAATCGTGCCATACGCGAGCGCGTGAAACGCACCATATACGTGTGTGTATGTCAAAAAAGAGTTAGGGGACACCTAGGGGATGAGTAGTTTGCCCTGAATGCATCCTGGTTGTCATGGATACTGAGATTTGAGTGTGTGCTACAGGTGCACTGCAAAAGTCAGTTGGTCAAAAATAATGTTGCAAAATGATTGTGGATCTGAAGCTCAAATTTTAAACCATGAAAATGTGTGTCAGGGCCTTAGGTGTAAAGGGATTGGATGAAACGTGGGATGCAAACTAATCTGGCCTATCACACTGTACTCCTGAAACTGAAAGCCCCTCAGCAGCACTGATTTAAGCCTGCATGTAGCCCTGAAAGAGCACTTGCCTGCACAACATTGGAGTGGACCACACTGCTGCTGTCTCTGCATCCTCTGGCATATCATGATGGCTCGTACTGTGGATAGGGCCCCAACCTTCAGTGAGGAGGAAAACCAGGCCCTGCTGGATGCCCTTCTACGACAGTACAGCAAGCTGTATGGGAGACCAGAGGAGCAGGTGAGTGCTGACTGCACTACCTTTGAGTGTGCACCTGTTGTGTGTGTGTCACAACATGCATTGTGTATTGGTTGGACAGACATGCAATGTGGTTGTGAGTGAATCCCGGGGGTGTACATTGTGGTGTCTGTCATGCACAGCATGATGTACTTCATGTGTGTTCACTCCTCACTTGCATTGTGTCTACTGTGACCTTCACTGCATAGTGAATGACACTTTCAGCCATGCCAGACCTTGGTGGCTTTATTCTCAAATGTCCTGAGGTGGAAAAGTGTTCCCCCAGGAGTGACAGGTGACTGTACTCACAGATGTTCATGACTTGAGGAGACCTGTGGTGAGATTGTCCAAATGATGTGTTAGACCTCATGAACATTGAAGTGTGTGAATGTTCCTTGTCATCTGGGTGAGTGTGTATGTGATGTCTTGCACCACTGCTGCATGGCGTATGCAGCTACTCTGCCATCTGATGTGACATGAAAGCAGTGCTGTGTGCCTGACTTGCCTGTGGCACCCCATTGTCAACTGGCACATGTGTAAAGTGAGGGTTGTTTAAGCATGGCCGCAAAATCCGTTCCGCTCGCGGATTTTGCGGATTTTCGGAAAATTCGCAATCCGCGAATTCCCGCGGATTTGCCGAAAATCCAAAAATCCGCGAGCGGAACGGATCCGGGGGGGCAAAATTTCAAGCTTCAAGCTTGTAACGATTTTAGAATGGCGCCGGCAAGCTGCCAACGCCATTCTAAAATAGTTACTAGGTTAGCTTCAACAGGAAGCACTAATAGAAGCAGGTGCTCGAGTTTAACTGAATTCGAGCACCTGCTTTATTTTATCTATTAGTGCTTTCTGATGAAGCTAACTTAGTAACTATTTTAGAATGGCGCTGGCAGTTTGCCGGCGCCATTCTAAAATAAAACAGGAGAGGGGCAGAGGGCAGAAGGGCACAACAACGAGCGGGGCAGAGGGCAGAAGGGCACAACAACGAGTAGGGCAGAAGGGCACAACAACGAGTGGGGCAGAGGGCAGAATGGCACAAAAACGAGCGGGGCAGAGGGCAGAAGGGCACAAAAACGAGTGGGACAGAGGGCAGAATGGCACAAAAACGAGTGGGGCAAAGGGCAGAAGGGCACAACAACGAGTGTGGCAGAGGGCAGAAGGGCACAACAACGAGTGGGGCAGTGGGCAGAAGGGCACAACAACGAGTGGGGCAGAGGGCAGAATGGCACAACAACGAGTGGGGCAGAGGGCAGAAGGGTACAACAACAAGTAGGGCAGAGGGCAGAATGGCACAACAACGAGTGGGGCAGAGGGCAGAAGGGCACAACAACGAGTGGGGCAGAGGGCAGAATGGCACAAAAACGAGTGGGGCAGAGGGCAGAAGGGCACAAAAACGAGTGGGGCAGAGGGCAGAATGGCACAAAAACGAGTGGGGCAGAGGGCAGAAGGGCACAACAACGAACGGTCTCGCACAAAAAAAACGCGAACACGCAAAGCGCCCCGCGAACACGCAAATCGCCCCGCGAACACGCAAAAATAAAAAAATCTGCAAATTCACGAATTTTGCGGATCATGAATTCGAAAATCCGCAAATTCGCGGATCGCGAATTCGCAAAATTCGCCCTTACTTAGGGTTGTTTCCACTGTTGTCAGTGACAGGCGAGTGATCTGTGCCAGGATGTGTCTGTCTGGTCTGCTGAGGGTTCTCAAGTGGAGTGAAATATGTGAGTGCTTGTCAGGTGCTGTCACTAACCCTGCAGTTGCATGTGTTGCCCAGTGTGCATCATGATCTGTGAGTCTGTTGCACCCGTTACGCTTTCAATGCCATGTAGTGCATTGTGGCTTGCACACAGGCCTAATTCACATGGACAATGATGCAAGTCCTGTCACCATCCTATGCCCTGTTCACATTAGCAATGGTGTGCAAGTGTGTGTGTCGGGGACATGGAGCAGGTGTAGTGATGTTGTTTCACTTTGTCTTCCTGACAGGTAACTGCCTACGAGAAGGGGGAAATATGGTTGCAGATTGTCAGGCCCGTCAGGTCTGCGGGGGGCCATCGCCGGCGGCTGCGCAACATCCAGAAGCGGTGGCAGGACATCCAGTGCTGGACCCGGTGTATCGCCCAGGTCCAACTGGACCTGGAGCCCCCACACCAGCATGGTGGAAGCCGCCACTTCATCCCCCACATGCTCCGGGTCCTGGCAGTCGTCTTTTCAGACCTCGATAGGCAGTTGCAGGAGAGATATCAGCAAGGAGGGGGTAGGTACATGGCTGTTTGTTGTGTTGTGTGTCACCTGTTTTTTTAAGTGCTCTGAAGCCTGGCTACACACCCACAGTTGTGGTGTCTGGTCAGACAGGTTATATGTGCAGTGTCTTTTCCGTTCACTATAGTCACCTGGTACTCATTGTCATCCCTTCCCCTCCTTCACATGTGTCCCCTGGTCTGTGTGTAATCACATTTGCATCATGCTCATCTAGAGTGCAAGGAAATAAGACTGCACATTGATTTCCGCATCATGTGGGAGGGTGGTCTGTGACAGGGGTTGGGACCTTGCCCTTGCCATGACCTGTGCACTGTGTTTTGGCTTCATATTTGTTTGCACTGATGATGAGTCTCAACATAGGAGTGTGAGGTTTCTACTGCACACCCTTGCAGCATGCAAGACCCATGTTATGTTCTCAGACATGATGTAAATCAGTGTGCGAGTAGGTAAAGTGCCATGATGGTTACTCATGGTACAGTCAGCTCATTCCAGACCCACGGATCAATGTGCCCACTACAGTCCCCTGAGACACCCTGGCCTCCTAATCATGTGTGTCATCCAACACTGTGCCCATTCTATGTGGCTTCAGCATGGTTCTGACTCAGTGGTATTGTTCCCTGGCATAGTTTGTATTTTTCCTGTGTCTGCTACATGTGTCCACTGGACATGGATACAAGATTTGGCTTGTGCATACTCGCACAGGGCAGTGCCTGTGTGCCTATTCACAACAATCTGTTGTTGGTTTTTTGTGAGTAATATGTATTGCCAGCCCCACGAGGTGATCTGCTGTTACTTTTGAAATTGTTGCTGCACAGTTTTTGCTACCCTGGTTCTGAGGTCTCACTTCTTGAGCTGTATCAGTCACATTGACTGAGGTAAGGGGGTGTTGTGCAGGAGAGGTCTACATGGGCCTGCCTGATTTAGCCTTGCCAGGTCTGACCTGTGGGTGTGAATAGGATGATCAATGTTTCACCATGCACTGCCCCAGTGATGTTGGCCAGTGCTTTCATTTGGGGCTTGGCAGCCGATGTCATTTGGTTCCAGACATGATTGTGCCTCATACAATTTTGCCACATGTATGTAGTTCAGATGCTACGGTGTATTGTGTTAGTGTGCACACTTCTGCATCGACATTTTGCCTGGGGATAATGGTGTGTCCACAATGCAGCAATGATTTTGTTCATCACAATTACAGGCCCATTAGCTGAAGCATTGTCCTGAGTTGGGACATGTGGCCCACTTCACATGACAACCAGTAAGTCATATGTGCAAGCACCTGTGTCATCAGGGAATGGATGCCCATGTGAGGACTGTCATATTTCAAGTAGTGTCACATACATTATTGTACCTTGGCACTCACAAGACTTGTTAAAAGTTGTTCATGTTTTGAATGTGTTAATATGATGAATTGTGTAAATGACACTTATGTGCCTGCATGATAGTTGTATCACAAGGTAGTGCACACAAAACGACATTTCCACTTTCGTCAAAGAAGCAGGCAGCTTTTCAAAGAGTCCAGTGTTAGTGATTAATGGTGTGCCTTGATCTCCATATACATGTCCCCACAGTGGTCTTGACGTCTTGAAATTCGTTTGTTGTCAATTGTACAAAGTAATGAGTGTCAAGACATCAAGAACTCCGTTGGACCATTTATGTGGCAAATCTGCAATGCCATTTGTTTCTAACAGTGTTTTATCTTAAAGGGTGCCAGCTGTTTCAAAGAATGTGTAAATCTTTTTTGTGTGCATTTCATTGTGAGACATCTGTCCTGCAGGCACATACATGTTGCCTTCACAAGATGGTGAATTACCACATTCAATACATGTTGATTGTGTAAAGTGTGGTGAGTCCCAAGATGCTAACATTTCTTTAAATTGATTTTTTAAACAATGAACTTACAGGGCTCTGAGTGCTGTATCACATTGGGGAGTGAGGTGGGTTATTGTTCCCTGAGGGTCACCACTACTGTTACTTTTCTTTTGTATTTGAGGTGGCATCACTTCATTGTATTGATCAGCTCTCCTGTAAACAAACAGTATCCTCTCTGTGAAATTCTCATTCAAGTTGTGGCCTGCTGTGTTCTTTAGATCCTTGTGTCCAAGTAGCATTGTGTCCATACCAACTGGGCAGTACAAGTCTCAAATACGTGCAGGGCTATCTGGCTGTTACTCATGATGCATGCCATGATTTGCAGTGTGACCTCCTGTTTTTGTGCTCATGTGTCAGATGTGTACAGGTGACTGATGTCTTTCTGTTTCTTCTACTTGCCCACAGCATCATCAACAGAGACAGAAGGAGACACATGCACAGACCAAGAGGAGGGACCCAGCCACAGTGCCACCATTGCTGTGGAGTTGGAGGGAGCCAGTGGCATGGAGGGTGAGGGGAGTCGGCCTGCGGACCTTTTGGAAGGCGACACTTCCTACCACGTAGATGGGTCCGCCTCGGACTCTTTGGAGGAGGGGGAATACGCGGCAACACCCGACATCAGCACTGTGTCTATCCCCGCCTCCTCCAGTACCATCATCACCCTCCCAGTTGCTCTAGTCCCTTCTGTCCGTGCAGCCCCCCATGTCTCCTTTGGCCCAGGCACCGCACCCACTGCCCCTGTCTCCCCTGCTGCCCTCAGTGCGGAGTCTGTGGACCTACTCCGGCAGATTCAGGTTGGTCAGACATCAATGCTGAGAGTCTGACGTATTACAAAAATAACCAATGGAGCTATACCTACCAATAGCCCCCACGTATCGTCTTACCAAATAATCAGTCAGTCGGCAGTGAAGAAAAGTCAATAGTTTATTAGACAACCAATACTCTATAGAGGAGCCCCTCCGACGTCACCCAGCCAGTGCATGGAGAAGACTGCCGATTCACACTCAATACATGGCATATATACTTTCATTGCGTTACATGAGATCACCGTACATGGAAAATTACTGGTAGGCACAGTTGATTTTGTTTTTTTTAAAACTTTATTTATACCATTTTGCAAGATATACAGAGGTACACTCCAACATGTTCCATAATATGCAACAACCTGGGTCAGAAAATAACAGCAGGTACATCAAGAAGCGATACATCGTACAGACTTCATCTACATCTCGTAAATTCAAAGAGTGTCATCTAGCAAGGGTAAGTTCTATGCAAGGATTCATAATACATTCTCAATATAGGCCGAATACGGATCAGAGATGACATTACGCAACAACATATAGCGTTATATCAGACATTTGGAACCACCCCCTTTCCTCGATAACGGTGCCATATTCACCATGCTTCCACCCACAACATTCCCACATATAGCGCACCAGAGGTGTATAATACCAAGCTACAACATTGAGGTTGTGTCATCTCCAGCCCTGTGCTCCCAGGCCCCATCAGGCGACTCCGCAGTAGTTAGGAGGTAAGCTTGCAGTGGCCCCCATATATTCCTATGCCTACATGCCAAGGGTTGTGTTTCAGCATAAACAGCATTTTGCTCTTGAGAATAAAGGACATCATTTAGCCAGTCCTCAAACTTTGGGGCTCTCCCTCTCCCCCAGTGGCATGCCGGTCGACGTTTCGCCAGCAATAGAGCAATGTCGAGGAACTTCCTGCACTGTTTGGGCAGCTGCATGGTGTAGCCCAATAGCATAATTAGCGGGTCCTTATCCAGCGTAACCCCCACCATGGCCTGAAGGGCCATGTGCACCTGAGTCCAATATTCCCATATACCAGGACATTCCGATGCCAAATGTATAAATCCAGCTCCTTCTGCCCGACATCTGTCACACCTACCATTATCCGACAGTGAAATCTGTATTTCTTAGCCGGCGTGTAGTAGAGCCTCTGCAAGAACCTATAATGAATAATCTTGAGTCTGCAACTAGCTGATATGTTTGCTGTAATACCACAACAATAACTCCACTGTGCATCAGAGACCTCCGTACCCATATCCTCACTCCAATGTGTGCGAGCTGTACCCTCAATACCCTGATGCTGTGTCCTGATACTACAATAAATACTAGAAACCAGATGCCGCCTATCCGTTGAACCCAGCATGCCATGCAGTGGCAGTAAGTTCTCCGGTTCCCTGGGTTAGTCCGGTAACACATCCTGCAGCCCCTGCTTCAATCGTACATAATAAAAAATCTCCAATGGTGTGGGTCGTATATTTCCAAAAAGAAGGTCCATGTACATAAACTGCCCCTCCAGGAATAGATCGCCCCAAGTAGCAATCTTAAGGCGCCGACACAATGTTTGGAATCCTTTTTTCCTGTAACAACACCAATTTGGGATGATAGGTCAATAGCATTCGTGCCGAGTATAACAACGTAAATTGTAGTAGTTTCGCAACACGTCTCCAAGCATCAATCGTGCACGACACTGTTGTGGGCGGTGTCTCTAGGGCCCCAACAGGGACATGTATAAGGCCATTCAGGGGTAGGGGGCATGCCACCCAATCCTCCACCGCTTTCTGCGGCATACATGGCGTAGGTGCCATCCAATGATAGGCATAATCAGCCTGCGCACTATTATGGTATACTTCAAAATCATAGATATCAAATCCTCCTTTATCGTAGGGTTGTGCGAGCAGCAACCATTTAAGCCGTGGTTGATTACCCCCCAGAACAATCAAATCATTTCTGTCCTCAATGTTTTAAAGAAGAAAGCGCCCGGGTAGTAAGGGATGTTCAGGAATAGATATAAGAAACGTGGCAATATCACCATTTTAATGAGCGAGGATCTGCCCGCCATGGACAAGGGTAGGGAAATCCAGCGTGTAACATTGGAGGTCAATTTAGTAATTGCAGTGCCATAATTTAGTCTGAGCGTCTCCTCCCTGTCCCTAGATACTTGGATCCACAAATAGCGGAGATCCAAATAACACCATTCCAGGGGGTAATCTAAATGAAACTCCGATACTGCAGGTGTGAGTGGGAAGAATTGCGACTTACCCCAGTTAATTTGTACACCCGTCAGCCTACCAAACACCAGAAATTCGCGCAACAGGGGGTTTAGATTTTGTTGAGGGTCTGTAACATAAAGCGTCAAATCATCCGCATACAGCAAAATCCCAATTTGACGTTGAAAGCATTTAAACGCGCTATCCCTATGAAGTTGTCATATCCGACACGCTAATGGCTATATTGCTATAGCAAAAAGAAGGGGGAGAGCGGGCACCCCTGCCTGGTACCCCGTGTGATAAAGAGTGGAGCGGAAAGACGACCATTTATAAGAACTCGGGCAGTAGGTTGGGTATAGAGTAGCTGTACCCAAGAAAGAAATAATTTAGGAAACCCCATTCTCTGCAGAATTGCAAATAAGTAGTTCCATTCGACCGAATCGAATGCTTTTGTAGCATCTAAAAATATCGCGGCAACTGGGAAATCAGGGGCAACAGTCCGAATTAAGGAAATGAGCGTGCGCAGATTGTGATTAGTGGACCTACCAGGAACAAATCCAGACTGATCCGGGAGTATAATCCTCGTCATCAGGAGGGACATGCGAGTAGCTAATACTTTAGCTAAAATTTTTGCGTCACAGTTAATCAGTGACAATGAACGGTGAGAGTCGTATACCGTGGGATTTTTCCCTGGCTTTAAGAGGGAAGTAATTACCACTTCACACATCGAACAAGGGAGCACCCCTACCTCCAACAATTCCTCAAACACCTCCCGCAGCACCGGGACCATAATATCTATGTAGCATTTATAGAATTCTGCAGGCAGCCCATCTACCCCTGGCGCCTTCCCATTTTTAAGTGACATTATCGCCTCCCTAATCTCATCTAATTCTAATGGGGCGCTAAGGAATGACCTGTGCACGTTACTCAACCAACATAAGGCAATATCCTCCAAAAAGTCCCCAAAACTCACCTCTCCCACACTCTGCGTGGTGTACAACTGCCCATAATGCATCGTAAACAATCCCAAAATTCCCTCAGTGTCCTGACATTTCCCACCTTCTGGATTGCTAATTTCAAAGATATTAGTACTAAACCGTGGGTTTCTAGTAATTTCTGCTAAAGCCTTCCCCGGCCGTTCCCCCTCGCAATAATCACGCCACCAAGTGCCGCCCCTGATATTTTAGCCTCCCTCGCAGCCTCCTCCTCATACTCCTACAGCTTAACCCTAAAGTCTTTGTGCACCTTCTCACCCTCTCCCCGCACCATAAGTGCCTCCAACCCCTTTAGTTCTCGATTTAAGCTACGGAACGTCCTCTGTATATCGCGCAAGACCCCAAAGCTCTTGGAAACGCAGTACCCTCGGACGTAACTTTAAATGCCTCCCACACCACTTCAACACTGCAGAAGCAGTCTTTCGCCATTTCAGCGTCTTCAAGAATTTCTACACCGATTTTGGCATCGTGTATATGGTTTGGTTTCCCTGGTGGGTGATTCGTAGACGCGCAGGGTATTGTAAAGTATAGTCCACCTGTTCCTGTCGCAGCTTCTGCTACACTCTGTTGAACTTTCTCCTCTCCTCCTACACCCGTACCGTGAAGTCGGGAATATGGTAAAAGACACTCCATCATAATGAAGTTGTTTCTTTTTTCTCGCCACCCTTAAGACGGCGTACCAGTCACGATAAATTAGAACACGCGTGATGATGGGACGAGGAGGTGCTCCAGGAGGTGGTCGTGGCCCAAGCGACCTATGCTCCCTCTCCACTATAAATTGGGCAGATAGCGCCCCCATTTCAGTGACTGCCGTCAACATTTTTTCCACGTATTGCTCCAGCCGCCCCGTATTGGTGCTCTCGGGCACTCCTAAAATGAAAACGTTATTGCGGCGGATGCGAGCTTCAATGTCTTTGTTCTTGGCATCTATGATTCTCATGAGCTTGTCCATTTGGGTCACCTCTGTTTTCAATTGTTCTGTAACATCCTCCGAGTTTGATATCCACTGATCTGCTTCTTTGAGCCGTGTATCATGATTGTCCAGCTTGCGTGCAATGTTATCCATGCGGGTCGTGAGCGTATCAACCTTTTCCGCAATTGTCGCAAAGACTTGCCTCATTTCAGTGAGTATAGTGTGCATTTCATTGTCAGAGCCGGGGTTCCTACCAGTCGTCGCCTCCGGCACACCATTCTCGTCCTCCGTAGGCGCCTTTTTAGGGTTTTTTTTTAGCCTCGAAGGTGAGGCGTGGCTGGCGGGAATCAAATCGGCCCATGATGCACCTCCCACACCAGGCCAGTCCAGTACCCAGATGTTTCACAGTATCGAACCTTATTTGTGTAGTGCAGCAGTCTCACTCAACCTTATTTTTGAATAGCACTCCAATAGCCAATAGCATGTCACCCAACCGTCACTGCAATTATATGGCAGTCCGACAACTCTACATACAGTTCTGTTGAATGGAGCACACACAGTTATCAAATATTCCCTCTTGGTGCCGTTCCCAGGAGTTGTAACATCCTCAGAACTCCGTCAGAGTGGGGCCATCCCATGAAGCGTCAAATCCCACACCAGCAGGCAACGTACCTGTAGGGCCTTGCTAATATGGGCCTGTGTTGCAGCCTAGCGATTCCTGCACTTCACAATATTCCGAAAGGATGTGATCCGCAATAAAGGACAAAGTACACTGTCCTCTCCAACCATGCACACTATACTGCCAGACTAGAGCGCAGCCGCTGCAGCTCAGACAATATCAAACTTGTAGTCCGCGCGGCTTATATCATGCACTGCAGCCGATTTAAGCCTTCGCCTTGGTCACCTCTACATGTATACTCTTATCAGATCATCAGCCCCTCAGAAGGCCGTCGCCGGGTTTTCGCTATCTGTTGTGGGGATATCGCCAAGCAGTTCGTCGCAAACAGCGCCTACTCCAGCCCCTTCCAGGTCCCAAATGAGTCGCAGCCACCACACATAATCACGCGGCCTGGCTGCCACAACGGAGCCATGGCGCTTGCGTAGCATCTGCCTACCGCTTCAGTGTCCACTCTATCTCACGGGCGTATCGCTGATGTGCTGCAGTCCGCCAAAGGTCCCTCTCACACAACAGGATTTGAGGCGATGCCCTTGCGTTCCCGCCACCAGCTCCTTGCCTGATAGAGTTTGCGATCTCCCCTCGCAGCACCTAGTTCTCAGTCCGACCACAGGAGGCTCCAAAATGGCCGCCGCCAGTATGCAGCACTTTCCTCCACACCAGTATGCTCACAGCATTCCACACCACTGGTAGTCTCGAGGCAGCGGCACCGCGACACAGGTAACCGGGAGCCAGGGGCATTCACTGCTGTTTCTTCTCAGCACCACAGCCGCTGCCGCGCGGGTGGACCGTCACACACCACCGCGCGGCCCTCCCACCACGTGGGGACCACGGCTCTCCCGTACCTGCTCCTCCCCGCTACGCGCTCCACACAGGCTCCAGTGTCACGCCGCAGCCGCACTGTCAGCTGTCACAAATACCGCCAACTCTGTGATACAGTCAGGCCGTTCCCTCCACATAAACCACCACCAGCCAGGCTTACACGGGCAGTATGCGATGACGCAGTAGAGGAACGTATTTTAAGGATAAATGAAGAATAATAAACCAGACAGCGGGAACCTCACGGATTCGCGGCCATTCCGCTCATGTGCCACCTAGCGCCCCCCCTGGTAGGCACAGTAGTTGAAAGGAAAGACCATATATGGCACACAAAGCTCATTTAGAAGTCTGCTTCTGCTATTATTGGGGAGGGTCAGGAGGGGTGACTCCCTTTCGTCTCGGTGCCTGGGAGCACGAGTACGGCGCCTCCAGTAATGCGCTTATCACCTCTGAAACCTGATGCGACCTTGGGTCTCAGAACAAGAAAGAATAGTATGAATTCAGCTGTCTCTATAACTCAACTAACAGGGCGTACTCGGCTGCTGGGGGGTGGCGCATGACCACCATTCGAGTCTAATACATGTACGGACAAAATGAAGTCAGTTTGGTTCTCAGTCTGCGTACGAAAGAAATGTAATGCAAAAGCGGAAAGGAGATTCTTGCATTGACATAACTAATTAACGTATTTTAGAATATGCATGTGAATATAGATACATCGTGCTAACACAAAAGATTAATATGAACGTAGAAGATTGATTTTTATCCCTCAGAACCACCCTTTTAGCATGATGTAGCTAATCCAGAAAATTAGTCCTCGAAAATGCCCCCGTTAATCTGCATTATCTCTTTAATTTCTTGTTTGACCATTTGGGCTATTACTTTAGTCGGGGAGGGCTCTATCACAGAAGAAGTTAATTTAGATACACAGTAAGAACAACAGGCAGGTCCACAGTGTATGCAGGAACAACTGGTATAGATAACACCTGCTATCCCAGCTAACAGAATCAGGATCCTCCAACTCCAGGCAGACAATAGACCCAAAGACCATCCAGAAAGGGACCAGGTACCTGTGTCGGCATGAATTTCAGAAGCTAAACAATGCAATTTTTGAATAGCCAAATGGACAGAGGGGGCGGAGTCCGGGATATACACGCAACAGGAGCTGCCGATCACACGGCAGGCTCCTGCTCGATCTGCTAAGATAACATCTAGCACCATATGGTTTTGAAGAGAAAAAAGTCTCGTAGCCTGAAGCTCCACCATCAGATTAGTTATTATACCAGCTGTTGTATTTATAACGCTCTCGACTACCCTGGATAGGCGCCTTACTTCTTTACTAGTAACGATGGGCCCCCAAATAGGAAATACTCCCTTGACAATGTCAATAAAGTGCTGTTCAGGAGTATCAGTCTGATCTATCTCAGATTTATCTAATTCCCGTTTATCTCGTATTACAGGCAAACTTTGACCGTCCAACCTATGATCTTTATGATAATTGGAGGGTGCTACATAGGCAGGTGGATACAGAAAGGACAAATAACAACGACCCATCCATCCGCGGGGTAGCCATGTGTAAGCATTCTCGCCACACACGAAATAAACATTTGGAGGTGTTAACAGCGGAGGGCTACTAAAGGTGCGTAGTCAATATATATAATTACAATGGCTGTCTCCTAATGAAATGTGTCCGGTTCCCTGTACACAAAAGGCGGAGGTGCTATTCAATATAGGCAATGGGATAGCTTTGTCGTCAGTAGCATTCCAATCCTGAAATTGCTGAAAGTACTGAGTAAAATTAAATTCTGCAAAGTCAAGAATTTCACTCTTCAACCATGTAACATTTTCATATTCTGTATATAAATTCATGCAGGTATTTGGGTCTAGCGATCCTTCTCCATCAATCCCCTGTGCATCAAAACCCTGGTTTTGATGCACACGTATAATGGAGGTACATCATAGACAGCAATTTAAACCAGGCCTCACAACTTCCCAAATAAGATAAAGGCAAGGAAATAAAGAGATCATGTCTATGCATCACTGAGGGCAGCTGACCACAAACCCAACAATTTGTCGTATTGGTAGCACTATGTGTTGGATGCAACATCTCTACGATTACATTTTTAACATAAGTCTGGCGATGCCTTTTCTTATGAGGGGCTAACGTAAGAAAATAATGCTCAGTCGGTGGAGTAGAAGTTCCCAACACAGTATGCATAGGATGGTAAAATTCTAAATATAAAAACACACTCATTATTATAATAAAAAATGCTGCAATGGTGATTACAAAAGCAACTTTCACACGTGTTGTCCAAGAAGAAAACATAGGTACATAAGTAGGCATATATCGAGGAGCGAGGGGGCGTTCCTCCTCAGGAATTAAACGACCAAAGGGATACATTCTAACTAAAAGTCCAAACTACACTAAGGGACGCAGTCCAACCTCTCAGAGGGAGCTTCTTTCCTGTGTCCGTCTAGAGCCTCACAGGCAGGCTCCTATCGTTCATCAAAGAGGAAACGGATCCGTGCAATCACATTGTATATACAGTTGCAACCTGGGCCCTTTCTTCGGCTTCTTAGTCTTTCTTTCTGAACAGAGCAATACAATGTTCCAGCTCTCAGCGTGTTCAGTCCAGTGTCTCGCTCAGTTCCCCCGAACTAATCTAGCAATGTCCTAGTACTCAAGTCTCTCCCTATCTCCTGCTGTGTTCATCCGGGGTACCGCGTTGTTTTCTGGGTCGCAGGTTGTAGCGAACATGACCAGGTAACTCCTGGTCAACAAACAAAGAAGATGAAGTGGCATTCGTGACGCCTGATTTATCCTGAACTCCTTGGGCAACAACAGGGGCAACCGATTCAGGGGCCAATTTTACTGCTGACGATGAGACCCCTTTCGTGCCTGATGCTCCTTTCTTTTGCCTTTTCTCAATTTCTTGAGCATCAGAAAAAGGAACAACACAAGGAGCCCTCTCACTCTCCTGGGTCAAAATTCCTTCTGGATTTGGTTGATCAGAAGGAAGCGGGAAAGGTACTTTCGTCAGATGGGAAACATGGATCCAATGTTTCTGACCGTTTACCTTCACCGCTGTCCGAGTAGCCAGTAGAATTTAGACTGGCTCGGTCCACTTGGACTCCAGACTAGATTTCCGCTGATACTTTCTCACCATCACCCATTGGCCAGGCTTCAAGCGATGTCCGGGACCCTCCGGCAAGGGCTGCAGCGTGTCTGACACCTGTTGATGGATATAACGAAGATCTTTAGTCAGTGTACAAATAATCTGTCATCATTGGGTAGTCAATTTCTCGAAAGTTCCTTGGTCGTGGAACGCCCCAAACATTAGCTGGCCGCCCAAAAAAAGCTAAAGGCAAAGCGTCAGGCCACTTTAACTGGGTGCTTTCCTGAATTTTTGCCATTTTCAATTTCAAATTTCCATTGTATTTCTCAACCAACCCTGTAGACTGGGGATGCCGAGCAGCATGAAATTTCTGTTTGATGTGTAATCCATTACAGATATGTTTGATTAGATCTGCATTAAAGTGCTTCCCGTTATCTGACCAGATCACTCTAGGTAATCCATATCTAGGGAAATACTCCTTAATCAAGGCTTTGGCTATTGCCAGGGCAGTGTTTTCCTTAGTGGGGTAGGCTTCCACCCATTTACTAAAAGCACAGACCACCACCAAAACGTATTTCAAATGATTCAGTCTCTCAAGCTGTATGTAGTCCATCTGAAGCACTTCAAAAGGTAAGGACGGGGGTACAAAATTTCCACCAAAGACAGATTCCCGCCCTCCTGGGTTATGTCATAAGCAAACCATGCAATGTTGAACTAAATGAATTGCAGTCTTGGCAATATTAGGGTTATTCCAAACTGGGTCTAACAAAGCGCAAATACCCTTTGTTCCAACATGCACTCTTCCATGAGCCATAGTTACTACAGCATTAACAAATGCATTGGGAAGCATCCACCTTTGTTTCTCACTTAAGTCAATCCAACAACCATTATCATCCAGCCTCCCCACCTCATTTTCCCAACAGAACAGTTCAGCAGGGGTAGCTTCTTTCTGTATTTCTCGACACTTTCCATGGTGTTATCAAACAGATCAGACTCCTCGACCCATCTAGCCGAACTTACATACATGGGAGACACTTTTGATCTAGCTGTCTCCTTCGCTATTTGATCAGCAAAAGCATTCCCTTCTCCTACAGTATCCACTATTGCCTTGTGTGCACTACATTTTACAATTGCTCCGGGGCTGTGTCAAAGCAGTTAGCAACCTTAAGATCAAAGGGCCATGTTGTATTCCATGGCCATGTGAGGTGAGAAATCCCCTTTCTGCCCACAATTTTCCAAAACTATGAGCCACACCAAAGGCGTATTGGCTATCAGTATAAATGTTTACCTTCAATCCCACGCTTAACTCACAGGCTCGCAGCAGTGCTATTAACTCAGCTGCTTGCACAGAATGATAGGGAATGTGCGAAGCCTCAACTATAGTGCAAAGAGTGGTGATTGTATAAGCAGCTGTTGGTGTGCCATCTGGTAACTTGAAACAGGAGCCATCCACATACAACTCAGATAGGGGTGTGTCTGTGAGGTCCACCCGTCCCTTTGTTTCTTCCTCAGTCCGAAATATACAATCATGTGTGTCATTGCTTGGCTAGTCTGAAGGGAGGGGTAGTAACGTGGCTGGATTCAGAGTGGCACACCTTTTGATAGTGATATGGGGAGCAAATAAAGTTAGTTCGTATCCAGTAAGTCGTGCACTCGTAAGTTGCTGAGTCTTAGTTTTATTCAAGAGTGTGTCCACAGCGTGCAGTACCATCACTGTGAGGTTGGAATTTAAGACGAGTCCTTCCGACTGTCGGATGGCCACTGCTACTGTGGCAGTAGCCCTCAAACAGCTAGGAAGTGCTCTGGCAACATAATCCAATACTGCCGAAAAATAAGCACAAGGTCTTTGCTTACCACCAAATCCTTGTGTTAACTCA
Source organism: Lissotriton helveticus (assembly GCF_964261635.1). Classification (NCBI taxonomy): domain Eukaryota; kingdom Metazoa; phylum Chordata; class Amphibia; order Caudata; family Salamandridae; genus Lissotriton; species Lissotriton helveticus. The sequence goes on along the minus strand of NC_136060.1, from coordinate 64,842,631 downwards.
GAAACCGACCAACCGTCCACCTCGTGTACGTAAAGCACAAAAGGCTTTGGGTAGTCAGGAGTCCCTAAGACAGGAGCCAAACAGAGAGCAGATTTCAAAGGCTCGAAAGCATCCTGACACTCATCAGTCCAAGGTAAAGGTTCATGCACATCCTTAGTGGTTAGATACAAAAGAGTTTTAGAAAGAAGGGAAAACTTAGGAATCCACTTGCGACAGTAAGAAGTTATGCCCAGAAAGGCACGAACATCATGTTGAGTACGAGGAACAGGCATTTTAAAAATAGAAGACGAACGTTCAGGAGTTAGTTTCCTCCCCTCTTTCGACAGTAGATGACCGAGATAGGTCACCTCCTGTCGAAAATAATGAAACTTCGAAAGAGACACTTTATTACCATTAGCTGCTAAGTGCAACAATAATTTAACCGTAGCTTCCTTACAACCTTCCTCCGTGTCTGATGCCACCATTAAATCGTCTACATATTGGAGGAGGACGTTCCCTGGGGGCAAAGTCAATTCGTCTAAAAGTACTTTCAAAGCTTAACTGTAAATACTTGGACTCTCCGTATAGCCCTGAGGGGCGCGACAAAATCTAAAACTGCGCCCAGATAACGAGAAGCCGAAGATCTGACGGCTATCAGGGTGTATTGGAATGCTAAAGAAAGCATTTTTTAGGTCTATAATGGAGAAAAACTTAGCTGTTGGGGGAATCATGGTAAGAATGGTTGTAATATCTGAAACCACAGGATATTGAGGGACTACTACTTTATTAATTTCGTGCAAGTCAATTACAAAATGATAAATATCACCATAATCAGGGCCACTTCCTGTAGGGGCCTTTTTCAAAATTGGTAATACAGGACTATTACAAGTATTGGAAACCGTTCCTTCCACTACACCTTTGTCAATGAGGTCCTGTATGGTCGTCAACAATGCCTTCTCACCTGCTGGTGAGATCTTGTACTGTGGAATATGGGGCAAACGAACATTCGGTTTTAAAGTAATAGAGACTGGTGGAATATTCAAGAGGCCGACGTCCGTATCACCAGTCGCCCACAATGTAGATGGAATGACAGCCAACTCAGGAGGAAGGGGTTCATTTTTCACAAAACTCTGCTGAGTGTGCTGACCAGGTGATTGAATAGTTAAATACACTCCATCCGGAGAACAATAAATCTCTGTATGCAATTTCTTCAGCACGTCCAATCCCAATAAATTTTCCCCCCAATGTGAAGTCAACAACAATGGGGAATCCACCGTGACTGGACCTACAGTGAGCGGGAGAGGCTTAAAAATGGGGCTTACTACCGGGATTCCAGAAAAAACGACTAAAATATTATTTTGCCCGTACAGAGCAGCCCCTGGGACCAGTGAACGAGCAATCAAACTATTCATTGCACCCGTGTCTACTAGAAAATCCTCAACAGTTCCCATTAATTGTCCTTTAACATAAGGCCCTCTCTGATTGGCGGGTACTGCCGCTCGGCCCCTGCTCTGTCCGTTGCTGTCCTATGCATAATAATACCCATCCGGCCTTCCGGTTCCACAATCTTCAATATAGTACTGCCTCCCTTTTTTCTTATCAAAACAATTTCCCCCTGTCTCACCTCGTGTCGCTTCTTCTCTTCTCATGTCACCCCGATCAACTCCTCCTCCTCCTCTCCCTCTACCTCTCACAGCTCCATTTTGTGCTAGGAGGAAAGGACACTGAGCTCGCCAATGCCCTTCATGTTTACAGTAAACACATTGGTTTGCTCCCAATGTAACAGCTGGGTCTACTCCCCGTCCTACTTCCACCCCTCTTGGAACAAATCCTCTTCCTACTGCGTCTCTACCCTGTCCTGTGGCTACTTGCTGTAATAGCGCTCGAGTCTTAAGGTCCTTCGTCTTCTTGTCAGACTTATCTTTATTCTTGTTTTCCCTCTGTTCGTAATATTGGGCCATACTCAAAATAACAGATGGAGTAGATGTGGTCCAAGTGCTTTCGGCTGCCTGGAGCCGGGCAGATATTTCGGGCAACAGATTATTCACAAGCCGATTTACGAATAATCTTACCCTCCCTTCCACTGACAAATCCTGCCCACTGACATCAATAAACACCCCTTCGAATCGAGTAAAGAAATCTGATACACTCACATCCTTCTTCTGTTTGCAAGCAGTTAGTTTATCCCAATCCACCTTCCGGGGTGGAATTAAAGAATGCATATATGTAATAATCCGACCCGGCAAAGCTAAAATTTCCAGTCTTGGTTTATCTCCGGGTTTCCGGTCCTTGTCCCAGTCTTTAATTTGGTCCCAAGTTCCACCTAACTCATTAACATGAGGATGATCATGCATCTGTCGCCATACGTCGACAGGTACCAGTGACCCAAAAAATAATTCAATATCAGCTAAGGTCATCACGGCCGATGAAGCAGCCTCAGTGAGTTCCTTATAATAAGCAGTGGGATTTTTCCGAGGGTCAGGCAACTGGGACTTCAGGGAGAGAACCTCACTTCTTTTCCACGGGGTATGAACCCATTTTTCTTGGAATCGGGCGTCAACGCGAGCTTGAATAATTTGATTACCATTGTTTCTGACCTCGGGGATTTCGGGGTGATAGATTGGATGCACTTCCCGCATGGGATGTTGAGTATCCCAACTCGGGCATTTAGTGAACAACCTTTCTCGATACTTCAGTATGGTCACCAGATTCCCATATACATCTTCTAATCCTAATTCAAATTTGTGTGCCCGGTCCACAATGTCGTATAGGACCTTTGGGGCTCTTCCATCTGCGAAACATTGCTCCCATAGGGAAATTAAACGGATGGCCATAGTTTCTAAAGCATATTGCTGCATAACTGGTTCATAATCCTTCATGGAATGCTTGATCTATCACCCTCTGTCTTTCCCTCGAGCCCACCGTATTGCGGGTATACATCCGTCTGGCGCCCAAAGTCCCGGAGGCGGTAAACAGTCAAAATATCGAGTAAAAAATATCCAATGGACATAATATCGAGTTTAAAATATAGACTGGACAAAATATCGAATGGACAGAATATAGACATCAAAAATATCGTTTTTAAGGTAAGTAATGTAATATCGAATGTTAAAAATATAGAAAGTTAAAATATCGAAGTATATAATATAGGTTATTAAAATTATCGAATTTTTAATAATATCGATTTTTTGGGTGTGCTTTTTATGTTATTATATGTGTGAAAAGTGTGTATTTATATTTTAATTAATTTTAAATAATGAATTTTGTTTTTTTAATTTTTGCGTAATTTAATTCTGTAGCGTGTTGTGGGTTTATTGGGGAATAGGGTGGGAAGTCATTTAATTATAATTAATTAAATATGTAAATTGATTTATTGGCATTCATTTTTAACTAATTGTTAATTAACTTATATTTGGTAATTAATTAAATTTTAATTGGCAATTAATTTTAAATAATTGATTAATTGCTAATTATGTTAATTGTACTAATTTATTTTCTGTAGCGGGTTGTGGGTTTATAGGGGAATTGGGTGGGAAGTAATTTAATTATAATTAATTAAATATCTAAAAATATGTATTGGTATTTTTTTAGAATTAATTGTTAATTAATTTTTAATGGGTTATTAATGAAATTGTAATTGCCAATTAATTGTATTTAATTGATTAATTCCTAATTATGTTAATTTTACTAATTTATTTTCTGTAGCGGGTTGTGGGTTTATAGGGGAATAGGGTGGGAAGTAATTTATTTATAATTTATTAAATAATTCAATTTATTTAATTGTATTTAATTTGAATTATTTGTTAATTTTTAATTGTTAATTAATTAATTGTTAATTTGTAATTAATTTGGATTAATAGGTAACTAATAGTAATAATTAATTTAAAATTGTAATTTTAATTGATTAATTGTTATATTATATTAAATTGGTAATTCATTTAAATACATTTTTTATAGATATTAATTTATATATTTTTTAAAAATATATGAAGTATTTACTTTCTCTACTGTTGCACTCTCTGGAGTGGGAATGGTAATTTTTACCCCTGCGCTATCCAACGCTTTCCCTACTGTTGCACTCTTTGGAGTGGGAATAGTAGTTTTAACCCCTACGCTATCCAATGCTTTCCCTTATGTTGCACTCTTTGGAGTGGGAATAGTAATTTTAACCCCTACGCTATCCAACGCTTTCCCTACTGTTGCACTCTTTGGAGTGGGAATAGTAATTTTTACCCCTACGCTATCCAACGCTTTCCATACTGTTGCACCCACTGGAGTGGGAATAGTAATTTTTACCTCTACACTACCCAACGCTTTCCCTACTGTTGCACTCACTGGAGTGGGAATAGTAATTTTTACCCCTACGCTATCCAACGCTTTCCCTATTGTTGCACTCTTTGGAGTGGGAATAGTAATTTTTAACCCTACGCTATCCAACGCTTTACCTACTGTTGAACTCTTTGGAGTCGGAATAGTAATTTTTACCGCTACGCTATCCAACGCTTTCCCTACTGTTGCACTCATTGGAGTGGGAATAGTAATTTTAACACTCTTGCTATGCTACGGTAATAATATTGTATAATTTTTAATAATATTATGTTAATATATATATATATGTTTTAAGAAAAATAATTGTCTTTTTTTTATAACTTAAATTAATTATTTAATAATTTTAAGGTTAATTAAGTATTTTTAAGTATATTTTAGTTATTTAATTTTAATATGTTTTTAATTTTACATTAATTTTAATAAATTCAATATTTTTACAAAGTACATATTTTTAAACGATATTTTTGATTCGATATTTTTGTACTTACCTGTTTGTAGATAGGACTTCGATATTTTTGTAGTCGATATTTTGTAGTCGATATTTTAAATGCCTATATTTTTTTTAGTCGATATTATGTCAGTGATCCCCCGGAGGCATGTGTTGGAGGTCGAATCAATCATTGCAGGAGTCGATGTGGCCGACAGGGAAGGCCAGGGCGAGGCAGGTGAAGCTAATGTTACGGAGGACATAATGGGAGGAGACGGGCCACTGGTCAATAATGTAGCCGTGGCTGGTACCGGGGAAGCGGGAGTGAACGTTGGCCCCATAGGCGTAGAGGCCGCATCAACGGCCGGGGCCGTGGCTTGGGGGACAGATGAGGCGGGGGCATTTACAAGTGGTATCACAGGGTATACTCGTTGCGCAGCAAGAGGAGGCGGGGGATGCACATCCAATAAGTCCTCAATTTCATCCTCTGGCTCAGTTTGAGCTGTGTAACTTTTATCCACCTGTAACCTAAACTGCCTATCTATGCATTCAACATTTTTCTCAGTTTGTTCCCTATCATATGCTACAGCCTTCTGGATTATAGTCTGAACCTTTTTCACTTTAAGTAATTCCTCTTGCCTTATGCAACGGCATTTCGGGCAATCTTGGAGAAGTACCAAAAATAACTTACAGAAGGAGTCCGACCATAGGCAACCTGATAACAAGAAACTATTTACAACCAACACAAAGATCTAGGATTGGTTGGATGTCCACTGCACCAAAAGGGTTTTTCACGTGTGCACATTGCCCTTTTGGCATGAACCGTTTATAGGAGTTCAAATATGATAGCATGCAAACCCATCAGATACGACAATTTATCAATTGTAATAGCACTGGAGTAGTGTATGTGTTGATCTGTGTATGTTCAAAAATTTACATAGGGAGCACAAAGAGACAATTGAAAATACGCGTACAAGAGCACAGACAAGCAATTTTAAATCAGGATCCTACATCCCCCATCTTTGCACATATCAAAGAATGTCATGGTACACAGAGAGAATTTAAAAATCCATAGCATACAGAAAATTGAACCAGGTACACGGGGAGGGGATTGGGAATTGTTGATCAGAAAGGAAGAAGCTAAATGGATCAGCCATTGTAGAGCGGTAAAAGAGGGGTTAAACAGTGATTCTGAACTACATCATTTTTTATAGGCCTGAATGATGATGAGTGTTCGTGCTTTTGTGATTAATTAGAGCAGGTAATTTGCTGGAGCTGTGTAATTGCAGCTCACTGATATGATGCTGGAAAAATCTCAAACATGAAGGGTTAATTCAGTTCTAAAATAACTTGTTGGGCCTTGGGGATCAAGGAGCGATTAATTTATTTTCGTGATATAAGAGATAAACCCATTCACCCTAAGTCTAGCGGACATGTGAGAGTACAAGTTTATAAATTAAAAGAAATTGTGTGACTAGGAATATTGAATGTTTAGATCGAGGAACATGTTGATAACAGTATTGTGTTTAACATAATTAAAGAAAAATGTATGCCGTGTGCTCGATCTTTCAGAATCGGCCGCCTTATGTAACGAACTTCCACTTCCTGCCCGTTGCGTTTTTAGTCTCATTAGTATCGCAGTAGGGGATAGAGCAGTACTTGTATTGGCTCATGAGAGCGGGATTTGGGGGCCAAACAGAATGCACGTTGAGGATTGGTGGTCGTCACGAACAGGAAGTAATACTGTTTGTTGACGGCTGAGGCATGGGAAGTGTGCAGGAGCATTGAAATGCGATTGGCTGACTTTACAGGTTGTAAGTTAGCGGACCACGGAGGAAGCTCAGAACCGCGACGATGGAAACATATTAGATACATTTCCGGCGGAGACATGGTTGTCTGGGATTGGTTGGTTACACAAGACTAAGATAGCAGACCTCGGAGGGAACGGTGTTTCAGTTAAGGTTTTTTCGCGGGAAATTGAGTTGAAAGGTGATTGGTCCATTGGGTAAAAAAAGAAAGAATGAGCACGGTTGAGGTTTGACGACGGATTTATCGCACCGGTCGCCATAAGATGCGGACGTTTGGAACTGAATGCTATGAATAAGGTAAATGGGGTTGCAATATGAGATAGACGTTGGTAATTAAGGGGTAAAAAGGACAGGGAAGTTTGGTTGATCTAATATTTTGCACTACTTTTCGGTTTAGGTATAAATTTTGGATGATTTAAGAAGGTTGTATTTAACGGATTTGGGAGGAAGAGTGAGGGACAAGGTCCATGTCATATACATTAGGGAAGGTAAGGATAATGCTATTCTCATTGATTCTGGGGAGGAACTTTACTCAAAATTATAGATGACTAGGGAAATTTTACTCTGTCGCTATAGGTAGATGTGGACTTGATGGAATTGAACTGAATTTACGTCACTTAACTGGAGCAAGAAATGTACAAGAGTGATATAGGTGAGCATAAATTGTTTATTGAAGGGTACTGGCAAGGGAGGTGATAGTGTGTTGACAACATTATGGGACATTGGAACGCCGCATTGGACAATATGAATATGGTTCAATCAAATACATTTTTATATTCCCTTAGTAATTCCTCTAGGGTGACTCCACCCGGTAGAATTCAATACAACTAATTTATCTGGGACACTAAACACGTAGCTACTATTGACCTTGTCTTTCAAATGTAGGTGATTTGAGTTAGAGATTATGGGGTTATAATATCAATTATGGTAGTGGCCAGAATGGATATACACAGGGATACTAATTTGTACGAATTAACAATTAAAACTCATCATGGATTTCTCTAATTGTAGGGGAAGTTTGAGTAAGCGAATTGGTGACATATAAGGATTGGTTGAGGATGATACGACTCTACAGGGTCACAACTCGATATGGACTCAATTTTGGGAACACCATAATATTGTTCTAAGGTGAGGACATGCATAGATATATACAAGCAGTATTGATTATGATTTCAGGTACTAGGAGAATATCCCAAAAGTGGGCATATTAAAGAGGGAGAAAGATGGAAAATTAATTCTGTTGTTGTGCAATGTAAAGATGTTTTTATTAAATTGTGACCACCATGGAAGTATTGGGTTATTCCTCAATATATACAGATGGATTGGTTAGAATGGCATATAGGCAGGCTGTGTTCAGAATAATACCCATTAGGTCAAGGTATTAGTATGGTATATAGGCAGGTGTATGAAATATTGGGTTTTTGTGTTGTTACTACTATTGATTGATTTGGTTGTGATCAGATCATATTAGTTATGTTTGTTTTTTTATATATTCTTTACAGTCCTGATGATGTCCCTGATGGGACGAAACGCGTAGGCTGTAGCAGTTGGAAAATAATTTTTGACTTTGAACAATTTCTATGAATGACTGAAAATTGATTTGTCAATGCAAGTGGATGTTATGAAGTCATAATAAAAAAAGACTGTTGGATGAAATCATCAAGCAAGCCTGCTGAGAATTCTTTTTCTACATTTGAATAGCAAAAATTGTGCTAAAATTCAGGTGTTTACTTGGACACTCCTTGGTTCTGATTGTTTATGTTTCCAAACGCCGCTAAACAGCGAAATCCAAAGACACCAAATTAATACACTCACCTGCCCACTTCTGAGGACCAACACGGTCAGCTACTGGGTAACACCCGTAGGACTCCGGCGAGAGGTCTCTAGCAGCTGGGGCTCTCTGATCGTGAGAGCGGAGTTCTGCCAGAATGATTAGTCAGTCCACCCCCCTCAACCAGAGTAACCCTTCATTTGTCCGTTCTCACCTTGTGTTACGGGAGGACGACCCCAAACGCGGAGTCCCACCAGAGTCGCCAACTGACGTATTACAAAAATAACTAATGGAGCTATACCTACCAATAGCCCCCACGTATCGTTTTACCAAATAATCAGTCAGTCTGAAGTGAAGAAAAGTCAATCGTTTATTAGACAACCAATACTCTATAGAGGAGCCCCTCCGACGTCACCCAGCCAATGCGTGGAGAAGACTGCCGATTCACACTCAATACATGGCATATATACTTTCATTGCGTTACATGAGATCACCGTACATGGAAAATTACTGGTAGGCACAGGAGTTGAAAGGAAAGACCATATATGGCACACAAAGCTCACTTAGAAGTCTGCTTCTGCTATTATTGGGGAGGGTCAGGAGGGGTGACTCCCTTTCGTCTCGGTGCCTGGGAGCACGAGTACGGCGCCTCCAGGAATGTGCTTATCACCTCTGAAACCAGATGCGACCTTGGGTCTCAGAACAAGAAAGAATAGTATGATTCCAGCTTTCTGTATAATTCAACTAACAGGGCGTACTCGGCTGCTGGGGGGTGGTGCATGACCATCATTCGAGTCTAATACATGTATGGACAAAATGGAGTCTGTTTGGTTCTCAGTCTGTGTACAAAAGAAATATAATGTAAAAGCGGAAAGGAGATTCTTGCATTGACATAACTAATTAACGAATTTTATAGTATGCATGTGAATATAGATACATCGTGCTAACACAAAAGATTAATATGAAGGTAGAAGATCGATTTTTATCCCTCAAGTCCTCCATGGCCAGACTAAAATACTGACCCAGTTGTTGTCGTTCATGGAGAGCATGTCATCTACGATGTCTGACCAACGTCGGATTCTCACGTCCATGGACTCCTCACTGACGGCAGCAGTTCTCCTCCTGCAGCGTTCCATTCCCCCCTCATTCACACCAATCCACACTCCCCTCTCCCATACCTGTCCAAAGCACACGCAGGAAGGCACGAACATGCACAGCAACGGACACATGCAGCACACCCCAACGAAAGTCAAAGTGCACTCCTCCTATCACGCAATCTCAGAGGGCGGCAGGCACACCCACAGGGACTGGGATAAGACCACAGACACGCAGCCAATCTCACAGTCTGCAACCCGCAGAGCCCTCAACCTCTACTCCCATAGTGTCCCCGGGTGCAGGGGGTAGTCTTGACGAACTGGCAGCAGTGTGCAGCGCTGAGTACCTTTCCACCTTTAGCACTGCACAAGCCACTAAGGACGATACGTCCCACCCTGCACCCACCACACCTATCCTTCCCACTACTGTCCCTCCGGTGCCTGGTCCTGAACCCGATGATGCCCCCAAGGGTCAACAGACCATTAGTCCATTCCTGTGCAGGCAAGTTTGGGGTAGACGACCTCCCCTACGTCTCCCAAAGGACTTTGTTATGGACTGCCAATTGGACCCATTAGAGGTTGGACTCATTTTTTGACTTATTTGAATTTGAAGCTGAATTAAGCCTTTTTTTTTGCATTCTACACTACTGCGTTTCAGGTACTTGATGTCGTTGATGAGGGGCCTGGAGTTGGTGTCATGGTAATGTTTTGGTGTTGTGAACTATATGTTTTGATGATGGTCAAGAGGTGGACCATGGTATCTGTGTGTTCTCACAATGTCTCTGCAATTAATCATTGGTTGTGTATGTTCAGTTTGGCTAGAGACATTGTCCCAAAAAGTGTTCCTTCCTCTGTGACACCTGAGATCTTCACTGCAGACAGTTGCACAATTGTTGTGCTGACATGTGTGCACATTTCCTGTTTTGGTGATGGTTCCCTTCAGCAAGGGCCATGCATGCTCACAGATGTCTACTGCTCATTTGTCTGTGTCAACCATGCTACTCACTGTTCTTGTGTTTTAAGTATGTACACATGCCTTCATGGACACATTCACCCTTTTTTGGCACTATGCATGTGTGTTATCACAGCCTACCCCTATGTTTGAAATTGTTCTGCAGGGTATTTGGACACATGACTCACAATTCAGAGCATTGTCCCTAGGGGTTTTAAACCCTATTACTTCCATGATAGACTACATTTTGGTGGTCTGCCTACCACCTGGACATTCATATCAGCCCAGGGATGTACGTAACAGTGTGTGTTTCATTTCGCTGTCTTTGTTTGGTGGGCTATTACATCACTAGACACTATTGTGTCATGATGGTCGGGTGTGTATTCAGCCAGCAAACTCCATGGGTGGGTATGCATGTGGAATTTGACATCACACACACATGTGGCGTGTCACGCAGTGTGTGACAGTAATCCATCCTCCAGGGAGTGGGACACTGCTGTAACTGATGTGTTGCTATGGCACTGTCATGAAAGTCACAAGTTAGGGATGTGCACATACCCACATGTAGTTGTGGTATGATGATGATGATGTACCGCCCCTATATCTAAGCAGTGCTGGGAGTCCTCTGCACCCACCCGTCATATGTCTGGACACTGCTGGGAGTCATTTACACCTACCTCTCATATGTCTGGACACTGCTGAGAGTCATATACACCCATACCTCATATGGCAGGACATTGCTGGGAGTCATATACACCCACACCTCATATGTCTGGACACTGCTGGGAGTCCTCTGCACCCACCCCTCATATGTCTAGACACTGCTGTGAGTCATATCCACCCACACCTCATATGTCTGGACACTGCTGGGAGTCATATACACCTACCACTGATATGTCTGGACATTGCTGGGAGTCATATACACCCACCCCCATAATGTTAGCCTATGCTGGGAGTCCTCTGCACCCACCCCTCATCTGTCTGGACACTGCTGGGAGTCAAATACACCCACACCTCATATGCCTGGACACTGCTGGGAGTCATATACACCCACAGCTTCATATGTCTGGACACTGCTGGGAGTCCTATGCACCCACCCCTCATATGTCTGGACACTGCTGGGAGTCATATCCCCCACCCCTCATATATCTGGACACTGCTGGGAGTCATATCCACCCACCCCTCATTTGTCTGGACACAACTGGGAGTCATATCCACCGACTCCCATACTGTTGCCTATGCTGGGAGTCCTCTGCACCCACCACTCATATGTCTGGACACTGCTGGGAGTCCTCTGCACCCATCCCTCATATATCTGGACACTGCTGGGAGTCATATCCACCCACCCTCATATGTCTGGACACCGCTGGGAGTCATAGCCACCCACCCCCATACGGTTGGCCTTTGCTGGGAGTCCTCTGCACCCACCCCTCATATGTCTGGACACTGCTGGGAGTTCTCTGCACCCACACCTCATATGTTTGGACACTGCTGCGAGTCATATCTACCTACCCCTCATCTGTCTGGACATCTCTGGGAGTCATATACAACCACACCTCATATGTCTGGACACTGCTGGGAGTCCTCTGCACCCACTCCTCATATCTCTGTACACTGCTGGTAGTCATAGCCACCTACAGCTCATCTGTCTGGGCACTGCTGGGAGTCCTCTGCACCAGTGGAGAAGTGTGGCTTACTGGTTAGAGGAGGCAGACCCTGAAGCAGAGGTCAGACCCGGGACCAGGGTTCAATTCCCGACGCAGCAGGGTCTTGAGCCCAAATGTCCACGGACTCGATAATTCTCGCTTCGGTGCCTAGTTGCCTACTCGAATAATGGGTTCACACTCTGTAACTCTGGGCAATAGCTTGCTAAATCTCCACTACGGCCCCCCCCGCGGCGGGATGCCTGGCTTTCACCTTGGGGATGCCCAGTACGGGTTATCTCACAGGGAAAAAGTCAGGACGGGTTCCCAAAGCAAGCGCCTGAGACCTTGCGGTGATAAGGCGCTATATACGAACCTTTGACATTTGACTACCCTGCATATGTCTGTACACTGCTGGCAGTCATATATACCTACCCCTGATATGTTTGGACACTGCTGGGAGTCATATCCACCCACCCCTCATTTGTCTGGATACAACTGGGAGTCATATCCACCGACTCCCATACTGTTGCCTATGCTGGGAGTCCTCTGCACCCACCACTCATATGTCTGGACACTGCTGGGAGTCCTCTGCACCCATCCCTCATATATCTGGACACTGCTGGGAGTCATATCCACCCACCCCTCATATGTCTGGACACTGCTGGGAGACATATCCACCCACCCCCATACTGTTGACCTTTGCTGGGAGTCCTCTGCACCCACCCCTCATATGTCTGGACACTGCAGGGAGTTCTCTGCACCCACACCTCATATGTTTGGACACTGCTGCGAGTCATATCTACCTACCCCTCATATGTCTGGACACTGCTGGGAGTCCTCTGCACCCACTCCTCATATCTCTGTACACTGCTGGTAGTCATAACCACCCACACCTCATCTGTCTAGGCACTGCTGGGAGTCCTCTGCACCCACTCCTCATATCTCTGTACACTGCTGGTAGTCATAGCCACCCACACCTCATCTGTCTGGGCACTGCTGGGAGTCCTCTGCACCAGTGGGGAAGTGTGGCTCACTGGTTAGAGGAGGCAGACCCTGAAGCAGAGGTCAGACCCGGGACCAGGGTTCAATTCCAGAAGCGGCAGGGTCTTGAGCCCAAATGTCCACGGACTCGATAATTCTCGCTTCGGTGCATACTCGAATCATGAGTTCACAATCTGTAACTCTGGGCTATAGCTTGCTTAATCTCCACTACGCCCCCCCCCCCCGCGGCGGGATGCCTGGCTTTCACCTTGGGGATGCCCAGTACGGGTTATCTCACGGGGAAAAAGTCAGGACGGGTTCCCAAAGCAAGCGCCTTGAGACCTTGCGGTGATAAGGCGATATATGAGAACCTTTAACATTTGACATTTGACATTTGACTACCCTGCATATGTCTGTACACTGCTGGGAGTCATATATACCCACCCCTCATCTGTCTGGACACTGCTGGGAGTCATATACACACACACCTCATATGCCTGGACACTGATGGCAGTCATATACACCCACCCCTCATATGTCTGGACACTGCTGGGAGTCCTCTGCACCCACCCCTCATATGTCTGGACACTGCTGGGAGTCATATCCACCAAACCCTCATATGTCTGGACACTGCTGGGAGTCATATCCACCCACCCCCAATATGGTTGGCCTATGCTGGGAGTCCTCTGCACCCACCCCTCATATGTCTGGACACTGCTGTGAGTCATATCTACCCACCCCTCATCTGTCTGGACACTGTTGGGAGTCATATACACCCACAACTCATCTGTCTGGACACTGCTGGGAGTCATATCCACCCACCCCCTATATGTCCGGACACTGCTGTGATTCATATCTACCCACCCTTCATCTGTCTGGACACTGCTGAGAGTCATATACACCCAAACCTCATCTGTCTGGACACTGCTGGGAGTCATATACACCTACACCTCATATGTCTGGACACTGCTGGGAGTCATATCCACCCACCCCTCATACATCTGGACACTGCTGGGAGTCCTCTGCACCCACCCCTCATATGTCTGTACACTACTGGGAGTCATATCCACCCACCCCTCATCTGTCTGGACCCTGCTGGGAGTCATATACACCCACCCCCATAATGTTAGCCTATGCTGGGATTCTTCTGCACCCACCCCTCATCTGTCTGGACACTGCTGGGAGTCATATACACACACACCTCATATGCCTGGACACTGATGGCAGTCATATACACCCACCCCTCATATGTCTGAACACTGCTGGGAGTCCTCTGCACCCACCCCTCATATATCTGGACACTGCTGGGAGTCATATCCACCAAACCCTCATATGTCTGGACACTGCTGGGAGTCATATCCACCCACCCCTAATATGGTTGGCCTATGCTTGGAGTCCTCTGCACCCACCCCTCATATGTCTGGACACTGCTGTGAGTCATATCTACCCTCCCCTCATCTGTCTGGACACTGTTGGGAGTCATATACACCCACACCTCATCTGTCTGGACACTGCTGGGAGTCATATCCACCCACCCCCTATATGTCTGGACACTGCTGTGATTCATATCTACCCACCCTTCATCTGTCTGGACACTGCTGAGAGTCATGTACACCCAAACCTCATCTGTCTGGACACTGCTGGGAGTCATATACACCTACACCCCATATGTCTGGACACTGCTGGGATTCATATCCACCCACCCCTCATACGTCTGGACACTGCTTGGAGTCATATCTATCCACCCCAATACTGTTGGCCTATGCTGGGAGTCCAGTGCACCCACCCCTCCTATGTCTGGGCACTGTCGGGGGTCCTATCCACCCACCCCTCATATGTCTGGACACTGCTGGGAGTCATATCCACCCACCCCTCATCTGTCTGGACACTGCAGGGAGTCATATCCACCCACACCTCATATGTCTGAACACTGCTGGGAGTCCTCTGCACCCACCCCTTATATGTCTGGACACTGCTGGGAGTCATATCGACCCACCCCTCATCTGTCTGGACACTGCTTGGAGTCATATCCACCAACACCTCATATGTCTGGACACTGCTGGGAGTCATATACACCCACCCCTCATCTGTCTGGACACTGCTGGGAGGCATATCCACCCACCCCCATACTGTTGGCCTATGCTGGGAGTCCTCTGCACCCACCCCTCATGTGTCTGGACACTGCTGGGAGTCCTCTTCACCTACCCCTCATATGGCTGGACACTGCTGGGAGTCATGTCCTCCCATCCCTCATCTGTCTGGACACTGCTGGGAGTCATATCCACCCACACCTCATATGTCTGTACCCTGCTGGGAGTCCTCTGCACCCAGCCCTCATATGTCTGTACACTGCTGGGAGTCATATCCACCCACCCCTCATCTGTCTGAGCACTGCTGGGAGTCCTATCCACCCACCCCTCATATGTCTGGACACTGCTGGGAGTCATAATCACCCACCCCTATACTGTTGGCCTATGCTGGGAGTCCTCTGCACCCACCACTCACATGTCTGGACACTGCTGGGAGTCCTCTGCACCCACCACCCATATGTCTGGACACTGCTGGGAGTCATATCCACAGACCCCTCATCTGTCTGGACACTGCTGGGAGGCATATCCACCCACCACCATACTGTTGGCCTATGCTGGGAGTCCTCTGCACCCACCCCTCATGTGTCTGGACACTGCTGGGAGTCCTCTTCACCTACCCCTCATATGGCTGGACACTGCTGGGAGTCATGTCCTCCCATCCCTCATCTGTCTGGACACTGCTGGGAGTCATATCCACCCACACCTCATATGTCTGTACCCTGCTGGGAGTCCTCTGCACCCAGCCCTCATATGTCTGTACACTGCTGGGAGTCATATCCACCCACCCCTCATCTGTCTGAGCACTGCTGGGAGTCCTATCCACCCACCCCTCATATGTCTGGACACTGCTGGGAGTCATAATCACCCACCCCTATACTGTTGGCCTATGCTGGGAGTACTCTGCACCCACCACTCACATGTCTGGACACTGCTGGGAGTCCTCTGCACCCACCCCTCATATGTCTGGACACTGCTGTGAGTCATATCTACCCACCCCTCATCTGTCTGGACACTGTTGGGAGTCATATACACCCACAACTCATCTGTCTGGACACTGCTGGGAGTCATATCCACCCACCCCCTATATGTCCGGACACTGCTGTGATTCATATCTACCCACCCTTCATCTGTCTGGACACTGCTGAGAGTCATATACACCCAAACCTCATCTGTCTGGACACTGCTGGGAGTCATATACACCTACACCTCATATGTCTGGACACTGCTGGGAGTCATATCCACCCACCCCTCATACATCTGGACACTGCTGGGAGTCCTCTGCACCCACCCCTCATATGTCTGTACACTACTGGGAGTCATATCCACCCACCCCTCATCTGTCTGGACCCTGCTGGGAGTCATATACACCCACCCCCATAATGTTAGCCTATGCTGGGATTCTTCTGCACCCACCCCTCATCTGTCTGGACACTGCTGGGAGTCATATACACACACACCTCATATGCCTGGACACTGATGGCAGTCATATACACCCACCCCTCATATGTCTGAACACTGCTGGGAGTCCTCTGCACCCACCCCTCATATATCTGGACACTGCTGGGAGTCATATCCACCAAACCCTCATATGTCTGGACACTGCTGGGAGTCATATCCACCCACCCCTAATATGGTTGGCCTATGCTTGGAGTCCTCTGCACCCACCCCTCATATGTCTGGACACTGCTGTGAGTCATATCTACCCTCCCCTCATCTGTCTGGACACTGTTGGGAGTCATATACACCCACACCTCATCTGTCTGGACACTGCTGGGAGTCATATCCACCCACCCCCTATATGTCTGGACACTGCTGTGATTCATATCTACCCACCCTTCATCTGTCTGGACACTGCTGAGAGTCATGTACACCCAAACCTCATCTGTCTGGACACTGCTGGGAGTCATATACACCTACACCCCATATGTCTGGACACTGCTGGGATTCATATCCACCCACCCCTCATACGTCTGGACACTGCTTGGAGTCATATCTATCCACCCCAATACTGTTGGCCTATGCTGGGAGTCCAGTGCACCCACCCCTCCTATGTCTGGGCACTGTCGGGGGTCCTATCCACCCACCCCTCATATGTCTGGACACTGCTGGGAGTCATATCCACCCACCCCTCATCTGTCTGGACACTGCAGGGAGTCATATCCACCCACACCTCATATGTCTGAACACTGCTGGGAGTCCTCTGCACCCACCCCTTATATGTCTGGACACTGCTGGGAGTCATATCGACCCACCCCTCATCTGTCTGGACACTGCTTGGAGTCATATCCACCAACACCTCATATGTCTGGACACTGCTGGGAGTCATATACACCCACCCCTCATCTGTCTGGACACTGCTGGGAGGCATATCCACCCACCCCCATACTGTTGGCCTATGCTGGGAGTCCTCTGCACCCACCCCTCATGTGTCTGGACACTGCTGGGAGTCCTCTTCACCTACCCCTCATATGGCTGGACACTGCTGGGAGTCATGTCCTCCCATCCCTCATCTGTCTGGACACTGCTGGGAGTCATATCCACCCACACCTCATATGTCTGTACCCTGCTGGGAGTCCTCTGCACCCAGCCCTCATATGTCTGTACACTGCTGGGAGTCATATCCACCCACCCCTCATCTGTCTGAGCACTGCTGGGAGTCCTATCCACCCACCCCTCATATGTCTGGACACTGCTGGGAGTCATAATCACCCACCCCTATACTGTTGGCCTATGCTGGGAGTCCTCTGCACCCACCACTCACATGTCTGGACACTGCTGGGAGTCCTCTGCACCCACCACCCATATGTCTGGACACTGCTGGGAGTCATATCCACAGACCCCTCATCTGTCTGGACACTGCTGGGAGTCATATCCACCCACACCTCATATGTCTGGACACTGCTGGGAGTCCTCTGCACCCACCCCTCATATGTCTGTACACTGCTGGGAGTTTTATCCACCCACCCCTCATCTGTCTGGACACTGCTAGGTGTCCTATCCACCCAGCCCTCATATGTCTGGACACTGCTGGGAGTCATTTACACCCACCCCCATAATGTTAGCCTATGCTGGGAGTCCTCTGCACCCACCCCTCATCTGTCTGGACACTGCTGGGAGTCATATACACCCAAACCTCATATGCCTGGACACTGCTGGGAGTCATATACACCCACACCTCATATGTCTGGACACTGCTGGCAGTCCTCTGCACCCACCCCTCATATGTCTGGACACTGCTGGGAGTCATATCCACCCACCCCTCATATGTCTGGGTACTGCTGGGAGTCATATCCACCCTCTCCACATATGTCTGGATACTGCTGGGAGTCATATCCACCAACCCCTCATATGTCTGGACACTGCTGGGAGTCATATCCACCCACCCCCAATATGGTTGGCCTATGCTGGGAGTCCTCTGCACCCACCCCCCATATGTCTGGACACAGCTGTGAGTCATATCTACCCACCCCTCATCTGTCTGGACACTGCTGGGAGTCATATACACCCAAACCTCATCTGTCTGGACACTGCTGGAGTCATATACACCCACACCTCATATGTCTGGACATGGCTGGGAGTCATCTGCACCCACCCCTCATATGTCTGGACACTGCTGGGAGTCATATCCACCCACCCCCATACTGTTGGCCTATGCTGGGAGTCCTGTGCATCCACCCCTCATATGTCTGGGCACTGATGGGAGTCCTACCAACCACCCCTCATATGTCTGGACCCTACTGGGAGTCATATCCACCCACCCCTCATCTGTCTGGACACTGCTGGGATTCATATCCACCCACCCCCATAATGTTGGCCTATGCTGGGAGTTCTGTGCACCCACTCCTGATATGTCTGGGCACTGCTGGAGGTCATATCCACCCACACCTCATATGCCTGGACACTGCTGGGAGTCATATCCACCCACACCTCATATGTCTGTACACTGCTGGGAGTCATATATACCTACCCCTTATATGTCTGGACACTGCTGGGAGTCATATCCACCCACCCCCATACTGTTGGCCTATGCTGGTATTCTTCTGCATCCACCCCTCATATGTCTGGGCACTGATGGGAGTCCTATCCAACCACCCCTCATATGTCTGGACCCTACTGGGAGTCATATCCACCCACCCCTCATCTGTCTGGATACTGCTGGGATTCATATCCACCCACCCCCATAATGTTGGCCTATGCTGGGAGTCCGGTGCATCCACCCCTCATATGTCTGGGCACTGATGGGAGTCCTATCCAACCACCCCTCATATGTCTGGACCCTACTGGGAGTCATATCCACCCACCCCTCATCTGTCTGGACACTGCTGGGAGTCATATCCATCCACCCCAATACTGTTGGCCTATGCTGGGAGTCCAGTGCACCCACCCCTCCTATGTCTGGGCACTGTCAGGGGTCCTATCCACCCACCCCTCATATGTCTGGACACTGCTGGGAGTCATATCCACCCACCCCTCATCTGTCTGGGCACGGCAGGGAGTCATATCCACCCACACCTCATATGTCTGAACACTGCTGGGAGTCCTCTGCACCCACCCCTTATATGTCTGGACACTGCTGGGAGTCATATCGACCCACCCCTCATCTGTCTGGACACTGCTGGGAGTCATATCCACCAACACCTCATATGTCTGGACACTGCTGGGAGTCATATACACCCACCCCTCATCTGTCTGGACACTGCTGGGAGGCATATCCACCCACCACCATACTGTTGGCCTATGCTGGGAGTCCTCTGCACCCACCCCTCATGTGTCTGGACACTGCTGGGAGTCCTCTGCACCCACCCCTCATATGTCTGGCCACTGCTGGGAGTCATGTCCACCCATACCTCATCTGTCTGCACACTGCTGGGAGTCATATCCACCCACACCTCATATGTCTGTACCCTGCTGGGAGTCCTCTGCACCCAGCCCTCATATGTCTGTACACTGCTGGGAGTCTAATCCACCCGCCCCTCATCTGTCTGAGCACTGCTGGGAGTCCTATCCACCCACCCGTCATATGTCTGGACACTGCTGGGAGTCATAATCACCCACCCCTATACTGTTGGCCTATGCTGGGAGTCCTCTGCACCCACCCCTCACATGTCTGGACACTGCTGGGAGTCCTCTGCACCACCCCTCATATGTCTGGACACTGCTAGGAGTCATATCCACAGACCCCTCATCTGTCTGGACACTGCTGGGAGTCATATCCACCCACACCTCATATGTCTGGACACTGCTGGGAGTCCTCTGCACCCACCCCTCATATGTCTGTGCACTGCTGGGAGGTTTATCCACCCACCCCTCATCTGTCTGGACACTGCTAGGTGTCCTATCCACCCACCCCTCATATATCTGGACACTGCTGGGAGTCATTTACACCCACCCCCATAATGTTAGCCTATGCTGGGAGTCCTCAGCACCCACCCCTCATCTGTCTGGACACTGCTGGGAGTCATATACACCCACACCTCATATGCCTGGACACTGCTGGGAGTCATAAACACCCACACCTCATATGTCTGGACACTGCTGGCAGTCCTCTGCACCTACCCCTCATATGTCTGGACACTGCTGGGAGTCATATCCACCCACCCCTCATATGTCTGGGTACTGCTGGGAGTCATATCCACCCTCCCCACATATGTCTGGACACTGCTGGAAGTCATATCCACCAACCCCTCATATGTCTGGAAACTGCTGGGAGTCATATCCACCCACCCCCAATATGGTTGGCCTATGCTGGGAGTCCTCTTCACCCACCCCCCATATGTCTGGACACAGCTGTGAGTCATATCTACCCACCCCTCATCTGTCTGGACACTGCTGGGAATCATATACACCCAAACCTCATCTGTCTGGACACTGCTGGAGTCATATACACCCACACCTCATATGTCTGGACACTGCTGGGAGTCATCTGCACCCACCCCTCATATGTCTGGACACTGCTGGGAGTCATATCCACCCACCCCCATACTGTTGGCCTATGCTGGGAGTCCTGTGCATCCACCCCTCATAAGTCTGGGCACTGCTGGAGGTCATATCCCCCCACACCTCATATGTCTGGTCACTGCTGGGAGTCATATCCACCCACACCTCATCTGTCTGGACACTGCTGGGATTCATATCCACCCACCCCCA
This sequence comes from Lissotriton helveticus, assembly GCF_964261635.1. NCBI lineage: Eukaryota > Metazoa > Chordata > Amphibia > Caudata > Salamandridae > Lissotriton > Lissotriton helveticus. Next base: position 64,821,407 of record NC_136060.1, on the reverse strand, counting down.
TAATGTTGGCCTATGCTGGGAGTTCTGTGCACCCACCCCTGATATGTCTGGGCACTGCTGGAGGTCATATCCCCCCACACCTCATATGTCTGGACACTGCTGGGAGTCATATCCACCCACCCCCATACTGTTGGCCTATGCTGGGAGTCCTGTTCACCCACCCCTCATATGTCTGGGCACTGATGGGAGTCCTATCCACCCACCCCTCATATGTCTGGACACTGCTGGGAGTCCTCTGCACCCACCCCTCATATGTCTGTACACTACTGGGAGTCATATCCACCCACCCCTCATATGTCTGGACACTGCTGGGAGTCCTCTGCACCCACCCCTCATATGTCTGTACACTACTGGGAGTCATATCCACCTACCCCTCATATGTCTGGACACTGCTGGGAGTCATATCCACCCACCCCTCATATGTCTGGTTACTGCTGGGAGTCATATCCACCCTCCCCACATATGTCTGGACACTGCTGGAAGTCATATCCACCAACCCCTCATATGTCTGGAAACTGCTGGGAGTCATATCCACCCACCCCCAATATGGTTGGCCTATGCTGGGAGTCCTCTGCACCCACCCCCCATATGTCTGGACACAGCTGTGAGTCATATCTACCCACCCCTCATCTGTCTGGACACTGCTGGGATTCATATCCACCCACCCCCATAATGTTGGCCTATGCTGGGAGTTCTGTGCACCCACCCCTGATATGTCTGGACACTGCTGGAGGTCATATCCCCCCACACCTCATATGTCTGGACACTGCTGGGAGTCATATCCACCCACCCCCATACTGTTGGCCTATGCTGGGAGTCCTGTTCACCCACCCCTCATATGTCTGGGCACTGATGGGAGTCCTATCCACCCACCCCTCATATGTCTGGACACTGCTGGGAGTCCTCTGCACCCACCCCTCATATGTCTGTACACTACTGGGAGTCATATCCACCCACCCCTCATATGTCTGGACACTGCTGGGAGTCCTCTGCACCCACCCCTCATATGTCTGTACACTACTGGGAGTCATATCCACCTACCCCTCATATGTCTGGACACTGCTGGGAGTCATATCCACCCACCCCTCATATGTCTGGGTACTGCTGGGAGTCATATCCACCCTCCCCACATATGTCTGGACACTGCTGGAAGTCATATCCACCAACCCCTCATATGTCTGGAAACTGCTGGGAGTCATATCCACCCACCCCCAATATGGTTGGCCTATGCTGGGAGTCCTCTGCACCCACCCCCCATATGTCTGGACACAGCTGTGAGTCATATCTACCCACCCCTCATCTGTCTGGACACTGCTGGGAATCATATACACCCAAACCTCATCTGTCTGGACACTGCTGGAGTCATATACACCCACACCTCATATGTCTGGACACTGCTGGGAGTCATCTGCACCCACCCCTCATATGTCTGTACACTGCTGGGAGTCATATCCACCCACCCCCATACTGTTGGCCTATGCTGGGAGTCCTGTGCATCCACCCCTCATATGTCTGGGCACTGATGGGAGTCCTATCCAACCACCCCTCATATGTCTGGACACTACTGGGAGTCATATCCACCCACCCCTCATCTGTCTGGACACTGCTGGGATTCATATCCACGCACCCCCATAATGTTGGCCTATGCTGGGAGCCCTCTGCACCCACCCCTCATATGTCTGGACATTGCTGGGAGTCCTCGGCACCCACCCCTCATATGTCTGGACACTGCTCGGAGTCATATCCACCCACCCCACATCTGTCTGGACACTGATGGGAGTCATATCCACCCACACCTCATCTGTCTGCATACTGCTGGGAGTCATATACACCCACACCTCATATGTCTGGACACTGCTGGGAGTACTCTGCACCCACCTCTCATATGTCTGGACACTGCTGGGAGTCATATCTACCCACCCCTCATATGCCTGGACACTGCTGGGAGTCATATACACCCACCCCCATACTGTTTGCCTATGCTGGGAGTCCTGTGCACCCCCTCCTCATATGTCTGGGCACTGCTGGGAGTCATATCCACCCACCCCTCATATGTCTGGACACTGCTGGGAGTCATATCCACCCACCCCTCATCTCTCTGGACACTGCTGGGAGTCTTATCCACACACCCCCATAATGTTGGCCTATGCTGGGAGTCCTCTGCACCCACCCCTCATATGTCTGGACATTGCTGGGAGTCCTCTGCACCCACACCTCATATGTCTGGACACTGCTGGGAGTCATATCCACCCACCCCTCATATGTCTGAACACTGCTGGGAGTCATACCCACCCACACCTTATATGTCTGGACACTGCTGGGAGTCCTCTGCACCCACTCCTCATATGTCTGTACACTGCTGGGAGTCATATCCACCCACCCCTCATCTGTCTGGACACTGCTATGTGTCCTATCCACCCACCCCTCATATGTCTGGACACTGCTGGGAGTCATTTACACCCACAACTCATATGTCTGGACACTGCTGGGAGTTCTCTGCACCCACCCCTCATATGTCTGTACATTGCAGGGAGTCATATCCACCCACCCCTCATCTGTCTGGGCACTGCTGGGAGTCCTCTGCACCCACCCCTCATATGTCTGGACCCTGCTGGGGGTCATATCCACCCACCCCCATACTGTGGGCCTATGCTGGGAGTCCCCTGCACCCACCCCTCATCTGTCTGGAGACTGCTGGGAGACATATACACCCACCCCCATACTGTTGCCCTCTGCTGGAAGTCCTCTGCACCCACCCCTCATTTGTCTGTACTCTGCTGGGAGTCATATCCACCCACCCCTCAGATGTCACCCACCGTACACCAACATTTATGGTGTGTGTGCGGGTCGTATCACTATTACACTGGTGCCATACGCTAGCTTGAAACGCACCGTACACCAACATTCATGGCGTGTGTGCGGGTCGTATCACTATTACACTGGTGCCATACATGAGCATGAAACGCACCATACCCCAACATTGATGGCGTATGTGCGGCTCGTATCACTATTGCACTGATGCCATACGCGAGCATGTGACGCACCGTACTTCAACATTCATGGCGTGTGTGTGGCTCATATCACTATTACAATGGTGCCATACGCGAGCGCGTGAAACGCACCGTACCCTAACATTGATGGCGTATGTGCGGCTCGTATCACTATTGCAATGGTGGTATAGGCGAACGTGTAAGACGCACCGTACAAGTAGACTTCTGTTGTTGCGGTACGTTGTACTCACCGTCTGCGCCGTCGGCGATTTCTATGCATCGGGTCGTATGCGTACAGGGCTGGGATGACACGTACGATGGGGTTCATGGCATGTATGTCGCGTACCGGGGTGAGGTTCGTGCTGAACTTTGCTTTATGGCTGTTTTTAGCTCCCATAGAAAAAGGGTCGTACGAAGTGTTGCAGACATGAATCGTACTTGCTGGGCCGGAAACTGCTGCTTGTTTACGTACGGACTTCGCGTACTGCGTGAACCGGATACAAATCGTATGTATATTTTGGTCATACGGCATTTGATACGATTTGTACGGAGATCAGCTTTGGGTTTTGATCGTACGTACGGGGACATTGACACTGTGCGAATCGTACGGGAAAAACGCTCCATACGGGGAATCGTAGGGGATTTTGCCGAATCGGAATCAGCCCCCATGTGTGTAGACTCACCATGGGTGCAGAGGCTCTTAGTGAATCGGGCCTTAAGAGTTCGGCCTTTATATTGTATTTTGGCTGTATACTTGACTACATGGATGCTTACGCAACCTGAAATTCATTCTAAAGAACTTACAAAACAAAGCACTCTATCGTACACGCAAATGCACAAGTTAATCTGCACAGTTACAGCTGCTGTGATTCTCTAAACATGTTCATGAGGACAACTGTTACCACCTCACTCCTCAGGATTAACTACACAATCAGTCTACTATATCTCATTGAGAACATGGGAAGTTTGACTTATTAAACACTAGATTCTGCTGCCATTGTGTGGACCCACATGGCATTAATGGGCTTGTTTCGAGATGTGTCCTTGTGCTCATTACTGGGCATGGTGCTAGAATTCTAGTTGCTTATACAGCTGTTCCTGTGTGTCTGCCTCAAAGAATATGGATTTCCCTTTATGGAAGGAGGCTGAGGTTGGGACTTCGTCAGTGTGTTTGATTTCTGCTGTGATTGGGGCCAGGGTGTGCCTCTGGGCCGTGTGGTACTAAACACCCTTCACTGGAATAAATGTGAGTAAACTCCATTTCCCCCACTATGGTGTTACCTAACCGTATGCTTGGGGGTTGTGAGGTGTTACTCAGATTTCCTCTCATGCCTCTTTTGTGTCTGATCCTTCCTGATGGACCTGTCATCAGAGTGTAGTTCTGTCCTGTTGTTAGCTTGCCTTCCTTGGTCCCCCAATGTTGATTTCAGACTCTGACATTGGATGTTATCATCCCTACACTAACCGGGCATGCTGAGGGCCTTTCCTGTCTGTACTCCATGCTGAACTTGGGTCTGGGTGTACTTGTCCAAAGTGCAGGACTGTTGTCCCAGTGGCATAACAACACCTGCACTGTACATGGAGGGGGCCCTCTCTTTCTAGCCCTGTCAACCAAATTTGCTGAGGGGGTCCCCTGGAGCTCAGGCCCCCCTGCACCGCCGGGGCTGCTGGGGCTTATGTTACACCACTGTGGTGTCCTCTTTGCTGGAGGATAGGTAAGTCCCTTTTATTTATTTCATGAAGTGTAGGTTGAGTTTTGACTTCCCACACTACTGGCTGCTGTGCATGTGGCATGTAACCTGACTTAGTGCCTCTTGTTGGCTATTATGTGCCCCTGTCACCTTATTCAATTTGTTGGGAGCTGTGTGGTGATTTTATGATGTTTGTCCTACTCTTCATTGTCACTGAATATATAGGGGAATTACATTTTTCTTAAACATACTTCCCCTCAATGGATACTGTCCTTGCATGCACCAGCTTCAGTTTTAACGTTATGGAGTCACGGGACTCACAATACTTTTCTGTTTTTTCTACTTATATACGTTATACTAAAACCATGTTTTGAGCCATACTCCTGGCCCCCTGCTGTGAATAAATGTATTTCTTATCCTCAGGTGGACCCTCTTCCAAGAAACGTTTGTACCGTAGTGTACAGTGCATGTGTGTGGCATGCTATGAATGATTAAATAAATAACCCGCCACTATTTCCCAAAAGGGTATTATTAGGCACATACTGAACCTGATGAACGCCACTGGATTGGGAGATGTAGCAGAAACTAGTTGATCATGCTTAAGGGCCAAGGACTGATAATAACTCCAACTAGTCCATTTTCCTCCATTTCTAACCTTGTCAGATGGACCCGTAAATAAATACTGATTTGGGTACCACCTCGGCAGTTTTAAAGATTACCTGATATAGATCCCAGAGCCCTTTCCTTGAAAAGTGCTCCCTTGTAAGGAAAGAGGTCACAGCTTGCCCGACCCTTGGAGTGTCGAGGAGAAATCAATGATGAAACATGGTACTGAATAACATCCAGTACAAGTTCATGTAAGAAAACATATCTTTCCCCTATAATCAGTGTGCCTAACCTCGATGACTTGAGGTTGATTCTCATTTGATTGTGAAATGGTGTTTGAGGAGGGTCATAACATTCATTTCCCTCTTCCTTCCCTTTCTTTAGTTTTGCTTATACTACTTTTCATTACTCCATAATGGGCTTGAGGGCTGGTGTTACTTGAAAGTCCAGAGTAAATGGTGCTACATTTAAGCAGGGCATATAAACTAAATGCTACTAGTGGGCTTGCAGCAATCTTTGTGACACCCATTTAAGTAGCCACAAAACATGTCCAAAGCATGCCATTACACCCTGTTGTACAGTTTTAAAACTGCCATATCGACCTGGAAAAGTAACCCTTTTACTAGGACTAAACCTCCTTTTTTAAGACATGTAAGACACCCCTAAATAAGACTGCATCACAGGTCCAAATGTTCCAATAAATTGTTTCAAAAAACAAGAATCCATAAGTTGCTTTAATTGGATTTGGAGGTGCTATGTGATTGAAGTAAAAATCAAGCAAGTTAATATGAAGGGACTATGTATTGACGAGTAGGAATTCATTTGTTTGTTCCTTACTGAATATTGTGTGGTACTGATTCCTCCACATCACATCCCCTGTTTGCAGTCTAGTGGTTAGACAAATATCAATCATTCCTCCCATCACCTTTTGTGTGTTTGATGTAATTCCCTAAGTGGGACGGGTATGCCCGGATGTTGGTTCTTCAGGAGCCACAAAAGTGGTCTTAAATGAACACAGATGCCCAACAGTGACTTGTTTTAAGCTGTAATACCAATCTCACAGTAGTAAAAGAACCTCCAAATTTCAAACAAATATATAGAGACATATTAAGGATATTTCAACTGTGCAGTTATGACTCAAAATCCCAAATCAACATTCTATAAAATACATGATATAATGAATTGTAGGCAGAAGGAGAGGGTTGTTTCTTGTGTTCATACAAATATATATTTATTCAGCAAATGTGTATTTTTATCACAATAGCAAAGGCTATCAAAATACATACAATCATAAAAAAATTAATACATGTTTTATAAAAGATCTAATCATACAAATCAAACAAATCAAACAACTAGATATGACAATGGTTAAAATGTTCATAAGAGAACAGGTGTCAACGCGGCGTTTCGGTTGAAGTGTATATTATTCGCTCGTCATGAGCGTCGAAGGGGTTAAGAAAGTGTCCTAATCTTTATTATGTTCACAAGCACTTTACAAATCTGCAAAACGTGTTATCGAATTAAGGGACATATTACCAACAGATAGCGATATTTATCTCTAAGTAGGCTTAGCGGCAATTTTTTTATTGCCGCGCATCACCGGATTTTATCGCTGAGATAACGTGCTATTAGCAACGTCTATCTCAAAAGCAATAAAATTCCCAGCGATATCGGCAAAAGGAGTGAATATCACTGAGAATACAGCGATATTCACGCATTATCGCTAACAGGGTCTTAGCCATTATATCCACCTCCCATTGGATATAATAGCTAAGCACTGGTCTGAGCAGGCGTTAGTTTTTGGAGATATTCGCGCTTAACACAAATGTTTCCATCTCTACGCCTGTGTTGGTAATAGGCGATAGCGATGTTTGCGACTGCTTTCAGTCGCTAACAGGTTGGGTACGCACACTTTGCATGACATTAGCGATAAATATCGCTGACATGCAAAGCAGGCCCCAAACCGCTCGCTATCGCCTACAAGCTGTCGCTAACTGCTGTTAGCGACAGCTTGCTAAAAGGGCGATAGAATTATCGCCAATATCGCCCCCCTTGATAATATGCCCCAAAGTGTTAAAAGGACACTCGTTTTAAAGCCTGAAGAAATCTGTCATTTATTCGCTCTCTCTAGCGGCCCTTCAATTAGATTCCAATGTTGCACTCTCTTTTCCAACACGCTCATGTCCTGCGCACCTTCAAGTTATCCACGACTCACAATATTACCACCAAATCTCGCAGCAGCCGCTTACTTTTGACTTACATTTGACCTGCTCCTCTTTTGACACAGCAGTTATTCATCATCAGCATATCAAAGGCAAAGCGCCTTGCTCTGTTGTGGACAGCACTGCAAATGAGAGAAGGAAAAGGTATTCCAGCCTTCAGAAACAGCAGGAGAGTCTTTCAAACACGGGGAGGCGAAGCAAGTTCGATTTTTCTGCGTAATGCGGCAGCGTTCGAAGGTCGCGAGATGTGAGGAAGAATGGTGCTTCAATGCAATAAAGTAGTCCGAACTGTGCATAAACCGTAAAAACAGTGTATGCTCAGTGGCAGCACTGCGGACAGACATTTGGGCAACAGACCGGAACGTAATCAAAATGATCCTATCGGAGTTGTCAAACGGATTAATAATCATTTAACATACGTCAAAATGATGGACAGATTCTCAGCAAGGGACTGAAGACCATCATTAGGCATTAGGCATTAACAGCCAACATTGAACAAATAGCCTTCATGCCTAAAAATAGCAGACACAGTTCTGGCTGTGCCACTAAGTGTTAAATCGTGTCCACTAAAAGAGAAAGGTGTAGCATATACTTGCATTCTTATATTTCAATTGTTTACTTCAAAGAGTAGGTAAATAGATATACAATAACAGTGCTTTGCTGCCTACTTTTGTTTATCCAGGAAGGAGACTGAAGAGAAAGCCAATATTTTGGATATCAATAAATAGTCTGCGAAAGTGCAGCTGAAGCATTTTAGACAAATTATGCAAAACGCAGAAAACTACATTTTACATCATTATTGTCGTGTTAAGAACAATAATGAAACAAACCCAATATTCATTTCAAAGAAATTACTCAAAATTGAGAACTCATGTTAGAAGACACAGGGATGATCATCCCCTGCACAACAGTGTCTGAATTTGCTGTTAAGAATTCCACTGTTAGAAAAACTGATGTATTTGTCATTGTTACGTTTCAGATGTCTGCCTTTGATTTATTACGTCTTTTCTGAAAAGCAGTTTGTATAGCTAGGTGAAACATGGGCGCCCGCAGACATTTTTCCAGGGGGGAGGGCAAAATGTTAACGTCATCACCATCCTCCGACATGATGTGTGCCAGGTGGGGCACAAGAAATACTGGGGCACAGAACTAGGATAGACTCAATTAAATTCCTAGGAATCCAGGACATGTGACTGACCCTGCCACAGGCCAACAAACACCACCTGTTGGGAAAACCCTAAACTTTCTGACAAGGTGCTTTATCTCTGTCTGCTAAGTGTGCAGACTTCTGGGTTCTCGATCCAACACCAATCAAGCCTGTCTTCAGCACGATTCGATTTTTGAAATGAAATGAAATGAAAAAGAAACTTAATAAAGCGCACTGTGGCCAAGCGGCTTCCTGGCGCTGGGGACTAGACCTGACTCAACGGTGGAATCCGAGGGAGCTAGCAGGGGAATGCCTGGGAAAACAAAAATGTTTTCAGGGCTTTACGAAAATGGATGTAGGTGGGGATGGAGCGAATAAAGAGAGGAAGACTGTTCCAGAACCGGGGGGGCAGGACCGAGAAACGGGTGCCCCCCGTCTGGATTTGCGGAAGCGGGGAACGTGCAAAAGAGAAAGAAAAGAGGAACGGAGAGTGCGGCTGGGGGCGTAAGGAGTGATCATAGAACTAATAAAAAGGGGAGCTGAGTGGGTGTGCGCCCGAAAGGCCAGACAGGCCAATTTGAAAAAGGATCTAAGGTGAACGCGAAGCCAATGGAGGGACTTGAGTGCAGGGGTAATGTGGGAAGATTTGGGAAGATGAAGAATGAGGCGGGCTGCCTGATTTTGGATGGCTTGAAGACGTCGGGTTTCATAAGCGGGTATGCCCACGTACAGGCCATTCCCGTAGTCAAGGCGGGAGGTGTTGAGAGCCATGACTATGGATTTAAGGGCGTCCGCTGAGAAATACCGAGAGATCTTCCGAATGAGACGAAGGGACAAAAAACAAGAAGATACGACGGAACTGACTTGGGCGTGCATGGTCAGATCATGGCTGACCTTGATGCCCAAGGTCCGAACGGAGGGAACCGGGGAGGGAGGGGAACCAAAGGAAGGGGGCCAGTGAACCGTGGACCAAGGATTTAAGGGACCACCCGTGAGGACAAGCTCCGTCTTGTCCGGATTGAGCTTCAAGTGGTTGGTGCTCATCCATTCAGAAATAAAGACTAACGTGGAGCAGAACTTAGGGAGAGAGTCCGAGGGGGAGGAGAGATCAAAGACGAGCTGGAGGTCGTCCGCGTAATTATACACAGAGACCCCCAGCTCGCGAAGAGAAATAATAAGGGGGTGAATATAGAGGTTAAAAAGTAGAGGGGAGAGGGAGGAGCCTTGGGGAACCCCGCAGGTAACCGAGCGAGGGGGAGTGGAAAAGCCCGAGAGGTACCGAGAGGTACCGCTTGGGACCTGCCTTGAAGAAAGGACGCAAGCTAGGAGGAGGCTGCGCCTCGAATGCCCGCTGCGCTGACACGGTCGAGAAGGATGGAATGGTCGACCGTGTCAAACGCAGCAGACAAATCTAGGAGAACCAGGGCTTGGGGAAGATTGATGTCAGCTTTCCCCTTAAGTTCGTCCAGGACCGCAATGATCACTGTCTCCGTGGAGTGTCCTGGTCGGAAGCCCGCCTGATGGGAGGCCAAAAGTTGGTTCTCCTCGATATAATAGGACAAGCAAGATGTAACATAGCTTTCAAGGATCTTACCCAAGTAAGGAAGAAGAGAAATAGGCCTGAAATTAGAGGGGAGGGAGGGATCTAGGCCGGGTTTTTTAAGAATAGGAAAAACTATAGCGGTTTTAAAGGAAGAAGGAACAGAACCCAGAGCCAAGGAGGCATTGAGAAGGGCAAGAGGAGGGGCGGGACACCTGGTAAAAAGAGCTTTGAGGATCCGTGCCGGAGCACAGTCCGCCGGAGAACCAGACTTGACTTTTAAAAGCAGATTGAGGAAACGATCGATGGAAATGGGAGGAAAGTGATCCAGAAAAGAAGAGGGCAAAGGGGGGGGGGCAGGGGGCACCAGATTGATGCACCATGGTAATGTTGGCCTTTATGTTGGCGATCTTATCAATGAAGTAATCATTGAGTGAAGAGCAGAGGATCTGGGTTGGAACAAGACTGGTGCTAGTGCGGTCAGAGGTGGCAAGGTGACGGACGAGGGAAAAAATTTCTCGGGGTTTGTTAGCAGATAGGGCAAATCTCTCGGTGAAGTATTTAGTTTTGGCCGTCAGGATCGCTTTTTTGTAGTCATTGAGGAGAAGTCTGTATTTAGCCCGGAGAGTGGGGCAATAGTTTCGTCTCCAATGACGTTCCGAACGTCTGAGGTCGAGTTTGAGGTCTTTGAGCTCCCTGGTGAACCATTTATGTGCGTCATAGGGGCGGATGGATTTGACCCTCTTAAGCGGGGCAACCTGATCGCAGGAGGAAGAGAGCCAGGTGCTAATGGCTTGTGTCTGCGAATCTAAAGAAAGATCAGTAAGGTCAGGCACTGAGGAGGCCAGGGAAGACGAAAGAGGGTTAAGGTCCGTTTAGTTCCAACTGCGAACTAGTACATTTTTATGTAAAGACAGTTTGTCGGTCAAGGCCGAAAAAATGGAAAATAAAATAATGGAATGATCAGACCAAATATAGGGATGTATAGAAGGGGGTGAGACATCACAGCGCAATGACCAGATTTGGTCCAGAGTGTGGCCCTTGACATGGGTGGGGGCCAGGATGTGAGAAGAGAAGTTCAGACACTGAAGGGTGGCAGAGAAGTCTCTGGAAGAAGGATCTTCCCTTGGGTCACCTGGCCAGTAGTTAAAATCGCCAAGCAGGATAACCGATGAGTTATTGACCGCCAGTGTGGCCAAAAGATCCTGTAGCCCTGTGTCAGGTCGTCCTGTCCCTTGTCATATCGCGCCTGGATTTTTCTAATTCCCTTTATCATGCACTCCCACGCTTCCTCTTACACCGTCTTCAGGTGGCCCAAAACCAGGCAGCCCGCCTCATATTCAAGATCCCTAAGTGGCAATCGGCAAGGCCCCTGCTTCGCAGGCTCCATCGGTTGCCAGTGAAGGAGAGAGCGGCCTTCAAGATGGGCTGCCTGGCATTCAAATCCCTTCACTGTCCTTGCCCTGCTTTTTTGAAATCCCGGATTACCCTGTACCAACCTGCCCGCTCCCTTCGTTCAGCTTCCCATCACTTGGTTGTCATCCCCAAATTTAAACTTCATAAATTTGGAGGCCGTCGTTTTGCTTTCCTTGCCCCCAGGCTCTGGAACTCCCTTCCTCTGACTATTAAATCTAGCAACTCCCTTTTTCAGTTCAGGAAACTCCTTAAGACTTTTCTGTTTACCCTTCCTGAATAAATTCTTTTCTGCTCATTCACATGTCTTTCCAGTTAGCGCCAAGAAACCTTCGGGTGTTAGTGCGCTCAATAAGCCTCAATTAACATAACATAACAAGGCAGCTACAAATGAAGGCATGGGTTGAGGGGGACTGTACATAAGGACAACAGTGAGAGGGTCGGGAAGATTAAGAGATCGGGCCACCAGGTAGTCCACGTTGGGTATGGGTGGGTGAACAAGAAGTTGAAATTTCAAGGTGGAGCGAATAATCATCGCCACACCACCCCCAGCCTTCCCAGCCGGGCGATCCGCTCGAAGAGCATAATAGGTGTCAGGGAGAATGGCCAGGAGGTCCGGAAGAGAATCAGTGGAAAACCAGGTTTCAGTGAGAAATAAATAATCTGGAGAGTCAGTGTTCAAAAGATTGGAAAGTTCCGTCTGATGCCTGACTGCCGAACGAGTGTTGAGCAGGCAAGCAGCAGCTGCAAGGGGGGCTGATGAAAAACGAGTGGCAAGCGGAGAAGCAGGGGAGGGAAAGATGGAACTGTGGGTGCGAGGGAGTGAGCAGGGAAGGTGGGGAGCAAGAATACCAAAGGAGTCAAGACGTTGCAGCAGAGAAGGGGAAGGAGAGAAGGGGGCCGGGTGTGCGGAGAGTTGGGCTGATGAGTATGCCAGAGGACGGGCAGGGTCTGTGGCCCCTGGTCCCGGCCTGTCGCGGACGGGCGCAGACGGGCTTGCCTTAGGCGCGCCTTTGATGCGCAAACGGCGCGTCTGCTGCGCGTACGTGGGAGGCACATGTTTTGTAGCGATGTTCAGGGCGTGGCCTCGTACAGGTGGGCGTGGCCTGCGGGGAGGCTCGCTGATGGCGGCGAGTGGGGAGAGCCTGTCCCGCAGCGGCATTCACCTCGGCTGCGTGGGGGTCAGGGAAGCGAGCAAGAGCCCCAAAGGACGGTGAGTGGACAAAAGTTAAAAGCAAACAAATTAGCACAAATTTTAAAAAGATCGAGATTTGGGTTTGGGCTGTGCTCCCGGAGAAGCCTCAGGAGAGTCTGAATCAAGGGCCGAGCTAGTAGTCAGCTCCTCTTAATTAAACGGGTGGGCGTGGCCTCGTACAGGTGGGCGTGGCCTGCGGGGAGGCTCGCTGATGGGGGCGAGTGGGGAGAGCCTGTCCCGCAGCGGCATTCACCTCGGCTGCGCGGGGGGCAGGGAAGCGAGCAAGAGCCCCAAAGGAAGGTGAGTGGACAAAAGTTAAAAGCAAACAAATTAGCACAAATTTTAAAAAGATCGAGATTTGGGTTTGGGCTGTGCTCCCGGGGAAGCCTTAGGAGAGTCTGAATCAAGGGCCGAGCTAGTAGTCAGCTCCTCTTAAGTAAACGGGTGGGCGTGGCCTCGTACAAGTGGGCGTGGCCTGTGGGGAGGCTCGCTGATGGCGGCGAGTGGGGAGAGCCTGTCTCGCAGCGGCGTTCACCTCGGCTGCGCGGGGGGCAGGGAAGCGAGCAAGAGCCCCAAAGGAAGGTGAGTGGAAAAAAGTTAAAAGCAAACAAATTAGCACAAATTTTTAAAAGATCGAGATTTGGGTTTGGGCTGTGCTCCCGGGGAAGCCTCAGGAGAGTCTGAATCAAGGGCCGAGCTAGTAGTCAGGTCCACTTAAGTAAACGGGTGGGGGTGGCCTCGTACAGGTGGGCGTGGCCTGCGGGGAGGCTCGCTGATGGCGGCGAGTGGGGAGAGCCTGTCCCGCAGCGGCCTTCACCTCGGCTGCGCTGGGGGCAGGGAAGCGAGCAAGAGCCCCAAAGGAAGGTGAGTGGACAAAAGTTAAAAGCAAACAAATTAGCACAAATTTTAAAAAGATCGAGATTTGGGGTTGGGCTGTGCTCCCGGGGAAGCCTCAGGAGAGTCTGAATCAAGGGCCGAGCTAGTAGTCAGCTCCTCTTAAGTAAACAGGTGGGCGTGGCCTCGTACAGGTGGGCGTGGCCTGCGGGGAGGCTCGCTGATGGCGGCGAGTGGGGAGAGCCTGTCCCGCAGCGGCGTTCACCTCGGCTGCGCGGGGTGCAGGGAAGCGAGCAAGAGCCCCAAAGGAAGGTGAGTGGACAAAAGTTAGAAGCAAACAAATTAGCACAAATTTTAAAAAGATCGAGATTTGGGTTTGGGCTGTGCTCCCGGGGAATCCTCAGGAGAGTCTGAAAGTGCTTATCAGAATACTTTAAAACAGCCTATGATGAAAGCACCAGATTAAATATACTGTATGCACAGTGTATGTTAGGGATTGTTTGTAGCACACATATTTACCAATATTGGCTTCTTGGTGCTAGAATTCATGATAACTTTTATCCAAGGTTAAAGCACAACGTCAAAGTTAGTAATAAACAATGCAACAATCACACACGCTAGTGATTTGCCAGTGGGTACTTCCTTTACTAGAATTCCCCTGGCATTGCTAATTTTTACACACATTCAATTAATTTATACAAAATAAAATGTATAGGTCCAAATGTTAGCTATATTTTTTAAAAGAAACTTAGAGTCCCTCTACATGTAGTCAATGTCAAACTGACATCGTGCGCACGTTTAGGGATACAATAATGGCCAGCTCCCTTATGCGGAAGCCCGGCACCGTAAATGTGTAGCACATGCGGCACCTGCAGCTGCGCCACATCACAGGTCCAGGGATGCTGAGTCTTACACAGTAGTCGAAGTGGGGGGAAAAAGTTAGGGAACAGTGGGCGGAGAATCAGAGGGCGGGAATAACCCAAGGATTGGATCTGTGGGTGGATACAGAGGTGTGGCTAGAATGGGCAGACATCCCAATTTTTTGTATTTGTTTGGCATTTCACTGCCCAGTTTAATCAACCAATGGATACACATGATTATTTAAGGTTATAATGAGTTATTGACATTAAAATACATTCACAAAATGGGATATGCTTCTAATCACAGAATGTACCAAATACGATAAAATGTGGAAACACAAGCCATTTGTCTCCGAGCCATGGAGTTTCTGTCATAAGCACTTCACCCTTTTTCAACAACAGCAGTTCAAACATGAATGGCGAAATATCCTAGTTTGCAAATGTTTTCTCTAAAATTATGGATCTGCCATATTACCTCATAATGTAAGATCTGCTGCATGATCTAACCATTTAAACTAAGAAATTATTTGTTGCTCAAACATATCAAAAGTTAATATAAAATGTGACTTGTGTTGCTGCGGAGTGGATGGCCTATTGTAAAGGTTGACTGGTCACCTTTCTCACTGCTGCGTTTGTATGTTACACTGGTACTAATAAGGCAAAATCTTTCCAGAGACTGTTAGCATGTGTACACACATCAAAATAATAAAATATCTGAAAATATACTGCATTACGCTGCAGCCTTTTTTTAATGCATAATTTAGTCAACACTACGGCATAATGTTGTCATCCTTTGCTGCATAATTAATTCCAGTGGCCCCACAGCAGGCAGCACATGTTAAAAGTGCTTGTGAATGAAGCAGGGAGACTGTGAAGTTTGCGAACTTAGTTTGGTGTGCGTGCAAATCCTGCATTGCCAATCCCTGGTGAGTTGCAGCTACTGCTGCTGAAACAAGGCCAATGGAGGTACCTGTGGGTGAGGCAGACTGGCCTCAAGGGCAGGGCCAGCCATAGCACTGGTGGTGTCCTGTGCATTAATGTTTGTTAGTGCCCCCCAATGACCACCTCTGCCATGGATTCCCTCACTACCACCCTTTAACTGTGCCCCCCAAGTCTCCATAACCACTCTCTTTCAGATGCATTTAATTTGATTTACAGCACCACTCATACCATTGTAGGGTGTCAGAGCACTTTACATTACACACATTACACAGAGACAATCAATATGTGTGTAAATCACTGTATAGAAAATGTTACATAAGACTAAGGACTACAAGGTGTAGGAGTCACATGACAACCATACTAGTAGCCCGTATAGTTTTATAGGGATTGGTCTGGAGAAACACAATACCCGGAATTTAAAACGTAATACCATGGTTGGGGGTTCTCCTTAATAATCAGAATTGATTTCTGTCCAAAAGAACACTTTTTGGGACATTAGGATAATCAAAGACTGGGCGACGCGGGGGTAACATAACGCTCTAATTTATACCCTGCAGTTTGTATGCAGCTCTTAGATGACAGGTAATAGCTCACTGTTCTAAGTTAGTATTTTAACGTATAAACTGCAAGTAACAAAAGGATCTCTCTGACAAAAGCAGTAGCCCACTAACCTATTTACATTATGTGCACTTTGTGATCTGCATGGCGCATGTTCTTTGTAGCCGGTACATTAACCCTCTGAGCTACCTTTCCATGAGTCAAAACTTCCACTAGACACAATTCTGATCTCTCTCTAGGAAGAACATTAATCACCAGAGTCATCATGACATTTTTATTGTTGCCGAAAATTGCTGGAGGCCAGGAAGGAGACAACAAGCGTTTTTAAAACCATAATATACTTGCAAACATGATGCCTTCACCTAAAGTCAGCACCCAGTGCGGTCACACTGGTTGCACCGCCCTAGAGCTGACCCTTCTCCAGGGTCTTGTGACCTCAGTGACTGTTGTTCTAGGGTGTGCTGCTTCATAGGCCTACCCGCAAGACTTCAGTATGGATAGTGGTGGACAAGCCTTGAAGGTTAACCTACACTTGTCATACTAGGGTCCACCTGCTGGTGTGAAGACACCAGGACTTCTAAGGTGTTGCGAAGCCTTCTAAGGTCTAGCATGTGATTGTGCTCTCCTTCAGCAGCTCTGACCATAGTGCCACTTCCTCTCCCCCACTGAACACCGTACTGCCCCACTGAGAAAAATTCCCACTGTTTGCAACTACAACCCAATTGTTGCCCGCTATAAACACCTAGATGCGCAATTTAAATTAGAACATTGGAATGTTGGGAGCTCCATTGAAAACAATGGAGTGCTCTGGGCTTATAATGGCTGGTATAAGCCTGGAGCTCCAACAGTCCAATGTTTCTTTGTTCGCAGCTCTGGCTGTGAACAAAGGCTTCAGGGAACCTGAGGGGATTCCAATCCCCTCACGCTCCCAAAAGGCTTTATTTTTTTTGTTAGAACATTCTGTCCTCTAGTGACTTATAGCCCTTCGTAGATGGACTATACCGCTATTAAAGTCCCTCTCCATGTTAAAGGCCCTCGCCTTCGGCTCGGGGCCTTTAACGCTGGAGAGGGCCTTTAATAGCCGGCATAGCCCTCTACGGCGGGCTATAAGGCTATATTACGCACTAGACAAGAGCAATATGCGGCCTACAAAAAAACAAAGTAACAACATCCTGGAAAAAGCAAACACTTATAGGGAATGCAAAATGTAGCAAACCGTGGGAAATGTAAGCAGGAACAACATGGTTACCTTAATGCTTTTACACTCACTATTCAGAAATCATTGAGTGCTTTTGCCTGAAAAGTTAAGGACACAACTACAGGGCCCTGAATGGACTGATTTCAATGGGCATTGCTTATATCCTTACAAAACGTAAGCAGTATGGTAAAAAGACCACATCTCTGGACGCAGAGCCGCAGCACACATTTTGTTTTCCAATCCACACATTGCAGTACCTCCAGGATTGGTGCACTAGTTCCAAGTCCAGGGAAAACAAAGACAAGAAAACAAAAATAGCGCTTCACTGGAAAACTCTGTAAAAGTGGCGCCAATGTGCTTCAGTGTGAATAAAATCAGTTTGGCCAGTTTGCTACCACTCTGTCTTACTTTATTTATTTATTTATCTATTGTTCATATGTTTAGCCTTTTATTCCCAATGCTGCACTTTGGAATTAAAATGTAAAAAAAATACGACATTTCCAGCAAAAGCGTCTTTATTTTTTGGATCCATTTCACAGGGAAGCAAATAAAAGAAAGGAGAGGAAAGAGAGTGAGAACCCTGTCTTGAAGTCACGGTTTTCATGGGCGTCCGCAGGTCATGGGCTTCCGCAGGGGAGGCAAGGAGGGTCGCTGCAGGGGGGGGGGGCGAAGCACCCCTCCTTGCCCTCCCCTGCAGACGCCCATGAGGTGAAATACCATTTCATGCACAGAAATACGCTCTAATGATTCGTAGCTACAAATATATCACCCCAAAACGATCAGACCATAGAATGTGTGGTTTATTCATAAACTGTATTCCGATGTGACAAGTCGAATCAAATCGCCTGTATTCTCCAGTTTGGAATAGACTTGAATAAAACAATAGTCCTCCTAATTTGTGCTGAAGGTTGCGGGTCAATGATAACAGCATTTCATTTTTGAGGAATTGTGCTTATGTTTCTTCATCAGACTTTTACCCAGAGGAAGAAAGAGAAAGGCATAAAGGGAGGAAGGAGAAAGAAAATGTAGAATAACTGTGACAAAGGAACAAAACTAAAGAAAAAAAACCTGCAAGAGCTGACTCAGATGTGACTGACAGTTTTTCTAGTGTACAAATCCTGGGCACACGTGAATATTTGACAGTTGATACAAAGTGGAAAATTATGATACAGTCGACACCGGTGGTTTGCTTAAGGGTTGTTTATGTAGAGATGTTCATGAGAAAAACAAACGCCAGCCGACACGTGCTTCGTCAACAGGTCAATGCCTTTCACTGTTCAGGGCTTAAGTCGCGTTGACACAGTAACGAAGGACCGGTGATAATACTGACCCGAAATTCGGGTGCAGGGTCAGCCGTGGTATGGCCGTCAGGGAATGGTAAAGTATTAACGGGCGGGTACGTCCGTGAAAATGCGGAGCCTGGTGAAGCAGGGTCCAGCCGTTGCTCGTCTCGCCGAAGGAGTAAATGCCATACAACTCATTTCTGTATGTGTATGTTGTGTGATACATGATGACATGAGAGCTTAAATGACAGCTAAGTATGCCTGCTGCAATTTTTCGAAAATGTCCTGATGTTATTAAAAACTTCGAGAAAATCTGAACTAAATAGGGAAAAATGTAATATGGGTTGATGTGCAAATCAAAGCAGGGGACATGTGTGCAAACTGCTATTCACCACAAGTATGGGAGAGATACCCTTCTCACTAAAAAGGACAGGGTCACATACCAACAAAAACAAAGAAGAATCCCTTTTGTGTTTAACACTATTATTGTCACCACTGTATATTCATATACAACAACAAAGGGAAATACAACATTTATTTCCATACACTCAACTCTTGACACTATGCATTGCTAAATGTAAACAGGTATAATTTATTCAATATAATCAATCGGCAACTATTCACAGAATTATAAATATACTGTATCTAGTATTGTCTTCAAATAAATGAATATTGTATGAATTTTAAACATTTTTCAAAAAATCATTGTTCATATGTTATGCAAAAATCCATCAAATAATTCTAAGAATAATTGTGGACTGATAATGGATTACTTATATTCAATAAATTAGAAATTTTACATCAAGCAGTGTTCAGTGTCAAGAGAGTTGAGTGTATGAAGTTAATTGTTGAATTTCCCTTTGATGATGTATATGAATATACACTAGTTACAGTAAGAGTGTGAAACGCAAAAGGGGTCCTTTTTTGTTCAAACTGCTATGCAAACAAAAATTCGCAAACCAATGTTATCATAAGCATGTATTGTCCAAGATATGGCCGTTGGAGATAAAGCATTAGTAAAAAGTAGCAGCAGTGTGCATCTGTGCATTTTTTTAATTTTTTTTTATATAGTGGTATGGATTTCGTTATTCACTAATGCACAATGAATATGGTTAATTAGTGGATGAATGGGAAAGAGCACACACAGTGGATAGCAGAAACACTTACAAATCTGGAGTAATAGGAACATGGAGAGACAATATTTAGGGTGTGATCCAAAGTCTTTGGTATCAATTGCATAATGGATGATTATTTTAAAGATACTTTTGAGTTGCTATGAAGACAGTAGTCTTCAGACTTTGTTGAATGAAGTAGAACATGGGCAATTAATGTGGAATCAGGAATGGAATTATGAATCCTTCTGTATTTGGTAATTTTCTGATAGAATTTTCATCGACCCGCTTGTTATTCCTGATAAGCTTGTCCCTTAGAATCAATGATGACCGTGTTTAGTAACTCTGGGGTGTAGAGCTATTAGTGGAGATAGCAGTAACGGAAAGATGAGGCTCAGAGATGGGCACAAAGGAACTGGATTATTCCAATGTGTGTTGCCCATCTCAGTTTACAGATTTACATAATGGCCACAACCTTTGTTTAATGGCAAAACAATTGTCTCATAGGTTGTAGTAAGATAATAAGAGTTGTTTAAGGGTTATACATCTATGTCAAAATGCATGGACGTCCAAAGTAGGTCCGGATCCTGACAGATTTTCAGGGAGACTCATAATACAATTAAAGTTGGTAGTTAAACAGAAAAGTTGGAAAGGGTCTGCTCCTATTGCGTCAAGCTTAAGGTGAAGGTTTCCGCGTAGCCAGCCAAGAGCCCTAATCCTCCCAAAATTGCTCAGGAGACTCCAGTATGGGTGCAGGGTCCCACAACGCAACACATGAAAATAATGGAAAAATTAAAACACAAGCGTTGTCAGAGTGTCAACAGTATTCATCAGAACCGTGTTTCTCCGAGCGGTGCAGAAAGAAGCATGCAGGATAGTCTTTGAAGACAGCACATAACCGTTAAACATTATGAGATACTAATATTATAAGAAATGTGCAAGTTAGTGAGTATAAACAGTGTGTCTGGCTTACCATTTACCAAGGTGGAGCTTGCGTTGACAAGTATGCACAACAAACAGGATACTGATCACAAATCTCTTGACGCTGAGGTGAGGCAAAAACTGAGGGGCTTAGTCACAAGCCCATTGTGCCGCCGGTGCGTCACTTTTTTGACACACTGGTGGCGCAATGCGCTTGCCCAGATTTACAAGGCCCCGTAAAGTCATCCTGTGTGACCTTTTATGGCCTTGTAAATATGGGCTTCTTTCACGCATTACTTTGTGTGAAATGGGCATTTCATGGCTGTTGCTGTGGGTGTTCCCATGCAACATCAATAGAACTTGACACATTCCCAGATACATTTTGTAAAACTGGGAATTAATCAGAATCCTACGCCTCTTAAGGTGAGGTGTAGGAAGCACGCATAGAAAGAAGAACAGGTAGTTAATTATTGTTTTTGTGCAGGAAGGTGACCCATTCTGCACCCTTTCAAAATGACACAAGGGTGCCTGCACTGGAGCATGGCAGACAATTGTGCGACAGAGCAGGGAAAAGCACAGGGCTGCGTCATATTGTTGTTAATACGATGCATTCCTGTGCTTTGAAAATGACGCAGCACAGTGCAGCTAAATGGCTTGCATCATTTTCTTGTAGATTAGGCCCTAAGAAGGCAAAGGTTTTTCTGTAAGAGTGAAAAGGTAGTGAAGCACAATCTAAACAACATCCATGACAAGTAACTCAGTAACAAAGGGAAAATCTGAGTGGGAACTGAAAACTACAAAGCGAAGGCATGCAGCGCTGAGTGGCAAACTAGTCTACCTCTAAGTTTCCTGAAGGGAGACACGCCAGACATGCTGTTAGGCGTATTTCTGTGAACCCACAGTTTTTCTCCTAAAATGGATTTCAAGGACACATTTGATTCTACAGCAGACTGAGCACTAGCTCTATCAAGTCTGTTCATGCTCTCAACGAGCTCATTTGCCCGTGGGACATAAAAAGCAGTGTGGTGATGAGTGATGGATAATTCTTTTAAAATTCTTCCATCTCCAAAGAAGTGTATTGCACTCCGTTATCAGTGACAATGACATCAGGAATACCTTCACAAACAAACACATCTTTAAGAAGTTCAATAATGTTTTTAGTAATCCCAGAACTCATACAACAGGCAGACACTCACTTGGACGTATAATCAACAAGAACAACCACAAATCTTTCATTACGCACTAAAATATCAAAAGGTCCCACAAGGTCCATGGCTAACTTGGTCCAAGGCTGTTCAGGTAACTCAACCGGAGAAAGAGGTGCAGTGTTGATTTTCTTAGATTTATCATTAGTGGCACAAGAAATGCAATCTCTAACAACATCTTCCACTTACCGGTCAAGTTCAGGCCACCAATCAGACTCTGTAATTCTGGACTTGGTTAAACTGCGTCTCAAATGGCCTTCATGTTCATGATTGATTATTTTCTGATATAATGAGGTGGGAGGGACCAAGCTTTCACCACTGTAAAGGTTCTCTGCAATAATGCATAATTCATCTTAAACACACCAGAAACCTTTGGCACACTGAGGGAATTGGAAAGAGCTGGCCAACCATGAACCACAAAATCCATCACAACCCTTCTGGAGTCATCTCCAGCAGCACTCAAATCTCACTCAGATTTTTTGAAAGCTGGTTCTTTGACCCAAGACACAGAATTTTTAATTGTATCGTGATTCACATCATCTAATGGCATCCTGGAAAGAAAATCAGCCGGGACATTTCTCAAACTAGGTAAATATTCTACACCGAAATTGTATTCCTATAAACCTTCAATCCACCTCTTAATCCTGGGTGTAGTGTTTTCTGCTTCCTGCAAGCAAACATGTAAACCAAGGGTTTATGATCCATCCTGATAAGAAAGGGCAAACCCAAAGGTAGAATCTAAAGTGATTAATGGCCCACAAGCATGCCAATGCCTTACGTTCAATGACGGAATCGCATTCTTCAGCTCCCTTGAGTGAACGTGAAGCGAAACCAATTACTCTCTTGTTACCGTCAACTATTTGTGAGAGTACAACACCTAAACCACGTGAGCGCGCATCTGTAGTTAAAATAGTTTTCTTAGTGACATCAAAATGTCCTAATGTTTGCATGCAGGAAATTTCTTCCTTAACTTGTTTAAATGCTTCTGCATACAGAATCAGCACCTTTTTTTAACAATAACCTCAAAGGTTGTACAACACTTGCAAAGTTTCTGACAAATTTTGAATAGTATTCAGCAAGACCAAGAAACAATTTTACTTGGTTTTTGTTCAAGGGTATAAGAGCTAACAAAATTGCCTCAGCTAAATTAATTTTCGGACTGATGCCTTTACTTTAGATGGTATGACTAAGATAAGAGACTGAACTCACACTGAATTTTCACTTTTCTTTCTTTACCCACACTCTTGAAGTCTTGACAGAAATTTGTCTAACATCAAGTCATGGTTAAGTTGATCTTTTCCAAAGACAAGAATGTCTTCCTGAAAGAACAACACACAATCAATGCCCACTAGGACCTTCTTCATCACTCTATGGAAACAGGCAGCCGCCGAAGCTAGGCCAAAGGCATCCTGAAAAATCTGAAAGCTCCCAGAGGAGTGACAAAGGAGGTCAAAGCCCTCGATTCCTCATGTAACATCACTTGATGATAGGCTGACGATAAGTCCATTACACTGATGACACAAGCATCATTAAGTTTGGGTAGAGCTTCATTAATATTAGGTAAAGGTTGTCTGTCCACCCATATACAGTTGTTAAGACTTCTTAAGTCAACATCCTAATTTTCTTTCCGTTGTCCTTGGGCACCAAAACTATTGAAACCAACCATTCAGAGGACTCTATTTCCTCTATGACCCCAGATACAAGTAATCTAGCAAGTTCTTCTTGTAGTTTATCTAGCATAAGGTTGGATACCTTTCTCCCCTTATGGAATACAGGTTGTGCTTTTGACTTTAAAACTATGTTATGTTTAAAACCACTCAACAAACCTAATTTGTCACTGAAAACCGAACTTGTTCATGAGCATTAGGATTAAAGGATGATGCCAAGGTCTCTTTGATGGCGCCAGCCCAAAAGGTTGTCACCTCTCTTAGCCACATAAACTTTTCCCACAGTTATTCTATCTTTGAAAGTAATGGACTGAGTTGAGTAGCCAATGAGATCAATGTTCTGTCCCCCATAGCCCACAGGATGAATGTCTGGAGACAGAAGAGTGATGTTGTCCTTGCCAAAAGTGTAGTCCCAGATTTTGTCACTGTTTAAGGTGTACGGAGAACCTGAATCAGCCAAAACTGAGACAGATTTGGCACTGATTGGAATATCACACTTTGGCAAAATCACAACATCAGAGTCCACTCCCCTGACATCTTGAATAGCCAGGTTGGGAGATTCAGAAATATGATGAATAATTTGTTGAGGATAAACTGTCTCATTGTCAATAACATTTACCTTGGTATTTCTACACATTCTAGCAAAATGTCCCCTTTAACCACATCTCCTACAAATAACACTTCTGGCAAAACAGTTGGGATAATTGGGACCATGGGTCTGGCTACTGCACTTGGGACATTTTAATCTTGAATCCTTAGAGAGAAAAGCGTTCCATTTTGGTTTCTTGTTTTTTCCAGAAAATTTGTCTTGTTGGCCAGTCTTTAGAATTGCAGCTACTTGAGAATTAGGAAGACAACCATCACCGTCACTGGGAAGCACTTCAGCTACTGACTCATTAGGTGAAAATGGCATTGCTCATTTCCTTCACTCAGGATACTTACTACAATGCTAATTTCTTTTTTTCGAGAGTGGATTTTTCAAAAGTAGTTTTTCTTGAATCCTGGTGTCATTCAAGCAGAAAACTAGTTGATCACGTATTAATGAGTCAGTCAACTGTTCGAATTTGCACGTGTGTGCCAACAATTTGAGTGCTGCTACATAGTTCCCAACCCTTTCACCTTTTGCTTGGACTCGCATGAAGAACTTGTGTCTTTCCTTGGCAAGATTATTCCTACTTCCAAAATGTGTTTGAAGTAACAAGATTGACATCTCGTAAACATCACCAGGTTCTCCAGCTCTTCTACCTATGGGTATGGGATCTAAACTGTTGTAAATGTTTCTACCTTCAATTCCCAGGTTATGTAATAACACAGCGGGTTTCCATGCAGCTGAACATTTCTCTCCCCCTATAGCAATTAAGTAAGAGTAAAAAAGGGGTTTCCATTTTTGTCCAGGTAGGGGTTGGTTCTCCACGTTCAGATAAAAATTGAGGTGGCTGACTCATACCACTGGACGCAATGCTAGAAACAAGTCAAAATTTCCAAGCTATCAAAATAAGCTAATATAATAGGTAAACATAAGAACTTTAAAATTAATAATCTAACACAATAAATTAAAATAATTAATGAAATGAAATGTGGCCATGCCATTGTATCATGAAACTGAACAGAGTATAGTAGACTTCAAACAATGCTGCAGAATCCAAATGAAATGTGAAAATTCTTTTATCTTTTTTTTTTTAAAACGTCACAAAATGAGAGGAGGTGTATAGAAATAATGAAAGAATCAAATGTGAGGAAAAATAAAAATAAAGGTCACTTAAAAACTCATCTGCAACATAAATTTTCCACTTCTGCTTGTACATACTCAACTTTTTGAAAGGGAAAGGATCCACTGCTGCTAACCTGTTACCACAGCCACCATGAACGTGTGTGCCAGTGAGTGCTCTAGTTCAGTTATAGGAAGTCCTTGCATTGCACGTCACACAGCAACATGAGCCGGTGCGTTTCCAAGTTCGTCACAATGGAACGCCCGCTCGACAGAGAACATGTTGGATAACCATTGCTGCTCGCTGTGAGTCTCCACTATTTTCTTTTGAACAGGGACTCCGCGAACACACAAATTAGTGCACAAAGCCGCCCATTAAAGCACAAAAGGCCATCATTTTGCCAAATATACCATCAAAGCGATGGTCGTCCCCCACTACACTGCCACAAACAGACTGACATTCCTTGAAGTTTAAACATCAAAGGCTGGGCTGGAAACGAACATATAAATGCAGGCTAATCATTCTGGGTTCTTAGGTGGATGCTCATTCCTTGTCACCAATAATGAAGAGTCAACACCACCGGTTGTAGTGAGCTCAAGAGTAACTTTATCGAGCAACCACCAGTTAACACGGGACAGTGACCCGTAGCCTCCACAGTCTTCTTTTCTATGAGTTCCCAGTGTTCCTGATGATGTAGTAAACATTCTCTGGGGAATGCATTACTTAAAGAACCAGATACAACACAGACCATATCTCCCACCTTGTAAGATGGGGCCACATGACAACAACAACAATCAGAGTGTTTATAATCTGTCTTAACCTTCATCAGGTGTCCCTAGGCTAACTTTGTTATGTGCCTTATGGGACGTTAAAGCAAATTAACAGATGGAACGAAGAATGTGAGATAGCAGATGGTATCTTGCAAGGATGTAGAATTAAGCTAAAAACGAAAGGAACTGTTGTTTTTGTAAATTTAAAGAAAGAGCTTGTGCCAGTTGCAGTTTCCCTCGCACAACTGCCCTAGTGGGCCGACTGCCTTGGTAGTGAGACGGCTAGACTACAGCAACGCTCTACTTGTGGCAGCAAATGAGATGCTTGTGGCTAAACTTCAGGTAGTTCAAAATATGGCAGCAAGGCTCATTCTCAATCTTCCATCTGGTACCCCATTGGCCCCTTTGTTAAAAGCTCTGCATTGGCTGACAGTAAGGAGCATAGTGCTGTCTCACACATAACGCATTAAGGAGCAAAGGCCCCAGTTATCTCCAACAGAAAATCAAATTGTATGTACCCACCAGAAGCCTAAGGTCCAAGTATAAAGCCCTCCTGTGCATACCTTGCATCCACTAGACCAGATGTGGGGACAAGCCTTTTCTGGCATGCCCCCTTCCTATTGAAATAAGTTCCAAGTGCATATTTGTACCTGCATGAACTATTGCCAATTCAGTGAACAGTTGAAAGCCTACCTATTTTAAAGTGACCTGTCCTTGTGGATGCTTGCTTGCAACTGTAGACAGCGCCAAGATGCCCTTAGGTGATTTGAGCGCTATATTAAATATAATTAACATAACATAACTCACATAATGCAATGACTGTGACATAAAAGAGGGAGAAAGTGGCAATTCACCATTTGTTATGCATGCTCTGCAAGACAACTGTAATATGCACGCTTTCTGTTTTTGTTCCTTTTACAGCAGTGCCTACTGTGAGCCAGTGGTTGTCGGTCAGGGCCTCCAGCGCTCGTTTGACCAAGAACAAGAGAGGGAATACACAAAAATAGGTAGGAAAGAGGAAGAGAGAGTAGAAAGAGAGAAAGCAGAAATCTACAAGAGTGAGATAAAGAGGGCAGGTAGTGTATGGTAGCAGTTTAAAGAGAAGTGAGGTGAATTTAAGACTACTAAGCCTTGGTATTCCACTCGCTGACATTTTATAGCACTGGCAGCGGGCTTCTGAGCAGATCTTTGTGTACTGACACTCATTCTTTTACAAACTAAAGACCTGAGTAAGAGTTTGGCAGTCCTTAGGCACCAACAGGGTCGTTTTCTATAGGGGGTCAAGGTGCTGCTTTGAAGGGGGGCCCTGGAGGAAGGGATCCATTTGGGATCCTGAAGGGAAGAAAAGGAAATGGATGAGTATGCACCCCAAATCCTTTGATTCTGCTGACTTGACAAAGCCAGTCTTTCCGCCACATTTGGCTCAACTGAAAGCCATGTCGTAATTTGGACGACGGTGAACTTGTCTGTACTGTCCTCTCCCAGTTGCTTGCCCTACCGCCGTTGAGGCGGGTGAGAATGGCTGGCAGTGGTGGCGGTGATCCGACAGTCTTTCGTTCTGCAAACTGCCAACATCATAATACAGTGGGTGGACCACCAACCAGGCAGTGGGGTTTCGGACACCATATAGCTTGTGGTTCCCTTACCGCCAACCTCATAATCAGGCCCTAAGTATTGTTTTACAGCCTTCATTATGTAGGCATATATCTTGCATACATCCAGGACACAAATACCTAACAAATAGGGTTTTCGTCAATAACTATTTATTTGTAACATTTCTTCAAATGATTGTGATTTTTTAAAATCATATTTATTTTTTATATGTAAAATGCTCAATATTGATATTAATTACACTTTTCTTAAATATCAAAACATTCTGAAGAGAATACGCCTGGTATGAAACAATAGGTGCATTTCAATGATTATCTATATCTTATTTAAAGTCCTTTCACGCAGTTAATCATAAGTATAAAACATAGATTTTATAGTTTTGAAGTTGTTGAAAAGTAATTGGCTTTTTATAAGTGCAACTCCGTCATTGTATTGCTTCTAAAATATTTAAGTTCTGCATTTTTTCAGGCCTGGCCCTGCCTCGTCAGTTCTTCTATTGCTTTTGCCTTTCCTTTGTGCTACGGTGTGTGATTGCAAATTGTAAAATGTTCTGTGGCATAAGATCCTACATTTATAATGTATGCATGTCTATTACTGGACTGAATAGTTCTGTAATGTGTTTTGCCGCCTTACCCAAGAATGGATTGTGAGAGGAGACTAGCCAATTTACTTTTCTTATTTTCTTGTGATTCTAAACCAGGCACTTGAAACATTTCTCCGTGATGCATTTATTTTCAACATGTAATGCAAATCTATAAAGCTAATCATAGAAAACATGACCCTTTTGTTGTTCTGCTTCTCTCTGGAGGAAGCCCAACAGCAGAAAAGGCTGTGAGTTTAGGCATTTCTCTCCCTTCCACTGAATCTACGGAGTACTGCTTATACTTAAATATCATAAAAATGAAATGCATATTCCTAGTTTTACGGCTCTCTTACTGATGGTAGCCCACGTAAGTACAAATGTGAGGGAAATATACACATACTTCAACAACATAAAACTAGTGCTTTAAGAAGTGCCAGCACTTTCTGCATCAAAGCACTGTATTTGCTGGCTAGAGCAGTCCCACTATATTGGAATTCTGCTGGGAAAAATGTATGCTCCCCCTGTACGTCGTTCATTTGAGTGCAACTTCACATTTAAAGAACTAGACTGATCCTCGATTACAAACCTCTGTGCATGTGCCACAAGCCAGCTCTCTGTTGATGTAGCTGCAATACACAATGAGGGGTCTATTTATAAAGAAGTCACACTGTTAGAATAGACAAATATGCTTTCACAGTGTTTTATGTAAGTTAGGAATTGCGTAACCATTTTGTATATCAGCACCATTTTAAATCGTAATCAAATCTAATCCTTTGCTATTTCCGAGAAAAGGCCTCTCTTAGGTTATGTTTCTTTCAGGCTAATATTTGCTTTTCTAATGAATACACTGTCTTATTGGCGCATACCTTTCCTTTTAGATATAGGCCTTCTACCACTTGTCTAGTGGTGGGCACAGGCAGAGTGACCTTGAATAGTAGATAATGTGCGCCCGACCTCAGAATCGAAACGTACTCCTCTGTAATTTACTGTCCAGCTGCATCTGCTTGGAAAATTCAATGGTGGGTGTGCTTTTATTGGTTTCGAAGTGTACATAATGTATTGTTATGCTTGGTGAAGTCAGTCCCTCTGCAGCACTCCAAAGTGACTCGACAGACTGGGCTCCACTCTGAGTGTACCTGAATAAATAGAGATTGGTTTGTATTCTCTACTGTCTGACTGACTCTTCATTTGGTATGGAAGGCTGAGAGGTGGTTGTGAGTGACCCGAGTGACCATATTTGGGCCATTTCCTTCAACACAGTGTGGTGCAGCAAGTCTTCTTGCTATGCTGCATTGTGTGACAGGGAAAGGGCAGGAATGCACCATAGTTAAGTCAATATGCACATTTCTGCCTTTTCCTCTGCCCTATATGTGTTTATCAATGGGTTGGGCCTGAATTTTGTCTGTGAGGCTAGGCCTCCCAATGCTGGGAGCGCATTGCAAGGAGCTAGTGAAGAAATCAATCTTTCTTCTCAGGGGTCTCACTAATACAAAGAAGAAGTTGACACAGAACCTTAGCAACTGAATGAGGCAGTCTAAAGAGTACAGAACACTGGGGTCTTATTTATTTGAGGGTTACAAACTCAGCATAATAGTAAGGGGCAGTCCTAGCTCATGCAAGTATGCAAAATGCCTAATATGGACATGCAAGATCTGCCAAATATTAGCCAATAGGAAAACATTCAGTCTGTCAGTCAATCAGCTTTATTTCGATAATAAAAATATCATAAAAGCATTACATAAAACAACAAAGTAAAACCATGTTAGTTAAAATCCAGTGGCTAATAAGATAAAAATGATAAACTTTCCAATAAATTAGATAAGAAGGTCCAATACATGACCGCAATTAAACAATGAGTTTTAGCCTTTTGCATCAGATTGACCATGCCCAGCCGAGGTATTTGGCCATACCACACACATACAGTGGCCGGGTATCCGACCTCAAAATTCTCAGAGCGACTGTATGGTATCTGGTACCCAGCTCCCTGCATAAGGGTTTTAGCCACAAAGACCTTGGAGATTTGTAGGCCGGGCATTCAAATAAAAAATGGGCCACAGACTCCACTCTGGAAGTACAAAATATGCAAGAGGGAGAGGTTTGTGCAGAAATGTTCCAGCGGGCAGACAATTCTCTCAATGGGAGCAAACCCACCCTGAACTTGAAGTACAACGCTCGGTCAAAGGATTTAGAAATCAAATCCATGTAGGATTCGCAGAGGGGGACATCCTTGATCCTAAGAAACTCAGTGGTTGTCCTGGTGAGCTTGGGGTTTGAATTTAATTTGTTAGCTACCCACTGCCAATACATGGATTTAAGAACATATTTGGGGGGAGCGCTCCTAGATACCCAAACATCTCCAAGACCCAGATTTTCAAGCAGTGTTTTAACATTGGTAAGCCACCTGATTTTTGACCAGCCGGGCATTGACAATATTTCCGTTAGCCCTTCCGCATAGCTAGCAAGTTCGGGAGTTTTCCATAAACGTGCCCACAATAAAAACGGGCGTAGTTGGGCCTGGTCTCTGATCTAGCGACAACCCATGTCCAACAACAAGGGAAGTGTGGAGATGCTGTGGGGAAGGGACATTAAATCCTTTAAAAATTTATTTTCGGATTTTAGAAGATGGTCAATAGAACCTAATCCCCAAAGTTCAGCCCCATAAAGCGCTGCACTAACTCCCCTTGCTCTATAAATATCTAAGACTGGGGCAATAGGCCTAAATGAGGATGAGCGTTGCTCTTTAATCAATGCCCCTACAACCTTTTATTGACCCAGCAGCATTTTTTGGAGGTGAGGGCCCCACTGCATAGAATCAGATAAGCGAATGCCCAAATAATCAAATTCCTTGACCCTTTCCAGGGGCACAAGGTTCAAAGAAGGAGGGTGACCAAGCTTCCTGGGGGGGTTCAGTACTAAATACTTAGTTTTATCAATATTGATTTTGAGGCCCCTGCTATTACAAAATAATTGAAAATTGTCCAAGAGGCTCTGTAAGCCCATCGGGGACTTTGAGATGAGCAGGGTGTCGTCAGCGAATAGGAGCGTAGGTATTTTCTTACCCGCCAAGGAGGGAGCATCAGATGGCTGGTTTAAAAGATGCTCCACCACCCCGTTCACATATAATGAGAACAGGGTGTGGGCAAGGACGCACCCCTGGCGGACGCCCCTATCCACTGGAATTCTGGCTGTCTTCAGGGCCCCTAAAGTTTGCACCAGCCCATCATCAAGGGCAACGGTGCACCATTTAAGGCACCTTCCCCCATTTGATGGACAAACATCTGACGTTAATCTAGGTTGTGGTAGGGGAGCATCATGTGGGGATGGCCACATAGACTTTAGGCTTAAAGATAGCGGATTATGATCGCTGTCCACGGTAGTATCTCCATATCTCTCATATAGCTCCAGAGCTTTAAATCAAGTAAAATGTAGTCTATCCGTGAGGAGTGGTCTACCCTGTTGAATGTGTGGGCACCTGAAGGGTCTGAGGATGTTCTACCATTCACAGCCCTCAAGCCAAATTCTAGGGTCAAGATGTTAAGCTGGGTGGACCGTTGGGACCATCACTTGATAGGCGGAATAGTAAGGGCTGGAATGCCCCTTCTACCATCCTCATCGGAAATGCCCAAAATGTCTTCATCCGCCAGGGGTTCAAAGGTACAATTGAAATCCCCTACGACCAAGACATTTGCGTTCTTGCTACATTTACTAAGCTCTTCTCCAAGGATAGAAATAATTGGAGATTCAGAGCCGCCATTAGTGTCATTTGTAAGCCCTCGATATGGACCCCTCACTGACAATCTTAAAATATCGGGAGATTTGGAAGCAAGTTGTCTAATGTGGCAGCGCAGGGAGATATTGATCCAAATTAAAAGACCACCTGAGGGGCGGCCTCTCCGGGTGTGGGAGGAAATAGCTGGTACAAAAAACGTAGTGTAGCCAACCTTGTGACAGGGTTCCACACTCCAAGTCTCCTGAAAGATGCAAATCCCGTAGGACTCGATCAGTAGGTTCCAATCAGGAACATCTAATTTCCTGGAGATGCCAGCTATATATTCCAGCTCAGGATCTTTAGGTCATTACTCGTATTAACCACATCAGGGGGATATAATGTAACCGCCAAACAAGGCCCAGCTTCAATCTCCGCAGAGATAGTCACCTGCTTCCCCAACCCACTAGTAACCTCTCGAGCTGTGGGGCCAGAGCAGGGATGATTAAAAACTCTGCTATCAGATTCCTCAGTTGCCTTTCTGCCCCCAGACAAATCCCCATCCTTTCGGGGGGACTCAGCTGGCTTAGCAAAAGGATCGGGATTGTGTCACCAGCCATAGCCCATCCTACAAGCCGCTCTACCTGCCGGGGGCATGTAACACTGTTGGGCGTCATGGTCGGCTTCGGGATATAGCCAATTGTCCCTCCAGCCCCTAGGATGATGACTAACAGTAGGTTGAGGGGCCGGGAAAATTTGAAATTGGCGAAGATCGAATGTACCAATCCCTGTGTTCCCTATGGTGGGCAGGAAATTACAAATATATCTGGCCACCCTGGGGTCCCTAAAGTTAACCAGGATACAATCCCCTGGCAAATCTTTGGGCCTATTCCCAACCCAGCCAGCTCTTCTAACATGGAGAACTTGACCGTCAAATGAGTTGGGCAGAGGTCTATTTTCGGATAACCAGAACTTCGTTTTATTCTTGAGCTCATTATACGATTCCTGAATGCCAGGTTTACGGGGAGGTACCCCTGTAAGCACAACTACATACGGCTGGCATTCTGGGGGTAAGTTGATGGTGGGGAGGTCAGTATCGTTTTTGGCTACAGTAGATTTTTTAATTGGATCAAGATGTTTACCCTTCTTGCCCTCGCTAATTACCGTGGTGGTTTTGGTGGCCTTACTCTGAAGAATCAGGCTTGCAGAGCATCTATTCGATCCTTTATCCGCACTGGACATCTTGCCAGCTTGGACATTGGATTCAATAGGTCCATCTTGGGCAGTTGGGTTTTCACACACATGGGGCCCTGTTGCTTCCTCGGGTGATGAATGCCCCCTAGGCACTGGAGATGTTAAATCCATCTGTATGGCTTTAGTTGTTTCATGAGCCCCCTCCCTAATTTTTGTATGTAATTTGATCAGGGACTTGAGAGAGAAAAAGTTATCGAGAGTGGCCTGCTCGAACCGATTGAGCCTCTCGGTCAAAACCTTCACCCTCTCAAGAACCGGGAGAATAAGTGACTTCAACAATTTCTCAATTTGGGCTAAGGAGAGCGGATTGTCAGAATTAGTTGATGTGCTGGAGGGCACCTGCTTCCCACTCTCTGGCTTGCTCATGGTGCTTAACACATGAGCTCTAGATAAAGATACCCCGTGAGGAGCAGAGTTGGAAGCGATGGTTTGATGGTTCCCGAGCTCCCCTCCCCCTGTTAATTTATCTCGTGCCTTAGGATGCTTGGCCATAAACTTCTTAGAGGGATTTAGGTAATAAGCCCTTGAGTGGAGTGTGGCTCTTTTCCGCTTGATGGATACAATTATGGGTCTACTAGTGGGCACTACCTCTAGCTGCACCGGGGTTTCCTCAGAAGAAATGGGAGTACTAACATTAGCTTGGTCCCCGGTTGGAGAGCACAGGTCAACCCCCAGTAAAGGCTGTGTGGACGGATTTATACTACAGTTTAAGGCATTGAGCCTGTCGAGACTAGCTTTAATGGCTCCTATTCTTGCCAGATCTGGGACAGGAAAGCCTTCGACAGGCAGGTCATCGGCTGGCTGTGCGGGAGATACTACCAGACCAGTGGGACCTAAGGAAGAGCGCTTTTGGTTGAATAGTTCGTGAGAATAACGGCGTTCAGTATTGGCAATCTCCTTGTCGATAGCCGAGACTGCTCTGGTAATGAACAAGTCCATCGAACCAATGACAGAACCTCCCCCGGCTCCCTTCCCCTTACCAGATTGAGTTGTCATTGGCATCCGCGTTTGTACTGGGCTTAACGCAGACACCGGTAGCAACTAAATTGCAAAGATTTTCAAGGAAGACAATACTCTACACAGATATAGAACGGTACGAGTTAGGGGGATGGCCCAGCCCAGCCCCTGACAGCCCCGGACGGCCTAAGACGGTCCCGCCCTTGTCCCGGGCTTCTCCCGGGACAATCCCGCGCGTTCCCGCGCAGCGGAAAGGAGAATCCTGTAAATAGGGCACACTGGGTCCTGTGGGCGGGGCTGGCAAGGAAGGCGGGACCAGGTGGTATCGGTTGTGCAGGGACTCCTGGGAGAGCGAGTCCCTGCCCACGGCAATCACAGCCCACACGCACCCACAGATCTCCGCAAAGTCCGCAGCCCCCACAGGTCAGAGTGAAATGTTCAAATGCTCCCGCTGCTCTGGAGACGAAGCGGCACCCGCGGAGCGGGTGAGGCGAGATGCAGCGACGGTCCACTGGCTCTGTGAGTAAGGGCAGAGTTCAAGCCCACAGCAAACAAGAAAGTGGCCCACAGGTGAGGGGAAACAGGCTGGCTATATCCACACCGGGTCCTGTGGGCGGGGCTGGCAAGGAAGGCGGGACCAGGTGGTATCGGTCGTGCAGGGACTCCTGGGAGAGCGAGTCCCTGCACACGCCAATCACAGCCCACACGCACCCACAGATCTCCGCAAAGTCCACAGCCCCCACAGGTCAGAGTCCAATGTTCAAATGCTCCCGCTGCTCTGGAGACGAAGCGGCACCCACGGAGCGGGTGCGGCGAGATGAAGCGACGGTCCACTGGCTCCGTGAGTAAGGGCAGAGTTCAAGCCCACAGCAAACAAGAAAGTGGCCCAGAGGTGAGAGGAAACAGGCTGGGTATATCCACGCCGGGTCCTGTGGGCGGGGCTGGCAAGGAAGGCGGGACCAGGTGGTATCGGTCGTGCAGGGACTCCTGGGAGAACGAGTCCCTGCCCATGCCAATCACAGCCCACACGCACCCACAGATCTCCACAAAGTCCGCAGCCCCCACAGGTCAGAGTCCAATGTTCAAATGCTCCCGCTGCTCTGGAGACGAAGCGGCACCCGCGGAGCGGGTTCGGCGAGATGCAGCGACGGTCCACTGGCTCCGTGAGTAAGAGCAGAGTTCAAGCCCACAGCAAACAAGAAAGTGGCCAATCAAAAGGTTGTCCAAATTCTAACTGCCAAGTTCTAAATGACCTAACGGTCTTTTTTAGAATACTCACGCCAAAAAGGTTCTCAGTCAGGAGTGACATCATGTGGAGGATCAAAATCAGGAAGATCAGAAATATACTGGGCTGCAGAGACAAAGAATCCCCAGAATCTCCATGCACAGAGTACCACCTTAGTAGAGTCCTGTCCTGTGCTCCTCAGTAGATTTCAGTCTCCTGACAAGATCACTCCCTCAAATAGTCACTTCTCTGATGAGGTCTACGTTGGCGCGCCAATTGAAGAAATGAATCTTCATACTCAGGGGTCTCACTAATACAAAGAAGAAGTTGACACAGAAGCTGAAATATAAAATAACATCATTATTATGTAATAATGAGTGAGACTACATCACACAGAAGCATTAGCAACTGAATGAGGCAGTCTAAAGAGTACAGAACACTGGGGTCTTATATATGTGAGGGTTACAAACTCAGCATAAAAGTAAGGGGCAGTCCTAGCTCATGCAAGCATGCAAAATGCCTAATATGGACATGCAAGATATGCCAAATATTAGCCAATAGGAAAACATTCAAAACAAGGCATCATGTAACCAGAACGTCCCCCTTGAGTCGTGTTTTTACACAACCCCATAAGTCAATCAATGACAGCACCTAGGTCAATCAGTAGTGGCAGGACATGTTTGTGTGCTTCAAAGGACAACTTGCAAAATAGGATAATGCGGGGAAGGAATACCGAAGGCCAACAGATAGTTGGGACAAGGATTAGTCAGTCTAGACAAGGATTAATCAGTTTGGCTAGTTCCTGGCATTGGCTTCACAACAAAAGGAAGGGCAGGTTATTTAACACGTGGCAGTACAAAGGGCAAAAACACTCGGTTTACCAAGCTGCCTGAGTGAGGGCAACCACAAATGGTGACGGAATACAAAATGGAGTTGAAACTGAATTACCTCACTAGCGTCAGCGCCAGCGGACCGCTGGAGTAGCCGAGGGGTGAAAGCTGCAAGTTTAAGCGGTGTGCAGCGTGGAGCCAAGAGCCGAGAGAAGGAGCAACAAGCGGCAGGATGCAGGCGGGCCAAAGGGTCTGGTTCAGCCAGCGGTGCTGTGCCGGCTTCAGTACTGACCACTGCCTGCCGCCACATGGATATACTGGCGTAAGATCGATCGCAGATTCCAGCTGTCTGCCACTGACCTGCAGCTGGCTGCCTGACTGCCTGCCTGATTGCATGATCACAGACTCCAGCAGCTCCCAACGGCCGCAGCAGTAGCAGCGCTCAGGTAGCCCAGAAAAAAAGGAGGGGAGGACGGCACTATCTGGAAATCAGCTGGAATCGGAACTTTGCTGGGATTTTGCTGCCATTTATGCACCCTCTGCTGGCATTTTGTAACCTCTGCTGGCAATCATCAGCTCCTCGCATCGCATTGTCCCACTGCCCCCTCCTCCTCTGCCTGCCAGGGGGGTGACAGGGGGTGGTCCTGAGCTAAAGCTGGTACAGGTCACCAGGTTAAGCACCAGTATAAGTATCAGGACAAGTTCCAGCAACCCTAGCTTTCCCTTTTTGGACTTGGACTTGGACTCTGCCGCAACCAGGGCAACAGAGCGAATAGCTGCACAGGTCAGACTCAGAGCAGGGAGTCCGAGGTGAGGAAAGGCATGACAGAGGACAGAGGACAGAGGGCGTTCTATGGGACTAAGGCTCAGAGCAAACTTTAGAGCAAGGGTTCAAGCAGACCCGGAACCTGGGCACTCTTCAGTGCCTTTAGCTCTCCTTTAGCTTCTTAGTTCCTTAGCTCCTGTCTGTAACCTCCAGGAATAGGAGCATCTGAAGTGTGAAAGCCAGCTGCTGATGCCCTGTTGAGCCCTTGATGGAGGGCTGAAATCTCTCTGCAATCTAACGGATCCAGGCGGACCCAGGTGGCTCAATGAGGTTGGGAAGAACGAGGGTGGCCTTTCCGCCCAAATCAACAGGGAAAAGGGGAAAGAAACAAAATCCCAGCACACAGGACATTGGCGAGCGAAACCTTATTGCAACCGTGCAGGACCAGAGTGAGTCAACAGCACGGGTGCAACCTACCAACACCACACGCTTTTACCAACCCAAGATCTATGCAACGTTCAATTTCCTAAGGAATGCAGGGTCCGTTCTTTTTTCCAGCAATGCAACCCTTAAAGGCTTGCAATCGCCACTGCTACCACTACCACTACAAACACAAGTACCCGTTCCAAGCCTTTTGCCCCTTTCCAAAAGCGGGGCATTACAGCATCAAGGCTAGCAATTCAAGCCTAAACATTAATCACCAACACACCCCGCAGGGGCGAAGGAGGCAGGAAGCCTATTCCCAGCGGCTTCCGCAGGAATGCCTGGCAACTCAGGGTGCTCCGGATCAAAACCAAAGCGATACCAAAGGGAATGATGGACGAATCGCTTGACCAACTCAAACACTCACCCCCAGTCAACTGATCTGGGTTTAGTCCATCATCATTCTTTAGCTCACTCCACCACCCCAGTTCAGACATGGCCATATGCAAATCAGTCTGACCCTGTCCTTCATGGGAACAGTCCAGCCCGAACTGCCAAAGCCATGTCTTCCTTGGACTGGAAACAAGCATCCTGGGACCGGTTTCTGGCTTATCAGCCGTCATCAGCCAGGCTAGCTTAAATCCAGTGGCAAAGTGAGCAAGGGACCCACGTCTGGCCATACCCTTCCAACTTAGGGCGAACAAAGCTATACCAAAGGGGATGATGGACGGAGCGCTTGAGCAACTCAAACACTCATCCTCAGTCAACTGATCTGGGTTTAATCCATCATAATTCTTTAGCTCACTCCAGCACCCCAGTTCAGACATGGCCATATGCAAATCAATCTGACACTGTGCCTCATGGGAACAGTCCAGCCGGAACTGGCAAGCCATGTCTTCCCTGGACCGGAAACAAGAATCCTGGGACCAGTTTCTGGATAATCAGCCGTCATCAGTCAGGGTAGCTTGAATCCATTGGCAAAGTGAGCAAGGGACCCACGTCTGGGCATACCCTGCCAACTTAGGGCGAACAAAGCCATACCAAAGGAGATGATGGATGAAGCGCTTGAGCAAATCAAACACTCACCACTAGTCAACTGATCTGGGTTTAATCCATTATCATTCTTTAGCTCACTCCACCACCCCAGTTCAGACATGGCCATATGCAAAAAGTCTGACCCTGTGCCTCATGGGAACAGTCCAGCGAGAACTTCCAAGCCATTTCTTCCCTGGAACGGAAACAAGCATCCTGAGACCGGTTTCTGGCTAATCAGCCGTCATCAGCCCAGTTAGCCTGAATCTAGTGGCAAAGTGAGCAAAGGACCCACGTCTGGACGTACCCTGCCAACTTAGGGCAAACAAAGCGATACCAAAGGGGATGAAAAACGGAGCGCTTGAGCAAATCAAACACTCACCCCCAGTCAACTGATCTGGGTTTAACCCATCATCATTCTTTAGCTCACCGTACCATCCCAGTTCAGACATGGCTATATGCAAATCAGTCTGACCTTGGGCCTCATGGGAACAGTCCAGCCCGAACTGCCAAGCCATGTCTACCCTGGACCGGAAACAAGCATCCTGGGACCGGTTTCTGGTTAATCAGCCGTCATCAGCCAGGCTAGCTTCAATCCAGTGGCAAAGTGAGCAAGGGACCCATATCTGGGCATAGTTTAAGATTGAGTTTAAAACATTTATTGAGCGCGCGTACACCTGGCGGTTTCATGGCGCTATGAGGTACTGAGCCCTAGAGGGTAGGGAAGTCGGGGAAGATGAGGAGGGGTGGATTATGAAGGGAAGGCTTGTGAAAAAAGAAAGGTTTTTAGGGCCTTTCGGAAGTGGGAGTATTGAGTGGAAGATCTGAGGTGGGCAGGCACAGAATTCCAAAAGGCGGGGGCAAGTGTGGAGAATTTCGTGCCCCCCCACTTTTTACTTCTGAAGCGTGGGACTGCCAACAGGTGTTGGGAAGATGAGCGAAGTTCCCTGGCGGGGGTATATGCCTTGATTTCCGCAGAGATAAAGGCGGGAGCTGTGCCAGCCTGGGCTTGAAAGGTGATACATCCCATCTTGAACTGGACTCGTTCTCGAATAGGGAGCCAGTGTAGGGACTTTAGGAGAGGCGTAGCATGATGGAATTTGGCCAAGTTGTAGACCAGGCAGGCCGCCTGGTTTTGAACCAGCTGTAAACGTCGCATGCTATAGGCGGGCATACCGCAATATAGAGCATTTCCATAGTCCAAGCGGGGGACCACCATCGCTAGGACAATGAGTTTAAGGGCAGAGAACGAAAAAAAACGGGAAACTTTGCGGATGGTGCGAAGTGAAAGGAAAGAAGAGGACACCATCGAACTGACCTGGGAGTGCAGGGTGAGTTGGTTATTCAGTTTGATCCCTAACGTTTTTACGGAGGGGGAAGGGGATGGAGGGGGACCTAGTGAGGGGGGCCAGAAGAGAGAGTTCCAGGGACTGGAGCAACCACCTGTCAGAATCAACTCGGTCTTATCTGGATTTAACTTTAGGTGGTTGTAATTCATCCAGTGCCGGATGAAGATCATGGTGGACTGAAAATTCACCATGGACTCTGGGGATGGGGACAGGGTGAAAATAAGCTGCAGGTCATCCGCATAGTTAAGAACGGTGACTTCCATTTGGTGGAGGGCGAAAATAAGAGGGGCGATGTACAAATTAAATAAAAGGGGAGAAAGGGAGGAACCCTGGGGGACCCCGCATGGGACTTTCCGGAAGTCCGCCGAGAAGTCGCCCAGGCGTACTGCCTGGATGCGGTCCCTCAGGAAGGAGGACATCCAGACCAGGGCCGAACCTCCGATCCCCGCCGCCCTGACACGAGAAAGTAAGATGGAATGATCAACCGTGTCAAAGGCGGCGGAGAGGTCGAGGAGGACCAGGGCCTGGGGATGGTTGGTGTCCATACCCTCTCTGAGGTTGTCAAGGACCGATAGCACCACTGACTCCGTGGAGTGTGCGGGGCGGAACCCCGCCTGCCGGGGAGCTAAAACCCCGCTCTCCTCCATAAAGGTGCTAAGCGTACGGGTGACATGGCGCTCTAGTACCTTCCCTGGGAAGGGCAATAATGAAATAGGGCGGTAGTTGACAAGGGCGGTGGGGTCGGCTCCAGGTTTCTTGAGGATGGGCAAGATGGTGGCTGTTTTTAGGGGTTGGATAACAATGCCCTGAGACAGTGAGCTGTTGAGAAGTTTGAGAGGGTGCTGCACACAGGTGGAGTAGATATGTCTGAGGATGTGAGGGGGACAGGGATCCAGGAGTGAGCCTGATTTGACCGTCGAGAGGAGGGTAAGAAAGGCCTCCTCTGTCAAAGGGGGGAGGGATACGAGGCGAGCCTCGCCTAACGGACACTGGGGGTCGACAAAAGTAGGGGGGGGGAGGAGGGATGTTTGCTTTGATATTAGAGATTTTATCTAGAAAGTAGGTATTAAGGGAGTCGCAAAGATCCTGGGAAGGAGAAGGTTTAAGGGTGGTTCTGTCAGAGTAGGCCAGATCGTGTACTATAGAAAAGATTTCCCTCGGCTGATTTTCAGCGGCTAAAAGTTTTGAGGAGAAAAAGGCGGTCTTAGTGGCCAGAATTGCTTTTTTATACTGGGATAGGAGAACGGAGTACTGGGTTTTAAGGTTTGGGGAGTAGTCACGCCTCCAGGCCCGCTCAGCATGACGTACTGAGAGTTTTAGGGTTTTGAGTTCTTCATTAAACCAGCGATTAGCGTCATTCGGACGTCTGGAAGACACCCGCCTGGGGGGAGCGACAGAGTCGCAAGCTGATAGGAGCCAGGAATTTATAGAGTCGGCTTGGGCGGAAGATGACAGTCCATCAAGGTCCGGGCTAGATGCGGAGAGTGTGACAGATAGAGCAGCCACATCCACCTTGCTCCAAGAGCACGCCCAGGTGTTTCTGGGAAGGAGAGGCTTAGTGACTGGGTTAAGGTGTAGGGAGAAGGATATCAGAAAGTGATCAGACCAGGTGCAAGGGGAGATAGACAGGGAGGCTATCGGGCAGTTGAGGGACCAAATCTGATCAAGGATATGACCCTGATTATGAGTGGGAGAGTGAACGTGGGAGTCGAAGTTGAGGGAACAATGGGTTTCTGAGAATTCTTTGGAAGTAGGGCATTCTGCAGGGTCGGAGGGCCAGAAGTCTCCTAACACCAATATGGAGGAGTTGTTGACCGCAAGGGTGGCCACTAGATCTTGGAACCCGGGGATAAAAAGTTGAGAGGGCTGGGGGGGACGGTACATGAGCAGGCAGGTAAGTGGGACTCCAAAAGACGCTGAGCGCACAACTAAAAAGTCGGCTGAGCCAATGGAGGAAAAGGTTAAGGACTGAAAAGAGAACTCTCTACGAGCAATCAGTGCGACGCCGCCTCCTGATTTGCCAGAAGGACGGTCGTGCGCAGAGCGTAGTTTGTGACGGGAAGGGTAGCTAACAAAGAGGGGAGGGCATACCCTGCCAACTTAGGGCGAATAAAGCGATACCAAAGGGGATGATGGACAGAGTGCTTGAGCAAATCAAACATTCAACCCCAGTCAACTGATCACGGTTTAATCCAGCAAAAATAAGCCGACAGGGCAGCTCTCAGAGGAGCCCGACTGCAGAACACAAGCATCGAAAAATAGCTGATGCATCGTCACAACTCCATGCCAGAGTTGAAGACTGTGCTACCAGAAAATCCAAGGTCAAGAGCGAATACAGCACAGGCTCAAGGAGAGAAGAGGGGGCACACATCAGTGTAATTAACTCAGGATGCTCCCCAATAAAAATTAGCTAACAGGGTAGCACTCTGAGGACTCCAACTCTAGATCACAAGCCCCAAAAAGCAGCTGATTCACCGTCACAACTTGATGCCAGAGTCGAAGACTGGTCCACCAAAAAAAACAAGGTCAAGAGGGAAGCCAGCGCAGACTTAAGGAGAGAGGAAGGGGAACAAATCAGTGAATTTAACTCCAGCCCCTCAATCAACATGTTGATAAGAAGTTATAGCACCCCTATGAAAACAACAGATCGAGCAAACATAACATTTTCACCAATCTCACAACCCCTTGCCCAAGGAAGTGTGCCTACCCAACATGGAGGATCATGCGCAGGGAGACCGGACCAAAGCCAGAAAGAGGAGGGTAGGGCCATCGTGTCCTACTTAAATGCACAAGAATGGGAAGATATTTTCACCACTTACAATCCAGACAAAGAACAGAGAGCGCACCTTCCCCAAGACTCTCCTCTAGAGTCTCCACGGGACTCCATCTCGGCAGAACAAAACAATAAAAGCACAAAGGAGAAGGAGCACGGTAAGGAACAAAACACTGGCACTTGGACCTCACTACTAAACACAATACAACTAGCCGTTGAAGCACTGCAATATCAGTCAGAAAATATGGAGATCCAACTAACACTATAGAACACACTGGCAGTCTTCACTGCATGCATTGACGAAAAAATGGGAAACCTGAACAGCCTAATAACAAGAGCGCAAGCAAAAACTTACCTCAGCTGTAACTGCAACCAGGTTGTTGACAAATTACCTTGCCCTCAATGCCAAGTGGTCTGATAAAAGATATCAAATGTGCAACAGCAGAAAATTCAACAAAAGGCCAGGGCATTTCCAATAGCACGGAGGGAACAATCAACAGCAAACCAACTGGTAACATGCTTAAAGGCAATCTTGAGGCGGATATGGAGAAGACGGGAAGGCCCATTGAAGGAGAGCTTCCAAAACTCAATGCCAAACAAGGCCGCCAACAGAAAAGGAAAGGGCCCAACCAAAATCCCCAAATAGGCACAACAAAATACTTCTTAAATCCTCAGAACAAACATGAAACCAACTTCAGAGACGCAAGCTTAACAAATCAGGCACAACTGCTCCCAACCACTTCCAAACATCTCCTGGTACAGGGAACAGCCCCAAAACAGCC
Source organism: Lissotriton helveticus (assembly GCF_964261635.1). Lineage (NCBI taxonomy): Eukaryota > Metazoa > Chordata > Amphibia > Caudata > Salamandridae > Lissotriton > Lissotriton helveticus. Next base: position 64,778,253 of record NC_136060.1, on the reverse strand, counting down.
AATTGCAATCAGGGCACCTATGGAAACTGGAGAAGAAAAAGGAAAAGTACCCGCATTAAGGGGCAAAACAGAACAAAAAGAAGCAAAAAGACAAGAAACCATTATCACTCTTCCAAAATCAAAATCTGACAGAGGTCATAACCAACAATTAACACACAGTCAAGTCTTGAGGGGAGAAACAAGGGGCTTATCCAACAAACCTGGACTCCTAGAGCAGGCACAAGGAGTGATGTGCAACTCAGGGGCCACAAGACTGATCAAACAAAGCAAAAAGTCACCAACACAAGCTTAAACACAGGGCCCAGAAGAGAAACCTGTGGAATGACAAACAGGCCAAATCAGGACCCACCGCTCAGAGAGATTAAAAGGATCATCATACCAACCAAAATCAGCCTAGTTGGAGGCCACTGGAAAAAAGGGCGCAGGATGGGGGCAAGAACTAAAGCAAACATCCCTTATGGTTAGAACATCCCAACCAAACACAAAGAACTCCATGGCAGAAGGGCAAAGCAACCAAGCGGAAAAAAAGCTCGAAAAAGCAGCCAGCTTTACACTCCGAACTGAATCGACGGCCACAACAAACCTACAGCCAACGACAAAACAAATATCAGGAACTGGACAGCAAGAAACAGAGGCCTTGGTCTTTTATTCTCTATATACCTCAAAGGGACATCAGGATTCGCTAAATCGAGGAAACATTCCTAGACTAACAAAGTCTATTCCAAACCTGGCTGATAAGCTCAAAGGATCTACTCTCCGTAGAGTTCATACCTACTGCTAATCCTCAAAGCCCAGAGGCAACAAAGACAACATGGACCACGAGCAAATTGCAGACACAATCCTAGCTGAACTGGGGATATTCCAGAACTGGGGCATCGACATTGCTCCTCTTAAAAAACCAGCCTACCCATCTCTACTGAGTATTGCAAGCCCTGTAACAACAAAATACCAAGCATATTCAAACAGCATACTCAGAGGCGCGCAGGGAAGATTGCGACAACAGAGTATCAGCAGCCAGTGGGACCGACCGAATGTATGGCCGAGGGCAGTCACCTACTCAAACCAAGGTCCTACAAGGGAAGCAATTATCCCGCACAATAACTATTTGTTCAGAGGAGGATTGACGCATCCCGCAAGATAGAGCATACGGCAGGGCAAAGGAACCTTCCCTTAGTCTATGCTTGTAGAACATTAATGGTTTAGCAACAAAAATAGAAGACCCTGATTTTTTTAAGTACATTACTACCTTTGATATAATCATGTTGCAAGAAACTTGGCTCATGGACCTACAGCACATTGAGGGTTACACATGTTTCGCCACATCAGCAACAAGGACCGGTAGGTTTGGCCACTGCTCTGGAGGGCTGACCACCTATTTTTCCAAAATGAGCATAGCCTCAGCAACGCTTATGGACTCGATGTCAAGTGCAATACTAGCAGCCACAATTAGTATCGCCTTTGATGAAGAAGAAATGGAGGTTTGCATAATTAACTCGTACGTCCATCCGAAACGCAAAGCGAAAGACTCGACTAAACTCACCAACCAATTGGCTGAGTATGCCACAAAGATGGAAAACCCGATGTTCATCTGGACAGGGCACCTAAACCATTATCTCATTGGCTCAGCAGAAGGGGAGGAGGCACTGGCTCTAATTAGAATCCATAACATTCCCACACAATGGGTCCCACTACATGGAAAGAAAAAATGCTGTAACAGCTACTTCCTCGATGACCTAGAATACCGAAATCTTCGCGCATTAAACAGAAGAGTTCCGGAAGATTCTCCTCCAGTTGAATCTTTTTACTCTACAAAAACAAGCTCCATATTGGCTTACATCTTTGCAAGCCTTGCGCTGTTCCCGTATGTCCTTGGGTTCAGAATGGGGACAAGGGCGATAGTGATCATCGCACCCAGGAAATTCAACTTACAGCTATTGCACCCAGCCTAATCAGGCCAGAAATATCCCTGGGGCCTACTCACACCTTGAATATAAAAAAGATCAAATGCAAGACAAACAACTTAAACTTGCAGGCCAAAGCTGCGATACAACTCTTTAATTCTCATGCTTCATGCACCGATGATCAAATCGCTTACTAGGGTCGTTTTACTGCCATACTGCTAGAAAAGCTTGCAGATAACCTCCCCACAAAAGACAACTTTCGGAAACAATGTGGAAAAATCAACTTAAAGAAAGAGCAGAGAGTACAGCTCAAGTCATGCAAAAGATCAACAAACTCGAGTCTGGGTAAGCTGAGAAGATCCCCAGGGAACATTAGTGCACGAGCATCCCTGAATTACCAAAGGGCAGCGCTAAAAAGAATGAAATGGAACATCAAGAGAGCTGGCGAGAACGAAATCTGGGCAAAACTCCTATACGACACGAATAGCAACAACAGTGCCCGCTTCTGGAAAACTGTGAACGGGATCATGCGCCCACAACACAAGGGCCTAGGGTCTCACATTTTCTTTGGATAAAATATCTTACTAGTCACTTTAATAACCATACAGAAAATGCAGGAGTCCAAACGGTCATCAGCTGGATTCCAGAGGGACAAACTGAAGTATGAGTTTTCGAGATAAAGGAGCAGGAGTACCCGGCCACAGAAACTAAACCTTCAGGAGTAGCCTGGCACCCACTGTCACACTTAATTAAAAAGCAGATCACTAAAGGGAGGAAAGTAGGAGCCCCTGGACCGAATGGCATTCCACCTGCCCTGTTCAAAACGAAGAGTGAAGAGTGGGTGAATATTCTACAACGTCCCTTTCTGGAAATTAGGCTAATGAACAAAATACCAGAATCCTGGAGGGGCTCGACAATAGTCCCAATTCACAAGAAAAGGGGACAAGGCTGGGCCAAACCACCACCGACTAGTAGCTCTGATTGATAATGACACAAAATACTTTGCGGGCACCATATTAGAGGAGCTCACACTCTGGGCTCAGACGAACCAGATAATACTGCTGAATCAGACCGGTTTCCGCAAAATACCTAATACATCTACAAATATCCTCGCAATCTCTCTAATGATTAACGCACCAAAATCGTCCAAGTTACCTCTACACCTGTGTTAGATTGACTTCAGTGCTGTCTTTGACAATGTAGAGAGAGGTAGACTGTGGGGGAAACTGGCGCGATGGGGCATTGCACAGACTACCCTAAATATGCTGATGCTTCTATACATGAACACCTGGGTGCAGGTGAAACTAGGCGGTGGTACCCACCTTTCCTCAAAAGTGCCCTCAACAAAAGGACTGAAACAGGGTTGTGTGCTTGCACCAACCCTGTTCAATCTATTCATGGTGGACATCCCAAAGGTGCTTGATGCTTGTAACTCCCACTCTCCAAGGGTAGGAGGAAGAACTTTAACCAATCTTATGTACGCAGATGACGTAGTTCTGCTCAGTCACACTCACGTCAGTGTTCAACGTCTACTGATGGAAATGCAGAAATACGCCATAGAAAACAACTTAAAGCAAGACAAGGACAATATCATTAAATACCAAAAAGAACTCACAGAGGAACTGGTTCATCGGCGGCAATAAAATTGACCCAGGTTGTGAGTACAAGTATCTAAGAGTTATATTCGACAAGGAAGGGTTGTTTTGGCGCCTGAAAGTGGAAATAAGAAGGAAAGGTCTATTGACCGCTATGATGAGGAAAAACCTTGCAAGCTAATTGATGGGACTGACTCTGACCCCGCTATTGAAGGTATTCCAGGCCAAACTTCTACCCTCAATCACTTATGGTAGTGAGGCGATAAGGGGAAGAGATGCTAAAGAGCTGGATAGCACACAGATTAAAGCTTATAGAACTATGTTCAGCCTCCCGCTCTATACATCACCCGCTCAAATAAGGTTGGAGTTTGGCCTTCAAGAACAAGTCTTAGCCAGGTATGGTGCTTACATCATCTGTTAGCATAAGATAAGAAGTGCCCCTATAAACTTGCTAAACTATCTGTTGTGGCACAATATACAACACAGGGAGTTCTCTCAGGCAAGAAACCACCTTCAGTTAGCCTAGGAATCTACCAATAGGTCTTTGGGATGTGCAACTCGGCTACACCAACTTCAAAAAACTGGTCTGTAAAAATATAAAATGAACCTCCTTATTGGAGGACAAGGCGAGCTTCTCGAAAATATCTCATGCTTGGATCACCCTTCGCTCCTACAAATCACTCGCCCCCACAACCATACTTTAACCAGGACTATCCTAGGGCCATAACAATGAACTTCCTAAGGTACAGACTGGGGATTCTTCCATGCACCCAGCATCTACCACCATGGCTGAGGACAAAAGGACAAAATACTTGCAGGCTGTGTAACATCAACAATGGCGACATTCTTCATTGAATCTGCCTATGTGAAGAACTGCACTAAGCACGGCAACAGTTCCTAAAAGAACCCCTTAAACAGAAAGGCATCCGCACCAGAAGGCAAGCAGTGCTGGCCTGCTTAAACCCAACAAATATCCAACTAAACTGCAGATTGGTAAAATTCCTGACGGTGGCTCAACAAAAAAATGCTAAAAATACCAAAAAATGCTCCACAAAGCCTGTCGCCACAAGCTGACCAGTATACGGGTAAAATGACTTAGCGAACCCTATTAAGGATGCCTACCAGCAGCGGAGAGACAAATCTTGCAATAAGCAGAGACCTTTTGAAAGGTGCGACAAATAGGCAAGCAGGGCTGGAGTAAGGAAAATCTCAGAGAAGCTCATTACAGCATCCAGCGACTCAATGACTTTCTTTAACAAGCACAACGAACTGTGATTTTAAATTGTAATGAATCTTCCTTCTTTGGCTTTTATTGGTTTTAAACAAGGATGTTTTAGGAATGTTGTAGTGTTATTATTGCAACGGTTTTAATTAACTATGCAAAAATAAAATAAAGATGAAACTTAAATTTAATACATACAATCTTTACTGACATTAGTTATTAAATCATTCATTTCATCCTTGTGATCATGAAACTCAATTATTGTGACCAAATTTTACTATATGTCGAGTGTCTCAATAATTTATAAAGAGAGTTTTACATATCACATCATATACTTTGGAACACAGAACAATATTGTGTGAATCAAAATACATTTAAAGCTCCGACAACCTTCTGAGGGCTTGTGTCAACGAAACCTTAACAAGTGATAAAAACATTAGAGATAAAACTTACAAAGAATTAATGTCCCAGCTCTCAAATTCAATATGACTGTTTTATCTTCCACCCTCAATAGTTGTGGCATAATTTGAACTATTTAATAAACTGCCCTCTAACACAATGCAAAAGGGTTGACATCAGGTCTTCTCCACTAGTGTGATTCAGGCCAGGTGTTGAGAATGTGGCCTTCAGAATGTGACAGCATGAATACCAACTTCAGTTCTTGGGATTCCAAGAGGGCATTTTCCTCTGCTGACTGCTTAAGCATTTAACAAAGCTTTTTCCTCAGAGGTCCATCGCTGCTCGGTAAGGGTTCCCCAACTTGGGTTTTAGCCAATTCCAACACAAAATCTGGGAGTTGGACCTCTGGAGCTTTTTTGCGGTTGAGGGTCACCTGCTTGACTGACCAAGTCGAGTTGGTACAATTATGGAGTTTTTCCCAAAGTTGCTCCAAACTCCTGGAAGTTCTTCTGAAAGTTCCTTTGAGGGTCCCAAAGTGTCCAAAACCTATTCCAAGGGCCAGAAAGCTCCAAGATGGTTCTTTAAAATTTGGAACTTCAATTCCCACAATCCACTTGGACAAAACCCTTACAAATCCACTGGACGTACTACAGGCTGAGGATTCTTGATAGTGATGATCTATTTGAGCTCTGTTAACCTGTCACTTGCAGGGAGTCCACTCTTTAGTCCATTTGAAGCAAGGTAGCTCCACACGGCCGTAGTTCCAGATTATGCAGCAGGCGCAGTCAGTCAGAGTGCAGGGCTTGGTTGGTGCAAATCACACTTCTTAGCATGGACCCTTTTTCTTTTTCTTGTTTCAAGCAGCGCATCTGAGAGGCTCTTACCCTCTCAGATACTTATTCCAAGTTCTCTGAGTCATACAGAAATGTACGCCTGTCCAATGCGGTGCAGAGTAACACCCCAGAGTATGACCATCTCCTCCAAAGTGTGGCACTATAGGGGTGTAAATAAAACTGACCTCTCCTTCTATTGAGGATGATTGTTTATGATCCCTTCCCCTGCTCTAGCATTCCTATGTAGCAGAACCATGCTGTCCCAGCATGGCTCTCTAACCCCAGAGGCTACTTATCACCTCATCAAAGCAGCCTGGCTAATCCACTTAACTCTGACCAATCAGGACAGACCACCGGAAAGCTGAATGTTGGCTTACAAATAAGAATGTCTTATAACTTGTCGTACATTTTAAGATAAATTCAACAATAGCATATTTTTGGATTTATCGATACCATTCTAGGAAGACTTTGAATGACATTTTTATGACATCCTGGACATTAGTTATTATTTAATAACGTGTTAACCTATGTGGCTGGGGATCTGCAATACAGAAAATTAACTGGGCAATATCTCAAACCCTGTCTATATCTAAAGGACCCTCCACCCCTGGGAAACTTAAGGTAGACATTAAGGGTTTCTGAATATATCTAAATGTTGCAGATCCTCTCTCCACTGTGAACAGTGCAATTTTACTAACCCCAGGGAATATAACAACAATTTTATAAGGACCCCCTTTATAAAAATAAATGAATGTGTCCATCTGTAATGAAACTAGTGCTCGTGTAAAGCGCTCTGATATCTTTGGGTCACGTTTGTGGTATATGGAACTACCCCCCCAAAACAAAATACTTGACTTCCCCACCCCTGAGACACCTAGGGGGAGATCATGGGGGTACTTAATATGTCAAAACATTGTAGTTTATTAATTTCGAAATTTCCCCAAACACCAAAGTCACGTTTAGGCACAATTTGAATTTTAAAAGCAGTCCTGCAACACAGGGCTGCTTTCAAACTGACCTCAGGCTTCAGCAGCACACACATGCAAGTGCAGAAAGTGCTGCTGGCCTCTAAACTGCCTTGCCCTAAATATACTAGAGACATAAAGTAGTTTCAATCCCTCTGCCCTATTACGTACTTGGGCCGAATAGGTTAGGTCATGCCAATCATAGTTTTACCATAGCCCATAGTGTACCCTAGTGTATGTAGGCATTTTCACTGTATTCTAAATGTGTCTTCAGCATATCACTGGCACTGGGCATGGTTAAGCAGAGCTCAGAGATATTCAGAGTCAGTTAACACCAGTACCAGTCAGCAACGAAATGAGGGTGCCCAGGGCATAAGGATGACTTTGCAACAAGAGGTCTTTGAATAAGGTTGCTTGTTCATCAGGGTTGCAACCACAATACATTGCCTCAAAGGTGAATGGGATGGCAAATGTTATCAGTCACATACTCTATGGCAAGAGCTGAATCCTGTAAATACTCACACTCTAACTGTAACATCCTGCTCCAATGATTACCTAAGTATACGTATTTTCTTTATGGAAAAATTACCTGCTTTGCGTTACCCTTCACCCTGCTTAGAAGATGTCAACATCAATATACAGAGTCAAGTTTGAATTGATATTGTTAAAGTACCAAATACATTATACATTTCTTGATCTAGTCCATTAAACCATTTACGGGTCATATCCTACCTACCTTTATCCATGGGTATGACGTCACAACCATCCTTGATCTTAAAGGCAACTAACATATGTTTACTGTACATAGGCTTCCATGTGCTCCATCATGGTTCTAAAAATGTCAGCTACCAGATTCCCTTTAATGGAGAGCTCCCTAATCCTCCTTAAGGTACACAGCCTCCATAAAGAAATTAAATTAACCATAATTACTAATGTCCTCAATCATAATGATCTTATGTACTGCTTGACACTTATGTACAGTGTTAAACCTGGCATCCTTGGCGTGGTTTTCCTTGTCTTTTTGCCTCCTGTATTTTTGACTGTGTGCTGAACTTAATTTTTGCTGGTTTATGTACTCTGGGCACTTTACCACTCCTGATCGCTGCTAACGTGAAAGTGTTCCCTCTATAAATTGTAATCCTGATTGGTTATCCATGATTGGCATATTTGATTTACTAGTATGTCCCTTGTAAAGTGCATGGTGTGCCTAGAGCCTGTAAATCTGATGCTACTATTAGGCCTGTAGCACTGGTTGTCCTACCCACACGAGTAGCTGTGTAAACCTGTCTGTGAGTGCAATGTATAACTGCCATGTCAACCTGGTGAGTGTACCAACTTGCTACACCCTAACCTTCCATTTTACTACATGTAAGGCACCCCTTAGCTAGGCCCAAGTTAACCCCATGAGCAGGGTGCAGTGTATGTGAAAAGTAGGACATATACTGGTGTGCTTTACAAGTCCTGATAATGAAATTCTGCCAATTGAGTTCTGTTCACTATTGCAAGGACTTTCTGTAGGAGAGTAGGGTCTGCTTCTTATGGTAACCCCCACTTGTTGCTGTGTTAGTCTGGCTGTGGCCCTGCTAATCAGGAGCACAGCCTAGCTTTTCTCTCTCTAAATTGATTACATATACTTTAGGTACATATCAGATTGGTTACTGGGTTACCCTTGTGAGTCCCTAGTATATGGTACCATAGGTGCCAAGGGCATAGGTTTCCCAGAGGCCTACCCGGGGCTGAAGCATGTATTATGCCACCCCTGGGAATACTTCCAAAATGACACCACGGGGTTGCACTAGCAGCCTATGTAAGGTGGTGTAAGCACACCTTACTGGGATATAGTATACCTATATCCCCCATTTAAAACAGACACATATCAACCTATAAGTCACTCCTGAGGCAGGCCTTGACAAACCTGAAGGCAGAGTGCTTGGTTTTGTGTGAGAGGGTGCCCTAGCATGAGCTGAGAACATCTGCAGCTATCAGAATCCCTTTCAAATAGCTGTTCTGTGATATGGACATACCATATCCTCTAAGTGCATTATAATCCCTGTGGTTAATGCTAACTTTGGTTTGGCTTTATCAAAACATGTTGTGTTTGGTGTCAAACACTTTGGAATTCCACCCTTCTAGAGGGAGAAGACATGTACACACTTACTTTCCCGGTAAGAGTTTAAAAGAGCCTCAGCATCACAAAATGGATGCTGCTGCCACAGAAACACGTCTGACCTCCTGCTGCTGGATAAAACTCCGGCAGGGGAGGCCTGGACAATAGGTTTCCTGCCCAGGGAGGTGCTAGCACCTCCCCAGACAGGCTTTGGTGTATTGGGGCAGGGTGGGTTGCATTCAGTGAATGATTTTCAGACACTGCCTGGGGCACAAAAGGTGCTCCATGCATTTCCCAGTTCAAACCGGTTGCTGGGGCACTCAGCCCCAGCCCTGGCACAAAACTGTACAAAGGGGAAGGGGTGTAATCACCCCCTCCACAGGTCCTCGCATAGGTGAGACCCTAGAGTTAGTCCATCCCCTAACCTTAGTATAAGTATAGGAACCTAGTCACTGAGACTTTAGATTACCCTGGAGGAAACTCTGAAGACGAAATCCTGGACCTTCAACATTCCATATTGACTTAAAATCGGAAGAAATCTCCCTTGAGGTCAAGGAGTGACTTCCCTGTTCAAACAGACACCAAAGATCATCTTGCCTGTCTGCATTTTTGAGGCTCCCACCGGATCCCGAAGAATCTGCGACACAGGACATGGACTTCCAGACATCTCTGAGGTTGACACAAGATCCCAGCAAAGCTGATACCCGCAGCCGATACAAGAGACGTGGGACCAGAACTCCTGGACATCCTGCAAGTGCACCTACTTCCAGAAGTTTCCCAAAGTTGCACATTGGGCTATTTATTGCCCTTGCCCCGAGCACCTTTTGCACAGAAGCTGAAAGGCCTACACTTCACATGTGTTCCATGGGCCTGCTTTCTTCACTGCAGCTCGAGGCTCCTTCGCGATCTTTAGTTCATTAGCTAGTGGGTCCCCACGAAGGACAATCCTTTGTTTCCTGAGCTTTCCTGATTGCTCCAGACGTGCTCTGACTCCCCTCCAAAGGGTGAGTCCCTCAGACCTTGCTAGCCTGCACCAAAGCCAATCTTTTCATCTTGCATGGTTTGCTGCTGCCAAGGCATGTTGGGTCCAATCCAGATTCCGACGCTGCAGTACTTGACATCCTTTGTGGGACAGCTCGAATCTAGATCCTGGTTGTCGTCAACGCCTCCTGGTCCTCGTGGCTGAAGAGTCAAGCTTCATCTACTTCACTTGAAAGCACCCAACATCGGCTGGCATCTTACTGTCGCCATCCTGGTCTCTGGCTAGTGACCAAGGCTCTGTCCCCTCTGTTTTCAGGTTCTTCAGATCTCCGATGCACCCCTGGATCCACCCAGACACTTTTTCTCTGGTCGCCTGCAGCACTTCTTCGCAGCTCTCTATTGGAATTGACGGCGAAACCCGGCACGAAAAGACTGTTACCCAGCTTCCCTGGGTGAAGTAACACGAGTACTCCAGTGCTACCGTGCATCTTGACTCTTGAAGTGTCTTAGTCTAAAGGGGTTTCATCGCAGTCCACTCCTAAGTGTCCTTAAACTTTAAAACTGTAACTTAAACTTTTCTCATAGAAGTCTATGGTGATTCGTGGTTGTGTTTAGACACAGCACGTGTCCCCCGTGGGTCTCCTGCGTCCCTACCTTGGGTGGTTCCTGGTTGCCCCAGGCCTCACTTCTATCCCTCATGTGGTTCTTAAACCACTATTTTATTATATGGTTTGTGAGGCCCCTGGGGCAAAACATATACTGTGCTAATTACTGTGTGCTATTTAAAGTTCTTGTATTGTACTTTTGCCTCTAGCCTCATAAAGAGATTAGAGGGGTTGTGTTTAGAACAAATACATATATATTTGATATATAGCTTGTGTGGTGTACTTTCATTTGATTATTCAAGAGAATATAGACTGGTAAAACAAGCTGCTTTACATCCCTTCAAGACTTAGCCTCAAGGCTGCTCTCCACAGCTACCACAAGGATAGCTTTCTATAAAGGTTGTCTTAAACCTACCATCAATAAGGGTCGTTTGGACTGGTGCAAGGTGCCCACTAGAATAGTGGACATCATATGCCAGGCCAACTTCTCACATTGGTGTGCAGCGTGTGGAATTCCAGCTTGCATTGTTTTACCAGATATTCTTAGGAATATAATTTGAAAAACCACTGAAGGTACCAGTAGGTACATATAAACCAAGCTTAGAATAAAGTAAGTTCTACTGAATTTAGAGTTGTGAGTGGTAAGGGCCTAGCACACCCTCACTACAACTCAAGAGAGTTTAGTGGGAAACTAACTAGAGTAGGTACTGCATACACCACACCTCACTAGTTATGACTTCAGTAGACTAGTGTGTCCTTGCCAGATGTCAGTAATTTACAGACATCTAAGTATGACACATTCCCTTTCTCTGAGTTAAGGGCTCTGTGTACAGCTAGGCAACTGAAGACTGGCAAAGGTGCCAACACCCAACGCCTCAGAGAGGTCCTGCTGTTAGTTGACCTAAAGAAGGCTTCAGAACCTGGAAATGTAGGCAGTGGGTTGGGAGCAGCAGATGAGGAAGATCCTAGTGGTCCAATCCCACAGGATACAGACGCTGATGCTGATCAGGAAGTTGACAATGAACTAGACCTGGAGAATCCAGTTCAGCCTGGAAATGAGGAAGACCTAAATGGCCCTCTCTTTGTCCCCCCAGGAAGAGTTGTTGGAGTCCTCAGAAGACCAATATCACCTTCAGTTGAATCTAATCACTCTGGCACATCTATTGGCCTCTTCTCATAGGAGGGCAACCTCAAAGGAGAAGAGGGAGTATCAGGTGTAAATAGAAGAAGCCCAACTGAAAGTAAGGAGACAAAGAGTAGCCTTAGAAAAGGAAACCCTAGCTCTGGAAAGAGCAAGACATTGTGGCAGCAATTTCCCTAGTGGTAGGGATAGGTCTTATGACCATAGAAAATTAAGCAAGTTTGCCCCTCCCTATCAGACTGGGAATGACATCCACAAATGGATAACTGCACTGGAAAGGGCCTGCAAAGTACAGAAGGTACCCCAGGAGCAGTGGGCAGCAATATTGCGGCTCTCCTTTGCAGACACAGGTAGAAATAAGCTCCTCACTGTAAGAGAAGAGGATGCTGATAACTACAACGTTCTGAAGAGTGCTCTGATAGATGAGTTTTGCTTAACCACTGAACAGTACAGTATACAGGTCAGAGACACCCAGAAGGCACAGACTCAGGACTGGGTTGACTTTGTAGATTGTGCCACTAAGGCTCTGGAGGGCTGGTTGTTGGGTAGTAAAGTGTGTGACTATACTACAGGACTGTATAATCTGATCATGAGAGAACAAATTCTTAATAACACTGTCAAAGCCAGATGTTGCATCAGCACCTGGTAGCCTCTGATCTGACCTCTCCCCAAGAATAGGGAAAGAAGGCAGACAAATGGTTCAGGACCAGGGTGAAGCAGAAGATACAGAACCAAGGTGGTGATCAAAAGAAGCAATACCAATAGCGTGGGAAAAAGGGTAAAGACTAGAAGTCTTCACAAGGTCCCCAAAAAGCTTCTAATGATGGGGTCCCCAATCTAAAAAGAAAGAAGGCCCAAAGAAACCCTGGTGCAAAGTTTGTAATAATAATAGTCACTGGACTAGTGATTGCACCAAAAAGGAGACAGCTCCAGCCACCAGTGCCCCTAAGGCAACTGTTTCCCCTAGTACAGCTACAAGTGGGGGTTCCCAGCAGAAGGGTGTAGTAGGGTTAAGCCTGGGATCTGAAATGGACTCTGGCCTAGTCAGAGTGCCAACTCAAGCTGTTCTGATCTGTGATGGAGGCATGGATATGACCTCCTCTGGACAGACACTGGATTCTCATTTTTCTACCCTTTCTATCTTTCACCTTTCTGCACCTTTCTGCATCTCTGCTCTTTTGTGCCTTATTTCTGCCCATTTTCCCTTTCTCTCCCTCTGCTCCTTCACTCGTTTTCACTCGTTTTTCTACCCTTTCTTTCACCTTTCTGCACCTCTGCTCTTTTGTGCCTTATTTCTGCCCATTTTCCCTTTCTCTCCCTCTGCTCCTTCACTCGTTTTCACTCGTTTTACTACCCTTTCCATCTTTCACCTTTCTGCTCTTTTCTGCATCTCTGCTCTTTTGTGCCTTATTTCTGCTAATTTTCCCTTTTTTTTTCTTTATCCCTTCTTTCCTCCCTTTACCGTTCCCCGCCACTGCTGCCCCCGTGGCCCCTCCCCTCCCAGCGCGACCGGCCCAATCCAGCTCCTCTCCCCGCTCCCGCCTCCCAGCTGTCCAGCCCTCCCCGACCCCTACTTAATGGCGGCCACTGCGCAGCCGCGGGCTGCGGGCGCGCCGCTGGTGCACCGAAGGCGCGTCAAAGGCAAGCACGTCTGCACCCGTCCGCGACCCGTCCGCGACCAGCACCAGGAACCCTGGACCTCCGCCCCGCCAACGCTACGACCCAGCAGCACTCCACGCACTCAACCCAGGCTGCAACAACAACTGCAAGCTAGCATCACCAGCCGACACCCATGGACCCTTCAGCTGTCACCGCTGCCGGCACACCTGCAGCACTGCCAAGAACACGGATCCAGCACAACCCGCCCACAAGAACACAACCGAACTGAAGACCCTGCAATGCATCCTCCTCAACATCCGATCCCTCCACAAACACGCCACAGAAATCTGGGACCCTCTCGACAGCACCACCCCGGACGTAGCATTCTTCACCGAAACCTGGACCAACGCCACCTCAGGACCGGACATCGCCATCGCCATCCCCCAAGGATACAAGATCTCCAGGAAGGACCGCCCCACCCACCCAGGAGGTGGAATCGCCATCGTCCACAAATCCAGCCTCCGCCTGAGCACACTCCCTGACGAGCCCACAGAACTGATGGAACACCTTCACTTCAAGATACTGGCCAGCCCCACCGCCGCCCTCCAAGGAACCCTCATCTACCGACCCCCTGGACCCCGTGGACCCTTCGCCAACTTCATCACGGACATTATCTCCCCGCAGCCCATCGCATACACCAACTACACCCTGCTGGGAGACCTCAACTTCCACCTCGTCAATCAACTGGACCCCAACACCACATGCCTTCTGGACAACCTCCACAACATTGGACTCTGCCAGATCGTGACCGAGCCCACGCACTCAGCAGGACACACCCTCGACCCCCTCTTCACTACAGGAAACTCCATCACCTTCAGCCACACCACCGAACTCCCATGGACCGACCATCGTTGCGTCCACTTCACCTTCAGAACACCCACCATCCACAGACACCAGCACCTGCTTCCACAAAGAAACTGGACCAAAATCACCGACGACCAGCTCACCTCCTCACTCAACAACTACAATGACTACAACGTTCTGAAGAGTGCTCTGATAGATGAGTTTTGCTTAACCACTGAGCAGTACAGTATACAGGTCAGAGACACCCAGAAGGCACAGACTCAGGACTGGGTTGACTTTGTAGATTGTGCCACTAAGGCTCTGGAGGGCTGGTTGTTGGGTAGTAAAGTGTGTGACTATACAGGATTGTATAATCTGATCATGAGAGAACAAATTCTTAATAACACTGTCAAAGCCAGATGTTGCATCAGCACCTGGTAGCCTCTGATCTGACCTCTCCCCAAGAATAGGGAAAGAAGGCAGACAAATGGTTCAGGACCAGGGTGAAGCAGAAGATACAGAACCAAGGTGGTGATCAAAAGAAGCAATACCAAAAGGGTGGGAAAAAGGGTAAAGACTAGAAGTCTTCACAAGGTCCCCAAAAAGCTTCTAATGATGGGGTCCCCAAGCTAAAAAGAAAGAAGGCCCAAAGAAACCCTGGTGCAAAGTTTGTAATAATAATAGTCACTGGACTAGTGATTGCACCAAAAAGGAGACAGCTCCAGCCACCAGTGCCCCTAAGGCAACTGTTTCCCCTAGTACAGCTACAAGTGGGGGTTCCCAGCAGAAGGGTGTAGTAGGGTTAAGCCTGGGATCTGAGATGGACTCTGGCCTAGTCAGAGTGCCAACTCAAGCTGTTCTGATCTGTGATGGAGGCATGGATATGACCTCCTCTGGACAGACACTGGATTCTCGTTTTTCTACCCTTTCTATCTTTCACCTTTCTGCACCTTTCTGCATCTCTGCTCTTTTGTGCCTTATTTCTGCCCATTTTCCCTTTCTCTCCCTCTGCTCCTTCACTCGTTTTCACTCGTTTTTCTACCCTTTCTTTCACCTTTCTGCACCTCTGCTCTTTTGTGCCTTATTTCTGCCCATTTTCCCTTTCTCTCCCTCTGCTCCTTCACTCGTTTTCACTCGTTTTACTACCCTTTCCATCTTTCACCTTTCTGCTCTTTTCTGCATCTCTGCTCTTTTGTGCCTTATTTCTGCTAATTTTCCCTTTTTTTTTCTTTATCCCTTCTTTCCTCACTTTACCGTTCCCCGCCACTGCTGCCCCCGTGGCCCCTCCCCTCCCAGCGCGACCGGCCCAATCCAGCTCCTCTCCCCGCTCCCGCCTCCCAGCTGTCCAGCCCTCCCCGACCCCTACTTAATGGCGGCCACTGCGCAGCCGCGGGCTGCGGGCGCGCCGCTGGTGCACTGAAGGCGCGTCAAAGGCAAGCACGTCTGCACCCGTCCGCGACCCGTCCGCGACCAGCACCAGGAACCCTGGACCTCCGCCCCGCCAACGCTACGACCCAGCAGCACTCCACGCACTCAACCCAGGCTGCAACAACAACTGCAAGCTAGCATCACCAGCCGACACCCATGGACCCTTCAGCTGTCACCGCTGCCGGCACACCTGCAGCACTGCCAAGAACAGGGATCCAGCACAACCCGCCCACAAGAACACAACCGAACTGAAGACCCTGCAATGCATCCTCCTCAACGTCGGATCCCTCCACAAACACGCCACAGAAATCTGGGACCCTCTCGACAGCACCACCCCGGACGTAGCATTCTTCACCGAAACCTGGACCAACGCCACCTCGGTACCGGACATCGCCATCGCCATCCCCCAAGGATACAAGATCTCCAGGAAGGACCGCCCCACCCACCCAGGAGGAGGAATCGCCATCGTCCACAAATCCAGCCTCCGCCTGAGCACACTCCCTGACGAGCCCACAGAACTGATGGAACACCTTCACTTCAAGATACTGGCCAGCCCCACCGCCGCCCTCCAAGGAACACTCATCTACCGACCCCCTGGACCCCGCGGACCCTTCGCCAACTCCATCACGGACATTATCTCCCCGCAGGCCATCGCATCCACCAACTACACCCTGCTGGGAGACCTCAACTTCCACCTCGACAATCAACTGGACCCCAACACCACATGCCTTCTGGACAACCTCCACAACATTGGACTCTGCCAGATCGTGACCGAGCCCACGCACTCAGCAGGACACACCCTCGACCCCCTCTTCACTACAGGAAACTCCATCACCTTCAGCCACACCACCGAACTCCCATGGACCGACCATCGTTGCGTCCACTTCACCTTCAGAACACCCACCATCCACAGACACCAGCACCTGCTTCCACAAAGAAACTGGACCAAAATCACCGACGACCAGCTTACCTCCTCACTCAACAACTCCACCCCAACCATCGCGTAAAACGACGACCCCAACACCGCAGCCCGTACCCTGCATAGATGGATCTCGGACAGGACCAACACCATAGCCCCCCTCAAGAAAAACAACAATACCCGTGCCAAGAAAGCCAGATGGTTTACCACCGAATTTTGAGAGTCCAGGCGCACATGCCGCCGCCTCGAAAAGGCCTGGAGAAACACCAAATCCACAGAAGCCCTCAACAACTTCAGAGCCGCCACCAACGCCCACCATCAACTCATCAGAGAAACGAGGAAAAAAGCGATTGAAGACAGAATCTCCACCCACGCACACAACAGCAAGGAACTCTTCAGCATCATCAAGGAGTTCGCCCAACCCACCAGCGAGTCTACCGACATCCCTCCCTCACAAGACCTCTGCAACAGACTCAGCACCTTTTCCACCACAAAATCAAGAGCATCTACGACAACTTCGACGAAGACAACCAACACACTGAACCCTCACCAACCACCCCCGATACCCGGAAACCAGCGACTGATGACTGGACAGCCCTCACCACCGAAGACACACTGAAGACAATGAAGTCATTCCACTCAGGGGCCCCCACGGACCCCTGCCCCACCACATCTTCAACAGAGCCGCCGACACCATCGCACCCATGCTCCGCCACACCATCACCCGCTCCCTGGTGACCGCCTCGTTCCCCGACGACTGGAAACACGCCGAGGTCAACCCCCTCCTAAAGAAACCCTCAGCGGACCCCACCGACCTCAAAAACTACAGACCCATCTCCCTGCTCCCTTTCCCAGCGAAAGTCATCGAGAAAGCCATCAACAGCCAACTCGCCAAATTCATTGAAGAACACAACATCCTCAACTCCTCCCAATCCGGCTTCTGAAAAAACCACAGTACGGAAACTGCCCTCCTCGCCGCAACAGACGACATCCGCACCCTACTGGACAAAGGAGAAACAGTAGCCCTTATCCTCCTAGACCTATCAGCGGCGTTCGACACAGTCTCCCACCGCACCCTAATACGCAGACTCTACGACGCAGGAATCCAGGACAAGGCCCTCGACTGGATCTGCTCCTTCCTCTCCGGCAGGACGCAACGGGTCAGACTCCCCCCTTTCCACTCAGACTCCACACCTACCACCTGCGGAGTCCCCTACGGGCTCCTCCCTCAGCCCGACACTCTTCAATGTCTACATGGCTCAATTTGCCCCCATCGTCAGAATCTACGGACTCAACATCGTGTCATACGCAGACGACACCCAGCTCATCCTCTCCCTATCCAACGAGCTCAACACCGCCAGACGCAACTTTCGAGAAGGCATGGAAGCCGTCGCCAAATGGATGAAATACAGCTGCCTACAACTAAACACCAACAAAACAGAAGTACTCATCATGGACCCAAACCCCGACGCCTGGAGCGATACCTGGTGGCCCACTGCCCTCGGAAACCCGCCAACCCCCACAGACCACGCACGCAACCTGGGAATCATCCTGGACTCCGAGCTCAAAATGGACCGCCAGATCAACTCTGTCTCATCTTCCTGCTTCCACACCCTCCGCCTCCTTCGTAAGACCTTCAAATGGATCCCCCTCGAACACCGAAAGACAGTCACTCACGCCCTGGTCACCAGAAGACTCGACTACGGCAACGTACTCTACTCCGGAATAAACAAAAACCTCATCCGCAAGCTACAGAACATCCAGAACGCCGCCGCAAGACTGGTCCTCAACCTGCCAAAACACTGCCACATCTCCCAGCACCTGCGCACACTCCACTGGCTCCCCGTCGAGGCAAGAATCACCTTTAAGATGCTCACCCACGCACACAAGGCCCTCCAAGGCACCGGACCAGCATATCTGAGGAGCCAGCTCAAATTCCACGCACCCCAAAGGACCCTACGATCAGCCCAGCTCTCCTATGCCGTGGTCCCCCGCACCACAAAGACCAGATCGGGAGGCCGCTCCTTCTCCTTCCTCGCGGCCAAAGCATGGAACGCCCTTCCGCTCCACCTCAGACAGACAACATCGCTCCCCATCTTCACAAGAAACCTCAAAACCTGGCTCTTCGACAGACCCCCTCCTTGATGGAATGGATCCTGCACCCCCCCCCACCCCTAGCGCCTTGAGACCCTTACGGGTGAGTAGTTACACTTTAACAAACTCCTGATTGATTGATTGATTGATTGATTGAATAATGGACCAGTTGCCTACCAAGAAAAGGAGCAGTAGGGTTAAGGCAGTGCCTTACCCCATGACTAAGAGTGAGGATCAGCCTTCTGATTGTGAGCCTGAAAAAGGAACTGTCCCAGAGGAGCGTGCGCTTGATCAGGTTGAGTTCTTAGGGACAGGGGGCCCTTCCAGAGCCGATCTGATTCAGGCATTTGACCTGCCCTTCTCTTGAACCCCTCAGACAGCAAGCTGCTGCTGAGGCTGCTGGGAATGCTAGTGGCACCCATAAAATCTATTGGGATGATGGACTCCTGTATTCAGAGAGTAGAAACCCCAAGCCTGGTGCAGCCAGGAGGTTGATCATACCTTTGGCATTCAGGGGTTTCCTATTGACACTAGCGCATGATATTCCCTTAGCAGGACACCAGGGCCAGAACAAGACTTGAGGCAGAATTGTCCCTCACTTTCACTGGCCCCACTTGTCTGAAGACACCAAGGAGTTGTGTCGCTCCTGTGTAACCTGCCAAGCTAGAGGCAAAGCAAGTGGCACTACAAAGGCCCCCCTTATACCACTACCTGTGGTGGGGGTTCCCTTTGAACGTGTAGGGATTGACATTGTTGGACCAATGGATCCCCAAACTGCATCTGGGCACTGGTTTATCCTGTTGGTAGTGCATCATGCCACCAGGTACCCAGAGGTAATACCCCTTAGGACCACTACAGCACCTATTGTGGAAAGAGCCCTCTTGGGAGTTTTCTCAAAAGTGGGTTACCCTAAGGAGGTAGAATCTGACAGAGGTGCAAACTTTATGTCTAGCTACGTGACTGCAATATGGAAGGAGTGTGGAGTGAACTACAAGTTCACCACACCCTATCATCCACAGTGCAATGGTCTAGTTGAAAGGTTCAACAGGACCTTAAAGGGTATGATTAAGGGTCTCCCAGAAAAGCTCAGGCGGAGATGGGATATCTTGCTACCCTGCCTTTTGTTTGCATACAGGGAGGTTCCTCAGAAGGGGGTTGGCTACAGCCCATTTGAACTTCTGTCTGGGCACCCTGTTAGAGGACCACTTTGTCTGGTGAAGGAGGGATGGGAGTTACCTCTCGAACCCCCTAAACAGGACATTGTGGACTATGTACTTGGTCTCCGCTCCAGGATGGCTGAGTACATGAAAAATTAAACAAACAATAACGGATATATACCATTTAAACTAATAAATCAACACTGACCCAAATGTGGAGAAAGTAAATCCTTAGTATTCCACTTTCTTCTAAGCATTAATTCTGCAAAGCTTTAGGTATGCTGGCCAAAATATACAAATACAAAAAATATAAATAGGGCATATATAGTGCTATTGTGACTCAGTGATATAGGTGAAACAACACATATACATATATAAAGATGAACTTTGTTCAGAAATACACTGTGAACCAAAATAGTCTCAAGAGATTACATTTGTGTCTTTTGTTCTTTGGGACTTCGTAAAGTTGGATGTGTATCAAAAGTACGTCGACGTTTCGACCCTAGTGTTGATGCGCTGGTTTATGAGCATCTAAAGCGGGTCTTCATCAGGACTGGAAGGGTAGGACAGCCTATGAATGTAAAGAACATATGGTCAGGGCCTTTCAAGAGTCAGTGCTGCAAAATAGGGAAGGGGACATCCTTACTCAGCTCACCTTCTTGTTAGGTGTGGGATTCATCTGTTCCTTTCATGATGATGGTGCTTGTCAGCCGACACGCACATGTAGTGCTGAAGATGCACTGCTTCTATAATTCATGTATGAAAGAAACATAACTAAATCTAGGATTACTATTATTGGAGATTACTATTGTCACTACAGTCAAGGATTCTCCTCCTACCTTATATAGTAGATTGTTCTATACCAGCCGGTGGGGAGATTTCATGGGTCTGGGTGGCCGTGGCAATAGCCTGAGGGGAGATGGGTCTTAACTCAGAAATGTGCATGATATAGACATTTCAGTCAACATGTACACCAAGTTCAGCGCAGGTCAAATACGACCGGCTGGAGCGCTCGGGTTGGTATTCACAGCCAGGACCCGACGCTGTCAGATGTCCTTCTTCCTCGCCTGAGTAAGTAAGAATCCCTGTCCGCTCCTCAACATGCGAGGTCGGATTAGAAAGATAATTGAAAGTATCGCGCTCTGTTACATGTTCACTTTGTAACTCATTCTGAACACGCTTGGAAACGCTTCATGATGATCGCCTTTTACGAGCAAGCGAAAGTCACGTTTTGAATCCTGTGTAAATTTGTTTTAACACACAAGGAAACGCCTCCCACGGATCGCGTTTTATTCACAAACTAAGACAGTGTCACCGCCCTAGATTAAGGAATGCATGCGGTCATGTTAACAACTAGCCATATATGTTTCACTGCATAAGCGCTCACTATTATTTCAACCATGCCCAAGAGGCCATTTTAGATACAATGTAACTCAGGGTATTCTAGACCATCATACTTGATCAGTAAGCCTCACACGCGCAGTATGCCCAAATGCAGCCGCCGTGCTAATATTATGCCGACATTAACCCAAGTGTGCAGACACACAGCCGGGTTTGTTAAATAATTATTTTCTAAACCAGTCCAGGAGAAATCTCCTTAGTCATCCGTCACGCGCTACTAATCCACAGCATGAGCAACGATGAGCTAGCCATACATACCAGTACAGACTGCATGATAGTAGTCTAATAAACACCAAACCGGCCTATACTAATTATACACAACCAGTCACTCAATAGTTTATCTTGTCTATATCATGCACATTTCTGAGTTCAGAGCCATCTCCCCTCCCAGGTTACTTCCGACATACCATTATTGTTTGTTTAATTACCCGCCCAGGTTCTGAGGGTTACAGGGTTACCCCATTACATTTAATGAGTACATGAAAAAGGCATCCAAAAACCTTGAGTCTAGCCAGGAAATACCAAAAGCCTGTACTGACTGTTTATCAGCCAGGACAGAAAGTGTGGGTGTTGGAGCCTGTTGCCCAGCAGCTCTCCAAAACAAGTGGAGTGGACCCCACACTATTGTTGAACAGAAGGGAGAGGTTACCTATTTGGTAGATCTGGGAACTCCCAGGAGCCCCAAAAGGGAGCTTCATGTCAACAGATTGAAACCATATGTTGACAGGGCAGACATGGGCTTGCTCATGGCCACTGATGAAGGACAGGAGGAAGAGAGTGACCCTTTTCCAGACCTGCTCTCTCAGAACCCTGATGATGGATCAGTTGATGGAGTAGCCTTGGCAGGCAGCCTCGCTGAAAAACAGTAAACTGATTGCAGACAAGTACTACAACAGTTTAGACATATGGTTTCACTGACTCCAAGCAGGGCCGGACTGGCCACCAGGCAGTTTGGAATGCTGCCGAGCTGCTGCCTGATTTTATTGCAGTGGGGGCTGATTTCGTCCATGGAGACCTGCGTGTGCTTCGAAATACTGAAAGCTAAACGAATTTCGTTTGGCTCACGCAGGTCCCCATTAACGAAATCAGCCCCCAGCCCAGCAGCATTCCTAACTGCCCGGTAGCCAGTCCGGCCCTGACTCCAAGTCAGACTAGCTGGTGCACCCATGAGGTGGACACTGGAGACAGTCTTCCTGTTAAAAGTAAGATTTACAGGCAACCCAATCATGTCAGGGACTGTATCAGGACAGAAGTCCAGAAGATGTTGGAGCTGGGAGTTATTGAATCCTCAGATAGCCCTTGGGATACTCCAGTACTCTTGGTACCAAAACCTCACACCCAGGATGGTAAGAGAGAGATGAGATTTTGTGTAGACTACAAAGCTCTCAATGCAGTCACTAGTCACGGTTGTGTTTAGACACAGCACGCGTCCCCCGTGGGTCTTCTGCATCCCTACATTGGGTGGTTCCTGGTTGCCCCAGCAGTTCTACAGGGCCTAGTCCTCACTTCTATCCCTCATGTGGTTCTTATACCACTATTTTAGTATAGGGTTTGTGAGGCCCCCAGGGTAAAAGGTATACTGTGCTATTTACTGTGTGCTATTTAAAATTCTTGTATTGTACTTTTGCCTCTAGCCTCATAAAGAGACTAGAGGGGTTGTGTTTAGAATAAATACATATATATTTGATATATACCATGTGTGGTGTACTTTCATTTGATTATTCAAGAGATTATAGACTGGTAAAACAAGCTGCTTTACATCCCTTCAAGACTTAGCCTCAAGGCTGCTCTCCACAGCTACCACTAGGATAGCTTTCTATAAAGGTTGTCTTAAACCTACCATCAATAGGGGTTGTTTGGACTGGTGCAAGGTGCCCACTAGAATAGTGGAGATCATATGCCAGGCCAACTTCTCACATTTGCTCTCCCATAGGTTATCATTGGAGCTGTCTTGTAACATTTTAGAAGAATACCTTTCAATTGGGAGGAGCTAAAGATTTGGGATTTGGACTCCCTGAGCTCAGAATTTAACAACACCTCCTTTAATAAAAGTGTTTTTTAAATTGTGTGTTTGAATATGCCACTTTTATCAAGTGGTAATTTTCTTGTTTAACTATCCTGTGCCTCTGGCTGTCTGTGGAATTCACATCTAGTTTAGACTCACTGGGGCCTATTTGTGCATTCTCACTAGGCCAGTGGTCGTCAAACTTTTTGATGCCGAGACCCCACAACAAAACTTTTCAGGCGTAAGGACCCCCTCCCTACAAAAATGTCTCGAACCTGTCACTCCTTATCATGGACAAACATAAATGTTCGCCGGAGAAACTGTCGATCTGTGGTTGCACCTTTTTAGTACCAGTTTAACACCCAAATATAGCAATAAGCAACAATATAATCCCCTTGAGCTGACGGTGCGCCATTTTTT
Organism: Lissotriton helveticus; assembly: GCF_964261635.1. Taxonomy (NCBI): domain Eukaryota; kingdom Metazoa; phylum Chordata; class Amphibia; order Caudata; family Salamandridae; genus Lissotriton; species Lissotriton helveticus. The sequence goes on along the minus strand of NC_136060.1, from coordinate 64,754,638 downwards.
TTATGCTCTGGTTGTGCAGAGTACAGTCCCATATCTACAAGACCACGTAATGTCACTTTACATGGCCTCCTAGATATGGTGTAAGGCTATGCAGCGCAAGTCGATACATTGCCTTACACCGCATCAGGGGGTGCGTTACATGGGCGTTGCGGTGGGCTTTCCTATGGGTTTTGATTCAGAAAAAGGGGGTGGTGATGAACAGAGTGTCTGAATTAAGCAGACCACTCTTACCCAGTCCAAAGATCAGGGCTTGATCCATCAGCATTATTTAGCTCACTGCCCCATCCGAGCTCAGAACCTGGCTATATGCAAATTAGTCTGTCCCTGGCCCAGTGCATCATGGGAACAGGGCAGACAAAACTACCAAGCCAATTCTTCACCAGAAAGGAGACAAGCTTCCGGGGACCGGTTTCTGCCATTCCAGGCGTCGTCGGCCCGGCCTGCTTGAATCCTGATGGAGCAGTGAGCAAGGGACTCATGTCTGAGTATACCCTTCCACGCTTATGGTGGACAAAATGATTCAGAAAAAGGGGGTGGTGATGACCAGAGTGTCTGAATTAAGCAGACCACTCTTACCCAGTCCAAAGATCAGGGCTTGATCCATCACCGTTATTTAGCTCACTGCCCCATCCCAGCTCAGAACCTGGCTATATGCAAATTAGTCTGTCCCTGGCCCAGTGCATCATGGGAACAGGGCAGACCAAACTACCAAGCCAATTCTTCACCAGAAAGGAGAGAAGCTTCCGGGGACCGGTTTCTGCCATTCCAGGCGTCGTCGGCCCGGCTTGCTTGAATCCTGATGGAGCAGTGAGCAAGGGACTCATGTCTGAGTATACCCTTCCACGCTTATGGTGGACAAAATGATTCAGAAAAAGGGGGTGGTGATGAACAGAGTGTCTGAATTAAGCAGACCACTCTTACCCAGTCCAAAGATCAGGGCTTGATCCATCACCGTTATTTAGCTCACTGCCCCATCCCAGCTCAGAACCTGGCTATATGCAAATTAGTCTGTCCCTGGCCCAGTGCATCATGGGAACAGGGCAGACCAAACTACCAAGCCAATTCTTCACCAGAAAGGAGACAAGCTTCCGGGGACCGATTTCTGCCATTCCAGGCGTCGTCGGCCCGGCTTGCTTGAATCCTGATGGAGCAGTGAGCAAGGGACTCATGTCTGAGTATACCCTTCCACGCTTATGGTGGACAAAATGATTCAGAAAAAGGGGGTGGTGATGAACAGAGTGTCTGAATTAAGCAGACCACTCTTACCCAGTCCAAAGATCAGGGCTTGATCCATCACCGTTATTTAGCTCACTGCCCCATCCCAGCTCAGAACCTGGCTATATGCAAATTAGTCTGTCCCTGGCCCAGTGCATCATGGGAACAGGGCAGACCAAACTACCAAGCCAATTCTTCACCAGAAAGGAGACAAGCTTCCGGGGACCGGTTTCTGCCATTCCAGGCGTCGTCGGCCCGGCTTGCTTGAATCCTGATGGAGCAGTGAGCAAGGGACTCATGTCTGAGTATACCCTTCCACGCTTATGGTGGACAAAATGATTCAGAAAAAGGGGGTGGTGATGAACAGAGTGTCTGAATTAAGCAGACCACTCTTACCCAGTCCAAAGATCAGGGCTTGATCCATCACCGTTATTTAGCTCACTGCCCCATCCCAGCTCAGAACCTGGCAATATGCAAATTAGTCTGTCCCTGGCCCAGTGCATCATGGGAACAGGGCAGACCAAACTACCAAGCCAATTCTTCACCAGAAAGGAGACAAGCTTCCGGGGACCGGTTTCTGCCATTCCAGGCGTCGTCGGCCCGGCTTGCTTGAATCCTGATGGAGCAGTGAGCAAGGGACTCATGTCTGAGTGTACCCTTCCACACTTATGGTGGACAAAATGATTCAGAAAAAGGGGGTGGTGATGAACAGAGTGTCTGAATTAAGCAGACCACTCTTACCCAGTCCAAAGATCAGGGCTTGATCCATCACCGTTATTTAGCTCACTGCCCCATCCCAGCTCAGAACCTGGCTATATGCAAATTAGTCTGTCCCTGGCCCAGTGCATCATGGGAACAGGGCAGACCAAACTACCAAGCCAATTCTTCACCAGAAAGGAGACAAGCTTCCGGGGACCGGTTTCTGCCATTCCAGGCGTCGTCGGCCCGGCTTGCTTGAATCCTGATGGAGCAGTGAGCAAGGGACTCATGTCTGAGTATACCCTTCCACGCTTATGGTGGACAAAATGATTCAGAAAAAGGGGGTGGTCATGAACAGAGTGTCTAAATTAAGCAGACCACTCTTACCCAGTCCAAAGATCAGGGCTTGATCCATCACCGTTATTTAGCTCACTGCCCCATCCCAGCTCAGAACCTGGCTATATGCAAATTAGTCTGTCCCTGGCCCAGTGCATCATGGGAACAGGGCAGACCAAACTACCAAGCCAATTCTTCACCAGAAAGGAGACAAGCTTCCGGGGACCGGTTTCTGCCATTCCAGGCGTCGTCGGCCCGGCTTGCTTGAATCCTGATGGAGCAGTGAGCAAGGGACTCATGTCTGAGTATACCCTTCCACGCTTATGGTGGACAAAATGATTCAGAAAAAGGGGGTGGTGATGAACAGAGTGTCTGAATTAAGCAGACCACTCTTACCCAGTCCAAAGATCAGGGCTTGATCCATCACCGTTATTTAGCTCACTGCCCCATCCCAGCTCAGAACCTGGCTATATGCAAATTAGTCTGTCCCTGGCCCAGTGCATCATGGGAACATGGCAGACCAAACTACCAAGCCAATTCTTCACCAGAAAGGAGACAAGCTTCCGGGGACCGGTTTCTGCCATTCCAGGCGTCGTCGGCCCGGCTTGCTTGAATCCTGATGGAGCAGTGAGCAAGGGACTCATGTCTGAGTATACCCTTCCACGCTTATGGTGGACAAAATGATTCAGAAAAAGGGGGGGTTTTGACACATTCCCAGATTTACAAGCATCTGCAAACCTGAGGATGCGTCAAAACTGTACGCTGCCCCAAGGTATGCTTAATGAAGAGAGATATATTTATTTTTCCTCAATTGCTTCCTCTTTCTATGTGCAGCACACATAGAAAGGGGGAAAAGCCTCCATGGGTTGTTTTTGCGCAAAACCAATCCTGCCAACAATGCAGACACCCTTGCACCATGGTGCAAGGGTCCCTGTGTTGGTGCTAGGCACCAAATTGTGTGCTGGCAGAAAGGACAGGAATTCACCGTATCCTATGAATACAGTCCATTCGTGTACTTTTGAATTGGCAGAGGGCAGCGCAGCAAAAATACTTGCGGAGCTGCCCTACACCATTACATTATAAATGAGGCCCGTAGAATTTAGTAATATCCAGACCCTATGGATGCAATTATGTTACATAACTGTCCCTCCAATACATTCTCAGGGATAGGAAGGACTATGTAAATACAACAACAATCAAAAGCAAGCACTTGACAGCTCAGTTAACTCTGTGCACAACACTCAAAAAGCTTCAAGTGATTGAATCAATTAACTTCAACAGCACTCTCCTGTCCTGAAAAAATCAAAGCCAGGCAGACAGCTTGACACACCTTGCTGCTGGCCTGAAATAAATTAAAATATGCACAATGAGTTAATCTGAAAATACTTTACATTTGAAGATTAACTCATTGTGCACATTTGCATTTCTTTCAGGCCAGCACACTTGTAGAAAGGCATCTTTAGCAGTCTGTCTGGCTTCAATTTCCCAACACAAGAGAATCCCTGAAAAACAAGATTCCAGCTAAAGCATTTTAACTACCGGAATTAGCCACCTGGGACGTTTTCTTTTAAGAAATGAGGAGTGCGACCCCTTTCCCATGACTCCATGGCCCCCCTGGGGGTCGCGCCCCACAGATTGAAGACCGATGCTCTAGACAGTTATAGAAAGGGAAGACCAAGGCAGGATCGGGAACCACAACCGGCCCTGGCAAAGTGCTCGGCCGACTCCCTCCCCCTCTCGGGCCGGTTTTCAGCCGATTTTGTTACAGGGCCAATTTTGCAACCGGCCCCTACCTGTGCGGCGCACCGGGGGATTGCCCGGTGCCCGCTATGGCCCGTCCGGCCCTGGGGAAGACATGTACACACTTACTTTACCGGTAGAGATTAAAAGAGCCTCAGCATCACAAAATGGATGCTGCTGCCACAGACACACGTCTGACCTCCTGCTGCTGGACAAAACTCCAGCAGGGGAGGCCAGGACAATAGGTTTCCTGCCCAGGGAGAACCTCCCCAGACAGGCTTTAGTGTATTGGAGCAGGGTGGGTTGCTTTCACTGAATGCTTTTCAGACACTGCCTGGGGCACACAAGGTGTTCCATGCATTTGCCAGTTCAAACCGGTTGCTGGGGCACTCATCCCCAGCCCTGGTGTGAAACTGGACAAAGGGGAAGGGGTGTAACCACCCCCTCCCCAGGTACTCCCATAGGTGGGACCCTAGAGTTAGTCCATTCCCTAAACTTAGTATAATATAGGAACCCAGTCACTGAGACTTTAGATTACCCTGGACGAAACTCTGAAGACAAAATCCTGGACCATCGACATTCTATATCGACTGGAAGACTGAAGAAATCTCCCTTGAGGTCAAGTAGTGACCTCCCTGTTCAAACAGGCACCAAAGAGCATCTTGCCGGTCTGCATTTTCGAGGTTCCAGATGGATCTCCAAGAATCTGCAACACAGGACATAGACTTCCAGACATCTCTGAGGCGGACACGAGATCCCAGCAAAGCTGAGACCCGCAGCTGAGACGAGAGACATGGGACCGGAACTCCTGGACATCCTGCAAGTTTGCAAGTGCACCTACTTCCCGAAGTTTCCCAAAGTTGTGCATTGGTCTATTTGTTGCCCTTGCCCCGAGCACCTTTTGCACTGAAGCTGAAAGGCCTACACTCCACGATTGTTCCGTGGGCCTGCTTTCTTCACCGCAGCTCGAGGTTCCTTCGCGATCTCTAGTCAATTGGCTAGTGGGTCCCCACGAAGGACAATCCTTTGTTTTATTAGCTTTCCTGGTTGCTACAGATGTGCTCTGACTCCCCCTCAAAGGGTGAGTCCCTCAGACCTTGCTGGGCTGCACCAAAGCCAATCATTGCATCTTGCATGGGTTGCAGTTGCCAAGGCTTGTTGAGTCCAATCTGGTTTCCAGCGCAGCAGCACTCGACATCCTTTGTGGCACAGCTCGAATCCAGCTCCTGGTTGTCGTCAGTGCCTCCTAGTCCTCGTGGCTGAAAGGTCAAGCTTCACCTACTTTACTTGAAAGCACCCGACATCGGCTGGCTCCTCCTTGTCGTCATTCTGGTCACTGGCTAGTGACCCAGACTCTGTCCCCTCTGCTTTCAGGTTCTTCAGATCTCTGATCCACCCTTGGATCCACCCGGACACTTTTCCTCTGGTCGCCTGCAGCACTTCTTCGCAGCTCTCCCTTACAATTGACGACGAAACACGACACGAAAAGACACCTATACACCTGGCTTCCCTGGGTGAGCTAACACGATTACTCTGGTGCTCCTGTGGGTCTTGACTCTCGAAGTGTCCTAGTCTTAAGGGGTTTCACTGCAGTCCACTCCTAAGTGTACTTAAACTTTGAAACTGTAACTTAAAATTTCCTCATAGACGTCTATGGTGATTGGCGGTTGTGTTTAGACACTGCACGTGTCCCCCGTGGGTCTCCTGTGTCCCTACCTTGGGTGGTTCCTGGTTCCCCCAGTGGTTCAACAGGCCCTAGGGCTCATTTCTATCCCTCACATGGTCCTTATGCCACTATTTTAGTATACAGTTTGTGAGGCCCCTAGGGCAAAACGTATACTGTGCTATTTACTATGTGCTATTTAAAGTTCTTATATTGTACTTTTGCCTCTAGCCTCATAAAGAGACTATTCAATTCAATTTATTTATTTTGTTTTGGAACTCCGACGGAGGTCCACAAAAACAGTCATAAAGAGACTAGAGGGGTTGTGTTTAGAATAAATACATATATATTTGATATATGCCGTGTGTGGTGTACTTCCATTTGATTATTCAAGAGATTATAGACTGGTAGAACAAGCTGCTTTACATTCCTTCAAGACTTAGCCTGAAGGCTGCTCTCCACAGCTGCCACTAGGATAGCTATCTATAAAGGTTGTCTTAAACCTACCATCAATAGGGGCCGTTTGGACTGGTGCAAGGTGCCCACTACAATAGTGGACATCATATGCCAGGCCAACTTCTCACATTTGCTCTCCCATAGGTTTTCATTGGAGCTGTCTTGTAACATTTTGTAACTGAGCTCAGAATTTAACAACACATCTTTTAATTGTGTGTTTGAATATGCCACTTTTATCAAGTGGGCATTTTCTTGTTTAACCATCCTGTGCCTCTGGCGGCCTGTGGAATTAATGTCTGGTTTAAACTCACTGGGGCCTATTTTTGCATTCCCTGTAGACAGTCCTAAAAAGGAAGTTGAGGTGTGCTTGCATGTCCTGATGGCCCATCGTCATGCTGAAGGCCTTCCTGACCTAGAGTGGTAGGAGGCGCTATCACCTTCACCTGAATAGGGCTCTTCTCACAATGCTGTCTACGCCCTCCTGCAGTGTGTTTGGAGCCAAAGTCAGGCAAGACAGGAACTTTTAACTACAAATATTTCAAAGGTAAAAAAAGGTATTGGACCTAAAGCCCCATACTTTGTGAACACTTTCAGATCGAGAGGATTGCCCCTTTGGTGGGTGTTGCTTTACTGGGTAGGCCAGCAGTTGCTGCTTCTGTCTGTGGGCAATGGAAAGGACTGAACTTTATGTTTCTATATCCTGCTTGAAAATATTCTCCAAGGGCTTAAAGTAGAGTTTGCCTCCTGTTACGAAGTCTCAGGGACACAAAGACTTCACCTGCAGCATCTCTGAACTCGACTGCTGGGAGTTCTGATCTGCCGTGTGGTGCCAAGTCCAGTTCTGGGCCCTTGGAGGTTGTTCCGCTGCTTAAAACCGTAAAAAGAAATGCATCAACCTTCCAGCACCTGTTTTATGATGCAGCACCAACATGCAGGAGAAATGTCCATGCACCGCTGCCATCCAGCTGAAAAAATTGAAACAGTACATGTCAGCCGCCAAGGAAACAGCCGCAGCCCGAGTTCAGCACACTGAGTCTCCAATGTCTAAGACATCCACACTGACTTAATCAATGCATCGTGGAACTGAGGCTGAAAAAACCAATGCAGCGCCTGCTTGCCTCCACCACATCGATCTCCAGCACGTCCAGATTTCCAAACATCACATCTGTGCAACCGTTTTTCCAACGCATCACCCGCAGACCAGAACCATTTTGGAATTTCAACGCATCACTTCTCCTACAGTCCAGATTCAATTCAACATTTCTCCAGCATGCAGCAGAACTAATGTATAACCTCCCCATGGACTCAGAAACAAACACATCACTGTGTTCACCGATGCTTCCCTCCTTTGTTTTTTTTTGCCATGTGAATTTTGATGCATCTGAAGGTATTTTGTGTAAAAATCACTGCATCCATAGTTTCCTATGGACCTAATTGGTAAAACCTTTTAAAAGTCTGAGTTCAGTATGTTGGATGTTTGTCATTTTGGTCTTGCTTGGTGTAAATAAAGATACTTTATGTTTCCAAACTGGTGTGGTGTCAATATGTAGTGTTTTCACTGTATTACTGTGTGTGTTATGCACAAATGCTTTACACATTGCCTCTGAGATAGGCCTGACTGCTTGTGCCAAGCTACCAAGAGTGTGAGCAGGGGTTATCTTGGGTGTGTAATCTCCTTATCCTGACTAGAAGGAAGGGTCCCTACTTGGACAGGGTGCATACCACTACCAACTAGGGAGACCCATTTCTAACAAACTGAATTTTCAGCAAACTGGCACAAAGGAAAGAAAAACAGACTCTGAGGTAAGTCAAGTGCATTCCCCAAAGGAAGGTGAAGTATCAGTATTTGAACTTCGCATCTATCATTGCATTTAGGAAGTTTGAACGAATCAGCTTGTCTCGACATGAATGGGTAAGGGAGGGACTAAAAACAGTAAAATCGAAAGGAAATTGGGACCATATTTGGATAACTAAAGAACAATTGTGTTAGCTGTTACCTCAAAGATAAGTTGACAGACGGCCTAATGCTCATGGAAATAGGCACCTGATAAAAAAAGTAGGGGTAGCATTGGTATTGCATTAATTCATGTTAATAAAATGTAGAATTGAAAGCTGGGTTACCTGGGAGCTTTGAAAGGGATATAGAAAAGGGTGAGAAAACAAGAAACGTTAAGGTCAGAAGTCTTAGACTCAACCGTCTGGCACACCATCATAGGTACATATAGTTCTAACCTGGGTGGGCGAGAACGGGGAGTAGGAATATGGATTTCATTACAGGAGGAGAATGGAAAGAGCAGAAAGATCAAAGACAGGGACAAAAAGACCTGAATTATTAAAAAAAAGTATTTCCTTTTCTGCATTCCTTATTCTCAGTCTGTTTTAATATCTGTGTTTTGCATTTTGTATCCAGTGCAAAGATCAAAATGACTGAATGCTTACTAAAAGTTTTAAAAAAAAGAAAATTAAAAGGCGTGAAGCAAACAGATTTTTTTACCAAATTTTTGTGTAACTATTTTCTGTCTCCACCACAATATTTTGAAGATGTACATAGGCTGTGGAGCCCAAGAAGAAATACAGTAATATAAGCAACTAAGAATTGTTTCTTTAATCATAGACGTCATGATTGAAAACGCGAGTATACAAAGATTTTACATAACAATTTTGAAAAATGAAAACAGATTGAAGCAAGTTTGTATGCAGAGAAGGTAATGACAGATCTCTATCAAACATGAATGCAAGAAGAGGCTGGAGTGTGTACTAAGTTAAGTGAGCCAGAAATAATACATCAAAGCAAAATGATAAATGAGTCTTGAAAATGTCAGGATTTCGTTCTTGTCCTTTTTGAGTTTGAGAAATTTGCTACTCATCTGCCCCACTTCATTAAACATGCATTCATGCAAATTAAAGGAGGGATGATGACCATTCTCATTAAGAAATATGAGTTTTTGGTTCTCATCAGTTTAACACATGAATTTGTGTTTAGAAGTGTGGCTAAGGGCAGCCACAAGAGTACATATACATTTAGCAATCTTTGGGTTTAAAGAGGTGCCCTTTGAGTTTCCATGCATGATAGGCTTGAAGCTGGAAATGAACAGGGCAAGGCACACTGCTTGAGCTCAGTTGGTAAGATAAGACTTGATCCAGGCAAGTGCATAGCAAGCCATGCTAGCAATCAGTCATGACAGACCAAATTGAATGTGGCAGAAAGGTCTAGTAGAACCTGAGTCGAAGACTTTCTTTGATCTACTAGCATTTGCAGGTTGTCAGTGTCATGGGTAGGTTTGAGGCCAGATTGAGCTATGTCTAAAATGTCATTAGAGTCTATGTAGCAAGATATCTACTGGTTATTGCCTTCTCAAGAAGCTTTATTGTGTATAGGAGAAGGAGATAGGACAGAAGTTGCTTATAATAGAGGATTCACTGATGGCATTTGCGAGAATAGCCAGGGCTTGTTTCCCTGAGGTTGGTACTGATGCAGAGGCAATTAATTTAATAAAGACAGCGAGTGTGCAGACAACAGAGAGCTGGCCTGTTGAACATTAGGGGGTAAGGGCTCAAAAGAAAATCCATGGAGACGGAGGGCGTATGTAAGTGCATATGGGAGATCACGATGAATTTAAAATGCAAAGACACTGTGGAGGAGGGCTACATTTTTATTGACAGATTACAGAGTGTGTACAACAGTTGACAATAGAGATGACATGATGATATCACATGTAAAAGTAATTTAGAATACATTTATGTAATTTAATAACAAGAGCAGTGCTTTTAGGTTATATTATTGGGATGCCTAACACCACAAAGATGTGTAAAACACTTACCCTGTCAATAGTACATTAGGATTCACACTCCAATCTCCTTCAACAGAATTGTCACATCAACTCTAGTTAGCTTGGCACATAAAAGGACCTTCACACAAAGAGTCAAAAGTTCTCCCTGCATCTTCATGTTAATTTGTGCAAATGTCATTCTGCAAAATAATAGTGTAAGAACCTATTTCTCGATTTAGCCCTGCTCATCCACTAGGTGGTCTCTCTGCAATGGCTGATTTGCTTTCACAAATGCTGTGCAGGAGCCAAACCCCAATAATTTTCCAAACCCCATTAACTTGAACACCCCAATTATCTTCACACAACCAATTCAGCTCCAAAGTCTCTTGATGATCTGGTAGTTAGAGACAACACTCCTCATCAAAAATACATAAAACAGAATAAAATGTGGAAGCATTAATAGCTGAGTCCTGCTAAAAAATCGGGTAAAAATTGATTTAGTACAGAAAAAATAATACATGGGGTACAGAGAATAAAAAGCATGAATCACTATGGAGGCTCAGATACAGAAATACAAAGTTACAAAACTCAGTCTCAATTAGTCAAGTCTAAGCAAAACTCAGAGAGTCAAACTCATATAGAGCACATACAACATCCCAATAGAACGTCTAGGAACAAATGCACAGAGTGTCAGGAGGAAAATAATTCGAACAGCATGTGTCCATAGAAAAATTAACAAAGAGCCCCAATTCCCAATCCCCAAAGGGTTTTTATACAAAATGTATGCAAACTATTAATAGAGTCTGCAAATTCAGCAAGGTATTATCAGGTTAGGGTCGCTTTGGTAAATCAGAAACAGCAATGTAAAATTCTAAAATATTCCACCTGCTACCACAGCAACTACACTCCATAGAAGTACAAAGTAAAATGAAACATTTCTCTAAAAAATGGCTCAAGGACTTAAGACCCCTGCAACAGATCCTCCAGGGGAAGAACTTACAAATAAATCTTTGGTTACACAATGGAAGCTTCATTCACAATCCACAATTCCCATACACAATCATACATCTTAAAATCTTTGATGTCATTCACTTGGTGTGCCACATAAACGAGGAGAGAAATGTTTTGCAGTGGGACACTGTTTGGGAAGGAAAATGAGCAGGAGCAAGATGAGCAGAACACCAAAAACTGCATCCATTTGAATATAAATGGTGTCTAACAAGAAAATGTGGCATAAATATTTCACAGTAATAATTACACTTCCAAATGACATAGCAAACATGTTTCAAGTGTAACATCACTTATTTATTGGTTACAACTCAATGCATCTTTAAAACCATTCATTTTTAAAAATAGTTTTCACACACAATTTGAATATTTATGAGAAAGCTACCACAACTGTGATACACCTCACCAGATATCATGCCTTCTTTATAGGTTCAATTTCAGAACAAAGCACTATGCATGTTGGCTGACTGCTCCAATGAAATTCTAAGGAGCCAAATCTTGATATTAAAGGCCACAGTACTGTCCCATAAAAATAAAGTGTGGCACTGTACCAGAATGATGTTGTCTTAATATTGTCTGATGTAAATATTATGTACTCAATACTATTTACAAAACATTACTTCATTGGAGTTAACCCTTTCCTGCGGGCTTCAGCCACTGGCACTTCCTCCCAAGTGCATCTGCTGACCGTTGGCCAACACTGGGAAGGTTTTAGTTGACCCTGTGGTGCTTGCACCAAAGGTAGTCCTTCTTGTCATGTTTAGCTTGAGGGAGCGCCTTCTCATCAACACAAGGCTGTTTTTTCCCTTGTGAGTAAAGACGAACATTACTCAATCATCATTACTTTACCACAAAAGTGAAAGTAAAATAAGCTGATCACCGTATTTTACTTGCACTGCGTTAGTGCTTGGGGGCATATCTTATCCTGCTTAGCACTGATTGAGTTGGCGCAGATATCGTTGGAAGCAGGATGTCTCCTTTCGTATGGTATCTCTACCCAGTGGATCCTTGCTTGGGGATCACCACAAGAGGGCAATAACCAATCTGGGATCCACCCACTAAGCACCGGGGATTTTGGCAGGTGGAGCAAAACCTAGGGTTATGCTGCCCCCAAGCCCCAAGGTCACGCTGTCCCCTCCACAGGGGTGAATGGGAGAAGTTACCCCCAATGTGCCCCCCCACAGGGGATATGTGTATATGACAAAAAAACATGGGGTTGGGCAGCCTACCATGGGCAGGGCCCTGCCCCAACCCCAACACCAAAAAGGGTGACAAATTATTTTTCCCCTTGGGGAGCCGAAAGTCCACTAGACACCAGGAATATTCCCCCCTCCCCCGTGGGGGACAAATTGGTGGTATGCCCCAATCTGTCTCTTCAGAAGGGCAGAAAGCCCACTAGACACCTGGGATATTCACACAAAAAAAGAAAAATGGTACGGGATGCCCACCATGGGCATGTCCCTGCTCCCACCCCAAAAAGGGTACCACAATCTTTCTGCCCCCAGGGTGGCATATAGGTGTTTTGCCCCATTCAGCCTCCCTGGGGTGATCATAAAGCACACTAGACACCAGGAAATAACATAAAAAATAAAAACATAGGGGTGAAGCTGCCCACTATTGTCATGGAAATGCCCATACCTCCAAAAGAGTGCAACAGTCTTTCTAGAACCCCAGGGTGCAGGTTGGAGATTTGCCCCTCTCTGCTTCCCTTTAGGGGCGAAAAGTCCACTAGACAACTTTTAAGATTTAAAAGTTTTGCCAAAACAAACAAAGGACGGCGCGGTCTACACTGGAATCAAACCAAATTCCCCACCCCATAAGGGCCAATAGTGTCTTTCTGCCCCTGTGGAGGCATAAAGGAGGTTTATCTCAATTGGAGCTTTGCTCCAAATCTGCATCAGAGGTGGGGGGATAGAAAGCCCACAGGACACCAGAGAGTTGCAATCTGAAAAGACATAGAGGGAAGTCCAGGGTAGTATGCCTTGCATGGACCCCATAACGTTTTCTTACACATAATGCTTTGCAGACCTTAAACTCTGCTTAAAATCATATATTTTCCTTGCATTTCTCTGATGTAAAGTTCCAGAATACACAAGGATCCGCAAAAATTCTTACTGCCCAGCATTCCTCCACTTCTTCTGATAAAAACACTACCCTTCATGTATTGGTGTGTCTAAAGTCTATGACAGGAAGAGCCCCAAAACGTAATGCGGAGACATCAACATTTCCTGTCAAAAAGCTTACTTGATTGGGCAATGAGGTATCTGTGTTAAAAGGTACTGGCTTGGCCACCACTTAGGGAAACTAGACACCAGGAGTTTAGTGTGGTGTGTTCGCATGAATCTCACAAGGTGTTCTTACCCACAATGCCCTGAAAACTCCAAACTTTGCCTAAAACTACAAATTGTCCTTGCATTTCTGTGATGTAAAATTCAGGAATCCTCAGGAATCTAATAAATACTTACCACCTAGTGTTCCACACCTGTCCTAATGAAAACGCTACACCGCTTGTGACTGGGCATAGAAAAATGGGAGACCTTTTAGGAAAAATGCCAAACCTGTGGTAAGAATTTGGTGTTTTGTTCCAACTCTGCTTCTTTCTGAAAGCTAAGAAATTTGTGATTTTAGCACAGAAAACATATTGTTGATCACATTATTAAGAAAATAAATACAGACTCACTCTCTTGTGTAGCACGTTTTTCCATTTTCCTCCCCAAAATATGGATTTAGCTATAGTTTTGCTTTTTCTTAGTCCCCTAAATAGAAATCAACAAAATCTGGTTACCTTTAGAATCCCCATGATGGTGGAACAAAGGACTCAGATTTAGTTTGGACAATTTATGTGCAGAAACGTTATGTAATCCTAAACACAAAATACCTCAAGTAGCCAAAAACGAGCTTAGCACTGGGTTGGAAAACCCTCAGCAGTTAATAGGGTAATATTAGAAGATCTACAACCAATGGAAACATATATTTTTAATTTTATATATGATATTTAGAACCCAATATTTATGTAAAGTAATATTTCGGTGTATAATTTCAAAATGCAGGGATTGCCTCCCAAAAATATAATGCAGGAGTTGTAGCCCAAAATCAATGTGTATGCACACCAGGCATTACAATTATTTCATCACAATCACAGTTGTACCCCCTACAAAGGTTACAAATCTGTTCACACATGCAGATTACTACATGGAATGCTGCCACAACTGCGTTTGTGCTACACTATGAGGGTAGCGCTTTGGGTGCTCCTCCTGGTCCAGCATGACCACAAATCATGCGACAGGCCCATGTCATTGCATACACACGTGATCTGTGTTCCCCCAGGACCATAAAAATCAGCACTAGGGATCCAGATACCACTGCAGCTGGGGCACTCATGGCAAAGGTACAAGTTCATCACCATGCAAAGTACTTTTTAATCCCAACAGTACTTAAGGGAGGCTTTGGTTTATTTCTTTGTGATACCATATTGTAACAGCTTACTGTTAACATGAGGAAGCACACTAAGAAGAAACAGCATTTTACTTTTTCTGTGGACAGATATTTGCATAGATGTGGATCTAGAGTCGACATTGCTAAATCTCATTCTTTCTCTGATATAGATCTGCAGGAAATGGTAAGAACCTTATCTGAAACATATATACATTAGTTCAAAGGAAAATCTTCCCCTGTGACTCTCCTAGATCATCAGAAATCTCTGGCTCATCTATATGTTCTCTTTCTTCCTATTCCTCTTGACCTTTGCCTGCACATGATAAGGAGAAATGAACTATACACATATTTCAGAAAATATCAATAACTAGGAAAGCAACAATGAAGCACTTTTTTTGTAACTCTAAAGTGTGATGAAAACAAAAGATTTGAATAGGATCAAAACAAATCAAGACACTTTTAGTTGGTGATGCACAAATTATCGAATTATTCACTGAAATCAGATTTCAACACATTATCATTTGTGTGCTATCTAGGTTTATGAGTAAAGCTATGCCTGTGAAAATGTAATGTACATTTCAATGGAAAATGTGCTTTCTGTAAATGACAGTGAACTATGGCAGGATGTGTTAGTGATATAGCACATCCTTGTTACTCACCTGCTGAATACATTTCCTACACTTTGTGCGAAGCTAGAATTTTTCATGATCCCTATGACTTCAGTGAGTGGATATTGATGTCATCATCCCTATTGTGAAAACTGTTCCAGTGAACTATGCCCCTAAGACCAGTTAAAAAAAACGGTAGTGTCTTGCTCCACAATAACGACGCTAAACTAGAGTAGGGTCTACAATTATTTATTAACGTCTATACAGGTCTCTGTCCCTGCTCTAACTGCCCTTGTTCCTGTCCCCTGCTCCTCCCTTTCCTACTCCTCCCACGACTCCACCCCCGAACACTAGACTGCTAACCCCAATATTACAAAAACCTTTCAAAGTATTTTAAAGCAATACTCCAGGTGAACCTACCAATATTTTGTGCTGCTATGGTTTTTACCACCTTCTCAACAGAGAAGGTGATCTTTGTATGTGATCATTGCCAAGAATTGGCTTGTTGCATGTTCACCTGGCCACCCCACCTTTGACTATTAGGTATTGGTGTAATGACTCTGTAGTGCACTGGGCCCTGTTGACCAGGCCTCGGTACGTGTGATCCGACCCTTAAAAGTGTATGCTTCATCGGCTTATTCTTAATTGTCATGGGTTACCTTACTTATAGGTCCCTAGTATATGGTTACCCAGGCTCTGTAATTTCAATTGTTTCTTATAAACTGCAAAAGACACACAGATAATGGATGGAATGCAAAGCTAATCAAACATTTAAATCCATTGTTCTGCTGCTCAACATGCCACCCCAGTTTAGACCGAGCCTGATGCAAATCAGTCTTGACCCTGTGCCTCATGGGAACAGCCCAGCCCGAACTGCTGAGCCAGGTCCTCCCTTGCCTGGAAACAAGCATCCTGGGACCAGTTTTGGGGCATCACGCCTCAACAGCTAGGCTAGCTTGAATGCAGTGGCACCGTGAGCCTGGGACCCACGTCTGGGCATACCTTGTGCACTTAGGCCAAGCAAGCAAAAGATACAAAGATGATAGACGGAATGCAGTGCAAATCAACCATTCATCCCCCTAGTCAATAGCTCTAGGTTAGATCCATTGTTTTTTTGATCACCATGCCACCCCAGTTTAGACCCTGCCAGATGTAAATCAGTTTTTACCCTGTCCCTCATGGGAACAGTCCAGCCCAAACTGCCAATTGCAGGGTTTTCCTGGACCGGAAACAAGCTTGCTGGGACCAGGTTTGCGGCATCACCCCTCATCAGCCAGGCTAGCTTGAATCCAGTGGCAGAGTGAGCCGGGGACGCACATCTGGGCATACCCGGTGCAATTAGGGCAAGAAAGCAAAAGACACACAGATGATGGACGAAATGCACAGCAAATCAAACATTCACCCTCAGTCAAAAGATCTGGGTGAAATTCATATTTCTCCTCGTTACTCTTCACTGGGGAGGAAATAGCATTTTGACGCATTCCCAGGTTTCCTAGCTTTAGTAAATCTGAGAATGCGCGAAAATCTATGTGTGGATGCATGGGAATTCTCATGCTCCACCCATGGGGTGCATTCATAACGCAAGACAATGCTCTGTGTTGCCTTTCATTATTTTGTATTTGCTAACTCCTGTAAAGTGGCTTTACTTGGCTAGTAAATGCCAAGAAGGATTTTGCATCAAACGTTCACCACAAAAGTGATGCAATCTAAAGAGAAACCTTTGTAAATATGCCTCCAAGTTTCTTCCTAAGGTACATAATAATTTCCATAGGAATAAGGAGATTGTTCTTCCCTCCGTGCCCTGAGATGAGACTGTAGACATTCCTTTAATCCATCTCCTCGATGTAAGAAGGTTCCTCACCCCTCATGGCCCGGCCATGAGGGGTGAGGAACCTTCTTCCTCCTTCTTAGTAAAATGGATTACAACAGAGATATTCTCATCACTTATCAAGAGTGTGGAAAAAAGAGATATCACTGATGATTAGAGCAATTCTACCAGAAGAATGGCACCTACTTGGGCTGAAAGGGCAGTACTATTCGTCAAGTACATTTGCTCAGCTGCAACATGGGTGCCTCATTCTACATTTATATTACGTCACAGAATGCATATATCTCAAGGTCCTGAACTAACGTTTTAATCAAAGGTTATTTTAGGATCCATGGCAGTGTAATGACATTTACTTAATTTTTTATTTTTTCTGATACACTGTAATGAGCAGTGTATCAGACTTTAAAAGTAGGCGTTGAATGACAAAATATATTTTCCCCTACTCTACTAAGCTGCATCTGGTGTGCTCTTTATTTCTCTTAGCTGATGAAGCTAGCTCTCAGATTTGGCATACCTCATTTAGTTAGGACTGCAGCAAGAAGGGGAAGAGGATTTATTGATAAACTTACTTACCAGTAATCTTCAGTACTCTGATTTCTCAGATTTCCTTGGACGTACGACATTACCTCCCTTTCTGTGTCCTTCGTTAGCCTTTAACTAAGGTGCTTGACATGGAATGGTACTGTGAGGAGGTAATGTTTTTTTGGTAAATTCCTATTAAGTAAGTAATAGGACTAGTAAGGAGGAATCAGAGTAATGAAGATTACTGGTAAGCAATCCGATCAATGTGCATCAAATACAAAATAAAATCTCGGGTTGAGACCACAGAAACAATGTGTAACTTCTCTGGAGAATACATATTAAGCGAACGTTTTTGAACTGCATGACCTCAAAGAGTAAAAAAAAAGGAACAGAGTCCCTGGAAAACACAAATTATTTGGAACTGATGGGGTTAATTACTAATGGCACGTTTGGAAAATATATTTCTGTGATTGATTACTGTAATCGTAATTGTAAAATAAAATGAACCTCAATCTATTTGACACAATTCTGCATTTAAAGCTTTTCTGAACTACTCCTGCAGCCTAATTTGCATCCTATTACCAATTCTTGATACCATGCTACTTTGCATATTTCCTACTAATAGTCCTCATTATTTTCCATGTGATAGCATTTAAAAACATTTCAATTTAAATGGTAATTTTTTCAGCTAACTGCAAAGATATCATGATGAGCATCAACGCCATACTCACCTTAACGTTTCTTTTAGCTCATATTTTACATGCGAAGCAGTAGCAGCAATAATGTCACATTGTAATTAATGGAAATTTCCCAGACTCACCCAGCAACAGATAACTACGAAACAATTCTTCCGAGGAAACTTTTAAAACAAAATGTACCGTAGAGTTGTAGAAAACATTACCCGAGGGTTTACTTTTACACCACCTCTTATGCGCTAACATTTGTGCCTCAAAATTGACTCAATATATACCAATCATGAGAATTCAGAATTTTAATGTGAATTAGTGATGTTAATAAGCAGAGTTTTTTCCAGCACAAGCGCGCCATTTCAAGAGGGCGTTTCCCCAGTGGCTGCGGATCTAGGAGGCTGCTTTCAGAGATGGATTGCCTGCTATGACCAACCAAATGCTGCTGCCTCCATTCTAGTTAGGGCTTTCTCCAGTAGTGGTCTGGTATTAATTTTTTTGCCAAGGCTGATTTTGTTTTTTTTACCGGCCCTACTACTCATTTTAGCACTATCTGTATCTCGATCTGCCATCATATCATGAATATGCCTTGATTTCTCAACTTCACCTCTGGGAGTCAAAGACTAAATATAAGTTCCAGGCAGTCACATGAGGGTGCAGTAAAATCTGGTTCCTGTGGTTCCGGAACTATCAGGCGACATATGTTAAAGTACATTTGAAAGGTATCGCCTATTTGACGCTGAGTTCAGGAGTCCCCAGGTAACTGATATGCCATAGGTTATGCCATATTATGTTATTTTATGTTATATTCGTTTTTTTATATTGTTAATTTGTGTTATGTAAATTTTAAATCAATACTGAAAAAGTAATTGATGTTCAGGATACTTAGTGTCAGAAATATATAGTCTGTCCAGACTAAAAAGCATTGAGGTAGAACAATGTCCCTGGTGTTGTGTTAGCAGGCGGCACTCTCCCTGAGTTTTCTTCAGCTACATTGTGATCATGCACACCTGTACCTTTCTGACTCTGAGCCACGACACAGTTAACCGACTCAAAGCACAACCCACCAACAACAGCTCTTCGAAGCTGTGGCAAATACATGTTCCCATGGGCTCCTGGTCGTCAGGTGATACCTGCAATAAAAATTAGGAGGGGCAGAGTCTAATAGCCCCAGGCGAACCCAGTCTCCATCAGCTGGGTAGCTGCTCTAGTATGGGCCAGGGAGAAGGGGCACAAGTCTTGGTGGAAGTCCTTGCATTCATTCTAGCGCTTGAGAAAAGAAAGCTCCAATTTGAAATGCACTTGCACATACTGAAGCTCCTGAGGGTAGCTTTAGGACCTTAATGGGAAACAACAGGACGGAGGTGGAGTCCCAACTGGATTTGGAAGTAGCGCTGAAGATGTATACTAAATAGTGCAAGGATATATTGTCTGATGGATGAAGTGATGCTGCTTTTTAAAAAATTATTGGAGGTCAATGAAGTGGCTTGAGGTTAATGGATACTGGGATAGTAGAGGGAGCAAGGACGAAAGGCTATTGTGATGTGTATGTTGTTAAGTGATGGAGTGTCATGCTGGGTGAAGTGAGCCTGGCTGCTATCCACAATGAATGGCTAGGAAGTGAAAACGAAGTAAAAAAGTGAAATGTGGAGAACAGCAGATTTAGACTCATCAGTGCCCTGGAGGGGACCATTATCCGCAACTGAATGACAGAAAGAATGCTGAGGTTGGCAGTACGTAGTATTTCAGTCCAAGGTGTGATATTTGAGGACTTTTGAAAGGAGTTGTGTTCTTCTCCAACATGTCCTGGACTGAGTTAGAAATGACAAAGTGGGGAGAGGAGTTGGCCTAATGGCTAGGGCGGTCGACCTCGAATCAGGGGAACTGGGTTCGAGTCTCTGCAATGACGCTGAACACCTGTGATTCTGGCCAAATCACTTAATCTCCCCATTCCTAACAAAAATGAATGTGTCCTAATGTAACACAAGTGGTGCTCTGTAAAGCTTTCCGATACACAATTTGGGTCAAGTTTGCGCTATATAAAACTCTATAAAAAAAATAAAAGATGTTTGTGCACGGTATCGCCTCAGATTTTTTCCTATAATGTTTTTGTTTTCTGCTAACCAGAGGTTTGCCTGTGCTCCCACTTCGAACATGATGAAATTGGCATACCCCTGACTGACATTTTGAAATTACCTACAAGTCCCTGGTATGTGGTACTAAAGTGTACCCAGAGCCTGTAAGTTAAATGTAGCAAGTGGACAGCAGCGCCCATTCTGCCATCCACTACAGAGACAGTGTAAACATGACTGCAGGCCTGTAGTCTGTACTATGTAGGGTTAAACTTCAAAGTCGACTTGTCAAAATAGGCCCTTTTGACAGGCCTAAACCTTTCTTATAAATATTAATAAGCCACTCCTAAATAGGCCTTACTGCTCAGAAGGCAGGGGGCATTTAGACTGAATATCAGAAACACAAATATCGTAGGACAAACTATTGGTTCAAAAATATTGATGACGAAAATATTGTGAAGGTAAGTTTCTATAGGTAAGTAAGAAACTTATTTATAACTCCACATACATGTACCTTGAATATATATTTATCTTCAAGGTACGTAGATGTAGAGTTAAGAATAGTAAAACTATACATACTTGTTTGCACTAACTCTGCTATTCTGTCCGCACAATATTTGTATTTTCAACAATCTGTCAGTGATTCATGGCAGGATGCATAGTATTTAAAAGTTGGGCATGTAAAAGCTTAATGTTAAAAATATCATTACAGTGAATGTGCCCCAAATGCTACTTTCACTGTAGCAGGGTTGACAGCTCCATAGGATACCGTAAAACATTTAATAATGTTAATGCTGGCTAAAGTTGCTACAAATGTCATTATTGCAAGTTCACTGCTAGTCTGGTTTGTTATAAATATTTGGGAAAAGGTACATTTAGAAAGTTACCTTTTCCCTGCCTTAAGCCTTTGGATGCCCATTTGCAGGAGCCCAACTGCCACCTGGCA
The DNA here is from genome assembly GCF_964261635.1 of Lissotriton helveticus. Taxonomy (NCBI): domain Eukaryota; kingdom Metazoa; phylum Chordata; class Amphibia; order Caudata; family Salamandridae; genus Lissotriton; species Lissotriton helveticus. The sequence continues at coordinate 64,733,654 of NC_136060.1, read as the reverse complement.
GCTGAATAGCTCCCTTGGTGAGGTATGAACTTGCTCCCTCAACTGGGATAAAGGCCTTAGGTGTGAAAAGGTGTTCTGTTCTCTGACAGTATGACCATCTGTGATGTGCCCAGGAATGTGATTAACTTCAAAGATACCTACCTGGTCTCAGGTAAATGTAAGCTGACACCTGGGCAGAGCCCAACTTAGCCCTGCCAGACAGACAGGCTCCAGTACCACTGGGTGAGGAGCTGCCCCCAGAACTTGTTTAGAATGACTACAGAGAAGAGGGTGTTCATTTCCCTAGCTTCACATCTGGGGTGTGTACACAGGCTCTGCACAATGGAAGTCTTGGGTCTTTGATGTAGACAGAGATGGGCACTATGGGATTGTTTGCAGTAGAGCAGAAAGCAAATACTGTTAAATTTGTTAGGGTTGCACGTGGGAACATTTACCTTGTTGGTAAGGGAGGAGCCAGGAGTCACCCCCATCCACAGACTGGTGTCAACTGCCCAGCTGACCAGTTTCAACTGGACTCCAATTGCCTGGACCCTTGACTGTTGTCAAATTGTACTCCTCCAAAAGTTTCCTTAAACCTGGGACTTAAAAAACTTTTTGGCTTAAAACACCTCCAGAGGACCAGTGCCAACTTTAAAAACATATCCTAAGATGGTGCTTTGATGATTTACCAAGGATTCAGCCTCCTACCGTTCTGAGCATTTCATCAGCTCAAATTCAAATTAGGGGAAACTCATGAAGAAGGTATCTGGGCTTCCCGGGCCCTCTTTGGCCACAGCCTGCAGCCTTGCCCTGCTGGACATATGTGCTCCTAAAAAGTGACTAAGCCTAAATGTAGAAATCGTTACTGGGCAAAGGCTCTAAAAGTATCTGGCTCGACATGTGATTCAAATTTATCCTACTCAGAGAAATCCTGTCAAACACAGCTTCACAGAGACCTAGTCTGATGACTTGAAGCTCTCTTTGTCCCACTGAAGATTTTTTACGTCTATATCAAAGACTAAGTCCAAAGGTTAAACTTCTGACAGGGTTGAACCTGGTTTCTATATCCGGGCCACACTTGTTCTTCTTTAACTTGTGCCTAGATACCAGCTAATCATAGTCGCTGCTTAATGCTTTTTGGTGCTTTTTTTACATTTAAACTGTAAAACATTCATTAATCCAAAATCACTTCTTGGATTTTTGTTGCTTTGGTATCGCATCATTTATTAAAATGCACTTTATTTTTTTTAATTGGTTTGGGATTTTTCTTATGTTATTTTTGTCATTTACTACTGTTTTGGTACTGCATAAATACTTTCAACATTGCCTCTAATTTACGCCTGCCTGCTTTGTTGCTCAGCTACCAGGGAACTGAGCTGAGGTTAATTTTAGTGACATTAGTGGTTCACCCTGACAGGGAAAGTAATTATTATTTGAGTTGGTAACTCACCCCAACAAATTAATACTCCCAATTTCTTACGGGCACCAGCCATAAAGATGGGGTATGAGTCAGTGTGGTAGGCCTGGTCATGCTGGTGTGTGGAAATGGACCAAGAAACCAGTTTCATCTGGAGTGGTAAACATTCTTAATTTCCTTTAACATCATGAGAAGAAGGCCAATACATTCCACTCAGTGAACGTCTTTTGATCAGATATTCCATCAGGACACAAGACAAAGGAGGATTGACCAGCACCTTTTTTTAAAAAAGTTGTTGAAAGAGATCAAGCAGCTGATTCTTCCAATGCTACTCTACTCACACATCAGGCCCTCCCTTCAGTGCCCTTTTGATGTATAGTAGCATCATAAAATGGTGTACCCAGTACAGTTTGCATAGCATTAGTTCAAATATTTAAAAATGTTCAAATAACAAAATTACAGATACCACTGCAGTAAAGGTTTTACTAATGCGCTGAAATTGTTTAGGGTTTGGCTGTACAATTGAAGTTGTGCTGTTATGTCTCATTTCCTATAATATCAAGACCCCAAAGTAGGAGAAATAGGAGAAAGATTGTTTACTCCAGAGATAGGGATGTTTGAGATCTCTAGAGAGCCAGACCTGTGAGCTCAACAAACTGTCATGTGTTGCATAATGGGGGGTCCCGCTAGAACCTCCTTTAAATTTTGATGATAACAATGAAGATGGCAGAAGTGCTACCTAGCTGAATGAGAAGCCAGGAGTTATAAGAGTATTCAGGGAATGTGAAGCCAAAAGACATGATAAATGCTGCTGGAGGGTTGTGGTGATTAATTAAAGATGCCACTCAATGCACGCTGATGTCTTCACAGGTTTATTTACACAAAGAACAAGACACCTGGCTCCCTCACAGCCATGCACAACTCTCAATGGTTCTTACATTCAAATATGGAACCTTCAGACATAATAAGGAAGTGCTGTTAAGTTACACCAATTTCAGCATGACTAAGATTGGATAATTACAATATGTCACATCTCCACTTTTTAGCATATGCAAAAATGATGAACCTTATTTAAGTCTAACATGTTGTCTAAGGAACTAAGCAGGGCCCTAAATGAGACTACTACCCATGAAACCCTTCTTACAATTAAATAATACCAGACGCAGGCAGACATTTAACCCCACTACCACTCATAACAATTCACGACATATTAGGGCATACACATAGGTTTATACACTTAGGAAGGAGGACCCAAACCCACATAAAACTAAATTAAAAATGATAACAATACAGAATGAACTCAATCCTTACTTATACATATAAATAAATACACCTCTACTCAGTTCTGTGCATGAATTCAAGCAATAGCCAACATTAGATTTAGGATTTTTCTAACATGAATTCAAATCATAGCTAGCATTAAAGTTAGAGCTTATTCTAATAACAGACATGGTCTCCAAAATAATCTAATGTTTTCCTCATTCTACTTTTTCTTTCTGGTCACCCACAATATCTGGTTCACCTCTCTCTGTCATTGTGCTTCAGTATTTGCTTCTGACCTTGTATATTCCTTGTCATTCATGTGCAATCAAGGTGAACTCGTACTCCCACCAACCATATAATTATCCTGTACCTCACCTTGTTTCTGATACAAAGCCATCTTTCTCAGACTCAATGTATGTTCATTGTCCAACCTGACCTTATTTCACCAGTAGCCTTGGTTTTATATGGGCCTTTGACTTTCCTACACTCTGCCAAGTTTTCCCTGTTTAACTTTTACCTAGTCTGCCACTTCAATTAATCTCTTTTGAGCATCCATCTTCAGGGTTTTTCCATCACACAATCTCCAACCCCTTTTGGTGCTTGGCTGTCTTGTACACATCATTTTAATTGGACTTTTACCTGTTCCCGAATGTACAGTAGTGCGATAAGCCCATACATTATCTTGATGGCCTTTTGCACTTGAGGCCCAGCAGTACTGGCTAACTGCATTGTCCCTGTCACAATTTTGTTAATTCTCTCACATAAACAATTACCTTTGTGGTTATACAAAGAAGTAAAATCGTGTCTTACCCCAAGCTTTTAAAAAAACTAATCAATCTTGTGAGGTTCATTGTGTTTAATTGTCATTAAGTAATACAGCTGGAATGCCTTTCCTTCTTAACCCCTCATTCAAAACATTAATACTGGAGTCTGAGGCAATGACCTCAAAAAGACACCCTCCACCCACCTTTATTTTGCACCACCAATACTGCTGCACATCTTACACTGTCCTAAAATGGACCAATAAAATCCAAGCAAATTTTCTCTCAAGTATACTCTGCTTCAACTGCATGTTAAACTCCCTGACACCCACACGTAACCTTTTTTCTGATTCTTTGCAACTTTCACACTTTTCCACCCATTCCATAATTTGCTTATGCATGACTGGCCACCAAAACTTCTCTTTTACTTTCTTGATGGTCATAGTCAAAGCCTAAATGTCCCTCATGGGCAAGTCCAACCAACCTATCTCGAAGCGTTGAGGGTGGCACAAACCATTCATCTCTCATGACCAGCCATTCATCTTGCACAGACAACTCATCAATAACCATAAAGAATGGTCTAACCCCTTCCGGTATAGCACCCTCCTTTCTCACTACACCTGTAATCAATTTTACAACACTCAAGAATTTTATCTTGCTGCATTACAGTTTCTTTGATATCACACTCCTGAGACCTTCCGTAACATCATCCAAATTATCTATAACATCGCCCAGTTCCAAATCAGTGTGTTCTGCCTTTATATCAGGTAGTCTCGAGAGGCAGTCTGCTATCTTATTCTTCAATCCCGGTACAAGCTCTACCCCATAATTTCAATCTTATGGTCTCACGGCTAAATGTGCAACCTCTCTGAACAATTTTTAGGGCCGTCAGGTCCTGGTACTCAACAAAATGGTTAATGATCAGTGCGTAAAGTGATACACAACCTCATAGAAACACACAGAAATACCTAGAAGCCCAAGCAGCAGCCAGTGCTTCTCGTTCTATGACCGAGTAATTTCTGTCAGAGTCAGTCAAACAACGTGACGCAAAAGTCACACATTTTTTCTCTACCATGCATTTGTGCCAAAACTGCACCAATACGCACTGCACTGGCACACACAGTAAGTATGGTTTTCAGGCTAGATTGAAATTGTACTACTACTCCTGATCTAGTAATGTTTTGCTTAACCATATTGAAGCCTTCCTGCTGTAACTCACACTATATATCATCATTCCTTTCTGTGACAGTACTTATCCTAATGTTTTATTATGTTCCTCTTCATCTTTCCGAAAGACTAAAATGTCACTTTGGTAAAAAACAACTCCTGTCAGACCAGTCATGATAGGGGTTATATGATGCTGGAAAACACTCAGAGCCAAGCATAAACCAAAATGTAGCCTATTGAACGGAAATGTTGCTTCTGGTATTATAAATGCTGTGAAATGTTTGGATTGTGGACTAAGCTTCAGCTGATGGTAAGTGCTGTGTGAGTCCAGTTTTGAGAAATACTTTCCCCTGACAACATCAACATAATTCTGTTTATGTTGCGCAATGGAAAGTTATCCATTATCACATTCTCGTTTAGACTACGCAAATCTACACAGAAACATAACAACCCATCAGCCTTCTTGGTGATGACAACCAGAGCTAGCCATTCAGTTGCCTACACTGTCTCAATGATTTTATCCTCCAAGAGTTTCTGGATTATTTCCTTCACCTGCACCCTTGCTTCCTTGGGAATCCTCCTCGCAACATGATTAACTTGAACAGCATTCTCCCTTATTTTGATCTGATGCATGTAACCTTTTGCCTGCCCCAATTTGTTTTCAAATACTGTGAATTCTCGCACAAAATATTACTCAAGTTATTCTCATTGACCACCATGACCTGATGTTCTACTCTGGGATCCAGTTTTATGTGCAAGTCATATTGATGTGCCCATCCTAAATTGGTCAGGTCAACCAGAACAATATATATCTTCTCAACTGTCTGTCTTCCTGTGAATTTAATTGTAGCATTAATGAAACCTATCACCCAAATACCTGCACCTTGTTCCATTTTTAATACCACATTCAATGCAGTAAATTCCTGCTTCTTTTATGTTGCCTCATTGGTTTTCATTGGTATTATGGTGTATAAGGAGACTTTATCCACCATACCTTTACATTTACTTAAGAGTCTGCCTTCCAGCAATTTTTCTTCTTTTTCTGTTATATAGCATCATATTCCCCCTTTATTATTAGCACCTTGTGTTCTGGCTCCTCATCATCCACTGGAGCTATTAATTTACTACTGGGGTAAACATCCTTTACAACGCAACTTTTACCACGCAGTGCCTTTACGACGCAACTTTTACAACGCAAACTATTACAACGCATTGCGCTGGGGCGCTCTAGGATAGGGAATAGGTTTAATGTACTATCCAACACCTTCCCTACTATCCACGGGGACTGGAGTTGGAATAGTCAATAAAACTATTCACTATCCAGCGCCTAAAAGCACTATGCGTTGTAAAGGTATGCGTTGTAAAACTTGCGATGTAAAGGTAGGTGTTGTAAAAGTATGCGTTGTAACGTCATACATCCACTACTGGCTTTGAACATTCAGGCATTCAGGAAAAAGGGTATTTCTTCCCACACTTGTGACAATCTTTTCCTTTTGTGAAACAATTCGTGGAATCTGCTGCATGATAGGTATTGTCAAACCTATAACAAACTCTAGAGGTACTCTTTCCAAAAGCATTACCAAATGTGGTACCCTTTGTACCTTTATGTTTGCTGACAGAGCCTGCTGCAAGTTGATTTTTATTTTTTAACCACATTTGCCAGGTCATCCTCAGACTGCATCACAACTTCATCTGGATTTTGTTTTTGTGACTGAGTCTTCATCTCCCTCATGCATTTTTCAGGCACTTCCATCACTTAGCAGTACTTGCAGCCCACAGCCTTTCCTGTACCTTCTTACTATTGGTTAGGACAATCAACTGGTCCCTTTTCATCTCATTGGTCAATTTAGCCAATAGTTCACACAGTCTGAGCACAACTTCATCCACAGTTTCCCTTGGCCTTTGTGGTTGGGTATAAAACTTGTGTCAACACCACCACATTTTCTTTTTTAGCAAACCATATTCTCAACTTCACAACAGCGTCATTGTACAGATCTTCCACCTCCTCCCTAGCCACGGGAAGGTAATTAAATATGTGTTGTCCTTTTTTTCCTAATGCTTGCACCAATATTGCTTTTTTCCTTAGTACTAACCCTGGGCGTAGTTCACAAAGTAGCGCTACGCGAAGCTACGCGAAGTGCACTTCGCACTACGTGAACTTCACGTAGCACTACGCGAGCTGCGTAGTAGCAAGTTCGCACTGTGCAAGATGCATTTTCAATGATTGCACAGTGCCGGATGCTTGTTCGCACTGTGCAATCATTGAAAACTGCATCTTGCACAGTGCAAGCTAAAGTTTTCTGCCGCTCGAGTAGATTTTTACTCGAGCGGAAGCTTTCTCAACGCGAACTGGTAGTTTCCCATCGCGAGCGGTCGCAAGCATGCACGACCACTCGCAATGAGAAACCTGACCTCCCCGCGTTGAGAGTCTCGCCGGGATGTCATTTTGCTTGCTCGCGGTCGCGAACATGACGTTGAGGACCGCGAACAAGCAAAAAATTACCGCTGCACTACGCTACACTGCGCTACGCGTGTTCGCACTGTGCTACGTGCAGCTCGCGTAGTGCAAAGTTGCGCAAACTTCACAAACTACGCGAGCGTAGCGTAGTGCTTCGCCCAGGGTTGCTTAGTACTGAAAATCAGCTGCCATCCAGAGCCACTATAACAATTTAATAGCAATCAATCCAGTCATCCCATTCTATTGGTGGATCCCCTGCTGTTGCTACAAATGGTGGTGGAATTGTTACTGCTTTGATAACATTAATTTTCACGTTTATACAGTTTTTCCTGAGATTATATGCTTTTGCTTCATGTACCTACAGGGGCCAACATCTCTCCAAAACTCACTCTCCTTGCCGGCTTGTCCTTTAGATACCTCAACCAATAGGAACGGACACTCTATCGTTCTTCCCCCAGACTTCATGTACACGCTTCACAGTCTTAGAGTGTCAGCACAACAGGCTTTATGGCTCCTCGCCTGCTCACACACGGTAAGCTACCCTTTCCAATCCTGCTACATTTCAGCTCTGTACTGTGCTTGATTCTTCTAAGCATTGCTACACGGAAGGCTCATTTGTTCTCTCCCACATGCCTGCGGCTTAACATGTCGTTCTTTAATTGGGGTCACATGCGCTGTTACAGTGAGCCTGGACACGGTGTTTCCTCTGTGTACCTAGTGCTCCCTGCTGCGCGCTTGTCGTGCTGAGAGGTTATGATCTTCAACAGTTCAACTTCTGATGCCTTATCCGCTGTACACTTTCCTTTTCTGCCTGACGCAGCCCCTGTCTCACTTATGCCACAAAATTACACAGCAAATACATCCCCTTTGGGTTAACCAGCCTGCCAGAGACCTCATTTGAATCTCTCAGTTTCCACACATGGTGACCTATGGTGCACTTCGCCTGTCCTTTCAGCCAGTACACATACAGTGCGCCCGTTGCCTTGTAAGTCCATCTTGTAACTTGCAGCGTGGGTCTTCGCACAATACTTTTATTATCAACTAGTGTGCTCCCTCACAACAGTTTGATTCTGATCAATTGTAAGCACATAGATTCCTTTCGGTGTCTTCTCAGTCTTTGTGTCCTTAGTACTCCTGGCCCAATGAATAGTTCAAAAACTTAGAACCTTCAGAGACTTGATGTTGCCTGGAGGAGGGCCCCTTTGAGTATCATACCACCCTTGAGAAGATAAGACGTAACCTCGTAACATAAGGTGTATCTGGCCAAGTAAAACACTGTGAGCTGCACAACATCGGCTCCAGACTGTCTTGTGGGAAGGTGTGAGACCTTCCGAAGTAAGAAAACTCTTCACATCCTAAAAAATACTGTTTCAGGCCTCATTTAGAATGTTGTGTTTGTAGCAAGCCCCACCTCCTAAAGGATCGAGGAATTCATATTTTATTTTAGACCGTGGTCTGTTAAGCAAGATAAGTATAAAACAATATAATGCCCCAAAATGTTATCATAAAACCAACATAAAGTTAAATACAGCTTTACATTTATACACTTCCATACCAAACAACCTATCCCACATGCCACAACAAAGAATCACATTTGATATAATAAAAAATGTGCATAGTTTCTCAAATAGTTACACCATACTTAAAAAGAAACTGCTTTAGAAATCGCATATGAAATCTACTTAAAAAGGTAGTCTAATAAACTATGCTCACTCGTACATTTGCAACCTAAAGTACACATACAGAAACATCTCTTGACTTGTAGTTTGTTTCATAAGGTTACATTTGTGAAGTAAGCATTAAGGCCAATTTGGATTTTGAAAATGTCATAGTACATGTGATAATCAAGCACCTTTGGATATACGTATGAAAAATGTTGACCTTTTACTCCAATGTTTCTGAATAGGGTGATTGAGAGATTTAAGTACAAGCATTTCCGATTCCTTATTTCTGGGGAAGCAGTTATTTTCATTTTTATAATTAGATTTGCAGCATTTTCAGGGCATTTCTGGAGTGTTTACTTCATAACTACTCCTGTGCCCAGCATATTCAATATTTCGTTCAGCAGGGTAGAGTGATTGTATTATTGACTAGAGGAATTGCATGTTCACTCCCACACTTTTGGACTGATGCTGCTGGTTTTTCGTCTCTGATAGTCCACTGAGGCCTGCTAACTAGACCTCAGTGCCAGTGTTCATACCCTTACAAAATGTATGTCGAATTGTCTAACAAGGAAGATGCCACAGAGTGAGGTGTTACTTTCTTGCCCAGGAAGACCATTCAGAGTTTTATCCAAAAAGGCAAGCCTCAAAGGAGAAGCCACCTTTGAAGGGTCACCTGCAATAACACTGCCAAGCAGGATGCCTTTTGCTCCTGCAGACAAGTTGGATACAGGACAGGGAGGGAGAACCCATTCCCAAACCAGTTTTCCCGTTGGCGTGTAGTCCACAGGTAGCCACAACTCTAGGGTGGGCTACCGAGCTCCTCATCACTGAGGAATGTTTCTGACATTTTAAGAGTGACTAGAATAGTGCACTCTGGGATAGGCATCCACACATTGCAGGATACGCGGTACCAGAAGGGAGGGAACCCAGTAGTTCATTGGCTAGTAACAGCGTGGGCCCCTCAAGGCACTTTTCTGGATTAAATATGGCACCCCTGGCACCCTACTCCTCAGATCACATTGGATTTGAAGAAGGGACCAAAGAGCTGTCCTGCTGTCCTCGACTCAGCACATAGAGAGGCTGCACCGTCGAAAGTGCTGTACCTGCTGCAATGTGGGCTAGTAAATTTTGGACGGTGCCTGCAGTTCTTGACCTGTGGAAAAGTTGCATCCCGGCTCCAGATCAAAGAAGTGACTCCAAGAATCAGGTGGCTAATCCGCTGGAACTAGCTCTAGGGAAACAAGAGCTGAAGAAGCCCAAAATAACAAGTCGGTGGCCACTACAGACGTTTGCCGCTACCAGTTGCCAAAGAACCAATTTGAGACAGCTAAAAGTTGCACTCATGTCCTACTGGACCCTGGAGTTCTATCAGAATTCAGATTCATTGTACTCAGAGAATGCTAGTCCCCACTTAAGGATTTCACTCTAACTGTGGTGGAAGGAGAACCACTCTAACTGCGGTACAAGGAGACCAGTAGCTTCGCACTGACTGGCCCATTTCTGCAATGTAGAGGACTTAGAGGGACCCCTATCTCTGTGGTCAAAGTCACCCCTCATCACTCATGGACTCAGGGACCACCACAAAGACACCCCAACCAGAGAGTCCTTGAGCAGGTTTGGCCTGTATCCTCAGCATCAGGTCAACTCCGTTTCAGTGTATGGTGGTCATCATGTAAAGTTTGGAACTTGCCTTTAAAAAGTTCTGGTGGCCAAGTAATTGCACAAAGTATCCTCTCTGGCCACTGGTCACACAAGCAGGGCCAAAGTTACCAAACTACCTTTCAAACTTTTCAAAATTATACAAACTTTTTGTTGACAAATCCTTGCTTGCTTTTTCATTTAAAAAGTATATATCCTTACAAATCTGTATTTCAAGAACCCTCCAGTGGATTGTGATCATCAAGGTCTCTAAAAATTAATACAAATATGCTCCATTTTTATAAATTGTTCAAGTGGCTCTTTTTTGTTGGGTGACCTTTTTTTATCTGTTAAATGTTTTACACTAAAGGCCTCCTTAACAAGAGTTCTGTGCCAACAGAGCGTCGCTTTTAATGATGATCGGGTGGCTCAAGCTTCTCAAACATAACTACAAGGATATATAAATGCCACAGAAAGTCATTCTTTGTGGCTTTTTATGTCCTCGCAGATATGGTGTGAGGCAACATGGTGCCTGGGTGCCTGTGTTTGCGCTAGGCAGCTATTTATGCACCATGGCACTAGAAGAACAGGAATGCGCCCCATCTCATAGATACAGTGCACTCCTGCCCTTTTCTTTTGACATAGGGCAGTGCAGCATGAATGCTTGCAGTGCTGCCCTATGCCAAAAATAGGGAAATGAGGCTCTAAGTTCCTTTGTCAAACCTTGCTGCTCAAAGCCTCAACTACCCAGGGTTGAGCAAAGGTGAAACAAACAAGCCTGACTCGTCCCAAGATAGTTTTTGCGAGTGTATTACATGATAAATCCCCACAGCCATATCCTATATACACCCAAATCCTCAAATTGGTACATAGCGGTGGGAACAAGAAGTTGTGTTTAGTTGTTAACTAATAAATTAGTATCCACTGAAAGAGACTGACAAGTTGTCATCGAGGCAAAGTTGCCAAGTTCTGAAATTCTGAAGGCACCTGTTCTTCAGAGGAAATGTTTCAAGTAACAAAAGTTTGTGTTACAAAGTCTTCACAGATGGAGAGTAGGGAAATCGACATGCCTCCCTGCCCACACTCAAGATTAACACCCTGAGGTCACTGTGCAGGGAGAGATGAATATTCCCAGGAAATGCTGCATCTCAGGACGGACTGGAGAAAGCCCTCAAAGCTTGGGAGGAATCCAGGAGGGGCCAGATTCAATTGGAAGCGGAGATCACCACCAGTGACAGTGGAGAAGAGGGGGATGATGGACATTTTGAGGAAACAGAAGGGAACAATGAAAGTGGATACTCCACGATTTGTTCAAGGGTCAACTCCCTGTCTGGGAGTGAAAGGAGCTCTTTCTCAGGGAGAAATCCACAGAACTTAACAGCCCAGCTTAACCTCCTAGAGATCAACAGGAGAAAGAGTGCACTGAAAGAGAAGAAGGTGGCCCTAGAGGAGAAAAGTGTGAACCTGGGGATGAAACCCCAAGAACGTGATGGCAGTAACGGAGAAATAGAAATGATCCAAGGTGGTTCCTATGATCCCAGGTTACCCAAGGGTATTGCTCCAAAATATACAGAAGGGGATGACATAGACAAGTGGCTGGCGTCCTATGAGAGAGGTCTAAGGATGAGAAGGGTGGGGGCACAGCATTGAGGATACTTACTTTGCAAGCGTACACCAACAAGGGGAGATATATTACTAACACTTGAGGATGAGGTGGCACAGTCTTACACCTACATGACAGAGGCACTCAGTGAACTCTCTGGGTTTACCCCATTTGAGAATAGACATAAATATAGGAGCATACACAAGGGAGCAACACAGACATGAGTGGACTTTGTTGATACCTTTGTGAAGTAACTGTAAGGATGGAATAATGGTAACAAGGTGAATACCTATGAGGGGCTTTCCAATTTAGCGGTAAAAGATCATATACTTGAATGAATGAATGAATGAATGAGTGAATGAATGAATAAAGGTATGGGACACTTATAGAGCGCACGGCTACCTCCAACAGAGGTGTCCCGGCGCTAGCAATGGATCCAGTAGAGGAGGAAGAGAGAAAGAGGGCTAAGAGCTGGTAACAACCAGGTCTTCAAGGATTTCTGAATAGTTGTTCTGTCTCTGCCTTACAAAGGTGGTCAGGCATGGAGTTCCAAAGAGATGCAGTTCTCCCTGAGGAGGTTCGACCACCGATCCTGGCTTTGGCAAGACTGGGGATACTAAGAAGTTGCTGGAGATTGGATCTCAGGGGCTGGTCTGGTGATATTTCTGGAGTCTCTGCCTCAGGTACACAGGGCGCTTATCCCTGGATGCTCTGTAGACAATGGTCAGCACCTTAAACTCTATCCTCCTTTTAACCGGCATCCAGTGTAGGCTCCGCAGATGGAGAGAGAAGCGGTGACGCAACAGCACATTTCTAATGAGTCTGGCCACATCATTTTAAATACCCTGCAGTCTGTGGGTCAGGTAAGCTGGAGGACTCGGGTACAGGCTATTTGCGTAATCCAGCTTTGAGGTAACCATAGCATAGACCATAGTCTTCCCACAGTCCATAGGAAGGAGATGCAGGATTCTCCACAAGGTTCTTAGTTTCCAGAAGCAGGCCAAGGAAACTTGGCAGATCTGGGCTTTGCAAGAGATGAGGGTATCACATTTAAACCCAAGATTCCTAGACGAAACCACTCGGACTGAAGGAGGGTATAGCTCTGCTGGCCACCAAAGATTGAAGGTCAGAGGAGAGGGTTGGTTAAAAAATAATACCTGCATTTTGTCTGCCTTTAATTTCAGGCAGCAATCCATCATTCAGAGATGTTAATCAGACAGTTCTTAAAGTTGTTGAATGCTGCCTCCGAGTGCTCTATAAAATAGAACACTAGCTGAGTATCATCAGCGTAGGAGATCATTTTCACTCCCCATAGCTCGCCTTGAGAAGCAAGTGGGGTCAGATAAACATTAAACAATGTGGGGTTCAGAGCGGAACCCTGGGGAACCCCACACAGAAAAGGTTTGGGTGAGGGATGTGGGGACGGAGCAGTACTTTCTGCAACCAGCCCTCTAAAAATGAGCAGAACTAGGCCAGCGTGGTACCTGACACCCCCAGAAGGTCATGTCTGTCCAGTAGGATATGGTGAGACACCATATCAAATGGTGTGGATAAATACAACAGCACAAGCATTGCGGAGTTGCCCTAGTCTAAGGCTTCACATATAGATGCTGCTGCTTCCAAAAGGGTTGTCTCTGTACTATTACCAAATCTAAATCCAGATTGGGAGTCGTGAAGACAGTTGTTGGATTCTAGGAAATTAGACAGTTGCTTCTGGACTTCCTTCTCAAGGATTTTGGCCGGGACAGGCAGGCGAGAGATAGGCCTAAAATTCTTGATCTCCGCTGGATTGGCGTCAGCTTTTTTCAGGATTGGCAAGACTTAGGCCTCATTCCTGGTTGTAGGGTAAATGCTCGTCATCAGGGAGGAGTTCCAAATGGGGTTGAGTTGCTGATTGAGCCACTCGGCAATCAGTTTAAAATACTTGGTCGGGCAAGGACCACCTGGCGAACCTGATTTACATTTGCTCAGTTCCAGCTTTGAGGCCTCTGGGCTAAATGCACTGAACTCGGACCAGATTCCAGGCTTGTCCTGAGCAGAAATTGCTGTAGTGGGAGACCCAGCTGAGGAGAAAGAGGAATAAATAGATTGAACTTTCTCCTGAAAATAAAAGTGGATAAGTCCTCCACAGAGAAGCCGTGGTAAGGATAGTGCCTCAGGAAACTTACCCCACCATCTGGTAGACTCTACGTTATCTAGCCTTGGAGATCTGTGGAAGATAGCTGATGAGTGGGTACACGTTAAGGTACCCAAGAAGCCCCAAGGTGGTAAACACCTCCAGGAGAATAATGGGGACAAGTTTGAAAAGACAGAGAAAACCAAACAGACCCCAACAGCTGAGCATTGTGGGGAGCCCAAAGCCACATACCAATTGAAAGGGAAGGGGTAACAGGGAAAGAACTATGACCCTACAAATGCTAGGGGTGATTTGACTGTAGACTGTCAGGGCAAAAGAGTGAAGCCCCTACATGCACAAAGAAATCACCCACTGGTGATAGTTCCAAGGGTCATACCAGAGTAGAGATGGGAGTGACGATTGTCCCTGAGAGCAGCAGGGGTTATACTGAAGCCGCACTAGTTTCCCTGGGTTAGAAGGAAATTAAACCTTTGTTTTACTGGCCTGCCAGTATGGTAAAGTACAGACAGTAGCAAAATATATATGGGACAAAAGTCCAGGCCTTGAGGGATACAGGTGCCAGCATCACCATGGTCATGGCCAAGGTTGTTTAATTGAGGTCAAATAATACAAGATGTAGTGCCTCAAATAGTAAACTATGATAATGTAACAAAGTCACATCCCATAGCTGTGGTAGACTTTGAGTGGGGAGGAGTTACTGGCCGTAGAAAGGAGCTGTGCCCCCTGCCATCCCAATGGAGTGTTTTTCTAGGTATTGATTTAGAGGCTTCTGCATGGACAGAAGTGGAGAAAAAGACTCATGCAGCTTTGCATTGTCTCCATGAGTGGGGCTGTGTCTTTTCTTGAGCACAGAAGGCCTTAAGGGAGAGCCAGGGAGTAGTGGAGCCTAAAAGTAAGGCCCAACTCCTGAGTACCAATAAGAGCGATAGGGGCCTGGCAAGGCCATTTCTACAAGTCTGCAGAACAAGAAAGAGCATAACCCTCAGGGGAACGCCTGGTTCCTGAACAGGGGAATGTTCCTCCAAGAGACTTGTTTGACCTGGCAGAACATAGGACACAAAAGACTTGTCCTACTCTAGAGGGCCTAAGACCAAACAGCAGGAAAGTGATACCAGTGGTATCCATAAGGTATACTGATAGGAGGGAATCCTGCACAGTAGGGAAACCCAACACCAGGGGCAACCAGAAGAATCGTAGTCCTCCATCAGTACAGAGAATTCCTCCTTAACATAGCTTATATTATCCCCTTAGATGGACATTTGAGGCAGACTAAAACCTGGCACAAAAAGTGAAGGAGCTTTCTCGCTCCTGTGTTACTTGTCGGGCCAGTGGCAATGCAGTAAGTAAACAAAAGGCTCCCCTGATACTGCTACCTTTGTTGGGGACTCCTTTTGAGAGGGTTGCAATTGATATTGTTGGCCCCCTACACCCACCTGCTGCCTCTGGGCATAGGCTCACCTGATGCTAGTGGACCATACCACTAGGTATACAGAAGCCATTTCCCTTAGAACGGTCAGAGCCCCTGCAGTGGCTAAAGCCCAACCTTGCATTTCTACCAGAATGGGATTCCCTAAGGAGGTAATTTCAGATATGGACACAAGCTTTATGTCAGCCTGAAAGCAATGTGAGATGAGTGTGGAGTGACTTATAAGTTAACTACCCCTTGTTTTCCTTAGCCTACCCCTGCTAATCCTCCCTGGCCCTGTTTATTCTGCTCCCGAGTCCTCCCAGCACCAGGAAGCCGTTTGGCCATCGTGCGCTCAACAAATAATTTCATTCATTCATTCATTCATTCATTCATACCATCACCAAGGCAATGACCTTGTTGACTGGCATGATCATGGGTTTACCTGAGAAACTCAGATGGAGATGCGATGTGCTCCTGCCATCCCTTCTGACTGCCTACATGGAGGTTCCCCAAAATGGAGTTAGTTTCACACCTTATGAACTACTCTTTGGGCACCCCGTAAGAGGTTCTTTATGTTTGGTAATGGAAGGTTGGTAAAGTCCTCTCCAAGAGCCCAAACAAGACATATTGGAATATGTGCTAAGCCCTCGCTCTGGACTGGCTGAACGAATGAAAAAAGCAAATAGGAATCTGAAGGCCAGCCAGGAGCTGGTAAGGCACTGGCATAATCAGAAGTCTTCCACGGTGGAGTACCAGGATGGACAAATGGTGTGGGTCTTAGAGCCTGTGGCACAAAGAACCTTCCAGGAAAAATGAACTTGAACTTACCCTATCTTGGAAAAGGAGGGCGAAGTCACATACTTGGAGGATTTGGGTACCCCCCAAGAAACCCTCATAGGTTGACATTTGTGATTAGGCTCAAGATACATTATGAAAGAGCAGATATCCCAGTGCTCATGGTGATAGATGGTGGAGAAGAAGGGGAACCTCTCCAAGATCTACTGCTATCTAATATCAAAGATGACTCAGTGGATGGAGTAGCCCTCTCTTCCACTCTGACCAAGCAACAGCAAAATGACTGCTGCAATCTGCTCAGTCAGTCTGTTTAACTGTTTTCGTTGACCCCAGTTTTGACAACATGGTGCTCCCATGATGTGATGACACATGATAGTTAAGTTATCAAAAAAATATATACAGATTGTCAGACTAGGTCAAAGCTAGCATTAAAGCTGAGGTTGCAAAGATGATAGAGTTGGGAACTCTCCAGCAGTCCTTCGGCCAGCCCAGTGATTCTGGTGCCAAAACCAAACCCCAAAGCAAGAGAACAGAGTTAAGATTCTTTATGGACTACAGAGGCCTAAATGCAATCACCAAGACTGATGCCTACCTCATGCCAAGAGGTGATGACCTCGTAGGCAGGTTGGGGATGCAAAATATCAGAGTGCCTTTGACCTGATTCAGGTTATTGGCAGGTAGCCCTCACCCAAGGATCCAGGGAGAGGTCTGCCTTTTCAACCCCTAAAGGCCACTTTCAGTTTAAGGTGATACCCTTTGGATTGACAAATGCACCTGCCACCTTCCAGAGGTTGGTGAACAGAATGCTCTCAGGCTTGGAAAGCTTTTGCACAGCATATCTGGACTATTTTTCTGTCAGAATCTGAATTTTCTTTATTTGGCTTTAAACTGCCATAAAAGCATGCAAGATATGTGCAAAAATAACAATAGAATTCATACAAGTTATTAAAACATGCAAGTAAAATGCATAAAACCATCAGAATTGGGATATTAATGACCAACAATCTGGATAAAAACAGGCTGGGATGAACAAAGCTGAGATTAAAGTGAAGTTGAGTACTACTAATTCATCAATATACTAATATTAATCTAAAATCATTGACATCTGGGAGCGGAATGCAGCATTAAGAAACAGAGTCACATAACCGCACGTTTCATCATCTGGTAATGGCAATAATAAATAATATGATTGCATACAAAGCCGTAGATTCCTAAACTTCAAAGATGGTTTGAGGAATTATGTAATATACATTTTATAATATTCACAAAAGAAGAGGAAATGTTCCATCGTTTGTTTGTGCAAATTAGTACATGGGCATTCTCTAGAGTTGAGCTGGGGTTGGTGTTTAGCCTGAAAAAAAGGTACATATTTCACAATACCAGCCTGGAAGCTGAACAATAAAAGCAATTCCGAGATCCTATTAGTTTTCTGCAGATAGACCCGGGATTAAGATATAAATAATGCTTAACACTTGATTTTTGTCTTTGAGCCCTCATCCTCTCTTTTTTGGCTTGCTCTAGCAGCAAGAGCAGCCAATCCAATAGCTTCTAGAGATTTTTTGACATACGGTATCCAGGGGATCAAAAGACCCTTATCACAGGCCAAGCAGTCTAAAGCTATCTCTCAAGTTAATTTTGCTTCTTCTGAACTCCAGATAGAAAGCCACAAGAGAATTGGCGTGCTGCGAATAAAGTCGCTCAGAAAGTCTAAACCTTTTTGTGACAAATAAACCTGGAGGTTGATATGGGGCTAACAATACTGTGACAGAATTATTTTCCTCCCTTTGGAGCGTAGCCGAGACAGCCAGGCCCCATATGCCTGCCCCATAAGTTGCTATATAAACACATTGTGCTGCATATATTTGCAAGAGGGGTGTGAAAATCCTCTCTCCCTTGGGTGATGTCAGACTTAGCATAGAGCCAAAAGCCATAGAGATCTTGGTCCTACTTTGTTCAATTTGTGCAGACCATGTCCCAGATGACCTGGAAGAGAAGGAGCTGGTGCTTGATAACACTTCCTTACCCACCTTCATAGTTAAAGGTGCTTTTCAGCCACAAGTCCTTATAAAAGAGCGAGTGCAATAGTTAATAATATCAGCTTGCCATAAAATTGACAAAGAAGTGCTCTAGATGACACAAGGCTTTGGGGTACAACCAATTAACACTAGGGTCATACGCATACAATAATGCTAGTAGGAGGGCCTCCCTTTAACCATAGGCATGTAGGAGTCACACTTACTGAGCTCAGTATTAAAATCGTTTATTTACAACAACAAAAAAGAAGTGGGGCTAAAACGCACCCCTGGTGAACTACCAAAACAATGCTAAATTCATCAGTGACTTCTCCTTTTTTCCCAAACCTGACTCGAGCCTTAGTGTCCGTATGCAACAAGACCAACAAGTGGACTAGGGATGGATCTATTTGCAGTTTAATATGGGATTGCCACAATTTAGTCCGATAAACACAGTCAAAGGCACTTGTCAAATCAATAAAGGCTAGATATAGTACAAGCTGCTTGGCCACTGTGTATTTCTCAATGATCAAGTTTAAGTTGAGGCATTGATTGATCTTCCCTATGCCACTTCGGAATCCATATTGACATTTATTTAACATGTTATTTTCAGTGACCCAATCTACTACTCTATTACACTGGACTCTGCATAAGATTTTGGCTGGTATATCAAGCAGTTGATTTCGAGTGGTAACATTTAAGCTCTAAATAAAAATCTATTTTGCTGTCTTTAGTTCTACCTTGGAGAATCACTAAGTCCAACTCAAGGAAGTGCTTCAAGCCCATCAACAAGCAGGGATAACTTTTAAGGCAACAAAGTGCCAAGTAGGGCAAGGGTCTGTAGTATACTGGGGCTACAAAGTGGGTGGAGGTCATGTACAACCTGTCCAATCCAAAATCCAGACAATTCTGGCCTACGACTCTCCTAAGACACAGACCCAAGTCAGAGCCTTTCTTCGGCTGACTGGATACTACAGGATTTTTGTAAAAATGTATGGTACTATTGTAGTACCCTTGACAGAATGTACCTCCAAGAAACAACCAAGGATGGTCATCTGGACTGACCAGTCTCAAAAGGCCTTTGACACCTTTATGGGAGTTATGTGCTTAAATTGTATCCTGAAAGCACCTGACTTTAGCAAATAGTTTGTTGTCCAGGCTGATGCTGGGATAGAGACAGTGTTATCACAGCTAAATGACCGGGGTCGGGATCAACCAATTGCCTTTAACATCAGATGATTCCTCCCCAGAGACGGCTTTGGAGTGCCATTGAGAGGGAGGTCTTCACTGTGGTTTGGTCCCTGAAGAAGCTGAGATCCTATGTGTTTGGGACTCACTCCACAATTCAAACTGATCCCAGGCCTCTTAAATGGTTGATGCAGAGGAGAGTACCCCAAATTGTTGAGGTGGTCAATTTCCCTACATAATATGGACTTTACCTTGTAACACAGACCTAGGACTGGCCATGCCAGTCTAATTGACCTTTTCAGGTTCTTCCACTTAGATGATGAGACCTACCAGGATAAGGGTTAGATACTTATCACCTTTCATTTGGAGAGAGGCCATGCAAGGAAATGCCTCTTTTTGCATGTTTATCCCCCACATTTTTGGACTGATGCTGCAGGTTTTTAGATTCTGAGAATGCACTGTGGCCTACTACCCAGACTTCAGTGCCAGTGTTATTACCCTAACAGAGTGGAGGTTGAATTGGCTATATCCAATTGACAAGTACTGACTTACTTATAAGTCCCTAGTATATGGTATCCAGGGTAGGTAAGGCAGTGTGTACACACAGGGCGCATCAGTGTTTGTGCCACCCTGAGTGTTATAAAGGACAAAATGACTCCCAGTCTGCCACTGCAAACTTGAAGGACAGTGTGTGCAATGCTAGTTCTCCTTTGCCATTAAAACCAATGGCAAAGCCACTTCTCCCTTACGTATATGTAAGTGTCCTCTAAGGAAGGCCTATGGAGCCCAATAGCAGGTAGCTGTATATTGTTAAATAAGACATATATTTTTTCATATGTCTTAACAGCAAAACTTCAAAATAGTTGTTTTGCTGTGGAAAAGTTAGTAGCCTCATTGGCTAACACAGGGTTACCAGCTGGCATCCCAACCTGACTAACTTCTGAATGGGACTACCTAACTTGGTACTGTAGGTATCAAATCAATCCTGGCATTAAATCCAACTTGATGCCCACGTTGAGGTTTATATCACTTTTAAAGCTAAGCAACGTTTAGAGAATTGCCACTCTGTGTCCAGCTATTCCAGAGGTGTCACAAAGGCCTTAGCACACAGACAACTTGCTGCTGCCTGGGGAGACCGATGGAACAACTTCCATGCTAAGGAATAAAAGTAGTTGCCTCAGAGTGTGGTGTTACCTTCTCGCCCAGAAAGGCGTCTCAGGGTGTTAACCACTAAGGAGAGCTTCAACGGGAAGCCGCCTTTGATGAGTTATCTGCAACAATACTCCAGAGAAGGATGTTGTTTGTTCCTGCAGACAAGTTGGAGACAAGGACAGGGAGGGAAAACTGGCCCTCAAACCAGTTTTCCCATGGGCATGTAGCCCACAGGCAGCCACATCTCTAGGGTGGGCTATCGAGCTCCTGACGACTGAGTTAGGGTCCAGACATTTGGAGAGTGGCTAGAATAATGCCTCTGAGATCGCCAAATGCCACACAATGAAGGAAACACATCACCAGAAGGGAGGGGGCCCAGTAGCTCATTGGCTAGTGACTGCTTAGTCCTCTAAGGGAACTTTCTTGGGATAAATATGCCACCCCTGGCACCCTGCTCCTCAGATCATGTTGGATTGGAAGAAGGGACCAAAGAAGGACTGTCCTGATGCCCTTGACTCTACACCAAGAGAGGTTTCACCGTTTGAAGGACTGCACCTGTTGCACTGTGGGCTGGTAAAGTTTTGACTGTGTGGCTTCTGACACAGGGAAAAGTTGATTCCGGGCTCCAGATCAAAACATTGGCTCCAAAGATCAGGTGGCTGATCCCCTGGAACCAGCCCAAGGGACACAAGAGCTGCAAAATCGCAAACCAACAAGTTGGTAGCCACTGCAGACGTTTTGATGCTATTAGTTACCGGGCGCACCAAAGGACATATACGAGATAGCAAAAGTTGCACATGTGTCTGCTGGACCCAAGAGGGCTATCAGTATCTGAATTCATCATACTCAAGGACAGTAGCCCCCATCTAAGGATGTCACTCCAACGGCGTTGCAAGACCAGTAGCCCTGCACCAGCTGGCCGGCTAATTCACCGCAGAGGACTTCAAAGGATTGCTATCTTTGTGCCATTAGATAGAGTTCCAATCTAATAGCTTGGGTAATTGCTGCCTTGGGAGTGACAACAGACATTTTAAGCAATGCTTCTCCATTAGGATTCAGCCTACTTACTTTCTAGATTCAATATAATACTTGCAGCAGAATGTTAGCATATTATGCCAGAGTACGAGTAACCGTTGATACTTATAAAAATTATTTTCATCTTTCTGTTGATGACAGTGCTCAAATCTCCCATTTATTCTGATGACATGGCTATTTTAGATTTTTATGAAACACAATCCCTAATTATTTATACATTGTTAATCCTCAATTCTGCAATGACCCATATACCTTATAACATTGCTGTGCTAACATCCAAAAAATAAAGTAATTGTTAATATTTTTAGGAACAGTGGTTATACATGCTTGGTATTTTTTCTAGACCATCTATGTACCGTCCATGATTACCATTTCATCAGCAGGAGGCATGAGTCCCCCCGATGGAAACAAGAGTTCATTAACTCATCTTGAAATGCAGATTTCTCTGAGTGGGCACCTTTAATATCATACTCTACTCTCGCCCCAACTGTCAGTATGTAATTTCCTCAATATTAACAGTAGACCAGAAGGAATAGACATGCGGGTCATTTTTCTCACATGATATGCCAATTTACCAAACTGAATGCTGCCCTGAAATCTACCAAGCAGCAAACAGTCACCTTGGTGATCTATGGATATCTTTGCCATTGCCCAAAGACTGAAGCAATGATCTATAGTCACATGACCCTTCCTAAAGCTCCACATAGGAAGTTGGAGCCATGTCATTTGGAATTGCCATGGTGACCACACACAGGGATATATTATTGGTGCCTGAGCTTTTTATATAAGTTTGAATGAAATTGGATCAATGGCCAGTTTGGGTAACACTGGAGTTGAAGTATGAAGATCAATATTTTTTACCTCCCAGTAAGCCTGGGCATGGATATTCTGTCTCAAGTGCATTGCTTCCTTTAGCCTCTTTAAGCCATTTAGACAGTTTTAACACTCTATTACAATGTGGAAGTGGGTTCTCTGCACCAATTTCCTCACAAATCACTCCTGTATAAATTCACAGTCATACACACTTCTGCACAGTAGAACTATTGCTTCTGGGATTCATTGGAACCCTGAAGAGAGCTATGTTGAAGAGGAAGCATTCTTAAGTGTCTGAATTGCTGTTAATTAATGTGTAAAGCAGCTACTCGATGAGCGGAACCGTGATTTTCATTGCTTGATCACAAATCGCATCCGGTCTATCAGCTAACATCACTGTCTGGGTATTCAACTCACCCAAACACTTGTGGATGTACCATCTCCATCTCACACAAGGGCAGTACATGCTTTGCTACTGAATCATCCTTTGGGAGGGGACTGGGTACCATCAATCCATTGGGCAGAATCTGTGTAGGGCCTGATGTAAGAGGAGGACTGTTGAGGGTCCTGAGAAATGATGACCAACAACATTTTCTTTGCATTAATTTGAGCTCTTTTTAAGCCAGATTCCCTCTATTTTAATTTATGGGTAAATATGGAGAACTACTCTTGTAGGTGAAGTACATGAATTAAATCTACTGTGTTTTAAATTAACATCCATCAAACAATGAACTTACCAGTTCTTATCTAACCATTGCCATAGATCAAGTTATTTCTCTTCCTTTGTTACAATCATGAAATGAGTGGAGGTTTTTATTTTTCCCTATAATCTTGTATCTGAAAATATTAAAGGCAATACTAGGGTTTTAATTAACACAGAATATCAAGGAGGGAGTGTGGCCAGTTGTACATGGCAATGGATGCAAAATTCTGATGCTCGGCACCAGAGGCCCTCTGAACGTCAAATTGCAGTATGCACTCTTTTTCCCAGTCAGACTGAGGGTGGTGTATATGGGCCACTCCCACTTCTTCAATACAACTGCTGAGACATGGACATGGTTGGAAGGCAAGGGCTGCACGATGCCACTTACACAGGAGTCCCAGGAATATGACAGCTGGTGAACAACTATGTCACGACTTGGGTCACGCCGCACTTCGAAGGCAGCCCCAATGAAGGATTAAGGAGAGATTGAGAGGGCGAAAGTGGTGGTGATGTTGCAGCCAGATCATCCTCTCCCCATGAGCAACAGATGGGCAAAGATGGTGCAGTCTACAGAAGGCTCAGGAGAAGGATCCAAAGACTCCCAATGGAGCGGAGACGAATGACCTATGCCTGAGGTGACCCCCGTGATGGTGGACTTGTTGGTGTGAGGGTGGGGATACCTAGATAGACTCTGGGGACTGACGTGACTTCTTGGTCAACAAGTTGGACGAATGCACATGGTAATTAGATGGAATTACAATTGGTACTAACAAACTACTTGTAAGTTCCTAGTATATGGTAGGGCATGTAGGTTTAGAAGGCCAGTAGATTTAATGCACTTAAGTGTGCGCTGCTGTGGTGCCTGCTGTCATTTTAAAAGACAGCCCTGCCTTGCAGACTGCTTTTAAAATAAAACTATGTCAAAAGTCGACTTTCAAATTGAAGGTACTTCCAAAGTCGTAAACTATGTTATTTTACAGAAAGGTCAACCCTAAGGTCCTCCCCAGGTGCCCCCAGGGTTAGGATGCCACGTTAAAATAGGCAGGGATATTGTAAAATATGTTTTATATGTACTGGTGAGGGAAAAACTGCCATTTTATTGTTTCCCCATTGTAGTACATTACCTCTGTAGGCTAACATGGGAAGGCTTTATTTAATGTTAATAAAGTCTATCTTTTGACAGGAGTGAGCTAAAATAAAACTTTAAAGTAAATAATAATTCCAATAAACCCAGCACCTTGCCAAGGGTAGATTTATTATAACTATTGCATGAAAGACTTTATAGAACAAATTTCCTACATTTACCTAAAATCAGCCATGTAGCAGCCTCTTCTGATTGGCCAGGCTTTGACAGGCTGAGCCAAGCTGCTCTGATGAGGTGTGAAGTGGCCTGGGCTGAGACAAAGGAGACATCTGGTGGGAGGAGATATGCTACCTGCAGAGACCAGGACAGGAAGGGGGCTGGGTAGCCAAACTGGTCTTCAAAGGGTGAAAGACAGTTAGGACAGGATTCAGGCCCACCTCCACCTCCTGCAATACCCATCAGATGGTAGCCTATATACTTGAATTAGGAGAGGGGCTTGAAGGGAAATGTAGTTAGCCGCACCTGTGGGCTGAGTTAGCCTGACCTGAACCTCCAGGAGAGATTATTACCATTTTAATTTTTTTTAACTGTGCTTTCTGGTACAAAAATATGCCACACTTCTAAGGAAGTTGTCATCACAAAGAGTGGCACCCTGCACCCCATTGGTCAGGGGCACCTCCCTGCTTGCCAGCCCAGGAACCTGGATAAATATAGGAGAGCAGTCCAGCAACCTAGATCCCTGCCTGGAAATATCAAGAGAAGAAGGAATTCCCTCCTGATCCCTTGGTCTGCACCACAAGAGGATTGCACTCATAAGGCATGTGCCTGCTGCAAACTTTGGATTTTCTCTGCCTTCAAAAGGATTAAGGAGTGGATTTCTTTAAAGAAACAGATACAAAGGAGCTTCAAGAAGTCATCTGATTCAACTCCATCAAGACATGCAGAGCTGACCAGCTTCACATGAACTTTAAAGGATTTTATCAGGTGCGTTGTGGGAATTGTGGTCCCAAACCTCCAAGCGGCAAACCAGAGCTTCCAGAATCTTGGCTAGTGGTGTGACCCTCAGAGACCCAGAAGAAACATGTGGACAAGAAGTACTGCCCTGCTTGGACTGCATAAGAGAGGAATGCAGTCATAAGGACTGCACCTGTTGCACTCACAAGGCATCACAACAAAATAACTTTGCTTGTCTTAAAGAATAAGGAGCGGACACCATGATCAGCAACAGGCAGAAAAGTGCTGGAATGGCTACCTGCAACATCAACAAGGACACCTCCAGCTGACAAGCTTCACCTGGATTTTACTTGGATTGACCAGGTGCATTGTGGGGGTTGTAGTCCCAGGCCCCAGAGGAGAAACCATAGCTTCTGAACCCTTGACTGGTGCGATGGGCCACTTTCTTACATCTATGTATAAAGGTTTTACACTGTGGGTGGTCTGAACTCTTGGCTCCAGTGCACCTTTTTTAACCCTTTATATCTATTTGCTTCTTAGCACTACTTTTACTTTAATCTTTAAAAATTCAAATCTCCTGTTCCCTACATTTAATATTTGTCAAATATTTCCTAATTTTATATATTGGAGTTTTATTGTGTGCTGTGTCTTAATTATTTACTGTATTTGTGTTTTGAAATGCTTTACAGACTTTTCTCCTAAGTTAAGCCTGACTGCTCGTAAGCCAAGCTACCAAGGATCAAGGAATTATTGAGACTTGACTGGGCCTTATGTGCTATTACTAGCTGTAGGTAACAACCTGCACCTATTAATAAATGACCTTCCAACAATTTGCTTCCTATAGTTTAATCAGCAAGGCATACTGAGATGTGATTGCTTCTACAATTAAGAAATTCAGTATTTAGGTTATGCAACATAGTTCCACATGTCAAGCAAAGATACAGTGTGAAATTGTGCAATTGCTTATTATCAATTGCATTTGTTTGTGAGGGTGTTCTCAAGAATTAAAAGAATTATCCTGTTTGGAGTGGTACCACCCACTTTCTAAATTTGACAAATTACTCCTTGTTCAGCGTCTATTGCACTATTTTTCTGACATGGGGAGTGTTTTGCATGTTTTGACAGTCTCTCAACTTTATCATCTGCAGAAGATTTGTTAGATTTTTAACAAGATTTGGGTTTTAACATTTCATTTGAAGATAAAAGGCTTACATTGTTTTTGAGGTAATGTTTGACTGAATTCCAGACTCATATTGTAACAGAACTATGGAAAACTGTGAAAAAAAAGTGAATCATTAAGTCTCCAAGGGAGATTCCAGGAGGTTCTGTGAATGTTCTGCATGCTATGAATGTTAGTGTCGGGAGCTTGTTCCGCACTGAAAGGAGCATGAATGGCACCATGTAGCATACCAGAGGGCTCTGCTTCTTAAGTAGATTTTCTACCCAATCAGCATCTTGCTGATTGTGAACGGTAGCTACCGCCTGCAACCTGAAGGAAGTGGCCCAACTAGGGTCACCCGGGTCACTCTCAACCTCCTCTTGCATTCCAGTATTGAAGAGTCAATGAATACAACAAACTAGCTTATTCACAAAGTACACTGCAGTGGAGTCCAGTCTGACCAGCCTTCTATGATGACCGACGAGGGACTGACTTTCATCAGCATAAAGAGAATAATTATACATTTGAGCATCAGCACAAGACACACCCACCCAGTAACTTTCCACAGAGAGCAGTGAAGAACAAAGGGGCACACACAGATGAGCCAAGAGTCTGAGACCGGGCACACACTATCTCTTTGGTAAGGTCATACAGTCTGTTCTTGTAGCTGGAATAGAGGGAGCACCCTCTATCTCAGGAAAAAGGTATGCGTTAACAAGCAAATTTCTCATGTTTTAGTGGTGCATAAACTTGGAGATGCAAATGTATTCCAGCAGCTTTCTGCTAAGGCAAGCAACTTCAGACAAAAACTTGGTTACAGAGCAAGATGGCGCCAATACGATGGCACCATGAATGCTAACTTAAACAACACGGAATAGAATTTTAGCATAGCAAAGGGAGCATTTCAATTCTGTGCATTACAGAAATAACATTTCAAATCTACCAAACCAACCACGGCCATTCATGTTGGGGAAATTACATTGGATGCCCTCCTAGAGACTGAAAATCATGCTAGGGGACGTCAAATCTTGCTCGCACTTTCCATCTTACTATTGCAAACCGAGCATAAGAAAAAACTCTGCCACACGCCGGTTGGCAAGATTTGGCCGAAACTCCATGTTTCTTGCTTAACGCAGAGTGGCCAAAACTCTATCACTGTGCCGGCAGAGCAACATTCATAGCCCACACCTACTCTGTACATCAATCACATAAAAACTGGATGTGCTGTACATAGTGCAGTGTAGGTCATGGGTGATCACTATGCAGTGCATACATGCAGTCAGTTGTTTGGCTCCTTCACTAAGATGAAAGCATACATAATTCTATTTCATAAAAGCTTCTCATAAAGCATAAACAACAATTAAAATGTATAAAAGCATAGACGGACAGGTGTTCTATGGTCGGCAG
This sequence comes from Lissotriton helveticus, assembly GCF_964261635.1. Lineage (NCBI taxonomy): Eukaryota > Metazoa > Chordata > Amphibia > Caudata > Salamandridae > Lissotriton > Lissotriton helveticus. Next base: position 64,705,857 of record NC_136060.1, on the reverse strand, counting down.
TTATCTGCAACCTTTGCTCTCAGTTTAATGGTGGTAAAATTATATCTGGAGGGTTCTGAAACCTTCTCTCACAAATTAATGCCGGTAAATATTAGGTAAACAAACTTGCATAATGAGCCAAGTTCTTCTGAGTTTTAGTTGTTAAAGATATGTTCCAAGCATCCTTGCAGGTGGAAACCTAAAACATTGGCTTTAGTAAAGTGGGTCATGCATTGAGAAATTCCGGAAAGCAGCAGTGTAATAAATGGAGCATGGATTGTATCTTTCAGTTGAAAAACTTGCCAAGGCCAATCCTGTGTAGTCAGTGCACAGCCAGAGCGAAATTCGTTGATACCATCATTATTGTGCATGACATTTTTAGTCTGATCCCACTGCTTAGTAGTGATTTCAGGTGTGATTGTATTGCTGTTCCTCCAAAATATTTTGGAATCTTTGCAGCACAGCTGCATGCCTGAACCTGTTGAGATCAGCCTTCCATGAGAGAGACCGGGTATGTGTCATCAGTACGGATTTTGTATCTGAATGTGTGATTTATGCGGCAGTTAGAGTAGCCATATTCACCTTTAGGTCTTTTGCCACCCTTTTTAGGTACCACGAACACGGTTTATCAGGCTTAGAGAAGATATCCAGCAGCGCTGATTTCAAGGTATCAGGTTTAGCTGTGAAGCAGTGAACAACAGGTGTATTTTGGAAGGTGGAATAACCTTTTGTAAGTGTTGTATTGTAATCTGTCTAGAAGAGGAGCAATTTCGAGCAAATGTCCCTGGTAAGGTTTGATGTCCATTCAAGAGTGTTGGTAATAGTATGGTCCCTTAGACTCAGATTACGGCATCTGCTTATGGAGAATCAATCTGGGGGGCTTAATTCTCAAGGAGCTATCGCCGATTTAACAACACTTTATTGCAGCCAAAGTCACAATAAATGTATTGTCCCATTCACAAGCTGGTGCTAACAGCCCATAGCACCAGTTTACCTGCGATAGCAGCCGCAAAAAACATCACCACAGATGACCCCCGCAACTATCGCTAGTGAGAAGCAGAGTAAGCGTTCCCGAGCAAAAAGCCGCACAAACACCACTCCGCAGCATTCTCAACTACCAGCCAGATCACCGATAAGATCGCAAAACATGCCATAAGGCACGTTAGGAACAGGAAACTAACACCTGCTCTGACCTGGTGTAAAGTCAGAACACAGCAGCCTGCACCACAAAAGGGAGGCCAGCCCAGAGCCACACCTGAAGAACAAAAGATGCCATGGAGCCACTGATCATGCAACCCGGGCACCCAAGAAGGCCACAACACCCACCGCCACCACCCCCAGAACCAACCCGCACCCCCCGACCTCCACCGCCTCCCCGATCAACACAGAGGCAGCACAAAGTCAGCAATCCTCCAAAAATGCACCAACCTCACAGACCCAACACCAGAGAATGTCTTAGCCCATCACAGGCACAAGAGATCAACCATCCTCCGCATCCTGACCACCATTGCACACAGGCTGACAGTACCAACACAGCATACAACCAACATCCCACCGCAGACAAAGCTGCTAGCCGTGATGCACCTGTTGGCCACTGGTACCCTCCAAACAACATCCGCACGAGTCGGAGGAGTCACACAGCCAGCCAAATCCAAGTCCCTCACAACGGTCATGGATGACACCATCAGCTTGGTACCCCACTATCTATACTTCCCACACACTGCGCAGGAACATCTGGAGACCACAGCTGTCTTCTGGCATGTGTCAGGTGGCAATTGACTGCACACATGTCCGACTTGTGCCCCCTGGCAACACTGCACACAATATGCGCAACACAAAGTGCATGTATCCCACCAATGTCCAGGCAATATTGGACTTTGAGGAATCCCCATCAACATCGCTGCCAACCCTCCAGGCTGTGTGCATGAGACCTACACCTTCTGACAGTCCATCATCAACCTGCGCTACCAGGATGGCATCCACGGAAATCCGCTGCTCGTTGGCCAACATCAAATGAACACACGACAAACCTCAACTCCACAATCATGCAATCCACAACGCAGGAAATGCACACGTCACAAGCTCATATACAACATGCACACACCAGCCACAAATGCCAGAACCACTTACTGTGGGAACCTGGGCCAGCTGTGTACATTAGCCATCACCGGCATGGCACCTCAGGCACACAATAGCAGGATGTGGGAAGAGGTGAGAACCAGGCATGTGCGAAGGAGGAAAGTGACCCATGAATGAGAATGTACACAATGCCAAGTGTGGTGCGGATGTGCTGGACAGACTGTAGTATTCAGACCACACAAATATCCATGTCGACACACACCTCTGGTGTATGGAGTGTAATGGACAGTGGGCGGAACCATGTCACCCCAGCCAGTGGAGAGGAACGTTGAAATGTAGCTTGTTACAAACTCCCGTAAGCGTGAGCAGAGTGGGCTGGCCTGACGTATGCCAGGCCAGCGTAGGGGTGTGAATAAAAGGCACGTAGCTCTAGGTGTGGCTCTCTTCCGGAATGCCCATCGTCTGTGCCAGGGAGGCGCCCCTCACCCCACCACGAGGCCGAGGCCGTCGCCATGACGGAGTTGATATCGATCCTGTGGCGTGCTGCACCCCGGGATGCTTGGAAAGGGGAAGACAAGTGAACCCTACTCACAACGGAACCCGGGAAGTTAGTTTATAACAGGAAAACAATGGTTTCTGTGGAATAGTATACAACTATATAAAATTGTATTTGTGCGCAATCGCGATTAAAGGATTATATTGATGTCATAGAAAGAGGGACCAGACACACTACTGATTTCGTTTATACACATATGTTTGTATTATTAACACAATATATATCAACAATTTACAGCAAAAAAGAAGTAAAACACAGTTGTGAATAGGTGTCCCAAGTGAGGCATGAACCTAACAGTTTAGTGATAGTATTTACAAGGTTTCACTTAGTTAATTACTGAAAACAACCATATTTATAATTTCCTCTGAAAAATCTACAGCAAATTTAAATAATAATAAATGCTGTGATAGAGGTTAGCTTTAAAAAAAGTGTTGACTGCGTGTCGACCCTCTCTAGGATGTGGGGGTCTCATCAGGACCTGTGGTACTGAGAACATCTGGGAAAAAGAGTGAGAATAGTGTAAGAAAAATTACGGGTATCTTATCATATCGTACTAATAATTGCTAGGGGTATTCATTAAACGGACTGTTAACAGCACAGTATACGTAATGAAAAAGAAGTGCCAACCGTGAATAAATAGGAACAAATTACTTAAAGGGAAACCTAGCCGGGTTCTGTAGTGTATAGAAAAGAAAGAGAGAGTGGTTAGGGATAAATGGAAGGAAGAATGCTCAGATAATTAACCATTCATCGAGTGGGGGGCACTTACCCATGTGTGTGAGTAGTAAACCGACAGTCTTGATGAGGGAGAAAATTGTAGGTCAAGGTCTGGGGTGGGTTTCTGCGAAAAAGGATGGATAGTAAATGGTCGTGCTTTAGTAGCAGGGTTAAAGGCTAATGGTGAGCAGCCTATATTCTTACCGAATTGAAAGCTACACGGTCGTGACTAATGGGGGGAGCGGGCCAGCATAGGTAGGATATCCACTTAATAGTCTCAGAATTATATCTGAAATGAGAGGAACCAGTATGGTTAGCTGGAATAAACGTCCTGTATTAGCGGAGCAGTGTCTGTGGCAATTAGTCAGTGTCCTACCTAAATAGATGATGAAACCGCAATCCAAGATAGATGAGTGTTGACGGCAAGGCAGCAAGGTCCATATGCCGTGGTACAATGACGCCGAACCGGTGTACACGTGGGTTTTAGTATCGGAAGAAACGGGGAGGCATGCACAGGCAATTAGAGGATTGCCGTGAGTAAGATAATCTAGTTCTCGGTAATGTTGTGGGAAAGATCGTCTGTCTGCCTGATTAGAAGGGGAGGAGAACAAGGTAGTGTCCAGGATAGAAAAGTAAGAAGAGCGACTGGCTGGTCTGGTGTATAGTTAGGTTGGGACCACAATTATGTTTATGTCAGTTTGAAGGCAAGGGCATGGTTCAATTCACCCCGGGACGTGGTCCCCGAACAAGTCGTACCCGTACCTGCGCACCTAGGCCTCAATGCCCTCCTGCTGACACCGGCGTGTGTCGAAGAGGGCCCACCACGTGCCGGTGCAAGCTCCAGACACGAGGCCCGCGACCCTGGCAACATGCTACGACCATCACGCCCTCTGCGAGCAAGTCCCGCAGTACTCCTTTCTCGTTGATGTACTCTACAGGCATACACAGCATACTAGTAGCTCACACATTTGGAACTGATTCTTGATTACACTATGGTTGATGACGATGTGCATGGCTGAACTGAAGTCACTATACTCCCCTCGATGTGGTACCACCAAGTCTGTGCATAGCATTTCAACCACACGTGTCTGTGGTCCTACGCGGACTACTTCTCTCGGGCCACACTAAGCTTGAGTAGGTCACACATTTGGAAGTGAGTTTTGATCATGCAATGGCCGGGTACACATGGCAATGTAGACAATAAATCACTATACTCCCTTCGATGTGGTAACACCAAGCCTATGTATAGCATCACAACCACACGTTTTTGTGGCCCCTTGCTGGAAACGCCTACCGCCTACTCTGCGGTTGAGTTGGTCGCACAATTGGAACTGAGCATCGATTTTTAAATGGCAGAGTACATATTACACGCAATGAGAGGTGTAAGAGCATGACGTGTTGCAGTCAGGAGCAAAAAAGGATAATTGTTACGAAGGTGATCAAACACTACCGACAACTGCCCTGGTGTCACTAACACTGCGCATTGCAAGCCAATGACAGGTGGCTGTGGGCCACTGCTGACCGCTGCCTCCGGCCTACACTGCGGTCAAGTAGGTCACAGAGTCTTGATTTAGCAATGGCAGAGTTCATATCAGTGTACCGGCATCATCGCAGACTGCATTCCCTCTCAGCCCCGGTGCCACTAAGTCTGTTCCCCGACATTCATGGACACTCACTGGTCGTACATTGGTGGCACCTGAGTCTATGGACTGGGGGTAGTTTCATCCTCATGTAGCTGAAACTGAATTGTTTATGGCACTCCACCATTTGCTGCATCATTTGCTGTTTCCAGATAAAATCAGACCTTCCGCATCATGCCCTGCACAACACCTCCTACTGTCCCCTGCAGCCCTCCGCCACATTCACCTTCAAAATCGATGAGGACCCGCCCAGTCCGCGTGACCCTACCTCACTGCACAGCAAGTCACCGTCCCGTGACAGGGTGCCTGTGCCGGCCTCTGTACATCTGGGGCCACTAACTCTGTGCTGGTCAGGTCCGGGACCCCTTCTTCAGATATTGGATGACCTCTGAGGCGATGGCCTTGGGGTCATCAACACCATGTGTCTGTGGCCCTGCCCTGTCCGCTGCCTCTGGCCTCAACTGCAGCCCACCAGGGCTCACACATCCAATCGAGTCCTGATCAGCCCGGACGTCGCATCAACGTAGGAGGCACACTGCACCATCGCCAGGACCACCTCCAACGGTGGTACTGGCAGACTGACGGAGTTGCTTGCACCTGTTGTGGATGTCATATTCTGCCTGATTCCCCGCAGCACTGCAGGTGCCACTGACTCAGTGCACCGCAACCCATGGACCTTTACTGATTGAGTTTTGTGCTGTGGAGAGGTTGCGCAACTAATTCACCTCAAGCAGTGTGGAAGACCTGGGACGTTGATGAGGACGGAACACACCCCACTGCATCTGCATCAGGAATATCCCAAAGGGACACAGTCCTAGACTTTTTCTTCACATGAGCTCGCTCAGCTCTAGTGCCCCAACCTCAGTGCACTGCAACTCACGGACACTTCTGTTTGAATGTTGGGTGACCTCTGGACTTGCTCCAGCTCCCTCCATGTTGCTCAGCAGTTGGCTATGTTATGCCAGTGTTTTCTGTTTCCGTTGCCCTGGTGTTCACTGTTCAAGTTGTTGCAAGCACCGAGCACTCTGTACGGACTGGCTTACACTCACCCCACACACATCCAGCACATGCGTCACTGTACATGTGACCCTGCCAATAAAGGAGCTTGGCGCACGTGCCTGTGGCCTGTTCAACATTATATCTGCATTTGCCCCTGTGGTCTTGTTGTATGCATGAGGGCCCTGGGTCCCACAACACTACATTGTGCTGCGAACAGCGGGCGCAGACATGTCATTGCAGTCAGCGGGTTGGACATGTAGCTTTGTCGTCACCCACTCAATTCATAAGGGGAGTAGCCTGGGCCATCATACGCAGAGCCAAAGTTGGTGTCTGACTGCTATTTGTGTGCCCCTGGGCGTGGTTCTGTACTGTGAATGTGCATCTGCATGTGTCTCTATGGCAGTGTGGGTCTCCTTTGTGGGGTGTAGGTGGTCCCTGATGGATAATAGACACCAAAGAATGTGATCTACTTCGCCTTCCATGTGTTTGGACCCCACCCACACCTGTTTGGCCTCCTCCTTTTGGCGTGCTGACACCAGGTATTGTGCCATGTGTGGGTGGGTGAAGTCTTGTGCGCCAGCTCTGCTTGCGGATGCTTCCTCCTCTGTGGTCTGTTGGGGGGCCTGTGTTCTCCTCTAAGTAGTTTGGTTGCCCGAGTCCTGGTGGTGGGTTGCGTGGGATGTCCATGGGTTGTTGTAGGGCGTTGGTGTCGTAGGTGTGGTGGTCCTCGCCGGCATCACAGATGTGTTGTCTTCTCTGCTACGCTGGAGGTATTGTGTGCCCCTCTGCAATGTGAAAGAGAGATACATGTTGACATTGTGTTGACATGTATGTTGGTGCATTGTTCTAATTTACATGCAGACTGTATGACAATGTACATTGTGACTGTTTGTGAGGTGCTGAATATTGTAACAGTGTACATTTGGACTACATGATGGATGTGAGGTCGTACATGTACATTTCCATTTCACAGTTTCCATCTCTGTCAGATGAAATAGGCATGTTTCTGTGCGTGAGCGGAGCCAGTTGTGTCCTCTGTTCTGCAGTGTCGACTTTGTGCTTTTTACCATGTTGTCGCCAATGTGGGTGTGCTGTTCTTGCTATGTGTGTGCTCCAGTGTGCCACTGTGATCAGGAACATGATCCAGGTTAATTGTGGGTGTGCAGTGTACTACATCTCGCTGTGCATGAATGCCATTGTGCCCATCTCCCCCCGTTGCCCCAGTCGCTAGTCGTCACTCACCCTGTTGATGTTGTGTCAGGTCCTCTCGAGCTGTGTACCTATTCCCTACTCCTTGCACCATCTCCACACTAATGATTGTGGTCTCGGTTTCCTCCAGCTCTTCCTGTGGCGCAGGACTCCCACCTCCTGTCGCCATTGCAGCCTTCCTGTTGGCAGCGGGTTTGTGCCTGGTTGAGGTTGTCACATCATGCCAGCACCTCTTGGCCTTCTCGCCACTCTGACTGCATTCCAGGAGGTCTACTTGTGGGTCTGATGATGGTAGTGTTCTGTCACCTCTGTGACGCTGATCTGGTTTTGCTGCACTCCCTCTTCTCCTTGGCCATCCCCGTTGTTCCTTGCTGGTGGTCTGTGGGGGTTGTGGGGATCCCGATGGCCTCTGAGGTCGGTTAGGGTGCATCCATGTTGCTACTCGCTTTGGATTGTTTCTGGTGTCTTGTTTTTGAAGTGTTTATGGTGCATTTTCCTGCCAGACACGTGGGATTTGCAGGCCTGTCGTTTAATTTCGTTGCTTTTTGTCCCGTGACTGGCCTCATCGCAAGACTTTTTGTGTTCGCGTTTTGCATTTTTGCGGCATGGAGTTGATTTTAACACAGACATTTGACACGTTATCTGGAGACTATCACCATGCCATCCCAGTTTAGACTTGGCCATATACAAATCAGTCTTGACCCTGTGCCTCATGGGAACAGTCCAGCCCGAACTGCTCAGCCAGGTTCTCCCAGGACCGGAAACTAGCATCCTAGGACTCGTTTTGGGGATTCAGCCCTCATCAGCCAGGATAACTTGAATCCAGTGGCACAGTGAGCCTGCACCCAGGATGCTTGTGTCCAGGGAGAACCAGGCCTGCCAGTTCGGGCTGGACTGTTCCCATTGGGCGCAGGTTCAAGACTGATTTGCATATGGCTGGGTCCAAACTGGAATGGCATGGTGAGCAAAAAAACGATGGATTTAGGCCCAGATCTCTGTACTGGGGTGAATCTATGACATTGTTCTGCATTCTGTCCATCAATTGTTCTTTTTGCATTCATCAAAATAGTTGTGGCTTGTTGGAAGTCTAGATAGGCCAATCCTTTGTGGAATAGTTGTTGCCTTGGTGAGTGAGCGTCGTAAATCTGCAGTGTAAACGTTGAGCAGCACAGATGTGAAAACAAACCCTTGTTTTAAGCCTCGATTTAATGTGATTTCAGCTGTGGCTAAATGCTCCCTTCCTTCTTAATGTGGACCCAAGTATGTGTGTATAGGGAAATGATTGCCCTTAATAGCATAGCAGGAATTCCCCATTCCACTAATTTAGCCGATAGTTGGTTACGATCAACTCCTTTGAAGGGTGCTAAGTAGTTTACAAAGCATACATATAAGGCCGACTGAAATGGTCCAGAAGCCTAATGAAACAGAACACCGATATTATCCAGGGTTGAAGAGTGGCTCTAATTCCGATTTGATAAAAGGGGATAATCTTTGTACCACTGGCCCACTCCTCCAAATCCCATAATACGATTTTAGCACATACTTTCGCCTCTACATCCAGCAGTACATTTAAACGATAACTGCTTGAGATCGTGGGGTCCCCTCTTTTTAATAAATTAGGTGAAGAATAGATCCCTCCCATGAGTTGGGAACCTCAGCTCATGGAAAGTAGTCTGAGTAAAGAGAGATTAGTAAATCCACACAGAAGTCAATCTCCGATTAATAGAGTGATCCTGGGAGGCCGTTAGAGACTGATGCTACATTTTCTCTAATTGATTTAATTTGCACACACCTCACTTATTGACAACCTTTGTATGGTGCATATCAAAGTCAGTTTTGAGGATCTCGTGTCTGCAATCACTATTTATGTTTCCTTGTGAATCTTCTTCTGTATATAGCATGATGACATGCTTGATCCATTTTTCTAGAGAGGCGCCATTTTCTCTAATGCAGGATCTATTGCTCAAGCAATTAATATAGTTTGCAAACCTGTTTTGATTCTTGTGGGTTAGGAGTGAGTGCACCTAAAGCAATTCTGATTCTGTGTATCTTAATTTGGTGTTCCCAACAAAAGTGCTGTGGAATTGTCTTATTTTACTAAATTGTTGTTTGGTAGTCAATTTAGATTTTGTTTGGAGAAAATAAAACTTGTATCCAATGTTGTGCCTACTTTGATTAGAAGACATTTGGTGCAAATCCCTGTCAACCTTTATGAATAGATAGGGCTTTATATATAGATTAATGGGAGGCACAGTAGCGTGTAGCTTTATTTAGAATTACTTTAGTGCTATTTTCCCGGAAAAACAGGATTTTCATTGGAAAATAAGTCTCAAATATGCAATCTGCAGTAGTTTGCTGCACTTTTGTGACACAGAGCCAGTGCAAAGTGTTAGTAAGTCTGGGCTCTGTGGCTAATAATATTTCACTGGACAGGTTTTTCACCTGCTTCCTGGGCAGGCAAACACGATGCATTGCAGGCCATTAAGACTGCTATTCCGAAAATGTCACAAGAAGTATGGCACAAGCACAAGCACAAGCCATCTTCTTTCATCCACATTAGCCAAAGCCCAGATTTAATCTTAGACAAATAACACCAAGACCTAAAACAACAAAAAGCTGCTAAAAAAGACATCAGCAAATTGCCCTTTTTAATCTATATATAAAAAAATGAATGTATGTCTGTCCTTTATGCATTACTACACCATTCATCCGATCGCCATGAAACTTTGGGAAGTTGTTGAGTATACTCCCGCGAAGGTTTCTGGCATAATTATTTTTTAAATATCGCCCCCCCCAGAGCACTCATAATCTTTCGAATACTGATGTAGACAACAGACGGAAAAACAACAAATCGTGTATCCACAAGCACTCAAATAAATAAATAGAATTAAAACACCATTCACCCCATGGCCATGAAACTTTGGGAAGTTGTTGAGTACACTCCCGCAAAGGTTTCTGGCACACATTTTTCTTAAATATCAGCCCCCCAGGGCCCTCATAATCTTTCGAATACTGATGTACGCACAAGATGGAAAAACAAAAAATCGTGTATCCACAAGCACTCGAATAAATACATAGAATTAAAACAGCATTCATCTGATCGCCAGGAAACTTTGGGAAGTTGTTGAGTACACTCCCTCGAAGGTTACTGGCATAACATTTGTTTAAATATCGGCCCCCCCAGGGCCCTCATAATCTTTAAAATACTGATGTACGCACCAGACGGAAAAACAAAAAATTGTGTATCCACAAGCACACGAGTAAATAAATAGAATCAAAACGACACTTTGAAATGTTTTCCATATTAAAATGAATACGTTTCAATAGAAATGACACAATGTAATTTGAATGTTATCATAACGAGTTTCCTTGAATTTCCTTTCTTCGGAGATCGCAGCAACGCGCGACGAGTAAGCTAGTAATTACTAAAATTCAGGAGCTAATTACACTCAACACTCCATGCAAGTGCAAAAGGCAATTTATTAGGACAAGATTGCAATATACTCAAAAACAGTTCAACATTGATTACCTTAAACATCTTGAACAACATCTTCTCATTTGCCCGTCCATATTCTCTCTTCATCCCAACTTTTACCCATCACGTTGCTTCACTCTTCATCACTCCTCTTACTCCGTGAGCACTTTCCATCCCAAGAATCATTCTCCCTACTTTCCCCCCAGCATCCTTCCTTGAAATACTTCCTGGCCTATCCCAGGGCATAATGCACACTGTCATCCTTCGCATTTGTACATCCCCTACCTCCCCTCCCCCCCAGCCACCCCCGAGGGTGGGTAGGCCCTCATCTGACACCCCACCCCCTTTCTAAATATGGCAACCTAAGGTCTATGCAAAGACCCCCACCCAACACTGCAACCTTCCGGTGGCTGGGTGGTTGGCAACAGCTGAGGCCACAGGACAAACAGAATGAGCTAGAGAGATGCTGGCCCCCTCTATCCGTTCTTATATAACTAAATCCTAACATAAAACCCTTCCTGCCCACAACCTACCTATGCGTCCTTCCCTCGTCATCCCTCACACGAAGTCCCATGGGAAGACTAGGCTGCGCCCTCGCTTCCCATGGGACCGTTCATCAGTGACAATCAGATGTTTCGCATAGAACAGGCATGCCTAGTGAGATTCAGCAGTGTGTCACTGTTATAAAGGCAAGTCTAATGCTGCAGGCACAGGTTAAACCCCATATAAAATGGATGGGCTAACATTCATTTGAGCCTCCTGGGCACGGGGGCAACATCCAAAAATAAGGACTGAGGACGAAGAAGGTAACAATGTCAATGTCCCTGAGGAAAAAAGGAAATTATACTGTTTAAGTGAGGTCTTGCATCACAACATCAGAAACAGAATTGGGTAATGCGGTTGGGATTAAGCAACATCATGTAATGTTTTTAAAATATTCAAATACAAAACAGTCATGCTTTCTTTAAGCACACTATGTGATGCAAAAAACAGACATGCTTGTCTATTTACATAAATAGAAGCAGAGGTGGTGCGCTTATTACTTTGCAGTAAGCTCCCCATTCTCGAGCATATTTGGTGTTGTTGTTTGACAGACCAGTGCAAAACAAATTTACCATCAAAACTTTAGGAAGAAAACAATTCGACGGCTATGGTTGATACGGCTGTAAGCAGAAAAGTTAAGGATTTGTTATTGAATATAAGACATTCAGCAAGGAAGGCGACGAAACAACTAAATGAAAATGTCTGCCCAGGGCATCCATTCCCTTATTTATATTGCAAGCACATAGTGCTCGTTCTCTGGAGCACAGACTTCAAATAGACGCGAGGCTGCGCTGGAATTGTTAGCTGAAAACCACATTCGTTATCTGATGAGCAGCAGCATTCCTTTTAGCAGCATTATTTTTCTTGGTATTACATTTCTTTTTATACCATTGAAAGCTGCAATGATTGTGGAAGAGAGTTTTAAGAAGGACACATTTATTTTTTGTTCCTTTGTAATGCGCACATACAGCTTAAAACAGCTGCGTCAAAGCATGTTGGAGGAGAGGGGTGGGAATTGATCAATGGGATGGATGTTGCAACCAGAAGCAGACAATATTGAAGAAGGCAGACAAGTGGTAAGCTACTTGTACAAAGAGCTTGCAAGTACTATTCAATAAATATTAGAAGGGTATATGCAAACTTGCAGGTCTGCAGGTAGAAAGGTATTTTAAGATCGGAGCTAAGAACGAGAAACTTGGTTGCTGATCATATGGTTCAAACTTAATGTATACCTTCCTACTTTGACAAGGACGTTCCTTTTCCGGTTTAATAAAACACAGAGCAGGGTAGAGAAGTGCCACAGCTGACTCTTGAGAGATCGACTACCCTGTTCAACTGGCCTTGTTAGCAAAAGGCCAGTTATGCTGTAAGATTTCTAGGTAGGAGGCGATGGTAGTTGCATGATGTAGCAAGGCTGACATGTGACTCCTGTACTTAAAGAAGTAGAGACAGTTATAGGCTGGAACTTAAAAGTGATTGTCAATAGCAGGGTAGATTAGCCAGCCATGAGGGGTGAAATGTAGGATCCCCTTCTTTATTCCTCTAGGGTAGTTTTATTTTGAATCACTGTGCCTTAGATCAAGTAAATGAATTTAGTGAGGAGTGCACATGTCAACTTTGTGCTACTGCTTTCTTAGTTGTGTCTCAATCATCTTGCTTACTATGAGATGAATACCATCAACTTTCAATAAGGGCCCAATTACAAAAAACATTTATGAGTATGAGAAGTAATACTAGAATTCTTGTGATTTAGCCTGAACATCCCAACTTCCTGTTAGAAAAAAGAGTGAAGTGGGCAGAGTTATTTTTATTTGCACATTTTGTATATGAATATTTTCGGAGTATTCCCATTTTATTGCCAATGTCAAATGTTTTGTGGCCAATTCACCAAGGCATGTAAAAGCATTTAAAGAGTACTACAGGAATACTACTTTGTGTACTTCCAAATACCTCTCAGAATGGACCTCTTGGTCTTCAGGGTGAAAGCTCTTGCTTATTTGACCTCAGGCACATGCTGGAGGAGATTAAAGAGATGAGTCCTTAGCAACTTTAAATTTTAGTTGGCTTTGGAAAAATAATCGGCACATGTTCACTTGTTGTGTTTGTTTGTATTAGTAATGTGGGAGATATGGTGTGTTTTGTAAGTAGTCTACTCCCCCAAACATCGCAAATGTTGGTACTCTTGACAAAAGTCATTAATTTATTCATTTTGCTTTTTTTTTTACTTTTTTTTTTTATTTTTTTTTTTTTTGAATACCTTTATTCAACAGTTAAGGAGATACATGCATTGGCCCACGACCATATCGGTCGGCCGTAAAAACAATCAATGATAAACAGGAGCAAATCAATCCAATCAGCAAATATGATACGATAAGGTACAACAAAAGTGGTTACGGGGCCTGTAGCACCGGGTTGAAGGTTTCCATTTTTAAATTGAAGAAGGGGGGAGGCTGCAACATCAAGGACACAGCACCTCACATAAAGAACACAAAGAGACAAAAGGAACACACCCCAGTTGAAATTCGAGGCAGGCTATGACTGTAGGAACTAATAATCAAAGCAACCATGATAGGAATTCTAAATAACATGTCATAATACAGTAAGCAATGTTCCCAATATCACCTCAAAGAGCCCGCCCCAAGGAGGCGGAAAACAGGAGCTTTGAAGATGTCCGAAGAAGGACAGGGTGCAAGACCAAGAGACAGCCAACCCTACTAAAGAGGAAAGAACCCTCCCAAAGCCAGAAAAGAGCGATAGAGACCATAAAATAAAACAAACTAAAACAACAAACCCCCCCCACACCCTCCACCCTGCACCCCTGTAATGGCTACGGCCAACCCACTAACAGCGTGCCTGTCGCCCAGAAACGACCCCACAGAAAAGAAAAATACAAGAAATGGAGTAGGAGGAAATGAGTAACAAAGGAGGCAATATAGATTCGTTAAGATGACATATAGTCCGACCAGATAGCCGAGAGGGGGAGCCATACAAAGGATTATCTACAAATGGAACGACAACAAGCGGGAATTTGACGTGAACTATTACGAAAAGACACACAAACTCGGAATTGCATTAACGCACCATTCAGTGCCACGCCCAAGCGGAATATCACTATAGGAATCACATTCCAGCCTGTCCATGTATATCAGGATGTAAGAGAGTCAGCCTGTAGTATAGTGAGAAGAGTCCAGTGACATGCAATAAGGCAAAGCCACACGTGGAGCAAATCATGTAACAAACTATTCGCCCCCAAACAAGGGTAGAAGTGGAAAATGAAAACAGGACAAATAAGCATCCAACGGCTATGCACTAGAGATATTAACACTTCCACGGAATCAATAAACAATGCGAAAGAACAGGAACACAGGATGCAAAACCCCACCCGGAAAGGACAAGACCTGACCCACATCAAAACTCCGCTAACCCAACCAAGCACAGGACAGCCGCCATTAAGTGAGCGTGCTATAGGGAGAACAACAGGAAAACATAAGTCCGAAATGCAATCCCACCAAACCATAGTGACCCGCCCGTAAAGTAAGCTATATTAACAAATTGCATAAAACATGAAGACAGAAACAATAAACCTCCCAAGGAACCCAAACCCCTACTCCCAAGAGAAATAAAACCGGAGGAGGGCCAGTATTATGCGTCTGAAACATCAGTCAGGATATCCCCGGCCGCCCCACCCCCGACCCCGAAGCAAAGCATAACCATCTCCTAGCTCCCTCGGCCACCCATCCAGCAACAGTAGAGCAAAAAACAGGAAGCAGAAAGAAAAAACTTTTTTAGCCTTGTCCCTTTCGATCCAGCGGGCCAACAGGGTGCAATAATAAAACAGCTTTCCGGAACGACGCCAACAGCCGCCAGGACCACAACAGAGCGAGGCATCGTCCACCAATATCCGTCCAGGACAGAGTCATATAGTCCACAGATGAATAAAGAGGGCCAGTACTCATCCGCAATCTTCCAAAGTCAAACAGTCGAAGTAAAAGCAGCAAGCCCAGGACTCCATGGTAAGATTCACCAGCAGATCCCAAAAAAGTTGCAAGACATGGCGCCCGGAGGCGACCGCCCAGCCGCTGCAGCCGTCCGGGAATCCCACACTTCTCAACAGGAACTGCAGACAGGGTCGCAGTGGTATCAAGGTCTCTCACCTCCGGCGCTTCCATGCATCCCTGGATAGGCAGCTCACAATAATCGAATCCGGGGTGTGGCGAAGCGCACTGCAGTAGGACGCCATCTCGGGCAGTCGAGGATAGTGTGGTCAAAATGGCTTCCAATCGACCCCCTAGGTCCCGGGCATTATCGCACAGCACGGCTCGCAGGGCAGCCAGAGCGTCCAAAACCTCGCAAGTCTGCAAAGGCATCTCAGACATTTCACCCCGTTGCAGTGCAGCGTCGGGCGTTGTAAACACCCACAGCAGAAGGGCAGGCCAACAGATGCACTCGCAGATCGCTTGAAGAATGGCCCCCCTCACCGCACCGGAGAGTGAAAGGTTGAAAGAGACGATCAGGGTGAAGGATACAAATGTATCTCTGGCAGCTGCAACGTCGAGCCAGCGTAGAGGTAAAAAGGAGAGAAGGCGCTCTGCTGCGGAAAACTTGAGCGACAGCCGTCCTCCGCCGGCCGGGTCTGTTCTGCCTTCAGTGTCCGTCGTTGCCGTAGGCGGGGCCGGCCGGCTCCGAGAACAAAGACCCAGTCGCCGCCATTACACACCGGCGTGGAGACAAGGACGTTCTACCCTTCCTGTCACAGGGATTACGTCGGGGAGCACATCGGCGGATTCGGCATCACTTCCCACATCCAATACCGCGTCGTGAGTACAGGAGAAAGAGCAGGATGAGCAGCGGTATGGAAGGAAGACGAGCGGGACAGCGGAGCCGAGGGTTCAGGCGGCCATCATGGTTGCAGGCTAGGCTCCTCCTCTCATTTTGCTTTTTAAATATCTACTTTTAGACTACCAGCAAAACATGGTGCTACTCCTATTTCTTGGAAACTCTGTTCTTTTTAGAATTTTCATGAAATCGAATTCTACCCTTCTATGGAGTTGTTAGATTTAGTATGACCCTATAATCAAGCCGAGCAGCGATTCCACAACTGAATGTTAAAGCGTGGGAACAAGATGGACCTGATAAGTCACCCAAGTTCAAGAGTCCTCAAAGTAGTTGAGAGGTGCCACTTTAATTTTTATCATGTACTTCAACACTGGCGGTACGAAAGTTCATGTTGTGAGTTTTCTAATTTCGAATTGTAGTTTGCAGTCTGTGATATAATCTACACCCAGGGATATCTTCTGAATTTTCTGCCAAATTGCCAGGAAGAAGGGCAAATAATCCTCTGTATTGTTGTTTGGGGGTATGTTTTTAATTTTTAATTTTAATTTTATCATGGCCAATTTGAAATCAGTTATTTATTTCCGGGTACTTCGTTTTTTCAGAAATAACTGCCATAAATTCATCATAGGTTGAAGATTGTTTGTCAGCCACTACACCTGTTTGATGTATATTAGGTTGAAAGGATGTGGACACATTTTAAATGTCCTCTCCATTATCCATATAGCACTATATTCCAATGTTAGCAAGTTCTGTAGTGTTGAAAATATCAGTATATCTTTTTGGGAACCATGGTTATTGAAAAGGAGAAAAATAGTAATTATTAAAAGCTTTTTGAAGGTGCTCAGTAATGTTAATATCAAAAAAATGTTTGGGCTGCAAAGGTAGGTCTCTATTTTATTTTCAATGCCTATTAAATATTCATTTCAGATTGTGTATAGCCGGCATTCCAGCATCAACGTGTAGGGGTATGTTTGGGGATATGCTTTTTTTAATAGAACTACTTGGTTTACGGAAAACACTGGCAGGATTTCATTACAAGACCGGAGGCTACATTCTGCATTATCTTTTTAATGCAGTCACAAGCAGCCGCACTACATCATAATAAAACAATTCTAAAATGGAATAAACATAAGGTATTAAAGGCATATGCCACAAACAGACTGCCTCTATTAAATGCGTCTCACAAGCAGATAAGTTCTCTTTACCTTCTTTACTCTCATTACTATTGCTAGAATGTAATATTATATATATATATATATATATATATATATATATATATATATATATATATATATATATATATATATATCTATTATCTATTGTTGATATCACCCCTTGATTATTACTTTGTTTTAGCTCTCTCTAAATAGCCTTATTTGCTTAATTCCCTATGTGGGTCGCTTTACCCCCCCTTCCCCTCCTCCCTCCCTCTGATGTCCAATCTTTGGTCATCAGCCTACCCGCCCACCCCCCTCCCTCCTTCGAGGGTTTTTGCGGGTCGGCATCTCCTTACTTTCACCCCGAGTCCGCGGGCCGATTTCTCCTCCATGTCCTGCTGGAAGCCTTGACGCACACTCGCCCCACCTTGAAGCACGTCTTGAAACATATCCGTTTCGATGTTATGGTTGATTGACTTTTCTTAATTTTCTGACCGCTACTGTCTCGAGCGTCGGACATCGAGTCTTTACAAACTCGGAGGAGTGCCCCTTGGCAACAGCGACGCCACGCGCTCGCGTTTCCAAGGTGCATTACTCTCACCCCACACGGCTTCAGCTGCTCGAGCACTCTTGTCAGTTACTCGATTGTAGCTGACGCTGTAATTTTACCAATCTCTTGGAGCTTTTAATAGTTTGGCTCTTTTGGCACAAAAAAAAGGGGGAGATAATCAAATTTACATATATTATGGGCCATTTCTTACTATAACAAAAAAAGGAGGAGAGATAGTTTGAGCAAATTATTGAGATTATCTAAATTCATTTATATAACTGCCACATTACAAGACAACTAGAGATTGGTTCCTTTTTTAAGGAATCCTACTCCCTTATTGTCAGCACTTCAAAGTGATTAGAACTCCTCTGGGTATCACTACTTCCTTCCTCTTTTAGCAATCATGTCAGATCTTGATTCTGATGACGCTGCTCAGAGCTCCCCGAATATTACTGAGGATTCTTTGAAAAGCCTTATTCAGAAGGAGAAGAGGGCCGTTATGATGGACACTCTTAAAGAGGTTATGTCCTCTAAAAGGACCCTCTCCTTTGATCAGGGCGAAGCCCGTGAACACCTCACTGCCAACAACATCTCCTACGGGAAAACAGCTAAAAAATTGAATCATTCTGAGCCCTTAAGGAGCGCTATCGGAGGTCCTGCCACCTTAAATGCTTTGGGAGGTCCTTGCACCTCAAGTGTTCAAGGAGGTCCTCGCACCTCAATTCCTACTGGTGTCCCTAGCGGCACAATTTATCCTGATGTCCCACATGGCACAAATACTACGGCTGCCCTTCGCGGAACAAATAAGATGTGTGTCCCTAGCGGCACCAATTTTGAAAGCTTTCCAGACACTGATTCTGAAGATAAAAGGAATTTTCATAACCCGAATGACGAGTTTATACTCAATCTGGACGATGAGGTTGTAGACTTTGATACCCCTGATGACCAAAATGCATGCTTCTCAAAAGATGTTATCCTCAACCCTCTGGGTGAAGAGATGTTCTCTCCCCTCAATATCTCCCACCCAGAAGGTCTCAATGGTTTCCACAGGAACATGTGGTGAAGTTTATTCAGGGATGGATCAGAAATTCTCTAGAAAGGGACACTCGTAGTACCCATAGATCTGAGTGCCTTAGACCCTGATTTGATTAAGTTTCAATTTAAATTGGGTAGAGACCCGAGAAAAGGTTTGGAAAAAACTTTTAAAGGCTGTCAGGATCGCCTTTTAGACGTTCTGGGCCCCTTAAGCAGAATCTTGTATTTGGCAGAAGAATGTCATATCAATGACACTCCCCTTGATGTTGACCTTCTCAGAGGCTAGAGTCAAGGAGCTTTAGTACTACTAGGTAACGCTAATTCTAGCCTCAACAGTGAAAGACGTAGAGCCCTACTTACAAAGGTTAATCCAAAATTAGGCAACATGGCCGAAAAAGAACCTTCCATTAACCCTAAAGTACTACTTTTCGGGGAAGACATGATTAAGTGTATTGGCAAATATGTTTCCACTTTCACTGCCCTTGATAAGGCTCAATCTAATATCAAGAGAGTTTTCAACCCAAACCTTTTTGGACGAGCAAGGATTCGCACGTATAGCGCCTTGCTTGTATTCAAGAACCTCGAATAACCCTAAATAACTAACCAACCTGTTTGTCTTATTAATTTACTACGCGGGAATTTCTTCTGCGCATGCGTCGGTCATACCCATGTGACGTGACGTACTCGCAGTTCTGGTGGGAAGCCCTTTGAACTTGCGCAGTAGAATTAAGATGGCTGCTCTGTGTTCTCACATGCCTGAAGCTTGCATTGCTGCTTTTGCTATGCTGTTCGTACCGCTTAACCATTAAGGCTATAGTTATTATAAAGTAATGGGAGTAGTATAGTGATTCATGGTATACAGTTCATTCATTTTTTCTGTGTTCTAAAACTGTTTCTTTTCCATTTCATGGTACATTACGAAATATGGCCTGATATCCCCTGCTGTACTCCATTTTGCTTGAAACTGAGTCTGCGCAAGATCTGCGAGTCTCCACAGCAATGACCCTTGGAATTTTACCAAGTGGCAGTCCCAGCCAAGATGCGCCTGGAAAGACGTTTTCTCACCTAGTCGAAGAAGCAGAACTGTACCCAACAAAATACAATGTATTTAAAGATAAATTCCCCATTGTTATGTGTAAAGCATATGTCATGTGAACCTAGAATTCGATGGGTGTGTATAAAAATTCAAATTATGAGCTTGAGAAAGTCAAATCCTAGGAGGTGTTATGACCTGTCCTTTCTTTTGTCCAATCGAAATTGGGGATCCATACACTTGCATTATTTGGGGGGTGGAACATTGACCTGAAAACCATATAACCAGCCTAGGTTAACTAGAGAAATTGTCCGACTTCTCCGAATAGCTGACCTTTCACTGACCCAACGCACTCAATAGCTGATCGAGAAACAGGTGCTGTGGAGCACTCTGTCAGACAGATTCACAGACCCAATCGGGGTTTTTTGGGAACCTTAAAGTGCTGGCGAAGCACTTTGCTGGGGAATTCGAGAACCCAATCGGGGTTTTGACTATTAGCTGCAGAGAAGGTGTAGCGCAGGCGTTGCAACTGAACTGCGGGTGCTGGTCTCAACTTTGGTGGTCCTGTCCTGATCTTAATCTGGTTTTCCTGTCCTGGGTTTCCATTCTGCACCTGCTGGCCTACTGGCAACTGCATTTCCTTGGGGTTCCTACTGTCCCTAACTGACCCGTGGCCAGGGTTGGTCTCCACACCTTTCTAGGTAAATATAAGTGTGTGTGGCAAACACACTTGCGTTCTTTTTCCCTTACCCTTTTCCTTTGATCATTGCAAAAGTTATAATTGCATATGTTCCTTTTTTCCCCTTCCCTTGTGACAAAAATACCAAAGTCATGAAAGTGCCTTTTTGAGCATGTTCCATTTTTTCCCTACCTTATAGTTGGATACTAAAGTACTGTCTCTAAATAAATAGATGTTCCTTTTCTTTACCTTTCCTTTAGCTAAATATAAAGTGGTTGCTCTGAATTATTAGCGTGTTCCATTTTTCTTACCTTCCCTATAGTTACATGGTTATTTCAAAATGTTCGTCATTAAAAGTCAAGTTCCTTTTCCTAATTCCTATTTAGGGGTACTCAAACTGTGACATTCTAGCATGTTCCTTATTTTTCCCGTTCTTTAGACACCCATACCAAGTCTGATTTCTAGCATGTTCCCTGTTCTTACCTTCCCATTAGAGTACTAAATGGTTGGCATAATCTATTTTCTGCATGGTTATACGCTCTTCATGATTCTGGTCATTGATAGTTTGCTCGCTGTGAATTTCATGCTTTCAAATCTTGATGATGAATAGATAAAGGTTTTCTTATCTTCCTGAGTCTGTGGTTATTATAAAGAGTGCAAATCTTATTATAAATGTTATTATATTGTTGGTGACTGCTTATCTTTTCGGCTCTCTCCCTGATCCATTGTGATCATAGGTACGAGTGACAAGGATTGGTAAGTCGAGTATAATAGGTAATAGGTAGGAACGAACTGGGTTACTGGTAGTAGAGTGTAGGTTACCCGATTAGAACAAATATGGTAAATTAAATTTATGGGCCCAAGTGTTCATATGGTAAAATTATTAGTCGGGTGACCTGCGCGCTCTATCAGTAATTTTCTGGTAGCAGAGGCATGGTTAGGGACTAGTTAAGATAGGTAGGTAGGTAAACTGCTACTAACTGTGAAAATCAAAACTTGCTGCTAAATAAAGAATCGATCGATCAAATGAAAAAGGTATTTAATTGTTTTTTGAAATGTTATTAAATGTTTTAAAATTTTCTCTGATATGCTGCTATAGTGATATATGTATTAACCAAACTCGTTAGTGATTGTTATATGTTTGTCTGGAATCCCCGGGGGCAGAATAGCGAGTGGTAGAATAGAAGCCACGTCACATAGAGGTCACTTACGTTGAGGAAAATTGGTGCAGGTTGGGAAGAACTGGAAGCACTAATTAGGGTTTCTGTATAAATGTATGAATAAATGATAGCAAAGAGTGCGCTGGCAAAACTTCTATTGTGATATCACCTAGTAAGGGTCACACGGAAGGAGTAGCAGGTTCGTCTAAGCTTGATTGTTAGCAAAGGGGTTCGCTGGTGAAACTTTTGACTTAGTATATATCCCAGAGTGGATGAGTCGAAGGAGTAGCAGGTTCTCTAATGCTTGTGTGAAGAGTTGGCAGAAGGGATCTACTCGCAGTATATGAAAAGTAAACAGAAGGGATTTACTTGCAGTGAAACAAATCTTGTTCTTTCTAGATACTCGAGTACAGTGGTGAATGTTTTGCGTTGTAAAATAAACAGAGCACTTGCACTTTAAATAAAGAATTACATTTTACGATACCTTGTGAAGGAGGGAGTCAGTTGCGGAGCTGCGCTGACGTCACTCAGTGCCACGCTGTTATTGGTCGAAACAGCGGGCGTGTAGCTGAGATAGTATTGCAAAGGAGGGGTGAGCACAGGAGCGTGAGAACTCGTTTCACGAGAAACGCCGCGCACCCATTGGTTGAAATTGGTTGAAACTGCGCATTTGGTTGGTTGCAGAAAAATAAAAGACGTGCTAGTATTGGACGTGATTTTGTAAACAAAGTAATTTGCGGAAAAGGTATATGTGGTATCCAACTCATCCCGAGACTAGACCTGACCCGAGATATCAAGGTTTTGTGAGGGATCAATGGAAAAACGCTAGATATAACATTATGTATGGAAGCAAGAGGAAAATGACATTTGTAGACAAAGTAAAGAATTATTTCAAGAAAGACAAGCCTATCAAAACTAGAGAAGGAGTTATCATTCCACCACCTAATACTCCTGCATCATTTATGTTATTCGACAGAGGCTACCATGCTTGTGTATGGTTAGAAAATTGGGTGGAATATACTAAAGATGACGGAATTTTAGCATTTCCCTTAGAAGGTACATTTAATGGGAGAATTCTGTTTAATTTGAGGACCCAAATGAATGAATTGCATCCCAGACCTAGACTAACGCAATATGAGGCATTAGAAGAATGGGAAATAGAGGCTTTTGAGCGAGACAAACAGACCCAGAATTGACAAAGGGTTAGCTAAATTTTATCCGAAGGTAAAGAAGGAAACCCGAGAAAAAAAAATGAAAGAATGGAGACAGAACATGATGGTAGAAGGACTGTACCCTGTATTAACAGTAGAAGAGCTCATGGGAGGAAAAAGGACAGAGAAAACAAAACATTTAATGACCACGGGTGATTCGGATGATGAGTATCTGGAGGATTTGTTAATGAAAAATCCACCACCTTATAATGAGGAACCAAGATCTCTAAGTACGAGAAATCCATTCCTGAAACCTAATTATGGCGAGGGTCCAAGTATGACAAATCCAAGTGCCCTGAGTTATGGCCCTCCCTTAATTCCGCAGATAGTACATGAAACCTCCATGGATAAGGTACTGCAGGATAGAGAACGAGAGGCTTTAATTAAACAAAGGCCAGAACTAATTCAGAAAATCTCCCAATTGAATACCAGTCCTGAAGCTTTGACAATCCCAGTAACTATTGGACCAGTTGTTCCTTTGTACGGGGATAAGCAAAGTAGTCCGAAAACTTCAATTATAACCCCATCTGTAGTACAGCCGAGAAAAGAGCCCTTGATAGTAGATGATCAGGCAAGTGAATGTGAATCTGTGATTTCCTTGATGGATTTACCGATAAGGGAACCAGAAGGGAGTTCTCAGAGAAAGAACACTCTTTTTACCTCGAGAGAAGTTCAAATTGAGCCATCTTCCGGCACTAGAAGTGCTATGGTAGTGACTCCTGAAGAAATCGACAGATGGACCCGAGAATTAGAGAAACCAAATCCTCAGCCAAAGCCATTGGATATATACAAACTGAGAATAGAATTAGAGGAACTGATGGCTGGGAATGTGGGTTTGGATAGACTGAACACCCTTAGTGAAGATGAATTGTTATTTATTTGCAAAAGTATTACCCGTAATACCAGAGTGTATCATGAGAAAATAATGGACACTGCTGCTAGTATGGGAATAGACATTAGCCGATCTAAAGTGTTGCAAAAAACCTATAGAACAGAATTCTCAGACAAAGATTTGAAAAACATGAACGTGTCAGGGAAAAAGGTGCAAATAAGAGAATTGCTAAACCTGTTACAGAAATGGGGAGATTTAGAGAAATGGAAAGCCAGGTGGGCCAAGAAAAAGGAAGATAGTAGATCAAAGCAAATGACTTCTCAGTATGTCTTGAAAGAAGCAGAAAAAGTGGAAAAGTCATATCCTATGCGAGAAGTGCCAGGTGGAGGATATGTACATGTTCCATGGTCCCGAGTGGATATTGTGTCCTTTACAAATGACTTACCAAAATTGCGAGAAAAACCTGTAGAATGGTACAGACAGGTCGAGAGGTTTGTGAAAGTCCAAAAATGCCTCCTGAAAGATCTAGATGGTTTCTTTGACATTGTAGTCCCTGTAGATTTATGGACAGAATGTAAAATTGCTGTTGATTGGCCTAGGGAAGAATTCCCGAGGGACCCAAAGACAGGAGCTCATTCAGGGGATGTCATGAGGAAGTACAATCAGGTGATGTTGTATCTGAAAGGAAAGGTGCCTGCGAAAGAAACT
The DNA here is from genome assembly GCF_964261635.1 of Lissotriton helveticus. NCBI lineage: Eukaryota > Metazoa > Chordata > Amphibia > Caudata > Salamandridae > Lissotriton > Lissotriton helveticus. The sequence continues at coordinate 64,681,459 of NC_136060.1, read as the reverse complement.
GATTGGACCCGAATAGATAGAACTACCCAGAATCGAGATGAAACTGTACATTCTTATTATGAACGACTGTTACAGGTGTTTAAAACGTACAGTGGCTTGGATAACATAGAAATGAAGGACATGACTCATTTCATATATCGATTTGTGTTAGGGTTAAGGCCTGAAATCTCACAGTGGATCAAAGACAATAAAATTTGCTGGCAAGCCAAACCAATTGATGAAGTCCTTAAATATGCTAAGTACTGTGAGGATGAGCTGGAAGATAAACAAAAGGAATTGAAAGAAAAGGTCATGTGGGCAAAAGTAAAATTAGCAGAGCACTAGGAACAGCAGTTAAGCAAAATGACTAATAAACAGAGTCAAGGGCCCGGGGGTGGGGGAAAGCCGAGAGTAAAAATGTGCAGAGAAGAGGCAAGGAAGAAATTCCCCTTTCACGGGTGCTGAAAGATAGGACACCAGAGGGACGAGTGTAAGGCTGTGCAGAATGGTAATGTGCAAATTAATGATTTGAATCCACAGACGCAGAATGAGACACCACGGAAGACCCAGCAGCAGGTAAAACAGAATCAGTTGCCTCGTGCACCTAGGCCAAATTATAGGAGCAAAGCACAACAGAGTGAAGACACTGAAGTTTGGGAAGGAAGGGAGGATAGAAATGCAACAACTTCTACAATTTTTGTTAAATGCCACATTCCTCTGAGACGATACTTACTGACGATGCCTGAGGGGGGAGGACGAGGAGTGCGTGCTTGGCGCCTCCTTGCCGGTGGACCAGTCAGGGCCATACATTGAAGGAAAGGTTGAAGGAAATGACGTCACCTTTCTGTTGGACACTGGTGCTACCCGTTCTACTGTAAGAACAGCAGACGTTCCAAACCTATCCCTCTCGGGAGAAGCGATCCAAGTAGTGCGCGTTTCTAATCAGCTAATCAGTACCCCAGTTACAGAACCTATGGAGATTAAAATTGGGAATTTTAAAGAAATGCATAGATTTGTTGTTTGTGATTCCAGTCCTGTAAACTTATTCGGACGAGATTTGTTGTGCAAAATGAACTGCACTATCTTTTGCACTCCAAATGGCGTCAAAATTCAGACCCCAGATGAGGACGGAATATACAAATTAATGTTAGCAAGACCCGACTTAGAAATTAAAAGACTGACAATACAAGACTTACTTGAAGAACTCCAAGAGACAGTGAAACAAGAGGTATGGGATTTTACTGGAAAAGATGTGGGATTAATGGCAAATGTAGACCCAATTATAAATAGCCAGAACAGAAGATGCAATCTACCCGAATACCAAACAGTACAAAATGAGTGCAGAAGTGAAAGCAGGAGTTGCTATTGAAATCAAACGGTTGCTAGAAGCAGGCATTTTGCAAGAAGTATTGAGCAGTCCTTGTAACTCACCGATAATAGGTATAAAGAAACCTAGTGGTAAGTACAGGGTTGTACAGGACCTGGGCAAGGTTAATAAAATCGTGGTTCCTTGCTGTCCTGTTGTGCCAAACCCTGCAGTGATTCTATACCAGATACCTTGGAATGCTGGATGGTTTACCGTCATTGACTTATGTCATGCATTTGTTTCAATTCCATTACATCCAGACAGCAAATTTCTTTTCTCATTTGAATTCGACAGCCATGTCTACGTCTAGAATCGTGTTCCTCAGGGGTACACGGGAAGCCCTTCGATCTTTAATCAAATTCTCAAAAAATGCCTTGAAACTCTGGTATTGACCGGAAATTCAGTCCTGGTGCAATACATATACGACCTCTTGGTGGCGTCTAAGAGCAGGAAAGACTGTGTTGTCGACACCATTGCCTTACTGAACCATTTAGGTGAAGGGGGACATAAAGTGTCGCCAGAAAAACGACAGTTTTGTACCTCGTCTGTGAAATATCTGGGGCACCAGATAGAGCGAGGTATCAGGAAAGTTAGCACAGAAAGAATTAGAATAATTCGGAACATGGAGTTGCCAAACACCCAGAAATAAATCAGAATGTTTCTTGGAGTTGTAGGATACTGTAGGCAGTGGATTGTGGGATTTGCAGTCCTAGCAAGACCATTGATAAAAATGACAAAGAAAGGAGCAAAGAATTTTGTGGAATGGGATGACGAAAGCATGACTGCTTTTGTAAAATTACGAGAATGTCTATGTACAGCTCCTACATTGGGAATGCCTGACTATTCAAAAGATTTTGCACTTTTCTGTGACACACAAGATAATTGTGCACTTTCAGGCCTGACCCAAATTCATGGTTTAACTCGATGTCCAGTGGCATATTTTTCTTCCACATTGGACCCAGTAGCAGCTGGATTACCTGGATGTCTGAAAGCTGTAGCTGCAACATGCACAAGTTTAGAACAAAGTGAGTCCATTGTGATGGGACATCCAGTAACTGTATATGTTCCACATTCTGCTGTGATTCTGCTGACAAGAACTATAACTCAGTATCTCACACCAAGTCGGCTGACTAAGTATGAGAGAATCCTTGTAGGTGCAGGAAACGTAACCATTGCTAGATGTAATATTCTGAATCCAGCTATCTTACTGCCTAATTCATTCACAGCAGAAGTGAGGGAAAAAACTGAACATGACTGTATTGATTTGACTGAATTTAGTACAAAACCACACCCAAACATAAAGGAAGAGCCTTTGAATTACAAAGATTATGAGCTGTTTGTAGACGGCTCATGCATGAGACATGAGGAGGGAGGCCTAAGCGTTGCCTACTCAGTGTGTACTTTAGGAGGCCCAGTGGAAGCATCATATTTACATGGAGTCGAGTCTGCACAAGTAGCTGAATTGGTTGCATTGACAAAAGCTTGCAAATTTGGGAAGAATTCGAAAATAACCATATTTACTGATAGCCAGTATGGTTATGGGGTTGTGCATGACTTTAGCCAATTATGGATGCAAAGGAAGTTCCTGACTTCTTCAGGCACCCCTATCTGAAATGGAAATTACGTGCAGGATTTACTGGAAGCAATCCAGTTACCAAAATAATTGGCTGTGGTCAAGTGTGCTGCTCACAAATCTGGCGATGACAAAGTGACATCAGGGAATCGATATGCTGACCAGTTAGCCCAACATTGTGCAAGATACTGAATAGCAATCAATATAAAGGTTGGGGGAAACGGAAACAGGTGCCAACTTATGATGCTAGAAGGAATAAAAACATGGGAGGAAGTGAGAAACTTGCAGGACACAGCAGAGCCACAAGAGAAAGAAAACTGGAGAAACTTTGGCTGTCAGAGGAGGGTGGAAGACGGTGTCATTGTTTACTTGGATGGTATGCCTGTGTTGCCAGACTTTCTGCTTGCTCCTATGGCTAGGTTCATACATGGAGACACACATTTAGGAAGAGATGCGATGATTCGCATGTTCCAACAAACATGGTTCAATTTGAAATTCAGAAACATAGCAGAGGCACTCTGCCAAAGGTGCCTGATTTGTCAGCAATTTAACCCCGGAAAGAAAACTGTAGTGTTACCAGGAAGGATTGGAAAGGCAGAGCGCCCCTTTATTCGACTACAACTTGACTTTATTCAGTTGCCCCCTTGTCGAGGAATGAAATACCTACTTCTCATTGTCTTCCTATTTTCAAAATGGGTAGAAGCTTACCCTGCACGCAGGAATGATAGCCTCACTGTAGCTAAGTTGTTACTTAGGGAACTTATACCTCGGTATGGTTTTCCAGCCACAATTGAATCTGACAGAGGAAGTCATTTCCAAAATGAAATATTAAAGCAGATTTGTGCAGCGTTCAAAATCACGCAAAAACTGCACTGTGCATATCGCCCAGAGGCTTCTGGAGTGGTTGAACAACTGAATGGCACTATCAAGTCAAGATTGGGAAAGATGTGCGAATTCACTCAAATGGAATGGCCAGATGCTTTGCCCCTTGTGTTGATGGGACTTAGAAGTATTCCAGATCAGAACACGGGCTTGAGTCTCCATGAGATACTAATGGGAAGAGCAATGCGGCAAGCATGGGTGCCAGGATACAAACTGATAAGCATATCTGATTATTTAGTACTAGAATACTGCAAAGAACTGGCTGACCAAGTGCGTTCTATCTCTCACCAGGTTGGGGAAGACGCTGTCGCCAGACCAACGACTCCAGCACATTACCTGAATCCAGGTGATTGGGTCATAATAAAGAAACATACTCGGAAAAGTTGCCTTGCACCAAGGTGCGGAAAGCCACGACAAGTGATTCTGGTTACCACCACAGCTGTGAAGTGTGCAGGAGTACCTCGCTGGATCCATGCCAGCCATACGAAGAAAGTGACTGAACCTGACGAAACTGAGGCTGAAGGTTGTGCAGCTGAGGGGTCCCAAGAGATCGATCCTGAAGTAACTGAAGAAGAAGAGCAACCGAGCTCCAGTCAAGATGATTGGATCCCAATAGTCGACCTGACTATAGATCCTGTGAGAACAAGAAGACAGACTTATTTAGATAGACAGTGGGATAGTGAGGACGAGACAGGTATAGAAGAAGGTACTCAGATCATCGAAATCCAAATCAAATCTGATTCTGAGGAGGACCAGATAGGGAAAGAACAGGTAATTGACACTCCACCAAGAACACCTGAGCCAGAAGAGGGACAGATAGAAATTAGGGCGGAAAGTTCAAGCGGAAGTAAATCAAGAGTTCGAAGAGCTTGAACAGGACCAGATAGGACTAGACAATTGTGTTCAGGAAGAAGAAAACGAAACAAACCAAAGCCAAAATCCGCATATACCTGAACAAGGCCAGATTAGAAACCAGGCAGAAGAAACTGATGAAAGACCTGGACCTAGTCATTTAGGAAGAAATACTAAAGACGAACTTGAAACAAATGTGCCACAACTGAACAAAAATAAAAGAGTGTTTGAGGAAAATCAAGAGACAGTGCCAGCTGTGGTAAAAACAAAGCAAAGGAGTGCCCGTATAAAGAAACTGAATAACAAGTACCAGAGTCCTGAGTGGACTTACTTTGTATTAGAAGAATTTGAAAATCTGGAAATAAGTGACGAAAGTGATGAAGAATTGATCACTGACCAGGCTGAAGAAGAAGCGAAACCAACCTGAAAGTTGCTCGATTAAGCAAATTGTGCAGAGTTACAAAGAGGGGTTGAAGCTTCTTTTGAGTCAAAATGTCTGATTCTTCTGTGAATAGGAGACCGAGACGAAGTTTTTTAAAAACATGCTGCCAAGTATGTTTATGTAGTGTAGCAATAGTACTGATACTTTGGATAGGACTAACAATAGCTATTCCTTCTATGATGAGTAAATACCCGAACCTGTACCCAAATAATCACTTACCAGAGGACCCTGTAGAATCACAAACTAGAAATACAAAACAAAGAATAGATACACCAGAGAAGACCCTTAGCCTTAAACAAACAAAATTTGATTGAGAAGCACCAGATGAGGAAGGATTACATTATAATAAGATCAAGAACAAAACTCATTTAAATGTTTTCGCAAACCTGTTAGTACATTATGTAGAAGCTATGGAAATAGATGACTGTTATGTCTGTATGAAGCTGCCTACTTTGGTTGCTGAAGGTGTGACATATCACCACTTGCCCGTAACCTATGGAATCTCCTATAGTATACTAACTAGTTTATTTTATAGAAGAGGACCTTTACAGTATTATTACTCAAATTTTGATGAGATATTTTCTGAACTTCCTGTGCGAAGAAACCTAAACCCTGTACATACAACTAGAGATGTAGCTAAATACATGAGTGACTATTTTCTAACTGTAGGTAAAATAAATATAGATGACGCACACAAAGATAACTTGACCTGTTCGTTACACGAAAAAGAGAAAATGTTCCTAAATATGGTAGAGAAAAGAAGAGAAAGTTTCCAAAAGAAAGCAAAAGACAAGAATCAGAAAACCCTTAAATGGGCTGAAAGCATAGGGAGCACCTCAAATGGTGGGGCTAATGCTGCTATGTTGCTGGATTTCGAAAAGAAAGGGAAACTTGTCTTCAAAGAGAAAGAACCAGGTATTATAACAATATCTTCATTGGTTCCAGTGAATGTGAACACAATTATAAGGTAATTGGGGGTTGGGGTTTCAAAGATGGGTCAGAGCCTGTGTTTCCTGGAATTTATTATATATGTGGGAACAAGGCTTATTTCAAATTGCCCGACCATTGGTACGGAAGCTGTTATTTTGGTATTGTCTTCCCAAAGATATACCATGTGAGGAAAATCACTGGAAGCACTGAAAGAACTAAGTAAGTAAGTAAGTAATACTTTTATTTGATTTAAAAAAAAATCATAAAAGGGTGGAGCTTACCACCATTTGGTCAATATTTACATTTTAAAGCAGCACAAAATCAACTTCAAGTCAAAATGAAAACGAAGAAGAGAAATTAATGAAAAGAGAATGTAAAATTACACGTGCTTTTTGGAAAGAAACGGGAAAGTGTAATTTAGGGAAATGATAAAAGTTGGATCAGGGTACACTTTTCTAACATTAATTGGAATACTGGAAAATGGGGAAAAAGACCATTAAGAAAATGAGGGGTACACTTTTGTGACATGACATTAGTAGCTGGGGAGTGGAGACTGAATAATACATTGAGGGAATAAAAGTGAGTCCATGGCCGGCTGTGTCCAGACCTGTTATCCTGAGATCTCTTTGCTTGCTGCCATGTTTCCCAGTTCTTTGGCGGCATACTCCAGAAATTTTATAGTATTGCAAGATAATTTTATCGAAGATCCACTGAGGCATATGATGACGGCCGCCCTACAGGTTCTCACCTGGGCATCTCTTAAGAGTGGTAACAAAAGAACTTTCCTTAGATTCTGAAGTGCGGGGCATATGCATATAAGATGCAGTAATGACTCCGCACCATTGTCACAAAGGCGACAGTTGGATGTTGGCCACGACCGTAGCCATTTCGGGGTGAGATCTTTGCTCGCAAAGCAGCCCAACCTTAACAGGCTTAATTTCCTTTTGTAATAGTCCCTAAAACAGTCTTGCAAATATGGATGGGGTTTCAAGTGGATGTATGATGGCAAAACGATCCAGGCGTGGCTTTTGCCAGCCACTGCCGCTTTGTCCATTAGTAGTGATGCTTGTTTGATTGCTTTGTTGGTACGCAGTTTGAAAGCAGTGTAAGACATAGGTGCAAGCCAGGTTTCTTCCAGTACTAAAGATAGAAGCGCTTGCCTGAGGGACTTGTATGTAGAGTTGGGAAGACCTGCCTGTTTTTCAACTTCCAGCCAGCACAGATGGGCCAGGGAATGATCTTCTGCGTCCCTCATTCGCCAGAAGTATTTGACTAGGGCTCCATGTCTTGCCGGGAGCTGGTTTGTAAGACCGTATTCCAATCATATTTGGGATTGCGAAATATAACGCGGGATTGAAAAAAGGTTTTTAAACAGGCTAGATTGAGCAATGTTTAACACTGTGGAGTCCCGGGTTGCCATCATCTCAGAGCCGTATGTAAGCGATGGCAGGAATTTGGCAGCTACGTTCTTTAATATGTGGGCAGTAGAATTTCCGCGTAGGTGTTTTTGGACAGTTTTGAAAGCAAATTGAAGTTGTTTAGCTTTTGATTTCCCCTGTTCCAAGTGCTGTTTGTACTTTAGTTGATAGTCCAATGAGATGCCCAAGTATTTGTATTGGTTTACCTGTGTTAGTGCGGTAGAATTTATCTTCCAGACAAATTTTTTTCTTTTCTTGCGAGTGCCAGAGAAACATAAGACATTAGTTTTTTTAAGATTTATTGTCAATTGTGCATTCGAAAGGTACGACGCAAGCTTAGAGATCATGCGTTGCAGGCCGAGAGGTGTTTGCGACAGTAACAAAATGTCGTCTGCATATTGTAGACTCATTATGGGTAAATGACCCAATTTTGGTGCGTCTCCCTGAATGGAGCGTAAATCGCGATCTAGGTCTGCGGTGTAAATGTTGAAAAGGCAGGGGGCCAATACACAGCCTTGTTTTAGCCCGTTAAATGTACAGAATTTCTTTGTCAGGCATCGGCCGTCTCCTTTTTTCATTTAGACCCAGGTCTGTGAGTAAAGCTCTATTATTGCTCCCATTAGCTTTGGCGGCGCACCCCAGGCTTTCATTTTGGCCCAGAGTTTGGATCTTGGCACTTTGTCAAAAGCTGCTTTTCAGTCCAAAAAACAGGTGTACAGCGACTTAGAATTGTCAATTGCCCTTTTTGCTAGTAGGGTTATCGCAGATAAGTTGGTGAGGGTGCCCATTCCAGGGCAAAAGCCTGTTTGAGTCAGGGGGATTAGCCCTGTACTGCTTACCCAGGCTTCCAATTCTACCAGTAGATTTGACGCATAAATCTTGGCCTCCACGTCTATTAAGGCTATCAGTCTATAGTTGTTGGGATCAGAGCGGGACCCGGATTTATGTATCGGATGTAAAATGCTACCCCTCTACGATTCGGGAATGTTCCCAGTTTTTACACTATGACAAAATAAGGGGAGTAATTGACTGGCCCAAAATGTAGGGTCTTTCCTGAATAGGGCGTTTGATAGACCATTTGATCCAGGGGCTCCATCTGCTTTCAACGATTTTATGGTGTTTAAGACCTGCGTTGAAGTCATCAAGTCGGTGTCTCCAGTGTGCTTTGTTATTGTTGGTTCGCAGGTAGCTTTGAGGTCAAACGGCTTTGAGTCTGTCGTTGTTCTTAGGCTTGGCAGGACACACTCTGGGAGAGGGACGACTGTATTATCTAGTGATGTGTCGTGAGTGGAGTTGTATAATGAAGCGATGTGGCTGCTCCAAAGCTGATCAGTCCTGTCTGAATTGAACTGCAGATGTTTACCGTTGAGCATGAAGTTTATTTTTGCCCAGAAGTCTTTTGAGTTCCGCAGCTTACTAGCGTGGAGTATGGTGCACGCTAGTTTCTCCCCGTGCATTCTCTTGGCCAGATTGGTCTCTCTTTTTAGCTCTTTTTTTACGGCTACGATTGTTTTCAAAGTTTGTTGGGAAAAGTGAGAATCCTTTTTGCGTTCAGCCCTGAGAAATGCATTCAATTGCCTTTTTAATTGTCGCAGCTTTGGTGTATACCATTTCCCTCCTCTGTTTCTTATGGCTTTTTGTCCTCTGTGATTACACTGAAATTCCTTATTGATGTCCACTACAAAGGACTCCCAGATCTTTGTTATGTCCTTTGATATGTCAACTGGTGAAAGCAGTGCGTGGCATGACGCCATTAAAATGAGGAGGTTTTCTTCATTCCAGTTTAGCCGTTGTAGGTTAAAGATTTGGGTGTTCAAGGATAGAGGCAGCGCTTGCTCAGGCTTTTTTAGTTGGATCGTCAAGATAAAGGTCTGTCGGAAATGGTCACTTTCTCCACGTTCTTGGATATGGAAGTCTCTGATGTAAAGGAATAGGTCAGGGTCAGCCAGGGTATAGTCTATAGTTGATCCTGAATTCTTAGGAACCCTCGTTAGGGCAGCCGGTGTGTCCAGATAGCCCCTTCCATTTAAGGTGTACAATTGGAGGGCTTCCAATTCCTTAGCACATTTCCTTCCCATTGCGCTTTGTCTGCAGTGGTTGCCCGGCCGTGGGACAATGTGGGTGGGGAGGGTTCCCTCCTGATGTTGAATTAGATTCATGTTAAAGTCTCTGGTTATGAGCATGTTTTCACTTGGATAGGTGGACTTTAGTGTGTTAATTGCAGTGACTAGTTGTTTTATCCTCTTCCCTTTATGTTTTCCACCGGGGTGCATATAAATGTTTTCAATCAGGCGGCCCAAGTTTGTGGAGATATCGATTTTAATGCTTTGCATCCATCTGGATTCTAGGTCAAGGCTACTAAGTTGCCACGGGAGGTCCGTCGATATGAAAATGGATAGGCCTCCTTTTGCCCTGCCGGAGCGTGCCTCCTTATGTGCTGGTGTGAAGAATTCTATATATCCCACAAGAGGCGTGTTTTCGGTCTGCCAAGTTTCCTGGAGCATTACTATTTTAAATTGAGTAATAGACTCTATAAAATCTTCTTCCTCCAGCTTCGCTTTTAGACCGTTTACATTCCATGAGCAGAACGTACAATCCTGCTCTTTCCCAATCATTGGTCTACTGTTGGTTCAGTCTATGTTCCTATGGATTGATGCCGGAGGGGCATGTTGGAGCCTTTCGGGCAGGTCATTCACCTGACGGGCAAACGTAATTGTAATTTGCCTGAATTGGTGGCCTTCGTCTTCTATACTGCCTCTTAGCTTTGGTCCTTTGGCGTTTTTTAGGAGGCCTTGTTTTAAGTTTTGTTTCCGCAGCGGGCTAGGATATCGAGCAGGCTCCACTTTTTTAGGTCAATGCCCCATGAGGCAAAATCCTCCCAATAGGTCAGGATTAATTCTGTGACAATGTGATCAGTCCATGTTGTTATTGTGGAGTCTGAGCCTGGTTGGAAAGGGTTTGGTTTGAACTCTACTAATTCCAAGTAGCATGATTTTAAATGACTTAGGCCTGGTAGTTCCTCTAGGAGTCTTAGAATTGCCCCTCTGTTCAAGATGTCATGGACCCCTCTTGAACTGTATTTCGGGATTAGCTCGATTTTATTGCTTAAAGTGAGCCGCTTTGGGGTTTTTGGTCGTCTATTCTCTTTGAGAATTGAGAAAGACATTCCTTCCCGGTCCACCTCTGGCTCTAAGGTGAGCCGATTGGCTAGCTGTGTACTGCTTATAGATGCTTGTCCGTTGAGGACTAGGGCTGGTGCGGATTGGGTTTCTCCGTCCTGCAAGTCTCGTGGATTTAATTCCTTGGTCTTAGCGGGTTTATCTATACCAAGTTGTCTTTTGTTTTCTTGTGCTTGAGAGGCTAAGTTGGTCCCCTTTGGGCTTTGTCTTTGTTAGATGTTTGTGTTGATGACTTGCTCATCTAAGTGTGGCTTGCGTTTTAACTTTTCTCCAGGTGGGTTGAAGATGCTGAACGCTTTGATTGCGGTCTGGGTTGAATTTGTGCAATCTGTGGCTCTTTTTGGGCTGGTTATTTCCTTCTCGGGGGGGTAGGGCTTTTGGGGTAAGCCCTTGCTCTAGAGTTGTTCTGATTTGAGTTGGGGCACCCTCTAACTGCTCTTCACCTTCGATGTTGCTAGGGTCATTGTTGGTTTTTTGGGGAGCTTTGATGATGCGCCTCGGCTGCATGCTTTTGCTTTTCTAGCTTTCCTTAGGCGCTTCCTTTCCCTTTTGGTTAGCACATGCGCCTGAATGGGGATGTTGGAACTAAGTGCCGCGATTTGTGGGGACACCTGAATTGAGTCTGCTTCTTCTCCGTGAATGACTGAAGTTTGTTTGTGTATGCTTACTGGCGTTATGGTTTCATTTGAGGAGAGGGGGTATGAATGGTCTTGAGAATCCGAGCTTGTTTTGCCGCTGCTGACCTCTGGCGGCCTGCTGGATCCTCTTTGGCGTGCTGTTGGCTAGTTACTTGACTTATGGTTGTGGTTTTTGCCATGAGTGAATCCGTTGAGGATGCCGTAACTGCCCCCAATATCTGCGTCATCAGACTGGGAACTGTAGCCAGTTTATCTATCATGTCTGAACAGTGGCAGGTATAGAAAGTGGAGTCCTTGTTAAGTTGCACCTTCGTGATCATATTATTTAGGTCTTTTAAGTTTGATACAATGCCCTGAACGTGAAAGGCCAACAGGTTAAGCAGGTCGACTTGCGTGTCCAATTTGTCCGCATGGTAGGACATGGCGGCGCCGATGGTTTCCATTGTCTTTAGTAGTTGCAGCCAAATGGAATCCGTTTGGGGGCTCTCTGATGTTTCCCCCTGAGTATGGGTAAATGTGGGTAAGGTAAGAGGATGCGCAGAAGCGTCTGATTGATTGCGATACTCGCGCAGTTGCGCACTCCTTGACAATGACCTTTTGATGTTACCTTCCTCCTTGCCAGGGGTTTGGTCGAGTTGGGCTGCAGACTGACGCATGCTCCGTTCCAGTTCTACGATCTCACTTGCAGTTACATTGTCTTCTTGTGGATATGATGTCTTGCTGTGTTTGATGACGTCGGTTTCTCCTGTTACTTGTCCTGCAGGTGGAGGGCAATGCGTTTTATCTAGTAGCGATGTGGACTGGCAGCTCGAATTGATGGAAGGATTTACCGATGGCAGAGGGTTTTGAGTGCAGTTTGATGTTCGTGTTTTTAAGGGGCATTCCTTGATTGCTATCGGAGTCGTTTTCTGAGTGAGTTGTGGGCTTTCCTCTTAAAAGACGAGTCATTGCTTGTGTCCGGGGTCCAATGGACTAAAGCTCGAGCCGGTGATGTATGAACTGTTCGTTGAGGCTTGGAAATTGAGTGCCCCCTGGGATGGTCTGGGTCGTTAACTTGTTGTCAAATAATTTGATCGTGCGACCCAGAAGGACCAGATCCCCCCGCTCCCAGAGACGCTTCTTGTTTTAGGATTAAAAGCATTGCGAGGTTCACTATAACACCTTATGTGAAGTGATGGTAATAATGGCGGTAATACGCCTTTGTTCGTGCCCTCCTTGAATGCTTTATGTTGAGTACTATTGGATTTAGAACTAGCATCATGCAGCGGGAGTTCCAATCCATTCCCAGTAGAGAGTCTTTGACAGACTTTTAAAAAATCTGTAATCAAAGCCCGTTTGCTTGTTTTGGGTGGCGGGGCTTGGACTTGAACTTTGTAGTTCGAAGGTAGCATGGCGTTATAATCCAATAATTCCTTGTTCTTGGCTTTGGGGCTAACTGTGCTGACCTTGTGGAGCCCCTTAGTTCCCACGACGGGGCTCTGCGGCCCAGAGTTGTCATGTTGGGGTGTTGAGCCGGGATGAGGTTTTACGAGATCTGTCGAGCTGATGCCTTGTTCCTCTGGGTCTGGCTTTTTGGGGCTTTTGCCCCCGCCTGCGGCGGACACTTCCTCTGACTCGTTGGTGGTGCCTGGAGGATCCCCCTTGGCCCTTTTTGTCTTTGCCTGTGGTTTTTCGTCTAGGTTTCCCTCGCCTCGTATCTTCCCGGATCTCATGATGATACTGCGGTATGATTGTTCCTTTGGGTTGAGGGGCAGCTTGGGCTGAGGGCTCCGTTAGTGTGCCGTCAGTAGCCAGAACTGTCCCCCTTTTTTTTGTGGGGTTTGTATAAGTTATAGCAGTGGGTTAAGGTGGTAAACCGAGGCGTTGAAATGCGCCTGCGCCTGATGTATCCCACGGGGGGTGATTCAAATTACCCCTACCCGTGTCCGTGTCCTTATCCTTAGCCTTATGTTGTTAACTTATTGGCTTAGCTTATTAGCTTATTAGCTTTGGGTGGCTTTATTTATGAAGCGAGGTGCGGGCTTGATGCAGTTGTAGGCTCGGTCTGTTTTAGCCCGTTGGGGGGGCAGCAAGCGGGGCGACAAGCGGAGCACGCAGGGGGACCGTGGGCTGAAAAAACCTGGTTAGACAGCTTCCCTCGTTCTGCCCCCCCGGCTCTTACTTTGCAACCGCCTCTAACGGCGGTCGCGCTTGTGTTCACCCCTCCACCTCCTCCGCCTCTTACCTCACCAAACTCCAAGACACCAAGGCGAGCCACGCCGCCAAGATGCCGCCAAAGCTCCTGCTCCCGATCGTTCAAATCCCTAAGCCAGAGGACACTGAGACCTTGGAGCTTCGGGGCTGGATGTCGGCGGCTTTTGTGCTTCACGGCTTCCCGCTCCCTCCGGCCCTCTCCAGCCCTCTGACTCCGGCTCCGGCTCTGGTTCTGGTCCTCGAAGCTCGAAAGCTGCAGGAAAGGGATACGGAGGGGAGTGGCAGGAGAGCGGCAGGGGGCAAGAAGTAAGAGGACGCCAAGAACGCCAAGAACGCCGAGTTCTCCTCTACCTCACTTTCCCGCTTCGTCGCTTCGCTTCTACCTGCTACTGCCGCGCCCCTCAGCTGCCGAACTCCTCTGGCACTGTGTTCACCGTGCTTTCTACTGCTCTCTGCTGGGTTGAGCTGGGTGATCGTGATTGTAATGCTTTGGTAAGCTGAAAGAACTAATGAATTAGTACTTAGTAAAAGAGAAAGTGTTGGTGAAATAGTAGGTGATATTTTTAGTGCAATGATACCTACAGTGGGAGTGGCTCTGAATACACACAGAATTTGCAAATTGTCACCAGTAGTAGATCGGTTATCAACTGACACTGCTGGAGGTTTCCTGATGGTCAATACTGAATTGGTTGCGATCAGATCAATGGTTTTACAAAACAGACTTCTCCGCCTCTTACCTCACCAAACTCCAAGACACCAAGGCGAGCCACGCCGCCAAGATGCCGCCAAAGCTCCTGCTCCCGATCGTTCAAATCCCTAAGCCAGAGGACACTGAGACCTTGGAGCTTCGGGGCTGGATGTCGGCGGCTTTTGTGCTTCACGGCTTCCCGCTCCCTCCGGCCCTCTCCAGCCCTCTGACTCCGGCTCCGGCTCTGGTTCTGGTCCTCGAAGCTCGAAAGCTGCAGGAAAGGGATACGGAGGGGAGTGGCAGGAGAGCGGCAGGGGGCAAGAAGTAAGAGGACGCCAAGAACGCCAAGAACGCCGAGTTCTCCTCTACCTCACTTTCCCGCTTCGTCGCTTCGCTTCTACCTGCTACTGCCGCGCCCCTCAGCTGCCGAACTCCTCTGGCACTGTGTTCACCGTGCTTTCTACTGCTCTCTGCTGGGTTGAGCTGGGTGATCGTGATTGTAATGCTTTGGTAAGCTGAAAGAACTAATGAATTAGTACTTAGTAAAAGAGAAAGTGTTGGTGAAATAGTAGGTGATATTTTTAGTGCAATGATACCTACAGTGGGAGTGGCTCTGAATACACACAGAATTTGCAAATTGTCACCAGTAGTAGATCGGTTATCAACTGACACTGCTGGAGGTTTCCTGATGGTCAATACTGAATTGGTTGCGATCAGATCAATGGTTTTACAAAACAGACTTGCTCTTGATACTTTATTGGCAAAAGAGGACGAAGTCTGCAGAATGTTGAAAGTGCAACATTGTTGCACTTACATACCTGACAAAAGTGTGGAGATTAAAGGGTATGTGTGGAACATTACAAATTTGGAAAAAGAGCTTAAACCAGTGGAGGTTGATAGTGCATGGAAGAGACTTACTGATGTCTCTCTGCTGTAGGTAGTTGGTTTTCTAACCTAGGTAAGAGTCTTGTGAGTAAAATACTGATGCCAATAGCGGGAATAGGTCTAGTAGTGTTCATAATAGTAATTTGCTGCAAATATCGAAAACACAAAAAGAAATATACTGTGAACAAACGAGGAGTGAAAAGAAATGTTGATGAGCTCGAATTAGAAGAATTGAATAATCAGATTTACAAAAGGATGAAAAATTCTCACCCTAATAAAGAGACTGAGAAAAAGCTAAACAGAATGTTTGAAGAGATTGAACTGGGTGAAATGTGAAAAGTTGGCATCTGGTTCCATTAATTTGTGATGATATAAAATATCATCAAAGAGGGGATTGATGGAGCAAGGAATCGCAAGTATAGCGCCTTGCTTGTATTCAAGAACCTCGAATAACCCTAATTAACTAACCAATCTGTTTGTATTATTAATTTACCCCTTATTCTGACATTTTGGGTATCCCAGTGACGATTGCCTATGTGTTTATTAATCCTAATACGCTTGCTACTTAAGATGGCTGCTGCTACGCAGGAATTTCTTCTTCGCATGCGTCGGTCATACCCATGTGACGTGACGTACTCGCAGTCCTGGTGGGAAACTCTTTGCACTTGCGCAGTAGGATTAAGATGGCTGCTTTGTGTTCTCACATGCCTGAAGCTTGCATTGCTGCTTTTGCTATGTTGTTCGTACCGCTTAACCATTAAGGCTATAGTTTTTATAAAGCAATGGGAGTAGTATAGTGATTCATGGTATACAGTGCATTAATTTTTTCTGTGTTCTAAAACTGTTTCTTTTCCATTTCATGGTACATTACGAAATATGGCCTGCTATCCCCTGCTGTACTCCATTTTGCTTGAAACTGAGTCTGCGCAAGATCTGCGAGTCTCCACAGCAATGACCTTTGGAATTTTACCAAGTGGCAGTCCCAGCCAAGATGCGCCTGGGAAGAAGTTTTCTCACCTAGTCGAAGAAGCAGAACTGTACCCAACAAAATACAATGTATTTAAAGATAAATTCCCCATTGTTATGTGTAAAGCATATGTCATGTGAACCTAGAATTCGATGGGCGTGTATAAAAATTCAAAATATGAGCTTGAGAAAGTCAAATCCTAGGAGGTGTGATGACCTGTCCTTTCTTTTGTCCAATCGAAATTGGGGATCCATACACTTGCAACATTTGGGGGGTGGAACACTGACCTGAAAACCATATAACTAGCCTAGGTTAACTAGAGAAATTGTCCGACTTGTCTGAATAGCTGACCTGTCACTGACCCAACGCACTCAATAGCTGATCGAGAAACAGAGGTGCTGCGGAGCACTCTGTCAGACAGATTCACAGACCTAATCGGGGTTTTTTGGGAACCTTAAAGAGCTGGCGAAGCACTTTGGTGGGGAATTCGAGAACCCAATCGGGGTTTTGACTGATAGCTGCAGAGAAGGTGTAGCGCAGGCGTTGTAACTGAACTGAGGGTGCTGGTCTCAACTTTGGTAGTCCTGTCCTGATCTTAATCTGGTTTTCCTGTCCTGGGTTTCCATTCTGCACCTGCTGGCCTACTGGCAACTGCATTTCCTTGGGGTTCCTACTGTCCTTAACTGACCCGTGGCCAGGGTTGGTCTCCACACCGTTCTAGGTAAATATAAATCTGTGAGGGAAACACACTTGCGTTCTTTTTCCCTTACCCTTTTCCTTTGATCATTGCTAAAGTTATAATTGCATATGTTCCTTTTATCCCCTTCCCTTGTGACAAAAATACTGAAGCCGTGAAAGTGCCTTTATTAGCATGTTCCATTTTTTCCCTACCTTATAGTTGGATACTAAAGTACTGTCTCTAAATAAATAGATGTTCCTTTTCTTTACCTTTCCTTTAGCTAAATTAAAGTGGTTGCTCTGAATTATTAGCGTGTTCCATTTTTCTTACCTTCCCTATAGTTACATGGTTATTTCAAAATTTTCGTCATTATAAGTCAAGTTCCTTTTCCTAATTCCTATTTAGGGGTACTTAAACTGTGACATTCTAGCATGTTCCTTATTTTTCCCGTCCTTTAGACACCCATACCAAGTCTGATTTCTGAAATTTCTTACTAGCATGTTCCCTGTTCTTACCTTCCCATTAGAGTACTAAATGGTTGGCATAATCTATTTTCTGCATGGTTATACGCTCTTCATGATTCTGGTCATTGATAGTTTGCTCGCTGTGAATTTCATGCTTTCAAATCTTGATGACGAATAGATAAAGGTTTTCAAAACTTCCGGAGTCTGTGGTTATTATAAAGAGTGCAAATCTTATTATAAATGTTATTATATTTTTGGTGACTGCTTATCTTTTCAGCTAGCTCCCTGATCCATTGTGATCATAGGTACCAGTGACAAGGATTGGTAAGTCGAGTATAATAGGAAATAGGAAGGAACGAACTGGGATACTGGTAGTAGAGTGTAGGTTACCCGATTAGAACAAATATGGTAAATTAAATTTATAGGCCCAAGTGTGCATATGGTAAAATTATTAGTCGGGTGACCTGCACGCTCTATCACTAGTTAACGCTAATTCTAGCCTTAACATTGAAAGACGTAGAGCCCTACTTACAAAGGTTAATCCGAAATTAGGCAACATGGCCAAAAAAGAACCTTCCATTAACCCTAAAGTACTACTTTTCAGGGAAGACATGATTAAGTGTATTGGCAAATATGTTTCTACTTTCACTGCCCTTGATAAGGCTCAATCTAATATGAAGAGAGTTTTCAACCCAAACCTTTTTGGACGGGCCGGAAGCAGGGGCCTTTCTTCTGGCCGAGGTAATCGGAGGCCCTATTCAAAATACAGAGGCTCAGGAAGAGGCTTCTACACCTCCAACTAGTTTTACCCTCAAAGAGGAAGATGTTCGCGCTATTGAGGTTCAAGATCGCGCGGATTCTCGAACAACATCACCACCAATACACAAAGTAAGTACTCCTCTGCCCTCTTCTTCTTCCCCTCCAAAGGTAGGGGGCAGACTTCAGTTCTTTTATCACATATGGGAATCTCTAACTCAAGATCCCTGGGTTTTGGAAACCGTTTGCGGTTTCAAGATAGATTTTATCAATGTCCCAACGCAATCTTCTCTTCCGAAAGCTTTACCTCTTTCAGAGGATCAACACAAAATCGTAGAGGAAGAGATTTTCTCCACGCTCCAGAAGGGTGCAATCTTAGAAGTTCCCTGGAGTTAAGAAGGTTTGTAAGCACACTCTTTCTTGTTCAAAAAAAGTAAAAAGGGTGGAGAACGGTAATAAATCTACGAGAATTAAACAAATACCTGGTCTACAGACATTTCAAAATGGAGGTAATTCGCCTCCTGAGAGACCTGCTCCTAGAGGGAGACTGGTTGGTGAAACTTGATCTGAAAGACGCCTACTTCACCATTCTGATGGCCAAGGAGCATCAACCTTTTCTTCAGTTCACTTGGAACAATCGTCTTTTTCAGTTTCAGGCCCTTTCTTTCGGTCTTTCCTCTGCTCCTTGGTGTTTCACCAAGATTATGAGAACTATCGCCTCTCTTCTAAGAGAAAGAGGTATTTGCTTTATCATTTATATCGACGACATCCTAATTATGTCCCAAGACCATTTGCAGATCTTGTTGGATCTGAAAACATCTATGGACCTCATAGAGAACCTAGGCTTTATTATAAATTTGGAGAAATCCATCCTGACCCCCTCCAGATCCCTGGAGTTCCTCGGCTTTATCGTAGACACATCAAAATGTCTTCTGTTACTTACCCCAAAGAAAATTTTGAAAATTGGGAAGGAGATAAGATTTGTCTTCAAACAATATTCTCTTTCCCTGAGAGAGTTAGCCAGAATCCTATACCTACTCTCTTCCTCCATTCAAGCCATCTTCCCTGGTCCTTTCAATTACCGAGCTCTTTAGAGGATAAAAGGGAAAGCTCTCAAATCTGGCCTTTGGTACGGAGATTTTGTAACATTGGATCAAGAAGCGAGGTCGGAACTATCCTGGTGGCTGGAGAATTTGGACGCATGAAATGGGAGAGCAATCCTTGGCTCTACTCCAGAATTTGTTCTCGAATCGGATGCGAGCCTTCATGGTTGGGGTGCTCGTTTTCTCAACCAGAACACTGGTGGCGTTTGGTCTCTCTCAGAGACTTCGTATCATATAAACTACCTAGAACTCACAGCAGGCCTCTACGCTCTAATAAGCTTCAGACATCTCTGCTGTCTCTTACATCAATCGCCTTGGTGGAACAAAATCGGCAGACCTCTCCAAATTAGCCCAGAAACTTTGGATGTTTTGCCTGGAACACAAGATCTCCCTGAAAGACGGAATATCTTCCCTGCAAGTCAAATATTTCCACAGATTGGAACTCAAGGTTCCTTTTAGATTTCAGCAATTGGAAACTCAACCCTTGTGTTTTCAACACCCTAACTCTCCTTTGGGGTCCTCTAGATGTGGACCTATTTGCGAGCAGGTTAACCTACCAGCTAGAGAAATACTTCAGCTGGATGCCAGATCCGGGGGCATTTGGAGTGAACGCCTTTCTCCAATCCTGGTCAGACCTTCGGGGCTATGCCTTTCCCCCCTTCGCAATGATCCAGAGAGTTCTTCAGAAGGTCAGACAAGACCAATGCTCTCTGGTTCTCATAACTCCATTTTGGCCTTCCCAGGCCTGGTTCCTAACGACTCTGGAACTGGCCTGCCAAATCCCTTTCTTGATTCCTGCGGTCCAAGGCCTGGTTACAAAGGCAGACGGGGAAGGTCACCACCTAATTCTTTCCGGGAGTTTGAACCTTCTTGCTTGGAAAGTGTCAGGAAATCCAATGAATTGTCTGGACTTTCGTCATCAGCTGCAACTCTCCTCGGAGAATCATGGGCTCATGGAACGCACTATAGGTACAACAACATTTGGAGAAAATGGCTTTGTTGGTGCGTGGAGAGGAACTTGGATCCCGTGGAGGCTCCTGTCGTACATATAGTTAATTTTCTTGTTGAACAATTTGATAATGGGCTTTCTTATAGATCTATTAATTGTTATAGATCAGCAATTTCTGCCGGACACCCCTTGTCAACGGTAAGACGGTAGGTAAAAACGTTATCATTTGTAGAGTGATGAAAAGCATCAGACTAAAGAGACCACCTAGGCCTAAAAACCAATCCATGTGGGATGTTAAGGCTATTCTTGACCTTTTTGTTTCTTGGCCTGATAACTCCTTTCTTAAAAGGAAATGTCTTTCTATCAAACTTGCAACACTCTTATGCCTTATTTCTTGCCGTAGAATCTCTGATATCAAGTGTCTTGATATTTCTTATATGTCTTATGTTATGCATGTTGTTAAATTTGAAATTGTTAGAAGAACCAAGACTATGTCAGATTTTATTTTCTATCCTCACTTTGATATGTGTAAAAAGCTAAGTGTTTTGAACTGTATCTTGGAATATGAGAATAGAATGAAAGACCTTCGCCCTCCTGGCGCTAATCAACTGCTTATCTCTTTTGTTAAACCTTTCAAACCCATCTCTTCTTCTTCTATTGCAAGATGGGTTAAGTGTGCTATGAACCTGGCTGGTATTGACTTATCTAAATTCCAAGCACACTCTATTAGAGGCACTATGGCAAGTAAGTCTTTCTACTCTGGTGCTAAATTGGACGATATCCTCAAAGCTGCGGATAGGTCCAACGCATCCACATTAGCTCGACATTATTGCAAACCTATCGAGCACATGTCTGACGTTCTTCCTCACGGCTACCAACATGCATAATGTAGCCTCCGGGCTTCCAATGAAATTGCGATTCTCCTATTAACATGACTAGAGAATCTGTATTTCATGAAAAACACGGAGCCTAACATTATCCCTCCCGTCCTTCCCTTGGAAGGTGTATTTTTGCATAGTGTATTTTTAAATATATATTTCTTTGATTGTGAATTTATCATTCTGATTGTATTGTATTATACTATGCTCTGTTATTTATTTGACACTCTTTTTTCATTCTTTCATTTGTTCTCTATTCCTTTCAGATAATTCGGCTTAAAGAATTTCTCCTTTCCTTGGGCTCATTGTTCCCCTTTTGGATCCCTATTTCAAGAACATCTTCATTTCAACTTTTGTTATGGATTTTTTATCTTGTTCTCCTTTATCCAGGACTTTGAGATCCTTTGGAACTTTGTTTATTCGTCAACATTTAAAAGAGGCAGTCTGTTGGTGGCATATGCCTTTAATACCTTATGTTTATTCCATTTTAGAATTTTTGTATTATGATGTAGTGCGGCTGCTTGTGACTGCATTAAAAAGATAATGCATAATGTTAGCCTCCGTGTCTTTAATGAAATCCAGATTCTCTAGTCATGTTTAATAAGAGAATCGCAATTTTTTATCTTGTACCTTTTGTAGGGCTTCAAGTTCAATTGCAGAGGCAAATTGGTTGTATTCCAAAATTCTCTATGTATTCACCAAGAGAAACTGCTATGCCTTTGTTGTTGGTAGGGAATTATTCTACACATTTCCAGTGAGCCATTGATTATGTGTTCCTTTTGCAATAATAAATATATCCCCTATGGGACAATAGTTTGTTCGCTCTTTTGAGGTAATGTACATTACTGATTCCGTTTCCATATTTTGCTATGCTTCTTGCATTTCTGAAAAATTTAAATACTATATAGAAAAGATCTTTGACGTCTACAGTACATGTTTACTCTTTTGACAATGATAAATCAAAAATGTTAGAAAATGTACAGTCACAACCCCTTTTAGTGGGCCATGGGGGAAGCCGGAGCTACTAGGTCCAGCGTTGGTGGATGAGACCATTTACTTCTGATGTCTCGGTACCCTTGCCTACTATGAGGTCTGAGCAACGGGGCCAGGTACCCATTCAGCATTCGACATTCAGTAGTGGCGCATATCGAACAGTCTAACACTTCGTGAAGAGAAGGTAGTTGTAAGGCAGGCAGTGCATCACATCTGACAATACATTCAGCCACCCCAAAAAATCATTGCCCAGTCAAATATTTACTTTGATGTAAAAAGGAGTATTTGTTTACTAACACAAAGTGCAAAAGAAGACACTGCGCATAACATACACAGTCTTTTTTAGGCAAGCCCATTAGCTTCACCCGGGTCAGCTTTCCTGTCCAACTTCACATCTTATAGATGATGGTTATTCCACATTCATGTGTGGTGACATTCAGCTAGGCCTTGCTAGGGAGTTCAAAATCTCAGATGTTTAGCAAAGGTCTCTGCATTTGATCATGACAATTGGAGCAATTTCCCACATGCCCGGTGGCCCAATTGTCAGTCTTATCTGCTCTCAATGAGTGGTGGTTCAGAGTCCCCCGGGTGCACCTCTATGTCTCATTTGTGCACAGAGAGCAGGAAGCTGCGGTCATGGTGGCCACCATCTGTAGCGCTCCTCTGATGTGGTAAGTGTCACTGGGAATTTGGTGGCAGTCTCCATTGCGGATGTGCGGATTTGAAGTGGTTTCTCTCTCCAAATGTTGTGGCCTCTTAGCTGCATATCGGTTCACGGTAACAACCCTTTCCCTTCTCAATGGACCCCATTTCCTGACATTCAGGTAGAGTAGTAGCAGTACATACAGGGTGATGGCCATTTTTCTTCACCACAGCTCCCACCTGGCACACCAGGGTTGTAGATTGCATGAACAAGGTGAAAGCCCTCTTGGGTTCACAGTGCTGTATTGGGCAATGGCCTTCTTTCTCTCACAGTTTGGCACCATGAGCAGTAGCTCTTATTCTTCACCATAGCCCCCACCTGGCAAAGAGACTATGCAGAAACGTATGCACATGGACAGGCAGCCTGATCGGTGAAGCAGTCCAGATCTCATGCTCTGCTCCCAGGGTCTATGCTGCAGGATCCACACTGGGCCGTGCTTCCTCCAAGTAATCATCTACACCTCACAGGGTCCACTTCTCTTGGGTCTGGCAGAAGCTTTTGCTACAGGCTCCAGGTGAGTTTTCTTGATCTTCCTGGGTGATGTCCTCTCACCCAGCACAGAAAACTGTCAGGACCTTTGTCCCCAGTCATGGTCACAGCCGGCATAATTAGTGCTAAGCTTCTCTATGCTGATGCACAACTTCGGTTTGATGACTTGGGAATCTCAAGCTCCCTTTTTACAGATTTATTTCTAGACACAGTTATGATTTAGTGTCTATGGGCCAGATGTAGGTCACCAAATACCGGTCGGTAACGGCCGATTTCGGCCGTTACCGATTGGTATTTGGAGTTTGAGATGTAGGGGGCCTAACTTTACAGAATCGGTAAAGTTACAGATTCGGTATATTTACCGATTTTGTAAATCCAGATGTAGGTGGCACTGAAAACAGTGCCACTGGCCCTTAGGAATTCGTTATTTACCACCAAATAATACTTGGTGGTAAATAATGAATTTCTGTGTACATGCACATCTGTGCATGTACACTGGTGCCATGTGGCACACATATATGCCGTAAGGGCATGTATGTGTGTCAAATTGCACACAAGCCAGAATCAGGGGTGCAACAGGGTGTCAAAGTGACACACTGTCCTTCTTATAAATTCTGTAATTTTAACGAATCTGTATTTACCGATTCGGTAATTGACATTGATTCCTGTGGGCCTCAAAGCCCATAGGAATCAATGGCAGTTACCAAATCTGTAAATACCGATTCGGTAATTACCGAATCTTACCGATTTGGTAATTGAATAGGTAAAAATACCTACATCCCGATTGCCAGTTCTTAAATACCGAATCGGTATGATTCGGTATTTAAGAATCGGTAATCTGGAATTACCTACATCTGGCCCTATGTCTTTAAAGTTTGTGTTATGGGTGTTGCCCACTTTGAACTGCCCACTCTATTGTGCTCTTCTTCCAGAGAGCAGTCTATCATTGAAGGACAGTCTCCAATCTTGATAGCCCCCCAACACATGCCAAGGTATTAACTCAAGGATATGTGCATCAAAAAGTTACCAAAGGGCCCTCCTGCTTAGGATTCTTTTATTAGCCTCATCTCTTTCCTCAGATGCCTCAGGCCCCTATGTCTAGTGATCTCCTTTCAGAATCAGGCCCAATTGATGTGCATTAAAGTGCCTGGCTGTACCTTTCTCCTGTGTGCTACACTCAGCTCTCAGGAATGCACCAATTCACATATCTGTCCCAGGGAATACTCTAGTGCCCCTATTCCTTCAGTATGCCCTGGGTCTCCCAAAATGGAGCCCAGTGTCTACCATTTATTTTGTCCATTACAAGTGAGTGCACACACACACACCCACACACACACACACACGCACAGACACACCCATAAACACACAGACAGGCTCCAATGTACTGTATTCCAGCATAGCATCCATACATCCTAACACACTCATGCAATACCCCGTGCATATGTCTTGCAAGATGCACCAGCTCACATATAAAGAAAAGGTTATGCTGTCCCCAAGGAATGAGAGTCAGAAGGAAGGGATTATAATGCCCTCACACACCCAGTAGGGTGTCATGCTTCATCATCGGGCTGCTCCTCGTCAGGTCGGCGGTGCAATACCTGACGGGCTCCCTGTAATAGGGGCACTTTAGAGGAGATATTTTTCCAACAGCCGTAAGGTGAAATGGGGGTGAGGGGCCAAGTATGTGTAGATGAATAATATTTGAGTGAATCTAAAATAGGGTGGGGAGTGCGACTGCAACTTTTAATCAATAGGTCTCCTACCCTAAGTAAAAACAACTAATAAGGTGCTTGGCTAAGCTTATGTCGTAGATTAAGCATACTTATTGGTGACAGGTCAACATGTTTCTCGCTCGGTCTATAGTCTACAGGCGATTCGTTAGGACCAGAAAATAAAATCTATCTACAACTCAGAAATGGTGACGTGGATGCATATTCACATCAACCATACAACTAACTAGTTGAGTACCTGTTAGGACTGGGAATAACTGTGAGGGCAATACATGTGACCCTGATTAAATCAATAAAATGTCAAGTGTGTGTATCTTCTCGTTTCCCTTGTGAAGCTGACTCTTAACACTCAGTGGTGAATATGAAATCAAAACACTATTAAAATTGGTGCCAGACGGTGAGCGCACAAGGGGAACTCGCGTGAACTTCAGCCCTTGTGGCACGTAACAAAGTAGCAGAGAGACTCTAAGGACTCACCCAATGATTAGGACTAAGCAGGCTTCAACAGTACCCGGTAGGTCATACATGAGGAGTTCCTCATGTACTGGAGCTATTGATTAGGGAAAAAATTAATAGTACTTGTATTAGTCACATCTTTCGATTACATACTATACAATGCTGACCATACTTCCCGGCCTCACTAACACACTCGTCATCATCCATACATTTCAGTGAGTGGGCTTTGACTGATAACCAATCTTTCAAAGTGTACCCAAATACCAAAACCTCCTCCTAGGGAGGCAGCAAGTCAGGTTGGCAATGTTATGTGTGGCAATGGAATGTTACACCGGAAACACAACAAGTATCCCCCTTGTGGGTAATGTCATTCAAGGTGCAGGGGGTTGGTTCAGCGTGATGCGTGGTCAGGCATGGGGTGCGTCACTACTAGAGATCACTACATGTTCATAATGCAGCGCCTCTATTATGAATATATGCACGAGCGCGTGGAGTTTGTTAATCGTGAGGCATTATCAGGTATATTATGTGTGGCAATGTAGTGTCACACATGTGCCGACCAAATAGCAAGTATCCCCCTCGTGGGTAGTAGTATACAAGTTGCGGGGGAGTTGGTTAAGTGTGATGTGCGGTCAGGCAGGGAGCATGTATCCGCTCAAAATCACTGCGTGTGTGTCATGCAATGCCTCAATTGTAAAGTAAAATCAATTGTACACCAGCCTTAGGGGTTGAAACCCAATTGGAAATAGGCACGTGTAGTTAAAACTAAATCTGCATGGGCGCGTTAAGTTAGAGCCAAATCTGCACAGGCGCGGGTTGAGGAGTTCGTGGATTAGAGTACTCTCGTGTGTGCAAGTAGCATGCCGTCTCAAGACTTACCCACTCCTACCGGGGCCGGGAGGTGGAGTGGTCTGAGACCCCGTTTGTTTTATCAGTGCGGCTCTGCGCTGTCTGGGGCGGTGCCTGATTGTAGAAGCTCGTGCGTGTATGTTGATTCTCATGTAGTCGGCCATGTTGGAGTGGTTTATTAGCGTAAGTGTGATTTAAAGGATAACAATATCCAGAAGTGACAAGCGTGTCGCGCAGATTTATAAAGTGCACCAATAGCGCTATTCAAGCATACAATGGAAACTGATCATCAAACATTTTGCACACAGCTGTTAGTATGTCTTATCTCCTGTGTGGAACACATAGTGTATGATCCCTCATGAGACTCAATTGTGCTGTTGTATTAGTGACGTGGTATTGCTTGATGGTTTTTGCATTACCCTCAGTGTATTATCAGTTATAAGAGGTAGATGCATGAGCCACTGGTTCTGTGTATTGGAACCTCACCGTGCATCACGGTATAACTTTATTATATTCTTAGGTGTTTGTGTTTCTCGTATTGGTGTGGCAATCATATTTCTTGGTACCTCAGGAGACTCAGTGCTGCTGCTACATTAGCGATATGTTATTGCTAAATGGTATATGCACTACGACCATCATGTCATCTGTTTTAAAAGCCCAAGATACTGACACTTGTGTTTCCATCGTCACCAAGTGGTGACATTCTGTCAGATTCTTAACGTGCTGCAAGGTATATCTTCATTTAATCCTTGGGTGTGTGAAAATAGTCTGTGTACCCATCTCTGTTCCTTCAGGAAAGGAGCGTTTTTTGGGATTTTTGCGAATGCTTGCAGGATAACCCATTTAGAGAATCAGGTGTTTCTCAAGGTAATGGGTGCACATTTTAGTGTTGTTCTTCTGGCAGTGGAAATTTCTCCGATGTTCAGAAATGCGTAGCTTGATCAGATGGGTGGTCATCCCTACATATTGTATATTTCAGGGGCAGTGGCAGTGATCCTCCTTGATCTGAGCGCCGCATTTGACACGGTGAACCATCAAATCCTCCTCCACCGTCTACTAAGTCTGGGAATATCGGGAGAAGCCCTAGCCTGGCTTAAATCCTTTTTAAAAGACCGTTCCTTCAGCGTCTTTGAAGGAGCCTCAGTCTCCGCAAGTAAGCCTCTGGGGTATGGGGTGCCACAGGGTTCCTCACTTAGCCCCACGCTTTTCAATGCATACATGAGACCACTGGCAGAGATTGTTCGTCCGCACGGCATTACCATCGTCACCTATGCGGACGACACTCAGCTAGTGGTCTCCCTTGCACACAAGGACAGCCAGCAATCACAAACCAACGTGATTCCCTGTCTGGAGCAGGTAAAGAGCTGGATGTCAAGCTCATGCTTAAAGCTCAACGGGGACAAGACGGAGCTGATGCTCCTCGGCCCTCAGGCCCCTTCCACTCTAGAGCTTCTGTGACCCCCTAGTCTAGGCGATCCTCCCACACCCAAAGACAACATAAAGAGTCTTGGAGTATGGCTGGACAAGGCCCTGACTTTTAATTCACAAGTCACCAAAGTGTCAGCAACCTGCTTCGGCCTAATTAGGCAGCTGAAAAAAATCCTACCACTCCTCCCTTTTGAGGCAAAACAGGTAGTCATCCAGGGCCTAATTCAGTCTTGTATAGACTACAGCAACACTCTATACCTGGGATCCCCAGAATACTGCTTAAACAAACTTCAGCGGATCCAGAACTGCGCTGCACGCACCCTCCTCGGAACTCCTCGTAGATACTCTATAGGGTCTGGCCTGAAATCCCTGCATTGGCTCCCTGTTAGAGAGAGGATAAAATTCAAGGCAATGTTCATCACCCACCAAGCCTTCTAGAAATCGGGGCCGCCGATCAATCATTCCTTGATCACCCCCTACCATCCCAAAAAAGAACTCCGCTCATCGAAAGCCTTTTTAACTGCTGTTCCACAGATACAAAGACCTAGAGCAGGAGGTCGCTGCTTCTCCTATAACGCATCCAAGCTATGGAACTCGCTCCCCTTCCATCTAAGATCCAACCCGAACCTGCTCACCTTTCGTAAACAACTGAAAACCTTCCTCTTCAACCAATAAATATCTAAATATAATAATCCACCAGCGATCCACCCCAGCAGAAGTTCCTCTATCAGCGCCTGGATGCCTTAGGGTAACTGTCCACGCTTTATAAAACTCCTTTCTATTCCATTCCATTCCATCAAATATATACAGTTGGGTGTGTTGCAAGTGGTGTGCTACCTCTTTTCCCATGTGAAGGAATTGGTGAAGGTGATGGTTTTCAGTATTGAGGTAAAGGCACAAGCTGTGCATGACCCACATGGGTAATGGCCCTTGACAGGTGGTAAGTGCCGTAATGTTCTCTGGTCATCAGAAGTGGGGGCCTTCGGCCTAGTGTGGATCAGCATGTCCTTCAAGTTCCTAGAACGTTTAAACGCAAAGCGTGGTGGCTCCAACGTCATTGAGCCTGTGTTTATATGACCCAATGTTTTTTAATGACTTGCGTCAGTTGATTGGTGGCAGGAGTGTATGTGGTAACACAGGTAAGAGTGTCAGTAGGGGTCCTGTCACTATGTTCTAACAACACCTCACGGTTGTTATTTCTTGCTCTTTTTCTGGATAGAGCTATAATTCTACCAGCTCACATACCCACATATACTCCAGCATGTACACATTACCACACACACTGGGGCATATTATCAAGACCCTATCGCCACTACAATTCACTTTTTGTGACGTTGTGGTGGCGATAGGGTCAGCACCCTATTATCAAGACAACGTTAAGCCACTTAACGTGGTTTAAAGCCACATTAAGTGGTTTAACAATGCCTTGATAATAGGGCATCTTTCACGCTAAACTTAGCTTGAAAGGGGGCATGCAGTGGGTGTTGCAGTGGGCTTTCCACCACAACAACCATTGGAAGTCGACGCTGCCACCTATTATCAAGTTTGGCGATAATAGGTGGCAGCGCCAAATTTAAGACCAGAAAAACCCTGGTCTTGAACAGGCGCCCTCCATGACTAGGGGAGGGGTGCCCTTAGTTGCGCCGCGGGGCTGAGCCTCCTCCTTGGACCAGAGAAGGAGGTGGGGGTGGCCTGATACGAAACTTACCAGAAACGGAAGGTACCAGAGGTATTTAAGGCTGGGCTCCAAGGGTTTCTTACTCTTTGTTCCCTCAGATCACAGCCTGGCTACAGGAGCGTCGTCAATGTGGAGAAAGGTTTCCGGTTGGCGGCGGGGACAGGCTGAGTTCGAGGGGGCCGATGGCGTAGTGTAATTACTAGTTGAGTTATTTCATATATAGATATATTATTTTATTCTTATTTTGTGTTGATTGTGTTCCGTGGGCGCGCGAGGGCTTATCGAAGCTTCAGAGAGTATGTATTGTGTGGCATGAGGTTCTCGGGGCAGCGTGTAATGACAGCCAAAGCGAGGGTCCAAGCATTATGAGGAGGAGAAGCGACGCTGGGTCGGAGTCGCGGGCTCGCTGTTGCGGCCACGTTGCTTGGCTGAGGGCGCGCCCATGTGTTTTCAGAGGCAATATGTGAACACGGGAACTAAGGGCTACTTCAGTTTGGATACCAGGCCATGTCTGGGACTCACCCATTGTGTGAACTGAGAAGATTTGGGGATTCTACTGGTCGCACACCTGTTCCATCACAGTTGTGTCACCCTAGGCACAAGTATTGAATGCTGGATCCCAGCCTTGATAAACAATGTCGTTCATGCTGTAGTTTACTTCATTGGTAATGTTTAATTCTTTTTTTCACCAATTCATTCACATTAAATTCCATTCAATTCATGTTAGGCGTAAACATAAGTTATTCCAATGCATTTTGGTGCAATGTGCACCTTCATCAGGGAACGCCTGAAAATTAAACATATAAAATTTTTTGTAATCAAAAGATTCATCTCTGTCTCAAAAATGTCATAAAAGATCATGTTAATCCATCATATGTACTCTAAGTATCATGTTATGAAATTAAGTAGCTCTATCTACACTCCTATGGTCGCAAGGCATTTCTTCGTGTATGACACTCGTGGAGGATTTTTCCTCCCTGTTCTAGCCGTTAATCCGTCTAACATTACGCGCTTGCCGCTACCCGCCTGGGCGTTTATAGATTACAGTGCCCATTCTATCTGCCGTTAGGGGATATGCCCCGTGTTCATCTCTCACCTTAATTTAGACAGGATTAATCCCAGTTACGCGAAGCTCCTCCGCTCCGTGTAGCTGCTACGCTGTTTGTTCAAACACGATTCTTGCGCATGCGCACCTTAAAGAAGTTCCGGTTTTTTTTTAAACCGCTACTCCTATGTAGCTTTATCCACTACAATGTATTCTATTCGAGTACAAAACATTCGCTAACCGCGCACAATCCCACGGGGCCTACGCTATCCACATAATCAAATCTGATGCTATTACATGTGCGATATAAAACATGTACGATATAAAACATGTTGCTACGCATATTCTATTAGTGTTACACAGGTGATGGCATATTATAGGTAACATGTAAATTCCATTCTTTCGTTAAGCCCATTAGGCTTCAAGCTGCTCAAGTGGTAAATGCAATAATTTTCCCTCTGTAAGAGGATTTTCTTATTCAAGGGTCCTTCTCTTTTTGGTACGATTTCCAACACACAAGCCCTCAATTGGCTGATGTTGTGTTTTTTGTCCGTAAAATGTGCGGCAACTGTGGATTTCAATTGTCCTGTTCTTATATTACTTTTGTGTTCATTCAGACGGGTCTTAAGTTTCCGTTCAGTGTGACCCACATAACCCTGTCCGCATGGGCATTTCAGTAGATATATTATGTTGGTTGTATCACATGTGGCATTGAGGTTCAACGGAATTTTATGGCCTTTCATCGGGTGAGTGATACTGGCACCCTTCATTATGTTATGACAATTTCCACAATTCAAGCATGGTACTGTGCCTCTGAATGTTTGTTTGCTGGACTTTTCTTTGGGAGTTTTTAATAATTCTCCTATATTTTTACCTCTGGTAAATGCAAACAGTGGTTCTTGTTGGAATATTCCGTTGAAATCCGGTTCAAGTTGAACCATTTGCCAATTTTTTCGAATGATTTTTTTGAAGTTTGCGCTTACGTTGGAGTACTTGCTGACACACGTGATTCTTTGTTCTTTGGTTTTAGGTGTCGCTGTTAACAGCTCTACTCTAGTTTTTCCTTCAGTTCTTCCCCTTGACTCTTTGATTATGTTTTGTGGATAACCTCGAGCTTCAAATCTTTCAGCCATGATGTCTAGCTGTTGTTGACATGTATTCTCTTCCGAGACCAGCCTTTTCACTCTAAGAAACTGGGAGTATGGTAGATGTGTTTTCAATGATTGAGGATGGTGACTCTGGTATTGCAATAAGTTATTTCTGTCTGTGGATTTACGAAATATATTGGTTATGAAAGTTGTACCTGTTTTAGAAATCTCTACATCCAGAAATTGTATGACTTCCTTGCTTATGGTCCAAGTAAAACCAATTCTGTCATTTTTGATATCCAAAGCTTCTAGTTTTTGTTTTAAAGACTCTTCTGATCCCTTCCATATCAAAAAGATATCATCAATGAACCTCACAAACATGAGGAGGTAAGTGGCCCATTCATCATCATGGTAAATGTGTTGGTCTTCAAATGACGTCATGAATAAGTTGGCATACGCCGGTGCGGCGCAATTCCCCATCGATGTGCCATTCAATTGGCTGAACCACTTATCTTTGTAGCAAAAGTAGCTGTTGTACAGTGTAAACTGCATTAGTTCCATTAGGAACACTTGTAACTCACGAGGGTATGTACTCTGAAGCAAAGCATTTTCTATGGCTTCCAAGCCTTCTTGGTGCGGAATCGAAGTATACGATGATTTTACATCAACAGTTGCCATTATACTATCATCATTTATCTCCACTTGTTGTAATTTTATCAAAAAGTCTGTTGTGTCTTTTATGTATGACAAACTTTTAGATACCAAAGGCTGTAAATGTTTATCGATGCACTTTCCTATTGGTTCGTGGACACTCATTTTAGTGGAGACTATTGGGCGACAAGGTGGTTTAAGTAAATCTTTATGTATTTTTGGTACCATATACATATATGTGCTCCTGGGGCTGTCTTGTGTGAGGTACTTTCTCACTTTCTCACTGA
Organism: Lissotriton helveticus; assembly: GCF_964261635.1. Classification (NCBI taxonomy): domain Eukaryota; kingdom Metazoa; phylum Chordata; class Amphibia; order Caudata; family Salamandridae; genus Lissotriton; species Lissotriton helveticus. Next base: position 64,649,241 of record NC_136060.1, on the reverse strand, counting down.
TAGTTCCATTCTCCACTGCTTTCTTGAGAGTTTCTTGTAAAATCTTTTTCATTTCTTCAATGGGATTCGCTTGAATTTCCATATATAAATTTGGATCCTCTAGATGTTCTTTAACTGTGTTTTCGTAAAATGCTGTATTGAGTATCACCATCGCTCCTCCCTTATCAGCTTTTTGACACATTATTTTCTGATTGGTTGCTATACTTTGTATTACTCCAAATTCCTTGTTGGACAAATTCCGTTGCTTACTTTTCTTGTTGGTATTAATTTTGCTTATTTCATGTTTGCATAAGTTCTCAAACAAATCAATGGTCTTATGCGATGTGGGTGGCATGTAGGTGCTTTTGGTTTTTAATCCTTTTAATTCGTCTTCCTGTTTTGGTGTTGGGTTTATGACCACATTTTCAAAAAAATGTCTTAATTTCATTTTCAGTGTAAGTTTAAAGAGACTCACTTTGAGTTCAAGTTGGTTAGTTCGGGCTGTAGGTACAAAGGACAATCCACGTTGTAGTGTTTCTGTTTGAATGGTGCTCAGATGTTGATCTGAGATGTTTATAACCAAGTTCTCTTGATCATTTAATGGTTTTTCTTTTTGTCCTTCTTTGAAGTCACTTGTCTTGTTTGTGGCTGGGATTTTTCTTTTGTTTTTGCTTCGTCCCCTCCGGGGTCTACTGTTTCTTCTAGGCCTTCGCCTAAAAAAGCCTCAGATGTCGGTTGTACTTCTGTGTTCTGTGGTCTAGATGGTTTAGTTGTTCTTCGTGACTCATTAGTTTGTTTATCACTATCCGTTGAGGAAGTGTCTGTCTGTGAGGTATATTGCCTGGTTTGGCGACGTTTTGCATAGACTTCAGCCCAAGTGTACACCTCTTGAAGCTTGTAATCCAGTGTGTCTCGCTTATATTTTCTCAATTTCCTCTTGTTTACCTCTTCGGTGTGACGTTGAAGTTGGTTGTTAATGTCTTCAAGTATCTTCTTGAGTTCATCTTCAGACACTCCTTTTTTAAGTTCTTCTGTAGTAGTTTTGATTTCTTGTTTGAGATCTTCAAGGATTTTCGATAATTCCTCTATTATCAACAATATTAGATCTAAACTGCATTTGTTTAGAATTGCGTACCAACGATCGGTAGAAGGTTTGGAGTTTTTGCAAGGTGAAGGTCTTAGAGCGATCCGGAGGCCCCTAGGAATACGTTGTGCTTTGTGGTATTTAACCATTGTGCTAGCGTGGAGCCGCTGATTGATCTCCTTTCTGGTGAGATAGGGTAAATGTTTGATGTGTTGTTCTTTATTCCGATTAAATGTGGGCTCGGTAGTTTCCGTTTGAATTAATGAGTAGATTCTCTCACTGGCATCTGCCGTGAAAGCAAAGGTTTCCGCTCTTATATCCGAAGAATGGGTTATATCCTCATACTGCATTTTTACTGATGGGCGTTTTTGGGGATTGACATGTGATGGCGAAAAGTGTGATTTGGGATTGATCCGCAGATTGGTCCGGGCTGCGTGTTCATGGCTTGTCACGTTGTGTCGTCGGCATTGGTTATGGCACTTTCTGCGACTCGGGAGGTGTCGCAAAACAATGGATGGGGTGCAAGTAAACTATGCATATCTGCACGGGAGGGTGCCTGGCTTTCGGCGGCTACTGCGTCCGCTGTATGGGAGGGGGCGGGGGTAAGCTCAGAACCCTAGTCCTAGTTCATGGTTTCAATTTTTTAGGGGCCAGCTTGATTGTTTTCTTAATTTCAGTATGAATATTTTGCGAAGGCTGCCGCATTGTCTGCTTGTTCGTGTTATTAACTTTGCGCGATATTTCAGGTGTAGGACCTGCGTGCAACAAAGAGGCTGCCGCGTGGTTGAGGGCGAGCCCGTGTGCGTGGATCTGGTGTTGTCTTTGCCCTCGGGGTCTCTCTCGTACTCAGTGCGCGCTTGTAAATGAGTGTATATGCTTGTAGGCAAAGGCAAGAAATGGAGCTTTTAAGTTTTTGTATGTTTCCTGTGCGCTCCTATATTTCCTGCAGCAAAATGGTGTATTTTGAAAATATCTTTGTCGAAGGGCTGTATACAGGGTCGGATTGGGATTAAAAATCGGCCCAGGCATGCATAAAAAAATCGGCCCACATTTGCATAATGCCTTCCCTCAAATCACTGCTTCAGCGTAACTTTACATAAGGGGAAGGGGGTAAAAAATATATATATGCACGCATCAGTTTACACTAGTGGAACACAAGTGAGGCCACTTCTGCTCAGGCCCCCTGCCCCGCTCACTATGCCTACATTAATGGGAGGCCCAGCGAGAGAAAAGGGCTGACACCTCTACCTGTTGCTGCTATACGGGAGGTAATGAGCGCCCATCTCCCCCCAGAAAGGCCACTCAGACACCCACTGGGCCTCTGGTGGTACAGTCAAACAATAGAGACACCGGCCAAATCGGCCCCCAGGCTGCTCAAAAGCAGCCCTCAGCTGGAATTCGGACCCCGGCCCCTCGGGCATTGCCCGAATGCCCCCGTAACCTATCCGACGCTGACTGTATATGCGTGTATGTTCGAAGGTTTTAACGTTTTTGTATGTTTCCTGCTGCCTCTTCTATTTCCTGCAGCAAAATAGGTATCTTCAAAGCATCATTGTTCCGGACGGATGCCGTATCTAGCATTCTATGGGGACAGTGTGTAATCTGTCAGTCTGCGTCACGTGTGCCAAGCACGTCCAGTATTCACTGCGCTAAAAGAGGGCAGCGCATTATAGTGCACAGAGACAAATACCTGACTACTAACTCGACTTTCGGGTCCGGGACCCGACAAGGCATTTGATATTTCCGCTTGCACCATGGTACAGCATTCATTTGTATATTTAAAAGAAAACTGTAACAGGCCGCATCACCTAAATAGCGGAAGAGGGTTATGAGTCCATGATAACATCAATAAAAAATATGGTGCGCCATCAAATATATGAGAAAGCACTGGTATTACAGGCAACAATGGTTGGGGGTTTCTATAGTGACATATGTTCCTCAATGCCCTCCGAATGAGATGTATTGAGCCCTTCATTATTTCACGTTTCTTTTATCATGTTTTTGTAAGCTATAAATTATTAGCAAGCCAAATATGCAGGGTGATGTTTGCAAAGGTGAGATTTAGACGCTGGTGCGTAATAAAGAGCTTGCTTACATAGCTCACGCTTGGGAAGGAGATGTTCCAAAAAGTGTGAGAACTACAGCTGTGTACTGCGACATTGCTTATGGTTCTTTATAAATATGTACTTCTACATAACAAAGCGGGCAGGCTGTTACGGTTAAGTGAAATACTCAAGTCAAGTCAAAAATAAGTTTATTATGACCAATTGGTCTTTAAACTACACACATCATCATAACACAGGTAAAAATACAACTATAAAGTGAAATACTCAAAATTGGAACTTTATTTCTATGCACCAGAATATCAATGTTTCATGTCACATGTGTACAAGCCTGCTTACGTTACTGGTGCCCTCTTTGTTACGGTTAGGTGAAATACAAAAAATGGGAACTTGTTTCCTATGAACAAAAAAAAAAAAGTGATAATGGGTAGTAAGCACTCACATACCAGGCACTTTTTGAGCCTAACGTGCATTTCTAACAACGGGCCATTGGTTTGTGTACTAGGCTGCATGTGGAAAGGATATATGACTCAATATGTTTTCATATGTTGAATGAGTAACACCGGTGGTGATAGGTTGTTCAATGGTACTTCAGCCCTATTCTAATTTGGACTAACATCATGTAACATCCGTCTAAGACAAATGGGCGATTAGCACGGTCAGAGAAATGCATGAAATCGAATGGGATAATACTCTAGCGTATCCATGTAAATTCACAGAAAAGTTCAACAGAAATACACAATTGAATGCACTACACTGACCTCAGAGGGATGGGGGCTAAGTGCCTGGAGCGAAATCATGCAGCATCTTAGCGCTGTCTCTGTTACTCGACTCAGGGGGTTCCATTTTATTCTCCTAGGAAAAGTGGAATGTTAAGTCAGTCCCGTCACAAATATTTATGTATTTATTTATTTATTTATTTATGCCTATCTCTAGTACACCAGTAATAGGGGTAGCAAAGTGTTTTACCTATTTAAGTGCTCAGGCTTGGAGGAGCTGTTCGGTTATTTGTATTATTATAAAGTGAACTGTAGATTAAGGTAAGGCGCACTGCGTAGAGAGTGTCGAAATGTAGGTTTTTATGCAAATAGTTGGTATGTGGTTGATGGGTTTTTAGGGTGCTCCAACAAGTGGCGTAACCGTCCCAATACGCCGGGAAGTGTTGGCTGGTTGAGTGCGTTACTTTGGGTGTAGACGCATCCTTGTTACTGGGCACACCTTAAGGTTCGTCGTAAACACGACAGACTCCTTAGAAGTTTTCAAAATTGACTTGCTTTTATTGGAGATTCAATTATTTCATCATAAGTTCATGAGTTCATTTAACTCATATTAATGCATATGATTAAGTTGACTCCAAACTGTGGTTTTCCATATAGAACTAGGTGCTCCAATGCATTTCGGGCTAAGAGCCCTTTTTCAAGGAGCGCTGGAAACGTAAAACATAAAAATACGCTCTTTTAACATGTAGATCTGCCTCATGAAAATACATAAAAATACAAGCAATGCATAACGTGGTTTGTTTGTGTGCTACCCACTAAAAAACATGCAAGCTGGATCACCTAATGCCGTGTGGACGGGTGCCTTTGTGAACCACGGGGCTGGGTAGGGTGTGGAGGTGGTTGGGGACGAAGATAAAAGGTAAGGTGGGTGAACTTTAAGTCATGCTAAAGCATATGAAAGATGCTCACGTCTGGGTGGTTGGTCTTTTAGGTGGAAAACCTAAACAAAGGAAACATGGAAAGTATCGTGAATAAACGTTCTCACCGCACGGTGAAACGGCGTTCTAATACCCGTCGGGGCCCCGACTTACTTATGAGATTGAGTGCAGGCTTTCACCAATCTCATAAGTAAGTCGGGGGCCCGACGGGTATTAGAACGCCGTTTCACCGTGCGGTGAGAACGTTTATTCACGATACTTTCCATGTTTCCTTTGTTTAGGTTTTCCACCTAAAAGACCAAGCACCCAGACGTGAGCATCTTTCATATGCTTTAGCATGACTTAAAGTTCACCCACCTTACCTTTTATCTTCGTCCCCAACCACCTCCACACCCTACCCAGCCCCGTGGTTCACAAAGGCACCCGTCCACACGGCATTAGGTGATCCAGCTTGCATGTTTTTTAGTGGGTAGCACACAAACAAACCACGTTATGCATTGCTTGTATTTTTATGTATTTTCATGAGGCAGATCTACATGTTAAAAGAGCGTATTTTTATGTTTTACGTTTCCAGCGCTCCTTGAAAAAGGGCTCTTAGCCCGAAATGCATTGGAGCACCTAGTTCTATATGGAACACCACAGTTTGGAGTCAACTTAATCATATGCATTAATATGAGTTAAATGAACTTATGAACTTACGATGAAATAATTGAATCTCCAATAAAAGCAAGTCAATTTTGAAAACTTCTAAGGAGTCTGTCGTGTTTACGACGAACCTTAAGGTGTGCCCAGTAACAAGGATGCGTCTACATCCAAAGTAACGCACTCAACCAGCCAACACTTCCCGGCGTATTGGGACGGTTATGCCACTTGTTGGAGCACCCTAAAAACCCATCAACCACATACAAACTATTTGCATAAAAACCTACATTTCGACACTCTCTACGCAGTGCGCCTTACCTTAATCTACTATTCTCATAGTACCTACTCCGCCCCCCAAGGCAGGCAGCACGCCCCACTAAACTCAACAACATGCAGTATGATGAAATCTCTAAAACAACCGAAGCCAGAGCCAGCACACTAGCTTTCGGATCGGAAGAGACAGAACGAATTTACGCTCTCATTAATGAAGATCTTACTCAAACAACTTCAAGCCGCACCAAGGAACAATGCATTAAACACCTTCTTTACCTGTCAAAACGCAGGATTAACCAAAAACTCCATGCAAATACTCTAATTAAATACCATAAGGCCTCGCGCATACCCAGAGGACTACGGATTGCATTAAAACCTTCATTATGCAAAAACTCACAGGTGTTCCAAGAAAAATGGAACGCGATCCTAAATAAATGCAGCCTTGACCTAATTCTCCTGATCGTGGAGGAACTATCTACTATTCTCCTGGAACTAACAAAAGAAATCACTGACATCGAACAAGAACTTAAGGATTCCATCACTCCAGAGGAATTATCCAAAATTCTCAAAGACATCAATTTACAGATCGATAAACACACCAAAGAGATCAATGAACGAAAAATCCGAAAATTTCGCCACGACACCCTGGATTACAAGCTAGGAGAGGTCTACACCTGGGCAGATGTATACGCCCAGCGTCGCCGAAACAAACCCTATAATCAAAACACTGATACATCATCCTCAGGCAGTGAAAGCACCAACCGTCCACTAAGAAAAACAACCACGGAATCCACCAGACCAGGAGAATCACGAGACTCAAGTCAAAAATCAACCACGTCAACCACTGCTATCATTGATGACACTCCTACAACATCCGTGCCTTTTTTAGAGGTAGGCCCAGACGAAACAGACGACCCCGGAGGGGAAAAAGAGCAGGAAAAGGATCAAGCAGACACCCTACAACTCAACAAAAAGAAAGTCAAAGGGAAGAGGAATCGCTAGTCATAAATATATCAGATACCACTCTCAGTACCCATGAAATTAAACTCCTCCAAAGAGGCACTTCATTCATTCCCACAAGCAACACAAACTTACTAGAGACGGATGTCAGCATCTTCAAATTAACTCGGAAACTACGTTTGAGACATTTTTTTGAAAACGTCATACCACCTGCCACAGACACCAAAACGGATCAACTGCTGGGGTTACGCCCGCCCAGCACCTACATGCCTCCATGCAGTCACAAAAGCATTGACACTTTTGAAAGTCTCGTAAAACAAGACATCTCAAAACTGAATTTCAACAAAAAAAAACAACAAAACATCACCATGAAAGACAAAAACACCTTAAAGAAAATTGCAGGTGACAGCACCATAAAATGCCTCAAAGCTGACAAAGGGGGTGCCCTTGTCATCCTCAATACCAGCATGTATGATGAAAAAATTAAGGAACATATCTCTGACCATGAAACATATTTGCCCCTTGGTGGCCACCCTACTCTCCAATACAAAACGGAACTTACAGAACTGGTTACTAAAGCCCATGAAGATGGCATTATCGACGACCGCACCAGAAAATACTTGGTAGTTGAACATCCTAGAAGTCCAACAATAACCATGCTGCCGAAAATTCACAAAAATCTGATGAACCCTCCATTTCGACCCATCGTATCCACGAGAGGGTCCCTTCATGAACCTATCGGTAAGTTCCTTGATCGTTATTTGCAACCATCCGTAACCAAACTCAAAAGTTACATTAAAGACACCACAGAATTTCTCAGAAAACTTGCTGAAATCACCATTACCAATGACGAACCCCTGATCCTTTGTACCGCAGATGTAAAAAGCCTTTACACCTCCATCCCCCATGGCGGTGGTATAGAGGCAATCGAAAACATTCTTTTGAATAGCGACATCACGGAATCTCTTCAAACCTTCCTTATGGAATTGATGATAGATACACTCTATCATAGCTACTTCGCACATGATCAACAGTGGTACCTACAAATGTCCGGGATGTCAATGGGCAATTGTGCCGCACCGACCTATACTAATCTCTACATGGGTGAATTTGAGTCAAAATACATATATGCTGACACCAATTGGACTGATAACCTCCTACTGTATGTTCGCTACATAGATGACCTCTTTTTTATTTGGAAGAATAATCAAGATACCTTAGAGAAGGCTTTAAACACATTGAACACCAAACACAATCGCATCATACTAACATGGAACATCAATGAGAAGGAGATCACATTCCTTGACGTTTTGGTAAAACTCACAGAAACAGGATTAGAAACAGATCTTTTCCGGAAAACAACAGACCGCAACAACACACTACATCACACCAGTTTCCATCAGGATTCTTTGAAAAGACACTTACCATTCAGTCAAATGCTAAGAGTGAAACGTATTGTATCAAACCCAGATGTGTGTACCACACAATTGAAACAAATGGCCAAAAGGTTTGAAAACAGAGGGTACACACAAGCAACCCTCAATGAAGCGATGATTAAAGTATTCAATATCTCACGAGAGGAGGCTCTCAGAGGATCTACCGTAAAAAAATACAATAAAAGAATGGTAGTAGTATCACGATACTCCACCGCCAGCAAAACTTTAAAAAGCATCATTATGAAGCACTGGCGCATATTGTCATCCGAACCAGATTTTGGAGACCTCTTCAAAGAACCTCCAATTTTCGCCTACACAAGAACGGAAAATCTCAAGGAAATATTATCTAAACAACAGAATGAACAGTTGTCACACACTGGCACACGTCCGTGCCACAATTGCAACAGTTGCAATAATGTTATTCTTGGAAACAGCATCAACCACCCAATGCGAGGCTTCAAGATCAAACTCAATGTAGATGCCACATGTGATTCCTCCAACCTCATTTACCTTCTCAAATGCCCATGTGGCATGATCTATGTGGGAAAAACCACCAGAAAAATCAAAGTTCGTTTAAATGAACATAAATCAAACCTCCGAACGAAAAATCAGAAGTCCAATGTTGCTATCCACTTTAATGACTCCAACCATAATGTGGCTCAATTAAAATACATGGTACTTGAAACCATCCGCAAAAAAGAGGGTAAAGACAACAATAAAGTTCTCCTTCAACGAGAAACAGCCTGGATTTATAGACTAAAGGCGATGAAGCCGTTTGGTTTGAATGACCGAATTGAATTAAGCGCCTTCTTGTAGTACCCCGTGTGGTACCTTATTCAGACATTGCTCCTTGGCAGCATCAGCTTGAATGCTATTATTGTTTTTATTTTCATTTTTCTATTTTATGTATAATTTCATGACATTGTTCATGTATGTCTTGTTGGAAATTTTATTTTGTACACAGCCTAGCACCCCACATAAACTGGGTTCCAATCCCATTCACCTCGGTACTTTTCCCCCATTCCAATATGGCCCCCGTGTATGCCACCACATCCCTGGTCCTTCCTCTATGTTCAATCTTGAGCCGCGATATACGGCTCTGTCCCATTCAGCTAGTTGAAACTCCGCGGACACTCCGCATCAGAGTCTTGCCACCACAGCAGCCGACGAACCTGTAGCGCAGTGCAGGCTTTCACCAATCTCATAAGTAAGTCAGGGCCCCGACGGGTATTAGAACGCCGTTTCACCGTGCGGTGAGAACGTTTATTCACGATACTTTCCGTGTTTCCTTTGTTTAGGTTTTCCACCTAAAAGACCAACCACCCAGACGTGAGCATCTTTCATATGCTTTAGCATGACTTAAAGTTCACCCACCTTACCTTTTATCTTCGTCCCCAACCACCTCCACACCCTACCCAGCCCCGTGGTTCACAAAGGCACCCGTCCACACGGCATTAGGTGATCCAGCTTGCATGTTTTTTAGTGGGTAGCACACAAACAAACCACGTTATGCATTGCTTGTATTTTTATGTATTTTCATGAGGCAGATCTACATGTTAAAAGAGCGTATTTTTATGTTTTACGTTTCCAGTGCTCCTTGAAAAAGGGCTCTTAGCCCGAAATGCATTGGAGCACCATGTTCTATATGGAACACCACAGTTTGGAGTCAACTTAATCATATGCATTAATATGAGTTAAATGAACTTATGAACTTACGATGAAATAATTGAATCTCCAATAAAAGCAAGTCAATTTTGAAAACTTCTAAGGAGTCTGTCGTGTTTACGACGAACCTTAAGGTGTGCCCCTATTATTATAAAGTGCCAGGTACAGGTCTGTACATGCTTCGTACTACAACAGTAAAAGGGTAACATTTTATATAACAAGGAGATTGGCCTCAATATGTCGCCACAGTAGAGGACGTGTGCGCAAGGGAAATGGTAATTGGGGCAGGAGTCTAATGGCTAGGAATACGCACTGTACTGGGGCGTTGCCATAGTGCAGGAATGTCCCCATTTCCCCCACTTAACAATACTGTTTCTTTTTCTCTTGCCGGTATCTGGTCCTCGCTGAGATGGTGGCAGCAAGGTTCACGCAGCGTTCAGGACGTTCATCAGCAGTTGCACTCGTGGTATCAGACGCACATAGGGAATCGGTAGGCATCAAGCAGGCATGTTGCACTGTTCTCCTTAATGCGTTGTACCATCCGTGGGCGGTGGTACGCATTTGCTAAGTAGTGTCAGGGTGCTAGGGGTTTCTAAAGGTGCCTCAGGTATTATGGCGCGTAGGTATATAGCATTTAAATATAAATTAGTTGCCTCTACCACGTCCTGGGCAGTTGACTTTGATGCCAGTGAGAACGAGGCACTAGTCTGGGGCTTTAACCTTCAGGGATTCGGGGGAAAATACACTTGGGGCCCCTCACAGGTATTGCAAATGCTTTATAAGCTGTCTGCATTTGGTGGTGACCTGAATTCACCTCGGTTGTTTATAGGTTTAGTTAGAAATACATAACTCACAGATTCAGGCAGGACACAGCAGGGTCGTACAGGAGCCCGGATGGCAGCCATGGGAGTCCGGAATAGGTTCCCTCAGCTTTTCATCCTTCAAGTGTTGATTTATTGCCTACTTCTGGAACAGTAACTCCAGGAATTACTGGGGTGTTTTAAAGCCCCAGGACTAAGGAGTAGATGTGCTCCTTCCGTTTGAATAACTATGATATTATTTACTGGTTACAGTTTGCTTCACAAGTTACCCAAGTTCTACCAAAAGAAACGCTATAGGGACACATGATCTGGGTGCAATATTGTGGCTATAAACAAAAACTCTAAGCCTTTACTTGACACAAATGTAATGCCTTTACTTAAAGGTTCATATACAGGGGTCTGTCAAACACTCTGTGCGTTAAATCCTTTTAGTATGTAAAAGACTGCAAAGTGTGAACAAGGGCACCCGGTAGATGGGACTCCTGGTGTGGCTCCCAACAGGCTTGAGTAAGGTACAATTGAGCTTAGCAGGCTCCAGGCGTGCAAGAAAGGGTGCTGACATGCCGGTGGTCATAGACTTTCCGACCTCACCTAAGATGCTCGCTGGACGGGCTTTAGGTGCACCCTGGCTGATGCGGTGTGTTTGCAAAGATTAAGGTCATAACACACATCACGTTTGTCTGCGCTAATGACTAATTTTGGCGAGGGTCCATAACAAATGCTAGAGCTTCAGATTGCCGTTAACAAGGGCAACACAAGTTTCTTATGGTGAGGCGCTAGAAACTGCTGTGTGGTGGGATAAAGCTCTCCATAAAGTAGCCAACAATAACAGATAAGGGAAGGGACCCTCTTAGTTCTTTGCAAATGTTTCCTGAGAGCAGTTATGCGGGGCGGTGCTTTCCTTGCAAACAGTGAGGGCAGATGCTCTAACTTTGGCTGCTCCAAAGCCCTTTATTCAAACGTCCGTGACGGTATAGGTAATAACTAAGTGCACTGTACTGTTTTCTCTAATCTGAAGCCCATTATTCAGACATGAGGGCCCCATGTACATAACTTTGTGCGCAGTATGGGCTTGCTAAGGCGCCTTTTATCCGCTGCGCATGGGGCCAATGTGGGACGCAGTGCTCCCCTCCTGCCTGAGGGTGGAGGAGTTGGGGGTGAGGCAGCCTTTTTTCTCTGCAAAATTCGCTTTTGGTCGGGCCAGATTAATCTTGGGTGGAACCCGGGAAGAGGCTGTAGCAAGTGTATTTTCCATTAATAGTCGGGCCCTGCACTGGATGCCAAGCAGCGCAACTGTTGGCTGTGGTGCGTGGGGACCTGCCGACACAATGTACACAGCAGGGTGGTACATTGGTGCCCAAGACAGCCATTTTCAAATGTACAGCCAAGTAGTAGGGTACGGGCAAATTTAAAAGTTAATGTATAAAATTCAAATGTATGGCCAAACTCCTCAAACAATGAGCACCTCTGAGGTAACAGTTACTTAGCAGGCATTGCAATCAAAGTACATCGCTTGTAGCGTGACAGCACTCTTCTTAAAGTGGTCAATAATATGGGGAAGATATCCTCATATGTTATTACTAGAAGTCTCCTCTAATTAGGTATCCCGGTGGCAAGGCATACTTTGTGAAACAGTGAGGGCAGGTGCCCATGTTTCTTCTGCACTCTTCTTAAACTGGTCAACAATAACAATATGGGGACAATATCCCCATACGTTATTACTAGGAGTTTCCTCTAATAAGGTATCCCGGTGGCAAAGCTTCCTTTATGAAACAGTGAGGGCAGGTGCCCATGTTTCTTCTGATCCCATGCCCACCATTCGAACATAAGTGCTGGTTTGTCTGAATAACCCAGTGCACAATACGGGCTGCTTCTGACGTCAGTTAAAAACTGCCCTGGAGGACGATTGGTTCATCTCATCTCTTTCCCACCAGGATTCCAATGGGGTTCAGGTACAATAAGGTTCATCGGGAGGAAAAAGGACAGAGGTTAGGGAGCAGTGTCAGCATCAGGGGGAAAGGTGAAAGCACCGGGGAGCTTCTCACCCTGTGGCAGAGCGCTGACAGTTTACAACAAAGGGAGATGCACAACTATGAAGGTGCAGCCATTCGATGGACCCCAGGAAGGGGTAGATTGCAGTGGGTAGGCGGGGAGGAGGGACTGACCTGACGGTAGTCCTGGAGTCTACTGCCCTAACCCACCACGTTTGGACTGAGTATAATCTTTGGGAGGATGCCTATGTTTAGGTACCCCGGAGGGCCTGTGCGGTATGCGGTGCCCTGGATGTCAAGTAATGCAACCGTTGAATGTAGCGCGTTGGGGCCTGATGGCGCAAGGTGAGCGCAGCACAGTGAGAAATTGGCAGCCTAGACTGCCAAGTTCGAATGTATGGCCAAGTTCTTGTGAACGGCCGAGTTAAAAGTTAAAGTGTAGGTTCGAAATGTATGGCCAAGTTGTTCTAGTGTACAGCCGAGTTAAATGTTAAAGTGTAAAGACAATGTCGTACCTTATTCCCTTACTGCTGTTGACATGTTGATGCAGATGAAGTGTGATGCTGGGAATAGTTTGTATATATCCAAGAAGGTTTCTTTTCCTTGGTAATGGTTTATGATGATTTGCATTGTTGTGAATAAAAGGCTACGCCGTGGACAACATATCCTGATTCCGAGAGTTCTTGGGCGTAGCGGGTAGTAAGGTGAAGGAATTTGGGGGGGAGGGAATGTCCCGATGTGCGCATACTATAAGGTGGCAAAACTAGGACAAATGCTTTATTTCTCCTCGTTTTTGCTTTTTCCATGTGTGTTGCCTTGTGCCAGCACACATGGCTGCACACATGAACGCAGCACACATGAAAGTTACAAAATGGCATTTTAGGTTTGTTTATGTGCAGGAAGAAACTCTGGTACAAGGGTGCCTGCACTGGCGCTAAGTCATGTAACTTAGCACCACTACAGGGGGAAATGCCAGGCTGCACCATACCATTGTTAATATGGTGCAGCCTGGCATTTACGAAGTGGCGGAGAGAGGCATTAAGCCAAGACGGCTAACGCATCTCTCCTCCACTTCCTTGGTAATATGCCCCACTATTTCTTTATGCTCTGTACCTTCTCACAGGCACACATGTATGTCAGCACCCCACACAATCCAATGCAGGTCAAGGGCAAGTTAAGCACACTGCCGCAGAACTTTACCAGAATGGGCCAGGAGATGTCAGTCCGATAGCATATGTAAACAAGCATTTGCAAAGCAATAGGTCTCACATTTGCAAGAGTTTGAGCTATGGCATTGTAAATGACTATGCCTTTTATTAATGTGTTATGAAAACCTGCAAGCGGTGCGTAAACACGCACTTTGTACAAATAGTCCTTGCTTACGAGAAGCAAGGCTGGCAGTAAAAGAGGCGCAGTTATTGCCAGCCTTGCTTCTCATAAGCAAAGGCTATAAGTACAGAGTTCATGTTTACACACCTCTTGCAAGTTTTCAAAACACTTAAATAAAAGGCATTGTCATTTACAATGCGAATAGCTCAGACTCTCGCAAAAGCGAGACCTGTTGCATTGCAAATGCTTGTTACATGTAGGTTGTGAAATACAAAGTAAAGCACACAGCAAGTGAGGACACCAGCTAGGGGACTACTGCTCTGCTGTTTCTTTGTAGATATATAGAGCGTGAGAGTTTCCAAGAGCTATCCATGGGCATGGCGAGATTAAGTGATTTGCCGAATTACAGGATGTTGCGCAGGCGCAGAGACTCAAACTCGGATTCCCAGCTCCCGATTTGGAACACCATTACTAAGTATAAATTTGATGGGAAGTTTGAAGGTAGCAGTTTCGTACATTGTGCCAGAGCTAAACAGACCATGAGTAAGAAACACTGTGCACATCTAACCTGAATATTTTCTGTCCGATGAATACACTCTATTTGGCGCACGACCCTGTCTTTTCCCTCAGGCTACAACTGAAGCACTTACTATAATAAACGAATGTCCTCATTAGGACTGTAAATATGGTTTGGCATAACAAGTATTCACAAGACCCATGCTCCTGCTTTTGTGTGTTACACGCACACACACCTGTCTATACAGGTTACATACCACTCCCCACCTTACAGCATCATTTTACACAAATGAAACACTAATTCCATGCCCAAAACACAACCTTTCTCTATGAACGTGGGGGGGAAGACACACTGACTGTGTCAGATCTTTTTCAGCCTCGGTGCCCTTCTGTATATTAACACTGTGCTCTTCTCTGCTGATTCAGATTACAGTCTGCTGACTTCCCAGTCTCACACTGTGCCCCGTCAGCCTTAGGGGGTAGTTTGTCAGGCTCTGGGAATTTGTTCATATTCACGTTTTTGGGATGTTGGTGTCTCGCTAACGTTTTCCCTTCATTCTTGGTAGTTTTGCTTCCACCTTTACTGGCTGAACATGGATCCCCTTCTCCTCACTGGTGTGGTTATTCGCTCCGTAAAAATTAGGCGTCTGCCGCCTGCAGCCGGTTCCAATAAGCTCATAGGAAAACCAGTGTTAATACGAGCGCTCTCTCTGACCACTCACCTGTAGCTGACTGACGTGAGTCCCAGGAAGTGAAACCGGAAATGCTGGGATTGCTCAACCACGTGTCAGCTTTTAATGCCTCCTGGAGGTGTGAAGAACACTTTTGTGCTTGCAATATATGTCAATAGCTCTGCAGTAAGGAGAGGGGGTGTTAAACAGTGTTGTACTATGCAACTGGTGAGATATTGCAATGAGGAAAAAAAAGTTACGTTTTCTTATCAATTGAACTTGCATCTGTTCTATCTGCATCAGTTACCTCTGAATTACACCAATTGGACACGCTCTTTGTTTTCTAAGCATCTTACGTACGAACTCAGCTAAGCAGCTAATTGGAAAGTATTCATTATACCTGCTGTCAGTTAGAGGTGCCTTTTCTAAGGCACAGTTTAAAATAGAGGTGGAGCCAAGGTTAGATGGGAGACGGATTGAGCCATTGCGGGTCAAGGCGTCCATGTTTGCGTAAGCTCCGTTCACAAGAACTAAAGGGTAAAGAGCAGCGCCTGTATAGAGTCCATGGTCGTTTCAGTGCTCGCAATTAACTGAATTAATAAAAACGTGAGGGTTGTGCGATTGTGCAGCAGTGGGTTTTGGATAGGTGTTGATCAAGAAGGTTCTATCTCTCGGATATAATGTAAGCATTTTACGGAGACTTTTGGATGTTTATGAAATGTACTTGTAGGCAGGGCTCAAGTGGGGGTACACGCGGGTGGACGGCGTTCCCCCACTCTTTTCACAGGGTGGCTGCCGTCCCCCCTGCCAAGAAGCGGGGACCCATAGAAATAAGCTGAACGTGTCCAGGTGTAATTTTCAGACACCAGGACTCGTTGAGCACGTGACGTCATGAGGTCATTTGCATATTGTCAGTCCCCCATTTCTTTTCATAGGACTTGTGCTCTGCTTGTAGGTACAGTAATATGTCTCGTAGATAATTGTGGATCTTTAGGGAATGACTTGTTACGAGCCCCCTCTCACCTGTTGCACGATCAAACTCTTAGAGAACCCCAACTAATGTAAAGCTAGAAGGATACACGTTTTCTTCTTCATGACCTACACTGAACTGTACATCGGACATCTTGGCTGTGGCGGGGAGGAAAGAGTTAATAACTACATGACGAATTGCTTTGCACTTTTCCCATCAAACACGCCAGCCCTGGACGCGACAAGTGTGCTTTTAATTTTGCCAAAATACCCACAAAGTCGTTCCTTTGTTGCGAAATATATGCTGTGTACAAGTTAGGAGGGACGGGTCATCAGCTGAAGTGGGGTTGTTGTTTTTCAATTGGATGGAGAGACCGAGGCAAGGCTGAGAGTGGGTGTCCCACCAAGGAGCGGTGAACACCTCTCTCTCGCATGCGAGGTTACTGCCTCCAGGTGCAGCGTTTCACTGGGCGTGAGGGGCTGACGCGTTGCTGCAGATCGTTGCACCCTGCGCCGTTAAGGCTTCATCTTGCAATCCCTTTCATAACAAGTTGTCGCCGTGACAGTAAAACCCGCATGGCACGCGTTCTGTTCAAACACCGCGAGCGCGGACAGGAGATGTGCGTGCACATTACCTGTCTGGGCGCGTGCTGTCTCCTGTCTCCCTTCGCTTGCAAAAGCGACGACTATAGGTCTCGCCAAGGCGAGCAGCGCATGCGCTGCTTTTCGCCAAGCCGAGACCTAAAAAGAACCTGGCCACTCTACTGATCACTAAAACTGATCACTCAACTTAAAACACAGTATGCTGCCAGCACCGCTATTATGTCACCTAACTTCTGCTGACAGTAGTAGACATTCATCATCCGAGGGTAGCGCATTAGGTGTCCCACCCTGGTCTACACAGACTGCTGTTCATGAGACAGGCCAAGATCATAGCGCACATGCATGATGCGTGTTCACTCATGAACATCAAACATTACCAAGGATCCAGATATCTGTGCAGTTGGGGCATGGGTATACATCCATTACCATGCAAGGGACTTTCCCATCCCATTATGTGCCTTGTATGAATATGTTAATTTTCTCCCCTGAAGTTAAGTTTCAGGTATGGAATTCAGAGTAGTGCTGTGCCTTCTTTTTAAAAATTGCTATCTTCCAAGGTTTCAGAAACATGAAGGAGGGTGGATAGAATTTGTTATTAGGATTCTTTTAACCACATGCGCGCTGCGCGTTTTCCCGCTGTGCGCTGAGAATCGCGGAATCCCGCGGTTCATGACGAGCTCAGCTCGTCATGAGCGTACGAGAGGTGTACCTCATGACGGGCTGAGCTTGTCATCAGTGTGGAAGGGGTTGAGACTTAGAAACATATACTTTTTTTTAGTATTATACACCAATCTCTTTTTAGTCAGTTCCCTTTTCATGGTTCTGGTAGTACAGTGTTTACCAGTCTGCTATTTTTACTTTGTCAGTCCTTTCCCTTTTCGTTTGCTAATTATGTTACAAAACATTAAGGGGCTCATTTACTACAAAATGGTGCAGCGCCGCAAGACATTTTGCCACGCCTAGATGCTTCATTTTAAAAGCACAGGAATTTGTTATGTTAACAACAATATGAAATATCCTGGTGGTTTCCCATGTGCTGGTACACAATTGGCTGCCATGGGTGCCTGCGTTGTGGGGATTATTATTTTGCTTGCTGCACAAAAACAATAATTGATGGCATTTATCTCTTTCTATGCATGCTGCTTTCTGCAGCATGCATAGAAAGAGGAAAACACAAGGAGAAATAAAAGTATTTCTCCTTCTTGCCCTACTCCTATGCCTCCACTTGGGAAGCATAGGATTCGGACACATTCCCAGGTTTACGAAACTTTATAAATCTGGGAATGTGTTAGGTGCCTGGATGCTGCATGGGAACACCCACAGCAAAACCCATGGAATGTCCCTTTCATGCAGAGTAATGTATGAAAGAGGCCATATTAATAGGGCCATGAACAGTCACTCAGGGTGACTTTATGTGACCTTGCAAATATGGGCAGGCACACTGCGCCGCATCAAAAAAAGTGCTGTTCAATGGAATTGTAAATGAGGCCCTTAGAACATAACAAAATATTTATTTCATATGGATTATTCTCAATTTTTTTACCTTCATTTTTATTTACTTTTTTTAAGCAGCATTTATTTTTAGCAGTGTGCAGATGGCAGTGTTTGGTTGTTGTGAGACATGTGAGGAAATGGCTGCACTCATTAGGAGTCAGACAACAACTAAACAGAAAATGTTTTTTTGGTAATGGAATATTTATTTGTTATCTTTCGAAAGAACCTAACATTATTTCCACAATTTTTAAAATGATATTTTCACTGATTTGCTTTTTGATGGGTAGGGAAAGCAAGAGGCTTGTTTCTATTTAAGCTATAGACAATAGTAGGATTTCTTTAAGGAAGTGTTTCAGTCTGAAATAAATTATTGTGGGCCTGATTCACAAAGGTACGTTTACACCTTTGTGCAAGTGTATGATTTTTTGCAATTCACAATGCAATTTTACGATTATTATCTTTACGCCTGCCTATCTGTGTAAGTGTGGAGTCTCCGCCACAAGTGAGGATACTCCACAGTCGTAAAGGTATTACTTTTAAAATTATTTTGTGAGTTTCAAAAAATCATAAATTTAAACAAAAGTGTAAGTTTATCTTTGTGAATCAAGCCCTGTGATTTGAACGTTTGCGTGGTAAAAGTAACTTACATTCTCTTCCTTTACATCATGATTTAATGTCTACAATGATAAAAAAACACTATGGGAGTCTTTACTGTGATGTAAAGACTGACAACCAGATTTTTTATTTCTGCAGACAGAATTCCCTATGGAGCCACTATTGGTTGTCCTGTATTGGATCTTTTCACTGCCTTGATTTCAAGGAAAGTTGTGTTCATTGCTTGTCTACCTATACATTAATCTTCACCTACAAGATTGCCATGGTGTTGTTATTACCTATTTGGCTTTTCCTCCAAACAGGAATCCATTTTAAGAATACCCTCTACACCTTTCAGATATACTATTAAGTTCAAGGTGGCACCTTAGTAACTGGCAGGAGCAGTCATTTCGGTGAGCAAGCAAGAAGAATACTTCAAAGTGCAGAGTCTTTGGAAAGTGACAAGTTTCCTCAACTATATGGGTTGGTGTGTTTCCAGGGCCGGATTAAGACCTTTAGAGGCCCTGAGCACTTAAAAGAATTTGGTGCCCCCATATTTACCTAATTCAAAATATAAACAATAATAAACCATTAAATAAAAAAAATCTAAATGAAACAAAACTAGCAGTACGATGGAAAATAATGTTTATTATTGTATACGTGCACTTCATTTATAGGTTCAGCTGCACCATTTGCAGTTTTGCACCATATGGTCCATGGTAAATCTGGAAATGGAAATGTTTGTGGTGCCCCCTTCCCTTGATGCCCTAAGCACATGCTTATTTGCTTAATAGTTAATCCAGCCCTGTGTGTTTCTTTGGGTGCAGGAACGCTTGGGCTGAAATACAGCATGACAACAGCACATAAGTAATTTTCCCCAGACATCATTTCTTTTCTTCAAGTGGTTGTGTTTTTGGACCTTTTCTGTCCCCAGGAGACAGAAGCACCCACACATATGGCATAGGGAGTTTATTGGGAGAACTATGCAGATGCTGAACGGTGGGACATTTGTTAATATTATTATTATTTTTAACATTTGTATTTATTAATTTGAGCTACATTATAACAACACGCAGGAATTGGTTTACATAAGGAAGGTGATAGTTTCCCTACTCGTTTATCATTTCATTTTATTGTTGAGCTTCCCACTTAACAGATTCTATAAGGCAAGAATTCACCAGCTATATCTAATTCCTCATCTTAGTTCATAAACATACACGCTACAGAAAGAGAAAAGGTAATTTTCACTGAGCCAACCTCGTGCTCCACAGTTTACTCTAGATACTCAGTTAGCCACCGGGGCCAAAAGTAAGGCCCCTCTCTTCCTTGCTCTTCCACTCTTACATTAGCGGACTGCTCTCCATATGATAACTAGAGCGCAACCCAGCTAGCCATTTCTGATAGCAAGGGGGCTCCGCTTTCCTCTATGATGCTGCAATACAAATATCAGCTATTGCCAAGGTTACAAATATTAAATACATCTTCCCCTTATTAAACTGTTCATCAATTGCAAGGAGCATGAGCTGTGGGGTGATCATAACCTGGATTTTCGGAGTACCTTCCATAAAACTACTGATCCCGTCCTTAAAAATTTCTCACTGTACACAATTACAAAACGTGCACAATCTCTGCTTCAATTCCTTCACATTTCAGGCAGTTGGAGTTAGGCAATTTCCGGCAAATATTCAATTTTGCAGGTGTATAACGTAAGTTATCGATAGTTTTTATAATGCGGGCTCTTCAACCCTGCTGATAATAAAATCTTTTGCCTTCACTGCAGCATTTTTTGAAGCTCTACATTGCCTAAACGCTAGTCTCCTACACCAATTCTCTTCCTGCAACTCCAAATCATCAACAATGTCATCGGAAAAAGCTGTATAAATGAGCCCAACATTCACTCTCTCAGACTGACTCACTAATTCAAGAATCGGAAACTACACTAATGAACATTGATGTTTATCCATTAATTTTCCAATGCATAAAAAAGCTTTACCTGATCAGACCAAATGTCTGCTGCGAATCGTCACGACCCAACCCAATTAAATTACCTACTTTTAATATTCCTGCTTGTTCCCATGTTAGACAATATTTATCAGGATAAATATTTGAAAATGGTGGTGAGCGCCAGAGAGGAGTAAAGAAATTATACCGAGCCATACCCAATATTGTCTTTAATCCACTACAACTATTAAATGCTGCGTTCAACGTCTCAAATATTAGCTTTTTGTAGTAGCTTGGTTCTATTATTCTTAAAAAGAACACTTTAACTCCTTGCCCAACATTAATTGATAGATAGACCGTAATTCCTCCAAACCTACACCTGTTATAAGAACACCCATGTGCTGCAACATGGCTGCTCAATTATAATACCTAAAAACTGTCCAACCAACACCATCCCCAGGCAGCATGAAAAAGTTTAAGGACTTCCTCGCCCCTTTTGTATTCCCAAATAAAATTACCACATACAACATCCAGTCTTTTTTTTATCAGTTTCTGCTTGATTTCAAGAGTAATTGCCTTGAATATATACATCACTTTACGCAGAATCAACCTTTTGACTTCACTGCAGCGGTCGACCAACGCACAATGCAATGTATTAATACTTGCCAAATCCTTCTTGAGTTTTGACAAAAATTGATTAAAGTTTAATGACATTATATCTCCAATGCTGACCGTGACAGTAACTTCCAATGAAGTTGTGCCTTGTGCAGTTTTTGTGCATCCACCAGGCGTATTGCATAGTTGCACACTATTTGAGTCTTGCATTATTCCACAAATAGCCTGACACAGTCTGGAAAATCCTAACCTCCCTTTCTACTTTATCGATAGTTCTGCAAGGCTCCAAGTGCAACGTCATCAGCATATGCCAATATCTTGGCATTATAACCATATATCTGGAGGGCTTATTACATTATTCCGTTCTAAGTGAAGTAACAACGGATTAATATAAAGCCTGAATTATAGGAAGAGCAGGTACACTCCTGTCTGGTCCCTCTTGTAATCACAGATACATCCGATTCCCACCAAATCATTTGCATTTTGGCTGTGGGCTTCTGATATAGCATTCTCATAGCTGTAAAAAAAATTCAGGGCCCAGTCGTCTGCTCTTGATGACCTCCCAGAGGCAACTCTAGGAGCCTAAATCAAATGCCTTCTCTGTGTCACGCAGGATCAGGGCCATGGGTGCCCTGAAACCTCTTCTGTATCAAATAACGTGATGACACGGTTTATATGACTTGTTGAATGGTGTCCCGGGACGAAACCAAGCTGCCATTGCGAGATCAGTTTGGCCATAGCCCCACCCAAAAGGGTAGCCGGTATTTAGAGTATATCTTTCTGTCCCTATTAATCAGTGTTATCAGCCTATATGACCCAAGAATTATCGGGCCTTCCCTTTCTTCAGAAATACCTCAATGTTAGTGGCTGCCGATGAGGCCAGAGCTGAAAAATCCCGCTGAGCTTCAAGAAATATTACAAGCAGATCCTTTGCCAAAAATGGATAAAACAATAATTCCAGCAGACTTTTATATGGTCCACTGCTTTCCCAGAAGCCAGAGAATCAAGAGCCGATTTTACCTCCTCTAATGGTACAGAAGGTTCTAAAGCTGCCCGCTTACTAGCTTCTAACACTCCGGCATTAACTGCATCAAGTTGTCGCTGAATGTTACTCAGAATTGGGTTCTGATCCTTCTGATAAAGTTTTCATAATATTCCTCAAAGCTGCTGACAATTGCCTCTGATGCGTTAACCAGTTGCCCATCGCTGCCCCTGATATAACTGATACCTTTGTGGACCTCCTTCTGCTGTGTAAGGAGTGCTAAAATCTTACCCACACTCTTGCTATATTCATAGCACTTAGCCCTTCGTAGTTGATGTTTCTCTACTCCTTTTTTGGCATGACTACTATTGATGTTAACTTTGACCACTGCAATCCTGTGAATCAGCTCTAAATCTTCCACATCTCCTTGGCTATTGCCTAATGTGTAGGGCTTAAAACATAGCAAGCTCTTCATATACCTCCTTTATCTACCTCAACCCAATACCTGCTTTTAATGCATCCCATAATGTGCTCACTTCTCCCGTTCTTGCCCAGGAATCGCCTCAGCCACTTGTTCATATGTTCGATATGCTTAGGGTTAAGTCAAACGTCCATGTTTGATGCATCCTGCATGCTACCCTAACCGCAAGCTCTAAAATCAGTGGATTATGATCTGAAATTACTCTGGAGACTTTATCAATCCATGCCCCGCATACAAGGCTTTCTGTAATCAAAAAGTAAGCCTGTTGAACATACTTGTTATGAGGTAAAGAATAAATAAATAGACAGGATACGGAGACTTTAACCTCGCCCAGACATCTATTAAGACATGACTCCGTAGTAGTTGTGGAACTGCTCTATACACTGCTGACCTCTGGCCAACATACCTCGCTGCCTGGGACACTGTCTGTACTGTAGCTATATGCAAATTAAGATCCCCACAAAAAACGAAATTAGTTGGCCCCGAAGTAAGATCCACATCCAAGTAATCAACAACGTGTGCTTCATAGAGATGTGTGCCATATATAATGCAAACAGTAAAGCAAAATCCAGCTACCTGACATTCCACCAATTCCCACCTAGCAATTTTATTCGAAGCACTCTGTTTAACCTCACACTGTCCCCTTCTAGCTAATATTGCCACTCCCCTTCCAGTAATTCCATGTGGGGTAAATCTCAGGAGAGAATACCCTAGGGTCTCCAATAAGACCCTTCTGGCCTCTGCTATGTGTGTTTCCTGCAAACAGATTATATCTATGCCCAGGGTTCTCAACCCTTCAGCCACCCTACTTCGCTTAAGTTTGATATTAACTCCGTGAATATTAGCGGTGCACATTCATAGCATTTTAATATTTTCCATTTGAAATACATAGCTTTACAAGTTGAAAGGCCAATCTTTCACCGTAACTATGATGACTGCTGAGCCCTCGTCCTTACATGCCGTTGACAGCTCCCTGGAGAAAAACACCAGACTACTTAGGACACTTTCTTTCTGTTTCAGTTCGGCTGATGCTTTATTTACTCCATTCTGATTGCGCACAATGCCCTCTCGTGGGAATGCATTGCGCTCCCTTTACAAAGAACACAACTTTGTGCCTGCCAATCTGTTAGATCATTTCCCTCTTTAAATCTTCAATGTCTGGGAGATGAATTGCCTTCTTCTTTCACTGGTCTAACCGTGTACAGGTGATAGCCGTTGTATACTTCAGTATAGCATCTGTCAAGTTGCTCCATCATGGAGAATCTATGAATGCAGCTGGAGAAATAATAAGAATCTTTGTTTGATTAGTAAACTTTGTCCTGAAGAATGTAGTGCGAGCCATCTTGAGTGCCACTCTAATGCCATGTCTACAGAATCTTATCAGTTGTTCTTATAATTTGTGTTATTGGAAAGATAATATTCTTTGGTGACAATGTATTTTAGTAATCAAAGATGTATTAGAGAATGATGGACCGCTTTTTAATTACTCTGTTATTTGATGCATGTATAACATATCTGACTGTATTTTAGAACAATAAATATTAATTTCTTTTTTGTAAAAGTGACAGAGCAAGACAGATTTTGTTTGCAATATACATTCTATTTGCATGTTATAAGGCTGTATACTGTATAAACTATCATTTAGTTCATTTGGCCTAGGTAAGCACAAGTGGGGTTCCACGGAGGGAGTTTGCACAAAAGGGAGTTTCCAATGTATTAACTATACTCATTTCACCTCATATGCCCACTCACTGTAGGTGTAAGAATCGAAGTGTAATGAGTAAAAGCATTGCAAATGTTTACGGTTACTACACAGGGATCAAGATATTAAAGTACGATTCAAATCAAACAAGACAGTTGTAAGATCTGGAGTTGATTCCAAATGAGAGCATAAATGGATTTATAGACCAACACAACATGTAATTGAACATACTTTGGATGCTGATCTTGATATACAGTCACTGACTCGTTCCCCAACTTGCAGTTTCATCTGCCAAAAGATTGTTCGCATATTTCCAATGTACTCCACTTGATATTGAACCTACATGTATTAGTTACAAGGGACATCAGGCTGGTCAATTTTATCAGAAAAGCTGATCTGTCTTAGATGTTTCGCAATCAGCCATCGTATTTTATTCACATTGCATGTCAAAGCTAATTTAGGAACACACTGACACATTTATGGTCTAAGACGTTGACATTCTGATAAATAAAAGAACTCTTGTCTTCCCTGGATCTTATTCTGAAAAGGAATGATCCCCAACGTGATGGAAGCACAGTCCTAATATACAACAAAAGACCTACATGCATCTATGAATTGCCCCAAACATTCAACCGCGGTAAGCAAGGTGTCAGTATGCTTGAGGGGAATTACAAGGAAAACAATTTTAAATAACTATGGCTTGACTATGGTGATCTCTAAGTCGTGTCCTTTTCTCTGGCCTTAGGTCGAAATTCCTATGACATAGACTCTTGAAACTCTTAATCCAGACAGAAGGGATACATATTCAGGAAACATGGCTAATGGCCCCAGTTAAAACAATGACTACAGTCCTGGATCTGGTGGCTTAGTAATAAGAATTTATGTCAGCCTCAAAAGTGAACATGTGTGGAGAAGTGTGGCTCACTGGTTAGAGGAGGCAGACCTGGAAGCAGAGGTCAGCCTGGGACCAGGGTTCAATTCCCGGCTCGGCGGGGTCTTGAGTCCTAAAATGTCCATGGGCTCGACAATTCTCGCTCCGGTGCCTACTCAATTCACGGGTTCACACTCTGCGACTCTGGGCAATAGCTTGCTTAATCTCCACAACGGCCGCTCGCGGTGGGATGCCTGGCTTTCACCTTGCGGATACCCTGCCGGGGTTATCTCACAGGGGAATACCAGGACAGGTTCCCTAAGCAAGCGCTTAGAGACCGCTTGGTGATTTGCGCTATATAAATTCCTGTACATTTCCATTTTGATACACAAGATATTTTGGTTGTCTAGTGCTGGATACAGAATAATGCTGTTCACAACTTTAATGTATTCAATGGGATTGGAGAAGATAACAATAATGATTTCTCTTTCCTTTTGCAACAATCTGACCCAGAGCAATGATTTACACCCACACTGCAGGCAAGTCTATTGGCTTGGAGCTCAAATACACCAATTAGAGCTATGGGGCCATGGATATTGCCACACTGCCATTACCTTTAATGAATACACATTCGATAGGAAGTATGTATTCCCTACAGAAAGCCTTAAGGGTAAGGAATGTTAATGGCCAATTTCCATCAGACTGTCTTACAAAATCGACTTTTTGCTATGCAACTAGAGAAAGCTTGATTGAATATATTTTAGTGAGTATCAAACCTTGGCCTTTGTTAAAGAACTGTAAACCAATCCTGAGAGTTGAAAACAATCACACTCCATTACTTTTTGAGTTAAATATACCACAACCTCTGTTTCAGAGCAGCCAGCTGGAAGACTTAAATGGAAGTACAGAGGTAACCTGCTTGACCCTCTGGTAGTTTGGCACAAAAGCCGTTAGGCTTCACTTAGAAGCAATGTGAAAAGTATTTATGCAGCATACAAACAGCAATAAAATGAAAATACAATATAAGAAAAATCAGAAATCAATTCTGAAAATGAGAGTACATTTTAATCAATAAAATGATACTAGGACGAAAGAAATCCAATCAGTGGAACTGGACATGTGCAATTTTAAAGTTTTAGATAAGTGTAGAGCCTGAAAGCACAAAGCCCAACTTGCTGTCATCTGGTCGTGCTAGACTGGGAGTGAATTTCAAATTCAGGCCAATTGAAATGAGCGGGAGCCGGATTCAGTGACAAGGTTAGATCGACTGAAAAAGTTACCTTCTCAAAGTCTTTTGCAAAGTGTCCATTTTAGAGTGGGGAAGTCCATGAGGAGCAGAGAGAGTAGTGTGGATGGTTGTGACTGTAGAGCGAAGAGCAGGCCTGATGTTGTAGACAGTCATTGCTCTGGGGCAGGTCCAGTTGTGCATCACCAACAGTTGTTGCTGGAGCTTTGCAATGACGGCCATTGTAGGTTGTTGTTGTTGTAGCCGAAAGTGCTGATCTTGTGTTGCCAGTCATAGATGGTTGATGCTGTAAGCTTCGGTATTTCTCCTTTCTTCACAGTGGATTCCTCTCTGATGCCAGCCAAAGGTTCAGGACCTGGGAAAGACACCTCTTGTGGATCAGGAACTCACCCTAGCAGAGGCCATCAAGGCTCATGCAGTTCCACTTGCAGGTCTCGGCAGGTCCAGTTTCAGCAGGTCAGCTAAGCAGTTGCAGGGAGGCCTCTGGAGTTTGTTCTGTCCCTGTAGTTCATATTAAGAGGTAATTCAACTGACCATAGGAGTCACTCAGTTTAGTCTGGGCTGAAGGTAGAGGGTTCTTTGTTGCCAGCAGGACAGTCATCTGAAAAACAAGACAGGCCTCAAGCAGAAGTGGCATCCTTTTTCTGTAGTCCACAGGTCAAGGAGTGTACTCAAGAGGTGATTTAGGATGTCCAATATGTACACCTGGTGCCAGCCTTTGAAATCGGGGTGACATCTGGCTACCCCCACATCTGATTTTTGGAGGTTCTCACCTTCCCTGCCAAAGATCTAACTAAGCAAACACAAGGAGATGATGGACAGAGCACTGAAACTCATTCCCAGTCACAGATCTGGGTTGAATCCATCATCGTTCTTTAGCTCACTTCGCCATCCCAGTTCAGACACATCTATATGCAAATAAGTCTTGACCCTGTGCCTCATGGGAATAGTCCAACCCAAATTGCCTAGCCATGTCTTCCCTGGACCAGAAAAAAGCATCCTGGGACCGGTTTAGGGCTCACAGCCCTCATCAGCCAGGCTAGCTTGAATCCAGTGTCTAAGTGAGCAAGGAACCCATGTCTGGGAATATCCTGCCAACTTAGGGCGAACAAAGCAAACACAAGGAGATGATGGATGGAGCACTGAAACTTTTCAGACACTCAACCCAAGTCACAGATATGGGTTGAATCCCATAATTATTCTTTAGCTCACTTCGTCACCCCAGTTCAGACACACCTATATACAAATCAGTCTTGACCCTGTGCCTCATGGGGACAGTCCCGCCCAAACTGCCTAGCCATGTCTTCCCTGTTCTGGAAACAAGCATCCTGGGACCGGTTTCGGGCTAACAGCCCTCATCAGCCAGGCTAGCTTGAATCCAGTGGCAAAGTGAGCAAAGGACCCTTGTCTGGGCATACCCTGCCAACTTAGAGCAAACAAAGCAAACACAAGTAGATGAAACTTTACAGACACTCACCCCCAGGCACAGACTGAGTTCAATCCATCATCGTTCTTAACTTCACTTCATCATCCCAGTTCAAACACATCTATATGCAAATCAGTCTTCACCCCGTGCCTCATGGGAACAGTCCTGCCAGAACTGCCTAGACATGTCTTCCCTGGACCAGAAAGAAGCATTGTGGGACCGGTTTCAGGTTACCAGCCCTCATCAGCCAGGCTAGCTTGAATCCAGTGGCAAAGTGAGCAAGGGACCCACGTCTGGGCATACCCTGCCAACTTACTGCGAAAAAAGCAAACACAAGGAGATGATGGATGGAGCACTGAAACTTTTCAGACACTCAACCCAAGTCACAGATCTGGCTTGAATCCATCATTGTTCTTTAGCTCAATTCACAACCCCAGTTCAGATACATCTATATGTAAATCGGTCTTGACCCTGTGCCTCATGGGAACAGTCCAGCCAGAACTGCCTAGCCATGTCTTCCCTGTTCTGAAAACAAGCATCCTGGGACCGGGTTTGGGCTAACAGCCCTCATCAGCCAGGCTAGCTTGAATCCAGTGGCAAAGTGAGCAAAGGACCCTTGTCTGGGCATACCCTGCCAACTTAGGGCTAACAAAGCAAACACAAGGAGATGGTGGATGGAGCACTGAAACTTTACAGACACTCACCCCCAGTGACAGATCTGGGTTGACTCCATCATTGCTCTTAAGCTCACTTCATCATCCCAGTTCAGACACATCTATATGCAAATCAGTCTTAACCCTGTGCCTCATGGGAACAGTCCTGCCAGAACTGCCTAGACATGTCTTCCCTGGACCGGAATCAAGCAAGTGATCTCTAAGTCGTGTCCTTTTCTCTGGCCTTAGGTCAAAATTCCTATGACATAGACTCTTGAAACTCTTAATCCAGACAGAAGGGATACATATTCAGGAAACATGGCTAATGGCCCCAGTTAAAACAATGACTACAGTCCTGGATCTGGTGGCTTAGTAATAAGAATTTATGTCAGCCTCAAAAGTGAACATGTACCCTTTCCATTTTGATACACAAGATATTTTGGTTGTCTAGTGCTGGATACAGAATAATGCTGTTCACAACTTTAATGTATTCAATGGGATTGGAGAAGATAACAATAATGATTTCTCTTTCCTTTTGCAACAATCTGACCCAGAGCAATGATTTACACCCACACTGCAGGCACGTCTATTGGCTTGGAGCTCAAATACACCAATTAGAGCTATGGGGCCATGGATATTGCCACACTGCCATTACCTTTAATGAAGACACATTCAATAGGAAGTATGTATTCCCTACAGAAAGCCTTAAGGGTAAGGAATGTTAATGGCCAATTTCCATCAGACTGTCTTACAAAATCGACTTTTTGCTATGCAACTAGAGAAAGCTTGATTGAATATATTTTAGTGAGTATCAAACCTTGGCCTTTGTTAAAGAACTGTAAACCAATCCTGAGAGTTGAAAACAATCACAATCCATTACTTTTTGAGTTAAATATACCACAACCTCTGTTTCAGAGCAGCCAGCTGGAAGACTTAAATGGAAGTACAGAGGTAACCTGCTTGACCCTCTGGTAGTTTGGCACAAAAGCAGTTAGGCTTCACTTAGAAGCAATGTGAAAAGTATTTGTGCAGCATACAAACAGCAATAAAATGAAAATACAATATAAGAAAAATCAGAAATCAATTCTGAAAATGAGAGTACATTTTAATCAATAAAATGATACCAGGACGAAAGAAATCCAATCAGTGGAACTGGACATGTGCAATTTTAAAGTTTTAGATAAGTGTAGAGCCTGAAAGCACAAAGCCCAACTTGCTGTCATCTGGTCGTGCTAGACTGGGAGTGAATTTCAAATTCAGGCCAATTGAAATGAGCGGGAGCCGGATTCAGTGACAAGGTTAGATCGACTGAAAAAGTTACCTTCTCAAAGTCTTTTGCAAAGTGTCCATTTTAGAGTGGGGAAGTCCATGAGAAGCAGAGAGAGTAGTGTGGATGGTTGTGACTGTAGAGCGAAGAGCAGGCCTGATGTTGTAGACAGTCATTGCTCTAGGGCAGGTCCAGTTGTGCATCACCAACAGTTGTTGCTGGAGCTTTGCAATGACGGTCATTGTAGGTTGTTGTTGTTGTAGCGCAAAGTGCTGATCTTGTGTTGCCAGTCATAGATGGTTGATGCTGTAAACTTCGGTATTTCTCCTTTCTTCACAGTGGATTCCACTCTGATGCCAGCCAAAGTTTCAGGACCTGGGAAAGACACCTCTTGTGGATCAGGAACTCACCCTAGCAGAGGCCATCAAGGCTCATGCAGTTCCACCTGCAGGTCTCGGCAGGTCCAGTTTCAGCAGGTCAGCTAAGCAGTTGCAGGGAGGCCTCTGGAGTTTGTTCTGTCCCTGTAGTTCATATTAAGAGGTAATTCAACTGACCATAGGAGTCACTCAGTTTAGTCTGGGCTGAAGGTAGAGGGTTCTTTGTTGCCAGCAGGACAGTCATCTGAAAAACAAGACAGGCCTCAAGCAGAAGTGGCATCCTTTTTCTGTAGTCCACAGGTCAAGGAGTGTACTCAAGAGGTGGTTTAGGATGTCCAATATGTACACCTGGTGCCACCCTTTGAAATCGGGGTGACATCTGGCTACCCCCACATCTGATTTTTGGAGGTTCTCACCTTCCCTGCCAAAGATCTAACTAAGCAAACACAAGGAGATGATGGACAGAGCACTGAAACTCATTCCCAGTCACAGATCTGGGTTGAATCCATCATCGTTCTTTAGCTCACTTCGCCATCCCAGTTCAGACACATCTATATGCAAATAAGTCTTAACCCTGTGCCTCATGGGAACAGTCCTGCCAGAACTGCCTAGACATGTCTTCCCAGTACCGGAATCAAGCATTCTGGGACCGGTTTCAGGCTAACAGCCCTCATCAGCGAGGCTAGCTTGAATCCAGTGGCAAAGTTAGCAAGGGACCCACGTCTGGGCATACCCTGCTAACTTAGAGCAAACTAGGGAAACACAAGGAGATGATGGACGGAGCGCTAAAGCTTTTTCAGACCTTCACCCACAGACACAGATCTGGGTTGAATCCATCATCGTTCTTTAGCTCACTTCGCCACCCCTCTTCTGGTACCTCCATATGCAAATCATCCTTGGCACTGTGCCTCATGTGAACAGCCATCCTGAACTGCTTAGCCATGTCTTCCCTGGACCGGAAACAAGCATCCTTGGGATGGTTTCAGGCTAACAGCCCTCATCAGCCAGGCTAGCTTAAATCCAGTGGCAAAGTGAGCAAGTGACCCACGCTTGGGAATACCCTGCCAACTTAGGGTGAACAAAGCAAACACAAGGGGATGATGGACCGAGCGCTGAAACTTCTCAGACACTCACCCCCAGTCAGAAATCTGGGTTGAATCCATCATCGTTCTTTAGCTCACTTCGCCACCCCACTTCAAATACATCTATATGCAAATCAGTCTTGACCCTGTGCCTCAAGTGAACAGTGCAGCCCGAACTGCCTAGCCATGTCTTCCTTGGACCGGAAACAGACATCCTGGGACCGGTTTGAGGCTAACCGTCCTCATCAGCCAGGTTAGCTTGAATCCAGTGGCAGAGTGAGCAAGTGACCCACGTATGGGCATACCCTGTCAACTTAGGGCGAACAAAGCCAACACAATGAGATGATGGATGGAGTGCTGAAACTTTTCAGACACTCACCCTGGACTGGGAACCAGCATCCTGGGGCTAGTTTCAGGCTAACAGTCCACATCAGCCAGGCTAGCTTGAATTCAGTGGCAAAGTTAGCAAGGGACCGACTTCTGGGCATACCCTGCCAACTTAGGGCAAACACAGCAAACACAAGGAGATGATGGAAGGAGCACTGAAACTTTTCAGACACTCATCCCAGTCACAGATCTGGGTTGAATCCATCATTGTTCTTTAGCTCACTTCGCCACCCCTCTTCAGATACCTCTATATGCAAATCAGTCTTGACCCTGTGCCTCATGGGAACAGTCTAGCCCGAACTGCCTAGCCATGTCTTCCCTGTAACGGAAAAGATCATCCTGGGACCGGTTTCGGACTCACAGCCCTCATCAGCCAGGCTAGCTTGAATCCAGTGGCAAACTGAGCAAGGGACCCACGTCTGGGCATACCCTGCCAAATTACTGGTAAAAAAGCAAAAATAAGGAGATGATAGATGTAGCACTGAAACTTTTCAGACACTTAACCTAAGTCACAGATCTGGGTTGAATCCATCATTGTTCTTTAGCTCAAGTCACAACCCCAGTTCAGACACATCTATATGCAAATCACACTTCACCCTGTGCCTCATGGGAACAGTCCAGCCGGAACGGCCTAGCCGTGTTTTCCCTGGACCAGAAACCATCATCCTGGGGCTGGTTTTGGGCTAACAGCCCTCATCAGCCAGGCTAGCTTGAATCCAGTGGCAAAGTGAGCAAGGGACCCACGTCTGGGCATACCCTGCTAACTTAGGGCGAACAAAGCAAACACATGGGGATGATGGACGGAGCGCAGAATCTTTTTAGACACTCACCTCCAGTCACAGATCTGGGTTGAATCCATCATCGTTCTTTAGCTCACTACACCCCCCCAGTTCAGACTCAGCTATATGCAAATCAGTCTTCACCCTTTGCTTCATGGGAACAGTCCAGCCCGAACTGCCTGGCCATGTCTTCCCTGGACCGGAAACAAGTATCATGGGACCGATTTCAGGCTTACAGCCCTCATCAGCCAGGCTAGCTTGAATCCAGTGGCAAAGTGAGCAAGAGACCAACGTCTGGGCATAACCTGCTAACTTTGGACGAACAAAGCAAACACAAGGAGATGATGGACGGAGCGCTGACATTTTTCAAATCAGACACTAACCCCCAGTCATAGATCCGGGTTGAATCCATCATCGTTCTTTAGCTCAGTTCCCCACCCAAGTTAAGACACATCTATATGCAAATCAGTCTTCACCTTGTGCCTAATGGGAACAGTCCAGCCGAATTGCCTAGCCATGTCTTCCCTGGACCGGAAACAATCATCCTGGGACTGATTTCGGGCTATCAGCCCTCATCAGCCAGGCTAGCTTGAATCCAGTGGCAAAGTGACCAAGGAACCCACTTAGAGTGAAGAAAGCAAATACAAGGAGATGATGGATGGAGCGCTGAAATTTTTCAGACACTCACCCTCAGTCACAGATTTGGGTTGAATCCGTCATTGTTCTTTAGCTCACTTCACCACCCCAGTTCAGACACATCTATATGCACATCAGACTTCACCATGTGCATCATGGGAACAGTCCAGCCCGGGTTGTCTAGCCATGTCTTTCCTGGACCGGAAAATAGCCTCCTGGGACTGGTTTCGGGCTAACAGCCCTCATCAGCCAGGTTACCATGAATCCCATGACAAAGTGAGCAAGGGACCCACCTCTGGGCATACCCTGCCAACTTAGGGCGAGCAAAGCAAACACAAGGAGATGATGGACAGGGCACTGACTCTTCTCAGACACTAACACCAGTAACAGATATGGGTTGAATCCATCATCGATCTTTAGCTCACTTCACTACCCCAGTTTAGACAAATCTAAATACAAATCAGTTTTGACCCTGTGCCAGCCCGAGCTTCCTTGCCATGTCTTCCCTGGACCGGAAACAAGCATCCTGGGACCAGTTTTGGGCTCACAGCACTCATCAGCCAGGCTAGCTTGAATCCTGGGGCAAAGTGAGCAAGGGACCTATGTCTGGGCATACCCTGCCAACTTAGGGCGAACAATGCAAACACAAGTTGGTAAGATATGCCCAGACGTTGGTCCTTTGCTCACGTTGCCACTGGATTCTAGCTAGCCTGGCTGATGAAGGGTGTTACCCAGAACCCGGTCCCAGGATGCTGGTTTCTTGTTCAGGGAAGCCCTAGCTTGGCAGTTCGGGCTGGACTGTTCCCATGAGGCACAGGGTCAAGTCTGATTTGCATACAGCTTGGTCTGATCTCAGGTGGTGAAGTGAGCTAAAGAATGATAATGGATTCAACCCAGATCTGTGACTGGGGGTGAGTGTCTGAAAAGTTTCAGCGCTCCATCCATCATCTCCTTGTGTTTGCATTGTTCGCCCTAAGCAGGCAGGGTATGACATGGGTCCCTTGCTCACTTTGCCACTGGATTCCAGCTAGCCTGGCTGATGTTACCCAGAAACCCGTCCCAGGATGCTTATTTCTTGTTCAGGGAAGGCCTGGGTTGGCAGTTCGGGCTGGAGTGTTCCTATTAGGCACAGGGCCAAGACTGATTTGCATATAGCTGGCTCTAAACTGAGGGGGCGAAGTGAGCTAACGAATGATGATGGATTCAACCCAGAGCTGTGATTGGGGGTAGTGTCTGAAAAGTGTCAGCGCTCCGTTCATCATTTCCTTTTGTTTGCAAAGATCTAATTAGCCCAGGGTGACAAAAGACTGCTGTCAGGTCCCATTGTGTGCGTGCTGGAGGCAATCCTTTGAAAGGAAAGTGGAGCAGGAAACAGCTACCTAACACCCATCCTACCAGGATGACTTAGCCTTCCAACACCTCAGCCTCCTTAATCCTACTGTCTGTGAGAAATAAACAAAGATCAACTGCCAAATTATTCTCAAACATGTGACCCAGGACACAGGCAGCAGGCACCAAATGGTTAGGATGAGAAAATGCAAAGTTTCTAAATAAGGTATTTTCAGAACTGTGACATAAAATCCGACTAAAGAGTGTTTTAACTTGCAACTAATTGTAGTTCAAACTCAACATTCCTATCTATTCTTAATTTAACGTTAGCACCGGCATTGCAAGAACTACATTGTGCACTACTGAAACATCAGCCTTGGGTGATCGCCAATGTTAAAATCCAGCAAGAGCTTTGAGCTACAACAGTGTCAATCCACTAGGCTCTCCCTCCTGCTTGTGGCCTCTTCCACGGCGAACTGGATTCTTCATGCCGGACTTTGAGGAGGTACCTTTTTGAGCGGAACTAACCTGTTCCCTGTAGCCTGTTTCATTGCAGTCGGCTGAACTTGCAGCTTTCTACAGGTCTAGCATGAACAGATGAAAGCGAATGGCGATTTGTGCTTTTAGGTGCTATATTTACCTAAACTTTTTAAATTACATATCTCCAGTTCTACAGATTGGATTTTGGTTGTTCTGGTGTACATTCATTTATTACATTTACTCTATTTTTCTAAGTTGGTTTTAGATTGTTCTTGTGTTGTATTTTCACTTGATTACTGTTTCTTAAACATTGCCTCTAAATTAAGCCTGATTGCTTTTGTGCCAAGCTACCAGAGCGTTAATCACAGGTTTATCTACTGACTGTTATGGTTCAACATACCAAGGATTGTGACTGTTGCTTGTGTAGGGCTTTTAACCCGCAAAAAAAAGACGAATTTCGTACACCTGTGTAATTCTCAGGACTTGTAAAATACCAGGGTCATAGCAGAGATGGGACACCTCATACCCAATAAATGATTGCCC
Organism: Lissotriton helveticus; assembly: GCF_964261635.1. Classification (NCBI taxonomy): domain Eukaryota; kingdom Metazoa; phylum Chordata; class Amphibia; order Caudata; family Salamandridae; genus Lissotriton; species Lissotriton helveticus. The sequence goes on along the minus strand of NC_136060.1, from coordinate 64,613,697 downwards.
CATTTCACTAAATTACCTCAGAAAAGCGTTTTGGAAGACTGGTTCTCCAGAAGCAGCAGGAGAGGGTTATGAACATAGTTCATTCTGTAGATCAAGCATTCGCCTTTACTCCATCGTCATGAACACGCTCTTCTTATAAAAGAGACTATCTGATAAACCATTTCTCGATCTGAAAAGTGCATTGATGTCCTTGACACCATGAAAAACATTGAGTTTGACTCAGGTCTACTTAAATTCGTAAGATTATTTCATTTTAAATCCTCGAGCAGCATTAGTTATGACAGGATGGTAAAGTGGCTAAGGGTTTTGGTTTTGGTTTTGTAAAAGGCTCCAAACTAGCCCCTTTCCTTTTTAATAATTGCATGAATTGTTAGGATATTGTTTTAAAAAGGTTAAAGAGCGACATCCCCGAACTGGAGTTAAATAATTTTCTCCTTTTATTGAATGCCAACGACAACGTTTTTGCAATAAATCTTTATTGTATGAAAAAAATAAAATACATAGACACAACAAAGATATACCAACAAAAGCCTCAATGCCATTCACGAAGGCAATGTGTGTTACAATTTGGTTTATAACTGTACAAGAAGGAATCTGCTATCAACGATAAGAAACAGGCAACTGAGTGCCAGTATTGCGGTAATAGAGGGTGGAGAAAATGCATGCATAGACAATGGCTTGTAGCAGCTCTTGGCGGGGTTGAATTATTTGCACTGTGTCGAGGTTTCTTAATAAAGTTGAGAAGTTGAATGTACAGCAGAAGGTCCTGATCAAAACTTGAGAAATTGGTTTTGTCTAAAAGGAGCTGCATTGTCCCTAGTCACGCATTTTGATTACTTAGGTCTTCAGCTTGCTGCGGCTGACAAATGGGTCAAGCTGATAATAAAATTGTGCAATATGTTAACTTCACCTATTGCTGGGTTACAGTCTTTTAACCAAATGTTTGGTGGATTATTTTTTTTAGTTACTTTAGCTCTGTATAATGGCACGTCCCTTGTTATACAGGGCGGAATTATGAGGCTAGAGCAAAGTAATAAGGGCAGATTTACAATAACTGGTGCATCCCCAGGGATGCGCCAGTTATTGTGCGCCGCAGCTCCGCCACCCATAGTGCGCCGCATTTACAATGCGGTGCACCATGGGGCAAAAACGGCACAGATGCGTCACGCATCTGTGCCGTAAAGGCGGCGCATTGCTGGAGTTGCGTCGCAAGCACGACGCAGCTCCAGCAATGATCTGGGGGGCCCTATCTGTCCAATGCTACGTCAAGCCTTACGCCTGCTTCAAGCTGGCGCAGGGTTTTGACGCAGCATTGGCCTAAAAGTGCCTGCGTGAAATCTTGTAGATTTCACGCAGGCACTTTTGCGAGGCGCACCTGCCCCGGAACGCCCACCCTGCGCCGGAATGCCCACAGGTGGCGCAGGACTTTACAATGTGACGCATCTGCCTAGATGCATCACGTTGTAAATGGGTCGCAGGGATGCGCCACGTTTACGCCGCTGTTGCGTGACGCAACGGCGGCGTAAACGTGGCGCAAGTCCAACATAAATCTGCCCCCGTGTCTATAATAGACGATTGGAATGCGGACTACCGGTGATCGTGCCTAGGCCACGCCCCCTTTCACCTCCAGGACGTCGACGATGGTGGCGGAGATGCTGTTATTCTGCGGAATGGCCGCGGCCGATTTTTGTTGCGATAGCAGGAGCCAAGAAGGCTCTGGTGCTCACCGCAAACCCGAGCTTCACTGTGGGGGAATTTTCTGGCCCTGGACGGCAGGAAGCGGCAAGAAGTGGCTGCAAGAAGGGAAATATAAAATGGCAGCCCAGGCAAAGAGCAACCGGTTGGAAAAACCTCACTGCAAGCAGTACTCAAAGTCTGCCCGGCTCCGGAATAAATACAGAGGATACAAGTATTAAGGACGCTTTTTAAGAGAAAACCGGGCAGCATCACCTCCTAGTACTCAAGCAGGCTTGCTACTTCTGTGACACGCTTTTCCTGGAGCCACTACAGGAACACCAGGTTTCTCTCCAAGGGGTGCATGTGCTCTGCTGCCTTTTTGTGCATGGGGCTTTTGTACTACTTGGTAAAGGGTCGCTGGGGGAATTCTAAGCACTAAAGCTGTCTTTCTCCTTTCCTGGAAGTCTCTGGAAATCCATCACCAGAAAGTAGTAGAAAAAAGTTTCCGGGTCTCTCAATATGCAAAATTTCTCTAGAAATACAGCTGTATCCCATCTTGATTTCCCAGTTCTGGCTCAGAGAGTCAAAAAGCACGCTGGTCAAGCAGCGGCCTGGACTAACTGCGTAGCAACTTTGAGGAAAGACCTGGAATTACCCATGGAAAACTCTGAGATGGCCACCGCACAGCTCTCCAATAAACAGTGCCCAGGGGGGCTTCTGTGGATCTGGACACGAGTTTCAGTTCTGTCCCTGCTCTCCCTGCTCCCTCTCCTGGGGCCAGGCCCTTAACTGTGCATAGCTTGGTGGAGCCAGACTCAATGACTACCAGGGGTGACGCTGGGGCTGGGCAATCTAAGGAACTTAAAAAATACCCTTTATTTTCCAAAGCCAAATCTGGGTTAATGTCAGGGGTAAAGGGGGCAGAGAGTGTTCCACCTACAGCTGATCATCCTACGGACTTCATAAAGGGAACGTCTCTTGGCAGTGGCAGTGCTGCTTTTCTACAATCTCAAGTACAATCCCCCCTGGACAGAGGCTATCCGGTCAATATGTCTCTGAAGACGATGGGCAACCAATAATTGTTAATATATTTTTTTCTTTAGCATCCGCTGTAACATCAGGAACATTGGCAGTGCAATCAAAAGCTGGGACTGAATCAATTCAGGAACATTCTTCTCAGGATGATAGATTGTTTCTTTGCAATGGGATGCTAAGAGCCTGCTCAACTTAGTTTTGGAAGAGATTAGAGAGCTCAAAACCTCTCAATCCACAGAAATTGCTGCTATTCATGCTCGCCTCTCTAAAATCGAAGACAACTTGGTGCCGGTCCCAGTTCGACTTCAGAAAGCAGAGACCAGAATCTCACAGTTGGAGGATCAGTTCGATATTATGAATGACTAAGTCGCTGCTTATCAGAGCCATAAATCCATAATGGAGTTCAAATTGGAGGAATTGGAGAATCACTTTAGGCGTTATAATATCCGTATTCTTCGTAACCCAGAAGGTACTTGAGGGGCAGCAGACTCGACAATGGGTTTATTCATTCATTAAAAAAATGTCCCCCCAGAATTTAATGGGGATCTAAATATTATGAGAGCCTACCGGGATCCCGCAAATCTCCCCCTAACGCTAAATTCCAGCAGACAATCCTTGTTAACTTTGGGGATTTCAGGGTCAAGGAACACATTTTATCTAAGGCAATGAAGAAGCATTAGTTCACCTCCTCAAAAGTTCCTTTATGTTGCATTTTTTTCTGACATGTCTGCCTCCGCATCCAAAAGGCGGAATGAGTTTGTTAAAATGTCGCATTTATTTAAAGAACAGGGTGGCACAGGCTATGATTGCACAACAAAGCAAACTTAAAGTGCTCGTTAAAGGAAGATTTAACACTATCTGTAATATCTCCGAAGTGCAGGAATTATTGCAACAAATATCTTCAAGCAAGTCCTAGATTTCTTAGCTTAGGGCCTTTATAATTGCTGCTATAATCAGTTGTGCAATTGCTCTCTTGTCTGTTTTTTTACCTTTGTGAGTCTGTTTCTCTATTTCCCTATTTTTCTTATAGAGTACTGTGGGGATTATATTTTTTCTTTCACGTCCTGGATGGGGGGGGGGGCATGTAGGCCCGTAGTACCTGGCACAAAGTCAAGGTGCCAGTTACGGGGAGTTGGGTAAGCCTGTCAGGTGTGAGCAGGGACGGTGCACTGCTCACTGTTGCTTTTCAGGGAGGGGTGTGTACAGGGGTGGAATGGGTAACAATGGGAAAAATAGACATCCATTGGTAAATTCTAAATTCATCCAAGTTTTACCTATAAACCTATATCCTGTCATGGTGAGTGGGCGAGTAAAGACAGATTTTGTGTCCCTCCAGCAAACTTTAGCCCATCCTGTGTCCCCTTTAGGATCATATCACGTAGTGTGTTAATCGATCAAAAGGAAATCCTAAAGGTGGTCTCCTTTAATGTAACAGACTCCATACAAAAAGAAAATGCCTGCCATTGAATCATGCATTAAAACTAAAAATCCGGCCTTTATTTTAACTCAAGAATCCCATATAGCAGAGGGGAAGCTAGCTGATTTTTCAATGTTTAGGTCTTGGGCAGCATATTGGGGCTTCTCCTCCGCATCACATGGCAGCACAGCGATTTTCCTGGGCAAAAAACTTAAAGCCAGGATGGTTAATTTTGGAAGGGATCAGAGAGGTAGGTGGTGTTGACCGACCTGTAAAATGGGAAATAGATTCTTAAACTTTACTAGCATTTATGGCACTATAGGAAGTGTTTTTCCAGTCCATAATATACACTCCCAGGGAAGTTATTATAGGGGGAGATTTTAATTTCCTAGCAAATCCAAAAATGTATTCCTCAGCCATTTCTAAAAAACTATTACAACCAAAAACATGTAGAATTATTCAAAATAATAGGAAAACTCTGGATATATTTGACCCCTGGAGGGCTGCATTCCTGACTAACACACCTGCTTTTTGGGTAGATTTCGCTCCTACTCACTTAAAAAGGGAATGTAGTTCATTTTTTAAAAAAAGGGAAAAGACTGTGAAGATCCCAATTCAAACCGCCCAATTACAGTTTTAAAGTCTGACTATTAGATTATCACCAGACTTTTAGCCAACAGATTCAATGTTATATTAATGTCTGATCCATTCCAACCAAAATGGGTTTATAGCAGGGAGACAGCTTGGGACTAACACACATTATCTTGCAAAAGCATTGGATTATTTTGAGACCAGGAAAATACCAGCCTTGGTCCTGTTAGACCTCGTGGTCTATGAGACTTTATTCCATATCCTCTCCATTTTTAGTATACCTCCTAAGATTATGGCGTTGATTCAGAGAATATATCTCAACGCAGAAGCCAATATTATTGTTAACACCTCCGAGGCAGCACATATTAGTGTAAATCGCTAGACTAGACAAGGCTGTCCATCGTCCTCCATTTGGTTCACTTTTTTATTGAACCTTGCGCTATTGCTATTCAAAATAGTGCAGATATTCTCCCCCTTTACCTACTGTGGGGAAACTAAAATTATATGTGGACTATATCATGCTTATAATTAAAGGCAATAGTGGGTCCAAGCAAATGTCTTTGAGGTTTTTGAGCAGTTTGAACTGCTTGGAGGGTATAAAATCAACAAAAAGAAAACCGAAGTAATCCAATGCGGATGCAAGCCCGATGTGTTACATTCTGATATCTTGTCCTGTCTAAATTCTAAACCAAAAAGATATCTGAAGGTTTATTTCTCGATTGGAATCGTTGACTTGTATGATATAAATGTTGGCCCATTTTTGCAGAAAGTACATTTTCTGCTGCGGTTGAACTGGCTCCCAATAACTATTATGGGTTGGGTCTCAATGATTAAATTGTCTCTTCTCTCGCTATTTCGTTTTTTTATTCTCTGCAATTCCGAGTGTTTTAACAGCACCTTTTTTTTGCTAAATTAGAGTCCATGTTTAAGTCCCTTCTTTGGGGAAAGAAACCTCCCGAATTGCGGGGATTTTTATTTTGCATATTTTGCACAATATATGTCTAGGTTTGTGTCAGATTTGAACACAGGACTATTCGTAAATTACTTTATGAATTTAACCCCTTCACTGAAGAGCTGTTTCCCCCGCTGTGCTGGAGGGCGGGGGGGGTGCGCACAACGCCCCGGTCCCGGTGCTCATGACGAGCTCAGCTCGTCATGAGTCACGGCGCTCCGGTGCTCATGATGACCTGAGCTCGTCATGGCCACACCCGTTCCCATGGAACGTTTAGCACAGCAGGGGAATCAGCCCAGTGTGCGAGCGTTCCATTTAACGGGCGCGGTCATGACAAGCTCAGCTCATCATGAGCACCGGAGCGCCGTGGCTCATGACGAGCTGAGCTCGTCATGAGCAAAGGAGGGGTTAATCTGTAAAGAGCATCAGATACGCTGTCCTTTCAAAATTTTGAAATCTCCTAAATTAGTGTTTTATAAGTGCATGCAGTGGTTCTTTTATAAACGCCAGGACTTTTATAGTAGATATACAATTCCAGTCATAAATTCTTCAACCCAACTATCCGAATTCACTTCGGTATTTGGGGCTAGAGAATCAACCGAAATTATTCAAAAGTGAGCTAACGCCGGCTTCCGGAAGATCTAAGATGTTATACGGATCGTTAGGTGGGTGAACATTTGCGATTTGTACGACCTAATTCCAAATTATTTCCTTCTCCTTGGGTCATTTAATAAATCAGGTTTCTTAACAATCTGGATCTGTTACAGATTATCGAACGTAAAAACCAGGGGAGTGGAAACATATTTTAGTTCCTATCAGAGGATCGGCTCTCTCTGAGAAAGGAATAACAAAATGGGAAAACATAAAGGTTAGGAGGTTACATCAAGTATGTGGTCCGAATTAAATAGAGTTAATTTTACAACATTAAGGGGAGCTAATTGGCACCGGATGCTAATTTCAGCAAATGGCTATTATATAGAGCCTCACATTTTTTATCTAAGGTTTACCCCAGCCAAACCGGTCAGTGTTTTCGCTGCTTAAATCATCCGATTGCCAATTGCACGCATATTATGTCACAGTGCCCATTAATTCAGGGGTTCTGGAATGAGATTTGTTGTCATCTGGAGGATGAATGTTTCATCATAATAGACTCCAATAATTGGCTGAAAGACCTTGGCTATGACCCTTCTTTACTTCTCTCTGATAACTTGATTAAAATCTTATATATCGCAATGGTGGTCGCCAGATCACTCTTGCTTCAGAGATGGCGATCAGACCCGGTACCAACAAAAGGCGAATGGGTTCAGAAAATGAAGCAGGTTAGGAATAGTGAGCGCTTGTATGCATTACGAATTGGTGGGATTAAGAAGTTAGAAAAAGTCTGGGGGGCCCATATTGACTGAATTTTAAAAACTTTTTTAAGGGTGTTCTAAATATGCAGAGATTTTAACTAATGTTGTATGTCTTGACATATTTGTATACTCATTTGCACTTTTTTGCACTATAGACATATTTTACAGTACTTTATTGCGCTATAGACACTTTAGCTTCCCTTTTTAAAAATGGTTTAAGTCAACAGGTCAAAAACATTAACTATGACTTATATGTTGATATTTTTGCATAATTTATTGGACCTAATGCACTATAGACACCTTAAGCTCGTTTTAGATTTGACAGGCAAAGTCACATCTGTTCTTCTGCACGCCAAAACATCACTAGTAGCCTTAATTATGGTAACACTTTCAGCTTTACCCGGACTTATATTTTATTGTTTTATGCCACTTTAGTGATTATCTAGTTATTGAGGAAAGAATACTGTACCTGATCTCTAATGTTTCGTCTAATCTAAGGTTATTGTTTTTGCCTTTGACTATGTAACCTATTTTCAACCGACTTTTTTTTATCAAAATGGCTATTGTAAAAGGTTTTTTGGGGGGATATTTGTATGATGTTATTTGGATGAATTTGTGTATTCTTGATGGATCTCAATAAAAAAAAGTCTATAATAGAAAACAACTTTTTTAAATCCCTGATTTTTCTACCTCAGACAACTTCCTCCTTCTGCCTCGCAAGGAGCTAGGCTGTTTAAGTATTTATCACTGAGATTAACTGAGACCTCTGCTGTTTTGAGTTTGACTCTGTACAAATTCCAACAGCGTAGTATTCAGAGATAGTTTGAGACACTTCCTTTCCTGGGAAAGTATTGCTTCTTTCCCAGGGTTTTAGCAAACAAAACTCTTTACCTTGCAATTCAGGCCTTCCGGAGATCTGGCCCTTACGTGACACACTACACACTAGAGTTAGGCATGTTGCCCAATACAAGCTAAAGAGAGTGTAAATAATCTTAGTATCTAAATCTTTTGTATTGACATCTAGAGGCAACACCTACCTCACCTATTGCAAGGACAGATCCTGCAAGTCTTATTTGGAGACTATGGGCCTGAATTTGACTTCAGCAGACGGGTTACTCCATCACAAACCTGATGGATATCCTTTTGGCAGTATTACAAGTGCATAATATCCACAGTATCATTGCTCAAAAAATCTGTTTGGGACGGAGTAACCTGTCTGCGGAACTCTAAATCAGGCCCTATGTATCCTCATGTACCCCTATGCACTCCTTTTCTTTATGCTAAATTTAGACTGTGAATATTGAGTATTAATGTTCAGTGATGTTAACAGGAAATGGACCAATGCTCGACCCCAGTCTGGAGCATGTTTCTTCTGGTGCAATGTTATTGCAACTGGTCTCCATCTTTGACTATTCTGCCTCTGTCAAACTAAGGAGGAAAGGACTCTTTTTTATGTTTAGTGCCCATATCGTAAGAAGGATAAGAGACAACTATATATTTCTAGTCTGATTCTAAACTCTGCCTGACAGATTAGAAGGAAACACCAGAACTTGTAAATATATGTGACCACTAACTCATTATTATTAACGTTTATTGTATTCCCTTGCAGCCATGTTTTACATGCTTTAACCTCTCTTTTTACCATCAATTGACACAATGTTGGGCAGTTTTATGGGGTTTTTCCAAATAAACCAATACATTGTGTTATGAATACTACCACGTTACAGCTTTGTAGGTGTTATTGACATTAGCAAAAGAACTCAGTGGCATTCCCACGGAAACATATATTTTGTAGCCACACACCACATTTAAAACTCTTCCCAATTCAGTCACATGTCAGGTTTTGTGTTATCGTGATTGTGATCAGTGACAGGAACATTCAATAGTTCCGAACTCTGTCAATCAGAATCCGTGATGTTGATGTATAGAGATAACTTAACTGAGTATAAAGTTCAGTGGATTGTCTAATATTCTTCAGCAGAGTAACATTCTAGCAGTAGCATAATTTTAAGGTCTCGCATAGCGTTGCAGCGCAACGCGCTGTTCGGTTTGTGAGGCATGCAGTATACAGTATAGTGGGGGGAAGCTCCGCCCACTTTCCATCCATGTTTTTGATTGGCTTAAATAGGAAATGCTGCATTCTGATTTGTTTTTAGCTTGTCTGTCCCTCCGCCTGATGGCCATGTCATCATTTTTCTCCTTCCATGGCTATCAGCCCCTTTAATTTACAAACTCTTTTGTTCTTCAGCCCCCCATTCCTTCCCGCAGTCCGTAACTTCACTGCCCACCACCACCACCCCCACTCCCGATCATGCCTTCTGGAGCGCATGCACTTTTGTTTATAATGCAATTTGTTTATAATGCAATAGGTCTCGCGTAATATGAATCCTATTGTATTTTTAAATGCTTGTTTTCTCCTTGGATTGGCTGGCTGAGACTCGCACTTTATTTTGCCTGACCTGTCCAGACGGCTATGTTACGCATGCGTCGTCCAGCAGCCGCTATACAGATGCTCCTGTGCATAAAGAGGAAGGGGTTTACCAGGACCCAGGCAGCCGACCCACAGAGCAGGAAGAGAAACGTGCTGCGCCTGAACACCCACAGCTACAGCCTCTTCAGCAGCGCCGGGGGTTGGACTGAGGGCGGGAGACAAGTATGAGCTTTTTTTTTTGTATCCTCATCACAGATCGGAGACCCTCGGTGTGAACTCCGAGGATGCTGGGGTGTGTCAGCAGAGCTGCACAGCCAGTTCTTCTGGTGCAAGGGTGCAACCAGGCTGCAGTTAATTGAAAGTGGACAATAGCTCCATCTAGAAAAATTACTGTATGGAGGACAGAACATCGCCGCAGAGTTGGCTCGGGGAGCCGCTGATCTGGTGTGTTTATTCTACTGAAAACTGGATTAAGACACTCCTATCAGAGAGAGATCGGGGCAGGGGTTTTGAACGAGTTCTTCTGACGAGGCAGTGCTAATGTTGGCATCGTAGATAGTGAGAAAGGAAGCCCAAAGGTAGCTAAAGGTCAGAGGTTACATGAACCTGACGGGACACTCAATATTATACACCACCTTCACTTCAGTGCCACTCGCTGGCCGAACGGCTGTTGACCCACAACATGAAACATGATCCCATCGGTGAAACAACGCGTTTCAAACACAACGCACAACTGATAGTGCCAAAAGTTACTTCAGTATTGCATGCCATTTGCGGAGTATTACAATGATGATAAGATCGCCGGGTTGTTTTAAACGGGAAGGCTATGGCTATTCCTCCTATTATGTTTTTATTTCTGCCAGCTTTAAGAGTTACATTACTACGGGGAAGGATTTTGCCAGTAATCGGGTTACTGCCTGGCCTCATAAGGTAAGGGGCACACATTTTTTCCACACGGTTACATTTACCCGTCTGTCCACTACTAGCCTTGGTATTTCCTTGGCAAATTGGTTTGTTTCATCCAACGCTTGGGACAGATTTGTAATATAACAGGTTTTGTATGTCTTCCTTCCCATTGTAACTACATGGACATTTGCTAGCTATCCTATTACATCCATCATGTAAAACAGCTGTTGTGGTTGCAGTTTATTTAAAAAGTCAGGCTCATGTTTAATTTCAACACATTTTAAAAACCTATGTGTTCTTTACTTGTGGTGTCATAACACACTAGGCTCTCTTTTCACATGCTTAGCTTTTTGATTATTTTCCTTTATATGAAAATGATCACATGATTCAAAGATGTAAATAACAATTTGGTCTTAAATTATATCTGTTCAACGCCCCAAGAGATCTGCTTCTTTATACGTTTGTCAGGACCTTGTTTCATATGTGTGCTGAGTTCTTCCTCAGTCTGGCTTGGTAATCCTTTCTTGTTCTGGCTATTTTGCATATAGCTGCTTTCCTTTAGTACGTGGGGTCTGTTTTCATATATTATGTGTGGACTGTTATAGGGAAATAGCTATCACTCTATAGAAGTAGCTGTCATTCAACATAACGTGCTTGAGTAATTGAGTATATGAACCAGAGATCTTTGTTCACTGTAAATGTTTTATTGTCATTGATTTTCTTTCCTTGATATTCAAACGGCTTACTGCTCTGTGCGGTCTGGTTTAAAAGTGTGTCAAAAACTGAATCTCGAGTTTAGAAAATGCCTGTCTAACCGGGGAGTAACCGCGCCACAGAGCTTTGTGACTGTACTTATGATTTTTCTCTCTCTGTTTTACTCTTTATGTTTTGTCATTTGTAATAAATCGATATTCAGTTTTGGCCGTGTTTAGGGGTTGCTTGACAGCGCATTTGTTGCAGACCTTATGTAATCAACAGAAAAAAACTGTTTAAGAAGCATTGCTGAAGAGGAGCTTTGGCCTTCCATATGTTGATTTCCTGAACTACAGAATTTGGTTGGACAGAGGCTATATATTACGCTTTTTTTCCTTGTTGGAAAACGTATCCTCATTACAGCAGACCTGATTTGACTATGATGACAAGCCAAGGATGCCTTCTGTGAGATGCCACAAATCTGGTCTGGTATTATAAAAAGTCACAAAGAAGGCTGTAGGCATGACATTTATTGTAAGAAGCATATATTAGGCCTCAAAGGGTGCGTTATTACTATACTATGATCATTCCCACTAGAAGTATGCAAGTCTGTGGCCATTGTTTTTTTTTATGCACAATGAAAGATTTGCTAAATTTTTCCCAAAATCCATTATCTGCTGCATAATCGGCAGAGTTGAACCAAAACATAATTTCTAGCTCAAACGGATCAAAAGTTTTTAAAAATTATGGGACATATGTTGTATGGCTATGGCAGGTCCTTTGCAAAGTTTAACTAGCTGTCTTTCAGTTGCTTATTTCTGTATCTGGTTGGTAAAATTGTACTAATTAGGTGAAATCTTAGCCCAGACAATATTAGCATGTGTAAAAATGTCAAAATTAAGAATACTAGCAAAAAAGGTATCATTGTGACGCATACTTTGGCTTTTCTTGCTACATGATTTAGTCATACCGCCCATATAATTTGGTGCGCCCCTACCACATAATTTTAATGAGCCTGGTAAAACCTGTAGAAAGGTAATTTAATGCATTTAATCTCACAGATTGCAATAGAAAGCAAGGATATTGATGATGATTAACCTTACCCACAAACCCTTGGAAGTACAAGTTTTGCACTATAGAAATCCCTGCTAGGCCCACTTAAGAGGAGAATGTAGTTTTGCTAACAGTACTGTTATACATATTTTAAATGTTATGACTGTATGCAAATGTTTGCCTTCTGGGAAAGCATGAAGTGAGTTGGTATGGCGACAAGCCAACGATAAAGGCCGAAGGCCCTGATTTTATATAAAAAATAGAGCTTTGGACTATACCATTTCCCGCTGAAAGGCAATATTTCTCTCCATGTGTTCCCATACCTGGCATGTCACGCAGTTTGGTGCTTACTTTCCCTCCATGTTAAAGAACAGTAGATGTTTCAGCACCCAGGTTAATGTGCTGCATAGCTAAATACATATAAGGTCCCAAAGGCGACACCGATTGCATTGAAATGCTTGTTGATTGTTATATATTACTTGTGTTTTGCACGTGCCACGCTTATGCAACTATATTCTGAATTTTCAAGGCATGGCAAGATCTTCCTGAAAGTATATGGAAGTCATTGTATGTCATTGATCTCCTGGAGTGGTGTCACAATGTTTAAAAGGAGCTCACTGGTCAATGAATCGGATGTGTGTATCGATTTGTAACAAGGTTGTTTATACGTTGTGGAAGTCGAGGAGTTCATAATGTAATTTTTTATTGTTGCATTGCTTTGTATTTGTTTTGATCTTTGAAATAACCACTACTGAATGCTGGTTTGAAGGTGGCTGACCGCATGCATGTTTCACTGAAGATCTTTTCAGCTGATAGTTTAAGATTCAGTTTCGTGTTCCACAACTTTACAACGAGTGCTCAGTTTGTTGTGAGTAGAGCAACAGTGATACACACATCTCTTTGAAACAGGAAAAGCAAACAGAAATAGCTTCCAAGCTTTAAGCATCTCCGTGACCCCACTAATGCCACCTATTACCCTGCCTACTTTCTGCACCTTAAGGGCCTCTGCAGTAATTATGGGTAGCACATGATTCATAGGTGTACAATGGTTACAGATGGGGTGATCATCTGGAAATCTCCGTGGGAGTTTTATGATTGCTACCATTTTAATAACCTCTTATCGCCCATGCAATCTCCAAGCTATGACTCATCGAGCACATTTCCTTCTTAGATAGAGACGCTTTTGGAGTATACTCTATATACTTAACATTTTTATTGCATCATTCATTCTTTGCAGAAGCTTAGTCTCAATGGAGATCACTTATAATAGAAACCAAATAGGGCTTAGTGCCGCAATATTTCTTTATTGTATGGAAATATTTAGTGACAATTCAGTTTTTAATATCTATCCGCTCTCACGTGAAGTTCATCTCGACTTCATGAATATCAATAGCTATTCATTTAGTGCATACTTCATACAATGTATCTTTATTGTAAGGATTAGTTTTTAGAACCAAGTTCTAAGTAACTGAAAATGTTTATTTTATTATTTTTGTCTTTGATACAACTGAAGACATAAAACTGATCACTGTGATAAACATTCATACATCTAAAATTGACACCGGTACTGTTAAAGAAATTAAAAACATTTTTTGAAACATTTCAGGAAAAAACAGATACAATGTATAATGTGATTTATTCCTGTTGTGGATCTTTGTGCTATGTTCATTTCCATATTGAAATAGGGCATCTCTGCCCGAGGAAGAGTTTTGAATTGCTTTCTAGGTAGTAACTTGGGGTCAGACGTAAAACGCTTTTTTGCAACTGCAAGAAGCCCGGTTCGCAGAATTCGCCCATTTCCTGCAGCAGAAAAGCTTTTCACTATATACAAAAGGCAAACTTGCAATTCAGTAAGTTCGGTTACCAACCAATTTGATAGTGGGAACGGGCGTCCCTTCCAAATACCGAATCAGAAGGGTATTTATTAATGTTTTGCGACCAAATTCTGGTCGCAAAAAAATAATACACACCACCAGTTTAACAAGCATTTGCAATGCATTTGTCTCGCCTTTGGGACCTTATATGTATTTAGCCCTTATATGTATTTAGCTATGCAGCACATTAGCCTGGGTGCTGAAACATCTACTGTTCTTTAACATGGAGGGAAAGTAAGCACCAAACTGTGTGACATGCCAAGTATGGGAACACATGGAGAGAAATATTGTGGGTGCTGGTTTACTGCAAACCCAAAATGCCAGCATAAACTCCCTTGAGACTTGTGCTGTGGATGGCCCATATGGGACCAGGCGAGGCAGTTATCGCTGTCATGATCTTCCCAGAGTGGGATGGCACACAGGGCGCCCCCACCCGGCCTGGGAAGTGTTAATATCTGCATCAACCATGAAAGGTGTCGTTGCTTTGCAGATTTGGAGCTCTAGTGGAACAATAGGAACCCTTATACTGTGAAAAGAGGAGATTATTTCTCTGACACCCAACACAATCCGACACCGGACCCTTGAAGTGCCTATATCACTGGGAGAAGAAGGACCCCTCCCCAGAATCACTCACAGTTTCAGGAACTCGGACCGCAAAACAATGATACACACCATGGGCTGAGGTGCGCAGTCAAGATACGGGGCTGCGACCGGCCATGGCCGGAAGCACTCCACTTCACCGTGTGGACATCTACACCAATGAACACAACAAGAATTTGTGTATTGCTCTCCATGTGTGTTTGTTGTCAGAATTCAAACACTGTGTAACTTTCTTGTACATGCATAAGGCCGAACATGGACGGTTTGGGGAATGTAAGGAGCAATGCACTGTGTATCATGATGTACGTTACACTGAAGAAACCTGTGGTTACCCCTGAGAGCTACAAAGTGGGAGCACAGTAAAGGGCACAACTGCTGTGCCACTCTGCCTTTTCCTGTGTCTATCCTGTGTTCAAGGCTTCTGCACTACACAGCTGAGTGCAAAGCTTGTCCCCTCATGCTCACCAGGCCCAATTCAATGTTATTTAGCAAGTCCATGGCCACCTTGGTGGCTTTGCATCAGGAGTGAAGGCAGGGCCGGCTCTAGGCTCACGGAGGCCCTGAGCAGGGAGTGTAGGTAGGGGGCCCGAGGCCGCCAAATCCCTGCCAGGGGCCGCCACGCAAATATGTATCTAAGGATATATATTGGCATGGCGGCCCCTGGGATTTGGCGGCCCTGTGCAGGTGCACAGCTTGCACATGTCTTAGGCCGGCCCTGGTGAAGGATCCACTTATGCCCACCCAGTGGACATACTTAAGGCCACGTCATATCCTGCCTAAGCAATGGACTGTGATTGGAACAGGTGGGCCTGGCTCTCTGCCTTTGGAATGTGCTCATTGCCTTGGTATGTATCATCCCACCTGCACTCTTTCCCCTGGCAGAGGTCTGCTACGCAACCTTGGCTTCAACTTTGCTTTTACAATTTGTCTCTGCAAGTGGTCTGGGCCCAAGTTCGAATTCTGCGCGCATGTCTTTGTAGCTAAATGACCCACGTTGGGGGTATTGCAGCCCAGTCCTAACACAATCATCGCTCTGCTGCTGCTAGCCAGACCCCCGTCATACAAGTTTTACTTTTTTATGGGGGACCAATTTCCCCAATATTAAACCACCTCCTTTCTGGAAAAAAACATAGTTTCACTCATTTCGTGGTTACAATATACTTCATAATAGCAAGCTGCAGAGTTCCTTCCAACCAAGCCACCGGATACGATGTAGCTGAAAGCAATAAAAGGTGCAAATAATCACAATAGAGACCCACTTTACCCATCTAATAAAATAGACCAAGCATTGGCATAGCCAATGGGTCTCGCCTTTGGGACCTTATAAGTGTTTAGCCATGCACCCGTTGATGTTGTTGCACCAAGGATATTGTGCTGGATAACTAAGCACTTATAAGGTCGCAAAGGCGAGACTTATTGGCTATGCAAATGCTTGTTTTAAACAACGCTTAACGCAAGCCTTTGTCTTCTTCAGAGCGCTAGAATGTAACCCAAATTCTGACCTACTTTTGGAAAAGACTAATATCGAACAGCAGACCGGAGCCCATCTAGTCTAAAATAAAATAAACAAGCATTTGCAATGCAATAGTCTCACATTTGTAAAGTTTGAGCTACTGGGGTTATAATTACACAGTTTTTTATTCGTGTTTTATTTGCAGTGGAGTGTTTTTTTAAAGAAAGAAAGTGCAAGCTATGAAGTATGGTCACGTATGTGTAAGCAGAAGCACAGAGGGAGTGAAATTGCATGTAGGACACTTGTGGGAAAGAAGAAAGTGGCATGGCAACATTCTAAGTGTCCCATGTCCGTGCTGTTGTTAATAAATACAAAATGTTGCTATTATGCACATTTCCTTGATCTTGCACTGAAAAATACATCTTTCACACATTAGTATATAGATGTGCTTTAAAACCAGTTCAAGATACATAAAAGTTCTCATGTGCTACTAGTATGTCTCTTTTTATTTCACAGTTTATGTCAAACCAGCACTGTGAAACCCAACACATCTATCTATAGTATACTGATATGTATTTCTCCAGGTCTGCTTTAGCACATTACAGCCAGACGCATTGGCTTTGCCAATGCCCACTGTTTTTTCCTCTACCAAATCATTTTCCCCAACTTCATATGAATGTGAAGATTCAACAGGTCCGGCTAATGACAAGTAAAACTTTTGTGTCTTTCTAAGGTCGAGGTTTATGTACGACAGGAGTAACAAATATACATACAAAGTTGTTATCAAATTTGGCACAGAAGCAACATTTTCCATTGCCATGGGCAACACCATCAGCTACCAGCTATTACTCCTGGTATTTTAAACCAACAACACTCTGCATTCTGGGACTTGTAGATGTGCCCCTTGAAATATATGAGAGAGCGCAAACTGACTTAAATGTATGAGTACATCACACTTATCAGTAGTAAGCACAAATCATGAGGAGAAATGCCATGAGTGCTAATAGTATCTGCAATTATATTCTGAATGTATAGATAATGTAGAGAATTAAGTAGAAGTGGAACTAATACAGAAATGTGTGACATTATATGATTTTAGTAGATGTGATTATTTTTGAATCCATGTCGTGTAGCTGTTAAAACATAAGATGGTATGTGGTTAAACGCAGAATGTGGTAGGCCTCAGGGCCAGAGCTAAAAGGGAAGGTGGTTCTTTTCACGACACAGATTGTATTAATGTTTTGGTCATTGCATTAAATAGGCCATGATTTATAGAAATGTTTATTAAATAATAGAATAAGAGTATTAACATGCTTTAATTAAATGAAGAAGTTGAATGCTATAATCATAATGAGAAATATTGTAGGCCTGAAATGTTTTAGCGTTGATTTACACGTACATGTCTGGGCTGAGAAATGTTGCAAGCTTTTTCTTTTTAGAAGTCTATGAGAGTTGGGTTCTTGGCTGCAGATATCTGTCTGCAAAGGATAAGGGGGGATCCAATTATAAATGAATGAATAGAGGTCTGTTCAGTAGACGGCCTAGACATGGAGGAGGGTTCCGGAATGTTTGAGGGGTATCAGCGGGCCGGAGAAGAATCTGAGAAGCAAGGTCAACTCTAACGTATGAGGCCCAATACAAAGCATCATGGAAAAAGCCAGAAGCTACACCACGTGAGAGGCGTCTCGCAAGGGGCGTCTCAAATGTTGTTGACTGTTTTGTATTAGGGACAGCACCCCTGGGTGGAGTTAGAGCAGATACCTGAGGACCCTTCAGAGAGCGGATGGGTAGGCAGAGAGGGGTCATGACTGGAGAACTATAGGTTTTCACCAAGAGACTTAGAGTGGGTGACTTCCCTTGGGGGTCATTCACTGCTGACACCTTTGTTAGGTTGGGATTTGGTTAAGTAGGGATACCATCTAGAGCAGGGTAGGGACAGCCTAACCTTTGCGTTTTCCTCCAACCTAAATGAAGGAGAGATATGCGTCTATGCTGATAGCTTTATTATTCTTAGAACTTGTGTTAGTGATTTCTGTTGCTCGTCTGAGGGCTTTTCGAGAGCACATGTATGTAATTGGACCTGTGTATCTCGTCAATCTCATTCTGAGATGCCTGTATTTGCAGCTTATCATATCTTTACAATAAACTTTTGAAAGCTAGAAGTTGTTTGTGATCTTTGGGAGCAGAGTCCTTTATTGGGTGGACTAACTTGGAAATAGGTGCACTTTCTTTCCTCACAGACAGGCAACAAAGGTTCAGTCGACCAGATCGAGGTTTGGATCAATAGATATAAGGTATCGATCAAAATCTCGCCCTTTCAGTTGGTAGCAGAGGATGGTTGCCTTCTTGAGGACGGTGACCTAGGCCAGGTTAGCTTACCCCAAGGCCCCTAGAGATCGATGATCGGAAGAACAGCCCGCTGAAGAAGATCCGGATGACGTGAGACAGAAAAAGCAGCAGTATCGGTCGAGAGTGAGTATAAAGGGTTATGCGTGTTAGATTGCGGTGTTTTGTATTGTATCTATGTTGTAATGTCTGGCGGAGTTGAATGTCTGTAGAGTGACTGTGGAACAGGTTGTGAGCGCGCGCAACCGGTGGAAATCTTAAGTTCAAGGAGAGCTTAAGTGGTTCGGGTGTATCGGACACCCAGAGTAATTGTCAACTAGTGTGAAGGGGGTCATGAGGTACCATTGATCACCCGAGAGACCGAGATAGGGGGAACGTAAGAGTGAGTGCGTGAGTAACGGACGCTGGTCGGAAGTTACTGTGTGTGTAAGCAACCTATCAGAGAGACGATAGACATCTCGTCAGTTGTGTTGACAATTACAGATAGACTGTGGACGTACAGTCGAGAGAAGTGACCGCTTGGTCGGAAGTAGTCATTTTTCGGTGTATGAATGGGACGCATGCATAACCGGGAGACGAGTTGAGAAAGGAGGGGTGCTGCTGCGAAGCGGAGAAAAGTGACGTCAGGTGGTGTCGCGCAGTGATTGGCCGACCGGAGAAAGACCGCGCTGTGATAGGCCAGCTAGCGAAGACGTCAGACAGGGTCGCGACGTGATTGGCCGACTGGAGAAAGACCGCGCTGCGATAGGCCAAGCTAGCAAAGCCGCGACAGGATTGGTGGATTGTCATCAGGAAGTAAACAGAATAGCGAGGCTGGATTTTGTGCGCATAATTATGAAGTGTTTTAAATGGCTGAAAGCAGTGTTTAAAAAAGAGAAGCGGGGATCGTATGAAGGGGAAGAAGCCCCGCCGGAGGGTACGCCAGCTCGTTATATGGCAGTGAATGTTGGGCTGCATACGATCCTTTGGATTTCAGAGTGGAGTAAGATTACTGAAGGAAATGAGGAACTGACGTTCCCGAAGTACGGGACGTTCAGATTAGAGGTGTTACATCGATTAAAATCAGTCATGACCTCAACGAGACCCTTGCCTAGACCGACCCAGTTTGAAGCTCTTGAAGCATGGATTAGGGCAGCGCATGAGAAGAATATGAACAGACGACAGGAAAGGGTGAAACGATCGGTAAGGGCAGTGCAGGATGCCAGGTGGGATGCGGATGCTAAAAGATGGAGAGTGCATAACCTGGAAATAAATAAACTGTACCCAGTGTTAGAGGTGCCCGTAAATAAAAGCCCCATAGAAGAAGATGATGAGAGCGAAACAGAGGACAGCCTGATAAACAGATTATTGACAGACAGGCCACCCCCGTATAATAGAGCAGGGGGAGAGGTCGAGAATAGTGAAGGAGAAAAGGGGGGCAATGCAGGAGAGCATAGACCGCTTCCCAGTTCAGAGTGGGATCCAGAGCCAAAGAAAGAGCTGTCCCAGCCTAGTCAGGTGCAACAGGTAGTCGGGAGGTTTGTGGTACAAAGAGCGCCGGAAACGGAAAGCGCCACATCCTACCCATTACCAGATGCACTACAGGTACCTGTTACCATAGGTCCTATAATATCGATATATGACCAAGAGAGAGCAAGAGGGGAAGAACGGGTACGGAAGGACAGAGAAAGAGCAGAGAAGGCAAGAAGGAACGATACGATTAATTCCCCAAGTCAGATGCCGATACCGAGAGAGTGGAGCACCCCGATGCACACAGCAGGGGACCCAGGAGGAGATCCTGGGGGCCCTAGATGGCCAATGGATCTGAGGGGATCTGGACGAAAATCCTTTCAAGAGCTAAATGAGTACATGAAGCAGTGGGATGAGGCAGTGAAGGCTCAAAAGAGCATCAATGCTGCGGAAGCTGAAAGAGAAAGTCAGGACAGCAGAGCACGGACTCACTGCGGGGCTGGGGAGAGTAGCCCGGAGTGGGACTGTAGAGGGAGTAGGGGAGTCACCCATTGGGCCCGGAGTGGAGGTAGAACAGACCTGGAAAACGGGGGCCCCGGGAGTGGAGGGGTGGCGTGCCCAATACTCAGTGAAGGGGAGAGGAGAGCGCAAGAGTACAGAAACAGCTTTAAGTGTCCACACTGTGTGCCCGGCACCAGAGAACTGAATGGGAGTTGTGAGAGGTCGCACCATAGTCCCTGTGATGACGGAAATGAGCGTAGCCCAGGGAATATGGGGAACCAGGAAGGATCGTATCGGATACTAAGCGATACTAGGCAAAGGGAGAGTAGAGAGCAGAGGGAGGATAACAGAGAGGTGTGCGGCGAGAGGAGAGTAGAAGAAGAGAGTGGGCAGAGCAAGAGTGGGGGTAACAGGCCCGTGTTCCATCACCTTCCTAGATCGGATGGCCGAGCATGGGACCTGGAGAGATGGGAGCAAGGGAGACCACCCATTAACTCTCCCGAGACCAAACGTAGAGCTCGAAGTTGGGATGGTAGGGAGACCAGTGAGCCCCCTTCGAAAGACATATTGCGAGCTGAGATAAAAGCCAAGAGACTCGATGTCTCCAGTTTAAGGTCAGACCTGGATGACATGGTAGATGGTACCCTGCCTTTAGAAAGAATGGAAATGTATGAACAGGATGAAATACTGTATATGGCAAAAGACATTACTCGAAAAGCGAGAGCAGTCCATGAGAAGTTAGTCGAACTAGCAGGCAAATATATGGTGGACTTGTCAAGAACCAAAGCATTACAGGGTAACCACAGGCTACATTATACAGATCGAGACCTAGATGAGAGGAGAACGATTGGGCTGAAAACGCACATAAGGGAACTGATTGCTGGAATAAGGACATGGAGGGCACTGGATAAGTGGGAAGAGAGGTGGTCCAAGAAAGGGACCGGCAGGAGAAGCATGATTGGTATGACACCAGGACAGCAGGGAATAGAAGCTTACCCTTTGCGGGAAGTGGCAAATGGGAACTATGTACATGTCCCTTGGAGTAGGGGAGATTTAGCTGCTTTTACCACCTCTTTCCCCAAATTACGTGAAAACCCAGTGGAGTGGTACAAGCAAGTGGAGAGATTTGTAAAAATCTCAAAGGTCCTTTGGATAGATCTGAACACGCTGTTTGACATTGTAGTACCAGGCGATCTGTGGACAGCATGCAAGGTTAGCGCTGAGTGGCCCACAACGGAGCCAGAGAGAGATGCCAAGACTAATGGGCCGTCCGAGATTGTGATGACAAAATTCGAGAGAGTGATGAATTGGCTGAAAGAGAAAGTGCCAATGCAAGACATAGATTGGGTCAGAATAGACCGAACAAGACAGGAACCCAAAGAGACAGTCCACGAGTATTACGAGAGATTGCTGAAGGCGTTTAAACAGTATAGCGGCTTGGATGTAATGGATCCAAAAGACATAGGGCAATTTGTGTCCAAGTTCGTCCTGGGACTGAGACCGGATATTAGTTTAATGATTCAGCAACACTCGATTTGTTGGCAAACTAAACCCCTAGACGAAATACTGAGATATGCTAGGTACTGCTGTGATGAGATAGACTCTAAGGCTAAGAAACTAAAAGAAAAGTTGATGGTGGTACAGATGCAGGCAGCAGGAAAGGGGGGACAACAGCAACAGCAGCAAGGGACAGGTACAGGAGGAAAGAAGCAGTACAGCCAGAACAAGGGCAATGAGGAGAGTTCCACCTTTAGACCCAGAATAGATATAGCTGCCTTGAAGAAAACGACAAGGTGCCACCAGTGTAACGAGGTGGGGCATTGGAAACGCGAGTGCCCCTACAATGTAGAGATAGGAGAACAAGAGATGGAGGAGGAAGAGGTCCAGAGCGCGCCTACAAGAGGGGTAACGCCATACCAAGGAAAGGTGCTCAAAGGGGGGGGGGCTCCTCCCCGAGCCCAGTTCCCGCAACCTCCTCGAGTAGGGAGTATGGGTAAGACCTATAGACAAATGCCCCTGTTTGTGGAAGGGGAAGAGTGCTATTATGTGGACCCATTAACCGGACAGAGAGTGGAAAGAGAAGACTGCACCCTCGGGGCAGCCTTGGAGGTAGACCAAAGGGGACCCTATGTGGAAGCAGAAGTAGCAGGGTGCCCTACGACATTTCTGGTGGACACAGGAGCCACTAGATCCACGATCAGATCAGCTGCAGTTCCAGACCTGCCCATGTCTGGAGAGACCATACAGGTGGTAGGGGTCGCAAACAGGAGAATAACCAGCCAATTGACAGAACCGGTACAGGTGAAAATAGGGAAGTACAGCGATGAGCACCAGTTTGTGGTTTGCGATTCAAGTCCTGTGTGTCTGCTAGGGAGAGACCTGTTATGTAAATTGAATTGTACTATATACTGTACACCTCAGGGAGTGGAGGTGTTGACCAATGATGATGATGCAGATTTCAAAGTTGCAAACTCAAGAATATGCGTGGAGCTGTACCCTACTTTAACAGTAGATGAGCTCCCCTGGGACTTGAGAGAGACAGTGGCACCAGAAGTATGGGATTTCACTGGGGAAGAGATTGGATTGGTCAAAGGGGTGGACCCAGTGAAAATTGTAGTGAAACCGCATGCTGAGTTCCCAAGAACACCCCAATATAAATTGACTCCAGAAACGATTGCAGGCATAAAACCCGTGATCGAGTCCATGATTAAACAGGGAATACTGAAAGAAATCGTGGGTAGTCCATGCAACTCCCCGATTATGGGTCTGCAGAAACCAAATGGGAAATTTCGGATAGTACAGGACCTTCGAAAGATTAATAACATAGTCGTTTCGTGTTGTCCAGTGGTACCGAATCCATCCGTGATACTGTTTCAGATTCCATTCCAAGCTGAGTGGTTCACTGTGATCGATCTTTGTCAGGCCTTTTTTTCGATCCCTTTGGACGAAGAAAGCCATTTTCTTTTCGCATTTAAGCTGGAAAATCGCGTCCTAACATGGTGTCGTATCCCTCAGGGGTATACAGAGAGCCCATCGATCTTTAACCAGCTTTTAAAGAAAAATCTTGAAAGTCTAGTGCTGCCCCAGAAGTCAGTTCTGGTCCAGTACATAGACGACCTCCTTGTGGCGTCAGAAACAGAAGAAGCTTGCAGGGAAGACTCCATTGCTTTGTTAAATCACCTAGCTGCCAATGGGCACAAGGTGTCCCCGGGAAAATTGCAGTACTGCCTGACAGAAGTGCAGTATTTGGGACACAGAATAGAGAAAGGCAAACGAAAAGTGTCACCAGACAGGATAGAGGCGATCATGAAAATGAATGCGCCTAAGACACAGAGAGAGGTCAGGATGTTCCTAGGGATGGTGGGTTATTGCCGACAGTGGATCGTGAACTTTTCACTGAAAGCAAAGCCCTTGCAAAAACTGACGCACAAAGAGGTGAGTGATCCGGTACCATGGGACAAAGACTGTTTGATGGCGTTCCTACAGCTGCGAGAGGACCTGTGTCGTGCTCCGGCATTGGGAATGCCTGATTACAATAAACAATTTTTTCTTTACTGTTGTGAGAGAGAAGGTTGCGCGTTGTCTGTGTTGGTCCAAATCCATGGGAATGCCCGTAGACCAGTTGCTTATTTCTCGGCTACTTTAGACCCAGTAGCCGCAGCGTTGCCCGGATGTCTCAAATCCGTTGCTGCAACGGGTGTCAGCATTGAGAGATGTGAAAATATCGTCATGGGGCACCCGTTGGAGGTGTGCGTGCCACATTCTGTTGAACTGTTGATGACCAGGACCAAAACACAGCATCTGACCAACAGCAGGCTCACGCGCTATGAGCAAGTTATTCTTGCTGCAGAGAATGTGACCCTCAAGAGATGCTCTGTTTTGAACCCTGCTACCTTGATGCCACTTCCAAATGATATTGAGGATGATGATGAATATACAGACCATGACTGTCTTGATGTGACTGAACTATGCACCAAACCCAGACCCGACATCGTAGATGAGCCACTGACTGACCCAGATGAAATTTTCTTTGTCGATGGCTCATGTGTAAGAGACGAAGTTGGGCAGTTGAGAGCAGCTTATGCTGTTTGTACAATTACTGGAGTTGTGGAAGCTGGGTGCCTGGAAGGAGTACACTCCGCTCAGGTAGCCGAGATTATTGCCCTGACACGTGCTTGCTTGGCAAGCAACCAAATTCGAGTCACCATCTACACCGACAGCCAATATGGGTATGGGGTAGTTCATGATTACGGGCAGTTATGGTCTCAAAGAGGGTTCATGACCTCTTCAGGCTCTCCCATTCGCAATGGAGAGTTTGTGCGCTTGTTGTTAGAAGCATTGCAATGCCCAGCAAGTATCGCAGTTGTAAAGTGCACCGCACATACCAGAAATGAGGACTTTGTTTCGAAAGGCAATAGATATGCTGATGAAGTTGCGCGGTATTGCGCGGAACAAGGGTACTCTTTCACAGAGGTGGAAGTGGGTGGAATAAATGTAAGAACTGAATTAGCCATGATACTGGAAACTGTTGATACTTGGGATGAACTGTCAACCATGCAAGAAAACGCTCCTGATTCTGAAAAAGAAACATGGGAAAAGGCAGGATGTGTAATGGGTGAGACCCATTTTTGGGTCTCAGCAGACGGCAGAGCAGTGTTGCCCAATGAGATGGTGAGTCCAATGGCTAGACTCATACATGGTCCCGTACACTTGGGGAGAGATGCTATGCTGAGAGTGTTTAGACAAACTTGGTACAATCCTAAGTTTAGAATAGCAGCAGAAGCAGTGTGCCAGCGTTGTGTGACCTGCCAGCAGCTGAATGTAGGGAAAAGAACACCAGTTGCACTAAGTCACATAGGAAGGTCTGGAGGTCCATTCAATCGAATGCAGATAGATTTCATTGAAATGCCAAGGTGCAACCGCCTCCGCTATGTCCTGGTGATTGTTTGTGTGTTCTCCAGATGGGTTGAGGCATACCCTACACGTAGGTGCGACACCCTCACAGTGGCCAAGTTACTGCTCAGGGAAATCATTCCTCGCTTCGGGGTGCCGGCCTTTTTGGAATCAGATAGGGGAACACATTTTAACAGCGAGCTTGTGAAGATGGTTTGTGTAGCGCTAAATATTGACCAGAAGTTGCATTGCAGTTACCGACCAGAAGCCTCAGGAATTGTGGAGCAGATCAATGGCACTATCAAGGCCAGAATAGCAAAAGTTTGTTCCTCAACGACCCTGAGTTGGCCTGACGCCCTGCCATTGGTTCTCATGAGCCTTCGTAGTACCCCAGACAGAAGGACAGGGTTGTCACCACATGAGGTGTTAATGGGGAGAGCAATGAGGCTGCCATCTGTCCCAGCTACTGCACTGTTAAATATCACAGATGATATGATCCTGGACTATTGTAAGGGGCTGTCTGACGCCATGCGTTCTGTGTCCCTTCAGGTGCAGGCTGCCGAGGTTCCAGCGTGCCAGGGCCCGTGCCATGACCTGTACCCTGGGGACTGGGTCCTGGTGAAAAAACATGTGAGAAGAAGCTGCTTGGATATTCGTTGGCGTGGGCCCTTCCAGATCATCCTGATCACGAACACAGCTGTGAAGGTGGGAGGCCTGCCCAATTGGATCCACGCGTCACATACGCGAAGGGTTCCAGCACCTCTGGAAGAAACAGCTCCTCTCTCGGATAGACGTCCAGCAGAGGACCGAGAAGCCATAGAGGGGGCTAGCCAAGCTGTAGAGGTGCCAGCGGAAGCAGGGAACGAGTCTGACCAAGCTGAGGACGGTCAGTACAACAGCGAAACAGAAGACGCTACAGAAGGAGAAAGCAGCTGGGAGTACGAGTCAGACCCTGACAGGTCTGAGAGAGAGCGAGAACAGACAAGAAGGAGAAGGAGTAGAAGGGCACGTGGAGAAGCTAATTGGCCGCAAAGAAGGAGCTCTAGCCTGAGGTCAACTCCAGAGGCAACCCTTCCTCCGATATCAGAAGACTCAGACCCAGAAGAAGGTGCTCAGGGCGCTGAAGCACCGGACCGAAGAAGGTCAAGAAGAGTGCGTGTGCCTAACAGAAGATACTCCACACCTGAGTGGACATATCTGGCGACAAATGTCTGTGAAACCGGAGACAGGGAGGATCCGAGCGGTGGTGGTGTCCAGTTCTGAGCCCATTATCACCGTGGAAATACGACTGTTGGTACCCGGTGTCGAACAAGAAGGGTCACTAACATTCATGCTCCCCAGACCTCCCCGCCTCAGCAAGTTAAAACACATGTTCCTTACAGAATTGCAATTCCCCGACTTTGGTACAACGATAACAGCACATGAAGAGCACAATCTTCGTTTGGAAATACTGAACTATGCTATTGAAGCTGCAACCACAAACCTGATAGTAGACTGTTAAAGAACTTTGTAAATAAAGCAAGCAGAAAAAGAAGATTACCTAGCGCCCAGGAAGCAGAGAATAATAGGGAACTTCCCTTGAGTTGATGGAGAAGGGCTAGGGTTGTCTTTATTGAACTGTTAAAGGACTTTTGCGAAGAAGGTTGTCAGCCTCCAGTTGTGTGGATTCTAAAGACAAAAGGATTGAAAAGAGACTGTAAAGGAACGAGAGGAAAAGAACTTTTTGCTAAAGATAAGAGAGAGCCATATTGTCTGACGAAATGGAGGCCGGCACCCAGAACCGAAGAGCTAAATGTATAATAGGTACACTAATAGTAGGAGTGATAATATTAATAGCTTTAGTGGTAACAATTTCTTATGTAAAGGGACATGAAGAAGAGGTAAAGGTAACTGATGTGAATTCTGTAGTGACGCTTACACCTACTGCTGCTGGTGAGAAAAGGGAAAACACTCAAGAGAAAGCGTTATTGGCTGCAGAAGCCCGCAGGTTACACGTAGACGAGTCCCAAGGAGACTTTAGGTCAAATGCTTATGCTAAACTTTTATATGAATACGTGGATGCCATGGAGGTTAAGGATTGTTATGTCTGCATGCAATTGCCGGCATCTGTAGATGAGGGTATTAGATACCATCACCTCCCTCTGACATATGGCATTACATGTAGCTTATTGCTTAGTATATTTTATGAGAGAGATAGTTTTGAATACTATTTCTCTAATTATGATTCAGTGTTGCCAGAAGTCCCAAATTATAAGCTGATGAACAAATGGGACTACTGGAAGAGTGAAGACAGATTGGCCAAGTTCTTCATTCCTTGGATTACCTTAGATACTTCACATGCCCGTAGAAATAACCTGACATGCAAGGTGTCAGAAGTCGAGAAGAAGTTCATAGGGCAGGTGGATGATCGTTACAGGAGACAAAAGATTTTGAAAAAATCAGGACAATGGAAAACAGATTGGACCGAGGAAGAGAAGGCACACAAGAGAAAGGGTAGTAGTGGTCCAATAGCTTTAGATAAAACGCAGAGAGGAAAGCTATGTCTTCACCGAGCCAAAACGTATTATGAAAATGTATACGTGGGTGAAGTAGACTGTGAACATGCTTTTAATTTAGAGTACTACACTAAGGATTTCCTGAAGGGAATGCAAGTGATTCCAAATGTGTATTTTGTATGTGGAAGAAATGCTTACGTGAGACTACCTGATAACTGGTATGGATCATGTTACCTAGCAATTGTCTTCCCCAAAATATATCATGCACAAGACTTAGTGATCATTGAGGGCAAGACATCTTCGAGGGGAAGGAGAGATGTAGGCGATGCAGAAATGGTTGGAGATGTCTTTGGAGCTATGTTCCCTCTTTTGGGAGTAATCCTTAATGATGTTAAAATTAGACGACTGGCAACAGTTGTCGACAGGTTGTCTGCCAGCACAGCTCAGTCCCTAATGCTGGTAGAAGGAGAGATGCAATCGATAAGGGCTATGGTTCTTCAAAACCGTCTTGCATTAGATGTCCTACTAGCAAAGGAGGGCGGAGTCTGTAAGGCTTTGAAGGTCCAGGAATGCTGCACTTACATTCCAGACAATTCGAAGCCCCTTGAGAAAGTTATTAAGAACATAACTAATATTCACAAGGAGATCGAAGACTTGAGTAGAGAAAATGTCTGGGAAAAGGTGGGCCACGGAATGAGTACAGTTGGAGGGTGGTTTTCCACCTTAGGCAAAAGCTTTGTTTGGTATATCCTAAAACCTATCATCATAATATTGATCTGTGGGATAATATTGTGGGGATTGGTGAGAGTATTCAAATGGTACAGAGCAAGAAGGTCAGAAAGGGCCCAAAGAGAACAGCTGCAGAGATTGGCTGCCATACAAGATAATCAGTACAGGAGCCTGAGGGCTCTGGAAGCGCAGAGAATGCCAGCAATAACTGCAGTCTAAATGTTAGTGATGACCCCGAGAGGTCATCAAAGGGGGGAACTGAGAGAGCGCAAACTGACTTAAATGTATGAGTACATCACACTTATCAGTAGTAAGCACAAATCATGAGGAGAAATGCCATGAGTGCTAATAGTATCTGCAATTATATTCTGAATGTATAGATAATGTAGAGAATTAAGTAGAAGTGGAACTAATACAGAAATGTGTGACATTATATGATTTTAGTAGATGTGATTATTTTTGAATCCATGTCGTGTAGCTGTTAAAACATAAGATGGTATGTGGTTAAACGCAGAATGTGGTAGGCCTCAGGGCCAGAGCTAAAAGGGAAGGTGGTTCTTTTCACGACACAGATTGTATTAATGTTTTGGTCATTGCATTAAATAGGCCATGATTTATAGAAATGTTTATTAAATAATAGAATAAGAGTATTAACATGCTTTAATTAAATGAAGAAGTTGAATGCTATAATCATAATGAGAAATATTGTAGGCCTGAAATGTTTTAGCGTTGATTTACACGTACATGTCTGGGCTGAGAAATGTTGCAAGCTTTTTCTTTTTAGAAGTCTATGAGAGTTGGGTTCTTGGCTGCAGATATCTGTCTGCAAAGGATAAGGGGGGATCCAATTATAAATGAATGAATAGAGGTCTGTTCAGTAGACGGCCTAGACATGGAGGAGGGTTCCGGAATGTTTGAGGGGTATCAGCGGGCCGGAGAAGAATCTGAGAAGCAAGGTCAACTCTAACGTATGAGGCCCAATACAAAGCATCATGGAAAAAGCCAGAAGCTACACCACGTGAGAGGCGTCTCGCAAGGGGCGTCTCAAATGTTGTTGACTGTTTTGTATTAGGGACAGCACCCCTGGGTGGAGTTAGAGCAGATACCTGAGGACCCTTTAGAGAGCGGATGGGTAGGCAGAGAGGGGTCATGACTGGAGAACTATAGGTTTTCACCAAGAGACTTAGAGTGGGTGACTTCCCTTGGGGGTCATTCACTGCTGACACCTTTGTTAGGTTGGGATTTGGTTAAGTAGGGATACCATCTAGAGCAGGGTAGGGACAGCCTAACCTTTGCGTTTTCCTCCAACCTAAATGAAGGAGAGATATGCGTCTATGCTGATAGCTTTATTATTCTTAGAACTTGTGTTAGTGATTTCTGTTGCTCGTCTGAGGGCTTTTCGAGAGCACATGTATGTAATTGGACCTGTGTATCTCGTCAATCTCATTCTGAGATGCCTGTATTTGCAGCTTATCATATCTTTACAATAAACTTTTGAAAGCTAGAAGTTGTTTGTGATCTTTGGGAGCAGAGTCCTTTATTGGGTGGACTAACTTGGAAATAGGTGCACTTTCTTTCCTCACAGACAGGCAACAAAGGTTCAGTCGACCAGATCGAGGTTTGAATCAATAGATATAAGGTATCGATCAAAATCTCGCCCTTTCATATACACCTGGTGCTGTCAGTTCCGGCAGGCAAACTATTGTTGACTTTAAACTATATCACGAGCCGTAGATCTGTTGTGACTCATACCGGGTGTGTCGCCCATGAGACTGTGTTGTTTTATTTGTATCATCGTTATTGTAGGTGTGCACCTATAAGGGGGCAAATAAAATACAATCACAAAAATGCAAAGGGAAAAAAACAGGTATGGACCTGCTGTCACAGCCTACAAGAAATCCTTGCTTCACACGCCCATTTCAAATCAGTCAGTGCACTATGAACATGCAAACTGCCAAAAAGGAGATCGATAAAACTCATGGTCTGTAGCCAACTGCATGAGCTACTGAGGATGGAGGGACTCGTGAGAAAATCTGAGCAGCTGCCTGCTGAACATAGGGCAGCAAAGCACTTCCAGGAGGAGGGAAACTTAAAAGCCACATATTAGGGGCGCGCAAACCAACCCACTAAAACCCACTGCAACGTGTTTCCTGCAGAAGCAAAACAACTGGGCAGCATCTCCAGCACCCCCAAAAAAGTGTTGCTCTCTACTGAAGTAGGACAATTATCCTGAAACACGTGTCTAGAGATACACAGCCCTGGCTGCACCAACAAGGGTGAAAAACTAAGGCCTGACTTCGAAGAAAGTGATATCATGCACTGCATTTATTATGATGCATCGGGGCAGACTGAGTGCTGGAGTGTGAGGCAGTGCGCCCACCCACCTCCTATTTAAAAACTCACTGTTGTACACAGAAAACCCCAGTCTGCCACATTGTCAAAAATCACACCCTTTCTGTTGATATGAAACATCACTTTCAAAGAGAGAGAAGGCGCATGGAGAGAACGGACAATTTGGAAATGTGGCCAGAGGCACTATCAGCCCCTGCCAGTACCGCGAGGGCAGAGAACAGCACAGACGCTTGTCACCGCAGCAGCATGTAATTGTGAAATGCATACCTGCCAAGTAGCCACATGTCAGGTGAAACACAGTCAGCAACAATTGGGATCTCCGACTAATCTCCTGCCGCCTGCTCCGGCTCCCGCTGCACTCGCACAATTGCGGGAGGCAGGCAAGCTGCACAGAGGAGCAAGCTAGTCTGCTGGCATATTACTTGCAGCCAATCGGGGAGAGTCTGTTATTTAAAGAAGACCCATCGCGCATGCAAGCTTGAAAAAATTGGATTAGCACGCTCAGTTTTGAACCTCTTACTAACACTTTAAAAACAGAATTCTATAGCAGCCACAATAACCCACTGACATGGCAATAGAGTGTAGGACGTTATATTTGTCGATCATGCTTTGGTAGGATTCAAATAATGTCGGGTCCACTATTCGCCTTCGTATGTAGGCCCTAGGAGTGATAACACAGGGTTGGAAGCGTGCATGCCTCTCACCAGTTCACAGAGCTCTGAGGGTCAAATATCACTCTGCCCATCTGAGTCACTCTTCTTCATTCTTCATCCTTCCCCTCCCTCGCAACCACCTCGCCTCTCCCCCGATTGTTAAGTAGTTAGGTGGAAGCTTAGGGCTAACATGCGAAGGCAGTACAGATGGGCGTCTCCAGAGGCTCGCCATTGGCACCTAATGGCAACTAATTAGTATGTTTCATGTGTATGATCCAGCTCTAGCTACAGGGCTGCGTCTCCAAATACTGTATGCTGCTGGGGAAGGTTGTCTTTTATCGACCCTCGAAATTAGCCGCAGTGTGATACATATGGATTTATTTATTTTTGAGAATTTGATCTATTCGAACAGAATACAAGTAAACTACATCCGCATCTGGGATGGCAGATGCATGATTCTTGTACTACCTTACGTTTGCTCACCTGGAACGCCACACAAACAGAATATGTGCCAGAGCCAAAATCTCCACCACTAAGGAATCTGTGCGTAGGTGCGTATAACTTAGGCAGGTCATTTTAAAGATATTGCCTTAATTTGCATACAGTTAAAGGGAGAGGGTGGCAACTGGAAGCCGGAATGCATGTCTGTAAATCATCTTTGTACAGGCACCGGATTCAGTTGGTTTGGGTATTTCACAATTACATATAGGCTCTTGGCATAGCATTCCCATGTCAGAGGTTTGTGGTGTAGAAAATGTGGAAAACTAGCTGTTGTTTTACTGGACGAGGAATGAGGTGGGCCGCAGCACTTGTTGGCACATTCAGCACGCCTTAAAAATATATCAAAGCATCTCTAGGCTGAAATGCATTAAAATAAGAATACTGTCAGAGGCAGGGCATGTCATCTGGATGCTTCAAAATGTGGCTCAACAAGAAGCCATCACTTCACATGACTCGATGAACAGCGCTGCCTCTTACTGCTGTAGGAAGCATGTCTTAGGGCTGTTGACCTTACTCTTTTGAAGTGTTAAGCGTACTACTGAAAATGGCAAGCAAACCACTGCCCATTCCTTGCCAAGGCGGTATTCTACTTAAACAAAATTAATCGAGGTAGTGCTGCTCTCAGAAGCCATTATTGGGTGTTAACAAGCAAACTTTTCACATTTCCTTAAAGTATCACTCTCTGCAAAGCCCACAGCCAGGGCGGGACTGGCTACCGGGCATTTTGGAATGCTGCTGAGCTGGGGGCTGATTTCGTTGATGGTGACCTGCATGTACTGAACGAAATTTGTTTTGCTTTAATTATTTCGAAGCACACGCAGGTCTCCATCAACGAAATCAGCCCCACCGCAGTGAAATCAGCCCCCAGTGCTGCAGCATTCCAAAACGCCCGGTAGTCAGTCCAGCCCTGCCCACAGCTGAGACAAATGAAGGTTAAGGGTACATAAGACGAACACGTTTGTAGAATCCAAGTGTCTTGGACAAGTGGAGAGATAGATGAACGTTACCGATTGGGTGGTCATGAGCAGGCCCAAGCAGTCTTGTCATTCACTCCCACCCTGGAAGCGCAGGGTAACAAATGGGGGATTAACAGCTAGAGCTTGCCCGGCTGGAGACTGTCTGCCTTCGGAAGTATAAAAGTTCTGATTTATTTAATAATGGCATTACTTACTACTTCCATTAAATAAAAAAATATATTTAGTGATTGCAGGCATTGACGTAAAGGTGTACACAGCCCCATCTACTTGAAGAAACGGTTCACAACCTCTCATTCCTTCTTTCATTTAAATGCTTTCCTGTGAAATGGATCCAAAAAAAAGAAGAAGCCCTCGAGTGGTGCGCGTGCATGTTCCACAGCGAGGCATGTGGTTTCAATCATGGCGTCTGTGTCTGGGCACGATAATTGAAACCACATGGCAGCGGTGCACGTGATAGACACCAATAGGCCATGGTCGGAGCAATGCGCCCGCCTTTTGTCAATTGCGTGCTGTCTTTGATAAAAAAAAGACGTACTCAAAGGACAATAGCGTGGGCAAAAAGGAAAAGCACATGCA
Organism: Lissotriton helveticus; assembly: GCF_964261635.1. Lineage (NCBI taxonomy): Eukaryota > Metazoa > Chordata > Amphibia > Caudata > Salamandridae > Lissotriton > Lissotriton helveticus. The sequence continues at coordinate 64,580,191 of NC_136060.1, read as the reverse complement.
CAAGCGTGTGCAATTCCTTGGTCCGTTTTCACACCCCGTACAAGAGGTCTCTCGCTGCGCGACAGTGCTGCGCACTGAAACGCAAGCGCGAGACCTAAGAAGAGAATATGGAGAGAGAGGGGAGAAAAAAAACATAAGCAGTTAGGGCTAGGAGCCTTTTGGCGTGGATCCTTATGGATGAATTAAAGGTTAAATGCTTGTCTGGCAGCTGGAGAACATAGAATTGTTTCATCCAGAAATGGTAGTCTATAGAAACAAAAAATATTTGCCTTTACAATATGATAAAAGTGAGTCTTTCCACACAAGAGCTCTCTGATTGCCTCAGACCAGCAACCGGCCGCTTTCCTATGCTTGTGTGGTAGATCATTCATTCCCTTGCCTCGTTGTCTATTTTGAGCAGGGAGAGTTAATTGTGAGGCCTCCGGCTTGTCAACATTACAGTGGGTAAATGTGGTTTTTTGGTTTCATTACAGGTTACAGACAGGCGACAGCAGTGTGCTAGATCGTTTGCAATGAGTGGGCGTGAGCTTACTTTTCAACACTTGCATATGCTGAACATCACTCACAGCAACCTTGTTCACAGAACTGAGTCATTCTCTGTATTTACTGCAGCCCCTGCACCTGATGCAGGCTTGACTTTCTCATGCTCGTGGTATTTTCTGATGATGCAAAGACACACGTGCATCGGAGACGGAGAGCTACTTTTCCCTGCTCCAAGGCAACGGAATTAAGGAATGAAGAGAGGATGTGACATAACGGCTAGAGCTGCCCACTTTGAAGCTGCGAAACTGGGTACAACTCTCGGCGGAAAGGAAGCTCAATCCTGTGATTCTGGGTAGATCACCTAGGGCCTGAATCACAAAACTCATGGGGGAGTCTGCATTCGGAGCAAAATCTTCGCAATCAGAATTTTCATTGGGAGACTAAAGTGCTGTGCGGTCCTCCGCCAGGTATGCAGAGAGAGACTTTTTTTAATCAAGCCCTAAATCTCTCTGTGCCTAAAAATAATCTTTGCGCTCTGACACCTTAGTTCGCGCTATATAAACTTGAAAAAATAAATAAAAAATATGGTCCGTCTCCCTTAAACCCACTCTTGATTTGGCGAGGGACATTTTACATTGGTTAATTTCCAATGGCCTAGAATTCACTGGGTCATATTTTAGTACTGTGCTTGGTTCTTTTGTAAATCGCCACATTCTCATTTACGCTGCATTGAATTCTGTGCCCTTTCTTTCGTATTACTGAGTTTGTACTGTCAGTTTGTTTATGTTCTATTCCCATAAACATAGTATTGGCCTCTATAAAAAACGGGCCAACGTTCATTCACGCATCCGAAACTAGCTCTGCTTTACCACCTGACTGTAGTGTTATCAGGTCACGGGTTGGGGCTGAGGGGGAGGGTGCAGATTGAGCCTAAAACATTTAGACCAGTGGTCTTCACACTTTTTAAAGCTGAGCCCACCGTCCCCAGTGAAAACAAGCAAGCACAAACAAGGGAGGTCGTGGCCGGCGGCAATTGGCAGCACTGTCTGCATGGCAGGCGCCGCTCAGCAGTTACAACCAGCAAGCAGGTCAGGTGCTTGCACTTTCAAACTGGGCGGTGCGCGCGGCACTGGTGGCCTGTTGCGGCGGCCTTTATAATTTATTTGGGGACACTGACACTACTGTGACTGACAGTAGTGTCAGTGAGTGTCCCGAAATAAATTATACAGGCTGCTGCAACAGGCCACCAGTGCCACGCGGCCGCCCCCAAAATAGTGCCGCCTAGGGCAGACCGTCCCCACCCCCCCAGCTAAGCCGCTACCTACAAGCGGCCTTGAAAGCAATTGCACGAAGGCCAACCTAATTAGGAGCACACGCGAAGCTGCATTTTTGTTGCCAATGAAAACTTCGCAAGATGGCGCGGACTGTCCACAGTCTGTACGGACACACTCATGTTGTTTGCTATGGACAAATGGCAAGAGCAGCCATGTTTGTCCATGCAAACGCGTGCATGCAAGTGTTGGGGAGAATTGATAACAAAAGGCACTTCCATAGCGAGTGCAAAGCATGCGCTGCTATCGCCAGGCAAGACCTAAAAACTGTGTGCTCAACCGTCTTCAGGTTAGCTCCCAACTCAAATGCGCCCCTCCACCACCCCAAGAATGGCTACTTGAATGGTATGAGCTGCAGTACCTTTTCACTTCTACACACAAAAATGACAAGGCGGTTATGGCCCTTACACACGGAGTTGGTGTCAACAGACCTTAGAGGGCAGTTGAAGTATGCAACAAACGTCTGACACTCAGGTTGTGCCACCCATACAAAAGATACAGGTGGGTGGTACCCCCTAACATTTCAGCACATGTACCACACATAAACTCACAGATGTGCTCAAGACTCCAACAAGGCCTTTCCTAGGGTGCGTCCAAACCCCTGGACTTTACCAAACAATGCCACCTGGCAGCTCCCTCGGCAACTACCAGGTGTACCCTCTCGAGAAGACACTCGCATCTGGTTCTCAGATACTTCCAAAAGCCCCAGTCTTACCTCGGATACTCACAAAGCCGTAAGTCTGCCTCTCCCATGCAGCTGCCATCGATAAGATGTACCTGTCCACACACCTTCCTGTTGTACTCCCAACTAACCTCCTGCATCGGATACAGCAGCCCCGGGTCTGTCTAGAAATACCGATTACAGCGTACCTTTCGCAATGACAGCTGCACGGTCCATCCAGGCTGTCCGTTGTGTACTTGAAAAAAACCTCACCTGACTGCAGCCCACCAGGTCCCTGAAGCAGCGGTAAGATGCCAGGCAGGCACGACTGCGCGCACCGCACAGGCTGCAGAGCAGTATCGCAAACACCCAGAGGTGCAGGCTGTGCCACAGGATTCCCAGCAGCCGCCGCTGCCCCCCAGGACAGAACCACATCACTGCCAGCGGGTGAGATCCCTGGGGTTCCTGTGCTCCAAGCCTCCTCCACGTACTGGTCCTCCCACACGACAAGGCAGAGTGAGCTTCATTCCGAGAGGTCCCAAAGGGAAGAACTCTCTGACCTCCTCCAAGAAGACCAAAGCACCGGCTGTATGACCAAGTCCCAGCTCCAATCCAAGCTGTGCACCCACTAGGCTCCACTCCTAGCCGCCTCAGGGATGGACGCTCCAAGTCCCTCCTCAACCAGAGAGGAGCACTCCGATCCCCTTCTAGGCAGTCCCAGGAGCAGTCCTGCTCTCAGGTTCCAATAAGGTCTCTTTAAGGCTGAATAGAATTGTAATGCAAACAAGCATTTGCAATGCAATAGGACTCGTATTTACGTGAGACCTATTGCATTGAAACAGGAGTGCGGGCGGGCGAGAAGGCACGGACTACGGGGGGCCACAGGAAGAAAATAGTGCTCACAAAGTAAATAAAACATACTGTGCAACACTGGAAGTACAGGGGCCAGTAGTAATGGAAGGATACAAATGACTACATGCCCATCATAAGGAGGGACTAACAAGCCTAAAGCCAATCGGAAGGCAGCAATTAGAAACAACAAAGACACAAGCCAATTAAAAATGTAGGCAGAGAGTGGGCGGAGCTTCCACGCCATACTGAATACTGCATGACTCATGTGCGCTGCTGCTATAGGCTCGACCTAAAATGGTGGTGACCCATTCGCAAAGGGCGTCCACTCTGAACCTCTTTCCCTTTGATAAGGAACACAAAATATTTTCTAGGAGCAGGTAATGGTACCACGGACCACTGCCTACTCTTAAAAATTGAAACTGTAAAGTTTTTGGTTTTTAGACGCATCCTGTTGGAAGTGGGGGTCCTTATCCATCACCGCTGCCACCAAATGCTGCAGGCAATAGTCCCCGACCCCTCGTTTCAACATTAGGCTAAGTAAGGACACCATCTGAGATAGCCCTGCTCACCCTCTTAGTAGCTTGGCACGAGCAGTCAGGCTTATCTCCAAGGCACGAGTGTACAATATGTGCAACCACACTCACAGCAACCCAATGATGTCAGCACAAATAGACTCCACACACGTTTTTATAAAATGAGTATAAACTTTATATAAGAAGTTATACGATATGACCACACAATACAAAATAAACACCTAAGAATAGGTAGTATTGATTTCGGTGGGTTGGTAAGTTCTAATACCAACCACCGCTTCTAACCAACAGTTAAACTCACTTTTAACCAGTTCCAAAAAGGTAGTCAAGTCGTATTGGTAGAATTACACATGTTGCAAAAGAAAATAAATACTGCAATGCGTAACGATATTCTCATATACTGTGCAACAGAGAAACAATGCCATATGTAGCACCACAGTCATGTACTTTGCAATAGAAGGAATAATGCAATGCGTATCACTACCAGCATGCCCTGTATTAGGAACAAGCAAAAAAACAAGAAAGAAACAAGCAAGAAACAAAGCAATGCATCACGCTACAATCATGTACTGTGCAATGAATAAATAATTGCCTGCGCCACGTTATAATCAGGTACTGTGTGATGAAGAAATAATGCAATGCGCCACGTTACAATCATGTACTCTGCAAGGGAAAAATAATGCACTGCGTAGCGCACCAAGGCTGTAGTCTGTCAGGCACATATGAGGTCAGGCTTCATACAACAGTTCGATAGTTCGTTAGCAGCAATAATGCCAAGTGTAAAGGTGTTCCGTTAACAGTGCCCCCAATATGGATCAATGATGACACAAAAGTACCGCTTCTCACTCCGGCCCCAGTACTGCCCCTCCTAGGGCCAGCACAGGCCTAGATCTGAGCCGAAGCAACAGGCTTACGCATCTGACTGAAACGAGACCCCAAGAGAGTGTCCCTCCGGGCCCGCACCCCACCCCAGGTGGTGATTCACGTTACCTGGGGGAGGAGGCGTGACTCCACTCTCTTCTCCTCCTTCAGCGACTTTGGCCTTTACCCAGAACTCCATCAATGGGTAGGGTGAGCACGGGCTGGCGGCTCAGCTCCTCCGGGGCTGCCGGTCCCGGCTGCTGCTGTTTCACTCCAAGGGCCCAAGGACCTGGCCCTCCTTCCGGCAGTCTCAGTGAACACTGAGACCCACCTTCAGCACTCTGGAGACTTACTTTGAATTTGGTGCACACACTACCCAGGCACTCCTCACCAGTGCCTCTGGTTGCACCTCAATACGCACTCTGCACATCCGAGACTCGCCTCTTCTCTGGGGCTCATGATGACCCCACACTCTTCACCAATGCTTCTGTTTGCACCTTGACACACAACCTGCACGTCTCACCTCTTCTCCCGGTGCACACGATGTCCAGGCGCTCCTCACCAACGCCCTGGCTGCAACACGAAAAGCACCCTGTGCATCCGAGACTCACTTCTTCACTCTGTGCACACCATGACTAGGTGCTCCTCACCAACTACTTGGCCTGCACCACCACACACACCCTGCATGTCCGAGTCTCACCTCTCCTCCCGGTGCACACGATGACCAGGCGCTCTTCACCAACACCCTGGCTGCACCACGACAAGCACCCTGCGCATCCGAGACTCACTTCTTCGTTCAGTGCACACAATGACTGGGCGCTCCTCACCAACGCCTCGGCCTGCACCATGACGTTCACCCTGCACATCCGAGTCTCACCTCGCCTCCCCGTGCACACAACAACCAGTTGCTCCTCACAAATGCCTTGGCCTGAACCACGACACGCACTCTGCATGTCCGAGACTCAGCTTACTCCTGCGTGCCCATGATCACAAAGCACAACTTGTGAGGGTTTCATGCTGCAAAAGCACATGCACACCGCGTTGCTGGGGACTTCTCCAGAAACGTTTATGTTCCTGTTTTTCCAAACAGGGAGCCAGCTCACCTCGGGCCCTTGGGGTAATAAGACACAGCACAAAGCACAATCTTCTTTAAGCAGGGTGTCCCAGCGCCTCCAAGCACAGTCCAGTCTCTCCTTTGGTTAGAACAGCAAACTGCAGGCCAGCCCCAGATCACAAAGCAAGCAGTCTCTTCAGTTGCACAGCAGTCTCTTCAGTTGCTCCTTCTTTAGCAGAGGTTACTCTTGACCACAGAATGCGTCCAAGCCTTTTCAGTCTCAATCCATTTCTGTTTCATTCCAATATTCAGGGGTTTCAGCTCTCATAGTTATACCCCTTAATGTCTTTGAAGTTTGTTTGTGCTCAGGGGTCCCTGATGCCTCCCTAAATCAGTTCTGGTTGTCTCCCTCCCAGTGTCATCTTTCTCCCTTTGATACTGGGGTTCTGGATCCTTAATGACTCAGCAGGAGATGGGTCAGTTGATTATAGCACCAGCCCAGTCCTTTTCACCTCCCAGGCTTCTCCTCACCCTACTCTCCAGATGCAGGGCAACCTGGTGCCATCTTAACCACTCCCTGGGTCAAGACTTCTCCCAGCTCCTCTCACCTCTCAGATCTAGACAGTCTATCCACATTTCAGCTGGGACACACAGAAATGCCTAAAGCACAAAACTCAGCCACTTTCTAAAAGAGTGTTTTCTGAACACACAGTGACAAAACCACCTCCACAGAAAGATGTGTTATGGCACTGTGAGTTCGTACATACTAAACTTCACCTCTCCATGATCAACATAGAGGAATCTAACAAGCACAACACCCAGCCTCCTCCATTCTGTCCTATGGTTGGCCTTTCAGCAGTGAAAAATGAAGTGGAGTGTTTTTCACTGTCAGGACATAACACACCTTAGTATATGTTCTGACTTTTACTTACACTGCACCCTGCCCAGGGGTCACCTGAGACCTACCACAGGGGTGCCGAAAGTGTATGCAAACGGTAAAGTAAGGCAGGACAACATGCTAACTTAGCAAACTGCGAGCAGGCCCTACACTGCAGCCCTGATTTCCCTTCCCCGCGTACCTTTGCATTACTAGTCCTGGCACAAACAGTGCACACATACCACTCATGGCCAACACATTACCATTATACTTTACATAGGGAACACTTGTGCTTTAGGAAAGCAAAAAATTTAGGGAACTTTAGCCAAAAAGGCCAAGTCCTACACATCCCATTGTTCTTTAAAAAAAACGGGCTGCATTTAAAAAATAGACTGCTTTATTAAAAAGCAAACACAGACACGGTAGTCTGCTGACCTCAGCAGGTCACCATCCCCTGATGGCTGCGATGACTAATGGGTCCCAAATTGCTACCGACCTCATTAGTATTGTTAATATGCATGAGGTATGTCTAGCTACGACTCACTAGGAATCGCTAATGAAACAGAAAAGAGTTTCATACATTAGGAATACAGATTTCCTAATTGCAATCTTGAGAGAATCGCAATAAGGAAACCGGCATTCCTAATTTTAGTACACTTGGTCATAAGTCTGTGATTTTATTGCATATATACATGAATACGCAAGGGCATTGTGAACCCCCTGCTTTAGCACGTACAGGGGGGTAGCTTTTTATGGGCCTCTTTTCTCTGCAACTTCCAGATAAAAGCTCATAATTAACACAAGAAGGATGGGCTTATAGAAAAGAAGACAACAGCTAAACGAGTGACTGCAATGTATGGATGGATGAGAGAGTGAAAGGATGGTGGATGAAAAGATGTATTGATGGTTGTGGGGTGAAAGGATGGATGACTAGGTGAAAGGATGGGTAAGTGGTGAAAGAAAGTGGTGAAAGCATTGTTGGATGAATTAAAGAGTGGGTGCATAAAAGGAGGGATGGATGGGTGGTGAAAGAATGGGTGAGTAAAAGGATGGGTGGATTGGTTTGTAAAAGGATGAAGGGCGAGAGGATGGGAATGATTACGTACAAAGATGGTTGGGCAAAAGGATGAATCGGCGCGAAAATGTGTGGATGAAAGAATGGCATTGTGAATGGACATCTATGAGGATGGATGGATTGACAGATGGTTATAGGGGAAATGATTGCAGAGTAACAGAAATCTAAGAGAATTAGAGAAGAACGTGGCAGAGCCTCTTGCGCAAACTCTTTAATATCCTCCCACCGTCAAATACACAGAATCATTACTTTGGTGCTCCAAGGAAGAGGGGTGCCACTATTGCCCACATATGAGAACTGGAGACGTCCAGTCCTGTAAAGGCAACAGATTATCCTGAGCACCAGCAAATATACGTAAAATATACATGTCTAATTCTTCTTGTATTCAGTTAGGTTTATTTCCAACAGAACTTCTTCAGAAGTCACAGCCTCTCATCTTCAGAAGCCACAGAATATTCTTCACATAGCCACAGCCAATGGGAAACATCACTTACAATGAAACTTTTACAACGCACTACCATTACAACGCGGTCATTACAACGCAAACCCTTACAACGCATTGCGCTGGGGGGCGCTCTAGGATAGGGAATAGCTTAATTTACTATCCAATAACCTTCCCTAGTGTCCACGGGGACTGGAGTTGGAATAGTAAATTAAACTATTCACTATCCAGCACCCAAAAACGCTATGCGTTGTAATGGTATGCGATGTAAAAACCGCGTTGTAAAGGCAGGCGTTGTAATAGCCTGCGTTGTAACGTCATACATCCCAGCCAACACGTGTTTCATCAGAGTTGATGAGTATACATCACTGACTTCATCAGGGCTAGAAGTCAAATAAACACCATGAGTCTACGCTCTTACTGAAATACCTTCAGTAGTCCGTCACCTAAACACCCTGGTGTGTAGATATCTTGGACGGATACCCAAATTGTGAGGTTCATTAGCCACACATCATACACAGTGAAAGAGGGATAAAAAAGTGTTATAGTATAAAACAAAAGAAACCAACAAAAACATGTAAAGTGGAAGGTTATCTTCACGTGATCTAAAAGGAGTGGCAATCTGTACGAAAAAGGTCCAAGCGTCAATGTTTTATGCTCTAGATAATAAAGACAAAATGTATACATGTTATGACAACATATCCCATGGTCCCTTAGTTCCACTATTCAGAATGACAAAACATAACCGCTTATATAAATAAAATTAGCTTCACCTCATTTAATATCATTCTTCATATCCAAATCAAGAGTATCTGTATAAATGTTAATTGACCTGTGGACAATATATACATACACGTTAGAGCGATATGGCAAATCTGGCACAACCAGACCATAATTCTCTCCCTATTGTCCATTCATATACACAAAAAGCAAAAAGGAAATACGGGCATCTCCATCAGTTTTTAATACTAATCCATAAAACCTCTTGCAAGTAATTTGCATTTGAACATGAAGTCCATTCACTAGATGTGTCATGTCATTACTACCGAAAATCACCAAACGTTACTCCCTGCAGCCTTGCCCTGATAATACTTCTCTCTCTGCTTCCGAAGCACTGTGTATAAGTAAACTGTGACAACGGAGGGAAATATGAACACCCCCAAAGATTCACACATGCCCATTCCTCGAGACTCGCATCAAAATTAACTATCTTAAAACATAGAGTCTCTTAAGTACACACATTGCTAATTTAGATATACGGGCAATAGACATCTCACTGTTTAGAAATCAAGTATCTCCTTCAGACACGGCATACATATGATTCTTGCCACCACATACCTATAATGTGGAGAGTAAACCTCAAGCAATCCTGGACTGCGTGGTAAACTGATGCTATCTTAGTAGTCCTCCTTATATAGCACTGACTACTCGGTCATTACATCACCTATCGATCTATACAGTACATTTGTATTACACCATATCTCAAAGAATAACTATTCATCTCCCCTATAAGGCATGATCTGATCTAAAGTTTGATTCATAATTGTTTTAATGTTTTAACGTGTCAAATCACCACGGTGAACTTACACAAGATAGCCGCCCATCTCTTCAACCCTCCTCTGGTCATAAACAGAATCCTCACACTATCTTTATGTTCGGCTGTATTACTCCTATATTTATTTGTCACTAGCGAAACGAATGAATCCACCATTAGAAGTTAGCCTAAAATATTCATCTGCCTTTGAAACCTCACTTTTGTATCCAATTCAAAGATGGCAGACCCAATTTACATGAATACTCATTCCTGTCTAACTCTCATAAATATTAAAATCATTGTTACCAGATCTCAAGGAGAACTATAGTTATTGACGCCGGAGACTCTCATTCCCTAAACACCATCTGATTTTAACAGAATATAATAATATGTCAGAACCACAGTACCATTTAACACAAAATTTGATTCGAGAAATCCTTAATTCCTAATCCCGACCTGTAGCACCTGGACAACAATGTCCATAACAGCCTCAAACTTCCAATGTTATCCGGCCAAAAAACCCATAAATATTCATCAGTGTCTCAACGTTCGAGCCCAGTTATCAATACGACCTTCATAATAGCACTACTCCAGCAGCCATGTTATATACTATAAATATGTGACATTTTAGAGTGTCTCTAATAGGGATGATAATATTGCCATACATTATGTTTATGCTTGCTCATGACAAATACATTGTTTCTGGTCACATGTCATATTTCAATAAACCTGCTCATATACATTTTACATTCAACATTGATATTATTTCCAATGACATTCTTGAAATCACCCACCTTTGTTCCTAGGGAGTACCACATTTTTTGGTCAATATGACATTCTTGAAGTTACCCACCGATGTTCTTAGAAAAGCTGCATTGCTTGGTCAATATTGAACGGCTTCTCTATAGCTTTTAGAGTAATGATCCTTCGGGCTTCACTTTGCCTTAACATGAGTTCTCTATTGCCTCCTTTATGGTTAGTTGATATCATTTGCAACAGATGAAACCTGAATTGTAGGTGTTTACCCTTTGCTGAACATTCACAAATATGTTGGACAATAGCTTATCTCATGTCCCGCTGTTTGACTGCTCTGAAATTTTCAGTGATTCTCTCTCCCACTGGTCTTATTGTACTTCCTACATATATTCCACCACAACCACATATGAGTACATATACTACATATTTAGTTGTGCTGTCCAGATGTGTCCTTATCTGAACGCCTTCACCTTATCGTGAGCCAATTTACACACAGTGCAATTTCATCATTTGTAGAAGCCATTGCTTCTTGAGTTTCACGTATCGGCTAAAAATATTTCAGATCGTAATCCCTTTCTTATATGTGACGCTTGGTCGTGCTCTCACAAACATTTGTAGATCCCTGTCCATAGTCTGTAAAGTCCAATGTTTATTCAATATGTTACACAGCTTGTATGAATAGGGATGATAGTTCGTATTCAATCTGATCAGGCCTCCTTTCTCCTTCCTGCTAGTATCTTTCCTGTACCTCAAAGTATCACAATGATTCACTTTATGTGCTCTGATGTAGGCCTAGTTGACCACTTTCTCGCTGTGACCACGTCTCACAAAATGTTCCCTCATATCCATCAAGTTACTGTTGAATATGCGTTCCTGACTACAGTTTCTGTTTGCCCTAAGCATCTCCCCATAGGGAATAGAATGGATTTGACTCTTGGGGTGCGAGCTTGCAGCGTGCAGACCCGAATTACACAATGTGGGCTTACGGTGCATCCAACTCTGGATTTGAACACCTGAAACATCTATTTCAACATCCAGAAACACCATTCTGTTTTACTACTGGCCATAGTGAATGTCGTATTATACTCATTATCATAGTCATATCACTTTATTCGATTAATTAAAATCATAAAAGTACACATATAAATCACATTCAATAAATACAATGTAAAACAGTGAGATAAACATAGAGAGTCCTTATATGATTGTTTAACAAATTTCATGTATATACAAGTGCGGAAAAATGCAATAAAATTCATGGTTTGCTTACGCTCAGGCCTCTTAGTTTCTTAAATCTTATGGCTGCTACAAGATAACTAGCAATATTAAAAATATTCCATGTATTGTTTAACACAAAAGTCATACCCGGCTCCCACTTCACATCACATAACATGTTGAGCAGATGTTTCATATCCCTTATATAGGAGGGCAGGTTGGACACAAAAGGTCTCAAGTAAGAGTTTGCGAGGCAAGATGGCCGCCGTAGCTCTGTAGAGGAAAGTCGCTTTTTTCCTCTCTCCCATCCTAGGATGTGAATGGACTAGTGAATTTGGGGATGTGGGTCCTCGCCGGACTGTTATCCCGCATCACGGTAGGAGCATTCAGTACTGGCTTACTGAGGAGAGTCTCAACCAAAGCAGGAGAGACTTTGTCGAGCTGCTGGAGAAGTTTGTTTAGCAGAATTAAAGTACCCCCTAAAATGTCGCAAAGGAGTACGCTGGATAAGCTGGATAAGGACAAGGACAAAGATAAAGAAAAAGACAAATCAGTAACAACAGGGTCTACCAAAGCAATAAGAGAAGGCGCAATCCCTAAAGTACTAGCTACTGTCACCAAAAAACAAACGGAGCATTCTAACCGATCTGCTAAGAGTGCCCCGCTCAGAAAAACTGAAAGACAAGAAAAGAAGATTGAGGCAAAACCGGAGACCCGCTCATCAGCGAGTAAGGCTGTAAAGGAGCTAACACTGGACTTAGCAGGGAAAACACAGCGTGTGCAAATGGTGACCGCAAAGGAGCAGATGCGGCAGTCGACTTTACCTGAGTCCTTTGGCTCTAAGGTACCCCCGCTGGCTCAGTTACAGGCGGTTGACCCTCGGCAATCTGGAGCTCTGAGCGGACAGGCATCTGTATCGCAGATCGGACCAGGAACCCCGCGGCCCTCAGCCGGGCTGAACGCGGGCGCCGAAGAGATTGCAGACCGCGAGGACGCCAGCGTCAGCGCCGAAGACCCGGTTGCTCGGCAACCACTGAATGCTGTGGGAAATGCCGCGCTGCAAGAGGCACAGAACACCGGGGACGAGAAGGTGAGCGAGGGCGAGACAGAGAGTCTTGTTTCAGAGCATAACGCGCTAGAGCAGCTGGAGAGACACAACAACTCTCAAATGTTAGACGCGCTGATCAATGTGGAGATAGGTTTGAATAAAAAAACTCTACAACACTCTGACCCGAGCTGGGGGAGCACCCAGAACTTGGAAGAGCAGCAAGAGTTGGAGAATGACCGGGACAATGGTAAGGGGGACACAGAAGACAGAGGCACCAGGAGGGGTTCCCCTGAGTTTTTTTCAGTCAATGAGGGCTCTGATACTACAGATATTAGTGAACCTGAAAATGGGGACGAGGGGAGCTGCACTGATCAGTCCTCTGGCTCAGATACAAGTAAAGATTCCAGGGAACTAGTGACTCAGGAAAAAAGAAGAGGTGGACCCAGAAGAGTCAGAAGAGATGGAAGAGGGTCTAGAAGTAGTATGAATAAAAAACTGTCGTGGGACTATTCTGCTACGTCAGAGACTTATCAGGAAAATGACCAGGATGAGGGAGAAAATATCGGGAAACCAAGGGGTCAAAATGTTACTCTGGAAATGTTGTTTGGAACTCTGAAACAGATGCAGTCAGAGGCCAGAGCAGAAAGCAGAAGAGCGAAAAGAGACACAAAGAAACTTCAAGCTTCTCTGAGAAGAGTAAACAGAAAGCAGGAAGAGGTTGAGGTGAGAGTAACTCAAGTTGAAGAAAGGACTAGTAGGGTGGAAGATGAGGTGACAGAATGGCAGACTTTTAAAACGGAACAAGGAAAGGTAGTGGAAGACCTTCAATGGAAGCTAGAAGATTTCGAAAACCGCCAAAGGCGGAACAACGTAAGACTTTTGGGACTGGAGGAAGGGCGGGAGGGTCAGGATCCTAGAGGATACGTGGTTAAAGTCCTAAAAGAAGCCTTCCCAGAATCAAAATGGCACTGGGAAGTAGAAGTACAAAGAGCCCACAGATACCCTCTGTTCGTTAGAAAAAATTGCGGGGGTCAAGAGAATGTACTACCAAGAGCAATGTTGGTCTTTCTAGGGAATTTTCTAGCAAGGCAAGAAATAATCGATAAAGCGAGACCAGATTCCAGAAAGACAGCTGACGGAAACACATTTTTTGCCAGACCAGACTTTTGCCACGTCACCGCGGAAAGAAGGTGGAAGCTAAGGCAAATGATAGTACCCTTCCAAAAGCAAGGTGTAGAGGCTTATCTGTTATTCCCGGCAAGACTGAAAGTCATTAGGAAGGGGTATACCAAGATGTTTACGTCCGAGATAAAAGCGGGGGAATATCTAGCAGAAATCATGGAGCTAGATAAAGGAAAGGAGAGTAGAGTCAGAACTCCACCGAAAACCCCACCAAAAAGCCCACAAAAAGCCCCGTAAGGTATTACATAAGAATAAAAGTGCATACTGATATATCTAACGGATGAGTGATCAGGATGGGAGAGAGTAGCGACTCTGCAGACTACAGGGGCTACACATAGGTCAGGATTGACCTATTTGCCTGTAGTAAGGGGGGGAGGGACCCAAAGGGGAGGGGGGTAAAGGGGAGAAGGGGGGGTGAGGTGGGGGGGAAAGACATGCACTTGGGAGGTGATTGTAAGCACAGTACACGCAGGGGAATTAAGCAAGAGTTGCGCGATAAATTACACATTAGCTTAGTAAATAGAACTGAAGGCAAGGAAACTTTGAAGCTTATTGAATATTGCTGGCATAGGTATATACAGAGAGTAGGAAAAAGTTTGCAGTATAATGACTTGTAGGATAACCTCAATAAACATCTGTGGACTAAATGAGCTAAATAAAAGGCTTAAAACAGCGGCTCTGCTAAAATCGTTAAATCCCGACTTAGTCTGTCTTCAGGAAACACACATTGAAGGTACTAAGGCTTATTTACTGGACCAGCTTGGTTTTAGTGTACTAGCAAAAACTAACCAAAACACAAAGACGAGAGGTGTGGCAATTCTGGGTAGGAGACAGGATACCCAGGTTAAGAGGAAGAAGGAGGATCAGTGGGGTAGATGGGTTATAACAGAGTTAGTGTTCAGTGGGGAAACTTTCACAGTTGTTTCGGTTTATGGATCTACAGGAGATGACCCGGATATTTTCCAATTTTTAGACATAGAACTGGCGCAATGGCCGGAGCCCATTATATTCTGTGGTGATTTGAATATACATGATGCAGATAGTAGCTTTCTAGACCCCGGTAGGAAATATACGGGGAGGAAAAAGAGGACTTACAGAGCCTTAGCAGATATGGCAATGCATAACTCTTTGGAAGATCCGTGGGTAAAATGTCACCCAAACCTAGATGGGAGCACCTTTTTTTCAGCCCCTCATCAGATAATGGTTAGGCTGGATTATTTTCTAATAACGAGAGGACTGATAGATAGAGCAAGAATAGATAGGGAACCAAGGATTATTTCAGATCACAGTCCGTTAGTATTAACCGTAATAATTGGGCAAAGGAGAAATAAGGAGCTAAGACAATGGACATTCGACAGAACGCTGCTTCAGGATCAGTGCTACAGGGAAAGAATGAGTGATTGGATTAAGGAATACTGGGAAATAAATAGGGGTACATCATCACCAGGGATAGTTTGGGACGCTTTTAAAGCTAGTATAAGAGGGGAAACCCTGAGTTATGTTATTAAGGTTCAAAGAAATCTAAAGGCAAAAACTGAACAAGCTAATAAATTAATCATGGAAGCAGAGGAAGCACTTACTTCAGCCATACATACACAATCTCCAATCGATCAGATATTATTGAAATTAGTTGTTCTTAGAGCTGAAGCTATGGATGGGATGGCGAAAAAGACAGTAGGGAGGTAGATAGTAAACAAAGAAAAGGTATATGAACTCAGTGAAAGAGTTGGCCATATATTGGCAGTGCGAGCTAGACAAAGGGGCGGGATGGCTGATATTAAGGAGATTAAAAACTCTCAGGGAATTAGGATTAAGGAAGCTGAACAGATCAGAGAGGTTTTTAAACAATTTTATACGGAGCTTTACACAACAGACGGTCAGGAGAGAGAGGAGGATATAAGGGCTTACCTAAGTGAGATAGAGCCCCCTGCGCTGGCAGAGGAGGACAGAAAGGGGTTGGAAGAGATACTGCAGTTGGATGAACTGGTTGAGGCGTTGAGGGACTTACCCTCAGGGAAGGCAGCTGGTCCGGACCAGATTCCGGTAGAATTCTATAAAATTTTTCAACCTTCTCTCTTAAAAGATTTGTTTAATGTGATGCTGCTAGCTCAAAAGGGCGAGTCTGTTCCAGAATCATGGGGCGGTGCGGATATTATTGTAATACCGAAGAAGGGTAAACCCGCAGACGTCCCGGGGTCCTATCGCCCCATTACTCTTATGAATGCAGACGTCAAGGTGTTCTCCAAAATCCTGGCGAAAAGGTTATCTAGGGTAATCGAATCAATGGTAACTCCTTCTCAGCATGGATTTATTCCGGGTAAGGGAACAACTCAGCACATCAGACAAGTAATCACAGCATTTGATGCAGCAAGCATTTTAGAAGACCCTATGGCTGCTCTATTTCTGGACGCTGAGAAGGCATTTGATAGGGTCTCCTGGAGGTATTTGTGGGAAGTCTTGAGATGGTACGGTATAGGGGCAGGATTTATAAAGGCCCTGCAGACCTTATATGTAAATCCGACCGCCAAGATAAGGGTCAACAGAGGACAATCATCTGCAGTTAATATCCAGAGAGGCACAAGGCAGGGTTGCCCCTCTTCTCCCCTGCTTTTTGCTTTATACCTCGATCCATACATACGTAAGTTGGAAAGCAATGATCAGATTCCGCCGCTAGTTATAAATGGTTGTAGATTTAAAACGCTAGCATACGCTGACGATGTGGCCACCCTGACTGCAAACCCTACAGCCGCCATCAGGGCAATTGAAGATGAAGCTGTCCGATTCGGACAGTTCTCAGGTTATAAGCTGAATAATGCTAAAACGCAGATTGTCAAAAACCAGTGGGTAGTATGTAACGATGGCAGAGTGGTGGGAGTGGCAACTTATCTAGGGGTGCAAATTACAGCAGAAGTAGATAAGATTGTTAAAAATAATATGGACCCTTTGATAGCTCAAGTTAAAAAGGATTTGGAAAACATGAATAACCTACACCTGTCATTGGTAGGCTGTACAAACATCATCAAGATGATGATTTTACCTACATTTTTATACTTTATCAGGGCTATACCCCTGCTGTTTGAAGCTAGCTGGTTTAATGGTATAGAGGCTATATGTAATAGGTTCATCTGGGCACACGGTAAGACCCGGAGGGCCTATAGGTTTAAGACACTTCCTAGAGAAAAAGGGGGATGGGGTGCACCAGATTTCCGTTTATACTATATCGCTACTGTTTTGCAATATATACAAGGATTAATTGGGGGGAATATTGATGATGTAAGAATGCAGAATATGTCTACTGAGGTTTATGCTGTTGTACTAGGGGCAAATCCCTATAATTGTTTTCTAAAATGTACAGATTTTAGCTACTTCAAGAGAACCAGGTTTAAGACCGTTATAGCGGCAGTCACAGTATGGAATGCTTTTTTTAAGAAAGTCAAGATGGGGAGGTATAATAGATATGTCTCCTTGATTAATAATAGATCACGTCCAGTGGAAATATTTGCTGATCAAGCAATGGCAGAGTGGGCAATAAGGGGGATTACGCAAATAGGAGATTTGTTTGCTCAGAATGGTTTTAAGCAATTCTCAGACTTGCGAGATACATATGGTATAGACATCAGGAGTTTTTTCAAGTACTTGCAGATTAGAAGTTTTTTAAAAATAAAGTCGGAGGTCCGGCAGGCTTTAATAAAATAGAAATAATGGAGAAAATAAAACTGATGGGGGACTGCTCAATTAGGTCCTTGTATGCATCTCTGTTGAAAGAAAAACAGGATGACCTAGAGAAATTTAGCATGAAATGGGCAGACAAACTGGGTATTGAAAGCAATCTGTTTCTCGAATCTCTAAATTTAGGATGTACAATATTAAGTGCAGCCCCTCTGCAGTCTCAGCATTATAAAACATTATATTTGCTTTATTATACGCCTGCAAGGATAGCAAAATGGGGTGGGAACACAGGAATTAAATGCCCCCGTTGTGATGAGCTGGAAGCAGACAGCATACATATCTTTGCAACATGTCCCCAGCTACAACCATTGATTAAAGAGATAGAGGGGTTTTTAGCAAGATCTTTGGGTATACTGATCTCTCTTGCACCATCATGGATCATGCTAGGAGTGGCTGAGCGGGGGCAGGATCAGTATGCAGAATTTTTGTTTGTAATAATGGCTGTCTATAGATTGACAATAGCCAGGGCATGGCTAGATAAAAACCCCCCAAAATTTCAAAATTGGTTGGCAAATACGCTGTATGCATACAACATAGAGGAAAACATCTATGCTCGGAAAGGGAGGAGAGGAAGATGCTTGGGGAACAGAATATGGGAGCCATTAAGTAAATGGAAAGAGAAGCAAAGAAAGGATGAATAGGGGGGGATGGGAAGATTGGGGGGATTGTATATCTCCTTTGTTTTCTGTTTTCTGTTTTCTGTTTTCCACTTGACTGCTTGTTCTAGATTCCCCTATTGTTTAAATCAAAGTGTTAAAATAACTTGGTTGAACTTATTATATGTATGGCATATTCCAAGGATGGAATCTATATAATAGAAATTAAGCAAAATATTGTAACTGTTATAGTCCATTCAGTGTATGATAAACTGTGCTTCTTTATGGTGAAGAAAAATAAAAAAAATTATATAAAAAAAAAAAAAGGTCTCAAGTAAACTCAACATATTGTGAAAGTTTTTCAGTCTGACCCCCAATTCCCGAGATAATAGGTTTACCCTGGGGAAAGTTTACTTTCTTGTGAACCCTGGGCAAGTTGTAAAGGCATGGAAACCTCGGATGATAGATGGTCAAAAATCTGAGCTCTCCCTCACTTATCAGACTAAGATCATACAAATGGCCAGTAATACTGTGTGAAATGTCTGACATGGGATTACCATTTAGTTTAGTGTAGCATTTCACATCGCTCAATTGTGTGAGAATTTTATTGTCATAATCGACCTTACACATCACCACGATACAACCACCCGTATCTGCCTCACTGATGATTACATCTTGATCCTGTGTGAGTTCTTTAAGGACTGTTCTCTCCTGAGCGGTTAGGTTGTCCTTTACATAGTTCCTCTTTCTCTTACTCATGTTCTCTTCCCACTTATCAATGTCTTGTAGTACTACTTTGTGGAATAGGTCAATCCTGTTACCCGTCTGTAACAGTGGTGTCCACCTCGATTTTACTTTGCGGCCACTATCCTCACTCAGGTCATAGCTCCATTCTAGCTCTTGTAACAGTTTGTGAACAATCACAAGGTCCTCCTCACTTTCGGTGATTGAACGTAAAAGTGCTGTGTTCTTAATATCTTACAAAAGACAAGGGAAACCCAAATACAATTGGTCAGGGGTCTTGGATAATCAATGATTTCTAAAGTCATTGGTCCCTAGACAAGGGTTATTGTGAGTAAACAATAAATACAGACCCAATCAGTACTATATTTTACAGCTGTCCAGTCGGACATGGTTTTCTAATATGCAGTTGCTTAAATATATACAAAATAAAGCAAGGAACAATTAAAGTGGGACACAAGCCTGTATCCAACAAAGTGGGAAGGACGTACAACATGAAAACAGAAAGGCTTAGGCAGAGTAAATTGTTGGTATGGGGCACATTTTGACATGACAAACAAACTATAGTGGAGACACCATTACACAAAATGAGTAATAAATAAAGAAGTGTATATGGCGCACACAACAAGTCGACGGCGTTTCGATCCTTATAAAAGATATAGGATCATCAGGACATTATCAATGGTATGCCTGTGTACATTTTGCTTGTAATAACTAGAACAGATCCATAGGAGGGAATTAAGGGATAACAAAAAGACACAATACAAAGTTAGATCAGGCGGAAAATAGTTTTAAAACAACTTGGGTGCTGTAGAGAGGGCAGTCTCTATGTCAAACCGTTGTGAAGGGATATCTCGTGCGTTAAACTGAACCTGAGAAGTGAACTGGATGCATGAAAATTGTTAAACAAGGCTCCGCAGGACCAAGAGTCCTCTTAGTGAGTACGAGAGATACGCAATTAAGAGCAACTAATGCTAGAAGTACTCGTGTGGTGATGAAACGCGCGAACCGGTACTGAACTCGGTGAGTGGTGTTAAACTCGCGAAACTAGCAGAAAACTTGTAGGCCTCTGGTGTCAAAAGCAGAAAATAATTTAGATAAAAACAAAGTGGCAATGCATGCAATGATGAAGCATTTGTGAAAAACAGTGAACTTGCAAGGTGCAAGTAGGTAGGATGCTTGAGGTCGGAGAGGGAAAGATAGTTATAATAATAACTAGCTTCAGGTCAGAGTGACTTTGAGGAGGTTTGTTCCAGGCAAAGACCGATTAGAAGTCCGGGCCAAGTAAGAAAGATGCAGAGGGCTGCAGGTGCAGTCAGTACAAGTTGAAGTTGGGTCAGAGTCAACCTGCGTGAAAGAGAAACAAGTGGTGTTGAAACTGAGAAAAAGGTCATAGAGTATGGCAGGATACCAAAAGAGAGATGGAGCTTACCTAATTAAAAGGGCTGTAACAGCTTAATTAAGCTACTGAACGGCGTCCAGTGTATTTCGGAGGCTGAGAGGTTATTGCCGCATAGCGGTCTAGGAATCAGGGTCCAGGAAGGCTTAATGAAAGAGAGTGGCCAAATGGGAAAGGTGGAGCAACAGTGGACAGGGAAGAGACATTTTCAGTCGCAACAAGGCTTACCTATTTCAGATGGCTGCAGTGTATCTGGGACGATAACCCAGTGAGCTGTGAGCCGTGTCCGCGGTCTGAAGTATCAGGGGATTCTAAAAAATGAGTTAGTGGAGATTTAGTATCAATGTGGTGAAGAATTGAAAAAAGGTGGATGGGGTGCAGGGCACGCTTACCTGTGATTAGCTGCTGTTACAGCATGTCTTGCCTGTCGGAATTGTGGAGAGGAGTGTACGAGTTGCCGTAAGATGGCAGGTTAAGTAGTCAAGAGGCTGATTAGATAATAAGGTCATGTAACACAGTCACGGAAATAAAGGACGGCAAAGTTGCGTAAAGGAGGTAGCCATTTTGTAGTGGTGAATGAGAGAAGGAAAGAATACAGCATAAGTGCTAAGGAGGTGATAATTATGCCTAGATTTGTGTGAAACATTTCATAAAGGAGTCTAGAAGAAATGTTCGATAATTAGAGGAAAAGTAATTAGACACCATAAGGTTACATTATAATTACTAATATCAGAGAGGGATGAAAAAGCAACACAGTAAAACAGATTAAATTAACGTAGTCCAGTCCTCCAGGCGATTGAGGCCGGTGTGTATGCTACCAGTTTGTAAAATCCACTTGAGATCCTCCTTGTTGAGCTGTGAGAGATCCGCACCTTTTGTGGGTGGCTTGATCACGCTGATGCTGGTCCAACGTATGCCGTCCTCAGTATGGCCTGTTGCCAGGAATTGTTCCACAAGGGGGGGCATTTGGTGTCCTGCAACGTAATTGGCTGCGATGTTGGCAAATCTTTATTCGTGCTTTTTGTGTGGTTTGGTCAATATAGATTTTATTGCAGGGACATAGAATTGCATATATAACATTACAAGTACTGAAGTGCAAAAATTCTTTCAATTCAATTTTGATTTTACCTAAGACAAACTCCTTGCACTCAATAGTGAATTTGCATGCAATACAGTTCCCCCACTTGACATACCCAGTGAGTGGGGCCGAGCCCCAATTGTCAATGAGTGTTCCTTCTGCGTATTGTAGTGGGCAAGGCTGCTCTGTCCAAATGATCCTTTATGTTTTTGTTCTTTATAAATGCAAACAGTGGGTGTTCCAGGTTCAATATGCCTGCATTTATGACCACCCAATGCTTCAGAATCACTTTGTGTACAGTATGTGAAACAGGAGAAAAAGTGGTAATGCATACTATGCGGTTCTGTGAGTGTTTTGTTTTGGGCTCTAGGAGACAGTCCCTTGGGCAGTACCAGGCTCTTTTCAGGGAGTTGCACACTAATCTACGAGGGTAACCTCTAGCTGTTAGTTTGTTACTTTGGCTTTAAGAAAGTAATCCTCTTTCAGATAACAATTCCTTCTAATACGTAGGAACTGTGAGTAGGGTAGTGAGTCTCTGAGGGCACGTGGGTGGTTGCTGTCGTATCTCAGGAGCGTGTTATGCTCAGTGGGTTTCCTGAACAGGTTTGTGATTAGTATGCCTTCCTTGTGTTGAATGTTGAGGTCAAACAATGGGATCATGGTCTTGCTATGTGACAGCATGAAATGGAGCACCTCACAGTTGTTTAGCCAATGAAGGAATTGTTTCATAGTGGTCTCCGAGTCTTGCCAGATCATACAAATATTGTCAATGTATCTTTTCAACACTGAAATAGCAGTGCAGAAAGGATGCATTGGAGACAGAATGCATTTGGTCTCAATGGAGTCCATATTGAGTATGGCCAAGTTAGGGGCAAAAATGGCCCCCATTGATGTCCCTTTAGTTTGTTGGTAATATTGGCCTTCGAAGAGGAAGAAATTCCACATGAGGCAAAATTCCAATAGCTGTAATATAAAAATTGTGGGTACCGCATGAGGGCGGGGACATGTGTTGAGGATTTGTTCAATGACCAGTAAGAAATCAATTTAGGGCAGTTTCTATAAAGCAACTCTACATCCAGAGTGCATAAAGTGTCAGAGGCAGGGTAAAATGGGTAATTTTCAACAAGATTGATCATGGCCATGCTATCACGGATTTAGCAATCAGTTTCGGAAACAAAATCCCTAGTGAAGAAGTCTACATATCGGCCGAGTGGTTCTAGATTAGAACCAAAGCCCGAAACTATAGGTGGCCGGGTGGGTTTTCTTGTTTTTTGTGTATTTGGGTAAAGTATAAATTACAGGCGTACGGGGGTGACTTGGGGGCCGATTCTGATCTGTGTCGGAAAGCACTCCGACCAAGCCAGATCTGGGGTGTTTTCCGACCGATCCGGACTCCTGCAGTCCGACTGAGCAAGTACGATGCAGCCGTATGCTGTTGGACTCAGTTCGGTCAGACTCCCATAGAAGTCAATGGGAGCCGATGGTATAACACGTACATGGGCTCCCATTGACTGAATGGGTACGTCGCGGACAAGTGCGCCCCCAACAGTGGGTATGCGTCGGTGCCATCCGCACCGTACATGCCTGTGGTGGGGAGATCCATGTGTCTCCCCCTGTGTCGGAGTCGTAAGGCTGCCGGTAACAGGGGGTCCAACGCGGACCCCCAAAGACCAACTCCGGTAGCTATATTGAGCCGGACGCTCTGACTTGATCCGGCTGTCCGAATCGAGCATCGTACTAGCTCGCTCGTGAAACGTCTCCATTGTGCGCCACGGTTTGCTTGTAACTGAGTCCTACGGAGCGTTTCGGACGGAGATTTTGCAGTTGTTCGCATCGTACTTCGACGTCTGGACCCGTGTACGACTCGGATGGAAATTCAGCCTCCAAATCGGGTCCACCAATGCTGAACCCGATTCGGTGCCCTTCCGACCGAGATGGGAATCGGGCGCTTGGTGTTGAGAAACTGATACTCAAGTTTAATCAAAAATCTTTGTTCTAAGCCTTTATTGGTCACTTGAAGGATTAGGTTTTGAAGTTCCCTGGTGGGGTTAGTAGTGATCGGTGTTAGCTAGTTGCCTATGTATTTCAGTTTTGTATGCGTCTCTTTCATGAATAACTATTCCACCCCCTTTGTCAGCTGGTTTGATTACCAGAGTATCATAAGATTTCAGTGTGGTCAAAGCTGCTTTCTCCTCCAATGAGATATTATATGGAACAAAGCGGCGTAATTTTTCGAGTTGTGTGACGTCATGGAGGACCATTTTTTCAAATGGAAGTATCTCAGCAGGAACCATGCTAGAGAAAGGTGAAAAAGTAGAAGTGGGTCATAATGGAGCGTTAGGAGTATGAATAGACTTGGGGTTGAGCAAGAAAGTCTTATTTTGAGAAAGAATCTCAATAATTTGGTTTGTAAACATATCTTTACATGCACGCAGAAACTGTAGTCTGGAACACACATTCAACAGTAACTTGATAGATTTGAGAGAACGTTTTGTTAGACGTGGTTACAGTGAGGAAGTGGTCAATGAGGCCAACATCAGAGCACAACAACTGACTCATTCTGATACTTTGAGGGACAGGAAAGATACTAGCAGGAAGGAGAAAGGGGGCCTGATCAGATTGATTACGAACTATCATCCCTATTCATTTTGAATAAACATTGAACTTTACTGACTATGGACAGGGATCTACAACCGTTTGTGAGAGCATGACCAAGCATCACATGTAAGAAAGGGATTACGATCCGAAATAATTTGTGCCCCAGTTACCCGACACCACCAATACGTGAAACATGGTTACACTCAAGAAGCAATGTCTTCTGCCAATGCGGACATTGCACAATGTGTAAATAGGCTCTAAATAAGGTCAAGGAGTTCAGTTTTAATGTCTCACATACATTTCACATCAGGACACATATGGACTGCCAAACTAACTATGTAGTATATGTACTTGCAAGTGGTTGTGGCGTAATGAATGTAGGAAGCACAATTAGACCAGTGAGAGAGAGAATCACTGAATATTTCAGAGCAGTGAAACAGCGGGACATGAGATACCCGATTGCCCAACATATGTGTGAATGTTCAGCACAGGGTAAACACCTACAATTCAGGTTTCATGGGTTGCAAATGGTATCAACTAACCATAGAAGAGGCAATAGGGAACTCATGTTAAGGCAAAGTGAAGACCGATGGATCATGACTCTAAAAGCTATAGAGAAGGCGTTCAATATTGACGAAGCAATTCAGCTTTTCTAGGAACATAGGTGGGTGACTTCAAGCATGTCATATTGACCAAGAAATGTGGTACTCCCTAGGAACATAGGCGGGTGTTTTCAAGAATGTAATTGAAAATGATATCAATGTTGAATGTAGATTGCATATACGCAGGTATATTGAAATATGACATGTGACCATAAACAATGTATTTATCATGAGCAAGCCTAAGCATAATGTATGGCTATATTATCATCCCTCTTAGAAACACTCTAAAATGTCACATAACTATAGTATATAATATGGCTGCTGGAGTACTGCTATTATGAAGGGCGTATTGATAACTTGGCTCGTGCATTAAGACACTGATGAATATTTATGGGTTTTTTGGCCGGATAACATTGGAAGTATGAGGCTGTTATGGACATTGTTGTCCAAGTGCTACAGATCGGGATTAAGAATTAAGGATTTCTCTAATGAAACTTCGCGTTAAATGGTACTTTGGTTCTTACATATTATTATATTCTGTTAAAATCAAATGGCATTTAGGGAATGAGAGTCCCTGGCGTCGATAACTATAGTTCTCCAGGAGATCTGGTAACAATGATTTGAATATTTATGATATTTAGACAGCAATGAGTATTCATGTAGATTGGGAACTCCTGATTTTAGTGCAACATGATATGTTGCCGGGTCCGCCATCTTTGAATTGGATACAAACGGAGGTTTTGAAGCGGATGCCTTGATCCAAAGGATAACGACAATTACCAGTGAATAATATTTTAGGCTAACTTATAATGGTGATTCAGTCGTTTCGCTTGTGACAAATAAATATAGGAGTAATACCGCCGAACATAAAGATAGTGTGAGGATACCATTTATGACCAGAGGAAGGACGATATCTGGATACCCGGCACATCATCTTGGTATAACGTATTGAAGGTATGGGCGGACATCTTGTTCACCGTGGTGGTTTGACACGTGAAAACATTATAATGATTAAGAATTGAACTTTAGATCTGGACATGCTATATAGGGGAGATAAATAGTTATTCTCTGAGATGTGGTGTAATCCGAATGTGCTGGATAGACGTAATCTACATTGAGACAGCAGAGATGACTCTTCCTACATGTTGGATCTGGGGGTCTCTAGTTGGCAATGGTATTCACCTTTGTTCAAATACTGTGTCACACTTCTCCAGTGATGCGACAGCAGGCAGCTTCGATGAACACACGCTTCCAGGGAGATACTGTGAAGGCTTGCTTCTCCGACGATGCGACGAGTTCAGCTGCGGCGGCGATATGCTTCTTCTCGATGCGTCGCGCTTCCAGCTCCCAGCGACACGCAAATGTCTGGAGTTGAGAATTCCAGGCAAGGAAATTCAGAGGGGAGCTGGAGATGCAGGGGCAGATTTACAATAACTGGCGCAACCCCAGGGATGCGCCAGTTATTGTGCGCCGCAGCTCCGCCACCCATGGTGCGCCGCATTTACAATGCGGCACACCATGGGGCAAAAACGGCACAGATGCGTGACGCATCTGTGCCGTAAAGGTGGCGCATTGCTGGAGTTGCGTCGCAAGCGCGACGCAGCTCCAGCAATGCTCTGGGGGGCCCTATCTGTCCAATGCTGCATCAAGCCTTATGCCTGCTTCAAGCAGGCGCAGGGTTTTGACGCAGCATTGGCCTAAAAGTGCCTGCGTGAAATCTTGTAGATTTCACGCAGGCACTTTTGCGAGGCGCACCTGCCCCGGAACGCCCACCCTGCGCCGGAACGCCCACATGTGGCGCAGGGCTTTACAACGTGACGCATCTTCCTAGATGCGTCACGTTGTAAATGGGTCGCAGGGATGAGCCACGTTTACTCCGCCATTGCGTGACGCAACGGCGGCGTAAACGTGGCGCAAGTCCAACATAAATCTGCCCCGAAGTCTTTTGTTCCGGTTCTGCAGATGATAAAAGTCTTTAAAAAGTTCCTTCTCCTTTCCTTGGCAATGAAGCAACCACTGCAGGCCAACCCAGCAAACAGCACACTGGCAGAGGGGCAGTCAAACTCCTGCAGCTTCCTTGGTTCTTCTCCTTGGCAAAAGGTTTCTTGTTCCAGAAGTGATCTAATTTCTTGGGATCAGGGTCCAAATATTTATACTCCAAAATTCTTTGTTCTCTGAGACAGAGAGGCCTCTGCCTAGTCCAAACCTGTTACTGAGCACTTTGTTTACATGACTCTCTCCTTCCTTTTACTGTGCAGGGCAGAGACATCAGCCGCCCCACAGGAGGTGGAGCCAGCACAGTCCACATGCTGGATATTTAGAGTGCTCTTTTCAATTTGACTGGACCAAGCAAGGCTCTCACTAATTCGCACCTCTAAATAATCAAATGCTTTCACCCGTTCTAAGCTTTGGGAATTAAGGACCAGCTTTCCTTTATGATGTTTATAGGGGTTAAAGACCATATATTTGGTCTTATTGCAATTTATTTCAAGCCCCCTAGCATGACATGCCCCCTAGAACCTATTAAGAAGATTCTGCATTCCCCTTGGGGTTCTTGAAATTAGTAGAGTGTTGTCCGCAAATAGCAGGCAGGGGTTAGTAACTGCCTGCCAATTTGGGAGGATCTCCACCACAATTAAAAATGTCCTCTATAATTCCATTAACAAAGAGTGTGAATAGAGTAGGGGCCAGGGTACACCCTTGTCGAACGCCTTTTAGGATTGATATATTACCTGTAAGACCACCATCAGAGTTCCATCTAACTTTTGCAAAGTTGTTAGAATGCTAGCGAAACCAGATGTTCAGTAAATATGATGGTAGACCCATGTCTCTCAAAGCGGACCACAGTTGCGTTCTATTAATAGAGTCAAAGGCTGTTTTGAGGTGCACGAACACAACGTATAGGTGGCCTCTATTGATGGTGACTTCTTTCCAAATTAACATTAGGAATCTGAGGATCTGGTCCGTTGTGCTTGTGGACTCCCTGAAGCCTGCCTGGAGTTCGGAAAGTGCATTATTATCCTCAATCCACTGCTGGATTCTGGCTAATATAATTTTATCAACATTTTTTTGTGAGACATCTATGAGATTTTCTGGGGAGCCCTCGTCACCCTTGTTTAAAACAGGGATAATCTCAGCACCCGTCCAGTACAATGGAACCTCACCCCCCTCTAGAATAGCGTTGAAGACCTTAATGAGTATTGCCCCCCAGATTTCCAAGTTAGACCTATACAGGTCTCCTGGCAGTTTATCCAAACCCAGAGCCTTCCCTTTCTGAATTGAAATTATAGCCAAGATTGTCTCCCCAACCGTAATGGCAATATCTTCTCTTGGGGGCATAGTGAGGCACATCAAATTATCTATTTCGACCTCTCCACTCTGCACTGCGTAAAGATTCCCAAAATATTTCTCCCAAATTTGGGGCTGCATTAGTTTCCGCTTTTGGGCCAATAGACCCCTTGGCCATTAGATGCCAGAATGCTTGGTTATTCCTCTGTTTAGACTCTCCATTTCTCATTCTCCAAGTCTCTTCTAGCGTTATTTTGTGCTAGTAGGTAACATTTCATGCATGCTCAGATATCCTCAGGGGATTTGGCTTTTACCGCTACCATTAAATTTGCCCTAGCTAGTTTGCATGATTGATTGTACCATGCGTTGGTACGCTTGTAGATGGGAATATTGCCATTTACTTTACAAAAAAATGGTCTAATAGCCTCATTTAGTTGACTAAAAATTGTCTGGGTGTCAACAGTATTCTTGTTTGTTTGGGTCATTTCTGTCAAGGCTAGCTCTACCCTTTTATAGATCTTTGGGAGGGCCATTTGGTCTGACAGAATCATTGGCCACTTTACCCTCCTCTCGTTAGTACTGGTGACTACTGGTACACTCTTTAATGTTGTGGGGCCGTACCAGTCTATTAAATTAATCATTGATAATGCTAGGGCATTATGGTCGCTATCCCTCCTTTCCAGGACCACCATGTATTTTATGTTTGCCAAATTTCAATATTGACTAGGATATAGTTGATTCTAGATTTACTTGCCCCTCTCTTGAAGGTAACCCCAGCTGTCCTATCAGAGTCAGTTTTGCTGTTACAGGCTCGTAGCCTGTGATCAACAGTCAAAGAGTTAACTTGTTGCGCAAACTTGTGCACTTTTTTATAGATGGAATTTTTAACTTCGGTATTCCTCTTGCTTCATCCCCCTCTCCAATGAGTTCCTGAATGTAATCTACCGGCTCAAAGGTGACATTTAAGTCGCCAGCAATTATCAACTGTTGTCTCCCCCTTTCTAAATCAAGATATCTCCCAAGAATGGTGAGTGTCTTGGATGACATATGTGGACTACCAAACCGATTATATATATATATATATTGAGGATCCTCAGCGGGAAACTCCCTTCAGCCAAACATAATTCCAGCCCCAGTATATCTTCAGAATCGAGGCTGAGCTTTTTAATTTTTCCTACTAAGGAATTTTTGACCCATATCAGGAGGCCCCCTACCGGACGTCCCATTGATCCCTTCTTTGCCTCAATACTAAAAGTGGTGAAGTCTACACTTTCTCCGTTGCCCAAGTCTCCTGCAACAAGCATATGTGATATTTATCAATAAAACTACACTAGTCTGGATCAATGAGTTTTGAATTAATACCTGCCACATTCCAAGACAAAATCTAGATCTTTATCTATTAGTGTATGCAATTGTGCGCCACTAGTGCTCTGTTGTATTTCCACATTGTTTGAGCCTATTCTTGACTGTGTATTTAGGGAGATACAATTGTTATTCTCTATTGGCAATTCTACTAATTGTCCCCCATCTGTTTTTATCAGCCCTTAGTTACACCTTGAATCGTGCTCGGGGCTCTATTTAGTCAATCTAGGTCACCTAGGTTTGAAAGTGGCTGGTATCTATTTCTTAACTCAATAGACGGATGACCCCTATGGGTGGTTTCATTAAAAGACCCATACCAGAGGCTCCCACATTAGGTGCTAGGTTTCTATAAAAGTGGGCCAGTGGCAATAGTGTGAGACCATATACTGGCCTTTGATTTACCAGTCGCAGACCCCGGTCAACCAGCCAATTTGCTAATGATCAGGACCTGCAGTTTATCACAATACAGTCCCCCTTGGACATCTTATCCATTGGACCAATCCAGCTCACCCTTCTTACGAGCAAAATGTCTCGGAAATAGATATTTGAGAAATCCACATTTTGAGACAACCAATGGCATACCTTATTTTTGAGCCCCGAATATGATTCCTTGTACTTTTCTGCAAGTGGTGGTACATTCGTTAGAACTGCTACATACGGGGAACATTTGGGTGGGAGATGAAGTGTAATTGTATCCTCCCTTTCAACCATACCAGTTCTTGCGTGAGGTATTGGGGATTTCCCTGGAGTTGCAGTACTAAACCCACTCTCTCTTGTGATGACAGAATTTTAATTATTTCTCCTTTCCCATGTTGAACTGTCTATTCTAGTTTCAGTTTCTAGGATTTCCCTCACTGCTGGTTAAATTTCTACTCTAACGGGGGTATCAGTAAGCCGTTCCGGTTACTGCTTATTTTTATCCCTAACTCCTTTCCCCCCTTCCGGGTCACCAAGCTGTATGGATGAGCCTACCTCCTCACCAAATCTCCTTTCAGCCCCAGCTTGCCACTCCCCCTCCACTTTTTTCATGTCTTATTTCCCTCAACACAGTTTAACAACAATTCTATATTTGTCTCTAGTTTTTCCAGTCTGAGAATTAATGGGCGTAAGCTTCTCGTCAACGATTCCTCAATGCAGAGTGTTATTGTCTCAGCAAGATTGGAGAGAGAAAGCTCCGTGGTATTTGTTACGTCAGAGACGGCAATTGTAGCCTGGATCCCTTCATCAATGACCGATACTGGGCCTAGTGTCCTTTTCTTAGACCTGGTGTGTATAGAGTGCGGTGAATCCATATGTTTACTCTTCCTCTTTTTTATAGTCTGCATTTTACTTTTTGATGGAGCAGGTGACCTCCTGCCTAAACACTTATTCATCCTTCACCATTTTTAATCCTGACCCTGAGACCCATGAATAAAGTACAAACGGGTGCTTAGGAGCCAGTTTTAACGAGCACGTCCTAACTGCACTTTTTGTCTATCACTTACCCAGTCCTTGGGGACAACACATTTTGGTGTGATCACTGTTTGTTACTTTTGTGTTGATCTGTGTTTGTTTATAGTACGTCTTTTGGTGTTTTCCCCCCTCCCCTATGCTCCGCCCCCTTCGTGGCTACACGGGGGCGTATTGTAAGCAGACCCGATGATGAAGCATGTCACACACATTGTGTGTGAGTTGGGAGTATTTTTTGTCAAATTATTTTGATTTCCCTTCAGCCCTTTGTTGTGTTTTGTATTATGAATTTTTTCTTCTCCCCACCCCTCTATGTGCTTGTACCTTGGTTTAGGGGGTTCAGGGTGGTGGAGTATACTAATTGACCCTCTCCCCTCCGTTGTGTTTAATGATGTTTAGAACAGCAGCTTAGCCGTAGGGGATACAAACATTATAAAACAACGAAAAGAATATTTTTGATTGTTTCTTTTCACATACGCGTTGTTTATACATTTTCACTCTGAGGTTTTGCTTATTCTTTTGCATACAGATTTTATTGGCATTGAGTTCTGGCATATTTTCCAGGTTCACACTTCTTTTCCCTTCCTCGAGGCCTTCC
Organism: Lissotriton helveticus; assembly: GCF_964261635.1. Lineage (NCBI taxonomy): Eukaryota > Metazoa > Chordata > Amphibia > Caudata > Salamandridae > Lissotriton > Lissotriton helveticus. Next base: position 64,548,847 of record NC_136060.1, on the reverse strand, counting down.
TAGAAGGGTGCAATGGCCTTAATTCCGGGGCTTTCCTTCGGGGAAGACATTGTCTCTGATATTCTGGCTGGGCCATTCTTATTGGGGGATACTGTTGTCACTGAAGTCTTGGCACAAGGGGAGGGTTGGGATACTCTCCTAAAACTAAAGAAAAAACAGGTTAAAACTATATTGCATGGGGCGATCCTCACAGAATACTTAAGGGTAAATGCTGCACCTCGTGGACTCCTGGTCATCAATGAAACATTGATCTTTTTAGAGGATGAGGCCTTCAGAAGAGATTGGGCATTGGTGGCGTGGAAATGTACCCGGGACTGGCTAGTCCTAATTATTAGCACAGCCAGGAGACTATCAGATGCTCTCCTTGTTCAAATCCAAACATCGGAATCAGGTTTAAGAACAGAAGTCCTCTTGACATCATTTGATCAGAAACTAGATCGGGTCAATGCGGAACTCACTGAATATAGGGACTCCCTGATGCTCTCAAAGATAAACAAACTACAGAAAGATCTTAAGAACTTTTCCCGGGAAAAGGTATATCCTTATAATAAGGAAGAATATGCCCGCCAGAAAATGCAAGAAAACACCAAGGGCAATCAACAGGGACGACCTAGACAGTATACCACCAGTAGTTCCAGCGACAGGAGTGAAATGACTATTCCCACAAGAAGAGAGGGAGAGGCCGGGGCAACTGGTGGGAGTTTAGACCACCATTGTTCCATCAGCCAGGTAATCAGTACCAACATCAAGGTTACAACTGGCCAGCGATGGGATACCCACCACCTCCCCCTTTCCGGAACCCTTTATTTGAGGACCCTCATTTCCAGGCGCCCCACTTTCCCCCTCCACAGTTTCAGAACTTTCAGGGGTCTTTTTTAGGAAGAGGCCGGAACAAAAGCAGGGGAAAACAAAGGGGCCAACAACGGGTTACTTGGGAGGATCAAGATCCAGAGATAACACAGAGAATAACAAGGAGTATGGCATTGGGCAATGTGCCCGGCACAAGCCGCCAGAATCTCTAGTGGTCAATCTATCCTCTCATGTCCTTACCCCTACTCAGGAACAGCTTTTGAATAGGGGTTTGGGATTTGTTCCCACCAATCAATTGGACCACTTCAGGTTACGTTAGGACTTATCTGTCTTTTTTCGCAACTTGAGACTTCGGGTCTTCTTTGAAGATAAGAACTCGGAGGACCCTCTATAGGGTGATACCCCTTTCCGTCCCAAATCAACGTTCACCCCCCAACTGGCTTTATTACCTCCGGAGGAGGCTACCTTCGAACAGGCAGTGGTATGTGATTTAGAGAAATTATACGCTTCTCAATCTCATTCTTTTTCTAATCTGTCTAATGCCGAAAAAGAGGCCTTGAGGGAATTGACTGATTGTAGGGAGATTATTCTGAAGCCAGCTGATAAGGGTGGAGCTACAGTGCCTCTGGATATGGACACTTACAGGGAGGAATGCCTTGTCTCTTAGCCGATGAGAGGAATTATCAGAAACTCCCCGCAGATCCAACTGGAGAAATCTCATTGGAAATCATGACGGCTGCGAAAGAAGCTAGGTCCAATGATTGGATCTCAGAACATGAGGCAGTATTCTTGGTGAATAAACAACCTAAAACACCATATCTGTATGTTCTCCCGAAAATTCACAAACCAGCACGACCCCCTCCAGGGAGACCGATTGTCTCCGGGATGGGGTCGTTGCTGGAACCACTGTCACAATTTTGTGATTTCTACCTCAAGCCCCTGGTTCAGAAACTTCCAGCTTATCTCAGGGATACTTTGGACATATTGCACCACCTCAAGGACATGCCTTTCGACCCAGATTCTGAATTTCTTATCGGGCTCGACATAGAAGCTTTATATACAAACTAGCAGCCCGTCCCGACCTTGTCCGGGAGCAATCAGGGTTCCCCGACCCCCGCCCACCCCGACATTGCCCAGCAGCCCGGGACCCCGCCCGCCCTGACCCCCGCCCGCCCCGACATTGTCCAGCAGCCTGGGCCCCCACCCGCCCCGTCCCCCGCCTGCCCCAACCCTCGCCTGCGCCGACATTGTCCGTGGGTCCCCCGGAGCCTTACCTCAGCCGCCGCTCCTCCCCCGCGCTCCTCAGTTCACCGCTCCGCCGCTCCTCGCCGCTTGTCAACGCTCCTCCTGCCTGTCCGCCGGTCCTCACCGCCTGTCCGCCGATCGTCACCGCTCCTCCCCCACGCCATGTCTGCCGCTCCCGGACGCCGCTCCTCCCCGCGCTCCTGACGTCAGCACGCAGGTCGCGGCCGGCGCTACTTCGAAGGGACTACTTTTTTTTTTAAGGTACATTTTTTAAATAACGCATATTTTTATAGTTTATATAGCCTATGTCCATCTGCAAACCCTGACGATTACAATGATGTATCGGGTGTGTGGATTGGCGCTGTGGTTCCCGAGTTTACCCGCCTCAAATGTTCAAAGTTCTTACTTTATATTAGTAGTATAGATATTCCGCAGCGTGAAACACTGCTTGTATTGAAAGACATCCTATTCCTGGAAGACTGGCCCTGCCAAACACCGAGAGCTTTTATCCTGCATTTAACGGAGATTGCGCTTACTCGAACCTTTTTCGAATTTGAAAACGACTTGTACCTCCAGACCCATGGGACCTCCATGGGCAGTGTCTTTGCGCCAAGCCTTGCTGGGTTATACGTGGGCACATTTGAACGTGATATCATCTACCACGAATCCTGCCCATGGAGGTCTTACATGAGGTTATGGCGTCAGTATATAGACAACGTCTTGGTCATTTGGAGGGGAGATGTTAACTCTGTGACCCTCTTTTTGGATTGGCTGAACCAGAGGAACCCCCTCCTACATTTTACTTCGACAGTGACCAATACCAGTCTACCCTTCTTGGACCTGGTCATTGAACCTGGAAAAGGAGTTTTACAGACTAAGGTACACCATAAGTCCACCGACAAAAATGCACTATTAGCATTTAGCAGTTTCCATCCACGCTCATTACGCGAGAACTTACCGGTGGGCCAGTTTTTTCGCATTCGCCGAAATTGTTCCGAAATCAAGGATTTCATTACAGAAGCCAGTCTTTTGTCCACCAAACTCTGTGAGATGGGTTACCCACAGAAAGTAGTGAAACGAGCGAACAAGTGAGCACAGAATATAGACCGGGATTCACTACTCTCCAAAACTAATAAACCATTAGTCAAAAAACCAGTTTTTGTATCTACTTTCAACACTGTATCCCAACAAATCAGAAAAACAATACTTGAACTCTGGCCATCTACAAATGGACAAACCCCTTTTCTCGTTCAAACGCAGTCAAAACCTAAAAGACCTTTTGATACACACGAGACCTAGATCAGTGGGCAGACGAGGACTGGGGGAGAATGGTATAGGACTGCCACCAGTAATGGGCCACTTTCGGTGCAGCTCATGCAGCGTGTGCCATCTTATGACTAATACTAAACAGATTGACCTGGGTTTAACAACTCCCTGGGAACAAAGATCACATACGAATTGTAATTCCCAGGGAGTGATATATCTGATTACATGTCCATGTGGTAAACAGTACGTGGGCATGACATGTAGGAAGATCCGCACCCGCATTACAGAACATCGCAGCACTATTAGATGTGGCAGATCTAATACGAAGCTAACATTACACTTTGCGGAAGCAGGACATACTGTGGAGGACTTGAGATGGTTAGTGATAGAAAAACCCAGATCAATTTCCTATCGACAGGATGCTACGAGATCACTTTTTGTCAGGGAACAAAAATGGGTTTTCCGCCTCCACAGTGACCTACATGGTTTGAATGATGACATACCGTGGCATGCTCTGAGCAGATGAAGCCTTAGATTAATGGCTTAGATTCATGATAGGATTTATTGCTTGAATCATGAATTTAAACATAAAGCAGCAACTCGGCTGAGTATCGACGCCGAGGGCTGGTTCACGGTTTCTTGGCGGCCATATTGGGTGTGGGCCAGGCGGGTGACGCGCTCTAGCAGCACTTAAAAAGGGATTAGTTTGCCGGTGCGATCGATAACTAATCAGCAGCAACTTTCCCCTCCTGAGGCGGAAGCCGGGAGGTCTCTTTCCTTTTACTTTGTATTTTATTGCACTTTGAACTCGTGTGTTTTACGCTTGATATAATAAGCTTTAGAGACTTCCATTCGCGCTTCCTTGCGCTTTGTGTCCCTTTCCCCCCTCCCTCTGCCTCTGGACCGCTCTCGGCTGAGTATCGACGCCGAGGGCTGGTTCCCGGTTTCTTGGCGGCCATATTGGGTGTGGGCCAGGCGGGTGACGCGCTCTAGCAGCGCTTAAAAAGGGTTTAGTTTGCCGGTGCGATCGATAACTAATCAGCAGCAACTTTCCCCTCCTGAGGCGGAAGCCGGGAGGTCTCTTTCCTTTTACTTTGTATTTTATTGCACTTTGAACTCGTGTGTTTTACGCTTGATATAATAAGCTTTAGAGACTTCCATTCGCGCTTCCTTGCGCTTTGTGTCCCTTTCCCCCCTCCCTCTGCCTCCGGACCGCTCTCGGCTGAGTATCGACGCCGAGGGCTGGTTCCCGGTTTCTTGGCGGCCATATTGGGTGTGGGCCAGGCGGGTGACGCGCTCTAGCAGCGCTTAAAAAGGGTTTAGTTTGCCGGTGCGATCGATAACTAATCAGCAGCAACTTTCCCCTCCTGAGGCGGAAGCCGGGAGGTCTCTTTCCTTTTACTTTGTGTAATTTGTATTTTATTGCACTTTGAACTTGTGTGTTCTACGCTTGATATAATAAGCTTTAGAGACTTCCATTCGCGCTTCCTTGCGCTTTGCTTCCCTTTCCCCCCTCCCTCTGCCTCTGGACCGCTCTCGGCTGAGTATCGACGCCAAGGGCTGGTTCCCGGTTTCTTGGCGGCCATATTGGGTGTGGGCCAGGTGGGTGACACGCTCTAGCAGCGCTTAAAAAGGGATTTGTTTGCCGGTGCAATCGATAACTAATCAGCAGCAACTTTCCCCTCCTGAGGCGGAAGCCGGGAGGTCTCTTTCCTTTTACTTTGTGTAATTTGTATTTTATTGCACTTTGAACTCGTGTGTTTTACGCTTGATATAATAAGCTTTAGAGACTTCCATTCGCGCTTCCTTGCGCTTTGTGTCCCTTTCCCCCCTCCCTCTGCCTCCGGACCGCTCTCGGCTGAGTATCGACGCCGAGGGCTGGTTCCCGGTTTCTTGGCGGCCATATTGGGTGTGGGCCAGGCGGGTGACGCGCTCTAGCAGTGCTTAAAAAAGACGGCTATGACTCCGCGCAGCGGACGCGTACAGCGGACGCGCCAGACCAGTGCCGGAGTCGTGCCAGAGTCCTGCCTCGGTCGGGGTCAGGCGCCAGGACTTCTGGTCGACGACAGGTATTTTCATCTAAAGACTTGCTAGACCTGGATATGGGCAGGCAGAGTTTAGACCATGTCACTGTGACCAGATTAAATGACTTAAATATTCTCCATCCTCGCAGGGGTCGTTCGGGATTAGTCCCTCTCTCCTTGAAGGTAACCTGCTTAAACACTAGGTCGCTTAAAAGGCACCATCTTGAGGTATTCACTCTTCTTCAGGATGATGCTATTGATATCTTAACTCTCACGGAGACATGGTTGGGCGAAAATTTCCTGCCAGATATTATCGCTGCCCTTCCCAGCAACTTTGATGTGGTATGGCAGAACCGCACGGAAAATGCCCGTGGTGGGGGGGTGGCAATTTTATTTAAGAAAAACCTAAAGCTGTTAAAATAATTGCTGAAAACCATAGAACTGGCTGATATACTTGGAGTGAAGATTATGCTGAATAATTCATGCTTAGTGATCCTCACCGTGTATCGTCCTCCAAACTCCACTTCAGTATTTAATGATCTGTTCACCCCGATCATGTCTGACTTATGTACTAGATACCAAAAGATTGTGGTGACAGGGGATTTCAACATGCACTGGGATAAAGCGCAGAAAGATCTGCCAACTAGACATCTGGAGAACACCATGTCCTCATTGGGTATCAGACAGCTTGTGGATGCCCCTACTCATGTTAAGGAACACATCTTAGACCTTATCTGGACATCAGATCCGAAGGGTAAACTTCGTGGACATTGTACCCTGTATTTGGTAGGACCACTACCTGGTGAATTGTGAGATCCCGATCACAAGCTACTCGTCCCAAAATCCTCCTAAATTGAAAAAAGTCCGGCAATGGACAAAAGTGGATTTGCATTCTTTGACTTGTAGCCTTCCCAACCGTGTCCAAACATTAATCTCAAATGGAGATCTAGAACAGGACTATAAGGATTTATTGCGGAATCTGAGTCAGGCAATCGATCAGATAGCACCTGAGAGACTACAAAAAGTAAAAGGAATAGTAAAAGGTGCCCCATGGTTCACCCCACTTTTGAGGGACCACAAAAAGAAACTCCGGTGTTTAGAAAGGACCTGGAGGAGAACTAAAGTCGGGACAGACAGGGAACAATACAGAATCTCACTTAAGTCATATAAGAAATTGATTGTGGCAACAAAAGCCGATTTTTATGAAACTCGTATAAGTCAAGCTGACAATATTCAGAAGGAAACATTCAAAATCTTAACTGAGTTGAGTAAAAAATCAGAAATGTCGGAAACAACAATAACTGCCGATAATTTTCAAAGTTTCTTTCTTGAGAAGGTGGAGATTATCCTCTCTGAGATTAGGAATAGTGCCCTGAAGGGCCCTTGTCCATTACAGGAAGCTCAGCTTTCCTCTGAAGCATATATTTTTAAGCTTCTTGAACTAGACTCTCTAAGTCTTGAGCAGATTATGAATAATACCAAGTCAGGCTCCCCAGCGGACCCGTGTCCCCCTAGGGTCTTTCATTTGGCGCGCCCTATCCTGGAAAATCATATTATCTCCCTTCTTAACAGCTCAATGGAGACAGGTTATTTACCATCAAGCCTCAAGGAGGCACGTGTTAGGCCCTTGTTAAAAAAGCCTGGAGCCGACCGGGCCATTTTAAAAAACTATAGGCCGATATCCCAACTGCCCTTCCAGTCCAAGATCCTAGAGCAACATGTGCTGAGGTCCCTTTCCTCATTCCTGGAATCACACCATCTTCTCCAGGAGCGTCAGGCGGGTTTTCGCGCACACCACAGCACCGAGCTGGTGATACTCTCGGTGCTGGATGAGCTGAGAGGTATGGCTGACAGTAAGAAACCGAGTGCCCTGATACTTTTAGATCTATCGGCGGCGTTCGATACTGTCAGTCATCCCATGCTACTGGACAGATTGGCTGCATTTGGGATAGGGGGTCAGTTCCATCAATGGCTCCAATCTTTCTTGACGGGTAGGACCCAGAGGATCCAACTGGGGGATGCCATTTCTAAAGTGAGTATTCTGGAGTGCGGAGTCCCTCAGGGTTCCGCACTATCCCCACTGCTTTTCAACCTGTACCTCCAGCCGTTGATAGACTCTCTAGCTAACATGGGTTGTCGTGTATTCAACTAAGCTGACGACACCCAGTTGCTGCTGAGTATTGATAATACGATCTCGGCACAAACTAGCGCCCAGAACATTCTCAGACACACGGTTAGGTGGATGACGGCCAATTTGTTAGAAATAAATCCGGAAAAAACAGAGGTATTGGTGGTCTCCACCTCAGCCTCGCCCTGGAGTGATCTTTACTGGCCCCAGGAACTAGGGCACTCACCGATACCGAGTGACAAAGTAAAAAGTCTCGGAATCAAGATTGATAATGAGCTGTCAATGGCCAGTCAGATCTCCTCAGTAGTAGGGATGTGCACTGGCTTGATCAGACAGTTACGAAAGTTGCCCCCCTCCTTTCCTTTTCCGCACTCCGTATGGTAGTCTCTGCCACCATCGTTTCGAGGCTAGATTATGGAAACGCCCTTTATCTAGGACTACCTAAAATCTTGATCAACAGATTGCAGGTGGTCCTGAATGACGCGGCGCGTCTGATCTTCAAGTTACCTAGAAGATCGCATGCCTCTCCTTTACTACTCAAGCTACACTGGCTTCCCATTGAACAGAGGGTGGAGTTTAAGAGCCGCTGTACAGCCCACAAGGCCATCTATGGGCAAGCACCTGCGCATATCAAAGAGCGCTTGGAGCTGTACATCCCCAAGCGAGTCCTGCGGTCTGCCAATTCCCAGCTCTTGATTTGCCCTCGGTATAAGTTAAAAACCAAAGGAGGTAGGTCTTTCTCTGTTCTGGTTCCGCAGATCTGGAACAATCTATCAGAATCACTTCGGAAAGTAGCGAATCTCCTATGTTTTAGGAAGCGGTTAAAAACCTTTTTATTTAGGGAGGTACTTGATCCAGCTAAATAAATAGCGCCTGCACCAGCTATAACGGTCTAACTTCCTCAGATTTTCAAATTATGCGCGGCACCCGTCAGGGCTGCCCTCTCTCACCCCTTTTATTTGCTCTTTCTTTGGAACCCTTCTTAATGGCTCTAAATTCCCAAAATGTAATTGTGCCCTTTAGTTCTGGTTCTCAAGAGCTTAAACTGACCGCATATGCTGATGATATTGCCATTTATACACATGATATAAATGAGGCCCTAAAAGGAATTAAACTAGAGGCTATTAAATTTGGGAAAGTATCTGGTTACAGGCTTAATATACAGAAGACGCAAGTTGTTGCCAATTATTCCCCCTCCACGGCTATTCCAGAGGTATGCAAGGTAGCCACTTATCTCGGTGTCAAAATCACAGCTAAAATACAAGAAATAAATCATATCAACTATAATGAGCTAATCAGATCCACTGTTATACTATTGAGAGTGTGGCATAGGCTACCTCTGAATATTATCGGCAGAATTAATCTTATTAAGATGAAGGTATTACCTAAGTTCCTATATTTATTTCGATCTATTCCTTTGGCATTGAACAATCGGTTTTTTCAACAACTGGATGGTGTTTTAAATAGCTTTATTTGGGGCTACAAAAAAACAAGAAGATCGTTGAAACATCTGAAAAATATTACGAGCGAGGGTGGGCTTAATTTCCCAGACTTTTAGTTGTATTTTTGGTCCTAATTTTTTTTACGACTACGTTCTTTACTTCATAAGGAAGGAACCTTATTTTTTCATCATCTCATGCTGAAGCAAGAGTCAAACATGTTTTTGTTTAGAGCAAATGACCCCAATTACTTCAAGAGGGTAAGGTTTAAGACGGCCAGGGATATAACAAAGATATGGAAGAACGTATTGATATATTGCAGGACTTCATTTTTTCACCCGAAGCTACCTCTATGGGGCAATCCAGGCCTTCCAAGAGTATTCTCTGATAATACTAATAATATATGGGCAGAGAAGGGAGTAAATATCTTGGCCGATTTATACGGCCCACAGGGATTTGTTGATTTTAATTTGCTTAAACTTAAATATGATTTACCGGAAAATGCCAGATACAAATATTTACAGTTCCATGACTTTTTAATTAATTAAAAAAAGATCCGAAGCATCGCAGACTGCGACATTTGGACATGTCTATACTCTAAAAAAACTAAATCAGTTATCAGTGGGGCTTATAAACTATTATTAAAATATAAAACAAATGACTTGCTTAAATTAACGGAGAAATGGGGGGCCCAACTCGGCTTTAATGTTACTCTGAAGCAAATAACGAACTCCCTCTCCAATATCAACAAGCTAGTAAGATCTTCCAGTCTCAGGCTACAGCAGTTCAGAACAACCTGTATGCTCTACTATACTCCTGAAAGAATCTCTAGGTGGTCTCCCAACCCCGAGTTCACAGATGGCACAAAATGCCCTAAATGTTTTGGGGTAGCCGTTAATCTAGTTCATATGCTATTTTCCTGCCCTAAGCTTAAAACCCTTTGGGATGAGGTCCAAGATATCTGTAGAATTAAGAATATTTTGCTGCCTATTTTCACCGCCCCCTTAATTCTGCTAGATCACCAGACTACCCCAATCCCACAATCCTCCTTGGCAACCATACTTATTTCTTGTGCTAAATTAACTGTTGCAAGAGCCTAGATTGCTATAGATCCACCTACTGTCTGGGATTGGTGGGCTTTAGTAATGGAAATATACTCCATGGAATTTGCCCTAGCAAACCTAAGGGGAGGCCGCTCATTGATAAAATTTGAAAGAAACTGGGGAACCTGCTTCTCAATTTGATTTGATTTTGTCATGCTCAACAAATTTGGATGTTTATGAATTTTTTATGCTGTCCTGATGATACTATCTGTGCCTTCCTTTTTTTTTTTTTTATTATTTTATTTTATCATCTGCTGCATAATTCAATTATTTCTCATATGTTGTTAATGTCCTGGATATATTTGTATTGTATTTTTCTCCTGTCAGCTTGTTTACAATAAAAATATCAAAAAAAAAAGATCCAGCTAAATAAATCTTATTATATGCTCTTGCTTCTCTTCTGTCCTCATGCACGGTTGTTGCTGTCTGGTTTGAGCGCCTAGAGACCTGTAGGTGAGTTGGCGCTATAAAAGACTAAGTTAACAATAACAATAACAATAAATATGTTACATCCTATGAATAAGCTGAAGGACGTGCTATTCTTAGTGTTATGAGGTCTTTCTTTCTTAATTCCTTTGGAATTATGTGCAAATGCTGTTTTGGGTCTAGTTATACACCTATGTTTTATAGTGGGATAATGCGCCCTTTATTTCCAAGACCATGTGTTTTTGTGACTCCCTGATCTTTGTTTGAATTATTTAATCATGAGCTAAAGATCAGGAAGTTAGGAATGCCAACTGTTTACATCTTTACATCTTTGCTTCCTTTTATAAATACCTTGGTCTCCTTGTGAGTTTTAAAACTCCATCTCCCATCAGCCCGATGTATGTAATGATGTCATCACCTTGGTACGTGTTACGTGTTGCCTCTACGGAGTGAAATGTGAGAAGATTTGCACCCCATCCTGCCGTAAATGCAGTGGTTACAAACTGGATATTTACGAGAGATGAATACCTATACTATCGTTTTCATTACTCAGAACACTGGTTTTACTAGGAGATACAAACTACATCTCCCAACATTTTGATGCACGCGTTGATGTCATCACGTCGATGGACGTGACGCGGTGCAGGCCCATCTCCCTTTACAGGGCGGAAGCACCCATACGCCATTATTCTACACGGCGTTTTGCACGGCGGGCGCCAATGCTGCTGGATTGCTCCATCGGAACAGTAAGCAGGCGCCGGGGCTGAGTGTTCTTAGACTGGAGATGTGGGCCCATAGGCTAACTGATATAATTTCACTGTAAACCTCATTGCCTATCTTATGGTGGGAGGGCACCCGCTGGGACCTCCCTTTTCCCTGTCGAACCCGTCTTGCGGGGATGACGGAATCTGTAATTTACAGATATAGGGGTTTAATATGAATGTCTTCATGCATTTTACATGTACTATTATTCTTCTTCTCTTTGAACACAGGTTGTGTTCTTTCGGGGTCCACCCGCCATACGCCAGTTCGAGCCTTAAGAATTAATAGACTCGGTAAGATATTGTCGTACTAAGATCTCGGAAATGTACATCAATTTTAAGGCAATAACTTACTAATATGCAATTTGATTTTATGATTTACTTGTCCTACATGAGGTGGCAGTTTTACCTCACTCGCATACCTCTGAGTTTGTGTTTTACGATGCATGTGTGTTTTTAACTCGTCTTAGTGACAGACTGTTGGGAGATCATTAAAAATAATCCATATTGGAAGATCTCACCTTACAGATGTGTCCCATTACTTATTATGGTTTTAAGGGACGATCTATATTTGTACTCATCTTTTTCTTGGGGAACATGCCTCCTAACACCTGTTATTATCATATAAGAATTATATATTTTTATACTGTGTATAAAACTTTATTGTTCCTTTCATGTTTTTTGCAGTAACAAATGTTCCACGGGTGTGGAAGTACCCCCACGTGGCATCCCTCTGATGAATTACTAGATTATAGGTAAGAGGTGATTAAGGACTGGGACAGTTAGACTGTCCTGAAGAAGACCGACGTGACCCACACAGTGGAGGGCACTTTCAAACGGTCGAAACATGTTGACCACCGCAGTACAAGGAGGAGTGTTTTAGGATCTTGACCTCCTGCCTAAACACTTATTCATCCTTCACCATTTTTAATCCTGACCCTGAGACCCATGAATAAATTACAAACTGGTGCTTAGGAGCCAGTTTTAACTAGCTCGTCCTAATTGCACTTTTAGTCTATCACTTACCCAGTCCTTGGGGACAACACATTTTGGTGTGATCACTGTTTGTCACTTTTGTGTTGATCTGTGTTTGTTTATAGTACGTCTTTTGGTGTTTTCCCCCTCCCCTATGCTCCGCCCCCTGCGTGGCTACGCGGGGCTTTTCGTAAGCAGACCCGATGATGAAGCATGTCACACACATTGTGTGTGAGTGAGGGCAGTTTTTTCAAATTATTTTGATTTCCCTTCAGCCCTTTGTTGTGTTTTGTATTATTATTTTTTTCTTCTCCCCACTCCTCCATGTGCTTGTACCTTGGTTTAGGGGGTTCGGGGTGGTGGAGTATACCTATTGACCCTCTCCCCTCCATTGTGTTTAATGATGTTTAGAACGGAAGCTTAGCCGTAGGGGATACAAACATTATAAAACAACAAAAATAATATTTTTGATTGTTTCTTTTCACACACGCGTCGTTTATACATTTTCACTCTGAGGTTTTGCTTTTTCTTTTGCACACAGATTTTATTGGCATCGAGTTCTGGCATATTTTCCAGTTTCACACTTCTTTTCCCTTCCTCGAGGCCTTCCTAGAAGGGTGCAATGGCCTTAATTCCGGGGCTCTCCTTCGGGGAAAACATTGTCTCTAATATTCTGGCTGGGCCATCCTTATTGGGGATACTGTTGTCACTGAAGTCTTGGCACAAGGAGAGGGTTGGGATACTCTCCTAGAACTAAAGAAAAACCAGGTTAAAACTATATTGCATGGGGTGATCCTCACAGAATACTTAAGGGTAAATGCTGCACCTCTTGGAATCCTGGTCACCAATGAACCATTGATCTTTTTAGAGGATGAGGCCGTCAGAAGAGATTGGGCATTGGTGGCGTGGAAATGTACCCGGGACTGGCTAGTTCTAATTATTAGCACAGCCAGGAGACTATCAGATGCTCTTCTTGTTCAAATCCAAACATCGGAATCAGGTTTAAGAACAGAAGTCCTCTTGACATCATTTGATCAGAAACTAGCTCGGATCAATGCGGAACTCACTGAATATAGGGACTACCTGATGCTCTCAAAGATAAACAAACTACAGAAAGATCTTAAGAACTTTTCCCGGGAAAAGGTATATCCTTATACTAAAGAAGAATATGCCCGCCAGAAAATGCAAGAAAACACTAAGGGCAATCAACAGGGACGACCTAGACAGTATGCCACCAGTAGTTCCAGCGACGGGAGTGAAAATGACTATTCCCACAAGAAGAGAGGGAGAGGCCGGGGCAACTGGCGGGGGCTTGGACCACCATTGTTCCATCAGCCAGGTAATCAGTACCAACATCAAGGTTACAACTGGCCAGCGATGGGATACCCACCACCTCCCCCTTTCCCGAACCCTTTATTTGAGGACCCTCATTTCCAGGCGCCCCACTTTCCCCCTCCACAGTTTCAGAACTTTCAGGGGGCTTTTTTAGGAAGAGGTCGGAACAAAAGCAGGGGAAAACAAAGGGGCCAACAACGGGTTACTTGGGAGGATCAAGATCCGGAGATAACACAGAGAATAACAAGGAGTATGGCATAGGGCAATGTGCCCGGCACAAGCCGCCAGAATCTCTAGTGGTCAATCGATCCTCTCATGTCCTTAACCCTACTCAGGAACAGCTTTTGAATAGGGATTTGGGATTTGTTCCCACCAATCAATTGGACCCCTTCAGGTTACGTCAAGACTTATCTGTCTTTTTTCGCAACTTGAGACTTCGGGTATTCTTTGAAGATAACAACTCGGAGGACCCTCTCAAGGGTGATACCCCTTTCCGTCCCAAATCAACGTTCACCCCCCAACTAGCTTTATTACCATTGAGCATCGTTCGTTTACTGGAATCGGCAGTGCATTGCATAGTATTAAGTAATTTGTGTGTTTAATAAATGTACTCTTACTTTTATAAAAACAAAGTACAGACTGGGCAATACATTATTGAGTGTTATTTCTGTGCACCTGTAATGACGATTACTAGCCCACACCACCTCCCTTGAGTAAGCCTTATACTGCTCTGCAACGCTACCCTCTAGGAGTTAGTCGCTACAGTAGGGTGTTTGGTTCCAAGTGAAGTACAAATGTAACATGTTATTTGTGCAGGACTCACAGATACTGCCTCATTTTCCAACAGAAGGTATGGGCGGACATCCTGTGTAAGTTCACCATGGTGGTCTGACAGGTAAAACCTTTATAACGATAACGAATCGCACTTTAGATCAGGATATGCTATATATGGGAGATGAATAGTTATTCTCTGAGATTTGGTGTAATACGAATGTAGTGGATAGATTAGTAGGTGATGTAAGGACCGTGTAGTCTGAGCGCTATATAAGGAGGACTACTAAAATGGCATCTGTTTACCATACCGTCCGGGACTGTTCAAGGAGCACTCTCCACTTTATAGGTATGTGGTGACAAGAATTATATGTATGCCCATGTCGGAAGGAGATACTTGATATCTAAACAGTGAGATGTTTATTGCTCGTATATCTGAATTAGTGATGCTTGTAGTTAAGAGACTCAATATTTTAAGATAGTTAATTTTGACTATATACTGGGTTTTACATGGACTCATGTCAACCATGCATTTCACAATTTGCTATTATGCATGTTGCCTTCTTGCTATACATACAGATTGCCACTCTTTTTAGATCACGTGACGATAACCTTCCACTTTAGATGTTTCTGTTGGTTTCTTTTGTTTTATACTATAACACTTTTTTATTTTCCCTCTTTCACTGTGTATGATCTGTATGCTAATGAACCTCACAATTTGGGTATCTGTCTAAGATATCTAGACACCGGGGTTTTTAGGTGATGGAGTACTTAAGTTATTTCAGAAAGAGCGTAGAGTCATGGTGTTTATTCGACTTATAGCTCTGATGAAGTCAGTGATGTATATTCATCAACTCCGACGAAACATGTGTTGGCTGTGGCTACATGAAGAAAATTATGTGGCTTCTGAAGACGAGATACTGTGGCTTATGAAGAAGTTCTGTTGGAAATAAACCTAACTGAATACAAGAAGAATTTTACACATATTTTTTACGTACATTTGCTGGTGCTCAGGATAGTCTATGGAAATGTAAGAGTATGGGTGGATCAGTGGCATAGGTAGACAGTTTGTAGCCAGTGGTGGTCCCTGTAGCGGCTGCAGGTGAGAGCGGGGGGCCCCGCCTCCAAAACTCATGCTGCCCGGGTCCGACCACCCCTCAACCCCCTCTTGCTACGGCACTGGGATGGATTGGTATGGATGAAAGGTTGGCAAAGTACAGGGAAATCTCTGAGTATGGATGTATGGGTGAGTGAAAGGATTCTAGAGTGAATGCTCAGAGGATGGATGGACGAATGGATGGATGGATGCAGGACCGTCGTGAAACTCCCCCCACTATAGCAACTACCGCAGGGGGTGTTATGCAACTTGTCAGATAAAAGCTCATAATTAACAGAAGAAGGATATGATTATAGAAAAGAGAGAAAAAGATGAACAAGTGAGTGCGTGGGGGAGTGAAAGTATGAATGGATGAGTTGGTGAAAGGATAGTGGATGAAAAAATGGATGGAAGAGTGGGTAAAAGGATGGGTGGGTGAAATAATGGGTGGATAAAAGGATAGATGAGTGGGTGAAAAGATGGGTAGGTGAAAGGATGAATGAGTGGGTGAAAGGATGAATGGGTGGGTGAAAAGATTGGTGGATGGGTTAGAGAAAGGATGAGTGGGTGGAATGAGAGAGGTGATTGGGTGAGAAGATGGGTGGGTGAAAAGATGTGTGGGTGAGACAATGGGTAGATGGGTGGATGAAAGGATGGCAGAGTGATTGGAAATCTGAGAGGATGGATGGTGGGTATGAGCAAAAGCATGGGAGATTAAATGGAAAATTGAAAGGTAGATGGATGGTTGGGTAAAAAGATGGCAGAGCAAATGGAAAATTAAGAGGTTGGATGGGTGATTGGGTTTAAGGATAGTTGATTAATAGGATGGATGGATGGATAGATATGGGTGAAAGAATGGCAGAGTAAATGGAAGTTTGAGAGGATGGATGGGCGGGGAGAGGAGGATAGATGAATGAGGGGGCGAGTAAAGGAACAATAGTAGGGAGGGGAGGGTGGATGATATAGTGGGTACAGTAGAGGTGGCCTAGGTGGATGAGGCGATGGAGGTTAAAGATGCGAAAAGGAGATGAAGGTCATAGGTGTAGTTTATGTGAAGAAATTATTGATGGTCAATGGGGTGGAGTCAAGAGAAAGGGGAGTGGTAGCAAGGGAAGTATTCACCACACTATTAGTATGGGTTCAATATGCCCTTGTGTTGCACATCACAGCATAACAGATACCCAATGTACATAATATTCCAACCACGTAATACAAAGCAGTGCATCTGGAATATACGGGAAGCATTTCTGTATATCACAATACACGCTACCCTAAAACGTATTCAACATGCTAGAAGCAATTATCTCACTAAACAATCTTGTAAATGTGGGTGGTATAATGTTACCTTTAGTACTTCACACCATTTTGCTAAAAAGTTATGAACAGTGGAGATGAGGAAAGAAATTATCTGTCGATGAAGTATCATTGTCTTTGGCATGGCTGGCAAAGAGGTGTTCAGAAGGTTTCACTCTCTACTACATTTGATGCTGACTGTAGTCTGAGAATGGGAATTTAAGAATGACATCCCCAACTACAGTCCTGCCCACGCCATGGTTCTTGTTGTCTCATAATTACTTACTACCTAAGTTCTTTTAGAGGATCACGGGTTCCAATGATTCTACACCATAACCAAACCAACCAAGATACCTGCACCATATGCAGCAGTACACCATTATTTTGCAGTTACTGTAGGTTAGTCAATGTGTGGCACATCAGTTCCCTGCTGGTGCACATTGTCCAAGTGTGCTTGATGTATTCTACTGCACACATTGTACATTCAGCCTCAGAGACTGACTCAACATCTGCATTGTGACTGAGACTGTAGTTACTATATCAGTGTGAGAACCATCTACAATGCCAAGGGATAATACACTCAAGTATATGCTAATAATCCTGGTGTGATATTTGTCAGTTTCTTCTTTCTTTGGGTAGAGAATGAGGCAGAACTAAAAATGAGAGACTTTGCAGGTATGTAGCTGACTATTAGTGGCACATAAACATGACTAACTCACATTAGTGCTGTGACCTTCCTTGAACACATTTGTAACATGAATATGTTAATACATACATTTTTCTCTCAAGGTTTTACAGCACAACTGTCTAGACAGACATATTGTTTCTGATATACAAACAGTGGGTTTTGGTTCTACCTCTTCCAGCCACTAGCTTATTTCCAACCAGTCTCTTTTAGTAATTGGCTTGAGGTTTAAAATCACATCTTGGCTCTGGCAAGAGGTGTAGTTCTCTTTCACCTAATGCTACTGGCTGCAATATATAAAGGACTATTTTAAATGGCCGTGGTTCTCCCACTATCAGCTCCTCATCACTAGATAGACAGATATGTTTATTTGCACAATTAATTAAAATCATTGCAATTCATACAAAGAGGGCATAAAAAGCACTTTCCACTCTCAATTGAAAACTCCACATTAAAAAAACAAATAAGAAGAAGTTCATAGGTAACACAGCGAAGATTAGTGGGGGGCATCTACTGGTAAAATTGAGTTTATCTTGGTCATGAATTTTACAAATTGGGCGGCCATCTGAGCTGAGTCTCCCTTCATACACTCCTCTAGGGATTCTTGGCATGTCCACACATTAAGAGTTCTCCAGATGGGGCGCAACCAAATTCGAAAGGGGAGTAGGATTCTACAGATGCACAAAACATGTATTAAATGTATTCCCCATTGCTGCAAAAACGACACTGAGAAGGCGTATCTGCCTTATACATCCGTCCATACTTATACACCATTAGGGGGTTAGGCCAAAACGTAGTCTCATTAGCTGATATTTTACTGATGGCTTCATAGAGGATGACAGATAATGCTGTAAGGTTTTAAGGTCATAAAGTTTTGACGCACAGCTACCATGGGATAGAACACTATCACTACCACGTGCCCACTTGTTCATTCTTGCCTTTACATGCACATTAGGAAATTGACTTCATAGCAATATTCTTAATGTAAATTAGATCAATGTAAATTCATTCAATGTAAACGTACCTTTACGTAATGTAAAATATTTCATCTAAGTTTAGCCTAATAAATGGGGAAGTGCAAATACCCCATTGCTGAGCCATTCCGGGACCTAAAAACATAATTTACCTCCATCCACCTGCAATCTCTTCATCTAACTAAATTGCTCAGAACAGGGGTAGAGTCCCCCCTGCTTCATCCTCAAGGAATTTGATATTGACTAGTATGTTTCCTTGCTAAATTACCTAGGTTGTATTGGATGCTGGACAAATAACTGGCCACTTAAGGAAAAGTGGAGATATCAAATGACTTTGCTTTGCTCAGAGGTGAGGTGCACAGTGACTGTCAAACTGTCAATGCTAGGATGACAGTCAATTCTGGAAGACTTTACCATTGACTGATGGTCCCCGATATAATCGAAATGTTCACCCACATGGGGAGGATAATGTATTCTTAGATCAAACCACTAAAGAGGTGCTCATTTCCAGTACTCTTCAAACCCCAGTTGGCCAAAGAAGAGTGCATTGTGTATGTGCATGCAGCTGGTAAGCTGTGATGCCTACCCGGAAACTCTAAAAAAGTGTTGATGACACGTTTCATAAAAGAATAATACATCACAATGCATTAACAATCCAATAACCAGATACCTTTCCTAGCACTCCTTGACTGCAACCCTGCACTTGCTCCTGCACATTGCACCAATTCCTTTTCAGTTAAGTTTGCACAATACAAATACCACATACTTACCCACATATGTAACATGTACATTTGTCCATTCAGTCCCTACCGTGGCAGCTCCTCCACTAAGGTGGAGGAGCGTAGTACCACTTCTTTGTGAGCAGATGAAAAAGGAAAACTAAAATTATAATTAATGCAATTTTATAATAATGTTATTTATTTGCAATGGCATAGGTGCAGGGAGATGCTGGCCAGAGGAAAGTGAGGGGTGGTGGGCACTCTCTAAGTGCGCAATGAATGTCTGGCCATCTGTTGTTGGCTGCCCAAACAGTCATGAGCACTTAGCATGTTCTTCGCCCGGCCGTATTGCACTGCCTGAGTGAAGAATATGCACAGGTACCCAAGCCCTGTCTGAGTGCTGAATCATGGTGCTCAGGCCAATCAAAATGCTGCTGTCCTGCTGGTGACAGCAGTGTGGTGATTGGCTCGGGGAGCCTGGGATCTTGTGGGCTTCCTGCTCTTGGGAATCAACGACCGAAGAGGACCATGAGGGTGTGTCCGGACTGCAGGTAAGTTATTTAAAAAAAATTATAGTTTTCACTCCCCCCACCCTGCCACACCCTTTAAGTAGCACCCGCCACTGATTCCCTACACATAAATTCCCTTAGAATTCACTTTAGTTGACATGCATTATAGTCTTCAAAACCTTCTTGTTGAAGGCTATAAATCAGCAGGTGTCTACCATAAAGCACTTTTATTAGCTAGATGAGTTAAAGGCAGGTGAGGAGCAAAGACATGGGGAGAACATTATTTGCTAAATATTAAACAATTTGAGAACAAAGACTAAAATTCAGAGCTGCTCGATTCTGCTCGATTCAAGGGCAGTGATGTTCTTATACATTTTCGTTAGTTGATCATAAAAATGGGGGCCTGTCTGCTCCGATCTGATATAAAGTTTTTATTGGATTGCTATCCAGTTTTTGTTTCACTATTTGTGGACATTTCACTGAGGTTCAAATACCAACACACTCTTGACACTGGCATTTACTTCACGGTGATTGCTGTCTTTGTTTGTTTGTTTTGTTTTTTACAGGAGTTATCCCCCCATTCTCCTTCTCCCCTCCCCACCCTGCGCGCAGGCATTTCGCCAGCTGCAGCTCTAGAACAGGTGAAAAAGGTGCTTCAATGCAATTGGCAAAACGTCAGTCGGCAAATGAAATGTGGCAGAACATCTGCATACCATGTTTCACACACTTAATAGCAGCATTTATCCCATGTCAAGTACTTCCAATCTTTGTGACACATTAGGAGTAGAGGACTAGATTGTAAATGTAATTGCAAAAGAGCATAGACAACCAGGATTAAAAAAACATGTTCCCTTATTCTGGTGGGTGGTTCAGATGGAGAGTTCCTCTGACTGTCCTGCTCATGGCAATGCACCTCCCTTGTGAGTTCTGACCAGTTTTTAATGTATTGTTTATTATTGAATTCAAATGGTAAAGCTGAGATTAAGAGCATAATCTCGATGCCAGGCGTAGGTCACCGTTGCGGCCTCCGGTTACCGGTCCTGGCACCGCCATTACAAGATGACCGCACATGGTGCGGTCGCATACTCCAATTTGTCTATGGGAGCTTGTGATGTGGCCACAAACCGGCCATAGCACAAGCTCCCATAGACAAATGGGAGAAACTGTTCATCCCTGCACCGTGTGGCAGACACCTCAGGGTGCCTGCCACACAGTGCAAGGGATCAACTGGGGTGCTCCTTGACCCCCAACCTATTTCTTTGTGTTAGGGGGTACCAGGGCTCCTGGGACTAACTCACTGTCCCATAGTGAGACGAGGGTCATTTCTGCGGGGTCCCCACCATCCTGTGGGTACTCCTCCTCCTCTCCAAGCGCTACGCAAGCCACCACTTTGGACTGTCCAACAGTGGGTGGCTGCTCCCTCTTCCAGCTCTTGGGATCCCCCTTCATGTGCCCCAACTGGTCACATGCGAAACATCTTCGGGCCGGTCTCAGCCGGCTTTCCGGTTGAGACCACTTGCTTCTTTTCTCCGGGTGGATGGGAACCTTTACCCTGGGTGTTATTTTGGGGCCCTTTAGGGAACTCCTGTGTTTTACCCTTGTCCCCCCACCTTTCTGCTGGGGACCTCGCCCACCTTTGACTGAGTCTACTAAAAAAAACTTTATTGTGGACCCTGGTACTAACCCAGCAGTCCGGCTCCATAGCAAGCTTCCTGGGGTGAGTCAGTTTGCTATCAACTAGGTGCTGGTGCAGTTCTGCAAAACATAGACTGGACAGGTGCTCCCAGGCAATCAAATTGTAGAGCCCCTGATAATCTGTCACATTACTACATTTTACCCAGCCATCCAACGATCGGCAAAACACATCCACACACTCCAACCATGTATTGGCATCGGACTTCTTACTGAACCTAAACTGGTACCTGTACTTTTCAGGAGTAAGACCATACTTAGAGAGGATGGCGTCCTTTATGTCTGGATAAGTGAGGTGATACCCCTTACATAAAGCTATTAATGTATCCCTCGCTTTTTCAGGGAAGAGAGGCCACAATCCTCCTCCCCAATTCTCCTCAGGGACTCCATTCATGTGGATCACTGCCTCGTACCCCTGAAACCACTTTTGTATGTCATCCCCCTTCTTAAATTCCTTGTCCACATTCTTAGGGATGTGCACGATTCTGTCTGCCTGTCTCGACGAGTTACTACCACCATCTGAGCTGGTTCTTTTCTCTCAATCCAGCTCCTTCATCCTAGCTTCACGCTCCAATACCATTCTCTTCTCCTACATGGCTAATCTAATCTTTTCTAGTTCCATGGCATCTCTACTTGCTTCCCGCCTTTCCTCCATCTTCTCTGGGGACAGGCCACTGCTGCCTGATCACAAGAATCCCCCCTCCCAAAAGTACCTCAATCCTAGAACCAGACTCCCCCACCTCTCCACTAAGGTCACCAGATTGCCCACTTGCGTCTCTGGCTGATACCCAGGCCCTCAGTGCCTTTTGTAGCTTGTCCTTCTTAGTGAGGCCTCTGACTTGGACTTTGAGGTTTTTGCACACAGACTTCAGTTCTCTCACTGTATAGAGCTGTAACCTATCCTCCTCACAGGTAATGTCCATGGATGCAACGGATGATGCTATTGATCCCGGCATGATGAAGCAGAAAGTTCCCCTAGGAAAGATCACAAAAACCGGCCAAAAAGAAAACAGGTTAGTATGTGGCACGTAATGGTCGGCAATATGGCCGTAGTGCACACCAATCACTGTAAGTTAAGTGCAAACGCCAGTCTGATCCCACCGCTGCCACCGATGATAGAAATGGGTTTTTTGGCTAGCAGAGACTTGCAGAGACTTGCGTCAAAGTGAGACTGAAACCACCACTCTAGTCAGGATAAGGAAGTTACACTTCTAAAATAACCCCTGCTCACCCCCTTGGTAGCCTGGCATGAGCAGTCAGGCTTATCTTAGAGTCAGTGTGTAAAGCATTTGCACATAACGTACAGTAATACAGTGTACGTACTACAAAAGGACACTACACCAGTTTAGAAAAATGTCCAATTTTTATATACTTAAGCCAAGTCCAAATACGATAAAAAACCACAACACTATGCTTCAAAATCTTCACTTATCAAAATATGATTTAAAAAATAGTTCCTTGATGTCAATAGCTCCGTCCGGGGCTATCACAGCGTCATGAACAACAAATCCAAAAGCAGCTCTGGCTGACCGTGGGGTCGCAGGCCAACTACAGCGTCAGGAAGACCCCCATACATAACTCTGCAACTCTGGCAACATATAAAAACCTAATAATAGAAGAAAAAACCATTTACTTTACAAGGAAAATAAATTAAGCCAAGAACTCCAGTAAAGAGCTATTTGCCACGGTCAAAAAATCAACAAATCTCACCACTAATAAACAAATAGAAGGCAGCATTGGACTATGCAATACACTGGGACAATTTTCCTTGGATAAAGTTAAATCAGTGTACGAATCTGTTAAGATGATGGACAAATCTGACCCCTCCCAATCACATGTACATCCCAAGCACAGCAGGCACACTGGAAACTCCAATCTAGCGTTCCGCTTTTGGCCCCCATCATTGGAACAGTTCAGACAGGCAATCATGACAACTAAGTCCAGAGGCCTAACGAACCCTTGTCCACCCAAGGTGATGCGTCTGCTCCAAGATCTACTTAGTGAACAATTGAATCAGGTTTTCACAAAGATATTACAGTCGAGCTGCTTCCCAGATGCCTGGAAAACTGCATCAGTACTCCCTTTACTAAAAAAGCCCAATCTGGATCCGCATGAACCTGCAAGTTACAGACCGATATCAAGAATACCTTTCACAGCAAAGGTACTGGAAAAACTACTGAACAAACATCTGTCAGAATTTCCAGCTTCTGCATACGCACTAGATCAATCACAGTATGGGTCCAGGGAGGAACATGGAACCGAGACAGCTTTGATCATGGCAGTAGAGGAACTCAGGAGTGTACCGGACACAGGTGGGAAGGCTGCCCTGATCCTTTTGGATCTCTCGGCAGCCTTCAACACTGTAAACCATGATATACTCCTGACCCGTCTAGCAGAACTAGGGGCTCATGACACAGCACTCAAGTTGTTATCCTCATACTTGACTGACAGAACTTTTACAGTTAAATTAGGAGATTCCACATCTAAATCCTTTAAGTCACCATGGGAGGTGCCTCAGGGGTCTTTCCTGAGCCCTACCCTTTTTAATATATATGTTGCTAACTATTATAAGAAATTGTGGGTTTCTACCTGTCTCCTATGCAGACGACACCCAAATAGTGGTGTCAGTCTCAAATAACTTAGATGAAACAGCAGACAGATTTAGGAATTGCATGAAACAAGTGAATCACTGAATGCAGCTGAACTGTCTAAAATTAAACTGTGATAAAACCGAAGTTATGCTCCTAAGGACGGAATCTGAATTTTTGGTCGCCTAAATGGTGGCCAGATATGTTAAGGCAATTGCCCCTCCCCAGGGACAAAGTTAGAAATCTGGGATTTGTATTCAACAATAAATTGCCGTTTAACACTCAGATTAACAAACTGTCTTCAACTGTGAGGTACATTCTGAAAATGATGAAAAGACTTCTGCCTTTTATTCCCCAAGAATCATGTAAAACACCGGTGACGGCACTGTCCTTGTCCAGGCTGGACTACAGGAACGCCCTGTACGCTGGAATACAAACTCAACACCTAATAAAACTTCAGCATCAAAACTTATCAGCGAGGTTGGTGCTGGACATTCCCAGATCTGAGCCGGTTGCCTCCACTGGTTGCCAATGGAGAAAAGGATAAGGTTTAACTCGGTTGACCTAGCCTACAAGGCCCTTCATGGGGTAGCTTCCCACTTCTTAAAAACTCAACTGAAACAGTACGAGCCTCCTAGGAGCCTAAAATCTAGTCAGGCAAAGCTGATTAAGGTTCCTAAGTTCAAGCAGGTAAGATGGGGGGGAGAAGCTTTCTACTGCAGACAGCTAAAACCTAGAACCAACTACCTTTTACAATAAAAAACAGCTCCTCGCTACTATCATTCAGGAAGGCTGCAAAAACCTTTCTCTTTACCTCTTAGTAAGAACATCAGAACACCGGTAGCTCTAGGCTTTTTGTATTAACGTAGCGCCAAGATTCCCCTGGGCATTTGTGCGCTTTACAAATTCACATTTCAAATCAAATCAAGCAGTACCTTTCAGAGATGCAAGGCAATGGGGACTTAGAAGTCACTTGCATTGCAGGTCGAGCTCCTGTCTGATGTGATCCGAAGCTCGGGCACCAACAGGCGTCGGGTGCTGCGATGTGAAGCGCAGCAGTGCGGTGTGCGGTGCCCCCAGGTCACGGTGCGAGCAGCGGCTCAGTGGCGGCATCAGATGGTGTCGTCGGTGAGACCAGGGTCGCGGTGAGAGATGGAGGCGGTGCTCGTCATGGTGCTAGCAAGGTCATCGTGCAAGCAGCAGCGTTGTCATTGCTGAAGTGCTGTAGTCGGCAGATTAAATAAAAGTCGATGGTGCCTGTATCGGTAGGCCAAGGCTGCGGTGTGGGATGAGGGCGGTGCGTCGGGTAACTTACGAGCGGTGCCTCCAACCACAGTGCAGGCAGCGGCATCAATTTCGGCGGGATGTGACAACATTAGGAAGGCCACAGCTTTATCGTGTAGCCAGGTGGTGCAGAATGCGGCGCCCACAGGTCGCAGTGCGAGCAGCGGCACGTGATGGCGTCAGCAGGCCTCATCGGTGAGACCAGGGTCGTGGTGCGGTGTTGCGGCAGTGCCCTCCATGGTGCCAAAGCTTCGGCATGAAGCAAGGCAGTGCGAAGTGCAGTGCCCACAGGTCGTGGTGCTAGTAGCGGCTCGGTGATGGTGTCAGCAGGCGTCGCCGGTGATACCAGGGTCGCGGTGCGGCATTGTGGCAGTGCCCTCTGCCGTGCCTTCAGGACATGGGTTCGGCAGGCTAGTCGTAGGCGTCGTCGAGGGGCGTTCTTCAGGTTACAGCACAAAACACCTAGGGCCCGATGTAGGTAATTTTTTTTTACCGGTTCATAAATACCGGCTCATACCGAATCGGTATTTATGAACCGGAAACCCAAATGTAGGTAATCATCCGGTAAAAAATACCGATTCGGTATCAATCGGTATTCAAACTCGGTAATATCCGAGTCGGTAACACCCATACAACCCTATGGCCTTCCAGTCCCATAGGAATGAATGGGAGACACCGAATCGGAATTTACCGAATCGGTATTTACCGATTCGGTAAATACAGATTCGGTAAATTCCGATCTCGAAAATTCGAATACATGACATGTGAGCCTGTGCACCAATCAGGGACACCCACCACACCCCACAACAAAGCATCTGAGAGATGAACCAATCAGGTGCAAGTACCACACCCCAGTACCTGGAGGTGGCCACACCCATGCAGGTGCAGAGCAACAGAACTGCAGAGAGAGCTGGAGGGGAGACAGAGAAGCAGGCTGCACTGAGACCAGCAGAGATACAGCATGGAGTCCCAGGAGACACAAAAGGATGGGGGGGACAGAAAGAGGAAGGTTAAATTCAGCCCAACAGAGCTCCAGGTGCTGGTGGAGGAGGTTGTGCAGCACTACAGCCAGCTGTTCGGGAGACAGTCTCTGCAAGTAGCTGAGTCTGTTAAGAGGAACATCTGGCTGGCAATACAGAGCAAGGTCAATGCCCTAGGAGTGACCCATCGCGAAATTACCGACATGAAGAAGAGGTGGTATGATCTGAGGATCACCACCAAAAAAAAACTAGCCACCCAGAGGAAGGAATCAGCAGCAACCAGTGGGGGGAAGAGCCGTGCCCCAAGCCTCACCGACCTGGAGCAGCTCGTGGAATCCTCCATGGAGCCTGAGAGCATACATGGGATCGGGGATGCTGATAGCTCAGCCAGAGCTGCAAGTAAGAAAGGTAAGATGCATGGACATGTACCCCACCCATTCCCAGGCCCCTTCCCCAATGTGGGTGAATCACTCACAATCCAGCACACATGACTGTAGCCCCCAGCAAAGCATCATGGTAGTTGTAGTCATAGGTACATACATCAAAGCTGCCAACACCGAACCCTGCAAGCCATGCCACACTCCCCATACACAAACAGTCTAGGCAAATGAAATTGTGTGTTAGGAATCTGTGTTGGGAAAACACGCAGCTGATCATTGTCCATGTCTGTTCACAGGAGAGTCATCGCGCAGAGCAGCGCTGGGAGGGGAGTGTAGTGCAACAACAACGTCTGCGAGGGAGAAGGCCAAAGACACAGCTGGACCTAGCACTGTCCTTGAGGATACAACTACACCCCAGGCACCCACAGCAATGGAGCACGACACCACTGCTCAGCCACTGTCGCCCCTGCTGTTCGAGACACAGACTCAGCCAGCACCTGCAGAAGCCACAACACCCAGCTCAGGGTCCCCTGTGCATGTGAGGCCAAGGAGGCAGGACGTACCACCTTTAAGGATCCTGGAGAGCTCCAATGAGGAAGTGGTAGAGGATCCCAGACCTAGTACACCAACAATGGCTGGCCACGCTGGACAACTTGGGTCACTGGGATCTGGCCGTGCAGGTGACCGTGTCCATAGGGCACGAGAGCAGGATGAGGGGCAGGATGTGCAGGGGGTCTTCGCTGGGCTGGAAGCCACAATGGTCAAAGTCCAGCGTATGCAGGCCAAAGGCATCATGGCAGTGCACCGGCAGGTGCGCATCCTGAATACCAGGATGTCGGACATCGATCGGGGAATAGGTGCCATGGCAAAGGGAATGGAGGCCATGGGCAAAGGGATGGAGGCAATGGGCAAAGGGATGGAGTCCATGGCGGAGGGGGTGAGGGACATGGGGGTGCGCATGGGCACCCTCTGTGACAGGCTTGAAAGTGACCACGAAAAGAGGCGCAGGTATAGGCGCGAGGTCAGGCTGCTCAATCAGTCGATTAACCGGTTGGCAACTTCTACCACCCTGCAGTGTCGCCGCTCTGTTAATCTGCAGACTGACATTGTACACTGCTGCAGTGACTCGTCCCGGGGGATGGGGAGGGTGACCTCTGCAATGGAGGCAATGCTGACACAGCTGACAGCCACAGGTGGCAACATGGTTGTTGGGGACACTGAGGAGTCAACGAGCAGGAGTGGGTCCAGCACGCCTGTTCAGTACATTCGTAGGAGCAGCAGACTCCATGCTGATGACACCGGCACCACTGCGCATGTAGACCCCCAGCCTCGTGGCTCGCAAAACATCATGCGTAAGCGCAAACATTGAGAGATATATTGAACACAGGACAGGTCAAAGTGAAGTGAACTTTGACCAACCATTGTGCAAAGTGCATTTAATTTGCTATATGTTTTTTTGTAAGGTGCAGTTGTGTACATTAAAGTGAGTGTTCCAAACACTGGACATGGCTGTGTGTCATCGCTCAATTAGAAGTATCTGTTGGTGATTCCAGCGCGTCGCAGTCGACCATCTGTTGCTGATGCTGCTCCTGCTGCATTGTGATCTGCTTGTACTGTCCCATCATCAATGTCCTCATGATATGTCAGTTCTATCTCTGTGCCCTCCTTGGTGGCAAGATTGTGCAGCATGGCGCAGGTCGCAATAATCTTGCAACAGATAATTGGCGTGTACTGACGTGCACCTCCACTCTTATGGAGGCACCTAAATCTACTTTTCAGCAGCCCAAATGTACGTTCCACCACGCAACGTGTTGTTCTGTGTGCCACGTTATAACGCCTTTCACTCCTGGTGGATGGGTTCAGGTAGGGGCTGAGCACAAATGACCGCAGGGCATATGCACTGTCACCTGGATGGGAAAGGATAATTTGATTAGTCACGTACTCAGGTGTGCACCTTCTGCATGAACTGTCAGGGTGTCTCACACATACTTACCCAGCAGGTATCCATCACCAAAATCACCAGCCACAAGGCGTCTGTATATCCCACTGTTGGTGAATATGTAGGAGTCGTGGGTACTCCCAGGATATTTGGCTACAATGTCCGTTATCATGTTGCTAGCTTTGCAGATCACCTGCACATTGATTGAATGTGTGGACTTCTGGTTTCTGTATATGTGCTCAGTTGCTGCAGGTGGGCATAGTGGGATGTGCGTCCCATCGATACAGCCGATGATGTGCGGGAACTGTGCAAGTTGATAGAACTTGGTTTTTGTCCTTGCTAGTTCTGCAGGTGTCTCAGGGAACTCAATGTAGTGCTCCATCCTCATCATGCATCATGCATGCATCATGGCGTTTAGGAATTTTCTGAAGAAGCGTGACAGGCAGCTCTGGGACACTCCACCTACAGAGGCTATCACGTGCTGGTAGCTCCCAGAGGCAAGAAGGTGTAGGCAGCACAGCACCTGTACATGGGGTGGGATGGCGTGTGCTCTTGGGGTTGGGTGTTCCAGACCCTCTCTCCTGCTGCCTGTATCCGTAGCCGCCTTGCAATAACGTAGAAAGCCGCCATTGTGGGTGGACAGTTGCATTTTGGGAGCTTCTTATATATCCTGTTCCTGGTTTCCACCTGCTTCCAATCCATGTTAAATACCGACTCTTAAATACCGAATTTCACGAAATTCGGTATTTCCTGACTTTGCTACATCTCAAATGGGCTTTTTTACCACTTCTTATTTACCGACTCGGTAAATATGAATCCGGTATTTACCGAATCGGTAACTTACCATTTCTTATTTACAGTTTCGGAGAATATGTATTCGGTAAATTTCGATTCGTGTAATACTGATTCGGTGTTTTACGGACGGGTATTTACCGATTCGGTACGTTTTTGGTGACATACATCTCGATGCACTTATACCAGTCGGTAATGGCCAAATTTACTGATTTTCGGCGGTTACCGACCGGTATTTGGCTACCTACATCGGGCCCAAAGTCCCCAGTGCTGCGGGTCTAAGAACCTGAAGTTTTTGCTGTTCCTGAGACTTCGTAAACAGGGGGCAAGATCTACCTCAAGCCCTTGTAGAGTCTCACCAATTTGGTTGCAGAAAGTCCAGTCCAGGCCTTTTACTGCCCAAGAAAAAAGCACCCACTGCAGGTCAGCCCAGCAAAGCATCCAGCAAAGCAGTAGTCCCTTTTGCAGCTTCTCCGGTGCTTCTTCTTGGCAGTCTTCTTGTTCCAGATGAGTTCTAAAATGTATGGGTCTGGGAGCCAGCATTTGCATCTAAAATCCTTTCATCTTTCAAGCAGAGGGTGTCTGAGTCGGGGCAGAATGATTTGGATCGTCTCTGGCGTGAATTCCTGGCAGGAGGTGGAAACAGCTTTGTCAGAGGCAGACCTGGCCCTTTGAGGTGAAAGGAGATTCCCTCCCTCTTCCCTCATCGTAACCCAGGTCTGTTTAGCACTTTCCTGACCTGCCTAGACTATCAGGAGCCACCACGCTCCCCAGCCATCTGTCGTCCCAAAAACCAAACAGGCAATCCAAAATTCAGCAGAGGCACACGGGATGACCGCGCAAAATAATACCCACTTTCTAAAAGTGGCCTTTATGAACTCAGAATGAAAAGGCACCTTCAGACGCTGAGTTCAGGCATACCAAACCAAATTCACTTATACCTTTTTAGGGATACGTAATTGGGTGGCACAGTTCGTGCTGCAGGCCCACGAGCAGCGGTGGACTCACAAGCCCCAGCACTCGTAGTGCCCGTTACTGGGGGCTGACAAGTGAGTCGCACATCAAATCCTAACACAATTTACCACAGGAGCACCAGCACTTTACCACTGATCAGCAGTTCGAAAAGTGTGCAAAAACGTTATAGCAGCAAAAACAGAGTCAAAACCGGGAAGGCAGAAAGTAAAAACTCGGGGGCAACACGCCAAAAGATACCAAGTCTAACACCTTCTGAAGAGTTAAAAAGAATATGACACTGGCTGTGCCTTAGCACTCCAGGGACCACAGCAAAAAATGTAAGTTATGGACTACCTTGAACAGCTTTTACCAGACCGCAGTAGGGAGGACTGGAACAGACCTGTGGCCTGTGTGTGACTCCTCACTCTAACAATGTATATGTAAGCTTCTGCTCTTAGGCCTTTTCCAAGCCAGAAGTCTACACCTGGGAATTGTTTTACAAACATCTACAGACACTAAGCAGCAGATCACTTACTCCTCAGCAGACTGTTTGCCATTCTGAAGAGTTCTGTAGAGCTAAAATTAACAAAACAGTGATGTCAAGACATTCTCACTTCTAGCTGTGCTTCAACACGCAAGTGCCTACAACAAAAGCTGCGAGTTCTGGACAACTTTTAGCTGCATTCACCAAAATGAACTGGGGAAGACTAAGGCAGCCCTCTGGCAGTGTGTAACTCCACCCTGTAATAATGGTCACAGTGTGGCAGTATGACACAGTAATCACACTTGATAAATTCAATGTCCTCTCAGATCTACATAAATAATGTACATATTTTGAAGCGACTAACTAGGAGCATGAAAAAACACACCATGAAAACCCATGAAATGTGATCATTGATTTAAGTTCTTTCCTCAAATAAGCATCGTTTGATGGACCCTCGTGGGCAATTTTTTCCTATGCTTTCAAGTGTTTCTCCCTGTGGGATTGTTCTTTAGAAAGATAATGGAAACTTGACTGTCATCATGACACGTGTTGACAAGCGTAGCAAATCAATAAACAGTGTGAGACACATTAAAAGGCAAAAAGGAGCGTGAATACTGGGGGTGATTGTGGCAGAAGATACATTGTTGCTGATGTTGTGGCATTCTGACACCCTCTTATCCTTGCATCTATGGATGGGGATAGGGCAAATTTGCAAGAGGAAAGATATGACCTCCACCACCGTTTGGTGAGGAATACGATTAAAGCCCTTGAGCTGCAGGTGCTGGAAGAAAGAGCAAGTACAAACAAAGGGCATTACGGATGGCAGCATTGAGAGGAAGTTAGTATGTATGGAGGGTACACAAATTGGATATAATGATACATATCAAATGGTGTCAGTATGCCAGAAACATATAAAGTGTGGGATACACCAGATGGGTGTGTGTGGATAGAGCATTGGTCATTTTAATTGAAGTGAGGACACAGAGTTGTTACAACCCTGGCATTCTGACATCTATTTGGCGTGCACCAGTGAATAACGAGAAGGAAGTCAAATAACAGCAACTGATGGCCACACTCTTTGAAGGCAAGGTCTTGAGGTCAGAAAGGCAATATACACATGGTGCAAAAAACACACAAGCACCGTTTCCTGCAACATCGAGGTAAAATAGTACACATGGGGACACAAGTTTGACCTTGTGAGACAAGACATATGGTAATGGGTGTCAGACACTCACGTAGTGCGAGACACACTAAAATGAAATCTGAGTATAAAGTGAGCCAGTGATACATCAGAGAGACAGTGTTTCTGATGTTGTAAGCCACAGTCACTGGTTCCTAGAGTACAAAGTGAATCCACCTTCACTGGTTCAGAGCGAATCCAGATGCAAAGAAAGCCACTTCAACTGGCATGAAGGACAGGTTATAACTCCAAGGAAGTTGAAAAGTGTTTTATAAGTGAGTTGTTCTACTTGGGGTGGGTGAAATAGGTGTTTGGATACATGGAGTAGTGTAGGGAGGAGTGGGTAGTGAGTGCTCTTAGGGACGATATATGTGGCCTCGGAAAAAAGCAAAATAGAGCTGTAGCATAAGAGGCGAATGATGATGGGCTGAATCATTCTCAATGCTACCCTCTCAATGCAGCTACCACTTCAATCCTGGAGCACTTCACCTATGAACATTTCACTACGTCTGTTATTTATTCTCTTTGTATGTGTAATTGTGTGTATGTATTTCTTTTTCCTTCAGGAATACATTTTGTTCTATCAGGGATGACTTATTGCTGTTATGTGTGCCTAGTTTGTATTTTATGTGTGTTGCTTAATGTGAAATTTGTGGTATTAGAAAAAATAAATGTATGTCTCTTAGATGTAATCTCATGCAAATTCTTTAGATGTATGTGTATACATTTGTCGCTAATATATGTGCACACATGTTTATGTGCATTTACAATTTTATTTCATAGAAACTGGTGTATTCAAAGTAAATCTGAATTCACACATGAAAAATGCAGATGGATATACATACATTTTTGTAAATGTAATCGTACAAATGTTTTTTTGAGAGTTCTATGAATTTGCATATGTGAAGGATTATGCTTATATGTGTGCATTTTTCAGATTCAACATTTAATTTGGTGAATTGTGTTCTCAAACTTTAGATACGTTCTCCTGTGTTATAACATGTTTTCTAAAACTAAGCAGAGTTGATAGTGGAACATTCTACAGTATGGGTGTGCTCTGACAAAATACACAGACTCTTGGAATTAATGGAAAAGTCATCGTAAAGAATGGCATCCTTTTTGTTATGCTCCCCTAATTTTCTTCTTGTATGACTATGCTGCTGTCTTTAGATCTCGGTGCACTTTATCATTGGAAAACGTGGTAAGGGGCATGTGCTTTTCCCAAAACACACATTAAGCAATTGGAGCTTGTTTTTTGGCTTCTTTAACATCCCTAAAAGCCAATTGCCATGGTGCATAAATTGCACCTAACGCATGGAATGTTTAATGTGGAATGCGTAGTTTGTATTTACACCACCGACAAACATGACTAGAAAATATATCTGCCAGGATCACCACTATTCTTTACTTGGACTGCAATTTAATACTAATGCAGTAACACATGGGAAGAAAAAGTCCTTTCGCTATATAAGGAAATCTATTTTTCTACATTAATAAGTCACCTCTAAGATATGCGCAATAGGCAGGATCGCTAACATATAGAAAAGTTGACAGTATCTATTTGAAAAACTTTCCATCACAGCAAATAAAGGCCTAAAAGCTTTTCCACTTTGTAGGTTCAGCTAAGTTCTCTGTACTTTTTACTTTTGCTGCTACAGCATATTCGCTAGCTACACAACTTATTGTTAACTGTGTTTTTATCTGATCACTGTCTGCTTTTTCTGTGTTTGACTTGTTTTGTTATCTGTACAGTACTCTGATACTCTAGTGGGTCATGTATGCGCTACATAAAGCTCCTTAAATGAATAAATAAATAAAAGAAGCATAGGTGTGATAAAAAATATATATTGCTATAACTCTACCTTGGAAAATGTTAACAAAGTTACTCAGTTTTATTTCCTGCTCAATTTTAGAAATATGCTTTAATATTGAAATTAGGTTTGAAAACGTGAGTGGCAAAGTAAAAAATTGATTTTGGGCTGCCTGAGTCAGAACTACCTTACAACAAGTGTTTTTTATTTTTCAAAACCTTTATTGAGAATGAAACATTAAGGCATTTTACAGGTTGTCACTCCATCAGTTAGCATGATAATGGTTTCACTTACCAATAGAATCAGTATAGAGCAGTTGATGGTTAAAATTGAACATGACATATCTACATCTACATAGAAGCAATGATTATTACATAGTGGAGGGGGTGCGACTGATCAGGCCTGGGGAAAGAATTGTGTCAGTGGAGTCATCGCAGTCAATCGGAGCATCAGTGGTAGAGGAGTCTGTAGCGGGTTCATCTAGTGTAGCCAGTCTATGAAGGTAGGTAATGAGAGGGTCCCATATGTCTAGGGGTCTACTAGCCAATGGCATCAAATCCCAGAATTCAGCAAGGAGTGTTTGACCTAGGGTGCTGGTTTATGTCCCCAGTGAATGGCCCCCGACGTTTGGCAAAGAGCATGGGGGAGAGGGGACAACCCTGCCTGATGCCCCCTGAGATGGTGATGAGGTCAGTAACCTGTCCGTTTTCCCTGATGCGTGCTGCTGGGAGAGTGTACAGTAATCGAATCTTGGGCATGAAATTTGGACTGAAACCCAATCGAGGGAGAAGATAAAAGAGGAATGTCCACTCTAGAGTGTCAAAGGTCTTTGTGGCATCCCATATGGCGGCCACGGCCGGTAGGGTAGGGTTAATCTGATGAAGGACCAAGAAGATAGTGCGCAGATTGTGCGAGGTGGTGTGGCCTGGGATGAAACCTGACTGGTCAGGGCAAGTGATTAGTGACATGAGCGGAAGGAGATGGTTGGCCAGGAGATTAGCGTAGATCTTGTTGTCAGTATTTATCAGTGATAGAGGGCTGTATGAATCGCAGTCTCGGGGAGTTGTCTGGTTTCAAGAGAGGGGTAAGCAGAGTCTCACAGAGGGACAGGGGAATTTACCCTGTTTAAGGAAGTCATTATACATTTCGGCCAGTTGTGGGACGAGAAGGGGCATGTATTGTTTATAAAATGCAGGGATGAGCCCGTCAGAACAGGGGCATTGTCAACCATAAGTCCTGCAATAACTTTAGAAATTTCCTCATGGGTAAATGGCTCAGCTAGGTACTCCCGGTGACTGTTACCAAGCTACAACAATTCAATGGAATCAAAGTATTGGTCCATGATCTGTCAAGGGGCTATCGTTCCAGCAGTATATAATTGGGAATTGAAGGCAGAAATACTGACTAGAATCTCAATGGGGAGGTGGTCCTGCCTGCGGTATCATTGCTCAGTGCCGTGATATAAGAGGAGGCATGCGGCTGCCGGAGGAGATTCGCAAGAGTCCTGCCAGGGCCGTCGCCCTCGCCATAACATCGAGTGTGGGCCTCTCTGCCTAGAAATGAGACCTCTCTGTCGGCATCTTCATGAAATTCAGTGAGCTTGGTCCTGATCGACGCAAGTGTGGCAGGGCTGGGATTGTGAGATTGCTTCAGGTCTAAAGCTTTGATGTCATTTTCCAGACATTCTAGGGTGCCCCTAATAGACTTCGTA
Organism: Lissotriton helveticus; assembly: GCF_964261635.1. Taxonomy (NCBI): domain Eukaryota; kingdom Metazoa; phylum Chordata; class Amphibia; order Caudata; family Salamandridae; genus Lissotriton; species Lissotriton helveticus. The sequence continues at coordinate 64,513,493 of NC_136060.1, read as the reverse complement.
GAGAAAAAAAGACAATATCCCAACAGGTTTCAATTCAAAGACAGTTATGTACATATACAGAAAGCATTACAGGAACAAGAAAAAAGGAGACTCAATTGGATTTGGTTTGGGGTGTTATTCACCATATATTTCGAACAGAGATTCATCAGGGTATACAGTTAAAGCAGCACTGTATAAGAGAAATCATGTGACAACCCGAAGGCACTTGGTGCTTTTTTCTTGTTCCTGTAATGCTTTCTGCATACATACATAACTGTCTTTGAATTGAAACCTGTTGGGATATTGTCTTTTTTTCTCTACATTGCACCCAATCCCGACGTGGTCTACGGGTCCCACTCCTGTTATGTTTCACTAGATTGTGAGCAGCTGCTGAGCTGTGAGAGTTTGTACCCTCGTGGTACTCGCCTACTTGACCATATTCACTAGGTCTTATCGGTGTATTAAGTGCAGCATACACAAGATGTCAAAGGAGACTCTAACGTACTCTGAAGAATATATCCAGTCCCGGTTGGTTGGTCCCTCACTCCTTTCTGGACCAGCCACCACACCTGCCACTTCCACCACCCCTAACACCTCACGTGTTTTGCTAGACAAACTGGAAAAATTGAAGGAAAAACAGATCAGGATTGAACTTCACGCCCACATGTTAACAGACTATTTGAGGTCAGGCGTGATCCCTGTAGGCCTGCAAATTCGCAACACCCCAGCTATCTTTACTCAGGACTCCAAGTTCCGGGCCAGTTTTAGCCACCTAGCCACAACCTGTTCCCGTCATTGGATGGTCCTAGGTATAGATACAGCCATCGAACATAGCCGGCTAGAACTAGAAGAGATTGAAGAACTTGAAAAACTCATTCTGGCAGACTCTTCGCTCACGGACGCCAAAAGCCTCCTTGACAAAATTAATTCTACCATTGCCACATCCAATACCTTCGAACTCAATAAAAAAAATCACCAAGATCCAAAAAGATATCAACTACTATAAAGTGGAACAGACCTACCCTTACCTAAGTGACGAGTTCTTCAACACACCGCATATCCCCCCGAGAGCACGCAACTGGGGCCGCTACCGCAATAACCAAAGAATCACTTTCTCAGATTCTTCCAACACCTCGCTAGAAGATTCAGATTCGGGTAACAGCCCGGGCACTTCCGGAACATCCAACAGACCGCAACTGCTTCTTCCACCCGGTTTTTTAGGACGAGGCCGTGGACGCGGACAACCACCACCACCGAATCGCCCAAGCAGAACCTGCCAATACCAACCGCAATTCGCAGGCGAACGCCAGACACTCAATCGCTATTACCAATGGGGAACCCCTCAATAACCACCCCAATCACCACTGCAGAGGCAGACTTAACAATACCAATATTTAATTTATCGGACCACAACTTGACACATGAAGAAACCACACTACTATCACGAGGTTTAACCTTTGTTCCCACTAAACGGACAAACTACCTTGAACTCCAATCTAACTTCTTGAAATTCTTCAGACGGATCCGCCTGAAACAATTCTTTGCAGACAAACCAGACTCCACATCCGTCATTGCCTCACCCTTCCAACCTCCGTCGACCTTCAACCCCCCCTCCAACATGATGCCAGCAGAAATCCTGGCTTTCGAACGCTTGGTGATGCGAGATGTGATGGACCTTAAGACCCAACCACGCTTCATCCCATACAACTTTCCCATGCCCGAGAAAGAAGCCTTGAACTCCCTAAAAAACAATTCTGAAATCATCATCAAACCAGCGGACAAAGGGGGCGGGATTGTTGTCATGGGTGTAAACCATCATGACTTGGAAATAAAGCGCCAACTTCCAATCCAGACCACTACCGCCCACTTTCCAAGGATCCACTTAATGAAATCAGATCCAAAATACAATAAGTAACCAATCAGGCTAAGGAATTAAACATCATTATCAGGAAGGAATATGAATTCCTCGATAATCCACATCCTAGGACCCCTGTCCTGTATGTCCCTACCTAAGGTCCACAAGGATAGTGTCAACCCCCCTGGACGTCCAATCGTCTCTGGATGTGATTCAATACTGGAACCACTGGGGAAATACATAGGCGCTATCATCAAGGAATGTGTTCCTCTCACAGATACCATTATACGCGACACTATGGATCTCATCAACACCATTGAAGATAAGGCCTTTGACACCTCCACACAATTGATGGTCGGCATGGACATAGAGTCCTTATATACCAAGAATCCCCCATAGTGAAGGCCTTCAAGTCATCAGAAGCCTCCTACTTTCCAGACCACAACCCACACAGATCCCCACTGAATTCATCATGGACCTCCTCCGCATTGCACTACAGAACAACTACTTCCTATACCGTGACACCTATTATCTACAAGTGAAGGGTGTATCAATGGGCGCTTGTTTCGCTCCAAATGTTGCCATCCTGTTCGTCCATAACATGGAGAAAACACTCATCCTCAACCCCATCAACCCGTATCTGTCCAATATCGATCTCTGGCATCGATATATCGACGACGTCCTCCTCATCTGGAATGGCACCACTGATACATTAAACCCCTTCATTGAGTGGTTGAACAGTGCACAAGAACACCTGAAGTTTACAAGCGACTGCAAGACAAATGATCTACCATTCTTAGATGACACCATCCACGCAGAAGATGGGATATTAGGGACGTCCCTCTATCGGAAACCCACTGAAAGAAACACTTTGTTACAATACTGCAGTCACCACCCACGAGGCCTACACGATGGGCTTCCCTATGGTCAAATTTTGCGCATCAGACGCAACTGTAAATGGCGCAAAGACTATTTCGGTGAGGCCGAAATACTTACGAACAAACTGATACACAGAGGATACCCACGTCGCCTAGTAACTAGAGCGAAGAAGAGGGCCTGGTACTGTCACCGCGAACACCTCCTGACCCCACACACCAAGAAATCCATGACCAGGATACCGTTCGTTTCCACATTCAGCCCTGACAGCAACAACATAAGCAGGATTATCAAAAAGAACTGGCCTCTACTACGCCCCCATAAACAATTTCAAGACCCACCTTTGTTCTCCTATCAAAGAGGCAATCATCTTGCCAGCCATCTGGTACATGCCATTACCTGGCCACATCCACCCAGCGACAAACATACAATAACCACAGCCTGGGGATTGGATCCCGTTGTTGGTCACTACAAATGCCAAAGTTGCAGTGTCTGCGACCTCACGTTCAACACCAAAGAATTTAACAACAATGGCCGTGTTCACAAACTCAAGAATCAAACCAACTGGTGATCACAGAATGTGATCTACGCCATCCGGTGTCCATGCGCTCTGACATTCATCGGACAAACGACCCAGATGATAAAGCAGCGCATCATCCAACATAAGAGCAGAATAAACTGTAAAATCCTAACTGCACCCTTGGTCTCACACTTCATCGACCTGGATACAGACATAAGATGGCAAGTGATTGAGAAACCGTTGTTGCCCATCAGAGGAGGCAACATCAAAAGCCTACTGAATAAGGCTGAATGTAAATGGATGACTTTATGTGACTCTGTTAATCATGGTTTGAACACCATTGACGAGTGGAACAGTACCGTGACCACTTAGTCTCTTGTCCCATGAACCTTTCTCTCCCACCATGTATCAGTACCCTTTCACCTCAATTTTCGTGGACAACACTACTGACATTTCTTAGCTGTCTATACACAGTACACCATATAGGATACTATGTATACATACCCATTGACTATGTAATTGGTCTCTTCTGCAATTGTAATGTTATATTGTCCCTGTATTTACCTTGTCGCATGTTAAAGTGAATGACCACACACATGAGAGTCAATTGTAAATGCTATAGTGTCCTTGTGATTTCCTTGTCGCATGTATAAATTAATGACCACACACATGTGACCATAAGGGATTCTCACTTATATGCTTTATTAGGCCAGCAGAGTAATTTACTGCCACCTAGTGATACCGGCATTGTTCCACAGCTGCACCCACACTAACGGATTGTATGAGCCTTGTTCGCTCTTTACCACACCAATAAAGTTAATCTCGCCTTTTTGGTGCCTTCCCTTTTAATTTTCCCATTCCCTTGAGGCCCCGCCCACTGCCCATGTCACGCTAGACGTTTCCTGCCAGCGCGCTACCCCTGCCATATACAACACTGACTGGCTTCAATCTGTATGTGTTCCAGCTTCACTGCCGCTTCACCCGACCCCCGGATCAAGTCCACAGCAGTCACCACGATTGACTCAGGTACGCTGTTTACCCATTTGAATCCCTGGCCACCGCTGCGGTTCCGCCGGACCGGCTTGTGTGCCTGACTCGCTGTCCTTTCCTTCCCATTAGGCGCTGCTCTACTTGAATAGTTCCCCCTCCTGGATTCGCGGAGACGTATACCTCAGACGCTCCTTCTCCCTCTGAAGTTAGTATTCCGCCGTTTTCCTTACCTCACATTCCACCCCAGGGCACCTTCTCCATCCCGCCTCACGCTCTGCCCTTCCCTTACAGTTTTGCGGAAGACGCTGCCGCCTCCATCTGGATCTTTTGGCACCTGCATTACCTACAGTGCCACCCAGGTATGCCCCCGTCTCTCCATAGACCTGACCTTCCCGTGCCTCACTCCGGACAGACTCTCCTCACACCCGGCACTTCATGCCCAGGTATAGCCTGCCCTTGAGGTCTTACGAACCTCCAACACCACGCGGTCTCTATCTGGACCCATTCTTGGGCCGTTTGTACACGCCATGACCTTCGTATTACTAGCTACTCTCACTGGGCATTGTTAGACTGGCCCAACTCACTATAACTGGCAAATTAACGTTTAGACCTTTGCGATGGTTTCTGCACTCTAATCGGCCTTTCACTGGGCATTACTAGACCGGTTGTACTCACTTTAATTAGACACATTTAGGTCTACACCTCCGCAATTGTTTCTGCTCAGGCACTGTAATCGGCCTCTCGCCTATATCTTGACCGCTGCGCCATCTCGAACACAAGTATCTCCAGTGCACCCGCCATATCGTTCCCATTCCGTAGTTCACAGCCCCGGCCACACTGGCTCGCCAATAATCACCATTGAGTTCTCAATCTTTCATCTCAGCATCACCATCCACTCCTTACCTCAGGTTTTATTATGTCTTGCCATCCACCGGCACTCTCCCTTCCCACTCTAGGGGCCACCCCACCTTCCAGTCACTCCTTGCCCCACCACCTGCGCTTACCTCCCGGCTACCCCTACCCCCCCCTGATCTCTCATTTTCATCCCGCAGCACTTCACAAACTGGACAACTCCATCCTGAAGACGATCCCAATTCCAAGAGGATCAAAACGCCGTCGACTCCACAGTGCAATATTAGGCGCATTCCTTCCGAATGGCTCACAAAAAATTGGAAATTTATGCATACAATTGAAGTGAATTGTAATTCTTTGAGCCACCACTGGACATTATTTACACTATTGTTCACTTTGCGCCGTTCACGCTGTTCACTCTGATCACTTGCGTTGCCACCTATATTCACCTGTATATATTGCTTCGCACCAAGTGCCTTCGGGTTGTCACATGATTTCTTTTATACGGTGCTGCTTTAACTGTATACCCTGATAAATCTCTGTTCGAAATATATGGTGAATAACACCCCAAACCAAATCCAATTGAGTCTCCTTTTTTCTTGTTCCTGTAATGCTTTCTGCATACGTACATAACTGTCTTTGAATTGAAACCTGTTGGGATATTGTCTTTTTTTCGCTACATTGCACCCAATCCCGACTTGGTCTATGGGTCCCACTCCTGTTATGTTTCCCTAATAGACTTCAGCACCCTGGATTCCCTGGTGATGCATATCCCCCTGGATCATGACCTTAAATGCCTCCCAGAGGGTTGAGGGCGATGCGACTGAGCCAACATTATGTTCAAAATAGGCGATGACGGCACTGCAAATATCCTCGCGGAAGGCGGCATTGCGGAGGACATTGAGAGAGGCATGCGAAGATGTGGCAATGTGTGAGCGGGAGTCTCAAACATAAGTGCACAGGGGCGTGGTCAGACAAGGTGCGGGACATGTTGTCCATGGAGGTGGTCCAAGAGGCGATATCCCGGGTAGTGATCCAGAGGTTGAGGCGGGTGCAGGAGCCACATGAGCTTTAACACAGGTTCCCTCACGCTTGCCAGGGTGTGCATGCCACCTGATGTCCAGCAAGGAGTTATCGGCCACAATTGAGTGGAGGAGGGAAGTGGCCTCCAGGTGTTGGGTGCGGTCTCCAGAGCAGTCCAGTACCTGTGAAGGAGCTATGTTGAAGTTGCTCCCCCAGATCAGGGGACAAGGCCCCAAGGAGGATATGAGTTGGCAACTGTGTGTAAGGAAGTCGGAGTCATCAGAGTTAGGGTCATATAGTGCCACTAGTATCAGCAGTTGATTGTACAGTGTGCCAGCAAGGATCACATAGCGAGTCAAGGAAAGAGTGAGTGGTGTGCCACGGAAGGCCCTTCCTGAAAACGATGGAGACTCTGCATGAGTAGATAGAATAGAAGGAGGTATCACCCCAGTGCTGAGCTAGTAACCTAGATGATGTAGCAGGAAGAAGGTGTGCCTCCTGAAGTAAGCAAACGTCCACTTGGTGTCTGACAAGCTGTACATGCATAAGGCATGCCTTCCGGTGATCGTTCAGACCCCTAATGTTCCAGGTCCAAAATGTAGTGTCAGCCATGTAGCAGCTTGTAGAAGGTGAGTAGTGAAGTGCCTACAATCCATGGATGGAGTGTCGAAGGTAAGTGCAGTAGAGTACAGTAGAGAGTGAAGTACATATCACAGCAACATGCCGAAGTCAAAACAGAACAAGGAAAAATGCAAGCCTATTGCAGGAGGCCCAAATTTCGGAGCCCTGAGAGAGAAAAAAAAAAACACCCCATCCTCCACCCACTCCAACCCCCCAATTAGGTTTAGCATCCAGACCCACCCCACCCAGGGCACCCAAACTTGGAGAATTAGGTATGGGATTGGGAATCATCCCACTGGGGTGCGTGGGCTCAGCCGTTTCCACCGTGCCCCATATTCAGGGTGGCAAACATGATATATCTCAGAGGGAGGCAACTTAGAGGAGAGGTAATGCACTTACTGGAACCTTCTTGGCTGCTAACAGGATGGGCGTGATATGCCAACTAGCCCAGGGAACACAATCTCCAAGGGACAGTGCATGGCCATCCACTGCCAGTCGCCAAAGGGCACTGAGATTGCAGGTGCTTATACACAGAGTAGGAAAAAGAGGTGCATTGCAGCGAACATTGCCTATTAGAAAAACCAACATATAACACGCATCGCAGTAATTGTCACTTGTGTAGCGATCTTCAGAATCGGTACAGCAGCTTCGTGTTGAGGATTTCTGCAGTTGTTTCACTAAGGCAAGGGCAGCCTTTGGGTGTGTGAAGAGTTTGGGCTTCTCCCCAAAACCAATACAAAGTTTGGAAGGGTAAAGCATTGTGTACATGATGTGGAGTTGTTGCAGGATATGCTTGATGGGAAGAAAATCCCTGCTGGTCATCTAGACGGTCACAGTAAAGACCTGGTAGAATGACAGCGTGCTTCCCTGATGACAGTCCTCGCTCAACTCCCGGGCCCTGCGCAGAATGGAATCTCAGTCCCGGTAGTTCAACAGGTGGGTGATAATGGGCCGCGCCGGGGCCCTGGCTGGGGGAGGCCGGGGCCAAGTGATCTGTGCACCAATTCGACAATGAAGTGGGTGAACAGGACAGGGCCACAGAGCTTACGGAGCAGGGACTCGAGGTAGTCCTCCATTTTCACAGTGACAGTAGATTCCAGCAGGTCTACAACCCGAATGTTGTTCCTTCGAGAGCGCGCCTCCAAGTCATTGTTCTTGACGAGTATGACCTTGAGGATTTTATCTTTTTTGAGGAGTTTCAATTCTCAGGATGCTACCGCATCCTCAGCATCTGAGAGCCTTGCCTCGAGCTGGACAATCGTGTGTCAGGGGAGTCCACCCTCTGCTTCACCTGGTCTAGGTGGGATGTTAGGTGGCCAGTTTTGGCGTCAATGAATTTTAGACTGGATTTGACTTCTAATATGATGGCTCTGAGGCTGTCATCTTGCTCGCTGGGGAAATCAGTCTGAGTAGAATGCTCATCAGCTTCGGGGGGCTCACTGCCCTCACCGTCCCCGCACCCTGAGAAGGTATGTTTGGGCTGCCTGGTGTCCGTCTTCCCCATGGCGGTGCACAGTGAGAGGGGAGTGGAGACGGTGTGGAGCTCGGGGGGTCTCGCAGTTGTAGGGCAAAGTCGTTGACACTAAGACTGGTCTAGCCAGGCAGAGCAGCAGGAGGGTGAAAAAAACAGCTCCTGGGTAGGCCCCTGTAAGGGCCTCAGTGGGCTGTGGGATATGTGCAAGAGGGCCAAGGGCAGGCTGCGTATAAGGCCGCAGGCATTGGGACATAGCATTTCAGGCAATGGCACACAGCTCTGAGGCAACACCGGCCGCAGCTAGTAATCCAGTGGGGCCGCAGGATGGAGTCAGGTAGGATGTACTGTGGAATCCCACCAACTGCGCAGGACCACATGTGGTGTGTAGGAGGCCCCAGGCAGGAAAGATGACCCTCGGTGCAAGCTGCCTTATAATTGGCCAGGCTGGAACAGAAGGTAGTAATAGGCCAGGGGCTTGAGGCGAATCGGACCCAGAGCAGGATAGGCTGAGGGGGAGTCGGGCGCAGGTAGGAGAGGCAGGCCACCAAGGCCAGAGACGAGGCGGGCTCCAAGCCCCTCGCATGTACAGTGCAGGAAAGGATGCAGCTAGACAGCCAAGCCAGTCTCCAGTACAAGTGACAGCCTTACTTGATGGGGGATGCTAGGAGTCCTGTGAGGCTGCAGAATACAGCAGTGCACCTGCACATGGGTCGGCTCCGAAGCACGGGTAGACCGAGGGGGAATCAGGGCGCAGCCAGGGGAGGCCGACCACCAAGGCCAGAGATGCGGCAAGCACCCAGGTCCTCGCGATAACAGTGCAGGAAGGAGGCAGCGGTACAGCCAAGCAGGTCTCTAGTGTGCACAGCCTCACTTGGGGGAAGATGCTGTAAGTCCTGGTGTAGCCACAGCAATCAGAAGAACCCCTGTACGTAGGCCGGTTCCCAGGGCAGCAGGTCAGTACAGTCGGTACCATGGTTGTAGCAGACACAGGCCCGGTGGCGCCTCGTGCCCAGCCCCCAGGCTGCAATCAAGCAGTCGGCCCAGAGCAGTCGGGTCAGGACACCACCGCCCCAGACACGCAGCACCTCCCACGGGTCCCAACACGACTCCGGGCAGGCAGCTTCAACAGGCAGTCTACCCCTCCGAACACGGCTGGGGAACCACAGGAGAGGCGGGCTGTTCGTGAGGCGCTGCTCATCCGCTGTTCCCCAGCCTCACAAACAAATCACAAGGTTCAGGGAGGCAGCTTGGCAAATGGATGCCTCCCACTGATGATGGATATTGCCGGATTTCTCAGCTCAGTCGGCAGAGCTTGCTCAGCGTGCACCCATATTGCTGCTGGCGAGACCACACTACCCACCTTAAAATAGGTTCTGACACTCTCAAGCCTACAGAGTTAGAGAATACACATCCTTACTGGGAGAATTAATTATCATGGCTCAGAAAACAATGGAGTGCCGCTGAGCCAGGGAAGGATGGTATAGTATTGATTGTTGACCCATTAATAGGGATGAGCTACCCAGGAATGGGCAGGTCGAACAGACAGCACAAAAGACAGCCTTAGCACTAATGATTCGGACTTGGAGATGCTAGGGAATACTTCTGTTATTCATTCAACTAATACTCGTAGATTGCCAGGCACCAGTCACCAGGGAAGGGAGAACCAGACTGGATTCTGTCAAGTGGGAGGGAAGCGCATTGTCAAGACCTCCATTTCCATTGTAAGCTCATTCAGAAAATCAAACAAGAAGAACCGATTATTCAGAATCAAATCCAAATATCCGCAGTGGCGGAGAAACCATCGAGTCACTTCATTGTTTGTCAAAAGATGTATGACTGAGATAAGTGGTCTGACTTTGAATAATAATTAACAACAAGGGGTGGTGATGGACAGAGTCTCTGAATTAAGCAGAAAACTCTCACCCAGTCAAGAGATCAGGGCTAGATCCAACACCGTTTTTTAGCTCACTGCATCATCCCAGTTTCAGAACCTGGCTGTATGCAAATTAGTCTGTTCCTGTCCCAGTGCATGATGGGAACAGGGCAAACCAAACTACAAAGCCAATTCTTACACTGGAAAGGAAACAAGCTACCGGGGACCGGTTTCTGGCATTTCAGCCTCTTCGGCCCGGCTTGCTTGAATCCTGATGGTGCAGTGAGCAAGGGACTCATGTCTGAGCATACCCTTCCACGCTTAGGGTGGACAAAATAATTAACAACAAGGGGTGGTGATGGACAGAGTCTCTGAATTAAGCAGAAAACTCTCACCCAGTCAAGAGATCAGGGCTAGATCCAACACCGTTTTTTAGCTCACTGCATCATCCCAGTTTCAGAACCTGGCTGTATGCAAATTAGTCTGTTCCTGTCCCAGTGCATGATGGGAACAGGGCAAACCAAACTACAAAGCCAATTCTTACACTGGAAAGGAAACAAGCTACCGGGGACCGGTTTCTGGCATTTCAGCCTCTTCGGCCCGGCTTGCTTGAATCCTGATGGTGCAGTGAGCAAGGGACTCATGTCTGAGCATACCCTTCCACGCTTAGGGTGGACAAAATAATTAACAACAAGGGGTGGTGATGGACAGAGTCTCTGAATTAAGCAGAAAACTCTCACCCAGTCAAGAGATCAGGGCTAGATCCAACACCGTTTTTTAGCTCACTGCATCATCCCAGTTTCAGAACCTGGCTGTATGCAAATTAGTCTGTTCCTGTCCCAGTGCATGATGGGAACAGGGCAAACCAAACTACAAAGCCAATTCTTACACTGGAAAGGAAACAAGCTACCGGGGACCGGTTTCTGGCATTTCAGCCTCTTCGGCCCGGCTTGCTTGAATCCTGATGGTGCAGTGAGCAAGGGACTCATGTCTGAGCATACCCTTCCACGCTTAGGGTGGACAAAATAATTAACAACAAGGGGTGGTGATGGACAGAGTCTCTGAATTAAGCAGAAAACTCTCACCCAGTCAAGAGATCAGGGCTAGATCCAACACCGTTTTTTAGCTCACTGCATCATCCCAGTTTCAGAACCTGGCTGTATGCAAATTAGTCTGTTCCTGTCCCAGTGCATGATGGGAACAGGGCAAACCAAACTACAAAGCCAATTCTTACACTGGAAAGGAAACAAGCTACCGGGGACCGGTTTCTGGCATTTCAGCCTCTTCGGCCCGGCTTGCTTGAATCCTGATGGTGCAGTGAGCAAGGGACTCATGTCTGAGCATACCCTTCCACGCTTAGGGTGGACAAAATAATTAACAACAAGGGGTGGTGATGGACAGAGTCTCTGAATTAAGCAGAAAACTCTCACCCAGTCAAGAGATCAGGGCTAGATCCAACACCGTTTTTTAGCTCACTGCATCATCCCAGTTTCAGAACCTGGCTGTATGCAAATTAGTCTGTTCCTGTCCCAGTGCATGATGGGAACAGGGCAAACCAAACTACAAAGCCAATTCTTACACTGGAAAGGAAACAAGCTACCGGGGACCGGTTTCTGGCATTTCAGCCTCTTCGGCCCGGCTTGCTTGAATCCTGATGGTGCAGTGAGCAAGGGACTCATGTCTGAGCATACCCTTCCACGCTTAGGGTGGACAAAATAATTAACAACAAGGGGTGGTGATGGACAGAGTCTCTGAATTAAGCAGAAAACTCTCACCCAGTCAAGAGATCAGGGCTAGATCCAACACCGTTTTTTAGCTCACTGCATCATCCCAGTTTCAGAACCTGGCTGTATGCAAATTAGTCTGTTCCTGTCCCAGTGCATGATGGGAACAGGGCAAACCAAACTACAAAGCCAATTCTTACACTGGAAAGGAAACAAGCTACCGGGGACCGGTTTCTGGCATTTCAGCCTCTTCGGCCCGGCTTGCTTGAATCCTGATGGTGCAGTGAGCAAGGGACTCATGTCTGAGCATACCCTTCCACGCTTAGGGTGGACAAAATAATTAACAACAAGGGGTGGTGATGGACAGAGTCTCTGAATTAAGCAGAAAACTCTCACCCAGTCAAGAGATCAGGGCTAGATCCAACACCGTTTTTTAGCTCACTGCATCATCCCAGTTTCAGAACCTGGCTGTATGCAAATTAGTCTGTTCCTGTCCCAGTGCATGATGGGAACAGGGCAAACCAAACTACAAAGCCAATTCTTACACTGGAAAGGAAACAAGCTACCGTGGACCGGTTTCTGGCATTTCAGCCTCTTCGGCCCGGCTTGCTTGAATCCTGATGGTGCAGTGAGCAAGGGACTCATGTCTGAGCATACCCTTCCACGCTTAGGGTGGACAAAATAATTAACAACAAGGGGTGGTGATGGACAGAGTCTCTGAATTAAGCAGAAAACTCTCACCCAGTCAAGAGATCAGGGCTAGATCCAACACCGTTTTTTAGCTCACTGCATCATCCCAGTTTCAGAACCTGGCTGTATGCAAATTAGTCTGTTCCTGTCCCAGCAAGTCCATTCAAGCAAGCCGGGCCGAAGACGCCTGAAATGGCAGAAACCGGTCCCCGGAAGCTTGTTTCCTTCCCAGTGTAAGAATTGGCTTTTGTAGTCTGGTCTGCCCTGTTCCCATGATGCACTGGGCCAGGGACAGACTAATTTGCATACAGCCAGGTTCTGAAACTGGGATGGTGCAATGAGCTAAAAAACGGTGTTGGATCTAGCCCTGATCTCTTGACTGGGTGAGAGTACTCTGCTTAATTCAGAGACTCTGTCCATCACCACCCCTTGTTGTAAATGACTTTGAATAATGGCTGCCGAAAATGGACACGGCTAGAAACGAATAGCCGGTCTAGTCTTTTTGATCGCGCGCACAGTGGCGGTAACAAAGCGCACGTTCAAGCAACGAACTGCGCACTTCAACTGTCTAGTACCAGCGAGCGCCACGTTTTTCCTGACGATCCCAGTCAAGCTGATAATTCCTGTTCAAGAATCTTGCCGGTGAAGAATAAACACATGCGCAACGAGGGAGAAGCAAGCAAGGTATTCCGGTGTTCAGTCTAGCGGCTGCTAGACCCACAACGGTTGCGAATTTGTGTGACTTTTTGGTGTGCCTCGCACTTCTTGTTCAAAGACTAATTTATCGTTCTTGGAGAATTCCATAGTGTATGAACTATCCGTGTTTTTGCCAAGCCTCTTTAGTTTACACATAGTTAGGTGTTCTGAAATCTGCGGTACAAGAATATCACTTATTTTCTCAACAGTTGAAATATCTTCCTGTTATCGCCTGTCAGTCTAAAGGTAACAAGAGATACATAGAGAGCATTAGAGTCCATAATAAGCTGTTGAATGGTGTTTAATGATATTGTGTTACACAGGTTCAGGCGAATTAATTTACAAGCAAAACTACGAGGGAGAAGCTTTAGCCAAGGTTCAGAGAGTAAGAGTGTTCTAAAGTAAGGTTATAGTAACAGAGCATTAGTGGAACTGTGGTTACATGTTCTGTTTGTCTGCAGGTGCTTACCACTACGCCCACCAGAACCAAGGTGACGACAACGAAGTCAATTGAAGGTTGTCACCCACTGTACAGAGCGGGCTCTCACTCTCTCTTTATCCACTTCCCCTTTCCCCCCCGCTTCAGGAGTTACCTAGAATATCTTTCGGGTGGCTCTTGGGGAGGAGGGGCGTTGGGACCTACGTCGACTCCTGTGGTTCCTGGCCTTTGTGACACGCATCTATAAAGGGAAGTGACCAACAAACAAGACAGGCCTGGCAATAGCAGTAAGGTTCTGTCATATTGAAAGTAGAGATCCTAGGTAGTTTTACAGTAAGGTAAAAAGAAAGGGATTCAAAATGAAATAGAGGAATGGCAGACAATTCTTGGGGTATTGTGGCAGAATTTCTCCAATCACTGGTGGGTGCACAGGATAAATCTGGCACATCAACAACCACCTCCTTAACAAATTCCTGAAATTGAAAGACTGAAAAAGAAAGCTGTGTTGGATAAAAGAAGGCTCCTAACTCCAGCTGGAAGAGGAAGACTAACTCAAGTGTCGTATTTTGGCAGTTCCTGAATTAGCGTTTAGCTCAGCTACACGATCTTTTCTCTTAACTTGACTAAAATATACGGGGGCCATTTTGAATCCTTGGGCTTCCATTTGTATGAACACGCTGCCTCGTGGTCAGCATGCCCTTTTGTCCTTTCTCGATACCCATGGCCGTCTACTTTGCCCAGCAACAAGCTATTTTTAGTACTGGTCAAGCGCACATGCGCATTATACATCAACTGGTCATTCTTTAGGAATGTTATCCCAAACTGACCAGTACTACTGGACTCCTCCCACATGCTGGCTGTGTTCCAAAAATGACCTTATATGTACCTGAAATGTGTAAACTTGTAAACGCCTATCTTTTTATTGCTATTAAACTGTATAAAAGAGGTCGTGCACCGATACTCGGTGTGCTACTTCTTGCATTGCCGAAGGGTGCTGTAGGAATGTACCACCACCCCATGGGGTCTTAATAAACCTGTCTTTTGCATTTTCCAGTGTCCGTGCCAACTTCTATACTAAGGTGTTCGAGAGTTTAGCAGAGTATGTAGGCCTGATTGAACCCAACACCACAATTGGCGACCACGAAGGGACTCATCGGCGACTCGGATGCCCGAAGGAGAGGTCGTGACGAAGGATTGGAAACTCGCCATGGAAGCGATCGCTGCCTTTGAGTGACCCGAGTCTTGGCACCCACGGTGTTTCTTCCTTCCTTCTTATCCGACCTTCCAGGTGGCGCCGGTCCTCGACTGAGATTCTGATCTTGGATTGTCGTGTAGTGCCGTTTGGCTGATTCGACTAAAGAACTTGGCAGTTGGACCTTGGACGTTTGAAGGTACTTGGTAAGCTTATGATTGGTAAGGTAGTCTACTTACACTTACTGTGGCTTTTTGAATTTGAATTTGAATTTGTTTGAGTTAGCTAACGTTTGGACCTATGAATTTGACGTATATGTGGAGTGCACCTCACATAGGCAGGCATGTAGGGATATTTCTCTGATTTTGCTTTTTGTTTGAGCGGCACACCGTGTATAAAGTATATTAAGTGCCATTTTATGTAGTATCACGTTTTCGTGATATTTTTGACATGCCTGTTCTCAGCACACTCCGAGGGATGTGCTGCCTTGGAAATGGTACCAGTTATCGATTAAATAAATCACAGCCGGCTCCCCCAGAGGGGACTCCAAATCGAGAGATGTATGTAAAATTTGGCATTCCGCCAATAATGTATAGTTCATTGTGGCATAAATATACCAAAGCCGATCATGAATTGCAATGGCCACTACATGGGTCATTTGATTTACGAAAGGTGCAATATGTGGAGCAGTGTTTGTTTCAGCGTAGGTCTAGGCAGGATATGTTTGATTGTGTGCGTATGTGGGAGAAAGAGGTACGTGAATGATTGAAGCGTGAGGAAGCCTTGGCGGAGAAGGTGCAGCGAAGGGCTGCGCGTGACAAAGCTTTACAGCTACAGGAGAAGGAGTTACAGGAACAGAAAGAGAGGGAGACTCGAGAACGTAATTTGCAGATTAATGGGCAATTCCCTATCCGACGTCCTCTTTATCCGGTCCTTACTAATGAAATAGATGATTTTTCGTTATTAGATCGTTGCCCGCCTCCGTATGTTGCACCTACAGCTCCGAATGAGGAATCGGATGAGGAAGATCAGAATACACAACGTACTAGGTTATCTTCGGATCGAACTGCGGAATTACGTTCGCTTGCACGAAAACTAAATGTTAATACTATAACTGTTTCTGAGATTAGTAAGCATATGGAACAGTGGTCTGATAAGGAGCGATTGTATTTCTTAGATCATTTTGGAGATGAGGTTGTTGACCGATTTAGAAAGTATTCTTCTGAGTTAGAACCTAAGGATATCTCGAAGGGTCGTGATAACTTTCGTAAAGGTCTCTTTATTCTTTCAGATGCGGATGAGTTTTTCAAGCGTTTGGTTCAGCTACGGAATGAGGCGTCGCGGCTACGGGAGTTGGAAAAGACATCGGGTTCACCTACGTCTGGATCGACGGAAATATCCAAAGAATGCTCTATCTTTGGAACAGATAAGAACGCCGCGATTAATGTTAGACCTATGCGGGAAGCTGCGCCTTTGTATGTCCCTCATAAAGGGGATGGCACAGATGACGATAAAACGTCTAAAGACGCGAAGGGTTATTTTATATATAATTGGGTTTATACGCCTTGGAATAGAGCAGATGTTATGGCGCTTAAGAATGCTCTGCCTGATCCCCGTAAAAATCCAGCCGCTTTCTATGAAAGTGTTGAAAGTGCAATTTCTTCGTGTATTATGACGCTAGTTGATATTGATCTGTTTTTTGGGCTGATATTGCCCCCTGATATGTGGAGAGCGATTCGTAAGTTTGATGACCAAACGGTTCTTGGGGCAAGTTGGAAGGACATAGCTCAAGCTGATTTAGACAGGGAACCAGCATGTAAGCCTTGTCAATTAATATTGGAACTCCCAGGGGCTATACTAAACAAATTAAAAACGCTTGTTCCCGCTAAGAAAATTGATTGGACCATGTTGGCCTCTTGTAAACAGAAGATAGATGAATCGGTCTCTGATTTCTTTTCTCGTTTTGAGGAAGCGTTTCATGATTACAGTGGCCAATCATTAACAGAAGATACAGGCAGGCATTTATTTGTTGATAAGTATGTGGCTAATCTCCTACCGGAGATTGCAAAACGATTAAAGGCGAGTGAAAGTTCATGGACCACGGCAACCCCTGCTTCTTTATTGACTATGGCTCAATACTATGAACGACAGGAATTGGAGGCAAAGGAAAGTAGTGATAAGAAAGTGAAGGATTTGAAGACGAAGGTAATGTTGGCTCAGGTCCAGGCTACGAGGGGGAATGATAGGGGTAGACGAGGATCGTATAATAATGCGCCTCCTCCCCGTTCCGACATCTCTGAGGATCAGTGTGCATACTGCAAACAGTTTGGACACTGGGTTTCAGATTGTCCGGTGCTGAGAGAACAGCGTAGTCAGCTTGGTCGAGGAAGTGGAAGGTCTAGGAATAATTATGGGGGATCGAGAGGTGGAGCGAATGACCGTGGAAGGAGTGAAGCGAGGGGTCGTGGACAGACAGATTATAACACGTTCGATCGACGAAATCAATACCAGATAAATGAGGGTGACTCGCCTGAGTCACGTGACGAGCGTCATGCATAGGGTTGCGTAGGATGGGGTGTGGAATCGGTTGAAGTACCAGTTGATCAAAGGGGTCCATATATAGAAGCACATGTCTTGGGTTCTACTGATCAGTTTCTGGTAGATACAGGAGCTACTCGTAGCGCTTTGTCCAAACACTGGGTTCCAAGGGCTCCCCTGTCTGGCGAGGTAATTACAGCTATAGGGTTCGATGGAACACCTACTTCTAGCCCATTGTCTCAACCTGTTACATTTTATGTTGAGAAATTTGCTGCCCTATGTCCATTTTTGCTGTCCCCAAACACACCAGATAACATTATGGGGCTTGATATGTTAAAACATTTTCCAGCTACTATTCGTTGTGCTCCGGAAGGAGTACGGGTCGTGTTAAATGAAAATTATCCAGAAATTGAGCGAGTGTGTCTTCTCCAAGATTTGGAGGTATTGGCCTCCCTGCCAAAAACGTTGTGGGCCACTTCCGATACTGATGTAGGACAGATGATTATTCCTCCAGTGCGTATTACTGTAAAGGAGGGCGTATCTCTGCCCCGTGTCCCACAATACAAGATATCTAGGGAGGGCGAAATTGCATTGATACACATTGTAAATGATTTGATTATGGCAGGGGTGGTTGAGGAAGTTCCCTATAATGTTTGTAACAGCCCAATTCTTCCGATTCTTAAGAGAGATACAGATACTAAGGTTTATCGTTTTATTATTGATTTGAGGGAAATTAACAAGATAGTAGTGCCTCAGTACCCGGTGGTGTCTGACATCACCACGTTGTTTACGTTGGTTCCACCGACGGCAACTACTTTTACAGTTATCGACTTAAAAAATGCATTTTTCTCGATTCCTGTACATCCTGACAGTCGATATCTTTTTGGTTTTACATTAAATAACAAATCGTATAGATTCTGTCGAGTTCCTCAAGGTTATACAGAAAGTCCTAGCATTTATAGTCAGGCTTTAAAAAGACAGCCTGACTCTTTTGAATTACAGGCTGGGGTGGCTCTTATTCAGTACGTGGATGACATTTTACTCGCAGCAGACACACAGGAACAATGTGAGGAGAGTACTTTTTCTTTGCTTTCCTTCCTTGCTAAAAACAATCATAAGGTTTCGAAGAAAAAGTTACAATACTGTAGACCTAAGGTGACCTACCTCGGTCATCTTTTGTATAAGGAGGGCCGTGCATTAACACCAGACCGAATTCAAGCAGTTTTAGACACACCAGTCCCCCGTACTCAGAAAGATGTTCGTGCCTTCATAGGTCTGACGTCTTTTTGTAGGCAATGGATATTGGGATTTTCTCACATTGTTAAACCATTGCTAGCATTGTTGTCCAAAGATACACCGATTCCCATTGAATGGACAGATGAATGTCAGAATGCTTTTGAGCAATTGAGGCAAGCTCTTTGTTCTGCACCAGTGTTAGGTACACCAGATTACATGAAGATTTTTACATTGTACGTACATGAGAAGGATGGGTGCGCATTATCAGTCTTAGTGCAGATGCACGGAGACAAACAGAGACCCTGTGCATACTTCTCGGCGGTACTCGACCCTGTGGCTCGAGGATTGCCTGGATGTTTTCGAGCAGTTGCAGCGACAGCAGTAGCTATACGGCAAAGTGAGGGGATATTTTTGTCACACAAATTGTTGGTGTTAGTCCCCCATGCAGTAGATGCTTTGTTGAATCAAACGAAAACACAGCATCTAACTAGTGCACGCCTAACAGGATATGAGCTGACGTTGTTGGCGCCACATATCACACTAAGACGATGTGCTACACTGAACCCCGCTACTTTATTGCCCTATCCTGTTGCTGAGACCCAGAAGGAAGAACAACATGACTGTGTTTTTCTGACTGAGGAACAGACAAAGGGTCGTATCGATTTACAGGATACACCATTTCCAGATGTAGATGGGGAACTGTGGGTTGATGGATCATGTGTGAAATTACCAGATGGAACAACTTCTGCAGCCTATGCGATCACGACACTTAAAACAGTGGTAGAAACAGCACGAATACCCCAGAAATCGGCCCAAGCAGCAGAATTGATAGCCTTAACGAAAGCATGTGAGTTAAGTGCTGGACTATGTGTGAACATCTACACGGATAGTCGCTACGCTTTTGGAGTAGTGCATGATTTTGGCCTACTCTGGAAAGAACGAGGGTTCTTGACTTCACATGGAGTGCATATCATGCATGGAGAATTGGTACGTGATCTCCTGAATGCACTATTATGTCCAAAGAAGGTAGCGATAGTGAAATGCAGTGCACACAAAAAGGTGACAGATAAAATAGGACAAGGAAATGCTTTTGCAGATCGCATTGCGAGAGAGACTGCTATGCTACAAAATAACTCTCCCATGTATGTGGTGAAATCACAAGCTGAGCGATGGCACGATGCTAGAGAAGAAATATTAGACATACAGAGATCAGCATCTGAAGCAGAACTTGTGAGATGGGCCACTGAAGGAGTGCTGGATGATGAGGGTTGTTGGCGTAGTAAAGATATGGAAAGATGGAAATTACCTACGGCCTATTTACAAACAATAGTTCAAATGACACATGGGCTGGCACATGTTGGAGCTCTTGCAATTACTAAATTGCTTACACGGGTTTGGGAAAATCATGAGATTGCTAGTACGGCCAAGAGAGTGGTTCAGACCTGTCTGATATGTTTACAGCACAATCCTGGACAAGGGACTTATACTCCCAAAGGAGGGTTTGCTCTACCTACTGCACCATTCGAAGTACTGCAAATGGATTACATCCAGCTGGAACGCTGTAATAACCTCAAGTATATCTTAGTGGTGGTGTGTGCCTTCAGCAAATGGATTGAGGCTTACCCCACGAAAGATAATACAGCATTGACAACAGCTAAGGTGTTACTTAAAGAGTACTTCCCGCGCTATGGTGTTTGTAAGTTTATGTGGAATGATAATGGTCCTCATTTCATTGGGAAAGTAGTGGAGTACGTCCTGAAAGGATTGGGAATCAAGCAAAGATTCCATGCTGTCTTTCACCCACAATCAGCAGGTTTGGTAGAAAGGTATAATGCAACTCTGAAGCTGAAGCTAGCAAAGATCGTGGCATCCACATCTTTGAAATGGCCGGACGCTTTGCCTTTGGCATTGTTGTCTATTCGATCAGTGCCACATTCCCGATCTGGCCTCACACCCTATGAAGTGGTGTTTGGAAGGCCGATGAATATTTGGGGAGTTCCTAAGCCTCGTTTGATACATGATGTGCCTTGTATAATGATGAACGATTATTTGGCACGATTAACAAATGATTTACTTTCTATTCATCAACAGGTTCGAGAAGCGCTTCCCGATAACTCCACTGGAGAGGCTCAAGATCTCCGTCCTGGTGACCATGTTATGATTAAGGTATTTGAGAGAACAAGCAGCCTGGAACCGAGGTGGCGTGGCCCAGAACAAGTGCTGCTAGCAACACGGACGGCTGTGCGCGTCACGAACAAGAAGCGGTGGATACATTCGACGCACTGCCGACGTGTCTCTCCGGACCTGGTGAGCCCTGTGGTGTTATCTGACTACAGAGATATTCTGGATGCAGAAAAGAGCCCAGCTGTTAACGAACTAGAGGGAGCCTTCTCGGACCACACTGTTTCTGATGGAGTGAAGTACAATCTACGTCCTAGGAAATAATTTTTCTAGCATTTTTGAAACTGGTTAGTTACCGTTCTGAGGTTTGTGAAACGGAAGCCGGGAATATCAAGGGGGGGGGATCAGTTCTGTCCAGTGTAGCGACACCCGTCTTGAATCTCGGAGAAAAAACCTACGGCAGCCTCAGTCCAGAACTACCTTTTTATTTTTTAGTTTTGCTTCTGAAGAATTTTGTTTCGTGAACTATGGCACCTCCTCCGACAAGAAAGGGGAGAATCTTTGGTGCTGTACTGTTTGCTTTGACTATAGTGGTAATAGCAGTAATAGCTTGGACTATAGAACAATTGTTTCCTGCACGAGAACATTTACTGCCTACCACTCCAAGCCCATCTGAGCATTTCCATTTTACTTTGCCTTATCATGAGGAGAGACATAGACAGACTTATTTGAATACCAGTTTCATTCAGATTTTGCATCACACTCATAACATGACCAACATGTCCAATTGTTGGGTATGTGGAATGTTGCCTGGACATCAGAAGAGGGGAGGAACTCCATTCATTCCTCTCCCGTTTCCTCATAATGGTTCCTGCAATGCTTGGTACACTCTTCTTTTTACTTTACGATGGCCAACGAAAGGTGGACTGCTTTTTCGGTTAAATAAAATATGCTTCAATGACAAAGATGGCTATCCACAAGCTGAAGGAACTAAATTTGAATGGGAAGAATACCGTCCGGACAATGTATCTATACCTCGTATTTTTACAAATCAAAGATTCATAAATGTATCGACCTCTCATGTGATAACTGTTATTGATACGAAAGCAGATCTTTGTATTCGAAATAAAGGTACAATCCCTGTAGGCCGAAGCGAATGTAATATCACGCTTACATTTGATACACCAAATGGAATTGCATTCGTAGCATCACGTAATACATATTTTATTTGTGGAAATAAGGGATATCATCGTCTTCCAATTGGATGGTTAGGAGCTTGTTACATATCTTTTGTATTACCGCCTGTATTTATTGCTCCACCTATGTATCATAATGATTATGTATTGTATCATGATTTTGTACTAAATAGGGTTAAAAGAACATTAGATATTGATGGAGTAGACCAGACCGATACCTCTTTACAGCAATATGTAGATTTCAATTTAGGATTATTTTCATTTGTAGGAGCTGCATTAAACAGTAGAAAGATAAGACGACTGACACGTGTTGTGGAAGCAGTTGCTAATGAAACTGCCTCTGCTTTGGGAAACATAACTGAAGAATTGCAGATTACTAGAATTGTAACGCTCCAGAATAGGATGGTTCTAGACGTGATACTAGCTGATCGTGGAGGTGCATGCCGCATTATCGGTAGTAGTTGCTGTGTGTACGTGCCAGATAATTCACCTTCCGTGTATGATGCTATTACTAAGCTGCATAAAATAGCTGCTGAGATTCACCCAGAGAATGGAACATGGACCTTTTCTAGTTGGTTCTGGACTCTACTTAGTACATGGGGTTGGAAGCTATTAACTATTCTATGTATTATTATCGGAGTACTGTTTTCCCTGTGTCTATGTATTCAATGTGGTCCTACCTTATGCTCTGTATGTATCACAGCTTGTATTCCGTCCAAACGAGCTATTATTAAGCAAGAGAAACTAATTAATGATGAAATGATGAAGATAATGGCCATCAATATTGATGATGATTACCCTGATTACTTCAGTTATGAGGTAGCTTTTGCTAAACGCTAAAAGGGCCGTCTGTCGTATTTTGGCAGTTCCTGAATTACCGTTTAGCTCAGCTACACGATCTTTTCTCTTAACTTGACTAAAATATACGGGGGCCATTTTGAATCCTTGGGCTTCCATTTGTATGAACACGCTGCCTCGTGGTCAGCATGCCCTTTTGTCCTTTCTCGATACCCATGGTCGTCTACTTTGCCCAGCAACAAGCTATTTTTAGTACTGGTCAAGCGCACATGCGCATTATACATCAACTGGTCATTCTTTAGGAATGTTATCCCAAACTGACCAGTACTACTGGACTCCTCCCACATGCTGGCTGTGTTCCAAAAATGACCTTATATGTACCTAAAATGTGTAAACTTGTAAACGCCTATCTTTTTATTGCTATTAAACTGTATAAAAGAGGTCGTGCACCGATACTCGGTGTGCTACTTCTTGCATTGCCGAAGGGTGCTGTAGGAATGTACCACCACCCCATGGGGTCTTAATAAACCTGTCTTTTGCATTTTCCAGTGTCCGTGCCAACTTCTATACTAAGGTGTTCGAGAGTTTAGCAGAGTATGTAGGCCTGATTGAACCCAACACCACACAAGGACTCCTGACTCCTGCTGGTCCCCAGGGCAAACCTTTGCAAACCAAAAAGGGGAAGAGAAAAGGGGGAACAGCATAAAGAAAATAGGAGGATGAAGACAAGTTTCTTGGGCAGTAACAAATGAATAGTTTAATGTACCCTGCATTTGAAACACAGAATACTGAACTTTTGATTGACAATCTATTGGAGAAAATGTTAACGCATCCTTTGATTACATTGTTAAAGAAGCGGATGAGTTTTTGTCCAATGGAGAAATGTGCTTTGTATCAGCTGAAGATTGATGTATTTAAGTTTATTTGCAAATTAAAACTTAAAAATACTTCAGTCTAAATCCTTTGCAATGCAAGGGAACAAATGTATAATAATAATTTAGTAACTTGACAGATTCAATATGTACATGATACTGCAACATTAGTGTTTATCACAGAATGTGGGAATGACCCTAGTTCAGTTTTACCATTGGTCTCTGATTTAGCGATTAGTAAAGATGGAGGTATTAGCAGTGGACTAACACAGAAATCAGGATGGACTCTGCCACTTGTTAGCAGTAATAATTGTGATTTATTTTATAAAGCATTGTTGTTTGATCTTGAGAAATAGATAGCAAAAACATTTGAGTTCCATAACTATGAACTTAGGGACAATGTATTGAGATCTGAATGCTTTCCATTAAAACAGCTCCAAGAGGACAAGGGATTGGTAATGGGAGAGGCAGATGAATTAGCAATAAAATAGTCATGAACAAAAGGATCTATTATAATGCAGTTTAAGGACATTTGAGCAACATCTCATGCTACCTATTACTGATATTAGTATAACAATTAACACCTAGTAAAACCTAAAACCTATTGTGTGATAGTGGACTTTTGCTGGTTGAATAATGTTTGTACTTAAAAATTGTAAAACCTCTATACCCATGCTTGTATATCCTACTAAGGAAACATAAAAGGCAGCCCTTTTTACTGGGCAGGCCTATAATGTCGGGCATTTGAGGTCCCACTAAGAAACTCTCAGAAATTGTGGACGTTTTTCTGAGGCCATATGCTATGAACCTTACAACATTTCTCAATGGTACCAAGCATGTGCCTAATTTACTGAATGATGTGACTTGGGAAGAATTTTTTTACACCCTTTGCTGAATATGAGACCAGTTACATTCTTCAGAATAACCCTGTTTTTTCTAAGAACAATATTACTACCAATTATGAGGGTATGTAGTGGGCTCCCGATTTGCCCCCTCTCATACCAACATGTTTCTGGGTTGGTCCAAGGGAAAGCGTGTCTGGGGCCCTGGTGGTTCGAAATGTATTAGTCATACACAATACTGGAAAAGATTTATTGATGACTTTCTGAAGATTTGGACAGGACAAGAATTAAAACTTGAAAGCATTTGTTTCACATTTGAACACAAATTAGTATAATATGAGATTCATTTTACAATACAGCTGTGAGAAAAATACATTCTTCAGTGTACAGCTGTACATTAGTGACAGTAAACTGGATAGCAGATTGTTTAGCAAAGAGAAATTCAGAAACTCACTATTGCATGCAACCAGCTCACATCCCAAAACACAACTTATACCAATCCTGATTAGGACATGGAGGAAATACAGTCAGGATGTGCAGTTTCAGAGAGATTTGGTGATAGAACATAGGTTTCGGATGAGGGGATATGGCCAATTTACACTTATATCAGCTGGTGGCTAACAGACTCGATGAGTAGTCTACATAACAAGCGAAAACACACCGGAGAGAAGGCCTTAAGGAAATGATTAGACCGATTGCATCTTATTTTTCAGTTGTAGAAAAATTCTGCTGAATTTTAAATAAGCATTGACATATTTTTACTCATGACACCACAGTAAAAACTCACATAGCTTCACACCTTATTGTTACATATCAGAAGGGATGGGTGATTAAAAGTATTATTAGTCGCAGCTACCCAACAAAGGAAACCTTTGCACCTTGACGGGCGACTATTTCTAAAGCTTTTACTGGTCTGGTCATTGTAATGTGTGTAGGCTAGCAGTGGACAAGAAAAAAACCTTTTTGTTACAATAGTAGCCATGCCTTTATGAATAATAGCAATATTAACTGCAGTTCTAAATTTGTAGTGTATGTGCTATCATGTAAGTGCCAGAAAATGTATAGTGGTAGTAAGACCAGACCTCAACATTATAGAGTTTCTGAACCTTTCAGAGCTGTGAACAGTGTGATTTGAGATATTCTATTGTGGTTCATACTACAGAATGTACCAAACAGGACCTTCACTAGGGTTTTCAATTTTATGGAACAATATTCTTTGGCCCAAGGGGCGTGTGTGAGAAGAGCACTTATTATTAAATGAAATTTGTAGAGCGCACTGACACCATGGGTTTCCTGGCGCTATAGAACAGAGGTGAGACGTAGGCTGGGAGTTACAGGATTAGCAGGATGGGGGGAAGAGGAAGGTTTTGAGCTGCTTCCTGAAATGAAGGAGGGAGCTGCTAGATTTAATAATCAGGGGAAGGGTATTCCAAAACTTCGGGGCCAAGAGGGCAAACCTTCGCCCACCGAATTTATTAGTTCTGGTTTTGGGCACAACAAGCATGTGAAGATGGGCAGAGCGTAGATTGCGATTAGGGCGGCAAGGACAGATAAGTGAGGTTAGGAAGGCAGGCTGGTGCCGTGAAGAGTTTTGAACGTGAGGCAGCCCAGCTTGAAGGCCACTCTCTGTTCTATAGGCAGCCAGTGCAGTTTGTGCAGCAGGGGTTTGGCCGATTGCCATCTGGGAGATTTGTAAATGAGGCGGGCTGCTTGGTTCTGGACTACCTGTAGGCGGTAGAGAAGTGATTTGGGAAGTCCGTGGTAGAGGGAATTGGAAAAGTCCAAGCGGGAGAGCACAAGGGAGATGATTACTTGGATCAAAGCAGCTGGAGGGAGTAAGTGGCTGACTTTGCGACGTAGATATGAGGAAGCAATATGCATCATATAACTAAATGCTGCAATAAGGTGCCCTTAACATCGCAATACATGATAAGATTGTAATGAGAGGCATTCATTTAAGCTGTACCATACATAAGACCATTTTTAGAAGCTTTTGATTGTTCCAGTATGAGGTATGAGACATAGATATTCAATAACATTATTGCATGAAGGCACAAGATGAGTTATAGATTGAGGTCTGTCTTTTTTTTTTTTTTACTTATTTTTATTAAGCACTCCTTCCAATGTATCCAGAATAAGGGGTGCATAAACATTTCCGGGGTCTACAGTCAATATACATCCAGTATTGTTTAGAAGATATCCATGATTATATACAGACGCATTACTCATAGGTCGAATTACTCTCATTTATATCAGCAGTACAATTTTTTTTCTCCAAACAATTGGACGAACATCTCAAATGATATAATAACAACAATAATCACAACAGGGAATATGGATCCTACTCAAAAATCCAATCCATACCCCCCTACCTCCTCCCCTGTGGCAGCAACAGAAAGGTGGCACAATACCTCTGACTTAGGTAAGAAGGTAGCAGTACACTCATAACTTGTTGAAGAGTCATGTATTTGTGGTGTGCGAGGATGCACATGAAAGTTTTGCGTCAGGAGCTCTTTGAGCTATGTCTACTCACAGTCTCACCCTCATACTCTATTGTGGACACTTCAGTCAATATTTGCCCAATTCTAGGAGATCGCCTTCCGCATTCTCATCTGTACGTACTGCTTTGAGGCGACATTCCTCAGATACCCCCAATCCCGCAGGTCATCTCTCCATTTCTTCCACACAGGTGGTCTGGAATGTATCCAGTGGATTGCTATCCTCCGTTTGGCCAGCACCAGTCCTAGGAGCACAAACTTATAGCTCATCCTAGTCCCTTTCTTGGGCGTCTGAAGCACTCCCAGAAGACAGTGTTTTATAGATGTATCAATATGCACCACTGTAGTCACGCCAAGAGATAACTTCACCCGGTACCAGTACTGGTGCAGATGCGGACAATTCCAGACCATATGAAAAAAAGTGGCGGGATCTGGGCCACATCTTGGGAATGCGGAAGACCGCCCAGGTGTGAACTGTGCTCATGGTTGGGGGGGGTCAGGTATGTGTGGTGTAGGTAATAGGACTGAATTAACTTGAAGTGTGTGTTACTAGTAGCTTCAGCTACTTGTGCCAGTGCTCTCCTCCACTCAATGGGACGGGCTGGTCATCGTCAAATCTTGCCCGTCTAAGTTCAACCTCCTGCCCACCTTTAGTGTTGTGTCGATTCGGGAGATGTGCCCCGACTAGAACCTGGGACCAGCAACATAACCAGTGTGCTGGACTCACCTGGTTCATCGGGAAATGTTGTCCACATCTGGCCCACGGTACATGGTATTTTGGCGTACTGCAGGAATTGCCCCGGAGGCACCTGGAATCAGTCCTGTGCTTCCTGAAAAGTCATAAATGTCCCTTTTGACAGAAATCTCCCGCCGTCTCACAACCCCCTTCGTACCACTTTGAGAGATCCATAACCCTCTAGATATATCAGAAAGCCCTTTAACAGGTGCAAGGGTAATGCGCTAGCATATGGGGCCTTTCTAACCACCAAAGTCACAGCTTGATACATTCTAGTGAACATGGACTCTCATCATTTAACATTTGTCTCCCTCCTCTTTGCATACAACTCCACACAAACTGCCAAGCCCGACATTCCTGGAGCTATTCAAGCTATTGCACTAAACCCTCATAGAGCTCCCATACATAACTCTAATGCCTTAAATACTGCTAACCTTATGCAAGTTCACATCACACAGCCTACTCCCACTGACTCCAAAACACATTTGAAATGCATGTTTCGTAACTGTAGATCAGCTGTGAAACATGCCATGGACATCACTGACATCATCCTACCTCAGGAACTTGACTCCCTAATCCTCACTGAAACATGGCTAAATGACTCATTATGATCTGTCCTTGACATCTGAATCCGTCCTAGCAACAACATTATCAGCCTTGACAGAGTTAAGAGATCTGGTGGAGGCATCACTTGTATATACCATAACAGTCTCACAGCAAAACCGTCTCCCTCTGCAATTCTTTCATCTTGTGAATATTTGTGCATAGACATCATCAGCAAACACAGACCTTTATGCAATCTGAACATCTTTTACCATCTGCCAGGAGACTGCCTTCTTATGGTTCAACAAACTATGGAAACCATCTCATCCAACCTGGGTTTCCATTGTCCCCAGATCTTCCTGGGAGACTTGAATCTACATTGGAATGACCCGAATGATCAGGCTGTGAATAGTCTTAAATACTTACAAACAGACCCCAACCTGGCTCAAATTTGTGACAGCCCAGCGCACAACTTGGGCTCGAACCTTGATCTAATCATCGCCAATCAAAACTCCATTAATCTGGAATTGATTGCCCCGTGTGATTGGTCGGATCACAACTATATCACCTTCCTCATCTTAGAACATTGGAACACCAAAAGATTCCAACCCAATAAACAGAGACACTGGAAAGGATCGGTGCAAAACACAAACTTGAATGAACTCATATCCCATAGCAATATGTCATTGCCTCCTCCTATTTTTATGTCTGATGTCCATGAACTCACCGAGCACTGCTACATTTCAATGTTGAAGGTTCTTGATGTGTTTGCCCCCCTACAACTAAACCTCCAGTCCAACAGACTCCAAACCATGATTCAATGATAGCTTAAACTCAGACAGACGCAACCTGAGACTAGTAGAACGTTCATGGAGATCCTCTCCATCTATTGAACTCCTTAAGCTTTTGAGCTTAAGAAGGAGTCTGTACAATAAACAAATCAGAACTGTGTAAGCGACCTTCTTCAGAAGCTCACTGGACAAAGCCAGGAATCGCCCTAAAAAATTGTTTGATCTGATTAAACGTCAATCCAATAACATTCCCATTCTATCGCCATTGATCTCTTGTCCACAACTAAACTTTGAGGACTTTGCCTCTTTCTTCCTTGAAAAATGTAACAAGATCAAATCTGATCTAAGGTCTGCCTTGATCGATCTATTACTACTACCAGCCTCCCCCCTTCCCCGCAGCCCCATCGTGCAATATGTCATGCTCTTAAAAACGGTGCTTTTTTAAGTCAATTTTCAACCTTCAATGATATATTCATTCTCAACATTCTTTCTACCCTGAAACCCTCAAATCACATCAACGATCCACTTCCCTTTAATTTCTTTAGGGAGCTGATAAGGTCCTTAGTTCCACTCTGCACCAAGATTGTTAATGCCTCCCTACTTCAAGGTGAGATTCCTGACTGCTTAAAGTCCGGACAGGTTTTACCAAATCTCCAAAAATCTACTCCTGATCCAGAGGACCTTAATAACTTCCGACCAAACACAAACATTCCAACTCCGGCAAAGCTCCTAGAGAAATGTGTACATGTCCAACTATGTAACCACATTGAGGAATGCCAGCTTCTTGATCAATTCCAATCGGGCTTATGTCAGGGTCACAGCACCAAAATAACCATCACTCATATAGTCAATGGCACTCTTACAATGCTTGATCAGAACAAATCCTACCTATTAAACCTCCTCAACCTCTCGTCAACTTTTGATACTGTCAAACATGACAATCTCCTGAGCCTTCTGGAATGTAGGATGGGGTTCTCCATAACAGAACACAGAGATTTAAGGTCAATCAAACCCTCACCAATCCCAGTGCTTGCACTCTGGGGGTTCCCCAGGGGTCATCTCTCTCACCCACACTCTTCAATCTATTCATGGATGCTCCTACTGAAATCATCAAAGCCTCTAATATCCATTATCACATGTATGCTGATGACACCAAATTGTACATGAAAATCGCTTCTGATGATATCAAGACACTCAGCAGAACCCTGCACAAACCCCCAAAATTGCTAACCTCTAACCATCTCAAACTTAACGCCCTAAAAACCGAATTCCTCCATATCTCCCCTCCCAAGCAAACCCCCATTCTGGAGAAATATCAGAAAAATCTATCAGCTCTCAACTGCACACCATATATCATAGATTGTACGAGATCTCTGGTAATAGTAATGGATAAGAACTTGAACATGCAGGATCACATCAGCGCAACTACCAAAGGAGCGAACTCCCAACTGAGCATCCTAAGGAAAATAAAACCCTTCCTTCCCTCGATGACTTCAAGTCGGCTGTGCAAGCATTAGTCATCTCATGGCTGGACTATGGCAGTGCAACCCTCTGCGGTCTACCTAGGTACAGACTAGCCCCTCTTAGGGCTTCCTTGAATGCTGCTGCCAGGCTCATCACAGATTCCAATAAAAGCAACCACATCTCTCCAGATTTGAAATCTCTAAATTGGTTAACTTTTGAGGCAAGGATAAAACTAAAACTTGCCTGCATGACCCATAAAGCCCTTCACTCCACACTCCTCTGTGCCGCACACAAAAGCTAGATCTTTCGGGCGGTGCTCGGTCCTCCAGGAGCTTCAGTACCCTGTTGCTTAAACCCCCTCAAAAATAAAAGAAATTAAACCGAAATTTGGACCTTCTCGGGTATTGCCCCGGGAATCTGAAACTCCCTGCCTACGGAAAAAAGGAAGTGAAAGCTTTACTGATGAATTCTTTTCTGAATTAGAGATTTAGCCACGGCATATTGCTGTATCAGCCAAGCTCTGGTGGGTCCTCCTAGCACAATGTAATGCTCCATATCATTTATTGCTCTAACTCATTTTGCTGTATTCAACACTCATGTTTTGCTGCCTACCTTTTCATACTCTTCTGTTTACTTATGATATCTTGTATTATTGCTATACTAATCCCCCCTAAACTTTTTGGGAGGTATGTACCTGTAGCTGTGTTATCCACTTTGCTGACTTACCAGAATTATCTCCTCTTACTTGTTTCGCAATTCTCTGTAAGGCTTTCTTATACCCTCTAAGGTATTGTTTGCGCTATATGAAACTTAAAAAATTTAAATAAATAAAATAAATACATGTTGGGGGACTAATTAGACCTCCACATTGAACATTCTTTTATTTGTTTTAGTGTCAAACCGATCCTACTATACGATGATTATTTTATTATCTATGTGAACAATAAATACTTAGTTACATATTTAAGATTAACTGTAGGTGAGTTCCTCTTCCAGAAATCTGACGTATTGTTATTTGAGGATATAAGGTATTATTGACTTACATGAAATTGGTGTAATATGAGACCTATAAATAATACATGGTTCTCTTTAGTTTGATTTTTATTTGTATTACTACACTTTTGAGAGTTGACATATGACAATGTGGTATATACTATTAAATTTAGAATTTGATAATCAGTGAATATTGAAAATGAAAATGGGATTCCTTAGCCATGAGTCAATTTTAGACTACCAGTGCTTCTGCATATCAATGCTGGTTGGTCACTTTGCCGTCTGATATTAATTACAGTAATACTTGGTTATTTGTTGTGAAATTAAAGTGCCATGTGGCCAATGATAAACTATTTATGTTGATGTTAGATAGAATTTAGGCATATGACAAAGATACATAATACCTTGTGAGGATTTTACTATAGATCCCATTTAGGATAATAAGCTGGGCAGTGCTATATTATATGAGGAATAATGGCCTCTGAACTTAGTAATGGATTTAAATAAGAGGTGTATGCTGGATCCCAGGAAGATATTGTTATTATACACAAATATGTAGGGTGTAAGGCAATTTACTTTATTTTTCAGACAGCAATTCTGACTGGAGTACATTGAATTTATAGTCTGAAGATACAGTAACCAACCTCCAATACATTTGAAATGGGTGCGATCTTAATCCTGTGACTTGGATTTCTAACTTGGTCTGTACTTGGATTTAGACTTGGCAACACACACTTCATTAGACAGACTTTGATTTATTGATCTACTCATGCTAACTGTTAAGATTTTTTTCTAACTTTATTTAAATATTAACGTCTTACAGCCAGTTAAGCAGCACATATAATACACTATAATCAATACAAATACTGTTTCATACATCCAACGGTCAGCTCATTGTAAGCGATTTCATGGTTACCACTGTATGTCTGCCACCTTTATGCTCTGTTGTTAGGGGGTTGATACTGATATATTGGTGTGTGCTCTCCCCACCCATTTTCTACATTTCTATACATGTCTATGATGTCCATCTCAGATAGCTTATTAGTGACCCCACCTACCTCTAGGTGCCTCAGCCCACACCTGTTCTCTTTTGCCCCTCCTGCTCTTCATGTTTAGTGGACTTCTGCACCATATAAGTTTGATACTGCCTCCACATATTTTTAGGTCTGCAACGGCCAGGAATGAATGCATTATAATTGTCCAATTGTGTGGAGCAGTAAGCTAGGTCTGTGTGCCAATCTGATAGCTTGGGCAGAGGACCACACATCCACCGCATTGCTATTCTACGTTTCACTAATAGTAGGCTAATAGCTGCCAGTTTGTGGCCTGATTTGTGTATTTTTTTATCATAGCCTAGGAGCGCAACCAGTGGGGTCTCTGGCATTGGCAACTCCAACATCAGTGTTAGAGCCATGAACACCTCCCTCAAGAATGTGCAAACTCCAGGGCAATCCCACACTAGGTGGGTGAAATTTGCATTACCAGCCCTACATTTCATGCATCTATCATCCTCCCTCAATCTATATTTGTACAGACGAGCTGGAGTGTAATATACTCTGTGAAGGTCATTATAATGTATGAATCTAGGTCGCCTATTCTGTGAGATGGACTTGTTTGCAAAGCAATGCACCCACTGTGCCTCAGGGATATCTTTGCCCAACTCTTCTTCCCACTCCCTTTGGGTTTTGTGCGGTTCCTGAGTGTTACGCCCCTTAATGAGTGCATATAACATAGTGAAACCGCATTGTGGAGAATGGGCCTGAAAAAGATATGTCAATGACTTTATCTCTGTGGTTCCATCATGTACTCCCCTAGTATGGCGTGCATCGCTTGACGCGCCCTGTAGAATTGATAAGCATCAAGCGGTTACATCTGAGGTGCATGTGCTAGCGTTCGATCCCATGATCTCACTAGACCATCTTGAAAGAAATCCCCCATCTGTTCAATTTGTAACGTGCAAAGTGTTTGTATAACTGCCCTATCTTCACACATCGGGAACCAGTCACACCATTCGATTGGCAATTTGGTAGAGTGTATGAGCTTGAGCTGCTGGGTTGCTGGACTGTATTCTTCATTTGAGTCCCTGTGCATCTGACTGGGTCTATGGTGTGGGGTCTCCCTTGAGACTCACTTAATATTGGCAATGGATTAGGGGTGACCTCATTTCTTTCAATATATAGTTATGGTAAGTCATGGGATCCATGTATCCAAGAATTTGCATGCAAAAACTGTGCAGCCATATAGTATTTTTCCAAGTCTGGGGCATTTAAACCACCCTCTGTGTGGTTTAAATGTTTTTGTATGTTTTAGTATGTTTTTGTTAATGTGTCTCATTTAATCTGGTGCTGCTTCCCGCCCAGGAAAGTCATATCATGAGAGTTTGAAGACTCTGAAAAAATGATTGAGGCAGAATGATTGGGATATACGCAAATAAGAAAAGAAGACGAGGATGCCCGATAATATTTATTAGTGCGTAGCGGCCTATAAGAGACAGTGGGAGTCTTATCCATTTATCAATTGAATCTTTTAATTTCTGTATTGCGTACTCGTAGTTTTCCAGTAGTACCAATTCTAGTATCTGAGTTCCTAGGTAGTGCACTGGGTCTGTGGTCTATTCTATGGGATATTCATTGTGGACGGGGACAGTCATGTTTGTAAGTGGAAATATCGCTGATTTATGCCAATTAATGTTACAGCTCGAATGTTGGCTGAATAGCTCAATCTCTTGGAGCATAGGCTTCAAATTGTGTTCAGGGTTGTGTATATACAGCAGCATGTCGTCTGCATATACTGCAATGACCAGGTTATAATGTAGAAACTCTCCCTCTCAACCAATGGGAAGGGCTCTTGAGAGAAAAAAGAGAAGGAAGGTAACATCTCTTGCGAGATCGAGTGCTGAATGTCTAGTTTTGAGCCTATTTTTGGGGATTATTTCAGAGTGTTCGAACATGAGGGACAGATCAATAGGCTGTAATATTACTCTGTATGTAAGAACGGCTCCAGTAAAACAAGGGAGTCCTTTGATCACTCTTGTGGATAAAGGGGAGTGGCCGACATCCTGCACTGCGGGTAGACCCTGATATCCTATATAGTCAAATATGTAAAGTGGATGCGAGTGTTTTAGCGATAATTTCCTCTTGCATCCATGGTTCTAAAAGTGCATACATAAAGTAGGAGACACTCTATTCAGGGGTGAATATTCCTGGGATGGTCCTTGATAGACAGAGACTTGCTGCTTACAAAAAAAAAACTCTATAGCTTGAGGGTAGTCTTTTGGGTTGGATAGAACGTGATGGAGATGACTCTCTACCACATAGTTTAGGAGACATAAAAAATATATTGTAGCTAATTGAGATGGCTTTCCTTGAACCTGATATATAGTTATTTTAATACAGGACTGTCGGTGTCCGAGTGATTTTAATATTATAAAGATCCAGGGTACTGACCTGAGATGACTGTGATCATCCACCTAACAGTTGAGGAATTAAAGTTGACAGACTGAGAATGTGCTGGAGATAGGTACGTATTAAATATCAACAATTGGATAGTGGGAATAAAGGAAGGGGATACTGCCATCTGAAGTGGAGTGGTTGTTTATTGTTTACATTGTCTACAGATATTTATCCCTTCATCGTTCTGATCACTATTGGTAAAGTGTGTTGTTTTTTTAATACAGGTAATTATGCCCTGTTTTTCTAATCAAGAAAGTGATGGGAATATCTATAGATGCCCTAGTTATAAAAGTACTGTTTTGTGTATACATAGATATTATACTGAGTATTAGGATTTTGGACCAGAAGCGATTGGCCGTACATCCTGAAGAGCCTTAGAGCATATTGAGGACTCTTAATGTCTGCTTCAGGATCAATATCTGAAAGGTATTTAACTCTATGCGTTTTCGTATTTGGGTATGAGTTAAGCATGAGTGTGCATGTGGTACTAGTACTTGGTGTGCCTGTGGTTATAATTATATTACTTGGACTAATAAGTCTTTATGAAATGTACAGCTGGATGCAAGTATGGCTGTGATGTTCTCTATCATCAGGCTATAAATGTGGTTTATAATATTGAAGACAAAAAATATTCTTGTGTAAAAAAACAAACATTTTATGGCTTATTTTTGTAACTTGTATCCCTCTGTCTTGTTGTGTATGTGTAATATAGATTATATCAACGATAACTGAGAGAGAATAACAAATCCTGAAGAAGGTGGTTTTAACAGTGTGTTACCCACCGAAACGCGTCAATGCTCGTTGAGTGTAGACACTTACTTGGATAACTGCCAGTTCATGAAAAGCCTATGAAATGTTTCAACTGTGACAGATAATCCTGAAGTTACTGGTGATTCTATACAATGATATGAATTATATATGTCTATTGTTTTCTCCTGTCTGTTTATATTATGTTTTGAAATTGTAGATTAATTTTGTTATTCTTATGATATGTGTATTTATAAAGTATGCAAGGATAGTTCATAAAGTTTTTAATATGATTATGTGTTCATTTTGTTGTTTTTATTATATGAAATAAATCTTTGTTATATATATTGTGAGATTAAATAAATTTATGTCCTGACGATGTGGGCTGCACTAATTGTATGGTTGTAAGTGTATGGCTTGAGTTCAGCCAAAAGGGGATACTTTCTTTTCAACTTACATTTATGGTTGGGAACGTCTGCCTCTGTGAGCTTGATATTTGCGCATAGCGCAAGCAAGATGTTCCGCGGCAAGGGCATACAGTAGCAGGCAAAGAGGGCAACCCTGCCTAGTACCTCTTGTGATTGTTATCGGCGTGCGAATAACCCATTGACCCTTACATACCCCAGTGAGTCCCTCCGCTTCTGCAATACCAGCTACCACTCTAGCAGCCATTGAATGATGCATGGGTGACCTTTCGATCTGTCTAAGTCTGGATTCTGTATACACTTAAAATCCCCCCCCCCCAGAGTTGCGGTAAATGTGGGTATCGCATGACTTTGCCACATAAAGTATGATAAAATTGTGGGTCTTCATGATTGGGTTCATAGACAACAACCAATAAACCATTAACATTATCCTTATGACATCTGGCTAACAGATACCTACCCTGTGTCACCTTGTTCACCTATTATCCTAAATTCCTGCATACCCAGATCAGCACCACTCTGGGGTGTGAGGCAAACCCGACGCCACACATGTACATTTCATCCTTTTTGGTGTCAGCAGGCCAGTGCCTGGCAAAAGGTGGGTCTCTTGAAGTATGGCCTCATCAATGTGATATCTTTGCAAATAGGCCACTACCTTGCGAATTTTCCTATGGTCATTAAGGCCCCTCACATTCCATGACATACGTTTTAATGAACATTGGTATTAGTGGCTTGCTTCACGTTCATAGCATGCATATTTGTAATGGTACATGATATACACAATGTGTGACCAATTATCTTGTCGAACACTTCTAAACACAATCAAACTAGTACTGTTTGCTGACCAACTAACTGGGATATCCCCGCCCCCAGGCCATATCCCCAAAAATACACTATGGCTTAGCTTGCACATCTGGTTACCACCCTCTACAGAATCAAAACTTATTTAAACGATCCTCCCCAATGTGTGATACACTTGGGGTTGTTGGTTTACCACCTTCTGGGGCTACCTGTTGACCTATATCCGCCATCCTAGTAAATTACCATCCAGTAGTTACTGTTACTGACAACTATAGGGAATGCAATACTTTTCGTCTTGCAACTGTTATAGGGTAACATGCCCTACTTTGCTAACAATTCGGCCTCCATTTCAATCTACCAGCTTCATTACATTGCAACTTATCTTAATGCATGATATAGATGGGGTGTTTATCCGCTATAAGTGTTACGTCCATATGCGTCATTCCGTCTTGTTGAGCAAATCTTAGGAGTGTTCCGGTATTGTTAGTCCTGCTATTCAAGGACTTCTTGTGCACTGCCTTCTTTTTCTGTGGGCTTCTACAAGAGTATCCTCTTATTATATTTGATGGGATGTATGACGTTACATCGCATACTTTTACAACGACTACCATTACAATGAATTTTTTACAACGCAAAAACTTTTACAACGCATACTATTACAACGCAAGATTTTACAACGCAAGTACCTTTACAACGCATACCATTACAACGTAAATATTGGTAAGTATATAATATTTTTTTTAATATAAATTATTTTAAATTATTAAAATATAATTAAATTTTATTTAATTTTATTTAATTAATTTAATTTAAATATAATTTTAATTTATTTTTACAAATTAACCCTGTACCCCAAAAACCCAAAACTGACCCTGAACCCTAAAAATATTTTTTTTATTTAAATTAATTTAAATTATTAAAATATAATTAATTTTTATTTAATTACATTTAATTAATTTAATTTAAATATAATTTTATTTTATTTTTACAAATTAACCCTGTACCCCCAAAACCCAAAACTGTCCCTGAACCCTAAAAATACCCCTTTACCCAAAAACCCAAAACTGACCCTGAACCCTAAAAATACCCCTTTACCCAAAAACTGAAAACTGACCCTGAACCCTAAAAATACCCCTTTACCCAAAAACTGAAAACTGACCCTGAACCCTAAAAATACCCCTTTACCCAAAAACTGAAAACTGACCCTGAACCCTAAAAATACCCCTTTACCCAAAAACTAAAAACTGACCCTGAACCCTAAAAATACCCCTTTACCCAAAAACTGAAAACTGACCCTGAACCCTAAAAATACCCCTTTACCCAAAAACTGAAAACTGACCCTGAACCCTAAAAATACCCCTTTACCCAAAAACTAAAAACTGACCCTGAACCCTAAAAATACCCCTTTACCCAAAAACTGAAAACTGACCCTGAACCCTAAAAATACCCCTTTACCCAAAAACTGAAAACTGACCCTGAACCCTAAAAATACCCCTTTACCCAAAAACCCAAACATATAATATTTTAAAAATAATTATATACTTACCAATACTTACGTTGTAATGGTATGCGTTGTAAAGGTACTTGCGTTGTAAAATCCTGCGTTGTAATGGTATGCGTTGTAAAAGTGTTTGCGTTGTAAAAGTTTCGTTGTAATGGTAGTTCGTTGTAAAAGTTGCGTTGTAATGGTTGTTTCCCATTTGATGTGCTTCTTAAGTTCTTGCTACAATAGTTGAGGGTCATTATATATCTTGGTCTTGCCATCAAAAGTCGCTCTCAATCTAGCCGGATAAAGCATTGCATATTCTAGCTGAAGCTCTCTTAATTTATGTTTCATGGGTGTGAATTGTCTGCGTGTCTCTTGCACTTGTGGGGTAAAGTGAGGGAAGAGAGCCAATTCAGATCCCTAATACTTGGGTACTCATAACTCCCCGGCTCGTCGGAGTGCCGCATCCGTGTCTCTGTAGTTTAGTAATCTTCCAACCAGAGGTCGCGGGGGCACCCCAACTTTGGGCGGTGAGCACGACACAACAAACACAACAAACACCAGCGAGAATGTTTCACGACCCAGCAAGGTCACCAGGAGCTGTGCTGTGAAAATTTCCATATTTCCCATTACTGTAGACTCAGGTAGGCCTAGTATGGGCATATTATTGCAGCTAGAGCCAGCTTCCAAGTCCTTCGCTTTATCACATAACGTTGTCATTATTTTGCCTATTTGGTTCTGAGCTGCCCCAGTTTCAACTTCTGCATCCTCTGCCTCTGTGATCCTGTGCTCCACCATATCTAGCCTTTAGGCATGTTTATCCTCAAGCTCGGACATGCGTTCCATTCTGTATAATAATGAGTCTAATTTACCATCTATGGTAACCAGGAAACATCCTTTACAACGCAACTTTTACCACGCAGTGCTATTACAACGCTGGTTTTACAACGAAAACCATTACAACGCATTGCACTGGGGGGCGCTCTAGGATAGGGAATAGATTTAATTTACTATCCAACACCTTCCCTAGTGTCCACGGGGACTGGAGTTGGAATAGTAAATTAAACTATTCACTATCAAGCACCCCAAAGCGCTATGCGTTGTAATGGTATGCGTTGTAAAAACCGCGTTGTAAAAGCATGCGTGGTAAAAGCATGCGTTGTAATGTCATACATCCATGGTAACCAGGCTTTGCTGCTTTGTGGCTAGGATGTGGAGTTTGTCATCTCCTGGTTCAGCGGCCACATTCCCCTGTTCGGACGTCATGGGGTCTGTGTCATCCTCCCGGGCCCCAGACGTCTCATTTCGCTCAAATTAAAGTTTAGCTGTGTCTTGTCGGCCTTCCTTATAGTGCTGGGCTACTCTATTCTGCCTCAGGTGCATATTCTGTAGTTGTGGGCTACCCTGAGTGACAGTCGCTGGACTGCCTATTTCTGCCATTCAAGGCCACGAGGCAAGGTCGTAGCTATATTCCACACACCCAGGCACGGTACGTCCATTGGGGTGTGGGGGCGTAGCCCCCCCCCGCCCCCTCACGCCCGCAGCTCCATCGGCATCAGTCAGTATGACGTCGGACCGCCCACCCCCTTCAGAGACTGAAGGAGATGGGCGGTCTGGCAAAATGTTGTCTGACATGATTGTCAGACGTCCCCAGGGGCAGGCAGCAGCACATCACAAGTGCGCATGAGTGGGATCAGAGGGCGAACTTTTAGCCCATGCCCACTTATGCGCACTTGTGTTTTCACCTCTTCGCGCATGCCCATTAGGAGCCCCTCGGACTCCTAATGGGCGTGTGGTGGGCGAAGGGTAGCCTGTGCCCCAAGCCAATCCCAGGATTGGCTGAGAGGGGCCGCCAGTCCACTCCAGTGCCGTTGGCGGCGCGGACCGGCGTTAAGGTAAGTTTTCAGAGCTATATTTAATTCCCTGTTGTCTTCCCCCCCTCCCCCCGAGCCGCAACACCCCTTCCCCTCATGAGCCGAGCCGCGACACCCCCCCACCCCCCGCGAGCCGTGACTGGACATGTGCAGATTATGTCAGTGAAAGCACACAACTCTTTCTGCTGCATCCCCTGCAAAGAAAACAGAGATTGATATTGGATGGGTTGAAAAGGAAAGATAAACGGTTTATTTGCAGGTAAATAATGATTCAAATAATTGATCAAACTTGAGTAGCACATTTTTATTAGAGCCATGTACCGAGATCTTGGGCGACACTAGTTTTCAGATAACACGAGTGCACTGCAAAATATACTTCCTGCTGTTTTCTATTACCTCCATTTTTTATATTGTATGGAGTGCGCGAGTTAAATGTTTTTGCAGTGCGGAATTTGTACCCCTTAAACAGAATATCGGTATCTTTGAAGGTGGTGGAAATGGTATGTGCACAGTACAGAGAGAGGCCGTTTTTTGGACTCTCAAAAAGCGGTGGTTAGCAGGCAGCTCAGTTGGTCGGTGCTCTTCCGGCGATTTCCCGTTGGGCTGAAAGTGTCCGGCGCTTTGTGAACTGTCCAAATGTGGGGTGTTGATGAGTTAATCCCGATTACATTGAGGCTGGGTTTACAGACGGACGGGCGCTTAATTTTTTTTTTTGCTTGTTAGTGCACTTTGACAGACACCAGCATTTATTACAGGTTCCAGTTTTTCATGAGAAGACACAAAACAACAGGACAACGCAGTCCCTTTCACATATCGATCAGTTTAAGCAGGTAATATAGCCAACACACTGGGGTTAACTGGTGGTGAATGACATATTGGATATATTGAGTTGGATGGAAGGATACTAATGTTTTTTTTTTAATGTTATTTTTTTAAAGTTTCAAAAAACCTTTATTAACACACGTGCTCATATATACAGCTTCGTGCCTACAATCATACATGGCCGGCAGCAAATCACTTTGAATAAGGAGGAATGTAAAAGTGCCATTGGAAGTATACAATGACGCAGCAATCGCTGACAACCCTCTCCGGGCAGGCCGTGCAATATTCTATCGACCATATCATCAGGTTACAGTAGACCAGTCTCTCTAAGACATCAAGGGGAGTGACATGCAAACAGTCTAGTGGTACGTAAACCATATGATCATCATGAAACATATATCGCTCTTCAACTTTAAATACATGGCAGTGCGTGTTAATTCCCGCCCCAGCGGTAGTGGAGATCCGCTACCTCTTCCGCCTATGTACATCGTCTGCAGACATGTGAGGATATGGCAGAAGGTATTACTGTTGTGACGGTGCAAATCCATATTTCATGCTTCGGCTTACCCACATTGTGTATGGCCTAAGGGGGGCATCAGCCTTGCTCTCCTACATCCTCAATATCCTATTCCCATCCCAGGCACTACAGGGCTCCGCACAAACTATCACTCAGTGCTGCCAATTCAATCCCTTTGGAATAGTCCTCGAACTGCCGTACATCGCATCCCTGAAAGTGTCCTATATCCATCTATTCTGATATTTCTGTGGGGGTAAGTCCTCCTGCCTCGCCAGGCACTGTGTCTGTCAACTCCTGTGCTGCTGTCTGTATAAAATATGATTGAAGTGGACCCCAAATATCAGCCGGTCTAGACGCTATGGGTTGCATTTCTGAGTATATGCCACATTGTTCCTGACAGTGTACCATGTCGCGTATCCAGTCCTTAAATTTAGGAGAACGCCCCCTCCCCCATCTGCACGCCAGTCGTCTCTTCGCTAACAATAATGCTACGTTGGTGGATTTTCTATTGTTCTTCGGGATCTGTACTGTGTAACCCAGCAGAAACACCAGCGGATCCATTTCCAACGTACCGTCAATCATAAGTTCTAGCGCCCCATGGATCTGTGACCAGTATTCCTGGACTTGTGGACACTCCCATGCCAGAGGGAGGAAGTCAGCACCCCCTGCCCACAGCGCTCGCAACAATCTGATTCTGTAAGCTTGAACCTAAATTTCCGGGCTGGGGTGTAATACAGTCTGTGCAAGAACTTATAGTGGATGATTTTAAAACGGCAACTGGACATCAGCGTGCCCGAGAGTCCACAGCAGTATTCCCACTGGTCATCTGTGACGTCACTGCCTAGATCCTGTGACCAATGTTCTCTGGCCGTGCCCACCACTATCGGTAAAGCGCTGCGCAAACTTTTATATATGCTAGACACCCTATGTGTGTAGTCCGGGCTATGCAGCACTACTGTAAGGGGAGCCACGCTGGGGGGTTCATGTGGATAATCAGGCAACATGGCCTTCAGACCTTCCCGCAGCCGTATGTAATAAAATATTTCCAGAGGGCTATGGGTATGCTCCCCAAGAAACAGATCCCGAGAACGAAACAAACCACAAGGGAATAGATCGCCCCATGTGTGTATATTCAGCCGACGACACATATTGCGAAAGCCCGTCTCCTGGAGTATCGCCATCTGAGGGTGGTAGGACAGCGGCATACGGGGCGTATACAACATTGACACTTGCAGCCGTCGTCCTATCCTTTGCCATGCGTCTATGGTACATGTCACTGTGTTGGCGGAATGTCCAACGCGGTTGTGGGGGCATAGACAACGCCAGTTAACGGTAATGGATAGGCAATCCAATCTTCGGCCGCTATCTGCGGTATGAAACTGACAGGTTTCATCCAGTGGTACATATAGTGCGCCTGTGCACTCAAATAATAGATCTCAAAATCGGGTATGTCAAAGCCGCCCATATCGTAAGGCTGCTCCATGACCGTCCATTTAAGGCGCGCTTGTCGATCCCCCCAGACCAACCGGATGAGTTCAGACCTCAATGTTTAAAAAAAATATGACCCTGGATAAAACGGAATGTTAAGAAAAAAGTAAAAAATTCGGGGCAAGATGACCATTTTGATAAGGGAAACCCAGGCAGCCATGGATAGTGGTAGCTTGATCCACCTCGCCACCAAGTCCGATAATTTGGTAATGGCAGTGTCATAGTTCAGCCGGATAGTCTCTTCCTTATCCCTTGATACTTGTATCCCCAGGTAGCGCAAATCTGCATGACACCACTCCAAGGGATAATCCAACGGGAACTCAGATACAGCAGTCGTTAATGAGAATAGTTGAGACATCCCCCAATTTATCGAGACGCCTGATAGGCCGCCAAAGGTCTCAAACTCCCGCAAGAGTGCATTCAGATTGGTCTGAGGGTCCTTAACTTAGAGTGTAACATCGTCTGCATATAATGATATGGAAAGCTGTCTCTGAAAACAATTAAAAGCACTACTTTTATTTTATTTTTTTGCTTGTTAGTGCACTTTGACGGGCGCTTAATTTTTGCAGCAAAGAATCCTGCTTTAGAGAAGCCATGAGGAGAGCAGACGTCT
This sequence comes from Lissotriton helveticus, assembly GCF_964261635.1. Lineage (NCBI taxonomy): Eukaryota > Metazoa > Chordata > Amphibia > Caudata > Salamandridae > Lissotriton > Lissotriton helveticus. The sequence goes on along the minus strand of NC_136060.1, from coordinate 64,469,836 downwards.
GTCCTGCCCTAATGCTTTCTATTAATATCCCCTCAAAGGCCCAAAAAAAGAACCAGAGCAAAGCGTGGCCGCCCGTAATGTAACCAGGGTCAAGTACAATGATTAATCGGGCTAATACCAGTGTGGCAAAATTATTAACACTGGCCAGTGCCGAAGCAAAGGTTGCCAAGGGGACCCTAATGCAAGCAAGGGCAATGACGAACCCGCACTGGCTACTAGAAGACGAGTTAAGGTAAAGAGCTACAATTATGTGCAGAAAATCGCCCAATTTTAGTCACCCGGTGATGCTGGGATTAGAAGGATTTGGCCTTCCAAAGTCAGCATGTAAGGAAACGATAGACACTGTCTACCGTTGCTACTGTTTTGGTGTGCAATAACAAAACTGAGTCAAATGTGTTTTTGATTTTTGAGTCAGAAAGATTAAGTACAGCTATAATTTTAAAAACGAGTTTCAAAATGTTATACCATGGTAATATCTTTTGATCTAAACTTCCGGTAGGAGAAGTTACTTGAAATAGGAACGTATTTGTTCAATAAAAGTATCTTGGAATGCGTATGTAATAAACATATCAAGAGCGAATAATTGGAGAACGATAAAGAATAATTGGTGTTGTAATAAAATAAAAGAATGAAAGACAAAGAAGAAAAGGGATATTGAACCTGTGTGAGTCCAGGGTGAGTGATGTGATGTCTGTGTGAGTGCAGGTTGAGCAGTGTGCCTGTGTGGGTCCAGGGTGAGTGATGTCTGTCTGAGTGCAGGTTGAGCAGTGTGCCTGTGTGAGTCCAGGGTGAGTGATGTCTGTGTGAGTGCAGGTTGAGCAGTGTGCCTGTTTGAGTCCAGGGTGAGTGATGTGGATGGGTGAATGCTGGCTTAGTGATGTGTCAGGGAAGGGTGAGCAATGGGTCTATAAGTGCAAGATGAGCAGTGTGCCTGTGTGAGTCCAGGGTGAGTGATGTCTGTGTGAGTGCAGGTTGAGTAGTGTGCCTGTGTGAGTCCAGGGTTAGTGATGTGGATGGATGAATGCTGGCTTAGTGATCTGTCAGAGAAGGGTGAGTAATGGGTCTATGAGTGCAGGGTGACTGTGCCTATGTCAATGTAGGGAGAGTGATGTATCTGTGCAAGTGCAAAGAGACTTGTCTGGCTACTCCCAGAGATGTGTTCGCTAAGCCTCCTATTTTCTTTCTCAAATTTGCTTGAGAATGCAACATTTGCCCACTCTGTTTTCAAAATTTTCTCGGGGAGACCCTCGGAACCCCCCATAAGTGGTTGGGCTTGTTCGCTCGCCACAGTGCAGTATTTACGCCTCACCACTATCAAATGTCACCAGCCACCCCTGTACACACCGTTAAGCCCCTGGTAGGCCTCTTTATTGTAGTGTCTTGCTGCAGCAGCGGCACAGTCTCATCGCCCCCAGTCCACGCTATGAAGGCTTGGACTCTTTCTCTGGCCCAGCTGAGGATTTATGATCTACCGCTCACTGGCAGGGGAGCACCTAAGTGGTATGCAGGCGGGCCGCACCCCGGCACCACGTGGTACAGCGGAGTATCCTCATCACTGCCCCTCCTCTGTCAGTTGCTACCTGTGCTGATCTCAGATGTAGCTCTACCAGGCCTCCTCTGTTCACCACTTGGAGCATGCACGCTGGCCTCGGGAGCCCCAGGCGCACAGCGGGCAGTCAATGCAGCTCCACAGCACTGGTACGTACACAGGGATCAATGTGGCACCCAGTGCATGAGCCCACACACTCTGGAACAGGTGCGCAAGGACAGGCTCCCAGGCCCTCGACGCGGCTCCCATACAGCTCGATTCACCACGTCCGCAGTCAGGTAGGCTGCTCTTTTTCTTTTCGCTGGCAATGATCGTAGCGGACTCACAGAGCCACAAGCCATACACGTCTGGCTTACTCTAATCTAGCAACACCTCACCTGCTATATTTAGAACGTTATAGTTCCTGGATGTGGTCAATACCTGCACAATAGTTCGGGCAGTCTCCGGAGCACACTCAAGCTGCAGCCATCTTGGTGTCATGCAAGCTCTGCCCCCAACTGTTAAGAGTGAACTACAAGTTGTGAGATATAAGGAGATTTCAAAAACTTGTTTCATGTAACTTGCTAACTGGCCTGCCTTTCAATAGGTATGTTACACCATGCATGTATAGGTATGTTACCTGATTGCGTACCTCATAGTTTATCTTGTAAGATTGGTGTGACCTTGGTAGAGGTTTATGTAGAGTAACATTATATTATTCTTTTCTAACCCTGTAGAAGTCGATAGCAATTAGCTCCATTGATGAAACACTTGTTGACTAGAACTTTGAAAAAAGCAGTTGAATGAGAATAAACTAAAATGAGATTGATTTAAGGCTTGATATATTTAGACTTGTTCCAATTGAGGTCTTTATGGGTAGCCACACCGCCATTCTTGAGCATCAGCTTTTATTAACTCTTATCAGTGACTAGTATAAAGTGATTTTATTTGAGTGTGCCAGATTTAACCCATCCCCACTTATACCTTTTTTTCTTAAACTGGCAGGCAACTTCAGTTTTAGTGCGCTAGCTTTGACCAGGATGATGAAGACAATACCACTGTCAGCTGAATTTTAAATGACCTCCTTGGTACTTCATCTGAAATGCTGTGGCTGAAAGACAGTTTACTAAGGTATAGTCGAAAGATTTGTATTCTCCCTTGCAAAGAAAAAAGTAATGCATAACTGTAAGAAATTGGTTTTATGACTGAAGGGGCTGGATGCCTTTGTCAGGCAACAACCACCATCGTTGACAGGGTAGACAACAAAAGTCACTAAATGAACTTGTGTTTAAACGTTTTGTCGCTCGGCACGAACCAGTCAGGTTCAACTTAGAGGCAATGTGTAAAGTATTTATGTGGTAAGAACAACAATTGATCCTGACGTACCTCTTTAAAAAAAAAACAAAGAGGCAATGACTCTTGGAGATAATTCACTAACTCACCAAAAATGTTTTCTCTTAATCACTAAACAAGAGAGTAAATACTCTTCAGAAATACACCAGAGAGAAAGACAAAACAACTAAATTCTGGTGACAAAATTTTCATTATATTCCTTTCGTCATGAAAATAGCATAATCAATAAAACATATGAAAACATATCAATAGACGGTTGCTCAAATAAGAAGTGCAGGAAAAGTGCTCATGTGCGAGATTAATGTAGGAAGGGAAAGTCAGAAAGGAAATAGTTGAAGATCATGCTATCATAATTTTACACAAACTGAACTGGTTGCACTGATACTGAGAAAGGTAAATCAGTGTAAATCAGTGTTCTTGGCATGTCTATAAAACAATTGTATTATAATCTTCCATGTCTGCTTTACAGAATGATGCTACTATTTTTAGAATGCATCATTTAATTGAGTGTGTGGTGTACTGACAGTAGTGGCTGCATAAAAAAGGCAGACTGGGTCAGTCCACAGCTCACGGTAAATGTGTAGTCCGTAACATAAATATGGACCAGATCAGATTCCCTGCTGAGTGGGTGGTCTGTAACATGAATGTATAAAGACCTAAGAGCCACCAAAACAAAATTGGGATTTTTAAGGTCGGAGTTCCAATACTATTGACTTGCCACTGAACTGAAGCGGAGTATTGTTGCTCACTTATCAGTTTAAAAAATGTGAGTGATGAATATTCACTTAGCATCCAACATAGTCAGGTGCCCATACGAAAAAGCAAACAAATTGCCAAGATTATCTAAATGAATAAGCAAAATACATAAAAGGGTCAATCTGTTCAGCCCGCAAAGCAAAAGCAGAACCATCTGTTTACAGAAAGTGAGACATGATGTACCTTTATAATCAGCCATGCCGCAGTAAGCAGAAGCTCATGTCCGAGCATTGGCTCTCTGGAAATGCACGCTGTGCGATGCGCGGTTAAGAGATTGCAACGTGCACGCTTCACACGGATGGTGCCCGGAGAAATCAACCCCCGTAGGCTGTCATGATTGCAGCCGGTCAAGTATATGCTAGGATAATGTTAATTGAAGAATGTCTACCTTCTCCATGGGTGTGTTGTAAGGAGTCAGAAGTGATCTTCATTCTCAACAGCAGCGGGCCAGAGAAAATTCCTCATATTTACATGAATACTGACTTATTCATAACGTTTTGCCTAATTTATCAAAGGAAAAGCATGTTTGCTAGAACAAAACATGTTACGCTCTACCCAATCCATCAAACATAAAATTGGGCAATGTGTATCATAATGGACTTGTCACTAATCACAAAACAGAACAGATGATTTTAAAGGAGATAACACAGCACAGTAAATGGTAGATAGGCATGAATTTACAATAGTACAACATCGAGTAACGTGTACTATGACAGATTTGTCACATAACAGAACAGATCATATTTTAACAGAGTAAATGGCAGACAAAACTGGATGTACAATAGTACAATATTTACAACAAATGTCTTATAAATAAATTGAAGTGTATTATACTTATATATACAAGTACCATGTAAAGGACAGTATATACAAAACAAAAGACCACTGAATGTTTGGGTCTCATCATTCTCGCTAAAGAAGTTCATAAACTATACAGAGTCATGAGTTAAAAGGAGGGATGTCAACCATTGCTCAGGGTGGCAACTTGTCGTGCAATTTCTTCATACTCATTCAACCCCCTTGCTGTGGTGTCAAAAATATGGATCCATTTGCATTCCCTTTGGGGCAGGGTATTGACAAAACTCCCACCCCTGGGATTGAGGTTCACTTTCTTTACAATCCACCTTTCAGACTGTCCAAATGTGGAAAAATGTTCAACCAGGGGTGCCCTGTAGACCTTGCATCTTATCCTACTATGATGCTGTAGTATGCAAGTTTTGACCTTCTGTGTGGTTTGTCCAATATACATAAACGCGCAAATATTGCTCGCTCCCAGACCAGACGATGAATACAGCTCAACATTACCTCTGTATGGATTCTGGTCACTGAATATGTGACAATGCTCATAGTTATCATATACAAAATAGCCATGTCAGGTGCAAACCCTTCTCCCATTGTTACCCCTTTGGTCTGAAGGTAATACTCTCCATGGAAAAAGAAAAAGTTCTTACTCATAGCAATTTCTAGCAAATTTATTATGAACTCAATCTGTACTTGAAAGGGTCTGGGTTTGTCATCCAAGACTGTTCTGATTACATCAAATGCGTCCCTTTGGAGAATCCTAGTATACAGTGACAATATGTCCATGGTCACCAGCAAATCAAATTATCTACCAGTTTGCGGCCAAACTTTGGAACTCCCTGCCCCTTTCCCTCCGAGAAAACAACAATCTCATGTCCTTCAGAAAGGCTTTAAAAACGCACTTGTATGCACAAACGTGCTGACCTACCCGGTGCCCGCTATAAAATAATCAGTCTAAAGCGCTGCGAGGCCTCCGGGTAGTTACGCGCTATATAAGTGCAATTTTTCATTTAATTTCATTTTCATTTTGATGGTTTCCATAGTGTCCTTTAAGTAGAACGCAGTGCATTCCAGCCTGGGCTTAAGGAATATGTCCACATACTTGCATAATGGTTCCGAAATGGAACCACAACCTGAGAATATGGGTCTACCTGGTGGATTGACCATGCGTTTATGAATCTTGGGTAATATATATGGTAGGCATCCTGGGCTGTGTGTTATTAAGGTCGCTATGTTTATGCATCGTCAGGAAACCCTCCTCTAGGCCTACATCAGTGGCCCTATTGACGATTCCAGAAATGTCCTTAGTTGGGTCTGCTCTGAGTTTCATATAATTTTCTTCCACCCCCAGTTATGTTAAAATCTCAGTCTTGCACTCAGAGGCACTTTGGATCACTATTGCATCTCCCTTGTCCGCGGGTTTTATGACTATGTCTTCGTTTTTTCTAAAAGATTCAAGTGCTATGAGTTCAGGTTTAGAGATGTTGTATTTGACATAATCTTTTTTTGGACAGGATGTTTGTGACATTTCTTAATACAACCTGCTCAAATGACAATATCACATGTGACATATAATGGGATGGTGGTGTAATGTTAGAGGGTGGTCTAATGCCTATGTTATAGCAAGTCTGTTGTGATGAAATTTTAGTAAAGTAATGTTTTCAGTGGACTTTCCTGAAAAATTGCTATAATTCCATTTTAAGGTTAAAGGTGTTGGGTAGTATAGTGGGTACAAAGGATAGACCCTTACACAATACCTAATGTTCCTCAGGTGTCATATCCTGCTCCCCATGGTGCAAGGGCAGAAGGGGCAACTGTAGGGCCCCTTTTGTTTCCTCACTGAAACACTTTTCATAGAGGTCACACTGCCATGAAAAGTGTGGTGGTGAGGAAACTCGTAATATGCTTGGCGGGACCGCAGTGGCCCCGCTAGTCAGATTGTGGCCTCAAGACTGCCACAATACCAATGTGCCAATGCCCTCCAATCAACCAAGTTGTAATGGGGCGGTTGGACCACTGGTGCGGCGGTGCCCACCCCGCCACCATGACTACGGCTGTCCTATGGACTGCTGTAGTCAAAATGAGGCCCTTAGCAATGATGGCCTGAAGATTTACTTGTGTCATTTCACAACAAAGGAAACAAGGTACATGACTCCATGGCCTTAATAAAATCTTGATGTATGCTATAGAGAATTTGCATTTTTGGTTTAATACTGATTGTCCATCCTTCAGTTCTAGCCAGATAAAAGAACATTTTAGCAGTTTATAATGCCGTTACTGGCACTTCCTTGTAGCTCAGAATGTATTCGAATAGTTAGCCCTGGCCCGTGGGTACTGTTAACTAGTATATGAGATTTGACAGTATCTTTGATAGGTACAGAATCCTTCGCATCTATTGGCTATCGAAAGCATGCCAGCCGTCAGGCGTTTCTCCTGAAGGTGCAAATAAGTTGGTTTTGCACATGGGGTATCTGCTCTGTTCCAGAGATGTACGCTCTGCGCCACCAACAACATCCCCCTATGTTTGATGCAACTGAATTTTGATGTTATAAGGTGGGATCCAGTTTCTATTGCTAAAGTGGTCCCTTAACCTAGATTTCAAAGTCAAAAACATGTTATAAATGTATTGCCCTTCATACCAGCCAGGGTATCAATTGTAAGTTTGTTATGTTTTCACATTTTTCTTTTCTTAAAGTGAAGATGCATTGCTCCCATCTGCTTTTAAGTTGTGGATGAGTTTTATTGGTTGATATGTATATACTCTATTGCAGTTATCTTGCTGTGTTGGACGTGTGGTCAGCTTCACGTGGTGGTAAGTTTGCAGTCACTGTACAATTTAGAGCATACATTGGAAATGTGATACTTCGATAGTTATGTCACAAACAAATTTAATAATCTCAAAGACTATCATATTTCAAAACAGTGGTAGCTAGAGCAGTGAAACAGATCTGCTTGTGCCAATAAGCATTGCCATACTTTTATGTCTATTACCGGTTAATCTTCTATTAACTATATAGATGTCTAGAACAATCACAGCGAATACGCTTTTAAGAAAACCTGTTTTTCTAAAGAATATGGTGCTGACGATGTTTATTCTTTATCGCCAACCAACAGCTCATTATCACCAACCAACAGCTAAGTCGCATACAGTACTGCATTTAAATTCCTGCTTTCATGTTTTCTAAAATGATTGCACTCAACAATAACTAAAATACTGGAGCTGGATGGCTTGAAAACCTTCAGCAATCATTGTTCAGTTGAAAACATGCTTTAAGGCCCGAGGCAGTTATGCGATATTAGAATTGTTCCCATGCCCTTCTAATTTCATACTTGAAATTATTGTGACACTTGCACGTGCATGAATATTTTCCAACCAGTCATTCATAGTGCACAAGATCCATCTGAATTTTATGTTCAGAATTATTTTACCGCTATCCCTCCTAGTATTTGCATAGTGTTATTTCATTGTCATCTGTTTCTAGTTCTTTGTTTCTCATTAAGCAGTGAGTGAGAAGAGGCTATGATTTTTTCAGTTGGATAGCTTATGGGCTTTATAGTGGGTCGAGAGTCATGGATCGTAAATGGTATAAACAATACTTGAGTGGTTCTAACAATTTTGTTGTTAGTAGATTTTCAATAAAATATCAGTAGAATACAAAATAAACAATACGCTTTAACCTTAAAAGGTCTGCTAAATAACAGTTTTCCTAGAGACACTAAACATATCCTTATTTAAGCGCTTGTTGATTATCTTTTACTGCGGTGGCAATTTTTATATGAATTTCTGGCAGTTTAATAGTTTTAAAAATGTCCACACATTCAGAAGACTATTACAGTGTTAAATTGCCTTTTCTATCTTAAGGTGGGATCCGAAAGTAAGACAAGTCATTTAGCCAAAGTGCATAAAAGCTTTGGAGCTTCTGCCCATTTTGTTACTGTTATATTACAGGACTATTTTGAGGGTTACTAAACGCACATTTTGTCACTATTACGAAGCCGAACATTTTTCAGCGCATAGTTTCTTGCACTGAAAGCGCACCTGCCTACTCTCCCAATTGTCAGCTCAGAGACTTAATAATGTGCAAAGAAAACCCCGAGCTTTAAAAACACTCTCAGTTTTACAAATATATAGTACATTTGCCACTTCTAAAAATTCGTTTAAAAAGGATAACCATTTATTTACATGTGGCAAACTCAGCAAAAACATCCCACAGTGCTACAGTTAGTGTAGATTATGCAAATTATATTAAAAAGTGAAAGAGGGTATTTGCACATTTTTACATTGTAAATGCGAATTGTTGAATTCGTGTTCTTCGCACGGAATCTGCTACACATATGAAATGTATTCTAGACGCAGTGGTTAAGGGAACAAGTAAACGAGTTGCTGGAATCCCCTTTCCATTCTCAATAAATGAATGATGACTATGGAAAATTCCCTCTGATTGCTGGAAAAAGTATGTACCATGCATATCTGATAGTAATGGGCACGAACACCGTAGTTTTGCTAATGTATACCATGGCCTTTACATAATGGCATTGAAAAATGAATAACAAGAAGAAACCTGCATGAGTATACTTCAGGAGACAAGGATTTTTAAGTTATCTGTTTATTTAGTTGTTCTGGAATGTTATTTTCTTTTTTAACATGCCCTGTGTAATAAATAATCTCTATATACATCTCCTGAAGTTCCAGCAGTGTGCGCCTGTATTTTTGTTTTACTCATTCTCGTCATTGTTCTATCAGATGGTGCTTTTTAAACTGAAAAACATTACAGGAATTGTTACTTATTGATACTATCTTGCTAATTTGAATATACGTGTAATAATGTTTTCTATGCATTTAGTTATTCCGTGTTTATGTTTGGTATTTACTCTCTGACAATTTTATCACCAGAGCCAAAGGTTAGAGAATAATGGTACTATTTTTGTGAAGATATTTTTGGATATATTTAACTGCCGTTGTGTGCGATCCATCTTGATAATGGAAACTATCCAGAGTTCTCTCTTTCTGTTTTGCATACTGTTATAAACGGGGTCTCTAGTTGGCAGAGGTAGGTACCTTTGACCAGATAGGGACCTTTGCCTCTAGTCAGGGTAAGGGGAACACTCTAGATAACCCCTGCTCACCCCCTTGGTAGCTTGGCAGGAGCCGAGAGGCTCATCTTCAAGGCAATGTGTAAAGAATTTGTACCAACACTCACAGTAACACAGTGATAACACCACAAATGGACACCACACAGGTTTAGAAAAATAAAGTTATCTTTATCTGACTTGACAAGACCAAAATGACAACAATCCAACATGCACACTGAAGGTTATTCTTTGAAATATTCTTTGGAATGTTCTTATCAAAAGCAAAATTGCGGATTCTGTATTTCACAGATGTTACCAAAAATGAACCTGTAGTTTCCATATTCCTTTAGGCAAATATAGTGGGATCAAAAGAACAGTCTCAGGATTAAAATAAGTCACTTGCAGGGACTGTATTTTCCTGTCTTTAATAAATGTATTGTTATAAGCCTACAGCACCCGGCACCCGTGTGCGGTACTACCCCTGCTCAAAAATCCACTTTACCAACAACCGGGCTGACTCTGGGGGCAGCCACTAGGAAAATATGCCCCCAGATGCTTGCTGGACGCTACCAGGAGAGGAAGCTCCGCTAGCGGAGACAGCACACCGCAGACCCACAACGCATCCCAGGCAGCGCCACTCGCAGCAGTTCAGACGACAATCTGAACGTTACCTGTGGGGTTGTTTTCTCTTGTCCTCGCTGATGACATCCTGCTGGGCGGCTCCGCCGGCCGGAATGGACCAGTGCAGTAGAGTCCTGGTTGCTAGGCAGTGCCTCGCAATTGTGTTGGTCCCAGCGGGCTTTCCATCTTTCATCAGCACACTCGAGCAATTGACCCGGGTCGGAGATGGTGTCGGGCACGTAGTTTTTCATATAGCCACGACAGGCTCTGTGAGGGGCTCAATGCAGGCATGACTGCTCGCTGTCACACGCACACAGTGGCGCTACTGCTCGAGTTGGTGATGTTATCGAATACACCGTACTAGGGATAACCACTACCCCTTGATCTCACTGCAGACTTCACAATGGGTACACGCTGTGTTCAGACGCACGCACACAGCAGTGTAGAGATCTTTGAAACTTTGTTATCCCTGAGTTTCCACAACAGGGGGACAGGTCTCCTCAGGCATTTGGAGATTTCCTTTCAAGTAGGAGACACAGCACACAGCAAAGTCCTCTTCCTTCCTTTGGCAGTACAGCAACTGCAGGTCAGCCCCAGAACACACAGCAAGGGCAGTCCTTCTTCTCAGTCTCTTCTGCCCTTCTCCTCAGCAAAGGTTCTTCTTGATTCCAGGATGATCTGAACTATAGGGGTTTGTGCTCTAATATTTATACCCCAAATGTCTTTGTTCTCTATGTGTAAGGGGTCCTGAACCCAGTCCAAACCAGTTCTGGGTGCACTCTGCCAGTGCACAACTTCTTCCTTTGTTAGTGTGGGCCAGGGTGTTCAGACACACCGCAGGAGGTCGAGCTAGTCTTTTGTGGAAGGTAGGCACAGCCCATGTCAGGTGCAGGTGCTACTCCATGCAGATCGGCCTATTCAGCCCTGGGCTGACTCACCTAGACTCCTGGAGCCACCCCAGCCCCTGTCACTCCAAAGCCAGATAGTCAATCCAAAAACAGGCAGAGGCACACAGGAAGGTTTGACAAGAAAACAGCCACTTTCTAAAAGGACTATTTTCAAACACAGAATTTAAAAACCATCCCTACTAAAAGATGTGTTATTAAAACCTGAGTTCAGGGATACCATTTTCCCATTTTTTATCTTACTCCTATGGGAAGATATGATTGTACGTGTGTTACAGAGCATTCCCTATTGTGTCCTACGGGCAAGATGGCCTTTCAATAGTGAAAAAACAAAATTGGCAGTATTTCACTATCAGGACATGTTACACACATCAGTACATGTCCTACATTTCACATACACTACACCCTGCCCAGGGGGGTACCTTGAGCCTGCTATAGGGGTGTCCTATGTGTAAGAAAAGGGAAGGGTAGGCTCTGGCAAGTGGGTGCACTTGCCAGGGCGACATGGCAGTTAACAAACTGCACACAGGCACTGCAGTGGCAGGCCTGAGGCATCTTTTTGGGGCTACTCCTGTGGGTGGCACAATCAGTGCTAAAGGCCCACTAGTAGCATTTGATTTTCCAGCCCTGGCACATGGACTGCACTTTACTAGGGACCTACTGGTAAAACAAATATAGCAATCATGGGTAACCAATCACATTAACAATTTATGCAGAGAGCATATGCACTTTAGCGATGATCAGCAGTGGTAAAGTGCTCAGAGTCCTAAAGCCAACAGCCGCAGGTCAGGAAAAAATAGAGGGAAGACGAAAAAGGTTTGGGGCTAACCATGGGGGCAAAAAGGGCCATTCCCAACACATTCATTATGTGGCATTCTAACTAAGCCTGCAAGTGCATAGCTTCGACTTATACTGGGTGCTGCCTCATGTCAGAACAATCTATGCTTCTTTGACTAGCTCCATTAAGAACAAACAGGTGGCGTTATCTTCTTTTTCCTATTAAAGTTTGGCTTGGTGGTAATACATCATTTCAAAGCTGTAAGTGTCCCTAAAATGTGCAAATTACTGTCACTTTTGGCTCTGCTTGGATAGCACTTGGTAATGCTATGCTTAAAGACATTGCTAAACATGACAAATTACTTTGGCATGTTTATATCTTGGCATGGATGGCCTTAGCTTATCCTATGCTTAAACATTCTTGGAAAAAACTGACATTTGAGCTGAGAGTATTTACAATATCAATGGTGTTGTAGAAGTGGACCATAAAGAAGCAGCTTAACATTATGAACCACCCAGTGTGCTCCTTTATAGATAAGGGAAAAGTGTTTTTTCTGCATCATCACCCTGTTTCATTTTTTTAATTTTGCTGGACCGTTTTGTTGCTAGTTTCAGAACTCTGTGCGCTTTACCCCTCCTAACCAAGATTAAAGTGCCTATCCTCCCCTTGGTTAAATGGTTTTGTTCCAAATTGATACATTTAACTTGCCTGAATCTCTCTAGTACATGGTATAAAAAAAGCATACAGGGACTGCCAGGTCAATGCCACTGGATCACGGCACCTATTGTCCCATCCACTACAGAGGCAGTGCAAACATGGCCACAGGCCAACCCTGTCAAGCCTGGCTGCTGCAGTGTAAAACCTATTAAAATAAGCCTTTTTGACAGGTAAATACCTCCCATTTAATTATTAGTTATTTATCCCTATGTAAGGTGCATGGTATTCAAATACGGGGGTTGTAGAACAATAATATGACCATGTCCCTATAGTGACAAGGCCCAGAATGCTATTGTCACTGTGGCAACCTAATATGTAGTAGGAAACCAGAGTACAGTTTAAAATATGAATACTGCTGAATTAGAGAAGGGGCCGGCTAGAAAAATAATTGAATCTCCATTTTTAATAGTGATAAAAACATTTTTTTTTTTATGGTTGTCGGATATTTAATAAAAATTATGAAAAATGACTTTTAGTAAGTTACATTTTCCCTACCTGAATTTCCTGGAGGCAAATTTGCATTAACACTTCATGAAACCTCAGCCTGTACTTAGCACGGGAGGAGGTGTGAAAGAGGTGTCAAATGCTACTCAGGAGAAAACAACATGCTGAAATGAATGGTGTGAATCGGCTCCATAAAATATTCAGAGTAGGGACTGTGGACATCGTGTGTGACACCACACTGTCAAATTCTGCTTGACAAGTGTCTTGAGCTACACATAGCACTCAGAGAACACTGGAAAGGGAGAGAGCAGTATTCCAAAACAGTTCTAATGTATCCCTTGTCTGATTGCTGCAGGGCCCTTTTTATGTCCTATCAGCTTCCTATTTCTGAGTTTGTTGTGGGAACAGTGCATGATTCAAACTGGATTTTATTTCTAGATGTGTGAGGACACTGGTAACTTCTGTATGACACTTCCACACACATGCACCCTTCGTCCTTAACCCCTTCGATGCTGATGACGGAGCGGTTCCGTCATCAGCATCGGTTGGGCTGTGCTGATGACGGAACCGCTCCGTCATCAGTACAGCCCTCGGGGGGAGCGCTGTCGCTCCCCCCCTGGGGGTCCGATCGTGGTTGTTTTAGGGGGGGTGGCAGCGGAAGACTTTGCGCTGCTCCCCCCGGCCTCCCCCGCACTTCCTGGTGACGTCAGTGCGCTGTCACGCACGCCGACGTCATCAGGAAGTGCTGGACGCGCTGGAAGCCATTTCTTTCCAGCGCGTCCAGCTGCAAGGTAGGTTTTTTGGTCTCCGGTGGGGCGGGGGGGCCATTTCTCGGTGCCTTGAGGCATCGGGGGGGAGGAAACACTGTTTCCTCTCCCCTGATGTCCCAATGCAGGGCATTCCTGGTTCAGGATCGCGCACAGCGTCGCGATCCTGCACCAGTAATGCCCCCACTAGACACCAGGGATGTTTTTGTTTGGAAAGGAAGCGACCCCTTGGGCAAGGGTCGCTTCCAGGGGCGAATTTTATGTTTTCAGACTTTTCTGCCCCCCCTGGGTCGACATCGGTCGCTTTAGCGAGCGATCTCGACCCAGGGGGGGCAGAAAAGCCCACTAGACACCAGGGATTGTTTTTGTTTGAAAAGGAAGCGACCCCTTGGGCAAGGGTCGCTTCCAGGGGCACATTTTTTATAATTCAGACTTTTCTGCCCCCCCTGGGTCGACATCGCTCGTTTTAGCGAGCGATCTCGACCCAGGGGGGGCAAAAAAGCCCACTAGACACCAGGGATTTATTTATAATTGTAAAGGAAGCGACCCCTTGGGGAAGGGTCGCTTCCTAGGGCCATCATTTTTCAATCCAGACTTTTCTGCCCCCCCTGGGGGCAGATCGTCCATGTTTGCGCGTGATCTGGACCCAGGGGGGGCAGAAAAGCCCACTAGACACCAGGGATTTATTTCTAATTGTAAAGGAAGGGACCCCTTGGGGAAGGGTCGCTTCCTAGTGGCCCATAATTTTTTTTAGACTTGTCTGCCCCCCCTGGGGGCAGATCACCCATTTTTTGGGCCACATCTGGACCCAGGGGGGGTAGAAAAGCCCACTAGACATCAGGGATTTTAGTATATTTATAAAGGAAGGGACCCCTTGGGCAAGGGTCGCTTCCAGGGGGCATTATAAATATTGTAGACTATTCTGCCCCCCCCCTTTTACAGTTTCTGGTCCCAGGGGGGGGGATAGAAATGCCCACTGTACTCCAGGTTTTTGTTTTTTATAGGGAGCGACCCCTTGGCCAAGGGTTGCTTCCTTGGGCCCATTTGTTTTCAGTATGTTCTGACGTGTCTTTATTTGGCCTCTCTACCCTCCGTACGGTTGCTTCCAGGGGGCCCACGTTTATAATGATTTATAATCTTCCCCCCTTGGGGACAGACACCCCATTTGTGACATACCCTGTGACATAGCATGTTGTAATGTGTGTTGTTTTTGTTTCTTCTAATGTGTTTTTTTCTCTTTAGATTGTTGCAGTGTGCGGTTCTGTTACTGGTGGTTCTGTTGTGCTGCTGTTTCTGTAGTTGCATGTGTTTGGTAAGAGACCTTTTTTTTGTTCAATTGTAATGTAATTGTTTATTTTGCAAAGTGTGTAGTAATACGAGTATGAGTTGTTGCTGTTTGTTGTGATTGTAAAACATGTTTTGCATTTGTTTTTGATATGTCCTTCTGTAGATGTAAGTTTTTTTTTTCTTCTTTCTAGTGGGATATCGTTGCCTATTTGCTCTGTCTTTGCAGAGTAGGTGCTGGTGAGTGTAGTTGTGTCTTGTAAGTGAATTGTATATTTTTTCTAAATCTATTTTTTGGTGAAAAAGTCTTACATTTTTATCTTACTTTGCGCAGTGTTGGGGTTGTTGAGTTGTTTGTGCAGACTCCTTTATTTGTAAGGATAATGGCTAGCCGCCGGATTACTGCTCAGCAAGTTGTTGGAATGCTTTTTGATTCTTCCTCTGACCATGGTCCAGAGTCTGACTCTGATTCTGAGCCAGAGGTGGGAGGTGAAGATTCAGGTAGTGAGTTTTCTCTACACATGGCTTCATCTGATGATGAAGACACTTTGAGTGCTGATTAAGCTACTTTTGGTGTGGATGATGTGCCTGTGGTTGGGGAGG
Source organism: Lissotriton helveticus (assembly GCF_964261635.1). Taxonomy (NCBI): domain Eukaryota; kingdom Metazoa; phylum Chordata; class Amphibia; order Caudata; family Salamandridae; genus Lissotriton; species Lissotriton helveticus. Next base: position 64,454,206 of record NC_136060.1, on the reverse strand, counting down.
ACATTGCTGTGTTTACGGTTTTGGAGGACATGGTTGTGCCTGTGGTTGCGGAGGACAGTGATGTGCCAATTGTGCGGCAAGAGACATCTGGGCTGCAGCCTGGGGCTGCTAGACTTCCAGTTGGTGTTGTGAGACAAGAGTTAGCTGGGCGGCGGCCTGCGGCTGCAAGACTTGACGATGAAAGTTCTGACCTCTGGGTTGCACCAGGCATGGTGCAGCCGGCATTGCCTGAATTTACTGGTGTTCCAGGGTGTAGGGTGAACACTGAAAACTTTTTGCCTATTGATTTTTTCAAGTTGTTTATGGATGATGTGTTTTTGGCAGAGATTGTAGAGCAGACTAATTTGTATGCTGAAAATTTTTTGAGGGTGAACAGTGCCAGCCTTAAGCCCCACGCTAGAGCTACCCGGTGGACTCCCACCAATTTGGAGGAGATGAAAAAGTTTTTGGGTTTAACTCTTTTGATGGGCTTGCTTAGTAAACCATCAATGGCTTCATATTGGTCTACTAGTCCCTTGATGGCAACAGCTATATTTCCGGCAGTCATGAGTCGTGATAGGTATTTGCTTCTGCTGCGGATGATGCATTTTGTTGACAATAGTCTTGCTTTGCCACGAGATCACCCTGATTGTGACCGTCTTTTCAAGATTCGGCCTGTCATTGATCATTTGGTTGATCGATTTCCTGAGATCTTTTATCCTGGGAAAGAAATTGCAGTGGATGAGTCTTTGCTATTGTTCAAGGGCCGCTTGGTATTTTGGCAATACATTCCTAGTAAGAGGGCACGCTATGGAATCAAACTGTATATGCTGTGTGACAGTGAGACTGGATATGTCTCTAATTTCAGGGTGTACACTGGTAAGGAATCCAGGATTAACCCCCCTGGTTGTCCGTCGACTTTTGGAGTGACTGAGAAAATTGTGTGGGAACTTGGTCGTGGATTTTTTAACAAAGGCCATCATTTGTATGTCGATAACTTCTACACTGGTGTGCGGTTGTTCAGTGAATTGGCCAAAGTGGACACTGTTGCTTGTGGCACAATCCGCCTAAACCGTAAAGGTTTCCCAAAAGAACTTGTTTGTCGAAAGCTTGCTCGGGGACAGTGCAGTGCTTTGCGTTGTGAGGAGCTTCTAGCTGTGAAGTTTACAGACAGGAGAGATGTCTACATGTTGACTACAATACATGATGAAAGCACTGAACCGCGGAATGTTTGGGGTCAGGTTGCAGAAGTGCGCAAACCTGTGTGCATACTGGACTACAATAAGTACATGGGTGGTGTTGACAGAGTTGATCATAGGTTGGAACCGTATGCTGCTCTTCGTAAGGCTTACATTTGGTACAAGAAGTTGGCTATCCATCTTTTCCACTTGGCAACCTTTAATGCTTTTATTGTGTTCCAAAAATCTTGTCCCCAGTCAAAGTTGACTTTTGTAAAGTTTCAGGAGTCTGTAATAGGCAGCCTTGTTTTAGTGGAACAGGCAAGTGTTCCTTGAGTTGGAGTGGTGGAGGATGTTGCCAGATTGAAAGATCGCCACTTTCCTGATACAATTCCTCCTACAACCTCAAAAGACTTTCCCAGTCGGAGATGTAGAGTCTGTTGGCGAAGAGGTTTGCGGAAGGAGGTTCGCATGTACTGCCCCGACTGCCCTTCAAACCACGGGCTGTGTGTACCTGCTTGTTTTAGATTGTACCACACGCAAAATAATTTTTGGGAGTATCAATGAGTGGTAAAGTGAACTGGTTGGTCTTTATTCTGTAATAGTTATTGTTCAGTTTCAAAGTTTGTATTTGTGTAGTCTTTTTAGATTTAGTTGTCGAGTTAGTAGATTTGTATCAATTTGCAATTTGTTTTTGTTTCTCTTTTATTTAAAAAAAAAAACTAAAGTATGATGTTGGTTTGTGTGTAGTGTCCATTGTCTGACTGTGTGCATGGTTTGGCGCTTGACTGCCGGTGTCTGTGGACTGGTGCTTGTCTGGCGGTGTCTGCGGACTGGTGCTTGACTGGCGGTGTGCGTGGTCTGGTGTTTGGTTGGCGGTGTGCGTGCTCTTGCGCTTGCCTGGTGTTGTGTTTGGATTTGTCTTTGGCTGGTGGTGTTCGTGGAGTGGTGCTTGACTGGTGGTGTGTGTGGAGGGGCGCTTGGCTGGTGGTGTGCATGGAGTGGTACTTGGCTGTCTGTGCACGGAGTGGTGCTTGGCTGGCGGTGTGTGTGGAGTGGTGCTTGGCTGGCTGTGTGTGTGGAGTGGCGCTTGGCTGGACGGTGTGCGTGGAGTGATACTTGGCTGTCTGTGCACGGAGTGGTGCTTGGCTGGTGTTGTGTTTGTGGAGTGGCGCTTGGCTGGTGGTGTGTGTGGAGGGGCGCTTGGCTGGTGGTGTGCGTGGAGTGATGCTTGGCTGGTGGTGTGTGTGGAGTGGTACTTGGCTGTCGGTGTGCGCTGAGTGGTGTTTGGCTGGCGGTGTGCATGGTCTGGTGCTTGGATGGTGGTGTGGGTGGACTGGCGCTCGGCAGGCGGTGTGTGAGTAGTTACTTTCTGTTGGTCACTACACACACTGCTAGTTGAGTGACACTCCACACAGTCCATCATTTTGTGTAGTTGCACTGTCCGAAATGTGGGCGTGTGAAAGTGATGGGCCCTTGAATGGCGCTGTTTGCTGGTGTGAGTGTTGGAATGTGATGGTCCGCAGCTGGCGGTGTGAATGTTTTGTATGTGTCACGCGTACGAAAGGTGTATGAATGGCCTGTAAAGAGGTTGGTGCCTTGACGTGGCTTTACAGCTCATGAGCTGTGAGTCAGTGGTTCAGTTTATCATACTTTCAATTATACACAGTGTATTTCATTTTTGTGAAATTACTTGCGTATACAATTGTATGTACTGAATCATCACTCACCCTCGTGCCAAATCCAACCAGTATGTGTGTGTGCTTGCGGATTAGATGGGTGTGCAGTAATAATTGTTTTTTTTCTCTTTCTGCAGTAGGGTGTACCTTGCCGCTTATTGTGTTTATTGTTATGTGTTGCTTTTCCATTCGGATGGTGTCAATGGTCTGGTTTGTATCAGGTATGAAAGGTGCGTGAATGGCCTGTAAAACGGTTGGTGCCTTGTCGTGGCTTTACAGCTCACGAGTTGCGAGTCACTGGTTCAGTTTTTATGCATTTATTTATTGACAGAGCATTTCATTTTTTTGAAATATCTTGTTAATAAAATTTTATGTACTGAACCGTCACTCGCCCTCGTGCCAAATCCAACCTGTATGTGTGTGTCTTTGAGGAATAGATAGCCGTGCTTGAATGTTTGACTTTTCAGTAACTCTGTTAAGGTGTGGTATCCTTTTACTCAGGAGAATAAGGGGAACGCAGGGTGGTAGGACTTTTTTGCCGGCACGGCGATCCCACGCCAAAAAGTTTGGAAAATTGCTATTTTTACCTATTTTTAAGGTTTGCAAGGAGTTCTGGGTAGGAAAACATTGGGGGACCCACACATGCCATACCTCCCTGGACTCTTCCGGGTGTCTAGTTTTCAGAACTGTTTGGGTTTGCTACTTTCCGAAGAATACCACCCAGCCCCGGGCCAAAAACTCAGGTGCACCCCCCCCAAAATCAAAGTTATATTGCTTCAGGGTATTTTAAATTCACCACCGTACGATTTGGACCTTTTCCTATTGCAGCCACTATGGCTACCCACGCAAGTGAGGTACCGTTTTTATCGGGAGACCTGGGGGAACGCTGGGTGGGAGGTAATTTGTGTGAGCCCAGTGATGCCACGCTTTCCCAGACTACAACGTGTGAACAAATGTATTTTTTTCTGCTAAAATTGAGGTTTGCAAGGGATTCTGGGTAAAGGAACGTTGGAGGATCCACGCAAGCCGTACCTCCTTGGAAGCCCCCGGGTGTCTACTTTTCAGAAATGTGTAGGTTTGGTAGGTTTCCATAGATGGCTGTCTCGCACGGGGCCAGAAACCCAGGTAACCCCTCTTGCAAAAGCTGGTGAATTTAACAATGGTGAAAATGTTAAGTCCACCAGCTTTTGCAAGAGGGGTTACCTGGGTTTTTGGCCCCGTGCGAGACAGCCATCTAGGGAAACCTACCAATCCCACACATTTCTGAAAAGTAGACACCCGGGGGCTTCCAAGGAGGTATGGCTTGCGTGGATCCTCCAACGTTCCTTTACCCAGAATCCCTTGCAAACCTCATTTTTTGTTTGGAAAAAATCAGTTGTTTCACACGTTTTAGTGTGGGAAAGCGTGGCATCACTGGGCTCACACAAATTACCTCCCACCCAGCGTTCCCCAAGGTCTCCCGATAAAAATGGTACCTCACTTGCATGGGTAGGCATAGCGGCTGCTTTAGGAAAAGGCCCAAATCATACTGTGGAGACCAAAACATTACCTTTAGCCAAATAATCTTATTTTTTGAGGGGGTCACCTGAGCTTTTGGCCCGGGGCTTGGCAGGCATCTTTGGAAACTACCAAACCCAAACAGTTCTGAGAACTAGACACCCGGGAGGGTCCAGGGAGGTATGGCATGCGTGGGTCCCCCAATGTTTTCCTACCCAGAAACCCCTGCAAACCTGAAATTTTGGTCAAAAAACCCACTTTTCCATACTTTTTTGGGTGGGATCTCGCTGCCGGAACAAATGTCCTACCACCCAGCGTTTCCCTTGTTCTCCCGGGTAAAATGATACCTCACTTGTGTGGGTGGGCCAAAGGCATGTGACTCAGGCTGGGGTGCTTAATTTGTAAAACTTAAATATGACTAAAAACTACTTTTTTCAAAATTCATTTTTGGTGTGTTCTGCTTTGGGGCACCCACACAAGTGAGGTATCCTTTTACTCGGGAGAACAAGGGGAACACAGGGTGGTAGGACATTTTTGCTGGCATGGCGATCCCACGCCAAAAAGTTTGGAAAAGTGCTATTTTTACCTAATTTTAAGGTTTGCAAGGAGTTCTGGGTAGGAAAACATTGGGGGACCCATGCATGCCATACCTCCCTTTACTCCCCCGGGTGTCTAGTTTTCAGAACTGTTTGGGTTTGCTACTTTGCAAAGAATACCACCGAGCCCTGGTCCACAAACTCAGATGCCCCCCCCCAAAATCAAGTTAGTTTTGCAATAAGGTAATGTAAATTCACCACCGTACGATTTGAACCATTTCCTGTTGCAGCCACTATGCCTACCCACGGAAGTGAGGTACCATTTTTTTTGGGAGACCTGGGGGCACGCTGGGTGGGTGGAAATTAGTTGATCCACGCAGATTCCAGAACTTTCCACCACAGAAATGTGAGGAAAATGTGTTTTTTTGGTCAAATGTTTATGTTTGCAAGGGATTCTGGGTAACAAAACCTGGGGGTAGGCAGACGAGTCACCCCATCCTGAATTTCCCTGGGTGTCTAGTTTTCAAAAATGTATAGGGTTGCTAGATTTCCCTAGGTGCTGGCAGAGCTACGGCGCAAAAACAAAAGGTAGTCTTTTTGTCCGAAACGTGCTAAATTTCACTGGGAAATTGAGGTGCGGCAATGCTGCGTTTTGCGCTGTTTCATGTCGCACCCACTATGCCTACCCACGCAAGTGAGGTACCCTTTTTTTCGGGAGACCTGGGGGCACGCTGGGTGGGTGGAAATTTGTTGATCCACGCAGATTCCAGAACTTTCCACCACAGAAATGTGAGGAAAATGTTTTTTTTTTGGTCACATTTTTATGTTTGCAAGGGATTCTGGGTAACAAAACCTGGGGGTAGGCAGACAAGTCACCCCATCCTGAATTGCCATGGGTGTCTAGTTTTTAAAAATGTATAGGGTTGCTAGATTTCCCTAGGTGCTGGCAGAGCTATGGCGCAAAATTAAAAGGTAGTCTTTTTGTCCGAATCGTGCTAAATTTCACTGGGAATTTGAGGTGCGACCATGCTGCGTTTTGCGCTGTTTCATGTCACAGCCACTATGCCTACCCACGCAAGTGAGGTACCCTTTTTTTCGGGAGACCTGGGGGCACGCTGGGTGGGTGGAAATTTGTTGATCCACGCAGATTCCAGAACTTTCCACCACAGAAATGTGAGGAAAATGTGTTTTTTTGGTCAAATGTTTATGTTTGCAAGGGATTCTGGGTAACAAAACCTGGGGGTAGGCAGACGAGTCACCCCATCCTGAATTGCCCTGGGTGTCTAGTTTCAAAAATGTATAGGGTTGCTAGATTTCCCTAGGTGCTGGCAGAGCTACGGCGCAAAAACAAAAGGTAGTCTTTTTGTCCGAATCGTGCTAAATTTCACTGGGAATTTGAGGTGCAACCATGCTGCGTTTTGCGCTGTTTCATGTCGCAGCCACTATGCCTACCCACGCAAGTGAGGTACCATTTTTTTCGGGAGACCTGGGGGCACGCTGGGTGGGTGGAAATTTGTTGATCCACGCAGATTCCAGAACTTTCCACCACAGAAATGTGAGGAAAATGTGTTTTTTTGGTCAAATGTTTATGTTTGCAAGGGATTCTGGGTAACAAAACCTGGGGGTAGGCAGACGAGTCACCCCATCCTGAATTGCCCTGGGTGTCTAGTTTTCAAAAATGTATAGGGTTGCTAGATTTCCCTAGGTGCTGGCAGAGCTACGGCTCAAAAACAAAAGGTAATCTTTTTGTCCGAATCGTGCTAAATTTCAGTGGGAATTTGAGGTGCGACCATGCTGCGTTTTGCGCTGTTTCATGTCGCAGCCACTATGCCTACCCACGCAAGTGAGGTACCATTTTTTTCGGGAGACCTGGGGGCTTGCTGGGTGGGTAGAAATTTGTTGATCCACGCAGATTCCAGAACTTTCCACCACAGAAATGTGAGGAAAATGTGTTTTTTTGGTCAAATTGTTATGTTTGCAAGGGATTCTGGGTAACAAAACCTGGGGGTAGGCAGACGAGTCACCCCATCCTGAATTGCCCTGGGTGTCTAGTCTTCAAAAATGTATAGGGTTGCTAGATTTCCCTAGGTGCTGGCAGAGCTACGGCGCAAAATTAAAAGGTAGTCTTTTTGTCCGAATCGTGCTAAATTTCACTGGGAATTTGAGGTGCGACCATGCTGCGTTTTGCGCTGTTTCATGTCACAGCCACTATGCCTACCCACGCAAGTGAGGTACCCTTTTTTCGGGAGACCTGGGGGCACGCTGGGTGGGTGGAAATTTGTTGATCCACGCAGATTCCAGAACTTTCCACCACAGAAATGTGAGGAAAATGTGTTTTTTTGGTCAAATGTTTATGTTTGCAAGGGATTCTGGGTAACAAAACCTGGGGGTAGGCAGACGAGTCACCCCATCCTGAATTGCCCTGGGTGTCTAGTTTCAAAAATGTATAGGGTTGCTAGATTTCCCTAGGTGCTGGCAGAGCTACGGCGCAAAAACAAAAGGTAGTCTTTTTGTCCGAATCGTGCTAAATTTCACTGGGAATTTGAGGTGCAACCATGCTGCGTTTTGCGCTGTTTCATGTCGCAGCCACTATGCCTACCCACGCAAGTGAGGTACCATTTTTTTCGAGAGACGTGGGGGCACACTGGGGGGGTGGAAATTTGTTGATCCACGCAGATTCCAGAACTTTCCACCACAGAAATGTGAGGAAAATGTGTTTTTTTGGTCAAATTTTTATGTTTGCAAGGGATTCTGGGTAACAAAACCTGGGGGTAGGCAGACGAGTCACCCCATCCTGAATTGCCCTGGGTGTCTAGTTTTCAAAAATGTATAGGGTTGCTAGATTTCCCTAGGTGCTGGCAGAGCTACGGCGCAAAAACAAAAGGTAATCTTTTTGTCCGAATCGTGCTAAATTTCACTGGGAATTTGAGGTGCGACCATGCTGCGTTTTGCGCTGTTTCATGTCGCAGCCACTATGCCTACCCACGCAAGTGAGGTACCATTTTTTTCGGGAGACCTGGGGGCATGCTGGGTGGGTAGAAATTTGTTGATCCACGCAGATTCCAGAACTTTCCACCACAGAAATGTGAGGAAAATGTGTTTTTTTGGTCAAATTGTTATGTTTGCAAGGGATTCTGGGTAACAAAACCTGGGGGTAGGCAGACGAGTCACCCCATCCTGAATTGCCCTGGGTGTCTAGTCTTCAAAAATGTATAGGGTTGCTAGATTTCCCTAGGTGCTGGCAGAGCTACGGTGCAAAAACAAAAGGTAGTCTTTTTGTCCGAAACGTGCTAAATTTCACTGGGAAATTGAGGTGCGACCATGCTGCGTTTTGCGCTGTTTCATGTCGCACCCACTATGCCTACCCACGCAAGTGAGGTACCCTTTTTTTCGGGAGACCTGTGGGCACGCTGGGTGGGTGGAAATTTGTTGATCCACGCAGATTCCAGAACTTTCCACCACAGAAATGTGAGGAAAATGTGTTTTTTTTGGTCACATTTTTATGTTTGCAAGGGATTCTGGGTAACAAAACCTGGGGGTAGGCAGACGAGTCACCCCATCCTGAATTGCCCTGGGTGTCTAGTTTTCAAAAATGTATAGGGTTGCTAGATTTCCCTAGGTGCTGGCAGAGCTACGGCGCAAAATTAAAAGGTAGTCTTTTTGTGCGAATCGTGCTAAATTTCACAGGGAATTTGAGGTGCGACCATGCTGCGTTTTGCGCTGTTTCATGTCGCAGCCACTATGCCTACCCACGCAAGTGAGGTACCCTTTTTTTCGGGAGACCTGGGGCACGCTGGGTGGGTGGAAATTAGTTGATCCACGCAGATTCCAGAACTTTCCACCACAGAAATGTGAGGAAAATTTGTTTTTTTGGTCAAATTTTTATGTTTGCAAGGGATTCTGGGTAACAAAACCTGGGGGTAGGCAGACGAGTCACCCCATCCTGAATTTCCCTGGGTGTCTAGTTTTCAAAAATGTATAGGGTTGCTAGATTTCCCTAGGTGCTGGCAGAGCTACGGCGCAAAAACAAAAGGTAGTCTTTTTTGTCCGAATCGTGCTAAATTTCACTGGGAATTTGAGGTGCAACCATGCTGCGTTTTGCGCTGTTTCATGTCGCAGCCACTATGCCTACCCATGCAAGTGAGGTACCATTTTTTTTGGGAGACCTGGGGGCACGCTGGGTGGGTGGAAATTTGTTGATCCACGCAGATTCCAGAACTTTCAACCACAGAAATGTGAGGAAAATGTGTTTTTTTTGGTCAAATGTTTATGTTTGCAAGGGATTCTGGGTAACAAAACCTGGGGGTAGGCAGACGAGTCACCCCATCCTGAATTGCCCTGGGTGTCTAGTTTCAAAAATGTATAGGGTTGCTAGATTTCCCTAGGTGCTGGCAGAGCTACGGCGCAAAAACAAAAGGTAGTCTTTTTGTCCGACTCGTGCTAAATTTCACTGGGAATTTAAGGTGAAACCATGCTGCGTTTTGCGCTGTTTCATGTCGCAGCCACTATGCCTACCCACGCAAGTGAGGTACCATTTTTTTCGGGAGACCTGGGGGCACGCTGGGTGGGTGGAAATTTGTTGATCCACACAGATTCCAGAACTTTCCACCACAGAAATGTGAGGAAAATGTGTTTTTTTGGTCAAATTTTTATGTTTGCAAGGGATTCTGGGTAACAAAACCTGGGGGTAGGCAGACGAGTCACCCCATCATGTATTCCCCTGGGTGTCTAGTTTTCAGAAATTTATAGGTTTGCTAGGTTTCCCTAAGTGCTGACTGAGCTACGGCTCAAAAACAAAAGGTAGTCTCTTTGTCCAAAGAACGTAAAATTTCACTGGGAAATTGAGGTGCGACCACGTTGCATTTTGTGCCGTTTCCTGTCGTAGGCACAAGGCCGACCCACACAAGTGAGGTACCGTTTTTATCGGGAGACCTGGGGAAACGCTGGGTTGGTGGAAATGTGTTGATCCACGCAGATTCCAGAACTTTCCACCACAGAAATGTGAGGAAAATTTGTTTATTTTGTCAAAATCTTAGCTTTGCAAGGGATTCTGGGTAAGAAAACCTGGTGGTAGGCAGTCGAGTCACCCAATCCTATATTCCCCTGGGTGTCTACTTTTCAAAAATGTATAGGTTTGCTAGGTTTCCCTAGGTGCCGGCAGAGCTAGGGTGCAAAAACTACAGGTAGACACTTTGCCAAATAAGGGTCAATTTGTAACTGCAAAATTTAGGTGTGACCCCGTTGCATTTTGCGCCGTTTCCTGTCGCAGGCACAAGGCCGACCCACACAAGTGAGGTACCGTTTTTATCGGTACACTTGGGGTAATTCAGATTTGTAAATCAACTGTTATTACCAATTGACCTTTCATGCATTTCTCCCTTTCAATGAAAGACATTGTGTAAAAAAAAAATCTTTATGAAAAATGACCAATAATTCTCATGCTAGTATGAGTATTCCCAACTTTGAAAATGTGCAATTATATACTGTTTCTGAACTCTATAATTTGTACCCAATTCAGAAATACATAGGTGTCTTTCATACAGATTATTCCATGTATACATTTTCCAAGACAAACTGCACTATACCCAGTAAATGAAAAAATACCATTGCAAGTTGCTGCTCAGTTTTTGGATCTGGGTTCGTCGGGTTCTTGGTGAAACTACAAGTCCTATATATCCCCACAACCAGGAAGGTCTAAAAAATGTAACGGTATATTGCTTTCCAAGAGCTGTCAAAATTAGAAAAAGTTATAGGTGAAAACGTTGAGACAAAAGGCTGTTTTTTTCAACAAAATTTCAAATATTCCAATATCTAACTGTTAGTTTCTATAACGAAACCTTCATGGATTTAGACAAATGACCCCTTTCTGAATTCAGAATTTTGTCTACCTTTCGAAAACGTAAAGCTTTCCAGGATCCATTATTTCTTTCAAACTCATTTCTACCATTAACTGGAAGGAGGTGGAAAGCTCTAAAAATAGCAAAAATAGGCTATGTCCCAGAAAAATGCCAAAACTGAGTGAAAAATTTCGGTTCTCTGACAAAAGTCTGTCATTCCCTGAAAGCTGAGAAAATGGAGATTTCAGCCCCACAAACTTTTTTGTGATACCATTTTCAGGGAAAAACCCAAAGGCTTTCATTTGCAGCCCGTTTTTCCCATTTTTCTGAAAAAAACAAAAAAATCACTATATTTTGGTTAATATCTGGGACCCCTCCAAGGGAATCCAGAAACCCTGGGCGCCTTTAGAATCCACATGATGTTGGAAGAAAAGGACGCAAATTTGGCGCGGATACCTTATGTGGTCAAAAAGTTACAAGGGCGTAAGCGCGCACTACTCCAAAACGCTAAAAAAAGGCTTAGCACAGGAGGGGAAAAGGCCTAGCAGCGAAGGGGTTAAAGCCCAACTTTAGTGTAAGTGAAGACTTTTGCCATCTTGGAAAAAATGTCTTGTCATTACATTTTGGGCCTATTTGCAGGAAGATAAAAATAAACTGCTGAAAAAGTGGATAGGGGTGGCACAGGAAATGTACCCATTAGTTAGGGATTGCTCAAGAGCAAATCCACTAGCTGGTGCCACGCATACATGTTGCACCCCTGCCACCATCTTGAAAACACTTTCTGGACCTGTGGAAAATCAGATGAGAAATGGACCTGCTGTCTGTGACCTGGGGTGTGCTCCCTCTTGAACCCAGGACAAAAAATATGGATTTCTAGTCAGTAGGCTGAACTCCTGTGAGGCTACAGGAGTCAAAAAGCTGCAAGAGGCCCTTTAATGGAAGTACCCAACTGACATGTGGTAACTGGACCTGAATTGGACTCTGGTGTTAGCCTCTGAAAGACACCCTGTAAGACTCTAAGTGCCTCCCCTGGGGTGTGTGGGGCCTTTGGAAGTCTACTCTTGTAACTGTTTGGTCACCAGAAGAAAGTTTAAAAATGTTGGAAAACTTTTCTGCAATACCAGTGGAACTGTGACACTTTTCACATTTTCTGCCTTCCAGACTTTTAATGGGAACAATTCACTTGGTGTAGCCAACTCAGGCTCCATCGTGGTTGGCCTGAAATTGAACATGGTCCTGGTCTATTCTACTCTAATCTATGTGGCACTTGTAGAGCGCATATTCAACAAAAAATAAAACAGCTACTAATCAGATACTTTCCCCAGTGAAGATGCTTACTTCCCCCTCCGGCCCATTGACAAGTCAATCGGGCTGTATGTCAATCTATGTTCGTCCCTGCACGGTCTCTGGCATGTTTCCTGATGTTCTGCGAATGGAGTCTAGTGAGGCTCATCTGTACATGGCTATCTGCTTACACTTATATTCACTATTGTTGTTCTCCTGCACTTGTTTATTTCTATGCTCGCTCTCAAGTTGTAAGGCTCACAAAAGGAGACTTTTTTTTATATGTATCTAATTCTATTGTACACTGCTTTGGCCCCTGATAGAGTCATCTGTTTATGCTTAGATTCTTGCTACTATGTTGTACAGTGCTCCGATACCCAAAAGAGTCATGTTCGCGCTACACAAAACTCAATAATTAAAATAAAAGTAAAAGAAAAGTAGTTACCCGTAGGCATCCCAGAGCTAATTAGTGCAAACCTAGCTGGCCAGAAAACACTGAAGGAGGAAACTGTCAAACAGGAAGGTTTTCAGAAGTTTTTTCAGAAGGAAAGTTCCAGGGTAGCTGTCCACAGAGTGAGGGGTAAATAATTCCAAAGTTTAGCTGCATTATCTATAAAGGACCGACTCCACTTCAAACTTATTTGATGGAGGAACCACAGCCCAGCATGAGATGACAGTTTGCAATTTTCTGCTTGGGGTGTAAAGGGAAATCACGGGTTGGGAGATCAAATGGCATTTATCAATAAATGCCCTGTAGGCTATACAGAAGGCTTAACATGTAATCTTCTGGGCTACTGGGAACCAGTGGAGGGATGACAGAGCTTATATAACAAAATAGGAGATGGGTGGTCAATTTAGCAAACCTAATTCATATGCTCAGATGGAAAGTCCATCAAACACAGATAATTTGATTAGCACCAGGCTTATGAACAGATTCCTTAATTGCGATTTGCAATTTGAGAGTCGCAATTAAGGGATGTTTAGAAATCGCTATTTTTTAAGCGATTTCTACATGCATAGGCTTTTGCGATTCCTTAATTGCAATTCCTTAAAAATCGCAACATTCATGCATTTCCCTGATAGACTATAAAGTGCAAACCTTGAGCAAAATAGTGCAAAATGTACAATACAGTGAAAATATTACTCTAATAAAATATTGCTTTAAAACATATGGAAGACAGATATCAGCGGACAAAGTTTTATGAGGGCTTAATGCTTGGCTTTTTATAGGTGTGTATAGAAATCTTCACTTGCATTCATTCCATAATGTGTTCTACAGTCCATTTCTAGTATGTACTTAGTCTCCAACTTGCGCAACATTGACTCGCGGTCACCACCTCTTCTCAGTGGTAGGACCATGTCTATCATGAAGAACTTTAACTCAGTAGAGTTTTTGACATGGAGTTCTTCAAAATGCCTGGCAACCGGATAGGTGGAATCTCCGTTGTTGATTGCCCGAATGTGCTGGAGTATCCTCTTGTAGACCTGCAGCTTGGTGCTACCCACATAGCACAGGCCACAAGGACACTCCAGCAAATAAACAGCAAATTCAGTTTTGCATGTGAATGCTGACTGCTTTGTCACTGAAGGGTGTTTTGTATTCAGTTTTACTGATTCCATTTTTGCAGGCCTTGCAAACTGCACATTTTATGAAAACCTTTACTAGAGTTGAGCCAAGTGGTATTAACTCTCACCTCTGGACTACATTTCACAAGACATTGGCTCATTGAGCATGCCTTTCTGTATGTAGTACTTTGTGTCATATTGGCCCCCAAAACTGGATAATTTTTAATTAAACCCCAATTTTTGTTGACAATCTTGGGTATTATTTTATGCTGGTTGTTATAGGTGAGGATCAATCTAGTCTGTTGTATTTTTTCAGATTGAATGCCTTGGACACCTTTGGGTTTGCCTGCTGGTACTTGAGGTCTGCCCTGTTTGTTGGCTTTAACTATGGCTTTGTCGACTACCTCTGGGGAGTGACCTCTTCTTATAAATCTGTTTTTGCATTCTTTATGTGCATTTGAGGCAATCAAAGTCAGTGCTGCAAATTCTTCCTATACGTAGCATTTCCCCATAGGGGATGCTACTGATTAGATGTACAGGATGGTGGCTAGAGGCATGTAATATGGCATTGCCAGCCGTTGCTTTCCTGTACATTTTGGTCTGTAGTTGATTGTGCTGAATACTGATCTCTCCATCAAGAAAGCAAATGGAATTACCACTGATCTGACCAGTGAATTGCAAATTCAGGTTATTTTTGTTGAGCCGCTCGATAATGTGCAGGGCTTCCTGTTCAGGGCTCCTCCAAATTATTAGCAGGTCATCGATATACCTGTACCATTTGATGACATTGTGGGACATGATGTTGTTGAAGGTAGGTACAAGGACCTGTTCCTCCCACAGTCTGATATGCAGGCAGGCATAGCTGGGGGAGAAACAGGCCCCCATAGCCACACTCCTGACCTGTTGAAACATCTGGTTATAAAATAGAAAGAAATTGTTTTCCAAACACATATTGATCATAGATAACAACATTGTATTGTGTTCCAAATAACAAATGTGCTTGGTATTCAGACAATGCGCAATCGCTTTCAAACCATCCCTGTGGTGGATGCTAGTGTAAAGAGACGATACATCTAATGTTGTAAGCAAGTAATCAGATTGCCAATTTATACCCTCTAATTTTTGCAACAGGTCACCTGTGTTAAGAATAAACAATGGAAGTCTCTCCACATGGTCCTGCAAAAAGGAATCAACGTATTTGCTGGCTTTCTCCATAATACTTTTACAGACTGAGATTATTGTCGACCCAGTCTTTTCAAATTGTTTTTGTGAATTTTAGGTTTAAAGTATACCACAGGCATTACAGGGTGGTCATTCTTTAAGAATTTAAATTCCTCAGTCGTTAGTAATCCAGTACTTTTCCATGCCAACATGTTTACATAGAAGATATTCCATGTCACTTTAACTTCTGCCATTGTGCTGCGTTTGTAACACTCTCTGTCATTCAATTGACCAAGGGCCTCCTCCATATACATCTTTCTTGGCCACATCACAACATTGCTGCTTTTATCCAATTGTCGGATAACTATGTTGTCATTGTTCTGAAGTTTTTTAATCAGTTGGTGATAGGCATGATCACTGTAGTTGTGTCTTTTGATAATGTTGTCTTGTTTCTTGTATAATGTTCTCAATTCCTGCGAGATCTTGTCATGAAAGACATCTATGTTGTCCCTAAGCATGATCGGGCAAAAAGTTGACTTTTGTTTGAAGTTAGTGGGTGCAATGCAAACACGATCTCCTGTGACCTGACTATTGGAAAATACACCATTATCATTTTCACATTGCATTTGTAATAGATCAGCATCACCTACTGTTAGCATTGGCGGACTTAGGTTGTCAATGGTTGGAACCACTGTTTGTTTGGTCTTTTGAAGCATGTGGAACTTGCAAAGTTTTAACTTTCGCACAAACTTGTACATATCGATTCTGGTGTCTGCATAATTGAAATTACTTTTTTGCACTCAGAGATAAACGAAGTGATAACATATTTGTTTCGTTTTCACTCAACGATACATTGGTTAGATGTATTACCGTTAGAAAGTCATAGGTATTGGTTGTCTAGTCTACTTGTGTCTCCATTGTTTTCTTGGTTTTCTGTTGGGTTGTTTGATATTTCCGCTTGCAATCTTTGCTGCACTGCCGCCTTGCCCATCGCTGCCTGGTGCTGCTTTGTTTTTGCTGGCACTTTGGGCACCTGAGCGAAGTGTCTGTTTTCGGTTCTGGTGCATGCAGTCCAACTCCTGAGCCAGGGTAAGTTTGTGAAACTCCAAGCTCTGTGCTCTATGCTGGTCATTGTCAGACTCACTGTCTATGTTGGAGCTAAGGTCAGAAATCGACAATGCAGTGGGAATGTCACCGCTTGCTACTTGTGAGGTGGGCGGGATAGGTGTCATTTTCCTAGTTGCTTTCACGTTGTCATATCTTTTAGCAAACGTGAACACCTGGCCGTGTTCGTAATCCAACTTGTCCCATTGGAATTTATACGTTTTTCTCTTTTTAATTGTTTCCTCCTTGCGATGCAGGCCTGCATTCCTATCCTCTCGATGCTTGGTGATAATCTGCGTGACTGACATTTTTCTAATCTCAGCAACGAGGGCTTCTATTTTAATCTGGAGTGCAATCCGATCACTATCAGGGTACTTAACAAGAATCTCCACCAGACGCCAAGAAGACTTGAGATGGCTTTCTGCCCATTCCGCTAACATACAGGGGTCTGGATTTTCATAACTCGGGGAGAGCATTATGCGGAGCCCACGTGGTATCCTCCCCACTTCCAGATACCGGGTAAGAGAATGGTGCTCCCACCACTTTGCCTGTTCTGCTTTACTAAGCTTTTCAAGATTTCTAATCAGTTCTTTGATGGTTGAGTTGCAATCTGGTAAACTGCTTAATACAGAACTGTGTGCACTGTCCCCACTAGGGATTCGTCAAACATGCCACTTGCTGCTGCCTCCCGACACCTTAACGTGTATGCGGACATGGTGCTTGAATTTGGGCTAAATATTATTCTTCGATCACAAACGTCAGTTGGATGCGGGCGTCTGGAACGCACACACTCCTTCACTGGACACTCAGCAAGCTCCTACCTTTGCATGGCGCTGTAGGTAAAGAACGGGTCCTCGGACACTGACTCGACCACTCTGCTCAGCTGTAGGTGCACTTCCGCTATTCAGCCAATGGCTACTCCTTGCAGGAGGACTGGATATCCCGGAACAAACCAGAATTGCTGCTTCCTGCCGGATGGCCCATAAATCAAAGGAGGGATTACGCTGATTCCGAGGAAGCCAACTCGGAAATAAATGCAGTTTAAATCGTCACTTTCGTACCAAACGAAATCTGTAGGATAGATGAAGCGAACGAAAAGTAGTGGTGCAGTTTTGTTTATTCTGTGCCCAGCACCGTCATCGCCATTACGCGTTTCAGGCCACGTGGGGCCTTGATCACATAACACTGTTAGGGGAGCAGTTACAGTTTTTAAAGTGACGTTGCACACTAGTACTGCATAGGCATGGAAGAAATACTTATACAGCATTGGCCAACAAGTTTATACAAATGTATAAACAAAGTAATCTGAACATATGGTATGTGCAAAATAGAGCAAACCAGATAAATATCACAAAATATGCAGCATAATAAATAAATAAATATATAAATATTTATGTCATGCTAGAAATGCTCTAAAATTTGCTGCAGTGTAAAAAACAATTTCATATGATAAAAGGCAACATTAACATGTAAAACTTCTCATAATAAGTAGCAGCATTCTCCAATTTACAATTGATTGAAATACACTCAGTATGTCTAAAATAGGGTTTTTATATATATATATATTTTCATTCAAACAAAGTTTGCCTGTAATGAGGGAGCCGCAGACAAGGAAGTAAGTATTGCCTTGAATTTTATTAAAAGATGCAGTGAAATCAGCAGCGCAGTTCTTTGGCAAGTGTCACAGCTCCGCTCAGCCCGACACGTTTCGTGCCTCCAGGCACTTCATCATGGGCTTCTTGCTTGGTTGAAAGCTGGCATGTCTTTTATTGTGTGCACCACTCTATAGATTAAGATCCCGCCCCAGTGGGCATGGCCACCCTCGTGGCCTGCTGGTAAACGTAGTGCATTCATCCTACTCCAGTGAGTTATCATGCCGCAATAAATAGTTGTCCAGATAAAACCCCAGTGGGTTGCAAAGTAAACAATCGCAGCTGGCTCACTTCCGTTAATATCTTTTAATGGCCTCCTCGTTCCGTAACTGCCTCGACATGTGGCGCTGCAGTCGGATGGCACGCCGTGCCGCAGGGCTCCTCTCGCGACTCAGGCGGGGCCGCATTTACCTTCAAACAAAGTTTGCCTGTAATGAGGGAGCCGCAGACAAGGAAGTAAGTATCGCCTTGAATTTTATTAAAAGATGCAGTGAAATCAGCAGAGCGGTTCTTTGGCAAGTGTCACAGCTCCGCTCAGCCCGACGCGTTTCGTGCCTCCAGGCACTTCATCATGGGCTTCTTGCTTGGTTGAAAGCTGGCATGTCTTTTATTGTGTGCACCACTCTATAGATTAAGATCCCGCCCCAGTGGGCGTGGCCACCCTCGTGGCCTGCTGGTAAACGTAGTGCATTCATCCTACTCCAGTGAGTTATCATGCCGCAATCAATAGTAGTCCAGATAAAACCCCAGTGGGTTTCAAAGTAAACCATCGCAGCTGGCTCACTTCCGTTAATATCTTTTAATGGCCTCCTCGTTCCGTAACTGCCTCGACATGTGGCGCTGCAGTCGGACGGCACGCCGTGCCGCAGGGCTCCTCTCGCGACTCAGGCGGGGCCGCATTTACCTTCAAACAAAGTTTGCCTGTAATGAGGGAGCCGCAGACAAGGAAGTAAGTATCGCCTTGAATTTTATTAAAAGATGCAGTGAAATCAGCAGCGCAGTTCTTTGGCAAGTGTCACAGCTCCGCTCAGCCCGACGCGTTTCGTGCCTCCAGGCACTTCATCCTGGGCTTCTTGCTTTGTTGAAAGCTGGCATGTCTTTTATTGTGTGCACCACTCTATAGATTAAGATCCCGCCCCAGTGGGCGTGGCCACCCTCGTGGCCTGCTGGTAAATGTAGTGCATTCATCCTACTCCAGTGAGTTATCATGCCGCAATCAATAGTAGTCCAGATAAAACCCCAGTGGGTTGCAAAGTAAACCATCGCAGCTGGCTCACTTCCGTTAATATCTTTTAATGGCCTCCTCGTTCCGACAACTGCTTTGACATGTGGCGCTGCAGTCGGACGGCACGCCGTGCCGCAGGGCTCCTTTCGCGACTCAGGCAGGGCCGCATTTACCTTCAAACAATGTTTGCTTGTAATGAGGGAGCCGCAAACAAGGAAGTAAGTATCGCCTTGAATTTTATTAAAAGATGCAGTGAAATCAGCAGCGCGGTTCTTTGGCAAGTGTCACAGCTCCGCTCAGCCCGACGCGTTTCGTGCCTCCAGGCACTTCATCATGGGCTTCTTGCTTGGTTGAAAGCTGGCATGTCTTTTATTGTGTGCACCACTCTATAGATTAAGATCCCGCCCCAGTGGGCATGGCCACCCTCGTGGCCTGCTGGTAAACGTAGTGCATTCATCCTACTCCAGTGAGTTATCATGCCGCAATCAATAGTAGTCCAGATAAAACCCCAGTGGGTTGCAAATGCAAAGTAAACCATTGCAGCTGGCTCACTTCCGTTAATATCTTTTAATGGCCTCCTCGTTCCGTAACTGCCTCGACATGTGGCGCTGCAGTTGGACGGCACGCTGTGCCGCAGGGCTCCTCTCGCGACTCAGGCGGGGTCGCATTTACCTTCAAACAAAGTTTGCCTGTAATGAGGGAGCCGCAGACAAGGAAGTAAGTATCGCCTTGAATTTTATTAAAAGATGCAGTGAAATCAGCAGCGCGGTTCTTTGGCAAGTGTCACAGCTCCGCTCAGCCCGACGCGTTTCGTGCCTCCAGGCACTTCATCATGGGCTTCTTGCTTGGTTGAAAGCTGGCATGTCTTTTATTGTGTGCAGCACTCTATAGATTAAGATCCCGCCCCAGTGGACGTGGCCACCTGGTGGCCTGCTGGTAAACGTAGTGCATTCATCCTACTCCAGTGAGTTATCATGCCGCAATCAATAGTAGTCCAGATAAAATCCCAGTGGGGTTTGATGTGATGCGGCACCGCCTGAGCCGCGAGAGGAGACCCACTGAGCCTTGGTGCAGTCCTGTCAAAGCGTCAATGGGCGTTTTGACATCAGGAGCGGGTAAGAGCTGATGGAAGATGCTAACGGCTTGGAAAGCAACGGATTTGCTCCCACAAACCCACTTGGGCAAGTTACTTTCAGAAAAGTGAAATGCTCGGTGACTCACTGTAGTTCTTACTAATGGCACCACAAAGACCAACAGGCCACGTGGGTGGCCACGCCCACTACGGGCGGGGGAAGGATATAATGAAGGTGGAGCTGTAACAACGCCGTAAGCATGGAACTGATGGAACGCCCATATTTCCTAAGAAGAAGTGCCTCTCAGGCACGAAACGCGTCAGATGGACTTTTAATTCACTGTGCGGCATGACGCCGCTTTGCCTGTCTTCGCCCATCAATTAAAAGCCTTATGAACATTTACCTGTCGAGGGCCTCTCACTACAGGCAAACTTTTGTTGTTTGATATATATATATATATATATATTCAAACAACGTAACTCGTTCTTCAAGGAAGAACTACGCTGGACACCTCCGGATGCTTAAATGAGTTTATTGGCAAACGAAGATGGGCTCAGTCCTGTTTCCATTTCAATGATTTGTTGTATATAAATAGAACGTGCACGATAGTAGCTTCACCTTGACCAAGCTGTAACTGGCGAAACGCGTCGGTAGGCAGCTTTCATATTTGCCAATAAACGAATTTAAGCATCTGGAGGTGTGCTGCGTAGTTCTTCCTTGAAGAAGGAGTTACGTTGTTTGAATCTTATGGGAGACCGGTACCCGCGCAGGACCGCCGCACAATAGAAGCCAGGAGCAACCGGGAACAAAGTGGTTGGATATATATATACATATATATATATATATATATATATATATATATATATATATATATATATATATATATATTACCTACTGGCGGTCGCCAGTAGGTAGTTATAGTTAGGATTGTTTTCCATAGGGAATCCGCAACATTCTATTGGGAATAACTTTGGCGCAGATTGAGGGATCTGCCTGTAATTTTCCTCAAATTTGCCTCGCGGTGGTCCGCTCCTTCCCTGGAAGTTTGGGGGGGATTCGTCAAGCAGGGGATGAGATAAAAGGGGGGTCCCAAAACATGTTTTCCCCATGTTAATTTCCATAGGGCGGTTGGACTCACTTTTAGCCCGAACGGCTGAATGGATTTCCACCAACTTGGCAAAATTGTAAGGACTGGTAGCCCGATGTGCCTTTGCTATGTCTGAAGATATGTGCTCCAGTGGATTTTGAGTAATTTAGGTTCAAAAAAATATATATATCTATAAGCGCCCCCCCGGTACGCGCACCCGGGCGCGTACCGGGCGCGTAACGCGAGTTCGCGAGCGGAAAGCTGATTGGCTTTTGGGTGTCTGTAAACATTCGAAACAGTCCGGAGCGGCCGCCATCTTGTGCCTCGGTAGGATCGAGACACAAGAGGTGGCAAAAACAAAGGGGGAAATAACCAAAAGGGGGCAGGGTAGACCCCCCCTGACCCCCTAGGTTTGATGTGGGGGCCATAAAAGGGTGGGAGCGCCCGGTACTCGCACCAGGGAGCGTACCGGGGAGCGTACCATGGGGAAAAATAGTGAAAAAAATTAGTGTAAAATAATCATTTTGAGTGATCAGAGGCAGGGTAGCTCTGAAAAGAGCTTTTGGGTTCTGTGGCTGATTTAGGTACCTAGAAGTACTTTCCACACACACCCACACGCACACACCCCACACACACACCCACACACATACTCCTCACACACACACACCCACACATCTCACACACACACACACACCCCACACACATAACCCTACACCCCCACACACACACACTCTCCACACACACCTCACACACCCACACCTCCAGCCACACCCAAACACCCCACACACCCACTCCAACACCTTACACATCCACACCCACACACCACACACCACACACACCCACACTCACACACACACGTCACCCCCCCACACACACACACCTCACAGACACACCCCACACATCCCACACACACACCTCCCCCCCACACACACACACCTCACAGACACACCCACACATCACACACACACACACATCCCACACACATACCCCCCACACACACACACACCCCACACACACCTCACACACCCACACCTCCACCTACACCCAAACACCCCACACACCCACACCCACACACACACCTTACACCCCCACGCCCCCACCCACACCCACACACCCCACACACCCACACCCCCACACACCTCATCCCCCCCACACACACACACACACACCTCACA
Source organism: Lissotriton helveticus (assembly GCF_964261635.1). Lineage (NCBI taxonomy): Eukaryota > Metazoa > Chordata > Amphibia > Caudata > Salamandridae > Lissotriton > Lissotriton helveticus. Next base: position 64,432,173 of record NC_136060.1, on the reverse strand, counting down.
GACACACTCCACACATCCCCCATACACACACCCCCCTCACACATGGGGAAAACCCAGTGAAACAGTAAAATAATAATTTAAAGTGCTTAGAGGTAGGGTAGCTCTGCATAGAGTTGTTGTGTTGTGTGGGTGATATAAGTACCAGCATGTAGGTACCAATGCAGAGTTTTAAATTCAATGTAGACTGTCTCCTCTGTAGATATTTTGCATGTTGTTACAGAAGAATCTATATTATAGTCTGTCAGGAAAGCAGAAACAACATTGAGGCAGGAGATGAAAAAGAGATGTCAAATACACATTGGAGATAATAAAGTGGGAGAAAGGAAGTAACTATGAGCAAAATTACTATGTAACACAAAAAAGTTGCACAGTATACTATAAGTCTCACTTTATATTATAATCATTTTGGTACTACTTCATGAATTACATATAAAAATGAATAATGTCACGCCATCGGGCGGAGCCGTGAGGGAAACGGCAGCACTACAACCCCCAGCAGCCTAAGGGGCGCCCGTGACGCGAGGCAAGCGCACGGAGGTGCTTGAAGAGCAGACGCGGCCGAGAGCCCCGGGGGAGAGCAAGTCACGCCATCGGGCAGAGCCGTGAGGGAAACGGCAGCACTACAACCCCCAGCAGCCTAAGGGGCGCCCGTGACACGAGGCAAGCGCACGGAGGCGCTTGAAGAGCAGACGCGGCCGAGAGCCCCGGGGGAGAGCAAGTCACGCCATCGGGCGGAGCCGTGAGGGAAACGGCAGCACTACAACCCCCAGCAGCCTAAGGGGCGCCCGTGACGCGAGGCAAGTGCACGGAGGCGCTTGAAGAGCAGACGCGGCCGAGAGCCCCGGGGGAGAGCAAGTCACGCCATCGGGCGGAGCCGTGAGGGAAACGGCAGCACTACAACCCCCAGCAGCCTAAGGGGCGCCCGTGACGCGAGGCAAGCGCACGGAGGCGCTTGAAGAGCAGACGCACCCTCTCGCCCCGCGAGTCGCGCGCGGGAGGCGCCAGGGAGAAGCCCGGGTCAAGGGCGGGGCCATCAAAGGCCATCAAAGGCCAGAGGAGGCCGGGTCGGGCCACCCCCCTTAGTTCTTATGCCATCATTCCAGGAACACTGATCAAAGGTACTGTTACCCACTGACTATCTGCGCTCCCTCTAAGAGGCACCTTCCAAGGTTCTCGATATAGTCTTATTGGTGATAGCTCCATCGCTATGTCTTGCAAAGAGGACCTTATCAATCTCTCCTCCCAGGGTGATCTGCACAGGGGAACACTGGATACGTACTTTAAGCGTGTTATACTGCCCATTGCAAGTGATCTAGATAGAATAGAACGATCCTCAGTTCTAGACAGCCCTTCCGCTCTGGGTTCTCCGCCTCAGACTGCCAATATAGCCCCGGCAGTATCTTTACTGGATGAACTAAATCTATTGTGCAAATCCTCTTACGTCTCTTTGGTTCCAGAAAAAGCTCCAATTTCCTCTTTATCTACGCCTAATCAGGGGTCTAGCCAATTAATTTACACTCCACAGGTGACGCCTCACATAATACAATCAACAGCAAACTTCCTACCGGTAATCCCCAACCAGGTGCTCTCACCAAAAAGGAAGAGAGATGAGGTAATACACACGGGCAGTCAGGCCAAATTACATCGTATTCCACCCTCATGCTAAACTCCCAGCACTGCGACTTCAAAAACGCCTACACAGGCCTCCCTATTGTTGGAGCTTGAAACCATGTTTAAGTCAATCATAACTCCGATGATTGAAAAAATAACTAGCCTAGAGGACAGGCTTAGGGGAGTCGAGGAAGCTATAAAAGTCAACTCAGTAGTTACTAAATCTATGGGAGAACCCACACTCTCACAGCACCCAGCCCCTAGAGATAAGCCAATTTCCACCACACAAAGCAAGTTCTCCAGTATACCACCACTTGCCCCACACAAGGCTGTAAATACCCCGAAAGTCGCTAAAACTGCTAGGCCATCACAATTTTCTTACATTAGGGCTGGGCAGAATAAAGACAAGTCATCTTATAAGAGAATAGCGTCTAGTCATGATACTTTTCCTCACAAAACTAACCACCTACATTTGCCACCTGAGGCAGCTCCTATTGTGTGTGTCCTGTCAGGAATACCTGAACTCCCAAAGGGAAAACTCGAGAGACAGCAGGACCTAAGGAATAAGGTAGTGTACTGGCTCACCAAAAATAGACCTCTGCCCTCCAATTTAGACGGGACCATATTAAGTGTCCGGAGGGTGGGCTGGCTAGGACCTCTCTTAAAAAACACTGTGGGTGACTTGGTACTCGTAAAGTTTAGAAATAAATATGTCGTACCATACCTGCAATCCTGGCAGCCACAAATAGGGGATGGTCCCATATCAGTTTGGTCTCTAAGTGACTTTTACCCCAGAACATTATATGTGCCGTCATAATGTCAGATAACATAGATTCATTTCCAGACAGCAACACAGGGGTCTCGTATTGTGTGGCCAACTTTCTGCTGCTTTTTAATTTGTTCATGCTGCACTTCGTATACTGATTAGCCGATTCATCTTACTGATTTAATTTATTTTTAAACTCATTTAATTCTTTTATGAAAGAAATGTATTAATGTTTTGGTGTATTTTTTTTGTACTGTTGTTGCTTTTATGATTTTTTTTACTGAAATCGAATAAAGCTAATCGAACGAACGAATAATGTCTCAAACAATTTTTGATTATTAAATATAAATTTATTTTTCTGATTCTTTGTCAAAATTTAATAAAACTTCTAACAATATATTGTCTGGAATGTCCTCATTTTCATTCTGTGATTCTATTGCTTCCACACACTCAGGTAATTCATGGTCTAGAGACTCATCCATAAAGTCAAATTCATCATTCTCAGCAATATTTTCTTCAGGGTTGTTTTCCATAACAATTTCGAAAGAAATATTCATTTTATTCTGTTCTCCTTCCATTTTCTTGCTGTAAATTGCATAAAAAATAAATATATCAGTAGAGATAGGGCACTGTTCGGTTTAAGTTCAGACAGGTAGTTTTGATTTTTTAACAGTGAAGTTATCTTTGGGCAGTGTATGGTATCAGGCTGGAAGTAGAAATATAAAAAAGTGTATGTGATAAAGCCTAAGTAAATTCATAATTATACAAGAGAAGTCTAACTCAATCCATAACTATAACAGAGAAGCCTATCTCAATCTATAAGTATTACAGAGGGATAGTATATAACTATCAGAAAATGTTTTCCCAAATTAACTTAAAGTGCACAACATACTTCACTTTCCAAAATAACAACTTACCTTTGTTAAAGCAGTTGAAGTTCTCAGTGAAAATCCTTTTTACAAATGTACTTCAGGAAGTAGTAGTCAAAATGGCTGTGTTTCCCTCTCTTTTTTTATATCTATTCATGTACATAACCAATCAAATGTCAGGAAATAATAGTGGAAAATGAAAGTAACAATTTAATTGGTTGTAAATTCTAACACTTCATGTAATTTACCTCAGGATATTTAGACAGGGCTACAGGCCAAATGGCTCAATGGAATTCCACCAAATTTGGGAAAATGGTAGGGACTGGTATGTAGTATTGTCTATTGTATATTTGGTGAACTTCTCTACAGAGGTTTTTATGTAAATTAACGTTTACAATTTTTTGGGAGCGCTTACTGGTGCGCGCCCCGGTACGCGTACCGGCAGCGCAACGGAGGTCCTCCATCTTGTGTTTCGGAAGAATTGAGACACAAGATGGAGGACAAACAACATTGGGAATGGGTAAAAGGGGGTACGGTAGACACCCCCTGACCCCCTAGGTTTTCTGAGGGGGTCTTAGGAGGCCCATATAGGCTAAAAAAAATAAAAAATTTGCGGGGGGAATGCACGGTACGCGCACCGGTGCGCGTACCGGGGAGCGGACTTTGGTGAAAATTAGTGAAAAAAGTTAGAGAAAAGTAATCATTTTGAGTGATCAGAGGTAGGGTAGCTCTGAAAAGAGCTTTTGGGTTCTGTGGCTGATTTAGGTACCTACAGGTAGGTTCCAATGAACAGTCTTATATTCAGGAGGAATATTCTATTCCCCTCATCTGAGAAGTGCACACCATCTTCTCTGTAGATATCTTGCATGTTGTAATGCAAGTTATTGTTGTATATTGTACCCATTCCATAGTCTCTCATGTAAGCAGAAACAGATTTATTCACATGTTTCCGTGCTTTCTCAAATTGTGGACAAAATTGGTTGGACCACTTCCATTTCTGTCTTTGGCATATATTGGAATATACCAAGGCAGTTTGTGGAAAAAGTGTCATCAATTGCCCAAAGGTGTCCTTTAACCCCTTCGACGCTCATGACGAGCTCAGCTCGTCATGGAGTTTCCATTGATTTCAATGGAAATTGTTAATAAATCTTTCCAGGGCCTTAGCATCCAAGTGCTTAAAACCATCTCCAGACCTATCCCAGTCAAAGTGCCTAGGTCAGCTCCACCACAGTGCAAAATTATACGGTCAGGGTGTGGCAGATGGTAAAAGGGTTTCACCAATGGTATCAATTGATGACATCTCAATCCTCTTTGGCTAATCCATTTTATGTGCACATTTGGTAAATCAAGGTTGTGAAAATTTCTGATAGCTGCATACCTTTGAGCCCAGTGAATGTAGCTATGTCCAATAATCCATACAGAGTACATGGTGAGAGGAGGTTCTGGTACAGTCAGATGAAGTGTGGGAATCAAATGGCAGTTGGAACAGTAGGAGTTTGAAAAGAAATGTGGAGTTTCAGTGCTCTTGAATCACAAGCAATGATTTGTGGATTCAGATAGTTGAAAACTGAAAGTTAGGGTGCATGGTTCTGTTCTGTGAAAGAAGTAATTTGAATGGTTAAGAAAAAGTCATTAAAAGAAAGATTGCTCCTCATAAGCTGGTGTATTGAGAGGTCAAACATCCTTGCTAAGTTCAATTGCAACATTGTAGAATAAACTTTTAACCCTGAGAGGTGAGTGAGGAGGGAGTTGCTATGGTAACAGGCAGAAAGGGCTGAGGGGGGGAATGGTGTTGGTTTGAAAATAGAGAGGGAAGAGTTTTGATTGGTTACCATGAGGGATATGTGTGTAGAATTAGAGGTTCTCTGTGCCATTCATGGTTGCAGTGCCTGGAGTACATACCTTTTGCTCTGCTAAAGAAATATTGGTGTGTGTATCTGACACTGTTCTCAATCTCCTAAAGCATTTGGTAAGGTGAGTTATGATTCATTCAAAATAGATAGAGAGTTCAGATTAGGAAGCACATTGAGTTTCTTTGCTGTTGGTTTGTGTGATGTTTTTTGAAAATGCATGGAATCAATATTTGCAAGATAGAGGAAATGTATTTTGTAAAATAGTGAGTTTTCAGAACTGAAATGGAATTCTTGTACATAGGACCTGCGCTGTGTTTCTAAAATGTTATTCAAAAAACGATTTTGGGACAAATCAATGGCTTTTACATTTTTGAGAAGGAATAAATAGTGTGTGCATGATTACATAAAAATAGTTGAACCTTTTACAATCATGTCACCTGTGTTACCTCAGATTAGGAAGCAGACTGAGCTTCTTTGCGGTTGGGTTGTGTCATTTTTTGGGTAATGCTTGGTAGGAATGTTTGCAATAGAGAGGAAATGTATTTTGTAAAATAGTGAGTTTTCAGTACTGAAATGGAATGCTTGTACATAGGACCTGTGCTCTGTTTCTAAAATGTTATTCAAAATATGATTTTGGGGCAAATCAATGGCTTTTACATTTTTGAGAAGGAATAAATAGTGTGTGCATGATTACATAAAAATATTTGAACCTTTTACAATCATGTCACCTGTGTTACCTCAGATTTGGAAGCAGACTGAGCTTCTTTGCTGTTGGATTGTGTCATTTTTTTGGTAATGCTTGGTAGGAATGTTTGCAATAGAGAGGAAATGTGTTTTGTTAAATAGTGAGTTTTCAGAACTGAAATGGAATGCTTGTACATAGGACCTGCGCTGTGTTTCTAAAATGTTATTCAAAAAACGATTTTGGGGCAAATCAATGGTTTTACATTTTTGAGAAGGAATAAATAGTGTGTGCATGTTTACATAAAAATATTTGAACCTTTCACAATCATGTCACCTGTGTTACCTCCGATTAGGAAGCAGACTGAGCTTCTTTGCTGTTGGGTTGTGTCATTTTTTGGGTAATGCTTGGTAGGAATGTTTGCAATAGATAGGAAATGTATTTTGTAAAATAGTGAGTTTTAAGAACTGAAATGGAATGCTTGTACATAGGACCTGCGCTGTGTTTCTAAAATGTTATATAAAAAACGATTTTGGGGCAAATCAATGGTTTTACATTTTTGAGAAGGAATAAATAGTGTGTGCATGATTACATAAAAATATTTGAACCTTTCACAATCATGTCACCTGTGTTATCTCAGATTAGGAAGCAGAATGAGGTTCTTTGCTGTTGGTTTGTATCATTTTTTAGGTAATGCTTGGTAGGAATGATCATGTCACCTGTGTTACCTCCGATGAGGAAGCAGACTGAGCTTCTTTGCTGTTGGGTTGTGTCATTTTTTGGGTAATGCTTGGTAGGAATGTTTGCAATAGAGAGGAAATGTATTTTGTAAAATAGTGAGTTTTCAGAACTGAAATGGAATGCTTGTAGATAGGACCTGCGCTGTGTTTCTAAAATGTTATTCAAAAAACAATTTTGGGGCAAATCAATGGTTTTACATTTTTGAGAAGGAATAAATAGTGTGTGTATGATTACATAAAAATATTTGAACCTTTCACAATCATGTCACCTGTGTTACCTCAGATTAGGAAGCACACTGAGGGCCTTATTTATGAAAACAGCGATGCATCAGTTTTCACTGCGCACTCTTTGCGACACCAATGATGTGTCATATTTAATGTATGACGAATCATGCCGCAAGGAGTTACAGATAAGTCAGTATTTCTGACGTATCTGTAAGCGCAAAAGTGACGCATTGCTGGAGTGTGTCACAAAAGTGACGCAACTCCAGCAATACGTCTTTTCAAATGGGGAAAGCCCCATGTGAAAGGTTTTGCGTCAGTCTTACGTCTGCTGTGAGGCAGGTACAAGATTTTGACATAACAGCGTCCTAAAAGTGACGCAGTGAAATCTCATAGATTTCACTGTGTCACTATTACAAGGTTTTTTACGGGGGAACGCCCCCTCTGCATACATTATACCTGACGCAGGTATAATGTGGCGCAGGGGTTTAAAAAGTGACACATCTACCTAGATGTGTCATTTTTTAAATATGGCGCAACAAGGCACATGTTTTATGCTGCCGATGCGTCACAAAAAGTGACGCATCACCAGCGCAAAACTGACGCAGGGCCTCATAAATGAGGCTCTGAGCTTCTTTGCTGTTGGTTTGTGTCATGCTTTTTGATAATGCTTGGTATCTACATTTGCAAGATAGAGGATTTTTGTTTTGTGAAATAGTGAGGTTTCAGTAGTGAAGTTGAATGCTTGTACATAGGACCTGTGCTCTGTTTCTAAAATGTTATTCAAAAAAAGATTTTGGGGCAAATGAATGGCTTTTACATTTTTGAGAAGGAATAAATAGTGTGTGCATGATTACATAAAAATATTTGAACCTTTCACAATCATGTCACCTGTGTTACCTCAGATTAGGAAGCAGACTGAGCTTGTTTGCTGTTGGTTTGTGTCATTTTTATGGTAATGCTTGGTAGGAATGTTTGCAAGAGAGAGGAAATGTATGTTACCAGTGTTTCCTCAAATTAGGAAGTGGATTGTGCAGATGAGGTGAGGCATGTCCAGGGGCGCAAAGGAGTTGAGGCCTGTGTCCATGAGTGCAATTGAGAGGACCTACCTCCTCTGACTCTTAGACAAACATTATCTAATCTGTGGCCCTTCGACAGGCCTCAATACATTGAGTATAATTGATGGTAACAGGGTGCAGATGAGATGAGGCGTGTTCAGGGGTGTAAATGAACTGAGGCCTGTCTAATGGCGCAGATGAGTTGAGGTCTATTCTGGGTTGCAGGTAAGGTGAGGATTGTCCAGGGGTGCATAGGAGGTGATGCCTGTGTTGAGGAGTGTAGTGGAAGAGAGGTCTGTCCAGGGATGGAAAGGAGGTGAGGGCTGTGTCTAAGAGTGCAGTGGGGGATAGGCTTCATGAAGTGCAGCCCAGTGCACTCTTAGACACCGGCCTCACCACCTATGCTCCCCAGGACAGTCCTTACCTCATGTGTACAATCTGCTTACTAATCTGAGGAAACACATACATGAGCGGCTTTTCTCTTGTAGAAAAAGACGATATGGACCCAACTGTACTGGTGCTTTTCTTTTATTTAGCTTTGTGCCCTGCACCAACCGCCATTCAAATGTATGTATATGGGCTACACAAATTATGCAATTTTGCAACCATGGGGGGTTTTGTGTAGTTACATATTTTCAACATTTACTACGTAGTTCATCATCTGCTGTATATTCTGCTGATTTGAAAAAAAAAGGTTTCCTGCTCAAACAGTTCAAAAGCTATTTGGAAGGTAAACTTGTACTAGTGAGGTTCAACCAATGCCGAGAAAGTGTTAAGTGTAAAAATAACAAAATAATGAAGTAGTACTATCACAAAACATAGCACGCTACGGGGCATAATTTGTCTTTTCTTGCTGCAAAATTAACTCAACCAGGCCACCTAATTTAGCCCTCCCTGCAGCATAATTCCAGTGGCCCTGATACACAAATATATTTAATGCATTGGCAGTTGCCACTAGGTGACATGCCCCCTTCCCATGTAAAAAAATACTAAGAGATTTCAGTAAATATGCAGAAGAAGCTTTTCATTTCACATTCGTTGCTCCAGCTTAGGAGCACCACATAATGCCCTAGAGCTTTTTTAAATGTTTGTTATTCCTGCTGGTGCCCCTTAAAAGTAGCATGGAAAGCTATCATGAACATTTTTAATATCCCGAAAGTTAACTCCTAAGTACAATTGTATAATTTGTCTCTCTTTCCCCAGCTAAAAAATGATAGAAACTTGTTTATTTGGAAAAGGATGGGAATCATATCTTTGGGAGATATATTGGAAGGAGGTGAAATCCTGGGGTTTGAAATATTGCAGGAAAGATTCGATATTCCAGCCAATCATTGGCTGGTTTACGGCCAAGTCACCCACATGATTAGGTCAGTAAGGCCACGGATTTAAGTAACAACAGACTTCCCTATGATTGAGATATTAAATAGAGGTTGTAAGAAGATCAATATTATATACAATTGTATATTGGAGCGAATTCAGGATGATATGGAGATGGTTGAGTCAAATTGGGCTTTAAAATTGGGTGATCCCGATGTTGATTTAGATCTTGCTCTTTCATTGAATAAAAAGATATTCCGGGCATCAAATCTTCGCGCGCAACACTATAAGACCATTTTTCATTTATATCACACACCAGCGAAGATATATGCCTGGGGTATAAGTGAAAATGATAACTGTCCCAGATGTAACGAAAACCAGGCCGACATCATACATATGTTCTCTTCTTGTAAACGGTTAGATACTGTTAAAAATGAGATAACGAAATTTTTGGAGGGGCTGCTAGGTCAGTCCATTGACCTATCCCCTACCTTAATGATCTTTGGTATAGATTCCAAGTTGGGTCTGGGGGAAGACGAAAGAGATCTAGTGTTTTTCTCTGTTGCGGTACTTCGAATTTTAATTTCCGCCGCATGGAAGGATTTTAATCCTCCATCCTTCCAGATGTGGCTCTCCAGATTGTTGGGAATCCATAATATAGAATCATGCCTCTATGAATTTAAAGGCAAAAGGGAGCGAAAGAAGGGTGTGCGTTTATGGTCTCCTGTAACAAACTGGAGAGCTGATAGAATTGGATAATTGCACGTTTTTTTAAGTACTCAAAACTGTTTTTCCTCTTGTAAATTATTTTCCTCCTGCTTTTAGGCCTCATTGGAGGAAAAACAAAAAAAAAGAAATGTCTGTAAATATTGTTTGACTTATGTTTTTATCATGTCTGTATTAACTTATGGATTTGTCCTCATATGTACCATTTCCCCCCCCCAAAAAAAAGTAGCATGGTTACCACCAACCTTTTTTTAATATTGTGGGGTCCTGCTGGGAGTGCAGCAGACCACTAGCAACATTTTAAAAAACCAGTAAGTCACTTGGGTCATTAAATCCATTACCTCAGGAGAGTTGACCTTTTTTTTTAAAGCACATGTGGCTGGAGCTCTATGTTAGAGTACAGGACGCTCTTGCAGTTGTTTTTATGGCTGCAGTTTGTTGGCTGAATTTTTTTTAAAGAATAACTCTAAGACATGTTGATATTTTCTTTAAGAAAGCTTTGTTTGTTTATTATAATATTCACTTTCATTAACTATTGCAATGTGTGAAATAATGAAATACACATTTGATTTAAAGTATTGGTGATTTTATTTGCAAAGACAACACGCCCTGCGCAGCAATCAACATCTTACTTTATGTAAAAAAAGCATAGAAATTCCCCAACAAAAACAAAGGTTAAAGTGGCATCATAGTTAGGAATTGAAAGAATATGCTTTGAATCTTAGAAATTGACTTAAAAAAACAAATGTTAAAGGGACATTATAGTTAGGTGAAAACACCAGTGTTTAAATTGACAAAACCACTGGAATTCACCAGTGCCAGTTATCTCAAGTAGCTATAACTCATGCCATAAAGTAACAATTACGTATGGCCTTGCGATGCACTGCTTATTACATCACATATTACATCACTCATGTTCTCTGACATTATTGATTACATCACTGCAACATCTGACAATACTTTGCATGAGGGTTAGTGTGAGTTATAGTTACTGTGTGAAGAGTAAAAACATCATCGTAGAATCCTGGGTCATATTAGCAACAAATAGCGATAATTATCGCTAAATGCACTTAGCGTATTTTTTTTATCGCCGCCTATCGCCGGATATTATCACAGAGATAACGTGCTATTAGCAACGTTTATCTCTAAAGCAATAAAATACCCGGCAATAGCGGCTCAATGCGTGAATTTTACTAGAAATCCAGTGATATTCAGGCATTAACGCTAATGGGGACTTGACCTGAATATACACCTCCCATTGGATATACAGGTTAAGTCATGGTTTAAGCAGGCGTTAGGTTCTAGTGATATTCGCTCTTAGCGCAAGTTTTTTTATCGCTTTGCCTGCCTTGCTAATAGGTGATAGCTGTGTTAGCGACTGCTTTCAGTCGCTAACAGGTTGGATACGCCCACTTTGCATGTCATTAACGATAAATATCGCAGACATGCTATCGCCTACAAGCTGTCACTAACTGCTGTCAGCGACAGCTTGCTAATAGGGCGATAAAAATATTGCCGCTTTAGCGGGAAAAAGTCCAGCTAAAGCAGCGATATCGCCCTTGCTAATATGCCCCCCTATTTTTCTACTTGTAAGGGTGTTGAGGCACTTTCCGACAAATTATATGACAGAGCATGCAACTTAGAGAAACTGTGTAAAAGATTTAAAAAGTAGCAACACAGTCAGGTAACAGAATAAAAATGCCACTCCTATTTACAAAAATAGAATAAAATGCAATAAACTAAAGAACATAAAAATGCAATAAGGGAAACAGATGTATGTTTTAAACCTTTTAAGGCAAAAAGCATCAAGAAAAAGTAAACGGCCAATAAGTAGTGACCAGGACATAGGTGCCATTTCAGGCTGTGCACAGCCTTTCTCTTCAAGTAAGGTGCACGATGGGTTGCTAAACGGGATGATCACTACCCAATGTGGTTAAAATGGAAAATTCAATATTACACCCACTTACTCTATTAGCATACTTAACCGCACAAAAACACTCCCTTCCTCACTCCAAACATATATTGGACAACCCCAAAAATGTAATCTTACTAACTGATGCAAAACTAGAAAGAAACTTAGCAAATTGAAACATGGTTTCTCTTTGCTATAACTAGAAATTTAAATTAGAGAGTTCTTCCCGTCATTGGGTTTCCTTGCCTTTACAAGGGATGCTTCTATTTAAACATCTTGGCAACCGACAAAACCCACTCACATGTGCTAATATACATGAATCATGTTGTTTGCACAATAATCAGTTCGAGCAGTTCCTAAAATTAAAATTATATCTAAACAAGTTAACATATGTTATGACGATACTTTGATCCTTTATTATATACTAAATGTCCAAAATAAATACATTTCTTCACCTAACAATTCCAGACTCCTACACCAACTCCATGCTAACACACTTAACTAATACCCTGATTGGAAACACAATTGGTGCTCACTGTTTAAATACAAAATTACTCCAATACTTGCTCAAACTAAATTCATGATTCTCAAAAGATCCTTCCTAACCCCCCAGTGCTTACACAAAATGGGTCTTAGAGATTGCTTTACCTGTTGGTACTTTCACGTATCAATCAGAGAACTTCCTCATATACTTTTTATTTGCCCTCTCTTAAACATCTTTTGATCTTAAATCCATAATCCAATTGAATCGATACTGCAAATACCTATAATAAAGGACTTTTCATTCCTAATTATTGGACCTTTGTACTGACTATAATCCAGAGGAGTTTAAACAGGGTCTCTAGGTGGGGGGGAGGTGGGGGGGCTGGGGAGGGGTGGTAACCCGCCAACTAGCTGGTGGTTTCTGGAAACTCCAAACTAATCGCAGACTTTCCTCAAAATCAATGATGAAGGTGAGAGTGTGGGCACGGGGCTCCGCCATTGAATGGAACTCCATGGAACTCCATAAAGCTTAACGTTCGCTACCCAGTAGCGCAAATAATCTTTTCCTAAACAAACCAATCTCTCGGAGTAAGTGACGGCCACAGACTGACCAGTACGAGGCAGTTCAAGCAAAAACCAGCCCCCTTTTGATGAGAAAAACAAGATTTTCTACCTGTGCCTCCATTTTGACTGACTTGTCCTTCCAGCATGGAGACACAACTTCCCGCATTCTCTCGAACGTCACTAGCAAAACAGCAGAAACCAACCTTTCGGAGTTAACTTTTGCTCATTGGTCCTCATCCTTCTTCGGCTGGTGGGCCCTTTTTTACAAGAAAACTGGACCAAATAAAAAAAGGATAAGATTGCGTTGCGTTATTACGTCCGGCTCTAACCAAAGCCCCTCTCCGACCCATGGGATAGAAAAGAGCCCTACCCACGGCTGCAGTCAAGTTTATGAAACTCGATTAAGGGTAATTTACATGCAGATGAAAAGTTAACAGTGAAAGATTTGCTAGCTTTCCCTGTCCATAGCCTCCAGTGCCAACTCAACTTATACAACCAGGAGGGCAGCTATGCGCCCTCAAGGTCAAGCAATGGTTTTAAAGAATGATGACACGCTTTTTCCGACACCAGCGATTGAAAAGTCAGAGAAGCACTCGAAAAAGTAACAATGCCAATTTTTTTTAAATATTAAGGCGACCCACATCCCCTTAAAAAAAGAGACATAAACTTACAGTGCTAGACTCCTAGACCTCATGCTCATTCTAGGATGTTAAATTATCCTCACCAACTCTAAGGTCTCCTACTCTGTCTGGCTAGAATAGTTTCTTTTTTAAGAGGCGCAGACAATAGATATCTCACTTTCATATTTCCTATTTACAACTTGAAGCAAATCCATTTGGTGATCGCTTGACTCTTTTTTTTGGCAACATCAAAGTGTTGAAAATGATGATGAATCTCTCCCCGACATGCTCTACAATAATAATAATCCCCCTTCACATTGGTAAAATCCTCATTGTGTGTAAAGTGTATGTAGCTATTGATGTGTCTAATCTTTGTAGGACATACTTCTTGTGACACACCACTGAAACTAGGTTGTGACATTCCACCAGAAACTGTAACAGTGTTTTGCAATTAAGCTGTGTGTACAACAAATAGTACTGCCAAGTTTATGTCTATTGGTGTTATTGCTGTGAGATTCCTTATGTGAGCTTGGCGTTCTGACTCCAGCTGCTGACATGAGTCAATGATAATTTGCCTGGTAAATCAGCTTCTTTTTTTATATATCCCCTTCTTCCATGTTGCCAATGTCTGGCTATACCTGGAAATCAGGATAGTGGCACTGAGTATTAGTGTCATGTATTGAATGTTATGTCTGAGAAAATGTTGAAAGACAATCATTGGTCAAATGGAATAAACATAGAAGTAGATGATTGAGTGGTCTATTTTTCGGGACTCATGTTTTGGAACTTGAAAACAACATTGCCTACATGCAAATTCTCTATGCTTACACAATAGTTAGATTTTTTACATTGCAAATGTATGATGGAAGAAAACAAATGAATTGGTAGAGTTGATATATACAACACCAGTCTATGTTTTTTTGAGTTGTGAATTTATTTAAGTAAATGTAAAGAAATTAAACAAGTAAAATGAAAAAGCAAAAAGCAAAGCAATAAGAGAAGAAGTCAACCATGGTGGATGAAACCATAGCTGGAGAGTCAAAATTGTTTGAAGTCTAATGTCAAAATTACTACTGGCAGAAAAGCTTAATGTATCCAGAGATAGTCATCAGAGTGAATGGTGAGCACACCCTTGAGGAAATCGGGATTAGTGTCTCTTGGTGGTCATGGTAGTGGTCTTGGCATCCTGTCCTACTGACTGTCTGGATGGACATCCCCTCCAGTGGGGTGGACACATTAGCAGGGACTGATGTGGGTGCCAGTAGTTCCTCCTGTAGCATTGTCTCCCTTTCTGTGGATGCTGCAGATGTACTTGGCCAAGGGCTGGAGAGTGTTGGGCCACAGGACAGGAAAGATGGTGCTGGAAAAACCCTGCACATATGAGTAAAGATGTTGTAAAGATGGCGCCCATATTGGAGTTCAGGTTCTTCAGCTGAACAGTGTGCTCCCTTTGCTGCTGCCTGAACTCCCAGAGTATGGTTACAACCTGGCCCATCTTGTTTTGGGAACCTTGACTGGATCCCAAAAGTCAGTCAAGGGTGTCCTGGGGGAAAATGATCCAAATGGGCTCACTTAACTGGCCCACAGATTCCACCAACCCTTGCACCACTAGCCAGTCGCCTTGACCCTGTGAGACCAATCCCACTGATTCCTGCCCATACTGGAGTTGGTGTCTGCCCATCAGCATGCAGGACAAGAGGACAAACGATTGAAAGGAAGGTGCTTTGGCCATGGGAAGTGAAGGCATCTATGGGCTGGGGGGTGGGAGGTGTAGGCAGACCAGATGAGCCAACCGGCTTCTCTCCATTCAGACAGTCAGTCGACAGCCATCCCTGGTGCCTTGATCCTGGGATGGAGTGGAGGTATCTCAAGTTGTGGATGGGGCCCCCGTGGTCTGGCTGTTGTACCTATGATAAATACAAAACAATATTTTACAAGTCAGTATCATACATCAAATGAGATCCTAAAGTAGAAGCAACTTAAAAGGAAGAGAACAAGAATGTAATGAATATACATTTCAGTGATATTGGAATACATGACAAAGACTGTTTCTAGTACACAAAAAACAAATTTTATAAAGGCTGGTAAGGAGATGTCCTGTAATAGTAACAAAGAAAATAGTGTTTACATGAAAAGTTCCGGACATTGAACACAACATATTAGGGTGATGAAATGTGAAGTCACATGGCTCAACTTAGAAGGATGCTTAGCATTAGTCATCTTATTAACATTGCAGATTACACATTTAGGTAGTACAACTTGATTTAAGTATACATATTTATGTTGCTTACCTTATTTAGCTCAACACACTTTGTTTTGTTTAACATGTGACATCACTTCAATTCCATTACAAGGAAAGGTTTACATACAAAAGGTAGGCCAAACAAATTGATAAAGAGAACATCAAATATGAAATGAGGACTGCGTAACACTTCAACATGTGTGGATATTCGAGAGTAAAGAGAGCAGGAGCGCAATGTAATTGGTATAATCTTTCCACAAACCTGAAACAAGGCATCATGGTAGTTGCAGTCATTTCAATGATACATTACCAAAACTTCCTAAATTTTTAGTTGACCATACCTAGTGAAATATGCAATAAAGAAGAAACATTTATTAGAGAATAGACATATCTGTAATATGTGATTTGGTGAACAATCCCTTACATGCATCATTACATCATATGAAATGTGATGTAGCTTGAGATCTGTATTCTTATATACAACATACACACTTTATGACAAACAAGAGACAAAATTGGGCAGATACATCTAGGTTTCTATGTTTGAATAAGGAGGGGGACACATTAGCAACAGTTACATTAAAAGCATCAAGGACATTTAGATTTGGTGACACATTGCAAAGTTTAACTTGCCAGTCTCCACCCCACCAGGAAATCCTTTTATGCCTTCAATATGTAAGAACTCCAAGACACTTTCTCCTCCCAGGGCATGAATTGCAAGGAGGGCCTGGGAGAACCACTACCAGTCTGCTAGGCCTATATTTAGATGTCTTCAGTGATGTCACTGACCATTTTTAATGAGTGATGTAATATATGAGGTCATAAGCAGCGCATTGTGGGGGCGCAATTTTTTTTTAGCTTACTAACCATAACTGCTGACGAGTGACATCTGAGCCTATCTATAATGTCTCTGTAACCTTTGTTTTTTCAGTAAATTTTTAGGTTTTTTAAAATGCTAATTCCAAGCTATAACATCCCTGTTACCTTTGTTTTTTTAATGAATTTCTATGGATTTTTTTAACAAGAAGCCTTGATTGCAGAGTGGTAGAGAAAGAGAGCGGGCCTCAGACCACCTTTCAGGAATCCCACTGAATGGGATAACAGGAAGGTTTTTTTGGCCCCCATGGTCTCTCAGGAGTAAGGCGGAATTCAACACCCAGCCAGTAGTGCATAGCAAGCTATGTTTGCAGAGTGGTGGAGAAAGAGGGTGTGGCCTCCAAAGGCCTCTTAGCAATTCCGTTTTGCGGGACTTATTGGAGATAGCAGGAGGGGTTCATCCAATAATTGCCATTTACCTTCGGTAATATAATCCGCTTTGTTTAAAATTATAATGTTTCCCCCTTTGTCTGCAGGCTTGATTTCAATAGTTTTATACTCTTGTAATGCCATTAGTGGTTCTTTTTCGTGTTTGGTTAAATTGCGTTTTAGTTTTGTGTTTACTATTTTGTATATATATTGGAATACAGCTTCATGGAGGATTTCAATCTTATTGCCTTACAGAGGATTTGGGTAAACAATTGGTTTGAATTTTTTCCCACTTAAGCCTACTTCTATTGGGAAAATG
The DNA here is from genome assembly GCF_964261635.1 of Lissotriton helveticus. Classification (NCBI taxonomy): domain Eukaryota; kingdom Metazoa; phylum Chordata; class Amphibia; order Caudata; family Salamandridae; genus Lissotriton; species Lissotriton helveticus. The sequence goes on along the minus strand of NC_136060.1, from coordinate 64,414,944 downwards.
TCTTCCTATAGGTTTCTCTGATCTTGTGTTTCATTGCTTTCATCTAATGTTATGAATGTCATGGAGTGGGTCTGTCGTCCACTGTAAGATCACAAGTTAGTTTTGGAATAATTTCTCTTTTATTTGCTTTTTTCTGAAAATATCCTTGTCAATTTGATCTTGTGTATATATTTGTATAGGTCAATGCTAGCTTGTAAAATGTTAAGATGTGCTGGGGGACAGTGAATAAAACCTTTTAGGAGTTATGTGATTTCCTGATTTGTCATTGTCCTTGTTGACAAATTGATTAGAGTTAGTTTGTGAGTGGTTTTTTACTATGGTTCATTCCCTGTTTCACATTACTTCTTGTTCAAACTAATGGTCTTTCTGGACCCCTTTCCCCTCGAGCCTCTCCTTGTTATCCTCTTTTTGTGCCCGACCATGTTCCCTTCCTCTTCTCTTTGGTGAAACTCTTGTTTTCTCCCATCTCTGTTGTTGGAGTGCGAGGCGCATTTCCTTTAAAAAAGTGATTTATTTTCTTTTGATGTGGATGTTTAACTTCCTTCCCCTTCACTATAATCAGTGACTGTTTGAATTGATTAATTTGTTGGATGACTCCATTGTTGTCAGGTCCAATAGTTCTTTAGTGTAATGTGTGTTAGGTCTTCTAGCATGGGTGAAGATTCTTCCCTCTTCATAGTGTTTTTTTGTCTATTTGGAATTTAGTTTGTTTTCTGTGTTTGACTTCCTCTTCATGTTTCTCAGTCTTCAAGCCTATGTCATACTTAATGCCTACTCAGTGTTTTTGACTAAGATTACAACTAATACCAAAGATGACATTCAGTATGTGTTTTCTCATTCCTGGAGGAGTTCTCCACTTGTGTCCTGATGACTTAGCATTAAGGAAATGCACAATCCACATGATACTCTTTGAGAGTTTATGTATTTTGTTAGGGTAGAACTTCCCACTATTCATTTTCTTCCTTGATATTTTTCCTATTCTCTGAGTTTGCCTTTTTTGTCCAATGGTTTGTTTTTATGTTTATTGCTACCAGTCCTTTTCAGGGATTACATTTCAGTTTGATTGAATATTGTTGCCATGTCTACATTTCATGTTACTTCTCTAGATTCCATGATACTGCCCTCTATGTTGGCAATTGCATTAAATTCAAGAAAAGTACTCCCCCGTTCCGTATGTACAGTTCTCACAGGGTTTGACAGTTCAAAAGCATAAATATTGTTAACTCCTGATGATTTATGGTTACAGACCCTCCCCTAGCAGCCACCATTAATGCTTGCATAAGCCCCTTGCTCCTTACTTACTAGGCTTGATTTCGGTGATAGCCACCCTCCGGTCGCTACATCCTGATTTGCTGCCATTCTGATTTCACAGGTCCAATGCAATTTGCTCTACACCCATGACAGCGGCAGCCTTTGTCATGGTTCAATGTCTCACTTGTTGCGGTCCCAAAGGCAGCACGTGGATGAGTACTGCACTCTTAATTTACAGGTGGTGGGATTTCTGTTACAGGGCAACGCTGGCACAATGTGATCCCATTTGTTACCGAAGTAAGAGAAAATATTGGCACTCAGGGGCTGAGATTGTTCGTTATAATTTATTCAGTAAACACAGAGACCTGCAGCAAACAAAACCCAACCCTTTTCAGTCCCCTTGGACCTTGTTCATGGGTAAAATTGTTTAGTCCTTCAACACTGTTTGTGTCCCCAAGTGCCCCTCCCCCATTGCCCAGCCATATTAGTAATCGGGAGGGGGCCATCACAAGGCTGATTCAGCCCCGGGACCCCAACCCCCAGGGCCTGCCTGACATTTTCAAGAGGAATTGGGCCACACTCCCCCTCCCAGAGCCATTTATGACCCTGGGGACCCCATTCCCCAAGCCCAGCTCTTGCTATGTCCCAGGGTGTCCACCACTGAGACATAGTGGTTTCCCTGCCTGCACTGGCGGGCATGGTAAACCTGTATTTTGCAGGAATCTCAAAGTGCCCCTACCCACTTAAATAAGTTGCCAGGCCTCAGGGGATGGGGTCCCTGGGGCAAAAGCAGCCCAGGAAGGGGGTCCTCTGTCCCCCTCCCCTTAAAAAATTCACTGCAGATTGGCTGCCTTTGGGGGGGTTCTCCATAGGACCTGGCCACAGACCATGCCTTGCGGCCATCCCGCCACTGCCCACAATCAAAGGTCATGCGGAGGGTGGGGTTGGCTGTATGCCGGGGTTTGCATTAATGAACGGAAATTAAATATTACTTTATATAAAAAAAATCTAGAAACTCACTGAAAAAAGCCAAAGGATATAGAGGTGTTATAGTTAGGAAATAGCATTTAAAAAAACCAATGACATTCACAGAAAAAATCAAAGGTTGCAGGGACATTATAGTTTGGAAATAGCATTTAAAAAAACTTAGACATTCACTAGGAAACACAGATTACTGGGACATTACCCCACATATTAAATCAGTCATGACATCTTCTATGGCCCCAACATTTCCAGTGAAATGATTGATGAGAAAGCTGTGCATGGTGGGGGTGCAAGTTATACTTAACTAGGGATATGAGTTATAGTTTCTTAAGACAACAATAAGTGATGAATTTCTATGGTTTTATGTGTGTAAAATCCTAACCTATCTATAGATCCCTGAAACCTTTTTTTAGTGTATAAAAGTGTTTATCTATATGCATGTATGTGTGTGCATATATGTTTGTTAATTGTTTCATTTTACATTATTTTAAATTGAATGCATTTAGAAATTGTTGAATTATTTTTATATTTTTGAAGAATGTACATGCATATATACATTTCAATGAATGTATACTTTAAGTGAACTATTTATCTATGTTCTTATTAATTATTGCCCTAAATGTTTATGCATATCTTTTCTAAATTGATGTAGCTTTTATTCAAATGAGCAATATACTGTAATTCATATATAGCTGCTCAGAGGGCAGCCAACTTATCACTATGTATTCTATGAATTTGTATCATGAATATTAAGGTTGTACAATTTATTACAATAATGGCTTATTTCGCTTGTTTGATTTATGTGGCTCATTAAAACCCATGGGATGAGGTTAACCTCTTATGCTGATGACACCCAACTTGTGTTGGCAGTCCACAATTATGGACTAGAAGTGGCAGCAAATTTTCTAGAGGGGATGCGAGACATTAGCTCCTGGATGTCACGTAACTGCCTGAAGTTGAACTCCGAGAAAACGGAGGTAATGACTTTTGGTAGTTTATCCCCCAGTTGATCACCGACATGGTGGCCAACCGATTTGGGACCCCCTCATCAAACTGTTACTAAGGTCAGGAATCTTGGTGTGATGTTTGATGACAAGCTTTCATTTATCCACCATGCAAACTCGGTGGTTTCCTCATCCTTCTTTATTCTCAAAATGATTAGGAAACTCCTTCCTTTTCTCCCTCTGAGCGCAGGAAAAACCCTCATGTGCACATTGGTCATGTCGAAGATCGACTATTGTAATGGCCTCTTCTTCAATGCCCAGGAGAAAGTCCTAAATAAGCTACAACTTGTTCAAAACTCAGCGGCCAGAATATTGTCTGGCACGCCTAAGTTTAAATCTATTTCTCCAGTTATACTCCAACTTCACTGGCTGCCGGTCAGGAGCCTAACTAAATTCAAAGCACTCTGCATCGCATACAGGGCAATTAACAACTCCGGATCTGAGTTCCTAAGAAGATCATTATGCCCTTACATTCCCAGCAGACCCTTGCGGTCCTCTTCAGCTCGCTCCTTAACTGTTTCCACGTACTAAGAAATCATCATGGGGAGATATACGCTTTACAGTTGCTACGGCAAAATTATGGAACACCCTCCCTTTTCACATTAGGGCCACTCCCTCCCTCCTGACATTTAGGAAGCTAGTAAAAACTCAGCTTTTCAACCAGCAATCACTCATTCTAACTGTCTGCTCTACCTTCTATTTAAGTGTCGAGACACCTCCGGGTAGTTGTGCGCTATACAAATTGCATAAATAAATAAAATAAAATAAAATTAGACGACTATCACTCAATAGGATCTAGCAATTTAAACTTAGTATAACTTACATGCCATACCGAAGTGCTAACATGTTCGACACACTTATGAACATACTATTAACTTCAAGATGAGCCAAATTAAAAAAAGTAATAATGGAGGAGCAATGATGGGAAGATAATTATTCAAGCATTGAATCAATGAGAATGAAGTATGTGTTTTGGGGAGTGAAAGGCCCCAAGAATGAAACAGTATAACAGTTCAATTTATTTTGTGTTCCTGCACATTGCTGTTGCAATTGATTTAGTCAGCAAATACAAGAGGGCCTATAAAGTACATTTTATGTATTGTTTTCATATTTGTCATAAGATGATGAGATATATCTCCCATAAAATTCATGAATGTAAACAAATTTTACAAAGACCAAATGGTGTTAAGCAACATAGTGTGTTGAGCTTTCTCTTTATTTCAATACTTGTGTTTCTAAATATTGGATTTCATTCAGTGATTAATTTGTTAAAAAAATTAAAAAAGGGAAAAGCCCCCAAGTTTTTCTAAGTCACTTGTCACAAAGGGTAATGCATGTTAAGGGTTGCTATAAAACAAGGATGCCTTGTCATAATTTCACTTCATGCATCTTTATAGCTTCTGAATGGTCACCCCAGATTTGTTTGCTTTTCTCTAGAACCTGTTTTTGCTCGTATTAGGATTCAGTGTGCAGTGGCACTGTGGTTGAATACCACAATATGTATGTGTTGGCCCTAAAATGATATTGGTAAAATTGGTTTCAGCCAATTACGCTATTTAAATGTCTTGCAAGACCACAGTAGATGGTGCAGAAATGTGTACTACTGACATATACTACCAGCATATCCATCCAGCCTCTTAGAAGCCTCCAGGCCGTACAGAATGCTACAGCCAGACTCATTCTGGAAGACCTCTACTACTGACTCCCCATCCAGAAAAGATCCTCATGCACGCCTAAAAAGCCCTCCATTGCCTAGGACCTGCCAACCCCAAACATTGACTGAATTTGCAATAACCCGCTAGACACCTCCGCTCCGCTTCGATCACTCTCACACACCACCCACACCTGTCGCAGGGGGGGCTGCTTCCTTTCCTACATCACTGCCAAGACCTGGAATGACCTTCTCCTCCAGCTCCACACAGCCCCCTCAATGGCACCCTTGAAAAAGAGACTCGAGACCTGGCTCTTGAACGGAGATCCAGCACCAAGATACCCCTAGGGGTGACAGTGTTGTGTTTTACAAATGCTGTTTGTTTGTTTTTTTGTCTGTAACAGGAAAGGTGAAAGTCATTTGTGAAAGTGAGTGTGCGAGCGCAAATGGTCCGATTCGCAAGAATCGGACGTTTGCGCCCACAAAAGGGCATTTGCAATGCATAAAGGTGCAAGGTACTCGCAATTTGAGAATTCGCAATTAATTGTGATTTCTCAAATTGCAATTGCATTTAAGGAATCAAAATTTGCAATTACTTAAATGCAATGCAAGAACCACTTTAGAATAGAGATTTTGCTACTAGGGAGCGCAAATTACCATAAAGTTGAACTTGATGGTAATTTGAAAAAACTTTGAAAACTGCACTAAAGTGCATTTTTTCAAAGTTGTAGGTCACACACACACATGCCCTTCGGGTCATGTGTGTGCGCAACATGTGTGCACAGCGCAATTTCAGGGGTGCAACAGGGTGTCCTTTTGACACCCTTGCACCGTTGAAATTGCATGCGCAATTTGCTAGTACCTATTGGTACTTGCAAATTGTGCATGCAATCTCCCATTCATTCCTATGGGTCTATAGGCCCATAGGAATAAATGGAAAGGCATTCCTTAATTGTGACTCGCAATTTGCGAATAACAATTAAGGAATGTTTAGGAACCGCTAATTTTATAGCGATTCCTACATGCATAGTCTTTTGCAATTTCTTAGTTGCGATTCCTTAAAAATCGCAATTAAGGAATCGCAAAAGCCTACAATGATGCATGTACCTGTATATATTTAAAAAGTGTGCCCTCACACCGACTGAAGGACTAGAGTGGCCTTTGACATGGTCAATAATGATCTTTTGTTGAATCGGCTGGAGGATCGGGTTTTGGAAGAGGTAGTTTTGGTCCATTTTAGATCCTTTCTTTCAGATCAAAGCCAGACGAATGGCCCGATGTTAATGAGACATTTCAAAACTGCGTGCAGGCTGTCAGTGCTTGAATGGAAGCAAATTGTCTTAGATTTAATTCTGCAAAAACAGAGGCATCGTATTTGGGGAAAACAGCTCCTTTTGGAATCCCTTCATGGTGAGTGGTCGAATTGGTTCTGCTTCCGGTTCCGGTGAAAAAGGTAAAAAACCTAGGGAGCTTGATTGATGATAAATTGACTTATAAAGAACAAGTTAATAAGGTAGCTTCTATAGCCTTCTTTATGCTTCGGACGATCAGGGAAATAGCACTGTTTCTTTCACCTAACTTTGTTGAAAACAAGAGTCATTTGCCTTGTAATGTCCAAGTTGGACTACTGCAATAGACTATATGTAATCTTACCTAAATCCCCCATGAAACAGCGGCAAGCACACTGATGAAAGATCTGAGGTTCCTGTTAGCTTCACATGCCTTCGTAAGCCTTCATTGGCTCCCTGTGCATCAAAGGATTCATTTAAAAACAAATTGTAATACATAAAAGGTGCTTTTGGGACAAGGTCCTGCCGCCTTAAGAGAAAAACTCAAGTGCTACTGCCCGAACAGGACTCTCAGATCCTTCTCATCTAGGAATCTGGTTGTGTCACTGTACAAGCTCTCTTCATGAGGAGGCAGGAGCTTTGAGGTCTGCATTACTCAAAATGGGAATTGTCTTCCCTTAGATTTAAAATCTGCTCCTTCCCCTTTGAGTTTCCATAAGCTTTCAAAAACATGGCTCTTCTCTGAACCCTAACTTTGTTCATTTAATTCTTGTTCTCTAGCACAGAGACGCCTCAGGGTAATTGTTTGTGCTCTATAAAACTCAAACAAATCAATTAATTATAAGCTTTGTGACTGTGGAGGTCCAGTTACATTGGCCATAAATCGGCCTATGTGTGATTAAAATATTCAAATCCATATTTCCAATCGGAAAAATGGTAGAAAATCAGTTCAAAGTTATTTCTTAATTAATTTGAAAAAGCATTTAGTAGTGCTATCACATTCATGGTACCTTGAGCAGAAAAGTATCTTTCAAAAATGTGCTTTAGGAGCCCTGAATCATAACTAGATGAACTCAGGACCTACTGTTTGTCTTGTTTTTAATGTGAGCAAACACACTGCCGCAATTACATTTGGTAATAGTGCCAGTGATTGTTTAGCTCGTTTTTAGAGTGTAAGAGCTCGTGAAATTGTTTTCAATTTCTTTTATACTAGGGGGTCAGGTTTTTCACAAAACAGTTTTTTTCAATTGAGTTGTACACAATTTTTCACATTTATTTGTCATGGTGTGGAGGCTGCCGATGATGATGAGTGGAGCACACTAATGAGATCCTATCAGTAGCTCCCTGGAGGGTGTTTCCGTGAGGTGCCTCCTCACTTTTCACACCCTTTTTTGGTGGCTGGATGGGAGAAAGTGAGAAATACTCATAGTTTAGTTCCTGTTGGAAAAAGACAAATAACGATTTTAAAGAGGGATAGGAACACCCTGACAGTACAGCATTGTGTAGCTAGTACCTAAAGTATTTTCACCAATAAGAGGTGTGTGGGATTTTCATGATATTTTATCCCGAGTGGTTAAAGCCTGTCAAGACTCTTTTATACTGTTTGCATGAATTCCTGAAAATATCCCCTGTTCACCTGTTCACATCCCAGCATTACGATATGCGCTGCTTCATTAATTCCCACTTCCAGCTTCATCTTACGCTTTTTCCGTGTAAAAGGTTAGCTGATTTTTTGTTCAGACTTTTTTAAGGTAAAGACCAAACAGACCTCTTTTTGCTGATTATTCTAAGCTTCTGATTACACATATCACAATTGTTTTTAGCTCATATTATATGCATTCGTTTGAGAGTTAAAGCCTGAAGGGATCTCCTTTCTCTAGATCCGACTCTAAATTGGGCTATCATCACTGACTCCCCATTTCATGGTAATTTATTACAATCTGTTTATAGTTTTCAGCATCCATGCAGCAATCAAGCAGTTAGCTAAATGTATCTCTAGACTGATTTTAAGTAATGTCTGATTGGCACATGGGACACCAGGTCAGTGTTTTGATAACTCTAACCAGGATCTAACATGATCTCCAACATGCACAAAACTGGTAATTTACATTATTCGTCTTCAACTTGGATTTACCACTTCAGAAAGAACCCACCTGGCATCATGTTCACCAACTCAGCATCACCACCCCAAATACCATGAAGGTTCATTTTGAACTACAATTTACCCCTGACATCTCAGCAGTTCCCAGATTTCATACTCTGGATATTGGATAGTAAATTTGAACCAGGACTCCATTGTGCAGGCCCTGATTACTATGATGAGGAACGACGCCTGAACGAGACTCCCCAACCTGATTAAGATGACTTCAATCAGGAATCAAGAAGATAGGTCACTTTTTCATGAAGTAGGTGTGCATGAACTCAAGCTCTTCATGTACATTGTAATTAGTGACCATTGGCCTTATTACAATCTTGGCAGACAGCGTTACTTCGTCACAAACATGACGGATATGCCATCTACCAGATTCAAATAAATAGGATATAAAGGAATTTCAATTTGGCGATGAAATATCCGCCATGTTTCTTATGGAGGAACCCTGTCCGCCAAGATCGTAATCAGGCCCTTAGTGAGTCATAGATTCTACTGTTTTCTGATATGGGGCCTGTGGCTTGTACAGAGGTAAATAATTGCAAGTATATGGTTCTATTTCTAAGTTGGCCATTAAACGCTGGCCCCTGTGCAAACCCCCATTTGCAGAGGGATCAGAATTGAATTGTGTGTTGTGTGGTAATGACTAAAGCCTGCAGTTTTTCCTAGGTAAATGTCTGCACGTTAAACCTTCTAAAATTTCCTAGGTGAAGACATGACGGTATTGCTGGGATTTGGTGCCTTCATTCCTCCTTTTCATGACTAAAACTTGAAACTGAAGGTGTCTACCGCACAGGGCGAATACTGCACTGTGTAGTGTCAGTATTACCAGTATTTGTAAATACCGCTCCTTATCCTACCCACTTGTAAATGTGGCCGATCATGGTCAAAACAAACTTGAGCATTATACTGCCTAATATTTGTGTTTTTTATGCAATAATGTTTTCAGATTTGGAGGTTTTTATAAGTGATGTATTTACTTTCTCCAGGTAAACATTAAGTGAACTATTTATCTATGTTATTATTAACTATTGCTCTATATGTTTGTGCATATTTGTTGTAAACTAATGTGGATTTTATTTAAATGAGCCATAGAATGTGATTTAGATGTAGCTGCTCAGAGGGCAGCCAACTTGTTCTCACTATATATTCTATGACTTTGCATCATGAATATTTAGGTTGTAAAATGTATTACAATAATGGCTTATTTTGCTCGGTTGGATTGGTGATTTATGTGCACAATTTGAATTCGACTACCATCACTCAATAGGATCTAGCAATTTAAAATTAGTATAATGTACATGCCATACTAAAGTGCTAATGTGTTCGACACACTTAAGACCATATTATTAACTTTAAAGTGACCCAAATTAAAAAAATAGTAATGGAGGAGCAATGATGGAAACTTAATGATTCCAGTAGTGACTCAATGTGAATGAAGTACGTGTTTTTGGGAGTGAAGGGCCCCAAGAAGGAAACGGTATAACAGTTCAATTTGTTTTTGCATTAATATAAGTTGCTATTGCAATTGATTTTGTTAGCCTATAAAGTACATTTTATATATTGTTTTCATTTTTATCGTAAGATGTCAAAACATATCTGACATTTTATTCATAAATATAAACACATTTTACATAGACCAAAGGGCGCTAAGCAACATGGGGGCATATTAACAAGGGCTTTATCTCCGCTTTTTTGGCTTTAAAAGCCAAAGAAGCGGAGATAAAAATATCGACCTATAATCAACAGGGTGCTAACATGCAAAATCGCTTGTTAGCAACCTTTTTCACTATGCTTCCATTTGCATCTCTGATGAGATGCAAAGTGGGCGTCCCATAGCAAAATAATGGGAGAAATGTCTCTATGTGATGTGACATTTCTCCTATTATCAAGCTTCACGCTAACCCTGTTAGAGACAAAAAAAGCAGCGCTAACCACGGTTAACGCTGCTTTTGTACGTCTGCTAATTTTCAGATTTAGCCATGTAATCCAATGGGAGGTGGATTACATGGCTAAGTACACCATGGGTTATCAACTAGGATATCCCTATCCTTGTAGTTTTATTGCTGCATTACCAGCGATAACCCCCCAAAATGCTGCTATCGCTGGATTTGTTATCGCCTAGGCGGTTAGCGTTGTTAATAACGTGATAACCAGGCGATATTATCCAGCGATAGCGGACATTAAAAAAATTATGCTAAGCGCCCTAAGCATTAATTTTCCCTGTTCCTTGTTAATATGCCCCATAGTATGTTGATCATTCTCTTTATTTCACTACTTGTGTTTCTAAATATTGGATTTCATTCAGTGTTTAATTGGTTAAAAAAGTGAAGGGGCCCCAATTTATTCTAAGTCACCTGTAACAAAGGGTAATGTATGGCAGGGTTGCTATATAACTAGGGTACAGCAGCAGTTTGTGCAAGTAAACGCGGTGGAGCTAGGCGGGGGATCTTGACAGACAAAAGAATAGGAATTATTCATTTTTTTAATTTTGCATATTCCGTCATCTGTTGACTTCCCCCCTATTCTACCCTATTTTTGCTGGTTTTAGGATTGAGTGTGCAGTGGCACTATGGTTGAGTGCCACAATATGTAAGTTTTGCCCTTAAAAATATATTTGGCACAAAAAAGGAGTTAGGTCCTAAGTGGGACTGAGGAGGGGGCTGGACCGTTTTATGCTAAATAGACAAGAGAAATGCCCAACCTCCTCGTGTCTTGGTAATGCAATTAATTTAACATGACCAAATATAGATTAATCAAACCTGGTCAGGTACTTTTATTTATACCCATCACTCATTAATTTACTTTTTTAGAAAGTGTGTGTTTTTTAGGCAAAAAAAAGAGATATGTACATTTATGACATCACATAACCAAACTAATAAACACTTTAAACAAAAAACATACGTAGAAACTTACATCCAAATGACATAAACATTAAATATTAACAATTAATTTCCTCAATGATTGCAAATCAAATCCTTTTTCTTAAGATAAACAGAAACAAAGCAAAGTTGGATCACAAGAGTAACAATATATAAATATGTGTTTCACAATGTCAATCAATGATGGAATAACTCTTCTTGTAGTGCCGACACGTTTCAGGTTCGAATGACAAGTTATCGAACCCTCATCAGGGCTTTGTTAGATCTCTGTATAGGATGCAAAAAAACAATAAAGTTTTATTGACAACCTGTTTGGCCTCAAAAATACCACTCATCTTTTCTTTATGAATCATTTAGAAACTGGATGTATGACGTTATAACGCATACTATTACTCCGCAGACCATTACAACGCAACTTTTACTCCGCATACCGTTACAACGCATAGCGCCTTGGGGCGCTGGATAGTGGTAAGTATAATTTACTATTCTAACTCCAGTCCCCGTGGACCCTAGGGAAGGTGTTGGATAGTAAATTATACTTATTCCCTATCCTAGAGCGCCCCCCAGCGCAATGCGTTGTAATGGTATGCGGAGTAAAAGTCGCGTTGTAATGGTAGTGCGGAGTAAAAGATCCGTTGTAACGTGTGTATACCTTAGAAACTACATTTATCAGTAAGGGTGGCGGTTATTTTCATTGGTGCCTTCTGGCAAACGTTGTTCTCAATTTCAGTTTTCTGAAAATGAATAAAGCGCAAACTGTATAAACAGTGTTGGCAACCTACATGCTGTTCACGGTCGCAAGTGTGTCTTAATTTTACATACCTCCATGTGCACCGTCCGGCGCCTCTTGGAGGGAGGAGGGTTGAAACACAATCAGCAACTCCGGATTGACCATGAATACGTCAATGTGATCTGGAATACAGTCATAAGGTATGAGGTCATTTTTGTTGAGCAACGACATGTCTAATAGTTAGCTCTTCCGTAAATAGCTAAATAAGCCAATACATAATTCCTTCTTTTAAATTAGGACTGCTGATACAGCCATTACGACCTCCCTTACATTAATTGCATTACCAAGACACGAGGAGGTTGGGCATTTCTCTTGTCTATTTAGCTTAAAAATATATTGGCAAAATTGATGTCAGCCAATTACACTATTTAAATTCCTGCAAGGCCACAGTAGATGGTGCAGGTATTTGAACTACTGATGTTTACTACCATCATCTTCAACCAGCTCCTCAGAAGCCTCCAGACCATACAGAATGCTGCAGTCAGACACATCCTGGACCTCCCAAGTGGAACCTACATATCCCCCCACATGTGAGATCACCACTGGCTCCCCATCCAGAAAGCCAGAAAGGATGCACGTTCAAGATCCTTATGCACGCCTGCAAAGCCCTCCATAGCCTAGGACCTGCCTTTCTCAACTATCGACTGAACTTCCACCAACACGCTAGACTCCTCCACTCCACTTCACTCACCCTCGCACACACCCCTCACATCCGTCGTAGTAGCGGCTGCTCCCTCTCCTACATCGCTGCCAAGACCTAGAACGACCTTCCCCTTCAGCTTCGCACAGCCCCCTTGCTGGTAGACTTCAAAAAGAGACTCAATACCTGGCTCTTCAACGGAGACACATCACCTAGATACCCCTAGGGGAGACAATCTTGCACTTTACAAATGCTGTTTTTTTGTTTGTTTGTGACAGGAAAGTTAAAATTCCTATGTGGAAGACAGTGTGTATTTACATCGATGACATATAGAGTCATCAAAAATAGACGTCTTCCGGAGGACGGCTATGGACTGGTTGAGCTACAGGCTAAAGGAACTGCAGGAACACCTGGCAAGAAAAATAGCCTTTGGCCTGTATGAAAACCTATCATATATTCATAAGCCACCCCTACAGTCTGTCCTTAGGCAGGTTGCTTAATGTATATAAAAATTGTGGCACACTCTATATTTAAAAGGTGTGCCCTCACAATGACTGAAGGATTAGCGCAGCCTTTGACATGGTGAATCATGATCTTTTGTTGAATTGGCTGGAGGATCTGGGTATAGTAGGGGTAGGTTTGCCCTTTTTAGTGTCTTTCTTTCAGAACAAAGCCAGACTGTGTCTTCAGGTGATTCCACATCTAAAGCATTTTCTTTACCATGCCAAGTTCCCCAGGCTCCTCAGTGAGTCCAACTCTTTTCAACATTTATGTTAACCCATTGGCTGCCCTGCTGAAATCTTTTGGTTTATCTATCATCCCATATGCAGATGACACACAAAGTGTGGTCTCCCTTTCTAAGAAAGGTCCTTCCTTACATTAATCAGACATTCCAGAACTACATGCGGGAGGTCACTGCATGGATCAATGCAAAAACAGAAGTCATTCTATTTGTGAAAAACAGCCCCTTTTGGAATTCCTTTGAAATTTGGGTCTGCTCCCAGTTCTAGTAAAAAGGTAAAAAACCTGGGGATCCTTATTGATGATAAATTGACTTATAAAGAACAAGTCAATAAGGTAACTTCTACAGCCTTCTTTATGGTCCTTTGCTTTATAATGTCCATTTTGGACTACTGCAATGGACTATATGCAAACTTCCATAGAGCCCCCTTGAAAAAGCTGCAGACTACAGAAAACAGTGGGAAGACTGCTGATGAAAATCCTGTGGATCAACTCCGTTTCACAGACCTTTGTGAGCCTTCATTGGCTCCCTGTGCATCAAAGGATTCATTTAAAACACTTTGCATTGCATATAAAGAACTTCTGGTATGAGGTCCACCTTCTTAAGAGAAAAACTCAGGTGCAACATCCCTAACAAGACTCCTAGATCCTGCTCAGTTAGTAATCTGGTTGTGCCACCATACAAGCTCCCTTCTTGGAGAGGCATGATCTGTGTGCCCTGCATGACTCAAAATTGGAATTGCCTTGTCTGGTGGTGGAGGGTGGGGTTTGAGGCTCTAGAGGCTCACTGCTTGGCGAAAGTGAAGAGTGACATTCTGGTCACATGTATATGTGGTGACCCTGTCTATATCCATTTTCTGTAATATTTCTACGTTCTAATATTTTATTGTCTTTACTGTAATCATGGGCAAAAGAAAGTCGATAGACTGCGGGAATGGGGAGACTCTGGACAAAAACACCTAAGCTAAATAGGCTCGCAAGTCGTCAGGAAACAATTGCGTCCTGGACTGGATTGATGCCCTTCTAGTTGAATGTGAAGGTATACTCACTCCCCCATTCCACTGGACTCGGCCACGTCAGCTGCTCATCCTCCAGATTCAAAACCGAGGTTGACAAAGAGAATTCCCCAAATGTTTAATAAACCCACCACACGTAGTGCAAACAAGGTGCCATTTGGTCATAAATTAGCATCCCCCACTGTAGATGTAATTGATCCAGCACTGCTCGTAACATCTTTGGCTATCCCTGTCCCAGGTCCTCCAGCCATTGATCTCCCTCTAACTAATCAATTTGCCCCAATAATGAATTTAAATTCAATTGAATTAGGAGAAATGGGGTTGGAGAAGGAAGTAATTGTTCTGCAAACTGGGGGGGACAAGGAGTCAAGGCCTGGCAATAGTGCTGGCTTGGGTGACGAGGTCCGTCGGAACATCTAGCAGAATGTATGACGTTACTTAGCATGCTATTACTTAGCATGCCTTTTCTACAAAGTTTTTACTTCGCAAATGCCTTTACTGAGGAGTATTTTATTACGCATACCATTACTTCTCAAAATGAATTAAAAGCAATAAATTGGCATTACTTAGCAGTACATTCATTCACAGGATTTTACTATGCATAAAGATTAAGCATGGGCGAATTTTGTGAATTCGTCGTTCTCGAATTTGCGGATTTGCGAACTCGCGATTCGCAAAATTCGCGAATTCATGCGAATTTGCTGTTTTTGCCAGTTTGCAAGGGTTTTGTACAAGTTCGGGAACGCAAACTTACTTGTGTGGTCGCAACGGTCGCGACCATGTTGTTTCTACATGTCCAGCCTGTTAGCGACCCTGTGGTTCCTCCCTGTCACCCTCCGGTTTATCACTGCCACCCTCTGGTTCTCCAATGCCACCCTCTGGATCATCACTGACCCCTCTGGTTTATCACAGCACCCTCTGGTTCATCACTGCCACCCTCTGATTGATCACTGCCATTCTCTGGTTCATCCCTGCCACCCTCTGGTTCATCACTGCCACCCTCTCGTTTGCCACTGCCACCCTCTGGATCATCACTGTCCCTCTCTGGTTTATCACAGCACCCTCTGGTTCATCCCTGCCACCCTCTGGTTCATCACTGCCACCCTCTGGTTTGCCACTGCCACCCTCTGGATCATCACTGTCCCCCTCTGGTTCAAGGCTGCCACCCTCTGGTTCATCACTGCCATCCTCTGGTTCATCACTGCCACCCTCTGGTTCATCACTGCCACCCTCTCGTTTGCCACTGCCACCCTCTGGATCATCACTGTCCCCCTCTGGTATATCACAGCACCCTCTGGTTCATCCCTGCCACCCTCTGGTTCATCACTGCCACCCTCTGGATCATCACTGTCCCCCTCTGGTTTATCACAGCACCCTCTCGTTCATCACTGCCAGCCTCTGGTTGATCACTGCCACCCTCTGGTTCATCACTGCCACCCTCTGGTTTGCCACTGCCATCCTCTGGTTCATCCCTGCTACCCTCTGGTTCATCACTGCCACCCTCTGGTTCATCACTGCCACCCTCTCATTTGCCACTGCCACCCTCTGGATCATCACTGTCCCCCTCTGGTTTATCACATCACCCTCTGGTTCATCACTGCCACCCTCTGGTTGATCACTGCCACCCTCTGGTTCATCAATGCCACCCTCCGGTTGATCGCTGTCATCCTCTGGTTCCTCCCTGCCACCCTTTGGTTCATTACTGCCACCCTCTGGTTTGCCACTGCCACCCTCTGTATCATCACTGTCCCCCTCTGGTTTATCACAGCACCCTCTGGTTCACCACTACCACCCTCTTGTTCACCACTGTAGATTATGGGGGGAAAGCAAAGCACACCTTCCCAGCCTCAACTGAGATGGGGCTGGTTAATGTGTCACTGAATTTGTGCTTCAAGTCTGGCACCTGCTTCCTTAGCTGTAAGACCTTCCTGTTGCAGTTATTTTTTTTACAGGAGTGTATGATGTACTGTACAGTAGTGCACAGTACACTTGTATAAGTACACTGTACTGTCAAGAACATTTACTAATTTAGAACTACTTTTTGGACTATCACGTAGAAGACAGTCAACCTTGACTTTCAATAGCATTAGCTGCTTGTAACTACTTGTAACTATTCTCTGACCCTGCTTTGAGGGTCAGAGCAGGGTCAGAGAATAGTTGAAAGTAGGCAACTGAACTCTGGAGGGGGCCCTCAGGAAGCCCTACAGGGAATGGTTACAATTTAGTTTGAACTTTTGCACCTGCTAAGTGCTTTCAGTTTTCCAAAATTTGTTTTTCTTCAATTTCGCAAGATTTGCGGGACGCGAAATCGAACTTGCAATCCGCAAATTCGTGCGAATTTGCTGATTGCTCTTTTTTTTGCATGTTCGGGCGGTTTTTCTTTTTTTTTGCGTGTTCGGGCGGTTTTTTGCTTCTTCGCGGGCCGCTTGCAGCGCACTGACTCCGAGGTTGCCCATGAGGTCATGTACGGGCGCGGCCATCTTGTTTGCATGACGTGTTTCCGTTTCCGGCCACTCATTGCAAGTTTGCGTCGTATGCGGCGCGCGATTACGTATTCGTGGGCGTTTTTGCGTGCTCGCGGGGGAAATATCGCGTGAACTTACCCACACGGTCCTCAATGTGGCGCGGCCATCTTGTTTTTCATTCACTGCTATGGTTTTGGGCATGCTACCTTTCTATCCACCTTACATCTTTGCAATCCTATGTTTTTCTGAATTTTTTTTGTTTTTTTTTTGCTTATTATCTCTCTCTTCAATTTCCTACATCTATATTTTGTGTTTTTTTTAACTTTTTGTTACTTTATTGCCTACTTTATTTCTTTTGCTCTCTCTCTTATTTTTTTTCACACCTATTCTTCTTTCCTTCTTCTTGTGCCCAGGACCATGACTAAGGGAGGCAACAAGAGCAAGGGAAAGGGCCCAGCCCCACATACCCGGCTCCCTTGCGGGCGTTGGAGGTGGCCGCCTTGCTGGTTTTTGTCCAGGTCCACCTCCCTAAGACCGTGGCAGCAGGTGGGCGGATTGCTTCCGGTTACGGCCTCCGGGAGCGTCGCCAGCTGTGGGACACGGTGTGCTGGCGCATGCATAAGGAGTCTGGGGTCCGGCGCACCTACCACCAAGTGAGAAACCGGTGGAGTGACATCTTGGACCAGGAGCATGACCCGGTCGACCTGCTTGGTGTGGAGATCCCTGGGCTTGGTAAGTAGCTATTTAATAACTACTTTTTTACCTTCTACTCTGTTATATTGCTAATCTATTTTTTTCCTGAAGAGTACAAATGCAGCTGATTAGATTACACTGCAGGTAAATTAATGTTTAAATAGCTTCTGTTATTGCAGGTGCTCGCCTGGTTATTGGCGTTGCTACTATGCTTACTTGTTTGCAACTTTTTAGTCATTTGAGAGCATTACTATGTAATGCTAGAGACAGTAGACTCAAGTCTAGTCCTTCTTTGTACTCCTGCTGCTGCCACTTTGAAGAGATAGTGGTGGATTGATACGTTGAGTATACTATTTATTACTTGTTCTAGGACATTTGTTAGTGGTCTGCAATCATGATGACGGACTGTGTCTGTCACGCGACGTCTCGTGCTGCTGAGTGATGGCAGTCGTAGTAGAACCTTTTTGTTGTTGATGTAGTTAGTGAATTACATAACTTTCCTATTAGACGGTCTGCGAATCCTGCAATACTGTACTACTATCCTCTTAGTTGACCAGATCTGATGCAATTGATGTTAATTTGTTTCCCCGACATAATTTTAGATTGAGTACAAAGAAATCAAATATTTCCCAAAAAACAATCATCCATGTTGTGTTTCTTTATTTCATGATCACCCGAAGCAACTCCCAGGGGCAAGGCGACGGCGGCGACAGAGACTACGGTGGCAGAAGTTGGACAGGAGCAGTCCCTTCCAGGCTCTTCTGCTGGCCCCAGTAAGTTGTCTTATTGTTATCTTAATACTTATACTTCCCTAACTTTTACAGCCCCTATTTATTATGAACTGGTTCCTAATAATTCTATGTTTTACAAAATAGTCTTGGATCTTCTTCTAATGTAGACTACTTTCTACATTCTTATCCTGCCTCTACCATCACTCTCTGTGCTACTACTATTTACAATTATGAGTCGGTATGTGTAGGTAGCTAAGCTTGCCCATTCGGCAAATGGTGTGAAACAAAACTCTGATACAGCAATAGCTCTAGGCACTGAGTGTAGTCCTCTGGGTTGCCCTTGCTGTCTATTCCAGTCTTCTTAATGTAAGTGCTTTGACAATTTGCAACAACAAAATGTAATTGTTTACACCAAGTAAAAGGTAGCAGTGTCCTTTTTGATTTGAGAGGAGCACATCCCATACCGCTAGTGTTTCAGGGACTATTCTGCACACAAAGATGTATGGACAAGATGATAGGTGCAGTTCGTCTTTCGACATACCTCAGTCCGAACAGAAGTTGAACCCCCAATCCCCTGACCGACTATCTAGAATGTCTGACCAATGAGTTTTACGACCCAGAAGAACAGAAGAAGACTACCTCCGAGTCCCGGCCTATCTGATTTACTGAAACATGACTGCCAAGTGCAGTAGTTCAAACCTTTCCGCTCACTCACTCGTAAACAAAAACCACACAGTGTTTGTTAGTTTTAAAGTTTTATTTTCAATTAAGAAATGAAAACACAGTACTGCTGGTGATGACTTACTAGTAGTTGGAGAATTGTCTGGCAGAAGGGCAATGGAATCTTCTTTCTGTAATGAGAAAAATGGTGCCCGTTAAGCAAGCATTCATCAGTTGTCATAAGAACAAGTGTAGGATTTAATGGAATAAGCATATAAAAGGTTAACACCCTCCCCAAAACCGTTACTTTTTTTCAATCCCAGTAATAAAAAAAAATTGTTATGTAACATTTTCTTCCGTTACGAAACAAAATAGGGGGTTGTGTATGGCATCTGAAAATATGACATGTTTTTCCTAGACGTCACAACATCTGAGGCGGCACAGATGACAACCAGTGCCGGGGCCAGCAGTGCGGAGGGGTCCACTCAGGATGGGGCGGCGCCAACAGGAGGAGCTGGGGGGGAGGACTCAGCGGCGGCGGACGGTGGTAAGTTATTATACTCCTTACTTATTGAAATTTTTTTGAGTAGCCTCGCAAAGGAGTGTATGATGTACTGTACAGTAGTGCACAGTACACTTGTATAAGTACACTGTACTGTCAAGAACATTTACTAATTTAGAACTACTTTTTGGACTATCACGTAGAAGACAGTCAACCTTGACTTTTAATAGCATTAGCTGTGGTACTTCTCTGGTAACCAATGGCCCCCTCTATTTCACTTCAACTCAGCTGGCCAATTTTTATTGTGATTTGTGAAGCCAAGTCATATCAGATGAAGTTTAGGGATGTGAAGAACGAAAAGTTAAAAAAGGGTGAAACGAAGGACGAGCGAGTCTTAATATTTATGACTGTAAAGAATGGTTTTGTTGAATGCAATTCAACATAAGAAGACAGCGCTTTCCAAAATATAATGAAAAGGGTGTTCGTTGGTTTTTGACAAAAATAAATTTTGGTACATTTGAGACATCAAGAAGAATCATAGACGTACTTTCAAAGCCTGGATGTTATC
Organism: Lissotriton helveticus; assembly: GCF_964261635.1. Classification (NCBI taxonomy): domain Eukaryota; kingdom Metazoa; phylum Chordata; class Amphibia; order Caudata; family Salamandridae; genus Lissotriton; species Lissotriton helveticus. The sequence goes on along the minus strand of NC_136060.1, from coordinate 64,394,928 downwards.
TTCTTTATCCTCCTCGTCGATAGCAGAGGTGTATGATGTAATAGAGCAGACGCTGAGTGGAAGAAGTATGGCCAGTGGCAGTGCCACCCCTATAGAAAAGTAAGACATTCAGATCCCCACTTGCATGTACTGCTTAAAGTACTGCGAGTCTGCATCATCATGGCCTGTGTCTGTATTTCTTGGGTGAAAGCAGAGTGAGCTGCCATTATGGCGGCGAGCACAAGTTCACGTACCAGTGATTTCTTTTGCAACCCAAGAGAAAAAAGTAAAAAAGGCCTTTTTTTAGTACTCTCTGACTATGTATGTAGTAGTGAGCCCACCCATAGTGCTGCTAGTGGAATTCCTGAAACTCCCAGTAATGTCACAGGCTTACAAAGACGGCGGAAAGATACATGCCAAAATGTTATACTGTTACAACAGGTATCTGTGCACACGTCGCCTTTTACAGAGTAAATGCCGGAGGTAATCAAACAACACAACCAATAGACAAACAATGTGGAAGTAGTCTTGATAGAAGTGTTTCTTCAATTCAGATTTTATCCACCACGCCCAGCCAACACGTGTTTCGTCAGGGCTAGTAGCCCGCGACTTCATCAGGGCTCCCGCGGGCAGCGGTTCCAAAGCTATTGCCACAATGGCTAGGTGCTCTCAACCGCTTCCAATTCCGACCCGGCTACCGGGTACTGTGGAGGTTCTCGCTGATTCGTCTCAGCCGTCTCAGCTTTACAGCGTCTCCGCGTGTAAACTGTAAATGACTTCCGCATTTACACGCGGAGACGCTGGAAAGCAGTACGTCTTAACCTGCCGCTCACACGGATACTCCTATGGTGTGTCGCATCTTTGGTATTAACCATCACACGGACGGCTGAGACGAATCAGCTAGAACCTCGACAGTACCCGGTAGCCGGATCGGAATTAGAACCGGCTGAGAGCACCTAGCCATTGTGGCAATAGCTTTGGAACCGCTGCCCGCGGGAGCCCTGATGAAGTCGCGGGCTACTAGCCCTGACGAAACACGTGTTGGCTGGGCGTGGTGGATAAAATCTGAATTGAAGAAACACTTCTATCAAGACTACTTCCACATTGTTTGTCTGGTTGTGTTGTTTGATTACCAACAGCATTTACTCTGCTGTATCAATTATGTTTGGATCCTGGTCCTAATTGGAGGTTTAGGTTCTTCCTCCTATCTGGGGCACCCTCAAAATAGTGGTTAGAAATTATAAATAACGTCACATACGGGAGGCGCCAGTTGTGGATCGACAATCAAAAAAAACCTGGTCCGTTATCTTAAAAATGTTATACTGTGTTTGCTACTTGCTGTTATTACTTATGCTGCTGTTACTGAGTGTCAACTTTCTGTTGAATTATTTTGACTTTATGTTAAAGACTATTGGCTACAGTATTTTTCTTTCTTTTTTCATAGATGCTACTCCCAAAAAGCTCACCCGTAAGGAGATGGCTGTCCGGGCCACGGCCCGTAAGCTGGAGGCTATTTGTGTCGAGTATCGACGGTTGTGGGCTCGAGAGCATGAGGAGGAAACTACAACAACCTCCACATCCTCCTCCACTGCCCCCGGGTCCACCAGCCACAAGCCTCCAGCCAAACGGAGCCGTGGCCCGACAGCCTCCCGCCGCCGCCGCACAGCAGCAAAAACAACAGCTGCCCCCCCCAGAGCCTGGATGGTACGCCAGCGCCGCCTCCGAAAGCGAGTGGACCTCCGCAAAGAGCTGCGGGACATGCAGCACCAGCTCTCTAAACGCCACCGGAGGAAGTGACTGTTCCTTGTCCCTTTTTTAAAGACTGTTGGGGGGGGTGGGAATTGGGTTTTTGGGAAAGGGTACTTTTAGATTTTTGGACATTGGTTTGGTTAGGGAGGGGGGTGAGTTGGGGTAATTCTATTTTTGTGACGACAACAACATCCATAATTTATATTTCTCAATAATTATATTTTTCATTCAAAAACACAGTAAACGCGCTCATATTATTTTGTGTGGGGGTTGGCGGTGGTTACTGGACGTTTGGTTTTTCAAACTTACCAGCATGAATGAAACATCTTGTCCTAAATGTACCAAAATGCAAGTAACCGAGTTAGTCAATTCAGTAGTCCTACTACTGTACTTTACTAGTAGTACTGTTAGTCTCTGCTCTCCTCCAAACTTAGTCCTAGCCCATTATTCTACTACCTCCCCAATATGCTTATCTTACCTTTGATTTGCGAATCACGGTTGGTGAATAAGGTTGGTTGTTGACTTGAATCCTCGACGGATGCAATATCATTGTTGTGCTGGTAGCAGTAGTGGTACACACCTGTAGTATCACCATATGAAAAAAAGAGGAAATTAAACATTGAGTGGCCTGAGCGTAGCATTAGAAACAGTACAATAGATAGTACGGTACAGAACAGTGCCCTAAATTGTAGCCTAAGCAGTGCCAACGTAAGGTAAGCATTAAGCATTAGATTGTTCACGTCGTGTAGGAGGAGGATGTTCTTATTATCAATCCAGGATGGCGCACATGAACTTCTGGTTGCTTTGACCTTATCCTCCCCAGCAAGTGTGTAGAATTTATTGTTGTTGTCAGTCACACATCAATGAAATACCACACAGCCCGTGGGAAGAGTGTTAGGGTTTGAAAATTGGATGGGAATGTTTTTTTTTTTGGGAAAGCTTGGTTGAGAGTAAAGAAAACACAACATGGTCAGTAAAACAACAAATTAAGAGAAATAAATCTTTGGATTTGAAGATATCGATAAACGTTTAAAGAGACATCAAGAAAGTGCACTACTGCATGCGAGAAGTTGTTTGGTAAATGATGGTTAGCTTACTGAAAAGTAGTACTACTACTTACTGCAACTTACTAGTAACTACGAAGGAACAAGTTGGCAAACTTGGCAGTACAGGGCTGCAGTCATTACGCAATTTGACTTGCCTCTCTGCCCTCAGACAATAAACACTTAGAACATTAAATTAGTATTAAACATAGCAAAGACGTATCAAATAGCTGGAGGGATGAATTTGAAGCAGAGATCAAACAAACGCACAGAGTCACACTCGTAGAAGTAAGTTCAAGTTCACAAGAATATCATTGAAAAGATAAGGAGAATTTTGGATACTGTTACTGTTTTTTGTAGTGGTCCCGTTGAATTTGTGAAGTTGATGCACCCAGCAATTCCTCTTACTCGCGGTACGCCTTCATTCCATCGGATGCTCCGTCGATCAATCTTAGTGACCAGACACACTGTCCACTGCCTGCCTGATGCGGATTTGCGGATCGCTAATTGTACGCCTGAGTAGTACATCGATGGCACAGGGTAAAAGCCTGCCTGTAATTGATGATGGAAAAGTAAGTGTTAAAGACACCTCGGAGAAAAAAATATGTAAGGCACGCTGTGTAGTGCAAAAATTATACTGTCACTTTCAGTGATGACAATCCCCAAAATCTAGAACACCCCCCATTACCCTCCCAAAAACGTGCAGAATACTGCTGCTACCTCACAGAGGCCTAATTTCAAAACGTGTCAAAACGCACTCAGAAAGTATGGCCAAAACCCCCCTTTCCCACCATGGATTATGTTCAAACGACTTGCAATCAAAATTAGACATTACAACAAGTTTTCCAAGACCCCACCCAGTTGTAAAAATCTATAACCCCCGCCCAAACACATGAAATACAATACTGCTAACCCTAACGAGCCCTAAGTTAAGAATAGTGGCAAACGCTTTCTTTCACTAGGCAAAATCCACCCTTTCCCACCATGGATTTCCTTCAAACCACTAGTTGCAACCAAGATTACACATTCCCACGAGTGCTGTAAGACCCCAGAACCCAGTTGCAAAAATCTAGAACACCCCCAAACACATGGAATACTGCTGCTAGTGCTAACCCTAACGAACCATAAGTTACAAAAAATGCCACCATGGATTTTCTTCAAACAACTTGCAACCCAGATTACACATTCCCACGAGTGCTGTAAGACCCCAGAACCCAGTTGCAAAAATCTACAACACCCCAAGACACATGGAATACTGCTGCTAGTGCTAACCCTAACGAACCCTAAGTTAAAAAAATGTCAAAAGGCTTTTCAGCATGGATTTTGTCCAAACCAGTTTTATCCGGTATTAGACCTTCCCAGCAATGCCCCAAGACCCCCCAACCCACCCGCAAAAAAGCACAACACCCCCAAACAGGCAAAAAGCAAAAAAGGAAAATCTCATACTTACAATATTTTTCGCCCGTCTTTCAATTCTGTCCAGCTAGGCCATAACTCCCGTTTTCCACCATGGATTTCCTGAAAAACAAATGCAATCAAAATTAGACTGTGCCAGCAGTGCTCCCAGACCCCAAAATCCACCCACAAACACCCGGAACCCCCCCAAAGAGCACCTCAAAGACAAGCAAGTCAGCAAAAACGCAAAAACGTTTTCGCCTCCGATTTGGTCCAAACCAGTTTTATCCGGTATTAGAGCTTCCCAGCAATGGCCCCAGAGCCGTCAACCCAGGCGAAAACAAGTAGAAGACCCCCAAACAGCCAAAAAGCAAAAGTATTAAAATGGGCACAGTAATTTTCTGGGCAATTTCCAAAATCACTCCGCGCCCGCTCTGCAGCTAGGCCCTAACTCCCCTCTGCCACCATGGATTTTTTTCAAACTTCTTGCTATCAAAACTATCCATACCCAGCAGTGCTCCCAGACCCCGAAACCCACCCACAAACACCAGGAAGCCCTCCAAACCGGCCCCTGAAAACGCTACATTGACCGAAATGTCAGAAAAAGCAAAAACTTTTTCCTCATGGATTTGGTCCAAACCAGTTTTATCCGGTATTAGAGCTTCGCAGCAATGGCCACAGAGCCGTCAACCCAGGCGAAAACAAGTAGAAGACCCCCAAACAGCCAAAAAGCAAAAGTACAAAAATGGGCACAGTCATTTTCTGGGCAATTTCCAAAATCACTCAGCGCGCGCTCTGCAGCTAGGCCCTAACTCCCCTCTGCCACTATGGATTTTCTTCAAACCTCTTGCTATCAAAACTATCCATACCAAGCAGTGCTTCCAGACCCCGAAACCCACCCACAAATACCAGGAAGCCCCCCAAACCGGCCCCCGAAAACGCTACATTGACCGAAATGTCAGAAAAAGCAAAAACTTTTTCCTCATGGATTTGGTCCAAACCAGTTTTATCCGGTATTAGAGCTTCCCAGCAATGGCCACAGAGCCGTCAACCCAGGCGAAAACAAGTAGAAGACCCCCAAACAGCCAAAAAGCAAAAGTACAAAAATGGGCACAGTCATTTTCTGGGCAATTTACAAAATCACTGCTCGCGCGCTCTGCAGCTAGGCCCTAACTCCCCTCTGCCACCATGGATTTTCTTCAAATCTCTTGCTATTAAAACTATCCATACCCAGCAGTGCTTCCAGACCCCGAAACCCACCCACAAACACCAGGAAGCCCCCCAAACCGGCCCCCAAAAACGCTACATTGACCGAAATGTCAGAAAAAGCAAAAACCTTTTCCTCATGGATTTGTTCCAAACCAGTTTTATCCGGTATTAGAGCTTCCCAGCAATGGCCCCAGAGCCGTCAACCCAGGCGAAAACAAGTAGAAGACCCCCAAACAGCCAAAAAGCAAAAGTACAAAGATGGGCACTTAGTAATTTTCTGGGCAATTTCCAAAATCACTCAGCGCGCGCTCTGCAGCTAGGCCCTAACTCCCCTCTGCCACCATGGATTTTCTTCAAACCTCTTGCTATTGAAACTATCCATACCCAGCTGTGCTCCCAGACCCCAAAACCCACCCACAAACACCAGGAAGCCCCCCAAACCGGCCACCAAAAACGCTACAATGACCGAAATGTCAGAAAAAGCAAACACTTTTTCCTCATGGATTTGGTCCAAACCAGTTTTTTCCGGTATTAGAGCTTCCCAGCAATGGCCCCAGAGCCGTCAACCAAGGCGAAAACAAGTAGAAGACCCCCAAACAGCCAAAAAGCAAAAGTACAAAAATGGGCACTTAGTCATTTTCTGGGCAATTTCCAAAATCACTCTGCGCGCGCTCTGCAGCTAGGCCCCAACTCCCCTCTGCCACCATGGATTTTCTTCAAACCTCTTGCTATCAAAACTATCCATACCCAGCAGTGCTCCCAGACCCCGAAACCCACCCACAAACACCAGGAAGCCCCCCAAACCGGCCCCCGAAAACGCTACATTGACCGAAATGTCAGAAAAAGCAAAAACTTTTTCCTCATGGATTTGGTCCAAACCAGTTTTATCCGGTATTAGACCTTCCCAGCAATGCCCCAAGACCCGCCAACCCACCCGCAAAAAAGCACAATACCCCCAAACAGCCAAAAACGGAAAATCTCATACTTACAATATTTTTCGGCCTTCTGTCCAAACGCGCTGTGCAGCTAGGTCATAACTCCCATTTTCCACCATGGATTTACTGAAAAACAAATACAATAAAAATTAGACTGTGCCAGCAGTGCTCCCAGACCACAAAACCCACCCACAAACACCTGGAACCCCCTAAACAGCACCTCAAAGACAAGCAAGTCAGCAAAAACGCAAAGAAAATTTTGCCTCCGATTTTGTCCAAACCACTTTTATCCGGTATTAGACCTTCCCAGCAATGGCCCCAGAGCCGTCAACTCACCCACAAAGAAGTAGAACACCCCCACAAGTGCAGAGTCTTTCTTCATTGGGCGTAATCCAGCCCTCTGCTTTGAGGGAAATAGGAGTCTGGAGGAGGAGGATAGAGGAGCATGTTCTTGTGATCTTGTGAACCTGAGGAATGCAGACTGCGGCACCTACAAATCAATAAGCAAATAAGTGAAGACAGTTCTGCTGATGGGCTTGTTTTTGTGATTAGGTGATTACATTTTTTATTTATATTGACTTTGCATAACAAAGAAAGACATAGACACAGGAATAAAAGTGAATAAGGACGAAAAAGAAAGTTATTGATTCATTGGCTCATTTTCAGGGCTCGGTGTCAGAGAAGCAGAGTTCGTCCTCATACTCTGCGAATTCAGGCGGGAGTAGGTCACCTAACAGAGAAGAAATTCCCTCATCTAAGTTGGTGTCCTCCTCGTCTTCTTCCGGCATGTATTCTCGTACTTTGTAATCTGGTGGTATGAGGTGCTGATTCATCGTGATCATTGTTAACCTCTCCACATTTTTGGGCGAGAGGCGGGTCCTTTTGCAAGTTACAATGCCACCAGCAGCATTGAAAACACGTTCAGAAGACACTCTTGCGAGTGGGCAAGACAAGTAACTTATAGCCAGGTTGGAGATCTCTGGCCACAATTCTCTTTTCCCATGCCAATACGCCAATGGCTCATCATGAATATAGACCTCTGTTGGGTCATTCAGATACTCCTGCACCATCGACTCAAGGTTCTGCAGGGTTCCTCCACTTTGCTTACTTTTTGCTAGGACCTTTTCAGAAGCAAACCCAAGCTGAGTTAGCCAATCGTCTTCTTCACACAATGGTACTGTTGTGTCTGGTGCAGATGATCCGGTTGCTGGTGTCTTTAATGGCTGAGAGGTCACTTCTTCCACAGCCACAGGTGCAGGAGTGGATTCTTTGGACTCCTGATGGCCTGCTGATGCTGATGTACAGCCTTTTCCTTCAATTTCCTGCCGTTCTCTTTCAAACCTCATGGCTGACAGAGCTAGCCAACGTTTGTACTTTGAAACTTCTGCGTCACCAAAAGCAAACAATGCTCTGCCTGCCAGTGCCTTTTTGTAGCGTGGATACAGAATAGTAGCACAAATGTAATGCTGTTCTGTGTGGATCTTTTGAAGACGTTCATCGCAAAGTAGGCGCTGTAATAATTTGTCCGCCAAATTAAAAGCTTCTTGCTTTTCTTCATCTTTTTGAAACGTAGAAGACACCGCCTTCAGTTGGTGCTCTAGCATGCGCAACAATGGGATAGCTTTTCCCAAACTACAGTCCTCCCTGCTGACTGCACGCGTGAAGACCTCAAAAGGACGAAGCATGTTTGTCAGGCTTTTAACTAGCTCCCATTGCTCCGCATGTAACCTCAGGTCCTTCACAGCTGTACCCAGTGTAAGGAAATACTGATCGAGTACCGTAAACTGCTCATACAGACGCTCATCCATGTAGAAGGTTGAGTTCCAACGTGTTGCCACCTCCTGGATGATTGCTTTCACTGGCAGTCGACGTTCATGTAGCAGGCCCCTCAGATGCTTCCGGGCCTTAAAAGAATGGCTGAAATGTGTGCACATTCTTCGGCAGGTGGTCAGTAACTCGCACGCTGGACTTTCTTCAGTCAAGAATTTTTTAACAACCAGGTTTATACAGTGCGCCAAACACGGCACTCTGAAATAGTTACCCTCATTCATGGCCTTAATTACATTGGCGCCATTATCCGTGGAAACATAACCAATCATGCGTTTTTTGGGAGACAGCCATTGAAAGACCTTTGTGTTAAACTCCTGCAAAATGTTTTCTGCTGTATGACTTGACTCCATGGCAAACATGGCTAGTGTTGCATGTTTCCGAGCAGCTTTAAAAACGTTGTCCGTGTCAACACCTGCCCTTAGCTTTGCTGTAACTCCTGAAAAAGAGACCCAGTGTGCAGTGACGCACATGTAATCAGTGCCTGCGCCACTGGTCCACATGTATGTTGTCAGATGTATAGTGTGAACAGCACTCTTCTTCAAAGCTGCCCCAATCGCCTCCAGCACATCTGCATGTAGTGCTGGAACCGCAACTCTGGCAAAATAGAACCGGCTATGAACCTTCCATTTAGGGCAGAGCGTTGCCACTAATTCAAGAAAACCAACCCCTTCCACAAAAGAAAAAGGGAGAAGGTCCAGCGCTAGCATTTTAGCCAGCTTAGTGTTATACAGACGCACCATTGGGTGGTTGCGTTCAAATGGCGCATCTGAAAACAACATGCTTCTAATGGTGGGCTGGACCATTTTTTTACGGGAAGATGATGACTTCTTCGAACCAATTACGCTCGGTGATGAAGTTTTTCACATTGGTGTCTCACTCTCTCCCACACTCTTAGTGTGGCGCACAGCGGGTGTGCTGCTGACAGGGGTACTGGGTGTAGGTGAAGAAATGTTTGACGCTTCTTCCTCCTCGTCATCATCAGATGAAACATCAACGGATCCAGTTTTTGACTTCCAATTCGGGCTTCCTTGATCTCCTTTAGGTGCGCAAGCCATTGGACAGTGTGCTGTCTCTTAAGATGACCTCTCTGGCCTCCGGTACCATAGTTGGTACCAAGCTTACCACGACTAACTGCAAGCTTACAAATGCTACAAATGGCTATGTTTTCCCTTTTTGGGCAAACACTAAAGAAGTCCCAAACTGCGGACTTCAAATGTCTGTGGGGGGCGGAGGAGGCGATACTGCTGGTCATGCTGCTAATGGCGGATGAAGTGGAGGATGTGTGTTGCCGAACTTTACTACGTTGTGCACTTGCATCACCACTAATTGAGGTAGAGGTGGATGGAGGTCCCTTCTGGCGAGAAAATATGGAAGCGGTAGGTGGTGGTGTACTAGTTAACTGCATTTGTGGTGGTCCCGTTGTCACGTCACCATCATCACGCTCAGCAGCATTTTGGGGTAGGGTAAAAATGTCTGTTTGCTGCATGCCCGCTGAGGCTGGAGTGACGCCTATGATGACTGCGTCGTCATCATGAGAGTCTTCATCAGCAGGAGTATACGCCACTTCTTCTTCAGCGTCATCATCACACTCCATAACTCTGAGACTTTCGGGGACCTTCCTTTTACGATTAGCTACCTTTGTCAGATCATGGTGTGCCTCACTCTCAGACGGCAGTGGTGGTTCCCAAGTTTGATCCATATCATCAGAAGGAAGGGGGCTTGAAGAAGATGTAGACACCATCCTTGATCTTTTCCTTGCTAGGGATGTGGAAGACAATGAATGATCAGGAGGAGTGGCTTCCTCAAATGATACCTCGGCTTGAATGTCGATTTCCTGATGTGCCCCTACTTCGGGAGGAACAACTATTGTGGGCACTTGTGCCGCTCCATGCACCTCTGCTTGCGCATCTCCTTGAGCTGCCTCTCCTTCCACATGTACTTGGGCTTGTACTACTTGCACAGGTGGTTGTTGTTGCGGCTGTGTTTGTTGAACACTCGTCAGATGAGTTACAACAACCTGTGTTGATTGAGGGACATTGCTGCTACTTTCTTGCGATGAGCCAACATCACTGATCGATGGTGATTGAACAACTATGCTGGCGGCCTCTAAAGCACTCAAGGGCTTGGACCTAAGTTGGCGTGGTGGTGGTGGCACTGAGCCCAATGGAGCGGGGGTGCTGCTCCCGGCAGCTTGGTCCCCAGCAGACCCCGCTGCTGCTGCAGGCGTACTTATTTTTTTCCCAAAAAATGTGGCGGTCGGCACACCAGTCTCCTTGGTAAGTGGCGCCACTTGCTTCTTCTGCTCCTTACTGGCAACTTTCTTTCTAGAGGAGCTACGGGGAACCTTTTTTGGGGCCATCTTCTTCAGAGGTCAGAACTGCAGGCCGCAGTTGCACGAGTTGCAGGGTTGTCTTGTCTGTGGCCACACGTGACATCGCGTGACGTTATGCTGCACACACACCGCTGCAGGACTTCTTCCTGGCACTGGTGGTTCTCTTGTGCACCTAAAAGCAATGGAAGACAGAGGAACATCAGTTATACACCCCAAAAAGTCGAAAAACACATAACAATCAGCACAATCCCATGCCATCCATGCCCTCAATGATGTTTAAATTCAAGATACCCCACAGAAAGACTAGGCCCATGCACCACTCACTACCCCTGGGCATAATGGATGAAAGCTAGGCAAAATGGGTGCAGGCCTGAGAACACTGCCTGCCTTCAACATGGCCCCTTGCACCCCAAGCACATGGCCAGGGCCTGCCTGTACCAGCACTCAAAATGGCCCCCACCCACATGGCCAGTCCCCATCAACAGTACACCTCAAAAAAACGAAAAACACACAAAAATCACCACAATCCAATGCCATCATGCCCTCCATGATGTTTACATTAAAGAGACCCCACAGACAGACAGACTCAGTCCATGCACCACTCCCTACCCCTGGGCAAAAGGCCCCAACAGCAGCCCCAAAAATCGAAAAACACACAAAAATCAGCACAATCCCATGCCATCCATGCCCTCAATGATGTTTAAATTCAAGAAGACACCCCACAGAAAGACTAGGCCCATGCACCACTCACTAGCCCTGGGCATAATGGATGGAAGCTAGGCAAAATGGGTGCAAGCCTGACAACACTGCCTGCATTCAAAATGGCCCCTTGCACCCCAAGCACATGGCCAGGGCCTGCCTGTACCAGCACTCAAAATGGCCCCCACCCACATGGCCAGTCCCCATCAACAGTACACCTCAAAAAAACGAAAAACACACAAAAATCACCACAATCCAATGCCATCATGCCCTCCATGATGTTTACATTAAAGAGACCCCACAGACAGACTCAGTCCATGCACCACTCCCTACCCCTGGGCAAAAGGCCCCAACAGCAGCCCCAAAAATCGAAAAACACACACAAATCAGCACAATCCCATGCCATCCATACCCTCAATGATGTTTAAATTCAAGAAGACACCCCACAGAAAGACTAGGCCCATGCACCACTCACTAGCCCTGGGCATAATGGATGGAAGCAAGGCAAAATGGGTGCAGGCCTGAGAACACTGCCTGCCTTCAAAATGGCCCCTTGCACCCCAAGCACATGGCCAGGGCCTGCCTGTACCAGCACTCAAAATGGCCCCCACCCACATTGCCAGTCCCCATCAACAGTACACCCCAAAAAAACGAAAAACACACAAAAATCACCACAATCCAATGCCATCCATGCCCTCCATGATGTAAGAGACCCCACAGACAGACTCAGTCCATGCACCACTCACTACCCCTGGGTAAAAGGCCTCAACAGCAGCCCCAAAAATCGAAAAACACACACAAATCAGCACAATCCCATGCCATCCATGCCCTCAATGATGTTTAAATTCAACAAAACAGTTGTATCATGCACCCATAACTAATCCTGGTCCTACTGGATACTGTGGCTACCCACAATATATTTTATTTAATGTTCTGAAAAAGTTCCAAAATTGTAGTTGCAGCAACTGTAATGCCCCAAACAAACTTACTTGTGAAATTTGATTTCTAATCCAAAAGTGATCCAAAGAAAGTCAAAAAGGCCTCAAATCCAAATATCCAGCAGCATCCACAAAAAGTAATCCTTCCAGGTCAAGATCCAAATGAAAGTGACCAGCATGTGAAGAAAGCACTGGGAGGAGCCTGCTGGACAGGAACAGGAAGTTGGAGACTGTGGGGCACCTCCTTCCTCCCACCCCCACCCCAAAATGGACTCCTTGCAAAAAAAAGTGCAGGCAAATATCAACCTTAGGAGTTATTCTGATAAAAATCATAATTTTCAGAAGGTTTATGCTGCTTGCTGGTGGATTTCTTGTGCAGAATTGCAAATTTTGCAATTTTGCGAGTGCGAGATTGTTGCTGCCCGCCGCATCTACGTGTTCGCAATTGTTTACTCCCGCGATGCGTGATCACGAGCCTTTATGACGTACTCGCGTTGACAAACTCTCGCTGTGCAAGGTGGCGGGCGCGATGACGTAATCGCGGTCGACAAACTCCCGCAGGATCACGCAGCAAGATCCAAAATGGTGCAGCACACGCAAACATGGAGAAAAACAACTCTTCAAACGCTGAATGACGGTAAGTGAACGCCGCACGCCGCAATATTGTATTTGTCAAGCGCGACCAAGCAAAAAAATCCGCTGCGTGCGAAGTTGCAAATTTGCGGTAATTTCGCGCGAATTCGCGGATCGCGAATTTGCCGAAAATCTGCAAATTCCGCGAGCGGAACGGATTTTACGCCCATGTTTAATAAAGATTCTTTTTTGTATTTTTTCCCTACACACCAACACTACCCTCCACGCCCTCTACACCCCCTACACTTCCCAAAACCCTAAAACACTACCCTACACTACACATACACTACATCACTACCCTAAACCCTAAAACACTTACCCTACACTGCACATACACTACAACTCTACCATAAACCCGAAAACACTACCCCCTACTCTACACATACACTACAACTCTACCCTAAACCCTAAAACACTACCCCCTACACTACACATACACTACAACACAACCCTAAACCCTAAAACACTACTCTACACTACACATACACTACAACACTACCCTAAGGACTGACTCCGTTACCTGCTCCGTGGTCGGACCACTTTTTGGTGCCTTTTGTTATAGATATATCCGTAAATGAGAGTCAGAAGGAGGTAATGAGTAGCTATACATGTAGGGAGTGGAAACACTTTGTACAGGATAACTTTAATAGAGAGCTGGGTGCAGATGGCCCCCCCAGGAGGCTCTGACAGTGAGACGGCTAGTGAGAATCTGGAGAGGCGTATCCTTAACGCCCTTAATAAGGTGGCGCCGTTGCTCCTGAATAAAACTAGGAACAGAGAGCATAAATCCGCTCCTTGGTGTACCCCCACCCTACAGCAGGCCAAGGCAGGTTGTAAACATCTGGAGAGGCAATGGAGAAAGGGATTTTAGATCCAGGACAGACTGCTATATAGGGAGGGACAGAGAAAATATCAAAGAATACTTAAAGTAGCTAAAGCTACGCACTATAAGGCCAGAATTGGGAAAGCTGAGAATACCACAAAAAAACTCTTTAAAATTTACAATGAAATATCCACCCTTGCTAGTAGGACTGCATCTAGCAATAGTTCGGTGGAAGAGTGTAATAGGGTGGCAAAGTACTTTTCACAGAAGGTGAGGAACACTTTCTCTGGAAAATTAACGAGTGGGGCTGATTTTGAGGAACAGGTGGGAGATAGTAAGACGGGGTTAAGACTGAACAACTTCACAGTCCCCCTCCTGAGAACCTAAAGAGTGTCTGTGTCAGTTTAAAATCCGGCTCTACCAGACATCCTGCTCCACCTAAGGTGATGGGGGAAAACTTGGAGATTCTTGAGCCTTATATCAGGCATGTCTTAGATATCTCATTCACCTCACATACACTGCCAGACAATTGGAAACGAGCTGTTGTTCTGCCAATTATGAAGAAACCGAATGTCAGTCAGGACATCTTAGAAAATCAGCGACCCATCTCGCTCCTACCATATTTGGCTAAGGTTGCAGAGAAGGTGGCCAATCAACAACTTATGACGCATTTGGAAGACGCTAGTCTCCTTCACCCTTCTCAATCGGGATTTCGGGCAGGCTATTCCACGGAAACTGCTCTTCTAAGGGCTACGGAAACCATCAGACAGGGAGCCGATGCGGGACACACCATGGCACTGATAATGCTAGAACTCAGTGCAGCGTTCGACACTGTGGCGCATCACACCTTGCTGCAGTGTCTGAACAGAGGTGGTGTCTCAGGTCCTGCCCTGAAGTGGCTAAAATCTTTTTTAGTAGAGCACAGTTTCCAGGTCAGACAAGGGGCTCACTACTCCGAGGACATTAAACTGGAGCAAGGGGTGCCTCAGGGCTCGGCCCTGAGCCCCACCCTGTTTAATCGATACATGTCTCTGTTGGTAGAGATAGTACAGGCCTTTGGGTTAGATGTAGTTGCTCATGCTGACGACACCCAGCTGCTGATTTCCCTATCTCAGGCACCAAAGGTTGCAGCATCCAATTTTAGAGCATGTATGCAGGAGCTTGCCTCCTGGATGGATAAGAACTGCCTAAAGCTGAATGGTAGTAAGACGGAGGTGCTGGTGGTGGTGGGGTGACAAGTCAAGTTGGACCTCAGAATGGTGGTCTCCGAGTCTGGGTCCTACCCCTATACCCTGCACCGAGGCAAAACATTTGGCGATTTGGGTGGACTCCACCCTCTTATACGACGGACATATCCGTCGCGTAGTGGGGAAATGTTTTGGAGTCTTAAAAACATTGCGGAAAACACTGGATCTCCTCCCATTAGGTGCCAGGAAGACGATGGTACATGCTCTTATCACATCTCGTCTTGACTACGGTAACTTACTCTACCTGGGAGCCTCAGCTAAGGGCTTGGGGAGGCTACAGGTTCTTCAGAACGCGGCAGTATGGCTGACTCTGATGCTGCCCAGAAGAGCGGCTTCAAAACAAGCCCTTGATTCTTTGCATTGGCTCCCAGTCAAGAAAAGAGTTATGTTTAAGACGTTAATTACATGTCATCGTATCTCTCAGAATGTGGGCCCGTCATATCTGAGAAACTTGGTCACCAGGTATGTGCCAAGAAGGTCCCTCAGATCCTGTGGGACTGGTCAGCTGGTAATCCCTAAGGCAAAGAAGGCGAAAATGGGTGGTCGTTCGTTCCGCGTTCTGGCAGCGCAGAACTGGAATAAGCTTCCTCTATTACTTAGGCTAGAAACTTCAGAAGTAAAATTCAGGAAACTGCTTAAAACATATCTGTTCACTGCCTAGTTCGGTCTGCCGGTTAATTGTCCAGCTGCTCTCCCTCTCACTCAGCGCGGGGACACGCCTAGATGGCGTAACCAGGTGCTTTACAAATTTCCTTTATTAATATTATAAACCCTAAAACACTGACCCCCTACACTACACATACACTACAACACTACCCTAAACCCTAAAACACTACCCTACACTACACATACACTACAACACTACCCTAAACCCTAAAACACTACCCTACACTACACATACACTACAACACTACCCTAAACCCTAAAACACTACCCTACACTACACATACACTACACCACTACCCTGAACCCTAGAACACTACCCCCTACACTACACATACACTACAACACTACCCTAAACCCTAAAACACTACCCAACACTACACATACACTACAACTCTACCCTAAAACACTACCCCCTACACTACACATACAGTACAACACTACCCTAAACTCTAAAACACTACCCTACACTACACATACACTACAAAACTACCCTAAAACACTACCCTCTACACTACACATACACTACAACACTACCCTAAACACTAAAACACTACCCTACACCACACATACACTACAACACTACCCTAAACACTAAAACACTACACCCTACACTACACATACACTACTACACTAACTACACTGACCCCACTTATCTCTCTCTGCCCGTAGTCCCTCTCTTCACCTTCAACCATGAATCCACTCTTCTCCTGCGAAGTAACGGCATATGCAACGTAAAAGGCATATGCGAAGTAAAGGCATGCTAAGTAAAAGTATGCAAAGTAAAAGACAATGCTAAGTAAAAGATGCTAAGTAAAAGAAGTGTGAAGTAAGAGATGCGAAGTAATGGTTGTTTACCCATCTAGCATGCTTTGACGTTGCTGCATCTAGAATTATACCAGACCTATTGACAGAAGTTAAATTGTTGACATCTGCTATTCAGGCTCTCACTGATCAGGTCACTTCTTTTTTATCTAAAGACGACCAAGAAGTCTGCTCTCTGATTCAGACCCCCCATTCAGCACCCCCAGCCTACCTTGCACATTCTTAAGCCACTCTCCCTTGGAACAGTCGCCCATCCTCAATTGCGCCAATATTCTACAAGCGCTCCTGCCAGATGCACCTCGGGACCTTAGACAATCATGCGGCCCATAACACATGAACACAAGCTCCCTATAGCAGGGTGCCTCACCGAGGTTTTGTTTTATCCACTAGCCGTCCCTTGCCACCACCTAGAACCACTGAAGGCACAACAAACTCCACAACAAATTCAAAATGCTGATGTGAACAGATTCAGTTGCTCCTCAAATGCATCTTTCCGACCTGTGAGCCTAAAATCCACCCTCACGCTAAATATGAAGGCAAGAACTCATCAATTAATAAATCAATTTACTGGATTCGAGATGTAAGGGTTTGCCATTCAGTCATACAGGAAGATGTATTGTGAGCTAAAAAGCTATCCCACCCCAACATTCAAACAGATTGTATACAACTTCTCTTAGCTGATGGAAATGTGGGCCACATTCGGGTAGCCCTGGAAGCCAGAGTGAGTTTCCTGAACCCTACTGGCATCCATTTTAAGTACAGACCACTTCAATCTTTACCTTTACCATCGCTCATTACACACTCCACATACACTTGTCCAAGCTCTGATTCCATCTTGGCAATTAATGATTGACTCAGTTTACAAAACCTCCTCATATGCATTCAGGCACACATGGCAACTTCTAATTCCACAGTCATTGCAACAACCCACGACAGACACTATATTGATACCTCTGTGCTGGACCCCCAATTTGACGTTTTTGCAACCGAGAATTGTGGTGGTGAGCCTCAACAAGGCCTACCAGTGCTAGGGGTTCTCCCTTCTCTGCACAGAGTCCTCAGACCAATAGAAAGAAGTTGTCACAGAAGCTGGAATAGAAAAGACAGAGTTTATTAAACCTCATCAGGTGGTACTACATTCTCACAACACCATTCGGTAGTGTATGAGGTAGCACACTGACTGGAAGGAGCTTGACCCTTTTATACCCACACAGGGGCTCAAATGAAGGCGGTACAATTACAGAATGCTGGCTTCGAATACATACAAGGTCATACAGAGAGTGGGCCCAATTCACAGAACTAACTTAAGAAAAAATCCTAAACTTGCTACCATTTCGGTATTCACAGAAGTTAGGAGTCCTAACTTTAGGACTCCTAAATGCCTTCTGTGAATACTGAAAGTCTTAAAGTTAGGATTTTTCTCAATTTAGTAGTAGTAAAGTCAGGACTCCTAACTTTAAAACTCCAAAATGCCTTCTGTGAATACTGAAAGTCTTAAAATTAGGATTTTTCTCAACTTAGTAGTAGTAAAGTTAGGACTCCTAACTTTCAGACTCCTAAATGCCTTCTGTGAATACCAAAAGTTTTAAAATTAGGATGAGGATAACCATCCTTATCTTGATAGCATACTTTATTCAGACGAAAGATAATTCCTCCTACTGAATGCTTTCCGAAAGCAAATAAAAGAGCATACCAAGCTTGACAAGAACCATTATGGGAAAACGGTAGAGGAATAAAAGGTGTTCCTCTTTTCTTTTGGTGTGCAGGTATCATCCCACACACCCAACAATTCCTAGTATTCATGGCATTGTGTGTATGATGTAACATCTGGATGAATGTGTTATTCAGGTAGGATTGTCTATGCTTCTGCTCATGATAGGGAAGCGTAAAATAATTATGTTCCACTAAAGCTGGAGTAGTGGCAAAAAGAAGCTGTTGAGCAGGAGCCACTTTCTCAACAAACCAGGTGATAATCGCCATAACCACCAGAGCAGCAACAAACCCTAAGGCACAAATTATTCTTTTGTTATTCATTTCAGCAATAGCGATAATTGATCTTTCTGAAATTTGTTGAAAACAATCTTTGGAGCTCCTATCCCTTGGGCAGCCGATGATTTCTTCACCACGGGCCAAGACGGGTGTCACTACACTAATGCAGGGCTGATCCCCCCCTCTTGCCACATTGGCTCTCCGTTTCACAAGCCCAGGGCGGTAGCTCAACCAGTCTTGTTCAAAACTGCAGATTCTTTCCTCGGTCTCAAGTGGTATCGCGATGCTCCAGGAATCGTGTGGTCCGGCAGGAATTCCACAGATTAGTCAGGTGAGATAGCTTGACCCTTCTCCGTCTCCAGAATCTCTCGATGATCGGTCAGTGCAGCAGGTTCCACCAAGGCAGGCGACACACGCTTGCAATACGTGCTGTGGACCCAGTTCTTTTTGTTTGTCACTCGAACTGCTGTCCTTGTAGCTAAAAGCACCTGCTTCGGACCTCGCCAGCTCGGTTCCAAGCTGCTCGATCTGTTGAAGACCTTGACCATCACATAGTCACCGGAACGGAGTTCAAGGGCCTCACCTGTAGATCTGTCAGGAAGAGCTTCTCGAACCTGTTGATGAATAGAGATCAAACTGTTGGTTAACTGTGCCAAATAATCATTCAACAGAACACAAGGTACATCATGTATGGGGCGTGGCTTAGGAACTCCCCACATGTTCATCGGTCTCCCAAACACCACCTCATACGGGGTAAGACCTGATCATGAGTGTAGCACCGATCTTATGGATAATAATGCCAAAGGTAGTGCATCTGGCCACTTTAGGGACGTGGAAGCCAGTATTTTTGCCAGCTTCAATTTTAAAGTAGCGTTATACCTTTCCACCAATCCTGCTGACTGCAGGTGGAAGACTGTATGGAATTTCTGTTTGATCCCTAACCCTTTCAGGACATACTCAACAACTTGCCCAATAAAATGAGGTCTGTTGTCACTCCACAAAAGCTTACAAACACCATACCTAGGAAAAAACTCCTTTAGAAGCACCTTTGCTGTGGTGAGAGCAGAATTATCCTTTGTAGGGTATGCCTCTATCTATTTACTGAAGGCATATACCACCACTAGGACATATGTTAGATGATTGCAGCGTTCAAGTTGAATGTAATCCATCTGCAAGACTTCAAAAGGTGAGGTTGGTGTAGCAAACCCTCCTGTAGGAGTCTGTGTCCCTTTTCCAGGATTATACTGCCAACAGATCAAACAGGACTGTACCACTCTTTTAGTTCTGCTGGCAATTTCAGGATGCTCCCAAACTTGTGTAAGCAATTTAGTTATTGCTAGAGCTCCAACATGTGCCAGCCCATGTGCCATTTGAACCATAGGTTGTAAATAGGCTGCAGGCAATTTCCACTTATTAAATTCTTTGTTACGCCAACAACCCTCATCGTCTAACATTCCTTCTTTAGACCATTGCTCCAGCTCTTCCATAGAGGCAGATCTCTGTATATCCAATACTTCCTCTCTAGCATCATGCCAACGCTCAGCTTGAGACTTCACTACATACATGGAAGTAGTGTTTCACTGCATTGCTGTTTCACGAGCTACGCGATCTGCAAAGGCATTGTCTTGTCCTATTTTGTAAATGATTTTCTCGTGTGCGCTACACTTCATAATGGCAACTTTCTTTGGGTATGTAAGTGCAGTCAAGAGATTATGTACTAATTCTCTGTGCATTATCTGCATCCCGTGGGATGTAAGAAAATCTCTTTCCTTCCAGAGTAGGCCAAAATCATGAACCACTCCAAAAGCATAGCGGCTATACGTGTAAATGTTCACACACAAGTCAGTGCTAACTTCACACGCTCGTGTCAAAGCTATTAGTTCAGCTGCTTGAGATGACTTCTGAGGTATGCAAGCTGTTTCCACTACTGTCTCAAGCGTGGTGATTGCATAAGCAGCTGAAGTCGTGCCATCTGGTAACTTCAGATAGGACCCATCAACCAACAGTTCCCCATCTACATCTGGAAGGGGCGTATCTTGGAAATCGATGCGGCCCTTTGTCTGTTTCTCAGTAAGGAATATACAATCGTGAGATTCCTTTGACTGGGACTGAGTCGCAGGATATGGCTGGGTTCAGTGTCGCACACCTCTTCAAGGTAACATGAGGTGCTAACAGTATCAATTCGTATCCTGTCAAACGAGCACTAGTTAAGTGTTGTGTTCTAGTCTGATTCAAAAGGGCATCTACTGCATGGGGTACTAGCGCCAACAGTTTGTGTGACAAAACTATCCCTTCACTCTGACGTATGGACACAGCTGTTGCTGCAACTGAACGGAATCATCCAGGCAACGCACGAGCAACAGGATCAAGAACTGCAGAAAAAAATGCACAGGGACGCTGCTTGTCACCGTGTGTCTGTACTAAAACTGACAATGCACAACCATCTTTCTCGTGTACATAGAGTGTAAAAACCTTTGTGTAATCTGCTGTGCCTAACACTGGTACAGAGTAGAGAGCTTGTCTTAACTGACGAAAAGTGTTTTAGCATTCATACGTCCATGGAAGGGGGATTGGAGTGTTTTTAGTCAAAAGCGCTAGCAGGGATTTAACAATGTGTGAAAAGCCCAATATCCATTGCCTACAAAACGAAGTCAAACCAATGAACACACAGACATCTCTCTGTGTGGAAGGTACTGGGGTGTCTAAAATTGCTTGAATACGATCTGGTGTCAGTGCATGGCCCTCCTTAGACAGAAGGTGTCCTAAAGAGGTCACCTTTGGTCTACAATATTTGCAATTTCTTCCATGATACTTTATGGTGGTGTGTAGCAAGAAAAGAAAGCAAGGACAAGGTACATATTTCACACTGCTCCGGCATATCAGCTGCCAACAAGATGTCATTGACATATTGTATGAGAGCCACTCCTTCAGGTAAAGTAAAGGAATCAAGCTGTCTCTTCAATGCTTGACTGTAAATACTAGGACTCTCAGTATAGCATTGAGGAACTCTACAAAATCTATACGATTGGTTATTTAAAGTGAAACCGAACAAATATCGACTTTCAGGATGAATAGGGATCAAAAAGAAAGCGTTCTTCAAATCTATAACAGAGAATGTAGTTGCTGTCGGAGGAACCAAAGTAAGTAGTGTCGTTATGTCAGAAGACAGCATTCCACGAATTGAATACAAAGGCACAAAACCATGTCTCAACTGTAATAGTTGTAATAACATCATCAAGGGCAACAAAATCAATCATCCGATGAAAGGGACAGAGATCAAAGTCAACGTAAATGCGACATGTGATTCATCCAATTTAATCTACCTGCTGAAATGCCCATGCGGGAAAATCTATATTGGAAAAACTGGGAGAAAAATTAAAATCCGCCTAAACGAACACAAATCTAATATACGGACTAAGCAAGAAAGATCTAGCATCGCCATGCATTTTTTAGAACATAACCATAATGTGGCGCAATTGAAATTCATGGTTTTGGAAACAATTGACAAGAAAGAAGGTAAAGACAACAATAAGACCCTGCTACAGAAAGAAACTGCATGGATATATCGATTGCAATCTCTGAAACCATTTGGTCTGAATGACCGAATTGAACTGAGTTGTTTTTTATGAATACCCTTAGTGGTACACATGGACACATTGTTCGACTGTAATGACTGTTCACGACATTTATCTATTCCTATAATCTATGGGTTTATATATGTATTGGATCACTTCGTTATATTAAGCATCACTAACAGCTCACTAAATGTTTGCCACACTCCGCTAAACAATTTACTTTGTTTCTCATTCATTCACATGGTACTCTCCCCACTTCATCCGTTCAGTACAGCTCCCCTTTAAGATGGCCGACACCGTTTTGGTGTCGCTAGTCCATCTTCTATGTTATCACCCCTGGCTGAATTTTCGGCCATTAGTCCGTCATTCTTTTTAGACCACAGTGTTTATCCCACCCCACTACGTGAAATTCGCTTCGGACACCTGGAAGCTGGTTCCCGGTAACCTGATTGAACCTTGTTGAAGGAAAGCTGAAACCTCGAAAGAATTTCAGTAAGTCGGGCACGCCCGCCATGCATTAACATCCATTTACGTTTTTTTTATCTTTACGATCTCAACAAGTGGTTATAATGCTCACACGGCATTTTTACTTTCATTACAGCATCGTTGAATTTACAAGCATTCCAAGATTATGTAAGTTCAACTTGCTTGTTATTTATCATACGCCCACGATAAATAGTCCTTAGCAACTCACGACTTCCACGCTTACCGTTTGACCACGTTTAAACCCCTGATCACCTCCACTTGGGTTATCATCCCATCACCTAAATACATTTGTATTGTCCACCACGCATGATATTTGCTTTTTCAACTGAAATGTCATAAAATGTTCATGTATATCTCGTCATGATAATGGGTCATGTAGAAAATTGTTGTCATTTTTTAATTCCAGGGCTCCTTGAGAAAGGGCAATTCTGGCCCGAAATGCATCGGAGCATCGTTTCAAACAAATATATATTGTTAAAACAATGAATTAAGCAATCAAATGGAAAAAAGAGAAAATTTGATGAACAGTTAATAAATATAATTTAAAACAAAGTGGAGTCTGTCTTCGACGAACCTCAGTGTAGTGCCCACAGCAAGGATGTGTACATAACCTATGTACACACTCATCTTTAATACTTTCAGCGTAAACGGACGGTTACGCCACTTGCAGGAGCACCCCTACCCAAATAAAACTCAATCAACCATCCTATAACATACAAATTAAACTCAGCTGTGCACCGTACCTATCAAATCTTCGTTATGTCAGAAACCACAGGGTACTGCGGTACTACAATCTTGTTTACTTCTCTCAAGTCAATGATAAATCTATAAATCTTAGTGTCAGTATCTTTTTTCAATATGGGAAGAATCGGACGATTGCAAACATTGTAAGGAACATCTTCCACAACCCCCACTTTAACCAAATCATGAACAATGCGTGTAAGTGCTTCTTCTTTAGAAATTTTATACTGAGGTAGTATTGGCAAAGAAGCACCCTCCTTGACACTAATATGCACTGACGGAATAACCATTTGCCCTACATCGGTGTCTGAAGTAGCCCACAAAGTACTAGGTAGTGAGGCTAGTGCAATGTCTTCTTTAACAATACAAGATCTCTCAATCACAGGGTAGTTGTTATTCAAAATAACCGGTACTCCTTCTGGAGAACATCGTATCGTAGCCCTGAAATATTTAAGCATATCAAGACCCACAATATTGTCTGGTGTGTTTGGAGAAAACAAAAACGGACATGGAGCAGTAAACTTATCAACATGAAATGCAAGTGGTTGTGACAATGGGCTAAGGGAATGTGTTCCATCGAAACCTATCGATGTAATGGTTAAGCAAGACAGGGGAGCCCTTGGAACCAATTGTTTAGACAAGGCGCTACGAGTAGCTCCTGTATCAACCAGAAACTGATCACTAGAACCCAAAACATGTCCTGTAACATAGGGACCCCTCTGATCTACTGGAGCTTCAACTGATTCCTTACCCCATCCTAGGCAATCCTATGCATAAGCAGAATCTTGTAAATCAGACGGCACATAGTCGGACATTTGATATTGGTTCCTTCTATCAAAAGTGTTAAACCCATCCTGAATCTTTCGCAAATCAAATGACCCATGCATAGGCCAATGCAACTCAGGATCTTTTCCAGTATATTTATTCCATAACGTGCTGCACATTATGGAAGAAATAACATACTCAACATACATGTCCCTATTAGGCGTCCCCTCCGGGGGGGGCAGGCTGTGCTTTGTTGAGTTTCAAACTGGTACCACTACAAAAACAACACATCCTACGAAGTGTGCTGGAAACAGGAATGCCAAAAATAGTGCAAAATATGCAGTATTATAATCAACAGTAGCGCTTAAGGTACTCTTCGTACGTTGCGCCGTTCAAACTAGAAATAGAGAAAAATCTCCTCATTACCTGCCTATATGTATTGCAACACATATATATATTTATCGAACGAGATTCAATATTGGCCAATCATACAAACAAAGCCGCAGTAAGTGTTACTAAACTACCTTACCAATCAAATGGTGTCCAGGTTCCAACTGCCAAGTTCTTAAATCGACCAAATGGTCACTGCATGGCAAATCAACAGAAGAGATCTCAGTCGAGGACCGGCAGCACCTGGATGGTCAGATCAGAAAGAAAGGAAAAACGCCGTGGGTGCCAAGACTCGGGTCTCCTCAGGCAGCGATCGCGTCCAAAGCGAGATTTCAATCCTTCGTCGCGACTAGTCCTTCGGGCATCCGAGTCGCTGATGAGCCCCGAGTTGGAAGCGCCAATTTGTTGTGGTGAGCCTCAGCAGCAGGCCTACCAGTGCTGGGGGTTCTCCCTTCTCTGCACAGAGTCCTCAGACCAATAGAAAGAAGTTGGCACAGAAGCTGGAATAGAAAAGACAGAGTTTATTAAACCTCATCAGGTGGAACTACATTCACACAACACCCTTCGGTAGTGTATGAGGTAGCACACTAACTGGAAGGAGCTTGGTCCTTTTATACCCACACAAGGGCTCATATGAAGGTGGTAAAAGTACAGAATGCTGGTTTCAAATACATACAAGGTCATACAGAGAGTGTGCTGGCAAAAAGTGGGAGGGGCTGACAGTTAGCTAATTCTGGTGGACACATCCAGACAGTTACAAGTTGGGGACATCTGTAAGCTCAACTGGGCGTGTGCAAAGCAGAAGAGGCTAAATATATCTCGTCTCCAGGCAGATTTCAAGAGCAGTTAACATGAAGGTAGTACAGAGCACATGGCGAGCACATGGCAAACAAAATGGCAGATAGAAATACAAAATGGATTCCGTAAAACGGACAATATAGTCTTTAAATACAAGATGTCTTCTGCTAATGCTTAACCTAATCTCTGCTAAATTACAACAGAATGAGCTGTTGTCTAATAAGGATATGCCTGGCGAAGGGACTTTGTTCGTACAATCAACTCTGTCTGAGGAACAATAAGGGGTGGCAAACACTAATACTTATTCTACCCTTAAAAATTAGCCCGGAAATCCTAGTTGTCTCAATTTGGTTTATTGGAATGGTGCAGGGGTAAGGCCTAAAATGTCCCTTATGCATTGGATATCATTTCATAGAGGCATTTGATGTTTGTATTTTGCAAGAAACATGGACCACAACCTCAGTATTCATCTCTGGCTATCTTACGTTCCAAAGCCCTGCACCTCACAATAATTTAGGTCACCCATCAGGGGGATTGCTGATCTGGGTGAAAATTGCACTTCAATGTACAGTACAGGAGCTTGTGACTAAAATTCCTGATATTTTGCTATTCAAGTCAGGGGATCGAATGGTATTGCAATGGACTTTTTTAATGTCAGGGAACTAGAGCAGGCAGTAGGTCAACTATCCTCCAAGAGCTGGAGGAACTACTGGACAACAGGGGCCCCCAGCCTTCACTGGTTGTAGCCGGCAACTTTAACACCACCTTTGAACCTCTCGACAAGGAGGATTTATGTGGGGGAAGAGAGGAAGATGGATGTGGCTTGTTCCTCACCTTGATTTACCACCTGTTAAAAGATGGTCGCAGGTAGCCCTCCAGCTCAACGCATTCCTCTTGAGTTTGGCCTCAGGGCAGCTAATGGCTTTACAATATCTGCTACAATGGGGCCAACACATTCAATCAAACCACCAACCTAAGTTGTATAGACTATTCTCTTTTGGATTGGAGAATGTGACCAAGAGTGGTCGATACGACTGTGATCTACACTACTGATAGCGACGACAACTCCCTGAAATTACTCCTATTCTTCCCTTGGGATATTCCTCAGAACTCATCAAATGTTCCCCTTACGCCCAGAAAGGTACACCCGACGAATTATGATAGGCGGCTAAAACAGTCAATGGTTGCTATAGATGAAGATACACTTAAAATAATTAAGTCTAACCTCTTGGAAAGCATTGAGGACCTTGACAGATTGTCTACCCATCAGGGAGGGCTGGACGAGGACCAGACTTGCCGTGATCTTTTTTTTAATAAACTGTCCGCTTGCTTTATGGAACCAAGATGCCACCAACAAAATGGCAATTGCAAAAACAACAAGTGATGGACTGAATGTGGATCAATGTCACACACTCCCCCAGTCAAAAGATCTGGGCCCAAATCCATCGTTTTTTTGCACTCCACACCACCCTGGGTTAGACAATGGCGATATGCAAATCAGCTCTGACCCTGTTGCCCCATGGGAACAGTCCAGTCCGAACTACAAAAGCCATGTCCTTCCCAGAACGGAATCAAGCATCCGAGGACCGGACCGGTTTCGAGGTAACACCTCTCTTCAGCCCGGCTAGCTTGACTCCAAGTGGTGTGGAGTGCCTGGGACCCACGTCTGGGCATCCCCAGCGCACTTAGGGCGGCAATTGCAAAAACAACAAGTGATGGACTGAATGTGGATCAATGTCACACACTCCCCCAGTCAAAAGATCTGGGCCCAAATCCTTCGTTTTTTTGCACTCCACACCACCCTGGGTTAGACAATGGCGATATGCAAATCAGCTCTGACCCTGTTGCCCCATGGGAACAGTCCAGTCCGAACTACAAAAGCCATGTCCTTCCCAGAACGGAATCAAGCATCCGAGGACCGGACCGGTTTCGAGGTAACACCTCTCTTCAGCCCGGCTAGCTTGACTCCAAGTGGTGTGGAGTGCCTGGGACCCACGTCTGGGCATCCCCAGCGCACTTAGGGCGGCAATTGCAAAAACAACAAGTGATGGACTGAATGTGGATCAATGTCACACACTCCCCCAGTCAAAAGATCTGGGCCCAAATCCATCGTTTTTTTGCACTCCACACCACCCTGGGTTAGACAATAGCGATATGCAAATCAGCTCTGACCCTGTTGCCCCCTGGGAACAGTCCAGTCCGAACTACAAAAGCCATGTCCTTCCCAGAACGGAATCAAGCATCCGAGGACCGGACCGGTTTCGAGGTAACACCTCTCTTCAGCCCGGCTAGCTTGACTCCAAGTGGTGTGGAGTGCCTGGGACCCACGTCTGGGCATCCCCAGCGCACTTAGGGCGGCAATTGCAAAAACAACAAGTGATGGACTGAATGTGGATCAATGTCACACACTCCCCCAGTCAAAAGATCTGGGCCCAAATCCATCGTTTTTTTGCACTCCACACCACCCTGGGTTAGACAATGGCGATATGCAAATCAGCTCTGACCCTGTTGCCCCATGGGAACAGTCCAGTCCGAACTACAAAAGCCATGTCCTTCCCAGAACGGAATCAAGCATCCGAGGACCGGACCGGTTTCGAGGTAACACCTCTCTTCAGCCCGGCTAGCTTGACTCCAAGTGGTGTGGAGTGCCTGGGACCCACGTCTGGGCATCTCCAGCGCACTTAGGGCGGCAATTGCAAAAACAACAAGTGATGGACTGAATGTGGATCAATGTCACACACTCCCCCAGTCAAAAGATCTGGGCCCAAATCCATCGTTTTTTTGCACTCCACACAACCCTGGGTTAGACAATGGCGATATGCAAATCAGCTCTGACCCTGTTGCCCCATGGGAACAGTCCAGTCCGAACTACAAAAGCCATGTCCTTCCCAGAACGGAATCAAGCATCCGAGGACCGGACCGGTTTCGAGGTAACACCTCTCTTCAGCCCGGCTAGCTTGACTCCAAGTGGTGTGGAGTGCCTGGGACCCACGTCTGGGCATCCCCAGCGCACTTAGGGCGGCAATTGCAAAAACAACAAGTGATGGACTGAATGTGGATCAATGTCACACACTCCCCCAGTCAAAAGATCTGGGCCCAAATCCATCGTTTTTTTGCACTCCACACCACCCTGGGTTAGACAATGGCGATATGCAAATCAGCTCTGACCCTGTTGCCCCATGGGAACAGTCCAGTCCGAACTACAAAAGCCATGTCCTTCCCAGAACGGAATCAAGCATCCGAGGACCGGACCGGTTTCGAGGTAACACCTCTCTTCAGCCCGGCTAGCTTGACTCCAAGTGGTGTGGAGTGCCTGGGACCCACGTCTGGGCATCCCCAGCGCACTTAGGGCGGCAATTGCAAAAACAACAAGTGATGGACTGAATGTGGATCAATGTCACACACTCCCCCAGTCAAAAGATCTGGGCCCAAATCCATCGTTTTTTTGCACTCCACACCACCCTGGGTTAGACAATGGCGATATGCAAATCAGCTCTGACCCTGTTGCCCCATGGGAACAGTCCAGTCCGAACTACAAAAGCCATGTCCTTCCCAGAACGGAATCAAGCATCCGAGGACCGGACCGGTTTCGAGGTAACACCTCTCTTCAGCCCGGCTAGCTTGACTCCAAGTGGTGTGGAGTGCCTGGGACCCACGTCTGGGCATCCCCAGCGCACTTAGGGCGGCAATTGCAAAAACAACAAGTGATGGACTGAATGTGGATCAATGTCACACACTCCCCCAGTCAAAAGATCTGGGCCCAAATCCATCGTTTTTTTGCACTCCACACCACCCTGGGTTAGACAATGGCGATATGCAAATCAGCTCTGACCCTGTTGCCCCATGGGAACAGTCCAGTCCGAACTACAAAAGCCATGTCCTTCCCAGAACGGAATCAAGCATCCGAGGACCGGACCGGTTTCGAGGTAACACCTCTCTTCAGCCCGGCTAGCTTGACTGTTTTTTGCAACCAACAAAATGGCAACATGTTGAGGTCACAGTTTGCCTGGTTCAATAAAGAGTGTAGGACTCTTTGTAAACAACTAGCCTTTGGCATTAGAACTAACGATGTGATGCAGACACAGGAAGTGAGGAAGGTTTATAAGTTTGCTCAGTCCAGAGCCAAGAGGGAAGACCACTCCTGCCGACTAATAACATCCCAATATCAGCATGGGTTGACCATTTCTCGTCACCCTACTCTGGTTCCTGCGCTATTGACAGGGATTATACTATCAACAAAGACTCCATTTCACTGCCACTGACTTCTTCACAAGAAATGAAATTATTTCCATTGTGAACTCTATCGTCATGTTCAAAGCACCCGGATAGTATCCCTAGCGATATGTTTGTCAAGGATCCAGAGAATTGGCTAACTTACATCCTAGCCCTAGCCAATGGATAGCAGCAGGGGCCCAAGTTCCATCTTCATGGAAGAAAGCGCAGGTAATTCCTGTTCACAAGACAGGAGATAGATCTGCACCCTGTAATTATAGGCCTATTAGCCTTATTGATTGAGTACAGAAGGTTTTTGCACGGGCACTCCTGAAAATACAGGCCTGGATCACCGAATACAATATTTGTCAGTATATAAAGTGGGGTTCAGACCACAAAAAAACACTATTGGACAGGTATTTCGCTTTCTTTCATTGACCTGGAAAACGGTAACCATTGGGCAGGGAAGTCTGTATGTAGCTTTTATAGATTCAAGGTCTGCTTTTGGCCTTGTACCCCGAGACAAGCTCTGGACTATTCTCAAATAAATGAGTATTTCCCCCATGATTTTAGCATTAGCCATTCGCCTTCACAAGTCTAACTATTCAGGGGTTCGCTGGGGCAACCAAGTACAACTCACTGACCAAATTAAAGTTAATAAGGGTGTCCAGCAAGGATGCGTACTGGCTCCCACACTCTTTTTGCTATTCATAAACAGGGTTGTCCAGTATCTTTCTGAGGTCCCCGCAGATGGCATATCTAGGCGCAGATAAAGTGGTTACCTTGATGTTTGTGGATGATACTCTGCTAGTTTCTAAGACTCCCAGAGACCTGCAATTGCTTCTAGACCGATTCAAGGCCTTTTGTGACTCTCGGGCCTTGAGATTAACACATCAAAGACAAAGCTCCTAATTTTGAACCCACACAAGATATATAAAGGAAAGTTAACACTGGGCGGAGTCTCACTCAAGAGAGTGAGCACCATTGACTATCTAGCGATCAGTCTCTCTGACTACATGTCCCGGAAGGCCCAGATAGGGGAGCGTACTCTGCAGCATAGACAGATAACGGGGGCCTTGATTAAAGAGCACATGTTGTCTGACAGCAAACCAATAGTAGCTCCTCTCCATGTATATGACTTTAAGGCAATAATCTCAGCATTGTATGGGGTGGGACTGTGGGCATTTGAGAAGATGGAAGGTTTGCTGACCACTGAGAACAAGCTTTTGAGGTCCTTAGTTTCACTCCCACAGAGTACCCCTCTGCACCCGTTAAGGCTGGATATGGGATGAGGCCAACTTACGCCCCTTGTTATTCTGGCTCAGTTTAAAATCAACACCAGAGTTGTCATCTTATGAGGCCACCCTCTACGAAGTCCAGGCACTTGATCGATCCAAGAAGATCCTTTGGCTGCAGGAAGGGAAATCCCTGCTCCCTGCCATTGGCTTGGCGGGCTGTGGGAATCAAGGGATTGCGTAAGGCTGCCTACAAAGGAATTACTTAAGAAATATTATTGACATTGGGTGGCCCATTCTTCCCTTTCATACTCATCCTGGGCATTCCTAACCACTGAGTTTATGGAGTTCAAACAGCTTGCTTCATATGAATATTAACTGGATGCCAATATGTCTCCCTAGGACAGGAAGCTGTTTATGCAATTTAGATTTGGTTCACTTCCATGGAACGCTTTTATAGCTTCCTGGCATCCATTTCCCAGTGATTTACAATATTGTCCAGGCTGTCCTCATGCTGTAGAATTGATAGGTCATATATTTTTTGCCTGCCCATTGTACAAGCGGCCAAGAACTAGGGCCCTCATTTATGAAAAGTGACTCACCGCTGCGAGCAAAAAGCGATGCAGCACTTTTCATTGCGCCCTCCTTGCGACACCAATGATGCATCATGTTTACAGTATGATGCATCATGTCGCAAGGAGTTACAGATACATCAGTATTTCTGATGTATCTGTAGGCGCAAAAATTACGCATTGCTGGAGTGTGTCACAAAAGTGACACAACTCCAGCAATGGGTCATTACACATGGACAAGTCCCTTGTTAAATGTGCCTGTGTCAGTCTTACGCTTGCCATGTGGCAGGCGTGAGATATTGACTCATTTGCATCGTAGAAGTGGCGCAGTGAAATCTTATAGATTTCACTGTTTCACTTCTACGACCATTTCTTGCTTCGGAATGCCCCCCCCTGCATACATTATACCTCGTGCAGGTATAATGTGGTGCAGGGGTTTACCTAGATGCTTCACTTTGTAAATATGACGCAACATGGAACATTTTTTACACCGCAAGTGCATCACAAAAAGTGACGACCGGCTGCAAAAAAGTGACGCAAGGGCACATAAATAAGCCCCTAAATGATTAGCCCCCATATGTAAACGCTTTGGTATTCGGTGCCATTTAGAGGCGCTTGTCATCCTCAAATCTGACGCTAGTTTTGTAGTTGTTTGCACTGTAGCAAAGTTCCTTGGCACCTTGTGGTTTATTAGAAGGTCTGTCTTGGAGCTACAACACTGAAATGTTGGATATTGCTAAGACAGTCTCCTTTAATGTACCTTTTTAACCTTTTTTTTAAAATTCTTATATAGATATATCTATTTCCTGTTTTAATTTGCAAATCATGCTTTTATGGTCTTTGCCCTTTTAGCTCTACTTAAACAATGAATTAATTGTTTTATGATGGGCCTTGCTATTTATTAATCTGTTGTCATAGGCCCTTGCTGTATTTTTGTGCTTCACTGTTTTGTACTTTATGCATTATTAACACTAATTGTAACAAACTTTTGCCGTATTTTTAGCATGTACATAACAATTCTGTTTTAATGAAATGTCGGTATCTTTACTTTTATGGTCATAAGACCGAAATAAGTTCATGACTGACTGACTGGCAAGGAATTGTCTTCCATTAGAGATAAAATCTGCTCCCTCTCTTTTTAGTTTCCGTAATCTTTTAAAAACATCTCTCTTCTCTAAACCTTAAATATGTTCATTTAATTTCTTGTTCTCAAGCGCTGAGATGCCTCAGGGCAATTGTTTCTGTTTTATAAAACTCAAAACAATCAATCAATTAGATGTTATGTGAAAGTGGAGGTTCAGCTACATTGGCCATAAGTCCGGCCTAGGTGTGATTAAAATATTTAATTCCATATTTCCAACAGGGAAAATGCTAACACATCGATTCAATCATTTCTTAATACATCTGAAAACGCATTTAGTGGTGGCGGTGCAATCATATTTGTGCTATCTTGAGCAGGGAAGTATCTTTTAAAATGTGCTTTAGGAGTCCTGAATCATAACTAACTTAACACATGTTATACCACTGTTCACACCTTCGAGAATGAAATGCACAAGCTCGCCGGGAGTGTTTACAATAATAGCTCAGATAACAACGGCTTGCCGCTGAACTGCAGAATGAGAGGGTGGTGGTAGCTACTAATTAGGATGAGGCAAAATGTTATTTACACTTAATATCATGTATTTTCCAGAAATTTGTGTTATGCTTTCTTGGGACAGGAATGTGCCAACAAAGCATAACCTGCATGCCCAACTGCAAGTATCTGGTGTGCAGGATTTTGCATTGTGGACCAGCCTTCTGCCAATCTATTGGCTAATTTGAAAGAGTGTTGTTTGAAATAGATGTCTCAACCTGCACATTCACTATTTATTATTCCTGCTGCATAAAGTGAAGCAAAGTAACTTTTGTGTATTTCTGAATAAAATTGTCACAAAATAAACTTTTCCAATATGGGCTCAGCATTGTTGTAAGTGCTCATGGTCTCTTCTGCTAGCCCACTTTGCATATATTCACAATAATTCAATATGGTTTTACAACTAGTTTGTTCTGCTATCACTGGATGATGTCAGCCCCTCTAGCTGATTCAATATTCAAGTAATGGGTAAGTGATTAAAGCCTTACCACAGAACAATACTCCAATTTTCTGTGCTACGATTTCACAAAACTGTGGGGCATATTACCAACGTTAAGCGATATTTATCGCTAACGATGCTTAGCAACGAATTTTTTACCGCTAAGCATCGTCAGAAATTATCGCAGATAAACCTTGCTATTATCAAGGTTTATCGCAAATGCGATAAAAAACGGCCGCAATGCATGAATATCGCTGAAAAGTCAGCGATATTCATGCATTACCGAGCTAATGCTCTTAGCCATGTTATCCACCTCTCATTGGATAACATGGCTAAGAACTGCTCAGGGCAGGTGTTAGTTTTTGGAGATATTCGCGCTTAGCGCGAATATCTCCAAAAGTTAGTAATAGGAGATAGCGATGTTAGCGACTGTTTCCAGTCGCTAACATCTTGGCACACCCACTTTGCATGTCATTAGTGATAAATATCACTGACATGCAAAGTGGGGCCCAAGATGGTCGCTATCTCCTACTAGCTGTCGCTAACT
Source organism: Lissotriton helveticus (assembly GCF_964261635.1). Classification (NCBI taxonomy): domain Eukaryota; kingdom Metazoa; phylum Chordata; class Amphibia; order Caudata; family Salamandridae; genus Lissotriton; species Lissotriton helveticus. The sequence continues at coordinate 64,361,246 of NC_136060.1, read as the reverse complement.
GGTGTTAGCAACAGCTAGGTAATAGGGAGATAATTTTATCTCCGCTTTCTTGGCTTTTAAAGCCAAAAAAGCGGAGATAAACCCCCTTGATAATATGCCCCTGTGTTCTTTTTGCTCGAACTATAATGATTCTACCCTTCCAATGTATTTATTTGGGAAGATTTATACTTAAACCCTCAAATTCGGGGTGAGCCAGTAGACTTTATGAAGCAACTACGGATGCTGTTTTATTTTGTTACTGATCTCGCTGCTGATTAGAACTTTAAATATTTTTGATTTTGCTTGATATTCTTCATTACCTTTTTATTGAGAGCCTTCATGGCAAAGATGTATGCAACTGCACTTTCAAACTTCTGTGAATACCCTTTGAATAGCAATAATAAATATATATATCTATTTCTTTAATTCTGTCCTCGAACTCACTTATTTAGTCTGTCCCTAATTATCTGTATTTTTTGATATGCTGTGTGATGTTTTGTCTTGGGGCACATTGCTTCATAAAATTGGGGTTTAATATAGTCCCCAACCCATCCACTCATTGATGTATGATTAATCTGTCTTAAGTAAGAACGTAGGGCTTCCCCGCGTTCAAACCATCTCAGTTTGGACCCAGCCATAAGCACATTAGACTTGACCCTGCTTAAGTTGTGACTTGCCAGCCTGAATAGTCAGCCTGGTAGTCGATGAATTGAAACACAAGCAACCCTTGTTATGCTGATGATTGCAAATATTTGTTCTCCTTCACAAATGTTACTCATCACCAACACTGCATGGCAATACCTTTTCGTATGCCTATCTCCTCAAATATGGAAATCATGTACTTTCCAGGAAGTCAGAACCATTGCTTCCTCTGCTTCCTATTCTGGTTACTGCAGCAATTTTCACCATATCTTTCCAGGCAGAACCCTAGCTGTACTTGTAAACCATCTTCATATCTAAGAGACTGCTCCAGATACAAACTCCTCAGTATATGAATCATCTGTCCTCACATCCTCATCCATGAGGCTAAAAAACTGCTCTTCACACAGTCCTTAGCAAATTGATTTACCACAATAGACTGTATATTGGACTTCTACAGCGCTCACTCTTTCAATTGGACAAATGCTCTAAACTTTGCCATGAGAACCCTTCAATTTCATCCCAGGCACAGCTAGACATCCTATTTCCATCATCAATTGGCTGTTTGTGAGCAAAGCACACATTTTGAAAGCAGCTAATTTGGTATACACATCATTAAACAATATGCATCCCTACTCCGCATAACTGTTGAACAGATATGCTATTTTATTGAACCTCAAATCAAATAGCTCAAAACTCCCAACTTCCCCTAAACCTTTATGTGGTGCATCACAATCCAACTCATTCCATTTATTCTTACTTTAATTTTGTAATAGTCTCCCAGTTGAAATGTGCTCCACTTCTTCTCCTACTTATTTCAAATAGCTTTGGAGTGTCCAATGATAACGCTGGAATATGACTGCACTCCCGGTCCCTAATATAACCTACTGTCAATTGTTTTATATGTATATAGTGAATTCGTTTTCTACTATGTGCAGTGGCACTTGTGATTATAGTCTTTCTATATTTTTACCAACAAAATTCTCACTGTTTACCAATGAAAGTGTTTATGACCATATCTACTGTGTTTCTATTGCAATATACACAATTTCTTGTCAAAATGTTAAATTATTACTGCATAAATGAATACCTACATACCTAACTAACAAAAGAAGGTAAGAACAAATAAGTGCATTGGTAGTCTTCTTCCATATAGATGCATTGCTAATCCAGCATGAATAAACTGGTTTGCAATGAGTATTAAGACAGTTTTTGCATTGGTGTTTGTGCCAAATATTTAAGGAGGGATTCTGTTTTACAGAGCGTATCTAGTAAAGTTGTGTTTCCTTCTCCCCCAATCCTTTATCTAATTTGAATGCAATAAAAGACAATTGCATAGTCACTCCTAGTACCATACCACGTGTTCAGGATTTAAATAGTGAATTCTGCATACTGCACTGCAAATTTAGAGTCAGCAACCCTGTGAAAAACTGTTGTACAGTCCATTGCCACTTAAGAGGTAACCATGATACCTCTGATTTCTGAATCAAATCTTTCATTTCCGACCATTCAACCATTCGAAATTCCACACTGGTATGCTTCCACTCTCAAATCCTTCAAGTGAAATTCCAGAATTATCCATCCTGTCTGCAGTATTCTTCAATATTGACCTCCTCCCCTCTGGGAGGTAACGGGAAACATTAGGGGAGCTCTCAATATTGATGACAGCTCTGACTGATTTCCACACTAGTTAAAAGCAGGGGTGGCCTGCATTGCTCGCGGGAGGTGAAGGGGGGGTGGGTCGTGGGGGATATATTATATAAAAAAACTTTTTTTAAACTTACCTTGCCCCCGGACGAGTCCTGTGTCTCTGCTCCCTCCTGCCCTCCTCGAGCGCATCGAGGAACAGGAAGCAGGCCTAACTAACCAAACACAATGCTGCAATGCAGCTTTGTGATTGGTGAGCACTCAGGCTCCCCCGACGAATCACAATGCTGCAGCAGCATTGTGATTGGTTTGGAGCGTCCTGGCATGCATGGAGAAGGGGAAAGTGCGCATGACTAGTTTGGGCAGCCCGAGATTGCTGACCAAACAGTCATTGCGCACTTGAGCGGGCAAACCACTCTGCCCCTGCCCTGCTCAAACAGCAGAGCAGCCCAGTCCACTTGCATGCCCGCAAAACAGCAGGAATCAGAACTAAAAGGATAATAATGCAAAGTTAATATATTTTTAGGTTTCTGCCTCCCGCTGCTTAAAAGCAGTGGGGCGATGCTCCTCTGCCATAGCGGAGGGGTTGCCCTTGGTTAAAAAGAAGTCCCAACTTTTTCTCTAACTGCATCTGTGGGTTACTTTTGGCAGCATGGAATCATGCCAATTTTCACCAAATTTTCTTTTGTTTGCGGTATTTGCTTATAAGTAAACTAACTTAACAAATATGCATTCAAATAAACAAATAATTAAAGGCTTCAATAGCTAAATAGATTTTATAAATGAATGTCTAATTCTCTATAAAAATATGTGTCTCTTAATAAGTGTATTTGATGGACAAACTCCCATTCCCGATTCACAGATTCAGGAAAATAATTTTTTCCCACTTTCTCACAACTTCTATAGGTGTAGTAGAATTTCGATGTAGTTTTTGCCTCCATAGCTGGCATTTCACGGAGTTCATCTGAAAAAAATTTATAAAATTACAGGCTTGTGTTTATTCATGAAAGAATGTCCGATACCTTCCAACAATTTTAAATGGCTGTAGATTCACTCTCATCTAAGAGATAATTGAGGTAAATAGAGAGCTGGGTCTTTATGGTAGACTTCTTTAATCAGTGAAGACACAAATAGCTTATAAAATACACCTATGTGTTGCATTCAAGCAGTACAAAATTGTACATGTGTACGAGTGCACCTAAGAATCTGGGACAGGGACTGTTTTCCTTTAATACACCTGGAATTCTTAGTGAATTCCTTAAAGGTTGGCAATGTACCAAAAACATAGGTATACCTACATGTGTACATTTCTACCGGTTCAACTGCACATTTAAAATGCCATAAAAAGAAGATGATCAGGTAAGGACTTAACAATTAAAAAAAATCTAACTAATGCATAGCAAACAACTGGATAAATAACATCAAGATGAGATTATGAGAGCTGTGGAAATTTTGAAAAAATTATTTAAAATGCCCCTCACGGAACGTTCAGTTTCACTCTAATGACCAAGCTAGGTTGGATTTTGTTTTATTTTGACACTTGGCTTTGTAAAGTGCTCTTTCAGAACACATAATGCTGTATCTGTGCTACACTTCTGGTGATGCTGTTTAATGATGGAGGAGTATTAGCCATTCAGACCAAAATAGGCGGTGGATGGTGTAGTTTGTCTTACATTGGTCTATTTTTATACTTATGGATGGTCTGTTTAACTATCATTCTGTAAATGCATCTGTAAGTGCATTACAATAGCTCTGCTGGCCAACTTTTTGGTAACTCTATGGGAGCTTACTTATGAATGTTTCTATTCAAATTGCTTAACATATGCATAACATTTCCTTATTTCTTTATTTGTGTTGTGCACGTATTCCTCATGGAGGGCCCTATGTTTTGGAAAATGATTTTGTCAAGTGAACTGTTGGATATTAGTGAATGTTTATAATTATTAATGTCCTGTATGCAAAGCAAACTATCCACTCCATATGCATTTAACTGTTGATAGATAAAAATAAATGCCTATTCTGATTTTTTTTTATTAGCAAATAGCTGACTCTAAAGTATTCCACACACTTGACATGTGGTCAAACTTTTAATGGTCGAGGTGTTTTCTCAACAATTGAATATATCCTGATATCTAGCAGATATTCCTCTTGTGTTAAGTGTTTTACTACATATGCTATTGCTTTAAGTGACCACTTCCCGCTAAGCATTGATATTATGGTGTCTAATCAAGATTTTAATAGCAAAGGAAGATCTACGGAGTTTTAAAATAATATCATGCTTAGTAGGCAAAATGGGTACGCAATGAAGTGGATTAAGGTGAATCCAGAGGACTTTCTCTCAAAACTAAAGAAGAAGTGTAAACAGAGTTTTTATGCCTGTCTTGATGAATTTTTTTTCCACTCAGTCATTGTTGAAAACTTTATAGTTATTTTAGCCCATACTAAAGAAACCCTCTGGGTTAATGCAAAAAAGCGCGATAAAAATAGTGAGGGGTGGGTTGATTCCGCTTGTACTAAGGCCCATAATAGTCTTCAATACACCTTAAAAGCTAGAGCTAAGGATTATGATCTTATTAGGAAAGCCAGAAGGAGTAATAAGAGGGCACAAGCAGTTAGGAAGAACCTGCTAAAAGAGGAAGCCTGGGATGCCCTACATGAGGCTTCATTAAATCGTGACTCGGCTGCCTTCTGGAAGGCGGTCAATGCGCCCTTTTTTACGGATAAAACCAATGCAACTATAGAAATTGCTATTACTGAGGATGAGTGGGTACTTCACTATTCTAGACTTTACACTATCCAAATAGTAGATGATCAAACACTTGAAATGACCAAGGCGGACCTGGAGACTTTTCCCACCTTCCGTAACTTTAGCATGGATTTTACTCTGAGCGAGGTGACCAGGGCCATACAATCTAGCATGGGTGGAAAGGCACCGGGCCTGGATGGTGTCCCGGTTGACTTGTACAAAAACAATGAGGCTCTATGAGGACCACTCTTAACGCAACTTTTTAATGCCTGCTGCTCCACTGGGTTTTTAACGTCCTTGTATGAATCCTTTATTGTTCCTATTTTTAAAAAGGGCTATAGGGCAAACTCAGCCTGCTATAGCCCAATTTCACTATTGCATTCTACAGTAAAAATGATCGGGCGTGTGATATTAGATAGACTTCAAATATGGGCGGAGGAGCACTCTATTATAAGTGATCTCCAATACGGCTTCCGCAAGGGCCTAGGTACTATAGATCAGGGCCTAAACCTCCATATTCTTCTTAATAAATATTCAAAGTCAAAAAGGGAGAGGCTGTTTTTAACATTTGTTGATCTAACTTCAGCATTCAATTGTGTTGTACATGAAAAGCTCTGGGTGATTTTGGAAGGGCTGGGGGTGAATGACTCCATAGTTTTATTTCTAAGGCAGCTTTATTCAGGGGCCAGGGCAAGGGTCCGTTAAGGACAGGGCTGGGTCTGTACTAGAAATGTTCGAATCTTGAGAGGTGTGAGGTAGGGCTGTGTCCTTGCCCAATTCCTATTTACGCTATATATCAATGAACTCGTAAGTAAACTAATCAAGGAGAGCAGGATTTGCCAGTGGCAGCCACACGCCCTATCCCTGCACTCCTTTATGCTGATGATGCAGTCCTGATGGCCCGTACGCCTATCGGCTTGCAAATGGTCGTAACCTCCTTCACACAATTTATGGAAAATGTGGGTTTAACTATTAACTGCTGCAAAACATTCTCTATGAGATGCGGGCCAGGGGCAAACAAAAAGAAAATCCCCATTTTGATTAGCTCTAAGCCAATAGAGAATACTAATATATTCTCACATTTAGGAATTTTATTTGATCAGTCAGGCTCCTGGTGCTGTGCAATTAAAGCTTGAAGACTCCTATTTTTTAAGTCATTATTGGCATTAACTAATTTTAGCAGACAAATGGGCAGACGTTCACTAGGGCAAATGTTGAGCATTTACAGGGCAAAATGTGTAGCAATTGCCACTTATGGGGCTGGTATCTGGGGCTACCCTGACTTAGACATTAACTTTAAAACTGCAGACAAACTCAAATTCTCTAACTTTATCAGTGCTGGAAAGGGAAACATTGGATCTAACATGTCAGTGGTTCAAATGAAGGCACAAATAGAAGCATGAATATTTGACAACATCAACAGTTCACTCTCCCCAATATTAACCTGCATCTCCGAACTAGAGGTCATAGATGAAGGTGCTCAGATTCAGGTTGATGACAACCTCCAGAGAACCAACTCAAAGAGAGTGGAAGGTGCGGATGGCCGCTTGTAATGGCAGAGCCTCTGCTTCATGGGCTTCCTGGAAAGCATTCAAGGCAGAGACCCGGAAAAATGTATATACAAATTGCTACTATTCATCATCATAGAAAATGTTGTTTCACCATGCGTCATAACCGAATGTGCCCCTAGGGTGTTGACCTCATAGCTACCTCTGGGGGCCCAGCTTACTCCATCATTGCTCAATTTCTAAATTACCATGATAGAGACAAAATACTTCACAAGGCTAGAATGAGGGAAGAAGTAATGTACGAAATCCAGGAAAACCCTAATATTCTCAGAGTACACCAAATCAGTTATGAAAGCATTGCAAAACATACAAGCAACAAAAACTGAAACGGGGAGTGATGGGAGTGAAATATATGTTACCATGCTAGGCAAAATTGAAGATGATCTTCCAATCCAAAATCTTTTTCTTTGTTATGCCGGACTAAGCATGATCTAGGGTTGAGGGACAGCCTGAGTCATTGAGAAGAGACCAGTCGCCAAGATCCTGAAATCAACCTCCCTCAGAATAGGAGCAGAAATACTCAAACCGTGAATTGACCAACACTCAGAGGGGATGTCATTCTGAGAGATGGCGGCTCTACTGACACATACAAAACAGAGGGCCGATTCAACCTGCAGGATATGCAACTTCACCAAAATGGCTTTGAAACAGATGAGATAAATGAATACTGACCTACAACCTCTAGGTCGAGGAGAACAAATAATATACACAATGTCTGTTTATGTTGCTTTTAGGGTGAGGAATAGACCACATCTTCCAGGATAACCGCACTAGTCAACTGAATAAGATTTATGGGCAGCATTCCAACATATAAGGTGTTACTCACCTCAGGTTCATAGTTTAGGGAGCTTTAGTCTGGGTACAGCTGGGAGAATGTCTACTGACATTTGCAACCTAGTTAATTGGACCTCAGATCCTACCTGTTGCAACAGCCACTTTACTAATAGAGAATAGGGAGGCAGTGGGTTTCAGTTGTCATTTTACTGTTAAGAGTTAGACCAGACATTATTTATGGCAGCTTTTAGCCCAGACATGAACCCTGAAAATATAGAACTGACTCATGGAGATGACATTGTATGGGTTGATCTGGACACCTCTATCAAATTCCTCTGCTGGAATGTAAATGGTAAGCAAATACAAATACATGCATACTGAAATAAGCCAAAACGATATGGCAGACATCCTCATGTTGCAGTAGACCCATCTACCAGGCAATGACTTTCGATGCCTACAATGATACGGCTTCTTGAAGGCAATTTTATTCAACAGCCACCACAATGATAGTCCATGCATGCAGAATACATCCCAAATAAATGCAGATACCCTACATGAATCCGCTAAATTGATCTCCATGGAGGCTAAACTCCTAGTTGCTTACCAAACAAGTATTCCCCAACATCCTAAAGGAAGAAACTATTAAATACTTCCAACTTAACAAAAACACAGTTACTTCTGCACCCTTAAGGGATGCTATTAGAGTCAAAGCCATATCAACCATTACCTGTGAAAGATGAAGAAGAGGCAACACATCCTCCTTTCAGAGAAAGAGGTGCTTTTGGCTAAGGAAAATTGTAATAATGAACTTGCAGATATACACTTAAACCAATTGTCACAAGCTAAACTACAACACCAACAACTATCACTGAGGGAGGTCAAAAATATTTGTCTGACGTCGCAAAACAGACTATACAAACATGGAAACAAAATTGGCAATCCACTGCAGTGGCTGAGCCAAAGGGACCAGGTGCACCATCACATACAATGCATTAGAGACAATGTGGGCAACACTAGCATCATCCCTACCAACATCTTTCTACACTACTATGAAACAGTCCAATCCATCTACCACCTCTTGAATGGGGCAGACCTCCTCTATCACTTGATGATGCTCACACTTTGCTCTTGACACAGCATTATCCACAGAGGAATTAGCAAAGTTAATTTCACAATTAGCCTCAGAAAGACACCTTGTCCAAATCACCTTCTATTTGAGTTCTTCACAGCCCTTTCGGCATCCCTGACTCAACTCCTCCTTGACCTTTCATGACTGTGAGGGACGAAGACAAACTGCTAGCGAAACTTGCAAAGGCGAATGTGGAAGTAATCCTAAAGCCAGACAAACCAGTGGACCATTGCACCTCTTATAGACCCATTTTGTTAATACTGAATCCAAAATACTGGCAAATAAATATATCAACTTAATAACATGTCTCCTACTCATAGATCAAAGTGGATTATGCCCAATAGATCCACTAGACACAGCATGAGGTGAGTATACAATGCCATCACTATGGCTAAACAATTGCAAACCCCTCTAGCCCTCATACTAAGAGACTGTGAGAATCTGTCAGCAGCCAAAGTTCATAACCTATGCAAACGTATTATATAGAGCACCAATGACGCCTGTGCAGATGAAAGGAGTTCAACCAGCCTCTTTAAAATGGGCAGTGGCACATAAAATGGCATTCTATTCCCCCACCCTCTGATCTAGCCACAGAACCGCTGGTTCAACAGCCTATGACTGATTAATCAGATATCAGGGTTCTGCTGGTCTTCGGAGCTGGAAGAAAATAATCTTTCTATACAGATGTCTCCTATACATCAGCAAGCCAATAATATGGCCCAAATATTAAACAGATGTTACATAATTTAGTAGAGTGTTAGGCCTTAAGTTCAATTGAAATAAAACCTGGCTCCCCCCCACACTTAAGGGTTGATGGCAACACGTTGTTCAAACGAGAAGAGATTGTCCCCACTTATGATAGCTTCAAATACCTGGGCATTAGGGTCACCAAAACTAGACAGGTAGCGCATGTGGAGAATGTGTAACCACTCCTAGATCACATACAAAAAGACAGCGCAATAGCTGTCCATTCTGCTATCTAAGATGTGTATGAAACGCCCTTGCTAAAATGGTTCTCCTCCTTAAAATCTTCTCTGTACTCTAGAAATATTTTTTTACTGAAAGTACAAAAGCTAATACAGAGAAGAAAATGGGAGAGTTGAAGGCCCCTACCCCCTTCCCACCCCCACCCCCACTGCGCAACAACCGCAAAAATAATTTGTGTTGATGAAAAGTTAAGGTTGGTACAGACACTTTCCAAATATTACCTAAATCAACAGCGATTAAAGGATAAACATATGAGAACTACATTGTACCAATGAAAAAGTTTGTAGGCACAACTGTCAATTCCTTATTAATACATTTAAGTAATACCCGGCCTAGAGCTATTACCAGAACAATGCTCCTATCGAGTAGTTCCCAATGGTCTAATAACAACAAACTTTCCCATCCCCTGATATCTTTAGATAGCACATACGTGCTGGATACAAATGAGCAATAGGTCTCGTTGAGTGCGCCAGGAATCGCTAAATATTAAAAAGGATAAAGAACATAGGTCAGTTCCTACAATTTAGGAGTCCCACTCTTTATGTCTGTCCGAGCCATATGGTTAAGGGTTCTCCGATTTTGAGGCCCTTCTTTTTTCCCTGGTTATCCTTCTTAGAGAATATGGCCTTTTTCTTATGACAGGTCGATATCAATCGGGCCAGCCAATGAGAAAATAATGGGGGATTCGAATCTTTCCAAGATAATGCTATACAGATACGTAGAATAGTCATCGCCACAAATATGAGTGCTCCTCCATTCCTTCTGTTGGTTTTATTTTGCATTCCTAGCAGAACAGTCATTTGGGTCAGCTGGATATCTTGAGCAAGGACTTTCATAAAGAAATCTTGCACCTGTCCGAGTAGAGGTGCCAATTGGGGACAAGTTGCAAACATGTGTATTGAGTCTGCACTACACTCTTGACATCTAGTACAGAGTTTTCCAGTCCCCGTCCCCCATTTGGTAACTCTATTGGGTGTAATATATAAGACAAATGCGGTCTTATAAAATTGTGCTTGCAATTTAGCAGACAATAAGTCGCTCTTGGAATATTGCACAGACTGATGAAAGATGTTACAAGACATATTCAATTTAGCCTGCCATTTGTTAGCTATAGTAGGCATATCATCGGGCAATAAGCTAAATAATGTGGCATAAATGTATCCAATCCCAGGTATGGTGGGATTTTTTAAATTTGTCAATAAGATCCAGCTTTGAAAATCATGCAGGCCTCCAGTCTTTTGGGTCAAAAAGTCTCTAATAGCGATATATTTGAAGGTCTCTTGTTCCCTCAAATGATATTCAGTGCTGAGTGTCGAAAACAATTTAATACCTTCAATGGTTATCAGATCACTCATTTTTAAAATCCCCCATTCTATACCATTCCTGAAGATAAGAGACCCCAAAAATATCTGGTAGATTAAAGTTGTTTTTGATTGGAGAATAGCAGTTCAGTCGGCCGAGCTCCAAGGTCTTACGGGCATTACAAAAGACCTTGAAAGTATTCATCAAGGTCTTGAATCTTACTTGTTTGTAATATCCAAATGAGAGTTGTTGCCAGAGACACCCCCGAGTCTCCTCCCCTAGCAATAGTTGGAAGGGAGATGGGAGACCTACGGTTAGAGTGTATGGTTGATCCTGAAATAACTCCCCACTACACTGTAGGACTGAAGCCCAGTAATAAAATCTTAGGTTTGGGAGTGCCCAGCTGCCTCTTTCCTGAGAAAAAGAAAGTTGCTTGAAAGCTCGTCTGGGTCTACAATATGCCCAAATGAATTGGGAAAAAAGTCCGCTCGAATCTCTGGAACATTGCTCTGTTAATCTCTAGAGGAATAGCCCTAAAAAGGTATAATAGTTTGGGGAAATAGGTCATTTTAATGACATTACATCGCCCCACAATGGTTAGATGTGAATTATTTATCCGTTTAAGGGCCCGTTCAGTTTCCGTCGCTAGCGGTATTACATTTTCTTCTACTATGTGGTCGATGCTTGCTGTTAGGAATTGGAATTTGGAATTTAAAACATTTGTAGAGCGCAGCGTTCACCATACGGTTTCTTGGCGCTATAGTAGTAGGTCCAGCAACTGAGGGTGGAGTAACCAGGCGCAAAGCAGAATGTGCAGGTTACAAGGGAAAAGCCTGTCTAAACAGGAACGTTTTTAAATCTTTGCGGAAAGATGAATATTGTGTGGCCAAGCGCAGGTGATCAGGGAGGGAGTTCCAGAAAGTGGGAGCCAAAGTTGAAAAATTGGTTCCACCCCACTTTTTACGCTTAAAGCGTGGAATTTGCAGGAGGGACTTCGAGGAGGAGCGGAGCTCTCTGATCGGGACATAATCATGGATCAGAGAGGAAATAAAAGCGGGGGCAGTGCCCTGGCGAGCCTGAAAAACCATGCAGCCAGTTTTGAAAAGGGAGCGTTCTTTGACCGGGAGCCAATGAAGCTCCTTTAGGAGGGGTGTAGAATGGTGAAAGCGGGGGAGACCATACACCAACCGGGCCGCTTGGTTCTGGATCATCTGGAGCTTCCGCAGGCTGTATGCAGGGATGCCGTTGTATATGGCATTAGCATAGTCCAGCCGCGAAATCACCAGTGCGGACATGATCAGCTTAAGTGCTTGGGGGGAAAAGAAACGGGAGACAGTGCGAATAGTTCGAAGAGTGAGAAAACAGGAGGAGACAACTGAACTGATTTGTGAGTGGAGAGTGAGTTGGTTATTCATTTTGACACCCAGGGTTTTGACTGTAAAAGAAGGAGTGGGGGAAGTACCAAAAGAGGAAGGCCAGAAAAGAGAATTCCAGGGACTGGAAGAACCACCAGTGAGAACCAACTCGGTTTTGTCCGGGTTCAGTTTGAGATGGTTGTGGTTCATCCAGTCCCTGATGAAAATCATAATAGATTGGAAGTTTAGGATAGAAAGGGGTGAAGAGGAAAGATTGAAGATGAGCTGGAGGTCATCCGCGTAATTATACACGGTGACCTCCAGCTGCTGAAGAGCAAAGATTAAAGGAAAAATATAAAGGTTAAACAGTAAGGGAGAAAGAGAAGAACCCTGGGGAACACCACACGTGACTTGTAGAGGTGTAGTAGTGAAATCCCCCAGCCGAACCGCCTGGGTGCGGTCCCTCAGGAAGAAGGTTAGATTGACCCCCAGGTATCTTGCTTTCTGAACCAGCCGGCTGACTACCCAATTAGCTTAGCTGTTTATGATAATCTGGGTCTTGCCTTGATTGAGGGCATAGCCCAGATTTTTCCAAACTTTTCTGCCTCTTGTTCTAATACTCTAACTGCATTTAGAGGGTCAGTGGTCACCACTGCCAGGTCATCAGCATAGGCCAAGATTTTAATATCTAGCCTTAATGTGCTCACCACACAAATATGTTGATTGTTTTCTATTGCTTATATGAAGGGATTTATATAAAGAGCGAAAAGTAGAGGTGAGCATGGGCAGCCTTGATGAGTCCCCCTTGAGATTGTGATCTGGTCCGTCAGTTTCCCATTGATAAAAATACTAGCAGTGGGATTGAGATAGAGGGCTTGTATGGCTCCAATTGCCTTAGGCCCAAAGCCCATCTTTCTTATTACACCCAGAGGAATGACCAGGAGACCCGGTCGAACGCTTTTTCAGCGTCAAGCAGAATTAACGACATCGGGTCCCCTGATACTTGAGCTGCTTCCAATAAGGTGATAGCCCTGCGGATGTGTACCGTCGTGCTTTTTTTGGGGATGATCCCAATTTGCCACTGCCAGACCAAGGGCTCTATTCAAAAGGACAATCGCATTGCAAAAATGTTGGCATACATTTTTGAATCACAATTTATCCGAGTAATTGGTCTATAGGATCCCATTTCAAGTTGTGACTTGTCCTTCCTAGGTATTATATTACAATTCTGGCGTTAGACCAGGAAGTGGATGGAGATGCCCCGTTAAAAATAGAAACTACGAGTGATGTAAAAAAGGATTTTTAATAGAGGAGTGAATATTTTGTAGAACTCAACAGAAATGCAATAATTACCGGTCGCTTTCCCGTCAAGTAAACTTGCTAGGGCTGTGGCTATCTCAACCCATGTGATCATGATCTTCTGTACTGAGTTCTGCTAGAGTGAACTGGTCGAGATATGCCAAACTTTCTTCCTCTCTCACATTTACTGCCCCAACATTATCTTCAGAGTAGAGATTCTGGTAGAATTCACAGAATGGCCTTTGGATTTTGAATGGATCTTTCGTAACCTCCCCTGAATTAAGTTATATAGCTAGAATTTCACTAGCAGACATCTTCTGTTACTTTATTCTGAGGGCCAATTGATGACCAATACGATCCCCAAACTCACATATCTTCTCACTGGCAGAAGCCCATTCGGCGGCAGTTTTCTCCGCAAAGATAAACCCTATTTGAGCCTTACTGGCTATTACTTCCAGTGGAGCAGTTTCAGTTTCGACTCCCAATTGAACTGCTACGGTTAACCTCTCCTCTGCCATCTTATCTTGAAGCGTCAAGAGTTGCTCTTTCTCTTTTCTGTTCTTCCTTATAGAGTACCGCAATGTCTCCCCTCGAATGCCCACCTTCAATGTGTCCCATACCATTCTCACTGTTGCGGACCCTGTGTTGTTGTGTGACGTTTGAAGCTCCGAGTGAGTTTTCCCGATTCATGCCGTTATATAGGTACAATTCACATTGCCCTTATATAGGCATAGAAATCAATTCCTTATTTAGGCATAGCCCATGCTACCCAAATACAGGCATGGCTACTTCCACCCGTACCAAACGTCACAATGATTTCTTGGAAAACCAGCTTAAGCAGTTAGGGAACTTCCCCTTGCTTGACTATTGATTTGTCCAAGAACTCAGTTACTTTACAAAGAACAACTATTCCCTAATGGTTCTTTCCTGACATTCATATGCCCGACTTTATGTCAAACTATGGCATTCATAACCACCTTCAAGGTTTAAATATACCTTCACTTGCTCTAACAAGATACGGTGGTTCAGAGCAGTTCAAAAACCTACTTGCCCGTCGCAGCTCGCTACAGCAAGTGCAGAAGGAAGCCGACTCTCCAGCTGACGCACTGATCAAGAAGCTGCATTTCTCCTGTCGAGAATCCAGCTCCACTGTTTACACTGTACACATTATACTTTGCAGTCTGCATAAATATTGTAGCAGTTCACTTCTCTTGCATGAGAAAGAAGACTTTTCAATAAACCTTTTTATTGAAAATGCCTGTCTCTCTATTTCTCTGCAACTCTGTAGAAACGAATCATGCACGATGGACTGAGTGAAATACGTATCTATTGTTTCGGCGACTCTGTTTGATATATTCTTATTCTTGGGAAACAAAGTTGTCATGTTTATGCGGTTGTCAGAAACTAATCCCTTCTTGTGTATTCGAAAAAGTTTCTAGTGACCTCTGAGTTAGCTGGCACACACACAATTAAGTTCAGTATATTCAATAGAGACCCAGTTGACCTCAGTCCTAAGTCTAATCTATCGGATATATTATTCCAATGCGCAGATCCTATTCGGAATATAGGAACTAGACTACAGTGTTAAACTCCTGAAACTCTCTGATCCATTCCTGCATATGAATTCTATATCCCTCAACCATAGAGCAAATCTTTTTCAAAACTCCAGTTCGAGGTTCCCGCCCTACTACCCAGCCCACTAATAGTTAGAATGATAGGGTTGAGGTCTGACATGAATCGTGGGGAGATCCCTATAGGATTATCTTGGAGTATGGAGGAAGAGACCAAAAAATAATCTAGTCTTGCAAGGGAGAGGTGCTGAGCTGAAAAGTATGTATAACCCTGCTGAGTAAGTTTCAAGGTAGCCCACACGTCACTAAGCCCATGAGTTTGCATTAGTTTGAGTAAGGCCTGATGTACTTTAGGTTTCCTACCTATATAGGGCCACAATGGTCATTTGCCTTCCAATTGCTGGGTAAATTGATGTTTAAATCCCCACAGATGACAATTGGAAGTGGCCAGTGAGCTAGTTCTCCTGTGATCCAGTTAATGATTTCAGGATCATCAGAGTTACTTTCAGATATAGAACATAGTGTAAAAACCGAATTGGGAGGACAATTGCATTCCGCAAGGGAGTCAGATTTCACTTTGTTTGAATTTAGTGGATGTCTATTTTGTGTGAGAACCACTACCCCTCTTGTCTTGGAAGCCTGTGTTTATCCTCCAATCACCCTATATCCCAAAGAGTTCAGCAGGTGCTTCTGGAAGCCTTCCACGTGTTTTTCCTGAAGGTTGTCATTTAGACCACAGATATTTACTGACATAATTTTTAAGGGATGCTGTTTATTCATATTGGATATTTTTTGTTATTCTCGAATCAAACCGGAATACCCCTTGAGTGTCCCATATTGTTATTATTTTGTTTTCTATATAGAAATATCCCAGAAGATTCTATGACCTACTGTCTGCTGATGCCGTGCATTCATTTTTTGGTGCATTTCTCTTTATCCTTATTTTAGTTTTTTCCTTTCTTTTTCTGTGTTTTAGCATCTCTAGTAGTATTGCCTTTTCGCACATCCTTATCCTCCCACCCCCAAGCACCAACCCCCTGACCCCACCCATCCCACCCTCCCCCCAAAAAAGAGCAATCAGTGAGACCCTGAATGATGGTTATCAGTTGGAGCACCTAGCCACTATACATCTACACTATACACTACACATCATACCTTTCAACAGAAGGAAATATTGGCTTACATTCTTAATAACCTGTGTGATTAGACCCAAAAGAAGGGAACAAAAGAAAGAAATGTGTCAACAACTAGCATCTCCTTATATGCCATAGGGAAAAAAAACAAAAAAACATTCCATTGAGCCAGTGCTTATTCCCTAGAGGAGGAAGTTCCCTTATTCTAATATATTTCCTCTATTCCTTACTTGTTCCCCTTTTAGCCTTGACCTCCTCTAGGAACTCCCCTGCCACAACCTCAGAAAGAAAGATCCGGGTGGATCCGTTTAAAATAACTTTCAATCTAACGGGGTTCATTAAAAACACTTGGGCACCTAGTTGTTGGAAGGGGGTATTTAGTTGCCATAGATGCCATTTGCACTCAACCGTTGTATGGCAAGAATACGGTTTGGCAAAAAACATCACACTTTTAACACCCTTCAATGAATTCAGACAGGCCTAATCATAGACAAGTTGTCTGAGGAGAAAGTTCCCAAAAAAACAAAGAAATGCCCTAGGTTTTTGTCCAAATGTGCCGCTACCGTTACGTCGCTGTTTCAGATTAAAAGGGAAAAGATGTGCTTTTTGGACTTCTTGGTCCCAGTTCCAGTTCACTTGAGCGGGGAACTTTCACTTAGAAGTTTCTCGATGTAGCGCCTTGTATCGTCGCCTTCGATTCCTTCTGGAATGGCTAGCAGGCGGAGATTGTTTCTGTGCTGGCGATTCTGCGTATGTCCATCAGACAAGCGTCATGAGCCGACCCATGATCTTTTAGGGCAGCTACGTCCATTTCTAGATTCACTGCACTGTCTTCAATCATGCTGACATGATCACCAATATCAGTAAAAAAATTATTTAGCTTGTGCAGGCTCCGTTGTAGCTTTTTTGCAACCCCCTTAGCTGCTTGGTTATCAGAGCGAACCTCTGCATGAAATTATTTGATAGAGGCTAGAATTGAGGTTAAGGAGGGTTCTGCCGTGTGTTCTGTTGCTGATCTGGCACTCACACCTGCTAAGATCTGTTCTCCTCCTTCACAGTGGGGAAAATACATTTGTGTGTCGTAGTAATCCCATTTAAGTTGACTGTGTCTCCTAGTCTGCTTCTGCCTAAGGGCATGTATGTCTGCAACATGGCACTGTTGGAAAAGCAAAAAAAATGCTTTTTCAAAGGTTTTCATTATTTACCACCAACTTCTAGTTGGTGGTAAATAATGAATCCTTAACTGAGGAATGCACTAACTTGAGTGCTTCCTACATCCTGGATTCGGTAATTTATCGAATCGGTATGTTAAGAATTCGGTATTTTACAGAATCCTTAAAATACCGATTCGGTAAAATACCAAGGGCCCGATGTAGGTAATTCTTATTTACCACTTCTTAAATGCCGAATTTTACCGATTCGGTATTTAAGAAGTGGTAAATATGAAGGGGGAGATGTAGGTATTTCCAGATGTGTAAATACCGAATCTTTAAGATTCGGTATTTACCGAATCTTTAAGATTCGATATTTACCGAATCTGGAAATACCGAATCGGTATTTCCTATTGATTCCTATGGGCTGTGAAGCCCATAGGAATCAATGGGCAATACCGATTCTGTAATTACAGAATCGGTAAATACCGAATTTCTCAAGGGTGCAGGGGGTGTCACTTTGACACCCTCTGCCCCCCCCCAAAACAGGCTCGGGTGCCATGTGGCAGGCATACATGCCCCAAAGGCAGGTGTGCCTGTCATATGGCAGAGGTGTGCATGCACACATGTGCATGCACACCGGAATCGGTATTTTACCATCAAATTGGATTTGATGGTAAAATACCGATTTTGTAAGGCTTGTGGGACTCAGAAGAGTCCCAACTACATCTCAAATTTACCGAATCAGTAAAAATACGGATTCAGTATTTTCCAGAATCGGTAAATTTACCGATCGGTAAATTTACCGATTCTGTAAAATTAAGGGCCCTACATACCATTCCTGAAATACCGGTCGGTAACGGCCGAAAATACTGATTTTTGGCCGTTACCGACCGACCTACATCTGGCCCCAAATCCTTAAAAAATGCCACCTACATCTCAAAAACCCAATACCAGTCAGTAACGACCGAAATTCGGTAATTTCGGCCATTACTGACCGGTATTGGGCCACCTACATCTGGCCCTAAGTCTTTATTAATTTCTTTGTTAATATTTTTCTGTGCGTAATGGGTCTTCAGTAAAGAGTCATGCACCCTCCATGTACCCACTACCATAATGTCGTTCCTCATCTACCACTGCAGCATTTTTGGGAGACGCCAATGTTAACACCCGTAGATCTACCTTCCCAGTAAACCCAGTACATTCTTGTCAACTAGTTGGTGGTCAGTTCTGTTATAATGGAAAAGGGCCACTGACAAGTGGAAGTAATGGGTTTGGAGGGCATATCTATCTATGGCGCCAGAAATCCACAAGGCACATCTCTTCAAGCTGTTGATTTTGTGGTAGTAAGATCACCATAGTTCTCCCATATCTATGCTGAAATGTATCTTTCTGTGGACTCAGATTAGGCCTGGGCAAAGCACTACCCTACGCTCGCGTAGTTTGCGAAGTTTGCGCAATTTCGCACTACCCGAGCTGCACGTAGCACAGTCCGAACACACTTAGCGTAGTGCAGCGGTCATTTCTCGCTTGCTCGCTGTCCTCAACGTCAAGTTGGCGACCGCGAGCAAGCAAAATGACATCCTGGACTTTTTCCTCGTTCACGATCAGCAACATCAAGTTGCCGATCGCGAGCGTGGAAAATAAACCTCCCTGCAAGATTCTCAACGTGGGGAGGTCTGTTTTCTCATAGCGAGTGGTCACGTATGCTCGCGACGGCTCGCGATGAGAAACTACCAGTCCGTGTTGAGAAAGCTGCCGCTCGAGGAAAAATCTCCTCGAGCGGCAGAAAACTACAGCTTGCACTGTGCAAGATGCCGTTTTCAGTGATTGCACAGTGCTGGATGCTTGTACGAACTGTGCAACATTGAAAACGGCATCTTGCACAGTGCAAACATGCTACTACGCAGTTCACGTAGTGCTACGCGTAGCTCGCGTAGTGCAAAATGCACTTCGCGTAGCTACTTCGCAAATTACTCCCAGCCCTAGTTAAGATCACCTTGCATCAATAGGTGTCATGGCTAATTCTAATATTGCCTGAATACATGGATGTAGAAAATCCTGGTTAGCCTGACTGGGGTCATAAAACAATACCAGAGATTAAGGTCTGCCTATGTGTGCACCATAATTCAGAATTCATTGATCCTCCTTGTCCCTTCCGTAATCTCTAACAGCATATTGGAGAGAATATTGCCACACCATTTCTTTCATGCATGATGATGGTAAAAACTGTTCGAGAAAAAATTGGAGATCTCGATTGTGTAAATGTGTTTCCAACAGGAAACATATATCCTCTAGAATCATGGAAAAGTTATTTATTTAGTCAGGCTATTAAACCCTTCTCACTTTATACATAGTTATAAATATATTCATTAAAGTGTAACTAGTCATGCTCATGCAAATCCCCTCATCTTCCCTTCAGTCACCCGCATGACTTCCTCTGATGAAGAAATAACCTCTAGAATAAGTCTTCCCAGAAAACCATTTCACTCCTCTACTTTATCATACTCCCAGTTATCTCTCTTGAAATATAGACTCCAAAAGAACTGTAGGCATGTAGTAAGACCAAGAATTTACACCCTCGACTACAGGATGGCTAACAACAGATTTCATCCACTCCAGATCAGAGAATAGATAATGTGAAGGAAAATACAACTCTGGTCACATGAACAAGAACTCTATCTCCACACCACACCAACATCATATCTCTGGTCAAATATGCTTAAATGGTCTTCCTACTCCTACTCATCAGGACTATTACATCGCTCCTGCCCACAACCCCAATAAACGGAGTCAGATTTGTAATCCTATCAATACGTCTTCATGGTCGTTCCAGGGTCATCTTTATCTGTGCTGTCCTGAGTTGAAGGAATGCTTTTCTCCTCCTTTCCTGAATCCCATTTGCTTTGGGATCTCATCTATCAGTGCACACTACTATATGTGCTCCTCTTTGGAAGTAGCTAACCTCCATCATTGTTTTCGCCATCCTTCTAGATCCCAAGAGGTTTGATGAAGATCAGCTTCCTGTGTTGTTTGAAAATGAGGCAACATTGGTGACTTCACCTCATGTTTTTTTCACTGGGCATACAAAAAATAATCAGTGGTTACCTTGTACATTTTCTGTTTTAGGAGTGTGAGACAGGAGGCAGATCCTAAAATATTTAAATGTTGACTAAAAGAGATATCAGTACCTGTTTGTACATGGTCCAATTCATATTCCTTATCCTCATAAACGTGGAAAGTCAGAGACTTTGAGGGATTCTAGAGGTACAACCTGATAGCCTATATCTAATTTGAATGGGTTGTCTTTCAATCATTCCAGAAAAGATCAAAAGCAGTCTCTGCACATATGACAACATCCATTAGTCACACCACAATTGTTCACATTATTCCTCCTGGACCCATTCTCATGATCTTCATGCTTGTTGATTGAAGCTGGGTTTCTGGTTGACAGAGGTATGCACCCTGTCCAAGTAGGAACTATAATCCTAGTCAGGGAAAGTCAGATACCCACTGAAAGATAACCTGTGCTCACCCTCTGGTAGTTTGGCACATGGCAGTCGGACTTATTCCAAAGAGCCAATGGGCAAAGTATGTGTGCAAAACAACACACAGTAACTCAATGAAAACACCACAAGAAGATTCCACACTGATTTAAGAAAACAGTCAAAATTGTTATAAATAAATCAAGACTGAAACGTCAAAGATCAAATAAGTAGTAGATGAACTATGAATTTGTAAATAATAAAAAGTGTTCTAGCAATAAGCGCCAATGGGGGTTATCTGGTCACACTGGACCAGGGCAAACTCAAACGTGCAAGCCGACTGTGATTGAGCACTGGTTGGATACCTGAGCGATGCAGGCCCAGGAACATAGTACCTTGTCTGTACAGGGTACAGACAAGTGATGCATCAATTTCAACTCCACAGTCAAGGTGATGTGTCGATTTTCTCCACGCAGTGGTGGCGATACGTAATTTCCAAAGAGGAAGCACCAAGCTGAGATGTTTTGGGTCTGAAGTGTGTTAATCTGTGTTTCTCAACGTAATTCAAGGGATGTGTTGATCTCTCCCCACTGCAGCGATGGGCGGTGCCGATTTTCAGGCTCTTAAAGCAAAACACTCTGAGAGCAATGCGCCAATTCTACTCCTGTAACAGGGTCAATGTGCAAGTTCTGCTCCAAACAGACTGGAGATGTATTGATTTCTCTGGTGCAAGTATCTGGGTCCACTTCCAGAGATCCAGGGGCAGGGGGAGACACTTTGAAAGCCCTGAGTCTCACGCAACAAGAGGCAAGCCCAAACGCAGCAAGGCAGCACAGCAGAAAAGCAGGTCTTTCAGATCAGCAGACCAGCAGAGTGTCAGACCTTGATGCACCACAGCAATTCTTCTGACAGAATTCAGTTACAGGTTAGGAAGTGTCTAATTTGGTGGGGTCAGAGACATAGTACTTATGTATTTGAAGTTGAGGTGACTTCAAAGAAAAGTCTTTGAAGTGCACAGAAGCCTTTTCTACCCAGCCCTGGCTCCAGACTAGCTCTAGGGGGTAATCAGCTGTTTGTGTGTGATCAGGGCCTTGACTATTCAGGTATAAGTGTCCGCCACTCCCTCCCTTCCTGCCCAGGAAGAGCCATCAGAAGGCAGAAGAGTTTTGAGACATATTTGACCTTCCTGTGCTAGCAGCTGTCTAGAGGAAATGCACACAGTGTAGCGGCAACCCACCCCAAAGGTGAAAGAGGAGAGAAATGTCCACTCTCTAAAAGTGGCTTTTCTAAAATAGTATTGTCAAATACAAATTAACAGTAAAGAGGATTTGTCATTACTGTTCCAAACATATAAAACATGACACAGCTACTCCTTTCTAATCAGGAATTAGAGATTTAAAGAGTGGTAAGGAATTCCCAATGTTAACCTATGAGAGGAGTAGGCCTCACAGTAGTGAAAAACATTGTAGGGGTTTTTCACTACGAGGACATGCAAAACCTAAAAGTACATGTCATTTCTTTTACTCACACAGCACCCTGCCCTTTGGGCTACCTGTTACCTACCTTAGGAGTGATGTATGTGTAATTTAAGGGAAGTTTAGTGTTTGGCAAAGGGTTTTAAATGCCAAGTCGAATTGGCAGTTAAACTGCACACACAGTCCTGAGATATGTTTCCAAGGCTACTTGTGTGGGTGACCCAATCAGTAGTGGAGGCATACTAGTAGCATGGGTATATGGCATACCCCTTTACAAGGACTTACAACTAAATTAAATATGACAATTGTGTATACACCAATATTACCATGTTTAGGGGTGAAGCGCATGCATTTTAGCACTGCCCAGCAGTGGCAAAGTGCTCAGAGTTCTAAGGCCAACAAAAAGATTCACCAAAATTAGGAGTTTAGCAAGCAAAAGGTTTGAAGGAAGACGACCCTAAGGATGACAGGTCTAACACTTACATTCGAACATATATTTTGTTTTTCTAGCACCAATATGCAGACTTTAAGTCAAATGGTCCTCCAATATTTAGTCAATGAAGTAGGCCCACTCTCCTAAATCTGAGACATTTTCAGATATTGCCTTCACATAGGACATTAGCTGAGCCTTTAGCAAGTGAACGGCCTTTCTTGATTTTTTCCTAAAACTAGTTTAATAAACCTCAGCAGCACTGTCTCTTTTATTGGAGTAGTACATTCCTCCTGCTCTGAAGCTCCAGATCGGGAGTGAGAGGAGGTGGGCTCTATTTGTTTATTATATTCCTTCTAAAAACGATCCTTAATCAAAGATTCCTTACCTTTGAAACATATCATATTGGTTGGTTGGTATATTTTTCAGCAAAGTTAATCTTACCACTCACTCCTCGCCCTGGTCTCCTTGTCACCTTTCTCAGAGCTCTTTCAATTGGCCATCAACTTTACTTCTGTTGCAGGTGGAGGAACTTTCTGTGCTTGATCTAAATAGGTACCAGTTCCTGAATGGGCCACTGGGCTCGCCACACTAGCCACCAGTCACATGGGAACTTCCACCTTCAGGGTAGCGAAACTCGAAAATCTCCATCACATGAAAGGACCACAAACTAACGCCATGTAGGCAACACATCATGCCCTGAGTCCAATGCGCTGCTCCCTCATAGGCTACTTCTGCATACCTAATGAAGGTTCAGGTATTGCAGGGGAAGTGATCCTACTACACATTCTGCATGCCTACTGCTTATCCAACATTGCTTGTCTGCTACTCTTCTACCAAGAGCTCCAGACGACACCTGGGGCTTTGAGGGCGTCACAATACTCCAACACCTATCGAGGTACAGGGACGGGTCAATCAGGGGAAATAAGGGGATCTTTAAACCACACATTCTGTTGCTGTCAGTGTTTTTCTCGAAAATGGGCTGCTTGTCACCAGCACCTGCAATTGGCAGTAAGCAGATGGCTTAGGCGATCACTACCATTTCCTCCTCAAGAAGCTTCCTTTTCAACAAATCATTCTGATACAGAAAATACTTACTGATGCCACGGCTCTGGAGATCACCAACAGAATCATGTACGCGCCTTCGAAAACAAATATACGCGTTATAATTGCATTAGGAAACCCTATCTGCTACGAGTTTTCAATACTCTCTATCTGAAATGAGATCAGATCTGGATTACCAACAACTAGGGAAACGAATACAATTCTTGTAGGAAAAGAAGTAGAAAAAACAACCTTTGAAAAAGATATCATATTTGTTGATTTGCTCAGATAGAAAGTGATGTTTCATCATTCATAAAATATGTATTTTACATTCGGCCATTCGTTATCAGTTGATTGTATAAATGAGCTCTGGGCGCAAACTTTATTTTTAAAATGCGTTTTATTACATTTTGCTGTGTTGTATACAAATAGGAAGGGTGAATAAGAAACAGCAAGCACCAATAATATTCTGCGGAGGTTTCAGTCTTTCGTGTGTCAGTCTGGAATTCACCGATACACCGGTTTATTACTATAATGTCATTAACTGCTTAAAAGCACATTTGTTAGAATAGTCTTGTGGAAACCATATATTCTTTTATAACACCATGCAGAGGTATCGTACAGGGCTCAGCAAATTCGAAATATAATTGATAAAGTTTTGTTAACTTAATAAATCAACAATGCTTTCTTCCGCCATGGCTCACAACCAGAACATTGTGCTCTGGGGCAGAGATGCAGTATCTCATTATACTTGTTTCGACTGCTGCAATTGTTCAGAAGTTGCCTGGAGGTCCCATTTGTTTGACAAATGTTTTGCAGTGTCACTTAGACTTACATAGTCTGTTCCAAGGCTCTCGGAATGTGAAAGGTGCGCTTCTTTTTATGAGATCAGGCTGCAGCGAGTATCCATATTCAGGTGTGAGTATCTGTATATCGATATGCATAACAGCCTGTTTCAAATTTCAAAGGCTTCAAGCTAATTGTATAAACTGTGAACTTTTCAATCCCTTATTGTAAAAAATAAATGAACGATACAGCATAATTTCATTGTTTTCACATATTTGCTGACGATTATTAGCTGCCTTATTATAGCTTTAAACCTGCATGGCGAAGTACCTAACTTCTGACATATCTGTAATATTTTCTAGCATACCTCTACTGTACATTAAAGTACCTCTTTTACTGTACCCGAGCTTTAAACAAATGGGGAGCAGCGGAGGAGGAGACTTTGAGAGAGGAAGAAGTAAAAGGCACACGCAAACACCCAATCTCTACAGAATGGGCACAATTAATAATTCAATTCAAACAAGAGACGACAGCAGGAGAGACACCAGAGATGACACAACCCCCGCCCATGACCCTGCCCAACTCCCCAGGTGACAAGCCTCAATACCGGCTGAGTGATGCCCCCAATGAGAGGATAGAATAGGTTGGACAGTTGGTACCACCAAGACTGTTGTCTGCCCCCATGGCGGATCACCCCCCCCCCGGGTTACACTCTACTCATCCCTCAGACCAGTAACCGACTCACGCACCACCCGCCATAGCCATTCGTCCTTGCCCGCCCCTGGCACTCCCCCTCCCCGATCTCCCTAGGACACGTTTCTTCCCACGGTTTCCAGTTAAGTTCCTATCGGCGGTTCGGAAGCCGACTTATTCATAGAGCGCTAATGATTGAACACATAGCAAGGGGTAGCATAAACAGACAGAGGGGAAGAAGCTACACCAGTTCTCCCCACCATATAGCCCAAGGGACCAGACACAACAGGATACATCAGCATATAGCGAGACAACCCAGTAACAGATCTATGAGAGATGATGTGTAACAATACTTGGAGGAATCGAACTTGAATGAAAATGATGTCCTCTAACTTATCGCTGATGTGTAACAATTGCATATGTGATGATTGAACTGTGAGCTGTCTGACGTCCCACATGGGAATCTGAAATGTGAAACCCTAATAAAAAGATTTAAACAACAAAAGGCTGTTTAATAAAATGCCTCTTATTTGCATGGTCAGCTCCATTTTTTGCTGACTTTTGCTGATTTTTAGGCTTGCAACACTGGAACACTTTGTAGTGTAGTTCCTATATTCCCAATAGGCTCTGCGCATTGGAATAACATAAACAGCAGTTTAGACGTAGGACTGAGGTCATCTAGGTCTCTACTGACTATGTTAGACTTAATTAGGTTTGCCAGCTAGCTCAGAGGTCACTAGAAACTTTCTCGAATGTTCAGGAAGGAGTTAACTTTCCTGATTAGACAGGAAGGGATTAGTTTCTGACAACCGTATAAACTAGACAACTTTGGTCCCTCAGAATAAAGAGTACATCTCTAGAGTCGTGTGAAAACAATAGACAGCTATTTCACTCAGTCAATCGTGTATGCTTAATTTCACCAGAGTGCAGGGAAATAGAGAGACGGGCGTTTTCAATAAAAGTTGTTATTTATTGAGCAGTCTTCTTTCTCATGCAAGAGAAGTGAATTGCCACAAATGCAATACTTATCATGAAGTAAAGTGCATACAGTAAAAGGAGTATTATGAAATAATACTGTAAAAGCATTGATATGGTTTCTGAGCCATATGATACTTTGAAACGGATAAAATATATACATACATAAAAACATTGACTAACGTACTCAACTGGTGCTTCTAAGATACGCCTACCCCGGTGTACCTGACCTAAGCCTAATACGTGGGAAGGAGTAAGTAAGTTGCAGTCTCTCTCAGTGCGTCAAATGGGAGGGTCGGCTTCCTTCGGCACTCGCATCAGCTGGGCGTCGGGCAAGTAGATAGCCGCTCTGCTCCAAACCACTGTGTGTTTGCTTAAGGCAACGTTGGTATATTTATACCTGGAAGGTGCCAGGTTTGACGTAAGGTTGGACATAAGACGTCACTAAGAACTAACAATTCTTTCTGGACTCCAGGAGTTCTTGTTCAAATCAAAACAAAAGCAGGGGAATTTCCCGGGCTGCTGGAGGCTTGGTTTGTTCAAAGAACGCGTTGTACTTTCTATGAGTCTATGGGAGTAGACTTGCCGTATTTGGACTGCATTGGCTATTACTAAATATGGACATGATTCTTATGCCTTTATAAGGATATGTTTTGGTATAGCCACATAAGGGCATGAATGGGGGATATCTAATTAGGGTCCTAGATAGATTCACAACACACTGATGTCCAGTGTATTGTGTATGTGTTCTGAGGACTATAACATATAGAAATTAACTAATTCATGATTGCCTTGTTCAAATTTCTATATGGCCATTGAAAGTGTTGCAAAATACACCCATGGCATAAAAAGTTAAATGTCACCTGTGGACCACTAGTGCGACAAAGACAAATATTGCTTTAGGCCTACCATTATAGCCTGTCTGCTACAGTGTAAAACCTGCAGAATGACCTGTTTAAATAACCCTTTTTAAAAAGCATTAGTAAATGCATTCGGTTTCACCTATGTGATTAATAATTGCCTGGTTTTTGTTGTAAGTTGTAGCTTCCTGAGTATTTCTACAATATAATTTACAGAAAGTCTGTTAAACTGTTATAACTTGTTTATGTACATAAAAGCAATATATTGAAGTATTAGTGGCATGGTGTGGGTAAGTAATAGCAAAATTATGAAAAATGAAAAGTAAGAGGGAAATAATAAAATTAATTGATGTAATATCAATATTATGTGTTTAGATTAGTTCTGACAACTTTCGTCCCTGGTTCCACTGCACCTGCTGCACCATTCAAATCATGACTATATTTTCTGCAAAATAACTACCCTTGTGACTGCCTGTTTAGTATGAAAATATAGCAATATTAGGCGTATATTGTGGTGCTTAGACCTTTGTTCGTAGTGCCACTGCACCTCTTGCACCATTCAAATCATGACCCTAATGCCTGCTAGATGAAACCACTTGTGACTGCCTTGTTTAGTCGTAATAGTTAGCAATAGTCTGGGTTTAGTAGAGCTTTTGATCCCTGTGGCACTACACCTGCTGCACCATTCAAATCAAGTCCAATTTAACTGCAAGGTAACTGCAATAGTTGTAGTGTAGTTCCTATATTCCCAATCGGCTCTGCGCATTGGAATAATATATCCTATAGATTTGACTTAGGAATTAGGTCAGTAGGTCTCTATCAAATATACTACACTTAATTGTGAGTGCCAGCTAGCTCAGAGGTCACTATAAACTTTCTCGAATCCACTAGAAGGGATTAGTTTCTGACAACCGTATAAACATGACAACTTTGTTTCCCAAGAATAAGAATATATCTCTCAGAGTCGTGGAAACAATAGATAACTAGTTCACTCAGTCAATCGTGCATGCTTCGTTTCAACAGAGTTGCAGGGAAAAAGTGAGACGGGCGTTTTTCAATAAAAGGTTTATTGAACAGTCTTCTTTCTCATGCAAGAGAGGTGAACTGCTACAATCGTTAGACAGAATGCAAAGTATAATTCGTACAGCGAGTCGCCGAAACAATAGATACGTATTTCACTCAGTCCATCGTGCATGCTTCATTTCTACAAAGTTGCAGAGAAATAGAGAGACAGGCATTTTCAATAAAAAGGTTTATTGAAAAGTCTTCTTTCTCATGCAAGAGAAGTGAACTGCTACAATATTTATGCAGACTCCAAAGTATAATGTGTACAGTGTAAACAATAATATGAAATAATACTGTAAGAGCATTGTATGGTTTCTAAGCCATATAAAAATACATACATAAATAACATAGACTAAAATACTCAACTGGTGCTTCTAAAATATGCCTACTCCAATGTACCTAACCTAAATCTGGTACGAGGGAGGAAGTAAGTATGGTCTTTGTATAGGTTTAGTTTTTGCCAAGAATCTACCAAAGGTTTCTCTAGGTTCTAATCAGCTCCATACCTTGTTAGAATGAAGGAGGTCTGGTATCTCTCTCACGGGACTTGATTTCCCAACACCTCGCAAGGGGAGTCAGAAACACTGGAGCTGGAGTCTCGGCAGGAGAGGGCAGCTTCCTGATCAGTGCGTCAACTGGAGAGTCGGCTTCCTTCGGCACTTGCTGTAGCGAACTGCGTCGGGCAAGTAGGTCTTCGAACTGCTCCGAACCACTGTTTCTTGTTAGAGCAAGTGAAGGTATATTTATACCTTGAAGGTGATTAGGAATGCCATGTTTGACGTAAAGTCGGGCATATGAACATCTGAATGAACCCCTGGGGAATAGGTGTTCATTGTAAAAATAACTGAGTTCTTGGAGAAATCAATATTCAAGCAAAGGGAAGTCCATAGCGGCTTAAGATGGTTTTCTAAGAAATCGTTGTGACGTTTGGTGAACGGATGGAAGTAGCCATGCCTGTATTTGGGCTGCATGGGCTATGCCTAAATAATAGCTTGATTTCTATGCCTATATAAGGGTAACGTGATTTGTACCTATATAAGGGCATGAATCGGGAAAATCCATTCGGAATCTAAAACGCCATACAACATAGTGACCAGGGCCGAACTGGCCGTAGCGGGCACCAGGCAATCCCCCGGTGCGCGGCACGGGTGGGGGGCCGGTTTGGGGCCCCTGGGGGCCGTTTTTGTTACAGGGCCTTTTTTGCAGCATAGCTGCAATATTGGCCCCTGTAACAAAATCGGCCGAAAACCGGCCCCGGCAAAGAGCTCGGCAGCACCCACAACCCCCCAGGGGGTAGGGGGGGCGGCCGAGCACTTTGCCAGGGCCGGTTTTGGTTCCCAGACCGGCCCTGATAGTGACTGTCTGTTTAGTAGTCAAATATAGCAATATTATGTGTTTAGAGGAGTTCTGACATCTTTTTGGCCCGGTGCGACTGCACCAGCAGTACCGTTCAAATCATGACCCTGTTGTCTGCAAGTTAACTGTACTTGTGGTTGCCTGTTTAGTAGTAAAATATAGCAACATTAGGTGTATATTGGGGTGCCTAGAGCTTTTGTTCCTTGTGCCACTGCACCTGCTGCACCATTCAAATCATGATCCCATTGCCTCCTAGATGAATCCACTTGTGACTGTCTTGTTTAGTAGTAAAATTTAGCAATAATCTGGGTTTAGTAGAACTTTTGGTCCCATTGTCATTGCACCTGCTGCGCTATTCAAACCAATTGGAATTGTCACTGTCTGTTTAGTAGTCAAATATAGCATTATTATATGTTTAGAGGAGTTCTGATAACTTTTGAGCACAGTGCTACTGCACATGTTGCACCAATCAAATCATGACCCTGTTTTCTGCAAGGTAACTGCACTTGTGGTTGCCTGTTCACAAATAGAACATAGTAATACTAGGTACCTATTGAGGTGCCTGGAGCTTTTGGTCATGGTGCCACTGCACCTGCTGCACTATCACCATCATGACCCTAGGGTGTGCTAGATAACTGGACTTATGACTGCCTGTTTAGTTGTAACATATAGCTATATTAGGTGTTTAGAGGAGTTCTGACAACTTTTGTGCCAGGTGCCACTGTTCCTGCTGCACCATTCAAACAATGACCCTGTTGCCTGCAAGATAACTGCACTTGTGACTGCCTGCTTAGTTGAAAATATATCAAATATAGCAATATTCTGTGTTTAGTGGAGTTATACCAACTTTTGGCCCCGGTGCCACAACACCTGTGCACCATTTAAATCAAGCCCCTTTCAACTGGAAAGTGACTGCAACTGTGACTGCCTGTTTAGTAGTACAAGATAGCAATATTAGGTGTTTAGAGGAGTTGTGAGAACTTTTGGGCCAGGTTCACTGCACCTGGGATGCCATTTAAATCATGACCCTGTTGTCTGTAAGGTAACCGTACTTATTGCTGCCTATTACGTAGTAAAATATTGCAATTTTAGGTGTTTAATTGGGTGCCTAGAGCTTTTGGTCTTGGTGTCAGTGCAGCTGCTTCACCATTGAAATCATGAACCTGTTTTCTGCAAGCTGACTGCTCTTGTGACTGCCTCGTTAGTACTAAAATATAGCAATAATCTGGATTTAGTGGGGTCCTTTGAGCGTTTGTCCCCGGTGCCACAGTGCCTGCTGCACCATTCAAATCAATTCCCTTTTAACTGCAAGGTAACTGCAATTGTGGCTGCCTGATAAATAGTCAAATATAGCAATATTATGTGTTAAGAGGAGTTCAGACAACTTTTGGGCCCGTTGGTACTGGACCTGTTGCATTATTCAAAATATGACACTGTTGTCTGCAAGGTAACTAAACTTGTGGGTGCCTGTTTGGTAGTAAAATATAGCGTAGCTCTTTTGTAGTAACTTTATTTTAAACTTGCAATGTTCATTACAACATAGAGTTTGATCAGAATGACGAAATAGATTAGGTTGAAAAAATCAATCTGATAATTCCTACAAAGTGCAAAGAAAGGTACTGAGGCATGAATAGGAAATTATACAAATGTTCTAAGGCTAAAGCATCTGATTTACATATCTAAGTAATAAAAAGCAAGCATTCCTGCATATTGTTAGGAGCTGTCTGCCTTTTCCGTGGGAAGACTCCTTATCTTGACAGTGAATAGGGCTTAAACAGTGTGAACAGCTTTAGAAGTATCGCAAATGCGTGTAGCCAGGGGAAGATAACAAAAAAATATTCCACACAAAAGCGTATGAACTCAGTAATTCAGTGTGGGATCTGATAAGAGCTCCCTTTGTAGATATATTAAATACAGGAAATTTCACAAGCACAGAGCAAGCGCTGTGCAGGGGAAACCTAACCATTAAAAACTTCCCTTTTACATGTTAGTAAGTCAGCCCTATGTAACCCTTGTAGCCCAGATGGTAGAGAGCATTGTATTTAAAAGTGGGAATGCAGAAAATTAATATTACCATAGCCCTACAGTGACAAAGCCCTAAAAGCTATTTTCTCAGTGGCAGGCCTAGCTGTCATATGTAGAAAAACAAAGTGTAGGGTAAAATACCCTACATGGGAAAGTGACAATCTAGAATAGTAATTAAACCACAATTTCTAAGGTACTGAATTGTTTAAGTCAGATTTTTAATAAATATTAAGATAAAG
This sequence comes from Lissotriton helveticus, assembly GCF_964261635.1. NCBI lineage: Eukaryota > Metazoa > Chordata > Amphibia > Caudata > Salamandridae > Lissotriton > Lissotriton helveticus. Next base: position 64,329,533 of record NC_136060.1, on the reverse strand, counting down.
AAACCTTTAGAAAGTTTCCCTTTACCTGTCTAAATGGTCAGGTGGCTGATTAGTATAAACCCCTGCCATCTCCCAGCCTGTGCTCAAGCCTGGGAAGGAATAAGTGTGAAATACACTCCGGGAGCAATGGACAAAAATGACTCTTCTAAACTCCACAGACTAGTCATAGTGGAGGCTGTGGGCAACCTTTGGAAACCACAATGTCAAATCCAGCATGAATTGAGCTACACACAACATTTTGGACGCACTTGAAAGGGAGAGAACAAGATGCAAAGACAGTTCTTGTGTATCCCCTTTGTGGATGCTGAAGGACCCTTCGTTGGTCATATCAGACTTCTGTCAATGGGTGTGTTGTGGCTAGAATGCCTATTTCAAACTTGATTTTTGTGTGTGATGTGGGGTGAGTTGTGGCTAGAGGGCAAGCTTCAAACTTGATTTAAAATTTTAATGTGGAGAGACTGGTGATTTCCCTATGACACATCTACACACACCCAGCCCACGGATACAAGTTTAGTGTGGCCGTATACTTTTGTCATTTCAAAAAATGCCCTGGAATATTGGGCTTGTTTGCAGAAAGGCAAAAAGGAACTAATGAAAAAGTGGGTAGGGTTGCCAATGCAAACTTTTACCCCACAGATTTTGGAGGGCTCACGATCACCCACTAGCTGGTGCTAAGCATTAATATGGCACCCGAAGGCACCTTCATCATAACCCTGCTGGACTTGTAAAAGAATATCAGAAGAACGAGGTCTGCTGCACTTGGTACCTGTTACCTCTGGGAAGGACCTGAAGAGGTTGGAACCTCTTCCATTTGGAATCCAAGGACACAATGATTTCCACGAATCATAAGGCAGATCCCCTGGCTGACTCCAGTACCATAAAAAAGAGGTCATTTCCCTCAAGAATTACAGTGATAAGAGGCACAGGACCTGGACCGGGCTTTGTTGTTCTCCTCTGCCTGCTACCAAGAGAGTTTCTAAGTGCTCCACATGAGCACTTAGATGGCAAAGTGGACAGAGGGTGTCTGCAATCTGAGGTTATAGCCCCTCCACTTTGGAAAATCTCAGGCCCTTAGAAGTGCAATCCTCTGGTTGTTTGAACACCAAAATACGCTTGGAAACATTTTTTAGAAACCTTTGCTCCGAGGCATCTGGGGGGACGAATGTGGAAAATATCTGACCAACAGTCCATGGAGTAAGACTGAATGGCAAGTTTGTCCTGTGTGGAGAAGGGTTTTTCCTCAGAAAGACAACATCCCTTTTTAGTTTGGGTCTTAGAAAGTCTTTTGAAAGCTTCTATTTCTAGGCACTAGCAAGGTCATTTTACTTAATGTATTCAACCTGTGTTTTATCATGGTTGGCCTCAAATCATGTCTAGGTACGAGTTTGCCACCTCCATTGACTATAACTGCAGCACTGTTATCACAGTTGAATCTTTAAAAAGTTCATATCATAAATGTTTCCCTAGGTTTAAAAATTGGAGCCAGATTTTTATTGTGCTGCGTGTTTTTGCTTATTTGTTTTTACTATTTTGGTACTTCTAAACGCTTTACACTTTTTCTCTAAGGTAGGCATGTCTGCTCTATGCCACAGTTTCCAGGAGTTGAGATCAGGTATAAATTACTGAAACATTTGACTGTCCTTAACACGATACTGACTTTTTATTTGTGGACTGTCAGTTGATTCCTCTGTGTTCTATGCAGCTTCCCAGAGTGTTCTAAAGAACAACTAGAGCGCTAACAGTCCTACTTATGACAAGCGTATGAAACACCTGAAGCCATCTTCATTGGAAAGAAGTGGTAGCTCTTAAAACATTTAATTTAAAAAGGAACAACATGAGGGGGTTCATTTTGCCATAGGAAGTATGATTAGTGCTGCATAAAGGAAATTAGGGCACATTTTGAGTGACTTCTCAAATCCTCTTCTATTTCATTAAGAAATTCTGACATGCAGACTGAAACATGCACGTTCAATACCAGCAGCAGACTTCCCTGGTGAGCAGTAGCTTTACTACAGTGATCTAATAAGCAACTAGAGGCTAACATTCTGCATTTATGTCAAATGCGTAACACATCTGAATGCCTCCTTGATGGAATCAAAGTAAAAAACTGAAGGTATTTCCTACTGAGGAGACTGTAGTAAATGAGGACATTAGGAAACTTCATAACAAATAAGTCTCCCAAGATGGCCACCAGAGACAAAAGGGCCCAAATGTAGCACAAATATTACCCAGATGTAGCACAAATATAGCCAATGACAGAATGTCCCAGAGTGTTCTAAAGAACAACTAGCACGCTAACAGTCTTACTAATGACAAAAGTATGGCACACCTGAAGCCATCTTGATTGGAATAAAGTGGTAACACTTAAAACATTTATTTTGCAAAGGAACAAAATGAGGGGGTTCATTTTGCCACAGAATTTATGACTAGTGCTGCAGCAAAAAAATTAGGGCACATTTTGACTTCTCAAATCCTCTTCTATTTCATTAAAAAATTCTGACATGCAGACTGAAACATGCACTTTGAATACCAGCAGCTGACTCCCCTGGTGAGCAGTATCTTTACTACAGTGATCTAATGAGCAACTAGAGTGCTAACATTCCGAATTTATGGCAAATATGTGACACATCTGAAAGCCTTCTTGATGGTACCAAAGTAAGCAAGCATTGAAAATGCAATAGGTTTCGCCCTCATTTAAGTTAAAGCAATTCTGTTTGTAATTAGGTGGCTTTTTAGCTTTGCTTGTATTAGTGTTTTTCAAACTTTCATGTACATAACATGCATTTGTATGCGTATATGTATATGTATGCATGCATTCATATTTGTATTTATATAGATATGCATTTTATATACATGTTTATATATGTATGTATTTATATATATACACACATACATATATATAAATGCATATGCATATATATATATGTGCATATGTGTGCGTGTAGAGAGAGGTAGAGAGAGGTAGAGAGGTAGAGGTGTAGAGGTAGAGGTGTAGAGGTAGAGGTGTAGTAGTAGAGAGAGAGGTAGAGAGTAGAGAGCGAGTATTAGAGAGTAGAGAGTGAGTAGTAGAGAGTAGTAGAGAGTCGTAGAGAGAGTAGCAGAGAGTGTGTAGTAGAGAGTAGTAGAGTGAGTAGTAGAGAGTGAGTAGTAGAGTGGTAGAGAGTGAGTATTAGAGTGAGTAGTAGAGAATAGTAGAAGAGAGTAGTAGAGAGTGAGTAGTAGAGTGTGAGTAGTAGAATGAGTAGTATAGTGAGTAGCAGAGAGAGTAGTAGAGAGTAGTAGAGAATAAGATAATGAGTAGTAGATAGTAGTGGAGTAGTAGAGAGTGAGTAGTAGAGTGAGTAGTAGGGAGTAGTAGAGAGTGAGTAGTAGAGTGAGTAGTAGAGAGTAGTACAGAGCAAGTAGTAGAGTGTGTAGAAGAGAGTGAGTAGTAGAGAGTAGTAGAGAGAGAGTAGTAGAGTGAGTAGTAGAGAGTGAGAAGTAGAGAGAGTAGTAGAGAGTGAGTAGTAGAGTGGTAGAGAGTGAGTATTAGAGTGAGTAGTAGAGAGTAGTAGAAGAGAGTAGTAGAGAGTGAGTAGTAGAGTGTGAGTAGTAGAATGAGTAGTAGAGTGAGTAGCAGAGAGAGTAGTAGAGAGTACTAGAGTATAAGAGAATGAGTAGTAGGTAGTAGTGGAGTAGTAGAGAGTGAGTAGTAGAGTGAGTAGTAGGGAGTAGTATAGAGTGAGTAGTAGAGTGAGTAGTAGGGAGTAGTAGAGAGTGAGTAATAGAGAGTAGTACAGAGCAAGTAGTAGAGTGTGTAGAAGAGAGTGAGTAGTAGAGAGTAGTAGAGAGAGAGTATTAGAGTGAGTAGTAGAGAGTGAGAATTAGAGAGAGTAGTAGAGAGTGAGTAGTAGAGAGCAAGTAGTAGAGAGCGAGTAGTGGAGAGTGAGTAGTAGAGAGTAGTAGAGCGTGAGTAGTAGAGAGTGAGTAGTAGAGTGAGTAGTAGCGAGTGAGTAGTAGAGAGTGAGTAGTAGAGAGTGAGTAGTAGAGAGTAGTGGAGTGAGTAGTAGAGGGTGAGTAGTAGAGTAGTAGAGAGTGAGTAGTAGAGAGTAGTAGCGAGTGAGTAGTAGAGAGCTAGTAGTAGAGAGCGAGTAGTAGAAAGCAGTAGAGTAGTAGAGAGTGAGTAGTAGAGAGCGAGTAGTTGAGATTGAGTAGTGGAGAGTGAGTAGTAGAGAGTGGTAAAGAGAGTAGTAGAGAGTGAGTAGTAGAGTAGTAGAGGGGGTGTGGTAGAGAGTAGTAGAGAGTCGTAGTTAGTAGTAGAGAGTTGTAGAGAGTGAGTAGTAGAGAGTAGTAGTAGAGAGTAGTAGAGAGCGAGTAGTAGAGAGTAGAAGCGAGTGAGTAGTAGAGAGTAGTAAAGAGTGAGTAGTAGAGAGTGAATAGTAGAGAGTGAGTAGTAGAGAGTGAGTACTAGTGAGAGAGTAGTAGAGAGTATTAGAGAGTGAGTAGTAGAGAGAGAGTACTAGAGAGTAGTAGAGAGTGAATAGTAGAGAGTAATAGAGAGAGAGTAGTAGAGAGTGAGTAGTAGAAGGTAGTAAAGAGTGAGTAGTAGAGATTAGTAGAGTAGTAGAGAGTGAGTAGTAGAGAGTGAGTAGTAGAGAGAGAGTAGTCAGTCAGTGTCAGTCAGTCAGTGTCAGTGTCAGTCAGTCAGTAAGTGTCAGTCAATCAGTGTCAGTCAGTGTCAGTCAGTCAGTGTCAGTCAATCAGTGTCAGTCAGTGTCAGTCGGTGTCAGTGTCAGTCAATCAGTGTCAGTCAGTGTCAATCAGTCAGTGTCAGTCAGTCAGTCAGTGTCAGCTAGAGCAGCTCTGCTGACCTGGTTTTCTGGCTCTAAAACAGCTCTGCTGACCTGGTTCTCTGGCTCTAAAGCAGCTCTGCTGACCTGGTTCGCTCCCTCTAAAGCAGCTCTGCTGACCTGGTTTCTCTGGCTCTACAGCAGGTCTGCTGACCTGGTTCTCTGGCTCTAGAGCAGCTCAGCAGACCCAGTAGTTCTTAGGCTACAGAGCAGCTCTGCTGATCTGGTTCTCTGGCTCTAAAGCAGCTCTGCTGACCCGGTTCTATGGCTCTAAAGCAATTCTGCTGACATGGTTCTCTGTCTCTAGAGCAGCTCTGCTGGCCTGGTTCTTAGGCTCTAGAGCAGCTCTGCTGACCTGGTTCTCTGGCTCTAAAGCAGCTCCGCTGACCTGGTTCTCTGGCTCTAAAGCAGCTCTGCTGAACTGGATCTCTGGCTCTAAAGCAGCTCTGCTGACTTGGTTCTCTGGCTCTAGAGCAGCTCTGCTGACCTGGTTCTCTGGCTCTAAAGCAGCTCTGATGACCTGGTTCTCTGGCTCTAAATCAGCTTTGCTGACGTGGTTCTCTGGCTCTAAAGCAGCTCTGCTGCCCAGGTTCTCTCCTAAATCAGCTCTGCTGACCTGGTTTCTCTGGCTCTTCAGCAGCTCTGCTGACCTGGTTTCGCTGGCTCTACAGCAGCTATGCTGACCTGGTTCTCTGGCTCTAGAGCAGCTCTGCTGACCATGGGCCAGATGTAGGTAGCCCTTTACCGGTCGGAATCGGCCGAAAATACCAATTTTCGGCCGTTTCCGACCGGTAAAGGGGTATGGAGATGTAGGGGCACAAAAAACGGACATTTTCGGTAATTTTACCGAATTGGTAAAATTACAGAATCGGTAAATTTACCGATTCTGTAAATGTTACCGATTTGGTAAATTTACCATTTGGTAAAAATACCGAAAATGTATTTTGTGATGTAGGTAGCCCTTCTAACAGTGCTACAGGGCCTTTAGAATTCGGTATTTATCATGCAATACAATTGCATGGTAAATTACGAATTCTTGTGTACATGCACATCTGTGCATGTACACCTGTGCCATGTGGCACACAGACATGCCCTAAGGGCATGTATGTGTGCCACATGGTGCAAACGCCAGTTACAGGGGTGCAACAGGGTGTCAAAGTGACACCCTGTCCCCCTTAGCAATTCGGTATTTTTACCGATTCGGTAAATACCAAATCGGTATTTGCTATTGAATCCTATGGGCTTCAAGGCCCATAGGATTCAATAGCAAATACCGATTCGGTATTTACCGAATCGATAAATACCGAATCTTACCGATTCGGTAAAAAATACCGAATTTTTACGTACATCTCATTTACCGATTCAGAAATACCGAATCGGTAAAATTCGGTATTTTTGAATCGGTAAATGAGATTTACCTACATCTGGCCCCTAGTTATTAGTCTCTAGAGCAGCTCTGCTGACCTGGTTCTCTGGCTCTAAAGCAGCTCTGCTGACCTGGTTCTCTGGCTCTAAAGCAGTTCTGCTGAACTTGTTCTTTGGCTCTAGAGCAGCTCTGCTGACTTGGTCCCTTGGCTTTAAAGTAGCTCTGCTGACCTGGTTCTCTCCCTCTAAAGCAGCTCTGCTGACCTGGGTTCTCTTGCTCTACAGCAGCTTTGCTGACCTGGTTCTCTGGCTCTAGAGCAGCTCTGCTGAATTGGTTCCTTGGCTTCTAGAGCAGCTCTGCTGATCTGGTTCTCTGGCTCAAAAGCAGCTCTGCTGACCTGGTTCTATGGCTCTAGAGCAGCTCTGCTGACCTGCTTCTCTGGCTCTAGAGCAGCTCTGCTGACCTGGTTCTCTGGATCTAGAGCAGCTCTGCTGACCTGGTTTAATGGCTCTAAAGCGGCTCTGCTGACCTGGATTCTCTGGCTCTACAGCAGCTCTGCTGACCTGGTTCTCAGCCTCTAGAGCAGCTCTGCTGACCTGGGTCTCGGGCTCTAGAGCAGCTCTGCTGACCTGGGTCTCTGATTCTAGAGCAGCTCTGCTGACCTGCTTCTTAGGCTCTAGAGCAGCCCGGCTGACCTGGTTCTCTGGCTCTGCCATGGCTCCGCTGACCTGGTTTCTATGGCTCTACAGTAGCTCTGCTGACCTGGTTCTCTGCGCTCATGATGCACACACCCGACTTCTCGAAAATATATTAAAAATTATATTTTATTTTAAGTACAAATATATTATTTTTATGAATATCTTGATTAATCTCTTGCCCTAATATGTATATTAAAGACACATACATATAGTTTTGGAACATAATTTCTTTTTGCGGGAGTTGCGCACCCAGCGTGCCCCAGCACGTATATGACGTCACGTGGGACCCGCCACCGTGCAAGCGTCTCGTACCGTAATGCGCATGTTTCGCGAATGGGCTGGAGCAGGATTCGTGGCTGGTCGCATACCAATCGCGCACATCATGTAATATTAAATGTATATGACTGCAAAAGTGATTAGTAGGCTGTGAACATTGGAGACGCTAGAGAGCAGCAGTGAGCAGAAACGCCAGGACGCCAGTATGCCAGTCGCCATACTGGTGTAACGAGCTGCGAGCAGCAAGCTGGGTGAACCTTTTCTGCTCACCCATAGTTCTACTTCTACAGAGCTGCAGCCACCACCAAACCCCCGCTATTTGCAATCAGTAATCCCGTGCCCGTAACCCGATACCTGTCAAAAGGCGCCCGCAGCTCAGCGCTAGACGGGACGGGACGAGACGGGACGGTGGGGGGGCTAGCTCTACAGCAGCTCTGCTGACCTGGTTCTCTGGCTCTAGAGCAGCTCTGCTGACTTGGTTCTTAGGCTTCTAGAGCAGCTCTGCTGACCTGGTTCTCTGGCTCAAAAGCAGCTCTGCTGACCTGGTTCTATGGCTCTAGAGCAGCTCTGCTGACCTGATTCTCTGGCTCTAGAGCAGCTCTGCTGACCTGGTTTAATGGCTCTAAAGCGGCTCTGCTGACCTGGTTCTCTCCCTCTAAAGCAGCTCTGCTGACCTGGTTTCTCTAGCTCTAGAGCAGCTCTGCTGACCTGGTTCTCTGGCTCTAAAGCAGCTCTACTGAGCTGGTTCTCTCCCCCTAAAGCAGCTCTGTTGACCTGGGTCTCTGCCTCTAGAGCAGCTCTGCTAACCTGGTTCTCTGGCTCTAAAGCAGCTTTGCTGACCTGGTTCTATGGCTCTAAAGCAGCTCTGCTGGCTGGGTTCTCTGGCTCCAGAGCAGCTCTGCTGACCTGGTTCTCTGACTCTAAAGCAGCTCTGCTGACCTGGTTCTCGCCCTCTAAAGAGCTCTGCTGACCTGGTTCTCTGGCTCTAAACCAGTTTTGCTGACCTGGGTCTCTGTCTCTAGAGCAGCTCTGCTGACCTGGTTCTATGGCTCTAGAGCAGCTCTGCTGACCTGGTTCTCTGGCTCTAGAGCAGCTCTGCTGACCTGGTTCTCTGGCTCTAAAGCAGCTCTGATGACCTGGTTCTCTGGCTCTAAATCAGCTTTGCTGACATGGTTCTCTGGCTCTAAAGCAGCTCTGCTGCCCAGGTTCTCTCCTTCTAAATCAGCTCTGCTGACCTGGTTTCTCTGGCTCTTCAGCAGCTCTGCTGACCTGGTTTCGCTGGCTCTACAGCAGCTATGCTGACCTGGTTCTCTGGCTCTAGAGCAGCTCTGCTGACCATGGGCCAGATGTAGGTAGCCCTTTACCGGTCGGAATCGGCCGAAAATAACAATTTTCGGCCGTTTCCGACCGGTAAAGGGGTATGGAGATGTAGGGGCACAAAAAACGGACATTTTCGGTAATTTTACCGAATCGGTAAAATTACAGAATCGGTAAATTTACCGATTCTGTAAATGTTACCAATTTGGTAAATTTACCATTTGGTAAAAATACCGAAAATGTATTTTGTGATGTAGGTAGCACTTCTAACAGTGCTACAGGGCCTTTAGAATTCGGTATTTACCATGCAATACAATTGCATGGTAAATTACGAATTCTTGTGTACATGCACATCTGTGCATGTACACCTGTGCCATGTGGCACACATGTATGTGTGCCACATGGTGCAAACGCCAGTTACAGGAGTGCAACAGGGTGTCAAAGTGACACCCTGTCCCCCTTAGCAATTCGGTATTTTTACCGATTCGGTAAATACCAAATCGGTATTTGCTATTGAATCCTATGGGCTTCAAGGCCCATAGGATTCAATAGCAAATACCGATTCGGTATTTACCGAATCGATAAATACCGAATCTTACCGATTCGGTAAAAAATACCGAATTTTTACGTACATCTCATTTACCGATTCAGAAATACCGAATCGGTAAAATTCGGTATTTTTGAATCGGTAAATGAGATTTACCTACATCTGGCCCCTAGTTATTAGTCTCTAGAGCAGCTCTGCTGACCTGGTTCTCTGGCTCTAAAGCAGCTCTGCTGACCTGGTTCTCTGGCTCTAAAGCAGTTCTGCTGAACTTGTTCTTTGGCTCTAGAGCAGCTCTGCTGACTTGGTCCCTTGGCTTTAAAGTAGCTCTGCTGACCTGGTTCTCTCCCTCTAAAGCAGCTCTGCTGACCTGGGTTCTCTTGCTCTACAGCAGCTCTGCTGACCTGGTTCTCTGGCTCTAGAGCAGCTCTGCTGACTTGGTTCCTAGGCTTCTAGAGCAGCTCTGCTGACCTGGTTCTCTGGCTCAAAAGCAGCTCTGCTGACCTGGTTCTATGGCTCTAGAGCAGCTCTGCTGACCTGCTTCTCTGGCTCTAGAGCAGCTCTGCTGACCTGGTTCTCTGGATCTAGAGCAGCTCTGCTGACGTGGTTTAATGGCTCTAAAGCGGCTCTGCTGACCTGGATTCTCTGGCTCTACAGCAGCTCTGCTGACCTGGTTCTCAGCCTCTAGAGCAGCTCTGCTGACCTGGGTCTCGGGCTCTAGAGCAGCTCTGCTGACCTGGGTCTCTGATTCTAGAGCAGCTCTGCTGACCTGCTTCTTAGGCTCTAGAGCAGCCCGGCTGACCTGGTTCTCTGGCTCTTCCATGGCTCCGCTGACCTGGTTTCTATGGCTCTACAGTAGCTCTGCTGACCTGGTTCTCTGCGCTCATGATGCACGCACCCGACTTCTCGAAAATATATTAAAAATTATATTTTATTTTAAGTACAAATATATTATTTTTATGAATATCTTGAATAATCTCTTGCCCTAATATGTATATTAAAGACACATACATATAATTTTGGAACATAATTTCTTTTTGCGGGAGTTGCGCACCCAGCGTGCCCCAGCACGTATATGACGTCACGTGGGACCCGCCACCGTGCAAGCATCTCGTACCGTAATGCGAATGTTTCGCGAATGCGCTGGAGCAGGATTTCGTGGCTGGTCGCATACCAATCGCGCACATCATGTAATATTAAATGTATATGACTGCAAAAGTGATTAGTAGGCTGTGAACATTGGAGACGCTAGAGAGCAGCAGTGAGCAGAAACGCCAGGACACCAGTATGCCAGTCGCCATACTGGTGTAACGAGCTGCGAGCAGCAAGCTGGGTGAACCTTTTCTGCTCACCCATAGTTCTACTTCTACAGAGCTGCAGCCACCACCAAACCCCCGCTATTTGCAATCAGTAATCCCGTGCCCGTAACCCGATACCTGTCAAAAGGCGCCCGCAGCTCAGCGCTAGACGGGACGGGACGAGACGGGACGGTGGGGGGGCTAGCTCTACAGCAGCTCTGCTGACCTGGTTCTCTGGCTCTAGAGCAGCTCTGCTGACTTGGTTCTTAGGCTTCTAGAGCAGCTCTGCTGACCTGGTTCTCTGGCTCAAAAGCAGCTCTGCTGACCTGGTTCTATGGCTCTAGAGCAGCTCTGCTGACCTGATTCTCTGGCTCTAGAGCAGCTCTGCTGACCTGGTTTAATGGCTCTAAAGCGGCTCTGCTGACCTGGTTCTCTCCCTCTAAAGCAGCTCTGCTGACCTGGTTTCTCTAGCTCTAGAGCAGCTCTGCTGACCTGGTTCTCTGGCTCTAAAGCAGCTCTACTGAGCTGGTTCTCTCCCCCTAAAGCAGCTCTGTTCACCTGGGTCTCTGCCTCTAGAGCAGCTCTGCTAACCTGGTTCTCTGGCTCTAAAGCAGCTTTGCTGACCTGGTTCAATGGCTCTAAAGCAGCTCTGCTGGCCGGGTTCTCTGGCTCCAGAGCAGCTCTGCTGACCTGGCTCTCTGACTCTAAAGCAGCTCTGCTGACCTGGTTCTCGCCCTCTAAAGAGCTCTGCTGACCTGGTTCTCTGGCTCTAAACCAGTTTTGCTGACCTGGTTCTCTGTCTCTAGAGCAGCTCTGCTGACCTGGTTCTATGGCTCTAGAGCAGCTCTGCTGACCTGGTTCTCTGGCTCTAGAGCAGCTCTGCTGACCTGGTTCTCTGGCTCTACAGCAGTTCTGCTGACCTGGTTCTCTCCCTCTTAAGCAGCTCTGCTGACCTGGATTCTCTGGCTCTACAGCAGCTCTGCTGACCTGGTTCTCGGCCTCTAGAGCAGCTCTGCTGACCTGGGTCTCGGGCTCTAGAGCAGCTCTGCTGACCTGGGTCTCTGATTCTAGAGCAGCTCTGCTGACCTGCTTCTTAGGCTCTAGAGCAGCCCGGCTGACCTGGTTCTCTGGCTCTACCGTGGCTCCGCTGACCTGGTTTCTATGGCTCTACAGCAGCTCTGCTGACCTGGTTCTCTGCGCTCATGATGCACGCCCTTGACTTCTCGAAAATATATTTAAAAATAATATTTTATTTTAAGTACAAATATATTATATTTATGAATATCTTGAATAATCTCTTGCCCTAATATGTATATTAAAGACACATACATATAATTTTGGAACATAATTTCTTTTTGCGGGAGTTGCACACCCAGCGTGCCCCAGCACGTATATGACGTCACGTGGGACCCGCCACCGTGCAAGCGTCTCGTACCGTAATGCGCATGTTTCGCGAATGAGCTGGAGCAAGATTCGCGGCTGGTCGCATACCAATCGCGCACATCATGTAATATTAAATGTATATGACTGCAAAAGTGATTAGTAGGCTGTGAACATTGGAGACCCTAGAGAGCAGCAGTGAGCAGAAACGCCAGAACGCCAGTATGCCAGTCGCCATACTGGTGTAACAAGCTGCGAGCAGCAAGCAGGCTGTACCTAGTCTGCTCACCCAGAGTTCTACTTCTACGGAGCTGCAGCCACCACCAAACCCCCCGCTATTTGCTATCAGTAATCCCATGCCCGTGCCCGTAACCCGATACCTGTCAAAAGGCTCCCGGAGCTCAGCGCTAGACGGGACGGGACGAGACGGGACGGTGGGGGGGCCAGCTGGTGGTGAGCAGTGCGGCGCAGAGGCAGTGTGCTCCGTGCTCCGAGATCCCGGATCCCAGTTCCCACAGCAAAAGAGCTGCAAGAGCTGCAAGAGAGCTGCGAATGAGGGGAGAGTGGGTGAGCACAACCGCAGACTGCCATCAGCAGAGAACTGGTAGACGCTGCCCAGCTAACTGCAACCGGTAAGCTTCGGCAACCGTTTTTTTTTAGTGGGTCCTCATCTTGCCTCTACCCGCCCCTGAATAACACCTTCAGACCACGGACCTCGGCCCTCGGATCCCGGACCCTGAAAAGAGGTGCCCCTGTTGGCGGACTACTAAACCGATTACGCTGACTGCTAGCGTGGTCGAGATTGGCACATGAGGGCGCGCTTGTAGGATGCAGGGGAGCATAGGGGGTCGAGGAGTAAACTACCGAGAATTAACTATCAAAGATTGTGGATGTTTTATCAGGATTGTCAGGATGGTCTGCTAAGTAGGGTTGGCACAGAGTGCAGCAGATTCAGTGATGCAGTGATGCAGTGACGTGTTTTTTCCTTCTTCACCTCATCCGCTTTCAGTCACTCACCTTCAGCCTTGGCCTTGGTTGTTTGGCACTCGGCGTCCGGATCAGCCAGCATCCCTGTCATCCTTTATTAGCAAGTAAGCAGCCATTAGAGTGCGCCCCCGGCAATTTGAACTTGCCCCATTGGCCCCCAGTTCTGGCTTCAGTAACCAGTATCAGACAAGAGGCTAGCCCAAGGAGTTTCAAAGCGGAAAAGGAGCTGCTGAAAGAGCCTTCTCCCCGGCAGATGATCTGCTGGTAGTAAAAGGGCTGTTTCGGTGGCAAATTTGGCAGAGTGTGGCTTAATCTTATCACTGGTTATTAAGTCTGGAAGTTTTTAGGAGCATAAGCATTATTCGGATTCACCATGAGGTCCGGTAAAGTGAGGAAGCGCCAGGTGATAAGACATCTGCCTCAAGGGGAGTACTCAAACGGAAAAGAATTGACAAAATGAATGCAAACAAGGCAAGCAATACATTGCAAAATCCACTAATTTCACCAATAGCTTCCCTATTTGAAAAGTCCATCTTAAATAAACACTATTCGCTATTCCAGTTTTTGAAAGACCCCGGGGCAGTATTGTTTTTTTCAACGGAGGGTGTTATGGGTCTGTCATCTCCCATCGCCCCCATTGCTCTGACCACCACTGGAAAAAATTCAGCAGCCATTGTTCAGCGGTTGGATGCTACTTATACATCTACCTCAGGGAAACTAAGTTCTCAATCGTTGGAAACCTGTGACTCTCCTAAAGGGTAAGAACAATTGGAAAACACTGACTACAAAAAAATGCCATTTGGGGAAAAAAGTGGTATAATCACATCAGCAACACATGTACACTCTGCCTTCGATGAGGCTAACATCATAACTACACAGCTACAGTTTCCAATACATTCAATAAATCAAATCCCAAGCTCAGAAACAACAAGAAAACTCCAACATGACCATATGCTATCATTGTATTTGAGCCTTGATGAGTTTTCCCACTTCCAAGCCATTCACCAGACAAAAGAAAAGGGAATGATGCATTGGCTGTTTTAAACTCAGTCAACGAAGAGGCAGTCGCTGAAAAGGGGAGTAATGAAGTAATGAAGAGGTCAAGCCACTAGCCAGTTTGCGTCTTAAAGAGAATCCACACAGGTCAATGGGTCTCAGTGAGGCCCATACACCATTAGTTAATGCATGGCACAATAATCCATCAAAAGATGAAGCCAAGACTAATTTACTTAAGGACGCGGAGTCGCTGGATTTGGTCGCTCGCCTTTTACAAGCACTTCAAACGTCAACAACGACTCTGATAATGCAATCTGATAAGTTGGACATTCAAATTGATTTAATGAACATTATTGATTCTTATATTGCGGGGATAAATACGAAATTGGATAATTTAAACAGTCTAATAAATAGAGCACAAGCAAAAACATATCAACTTCAATCCACCTGTACTTGCGGACCTGTTCTTAAAAAATTGAGTTCATTACCGATTATTCTAGAACAGATACTCACTCTAAACCAAAGATTTATCAATTCTGATATGGAGTCCGATAGACTGTATATTCCCAATATCGATCATCACTCACCAGTCGAAAATAATCCTTCATTTGAGTTACTTAACAAAGAAGACAGCCTCGGACCCGGAAATATTAAAACGAGTGAAGACATCAATGTAATAGCCATTACTGAGGCAATTATCGCAGACCCAATAAAGCAAAATCTAACAAAGAGACAAAGGAAAAAATAGCGGAAAGCTAGAAATAAGAAATGCGAAGCAGACCCACACTCAGGCAACGGAATATATCCCATCTTTTCAAATTTAAACCCAGGATTAACAAAAGAGGATTGTGCTAGTGAAAGTTGCTCTGATGTGATAGAAAGTGATGATATGTAAAATAGAGGCAAGCCGATGCCCAAAAATGAATCAAAAGGTTCCCAATTATCAGGCAGTGTGATTAGTCCCTTACACACTGCAAACAATCAGCAGAATGAGATGCCAAGAGTTAATCACTTGTCTATCCCTACTTTCGATAAAAATTACAATAAAAATAGCGATCTTGGTTCTAAAGAGCTCACGCAGTCAAAAGTTATTCGGAAGAGTATGTCTCCTCAAGATCCAGTCCCAGTCCGGGAAAATTACAACAAGGAGGGGCGTTTACAACTAAGCGGTACTATATCAAAATCAATACCACAAATATTGCAAGTTGCTAATCATCAAGCAGGTAAAAATGGGGCTCCCGATTGTATAACCAGTCATGCACAAACACACCTGTGTAGTGAAGCCGGGGCAAAGGTAATGTCTGTCTCTTCGACACAAAGAGTGTCTGAAACGGAAGTCCCAGTCATCTCTGATAATCCTCGCTGTGAGCTGCAAAGATCGACTTTAGAAACCCAGAGCAATTTGATTCAGGGGAAATTTAATTTTTGTGTAATGAACAAAGAAATTATACAAGTAAAGGAGGCGGATGGCATCGAGTTAAGGATAGATTCTTCTAAATCTGGCAACGAGTGTCATCAAATCATTTGGACTCCTGAGTACAAGACACAGGGTCGTCATGATATATTGAATAGGAGCAATATCCTGAAACTCATGGCTGAAATTGAGGATCTTAGAGATATTAAATCAACAGATCTTGAACAGGTTCAATTTCTTGAAGGGTCCAATGATACAACAAATGAACAAACACTGACCATATGGAAAACTTCAGGAATAGTGCAAGCAATCCTGGGGAGATCAGACCTTTTTCAAACATGGGGACTTCATTTATCACAGCCGACTTCCCCACGCTACCTGTTTCCACTGAAGAAACGTTGCAGTGTGCAACTTACCAGGAAAATCTCAGAATTTCATCCACATAAGCCAGTCTACTCAATTTTACATAATGCCAAGGGTAGAAGCAATGCAGTTCATACTCGGGAAGGATTGGAAGCCGATAAAGTTGGGGATTCACAACTATCTAAAGATAACTGGAAATGGCTTCCGAGTACGCTAAATGAAAAACGGAAGATCTGACCGATTAAAGATAAGGCGAATCAAACAGCATGTAATGACATACATGTATTATCATGGAACATTGCCGGCGCAAAAAGATTACTGGAGGAAGGATTTGCACTGGATGAATGGGCCGACTGCGATATAATCGCTTTACAAGAAACATGGCTACAAGAAGAAATTGCTCTGGTTGGCTTTATACACTACTCTGTTGCTGCTGAAAAATGTAAGATCTATGGTCGTGCCATCGGAGGCCTTTCAGTATATGTGTCAACATCTTTAAAAATTAACTCTGAACAACTAAAATCTCCTGATCCAAGTATCCAATTATTTAAATTAACAGGACAAAATGCAAGCAATGCCAAGTCGACAATCCTGATTAATTATTACACTCAACCTAAATCTCAAGTGAAAAAGACAAAGAATGCGCTACTGTGTAATGTAATAATGGGCCTTCGTACTACAGAGCCATCGACGAACATTATAATAACCAGGTATTTCAATTCTAACTTGATATACTCCCCAGAGGAAGATGATATATTAACTGCTGATAACATGCATTGGAGTGTTCCACCACAGATACAAGGTGGGGCAGGAATTCAAAAGGATCATTTAGGGATTCAATTAGTAACAGAACTAGAGTATCTAGGTATGCGTGTCCTGAATGGGAGGACAGAGGAAGATCAACCTCCAAGTAAAACTTATGATGGTCTACATGGCCAATCAACCTTGGACTTTACAATTGTAAGTCTTTCATTAATCCCTTTAGTAATCAGCTTCTATATTGAATACACCCCGATGAGTGATCATGCAATGCAACATTCTAAATTCAACTTCAACATGGAAAGAATGCAACCATCGTACATGTTAGAAGGTCATCTATATACAATTAATTTAAAACGCATAAATTGGTCTAATTCAAATAAAATCGAGTGGTTCTCGATAATAGAGGACACGTTGAATAATTTAGGTAACGCCCCAAGCATGGTCTCTCTTTCTGGAGAAACTAAAATTGAAAATGAAGTTACCCGATATGAAAACTAACAGAGACGGTTCACAGAGAAAACTATTGAAGGAACTACAAGACCTACGAAGGTATCTGCGAAGAACCCGTAAGAAGTTGCAGTCGAACGATAAAGGTACATGTCAATTGGTCACCTTTCTTGCACAAAGAAATTTATATGAAAGAAGGTCTGGGAGTTTAAAAAGAGGATAAATGAGAGATTTTGGTCCAAACTGCTCTCTAGTTCAAAACTCCCGAATTCAAATACATTTTGGAAAACTATAAATTAATTAATAAGACCTCGTAATGTTGTTACATCAAATGTGCAGGAAACTGAATGGGCGACTTTCCTTTCGTCAAAATTTAAAGAAACCTCATCAAAAACCTCAGGTAATGAACTCGTCCTAAAAAATCAAAACAAAATGATAACATATAAAGAACAAGGGAGTCAGTCATCAACCTGTAACTCATGCAATGCCTCAAGTTCTGAAATCTCGTACGATCCTTACACTGCAGAGGAGATAACAAAAATAATTAAAAAGGGCAAAACCAACGGTGCACCAGGGCCAAACAGCATCCCGCAAGCTGCTTACAAATATGCACCCGAATATTGGAGTTCACTTCTGGAGAAACTCTTTGCAGATGTGCAAATTTACAACCGAGTTCCGGAAAGCTGGCAAGGCTCTATAGTCATGCCAATATATAAAGGTGGAGAAAGAACTAACCCGATTAATTATCGATTAATAGCGTTGCAGGACGTAGAGGCAAAATATTTTGCATCGCTTCTTTTAAATGACTTGGTAAATTGAACAGGTGAAAGAGAATTGATCCCTATTAATCAAACAGGGTTCAGAAAAGGGATTGGAACAATATCAAACATCTTATCCATCAACCTGATAGCGGAAAAATGCTTACGCAGCAAACAGGATTTGAACTTGTGCTTTATAGACTTACAAGCCGCCTTCGACAGTGTGGACCGAAATTTATTATGGATGAAATTAAGAGCATGGTCTATACCAGAGAGTATCTTAAGGCGCCTGTTGCTATTCTATTCTGACACCTGGATTCAAGTGAAACTGGGGGATGGTTCCGGTTTATCGAGAAAAGTGTTGGCTTAAAACAAGGGTGCGTTCTTGCTCCTCATCTATTCAATCTTTTTATTTCAGATCTTTCCGGGATATGAAATATCTGTAATGCACATCCTCTGAAATTGGGAAATTTACAGCTCACACATCTGGCATATGCCGATGATATCGTCCTTATGAGTTTAACGAAGGTTGGTCTATCCAGGCTACTAACAGAACTCTCAGTTTTCCTGTCTGCAAACAAGCTGGCTTTAAACGCAACTAAAACCAAAACAATGTTAATTACCAACCGTCGTTTAACACATCATAATATTTGGTTAGAAGGAAAACAATTGGAGAAGGTATCAAATTACAAATACCTGGGATATTTTATCAACGATAAGCTCGCCTTAAAAGACCAGAAAAAATATCTGACTCAAAGTGCAGGAGCCTTAATATTTGGGTTAAGCACTCTGTCGAAGAAACTGGAAGGTCCATCCTTAAAACCACTATTAACTGTGATTGCGAATACGGCCCTTCCCACTTTGACATATGCAAGTGTAGCAATGCATGGAAAGGATTCGGACCTTTTAAACAACTTAATAACCAAAATTTACAAAAAGGTCCTTCGACTTCCCAACTCCGCTTCTCCAGCGCAAATGCGCCTAGAATTTGGCTTAAAGAACGAATCATTGGGAAGACTCTATTCATACATCAAGGTGTGGTACCAGATTAAGAAGAAAGCAACCGATAATAATCTTAATAAATTTGTATGGCAGGAGTTGGAAACTCATAAAAAATCAGAGGCAAACAAATTCCTATCACAGCCATTGGAGGTAACATGCTCTGCAAATCTTTGGGATAAAAATTTGCCATTCGCTCCATTCAAACAGGCATTAAACAAAGCGGCCAAATTTCATTCATTGATTACGGACAAAGACATTTTTTGCCATGTCATGAGTGATGTACTATGTGACGTCATCAGCAGTGCATTGGGGGCGCGCGAGTTATAGTTAGCTGAACTAACTATAACGGGGGAATTTCAATGGTTTTGTATGAGTGAAATGTCCAGCTAACTATAATATGTGTAAAACCTATGGTTTTTTCAGTGAATATGTATATATATATATATATTCACTGAAAAAACCATAGGTTATAGACCATATATAGTTAGGAATTAGCATTTACAAAACCTTGAAAATTCACTGAAAAAACCATAGGTTATAGACCATATATAGTTAGGAATGAGCATTTACAAAACCTTATTTTACTCACACAAAACCATTGAAATTCCATATATAGTTAGTTGCACTAACTATATATCGCGCACCCGCAATCCACTGCTGATGATGTCACATATTACATCATTCATGACATGGTCAGTGACATCACTGATGACATCACTGATGACATCATCTAGTGTCTGTGTGTTTTTGTAAAGTTTAAATACGTTTTACATATTGAAGAATGACTGGATGGATGGAAGACTGAGTGTGTGTGTGGCTGGCTGGGAGGTGTGTGACTCTGTGCATATCAATGTGTACTTGTATCAGTGATTGTATAAGAGAGTAAGTATGTGTTAGTATATGTGTGAAAAAGTATGGTGTTCTGTGTTTAACTGTATAGATGAGGAAATCGAAGTGTGATTGATTCTTCACAGGACTGACTAGGTGTATGAGTGCATATGATAGTGTTGTAATAATGAGTGACTGTATGTATGAGTGATTGTATGGGTGAATGAGTGAATGTGTGTGTAGACGTAGGAATCAGTGAGTGCGTATGTAGTAACTGGTATTGGTGTGTCATGATGTCATCAGTGATGTCATTTGAGATGTCATCAGTGATGTCATTTGAGGTGTCATCAGTGATGTCATCAGTGATGTCACTGAAGTATGGTGTTCTGTGTTTAACTGTATAGATGAGGAAATGGAAGTGTGATTGATTCTTTACAGGACTGACTAGGTGTGTGAGTAACTCCATGGATGAGTGGCAGTGTGTGAGTGTCTGCATAGGTGTATGAGTGCATATGATAGTGTTGTAATAATGAGTGACTGTATGTATGAGTGATTGTATGGGTGAATGAGTGAATGTGTGTGTAGACATAGGAATCAGTGAGTGCGTATGTAGTAACTGGTATTGGTGTGTCATGATGTCATCAGTGATGTCATTTGAGATGTCATCAGTGATGTCATCAGTGATGTCATTTGAGATGTCATCAGTGATGTCATCAGTGATGTCACTGACCATGTCATGAATGATGTAATATGTGACATCATCAGCAGTGGATTGCGGGTGCGCGATATATAGTTAGTGCAACTAACTATATATGGAATTTCAATGGTTTTGTGTGAGTAAAATAAGGTTTTGTAAATGCTAATTCCTAACTATATATGGTCTATAACCTATGGTTTTTTCAGTGAATTTTCAAGGTTTTGTAAATGCTAATTCCTAACTATATATGGTCTATAACCTATGGTTTTTTCAGTGAATTTCATTGGTTTTTTAACAGCTAATATCTGTAGCTGTAAAATGTATTTTTCTTTAAATCCAAAAATATATTTTATATGTTTATGAATAATTTTTTTTTTTAATATTTTTTTTTCTTCGTTCCCGCTTCGCGAATCGGGAAGCTTCCCGTTAGCTGACCTTGATGCCGCGAAATAGACCGCGAGCTGGTAAACGTTTCTTTACCGCAACTGCCGCGTTAGAAAACAACATCGTGACGCCTCCCGTCCGCATGACGTTTCGCGTTGTCGCGTGATACGTCATATGACGTGCTACGTTAGCGAACTGGTACGCGAAGCGAGTCGCAAAGCGCAGGTTTCTGGAAGCAAACCGGGAGGCCCTGCAAAGCGCTTAACGTAAACACAGCAGGTCATGTGACTTGGTAATAACACTTTTCATTGGTTCATTTCACTTTTGGTTTCCTAATGATGTAAGACTAGGTCATATAATCTAAAATGAACACTTTTCATTGGTTGAGAACTCTTGTTTTTCCCAAATGATGAAAATCCCTCCTTCTTTCCTCACTCTGACTTTCATCATTGTGAGAGAAAGACCCTTTGTGATCACTGAGCAATGGCTTCTTTAGTAGCTTCAGCTGGTGCTTCCCCACCACCTCCACCACATCCAAGGAAGAGTGGACCACCTGCTCAAGTTATAATTCAACAAGAAGAGGAAGAAGATGAACAGGACGACGAGCACGAAGAGAGGCAGTTTTTGCCTGAGCAGCCCAGGACGTCTCACCGGAAAGAAAACTTCATTTGGCAATTTTTTTAAATTCCCAAAGGTCAGAAAAAAGTAAATGCAAGATACGTAACTTGCCTTATATGTCAAGATAGACTGTCCAGAGGAACCGAGAAAAAATACAGTTTCGGAAACTACACAATGCATCGCCATATGACTAGGTGGCATCCTAACAACTACAGTGCTGCACAGTTTCGGAACGACCTAGATAATCTCCCTATTATGGCCAGAAGATCTGTTGTACCGGAAGTAACGGGACCAGAGGGCAGGGAGATGGTGCCAAATATACAAATGAAATTTGGTGAAGTAAAACACATCTGCGTATTTTGCGATGGATTCATTTGCTACGGAGAAAGAAGCATCACTCTGATCAACAGAGCTATTGACTATCATATGCAAGTTTGTACGAAACGCCCAAAATAATAAATACTTTTTTTTTGTTTTGTTGCTCCAGTTGAGCCCTTTACAATGAATCGTTTTCATTGCCCCCTCCAAGAAAAACCCAAAAAAATATAAAACTGTTCAGAAAAATTCAAAAAAGTAAAAAAATGTTCCGAAAAATAATAAAAAAAATATAAAACAACAAAAACAATAAAAAAAAAGTTCTTTTCAGAACTACCTCCCCGTTATTAAAAAATTGGTACACTATTTGGAACTGTGCCAACCTCTATTTCTCTTAGTTCGCTTCCCAGTTCGCTCGCCGGTACGCGAACCGGAAGCGAACCAAAAACAGTAAGTATAAGGGAAGGAAACAGACACTTATGTTAAAAGAAAGACAGCTATAGGGGAGTAAACTAGAGATACTATTACCCGTAATCCACTGCTGATGATGTCACATATTACATCATTCATGACATGCTCAGTGACATCATCAGCAGAGGATTGCGGGTTTTTTGGCAACGTGCCTTATCCACGGTTTAATAACGCTGCCTTTTGCTTTATATAAGTTTTCAAATTGTATGAAATATATACCAATAGGTCGTTATGAACCTTTAGGTAGTGCTTTTCTTCATGAGGTCTGGTCGCTTCCATACACATACAGATGTTTCAAAGATGATCAAGAAGTTTATCTGAATGGAGAGGAATGCACTGAGACGCCAGATCATTCACTAATGTGTAGGCACATACAGTTACACGGTTCATGCAACAAACACCGACCAAATATGGCTTGCGTGTTGCAAGGCACGCCAGTTCCTGCTATCATCCCCACGTTCAAGTTGTTGGAAAATGGTAGTTATTTGATGCTCAATAATGAAGATTGTTCTGGGTTAATTAAAAGTATTCCTTTTATCGTAACAGTAAGTGAACGGGTTATTTGCTGCAGAAATGTTCTATTTCCTCCCACACATGAACATAGGGAGTTTTCAATCTCGCCACAAATACCAACCTTGGGAGCAGATTTCAACGGCATGGCAAGAATAAGAGCTCTTTTGTCTCAGAGAGAGGTGGCCTTGAGTTCGGCACGTGAAACTTTCGTGCTTCACATAGCGAACACCCGTACAGAGGTGCAGACCCTTTTCAATTCAGATTTGCCTTTCCATTTCAGCAAGATGGTTCGACTATCTCTAACGCATCCTCCACAAAGGCCCTGGCGCACTTTTTTAAAGTTGTTACCAGTGGTCTCGTGACTTCATTTGAGAAAATCTTTGGAGTCATCCCTGCTTTCTTTCATTGTATTTTTTCCACTCTGCTTCGTGGATTGCCATTTTTACTTGCATTACCAGCGGACGCTCTTGTGCTTTTTTACATTTTTAAATATGGATGTCCCTCCTATGCAACCTCCCGCCCTGCAGCTGCTGACACTGTTCCGCAATCGCATGCTAGAATATTATGGCACAATGCCGTTGGCGATATTAAGCACGGCATATGGATTATCTTTTCGATTCTCCTACTTCACCTGTGTCCAGCCTGTATTTCACTGCCTGACCTGTGATTTCGATTGGGCCATTGATTTGTGTCTCTGCGGACCGGTTTCTCCTGACGTCGACTTTAATCAGCTGATGACTCCTATCATTACTCACGAGTTGGTTTGTCCTGGCGAAAGGATTATGGCTGTGGCATTGATGCATGGACTAATTGGTCCCTGGAATTTACTGGCGGCAACACAGTCTTTCTTGGAACAGAGCTTTCTTGAAAACCCACCGAGCTGTCCTCTGATGGTGATAGAGGATCCGGTGCTGGGAGAGCACGTATGTTCTTTTCCGCTTTTAAATTGGATGGCTGAACTGTTTTCGGATGAAGACGGTGACTTCCTATTGGAGGCTGTTGCCGCTTATTTTGCATACACAGTTATGTCATAGACCTTTTTCATGTTTGATATGCTGAGTACTAGCATTTCATTGACAATTCATTGACTTATTTGTCAAGTTTTTATTATTTACCTTGCCTATTGGCTTAAGACTCGATAAAGTACTTGGCTGTTTTATTTTTCTTTAGCATTACATTTTCCTAGTTTTTAATGCTTTACCTTGCGGACCGTCCACATATAAACTTGCAATCTGCTCTCATGAGATGGCACTTCTATTATCTTATTCAGTTCGTTTCCGGATCATGGGGAGGTGTCATCTAGGTCCTGGATATCTTTACACCGTGTTAAGTTAGCATGGGCTCATTACCGGTTTAAACGCCATTTTTCCTTTTTTGCAACTTCTGCACACGACACTTAGTTGTTGCTTTAGCTTTCAACCTAGTAGTTCATCGTGGTTTACATGAGAATAATATGTTATTGCTCTACTATCTGCTTTGCTTGTTAAACTATATCTGTACAGCGAGTGCTAAAGTTTCAAGAACAACATGATACAGAATTGTTATGAGGTCTGATCTCCACGACTTCATACTCATAACATAAGTGCAACTTCTGCCAATTCTGGGCATGAGGCGGGTTTTATATTGCTTTGCCGAACACACATACACAACACTTGATGCGGTTCACATGAAGAGAGAGCTGGTGTATGCTGATGTGATTCCTTCAAATCTAAGACACTAAAGTATGGGCACGCCCTAAACCAACACAAAGAGACCTTCTTAGCAAATAATATAATATGTGTATTAGGGAGGGTGAGATATAAGCAGCCGCGGGCCGTGGAGGGAGTTACGGTGAGGCAGGGAGGCGGGGAGGGGGAGAAGCAGGGTGGAGCCCTCTCCACCCTGCCCCTCCCCCTCCCCGCCTCCCTGCCCCACCGTAACTCCCTCCACGGCCCGCGGCTGCTTATAAGTGTTGCTAACTCTTATTCATTTACAGCATGTTAACATACTGTCACCATTCGCTTTTTATGTACTAGTAACTATGCTGGTAATTTTGCTACTGATAATATGTGTACTTGTATTATCTAAGATACTACGCCTGAGAAGACGGCATTAGTAAATAAACATTTCAAATACACATGTGTTCTTCTTAACTCCATGTTCTGGTTTCTAAGAAATATATAACGACCGACTGTTCATGAGTTCCACGTATCCTGAGGTACTATAAGTTCATATTCTGGATTGTCTAAACATTGAGAGTTTGTTATATCCAATGTGACACTGTACCTAGCTTGCTAAGGGGTTTTTGATTCCTAAGGTGAGTTTTGGGACACCCTAATTCGCCGAGGTTCCAATCCTCTGTCCACAGTTCTGTGTGAGAACAGAAACCCTGCGACAGGGGCACCCCTGACCCTTGCTGGAGCTTCATCACACTTGCGATACAACTCCAGCAATGCGCCACCTTTACGGCACAGATACATCACGCATCTGTGCTGTTTTTGCCCCATGATGCGCCGCATTGTAAATGCAGCACACCATAGGTGACGGAACAGCGGCACAGAATGACTAACACATCCCTGGTGATGCGCCAGTCATCATAAATCTATCCCTATGCTTCTTATCTTGTTAGAGATGAACCGCCATATGTATCATCAAGTTTTTTTGCATTTCCTAAATAGCGAACTTTAAGGAATAGATAGCGATTCTTTACCATTCCTAGTTTGCGATGAGCTATTTGCTAATTACAAATTACCCATTCATTTCCTTCATTTCCATAGGGCGGTTGGACTCACTTTTAGCTCGAACGGCTGAATGGATTTCCACGAAACTTGGCAAAATTGTAGGGACTGGTAGCCCGATGTGCCTTTGCTATGTCTCAAGATATATGCTCCAGTGGTTTTTACGAAAATTAACTTTGAAAAATATATATTGGGCTACATTGGCCTATATATATGTTGGAGCCCAAATGTAGCCCAATGTAGCCCAATGAAGCCCAATGAAGCCCAATGTAGCCCAATGTAGCCCAAAGATGGCCGCCAGAGACGAAAAAAAACAAATGTAGGCCAAATATCAGCCAGATGTAGCCCAACTATAGCCCAGTGACAGAATGACCAATCAGCGTCTCAAACCTCCGTTACGCGAAGCGGAGCGCTGTTACAGATATATATCTTTTTTTGAACGTTAATTTCTCAAAATCCACTGGAGCACATATATTGAGACCTAGCAAAGGCACATCGGGCTACCAGTCCCTAATATTTTACCAAGTTTCGTGCAAATCCATTCAGCCGTTCGATTATTATTATTATATTTTTTTTTTGCCCCGCGGGGCCCTTTTAAAACCTCCACATCAAACCTAGGGGGTCAGCGAGGATCTACTATTCCCCCTTATGGTCATTTGCCCCTTCGCTTTCGCCTCCTCTTGTCTCTCGATCCTACCGAGAGACAAGATGGCGGCCGCTACGGACTGTTTGGAATGTTGACAGACGCCGGAGAACCAATCAGCTTCGCTTCACAAAGCTCCGTTGCGCGAAAAGTACGCGTCCTGGAGCGCTGCCCGGTCCGCTGTTACAGATATATATCTTTTTTTAAACGTTAATTTCTCAAAATCCACTGTAGCACATATATTGAGACCTACAAAAGGCACATCGGGCTACCAGTCCCTACAATTTTGCCAAGTTTCATGCAAATCCATTCAGCCGTTCGGGCTAAAAGTGAGGCCAACCGCCCTATGGAAAACTCAATGTTAAAAACACGTTTTGGGACCCCCCTTTTTTCTCGGCCCCCCCTTGACGAACCCCCCCCAAATTTTCAAGGGCTGCTCAGAAACAAAATGTGCCATTTTCCTGAATGGATTTCCACAAAACTTGGCAAAATTGTAGGGACTGGTAGCCCGATGTGCCTTTGCTAGGTCTCAATATATGTGCTCCAGTGGATTTTGAGAAATTAACGTTCAAAAAAAGATATATATCTGTGACAGCGCTCCGGGCAGCGCTCCGCTTCGCGTACTTTTCGCGTTACGGAGCTTTGCGAAGCGAAGCTGATTGGCTCTCCGGTGTCTGTAAACATTCCAAACAGTCCATCGCGGCCGCCATCTTGTCTCTCGGTAGGATCGAGAGACAAGAGGAGGCCAAAGCGAAGGGGCAAATGACCATAAGGGGGCATAGTAGATCCTCCCTGACCCCCTAGGTTTGATGTGGAGGTTTTAAAAGGGCCCCGCGGGGCAAAAAAAAAAAAAAAAAAAATCGAACGGGTGAATGGATTTGCATGAAACTTGGCAAAATTGTAGGGACTGGTAGCTCGATGTGCCTTTGCTGGGTCTCAATATATGTGCTGCAGTGGATTTTGAGAAATTAACGTTCAAAAAAGATATATATCTGTGACAGCGTCCCGGGTAGCGCTCCGTTTCGCGTACTTTTCGCGTTACGGAGCTTTGCGAAGCGAAGCTGATTGGCTCTCCGGTGTCTGTAAACATTCCAAACAGTACGGAGCGGCCACCATCTTGTCTCTCGGTAGGATCGAGAGACAAGAGGAGGCCAAAGCGAAGGGGCAAATGACCATAAGGGGGCATAGTAGATCCTCCCTGACCCCATAGGTTTGATGTGGAGGCTGTAAAAGGGCTCCGCGGGGCAAAAAAAACCCAAAAAAATACTTTTTTTTGGTGGGGTGCGCCCGGTTAGCGTAACGGGAAGCGGACTGGGGAGCGTACTACAAGGAAACAAGAATGATTGACTTTTAACTTATTGTATGTTTATAGACTTTTTTTTTTCTGCTGAGGGACGTCTCGGCCTATCTCCACGGGATGCAGTCCCTACCATCTCGGCGTTTAAGCCCGGGGGACCGGTAGTGTGGGAGAGATAACGTCTGTTAACGTTCGATTCGAAGGAAATCAGGAAGTGTTGAAAAACATTGTCTGCGGCATCTTGCCTTTTTTCAAATGCCACACTTTTGTCGAGCACGGCAGCCATTTTAGATGCCTTGACCAGACCCACTCTCTGCACGCTGTCGATCCTTAGCATGGCTCCCCACCCTCGCAAGCATTTCCCCCAGGCACTGGTCACCCCCGCTCTCTGTCTTATGCATGGGCAATAAACCTCCCCCCATCTGCGCTGCTCTTCCCTGAGAATCACACCCTGTGCCCGCCCGACACCTCCCTTTCGCCCTATTCACTACCGCACCCTCTGACACTCCTCTTCCTCTGTGTCCGATTGTCCAGGCCGGTCCCAGGCTATCAGGTAGCCCTGCAGATGTAGTTTATGGCCCCAGCTGTAAAGAATCACCCCTCTTCAAAGGAGTTACAGTAGATCAAGGCCCCCACCCGATGAGATCCGTCACACCACACGCGTTCCTACTATCTGAAAACCATCCTGTATTGTGATTGGGGAGGGGACCGAGCCTTAAGCGGAAGATTCCAGGGATGCCTCTTTGTACATCAAAGTTTTTACAATTATGTGTCACATTAAAAATATATAGCACTCCAACAAAGTAGTAGGATTATAAAACTTTAATAACTTATAAATATATACAACGCAACAAAAACAGTAAAAACATTTAAAAAATTTTAGGAAAAAAGAAGGAACAATGGTCAGTAGCGGTCGGTTGTGCGAATAGTCCCAAGGCAGCACAACGTCCTGAGTTCTGGATGGCACCCAGGTGATGTTGCCTGGGTGTCGTGTTTTGGCAGCTCCTGAGTTCCTGAGTTAGCGTTTAGCACAGCTACACGGCCTTTTCTTTGTTAAATTGACCAAAATGAACGGGGGCCATTTTGAATCCTTCTGGCTTCCATTTTCTATGAACACGCTGCCTCGTGGTCAGTATGCCCTTTCATCCTTTCTCGATACCCATGGTCATCTATTCTGCTCGGTAACAGGCTATTTTTAGTACTGGTCAAGCGCACATGCGCACTATGCATCAACTGGTCATTCTTCAGGAATGTTAGCACTAACTGACCAGTGCTATCAAACTCCTCCCACATGCTGGCTGTGTTCCAAAATTGACCTTATATGTACCTAAAATGTGTAACTTGTAACCGCCTACCTTTTTATTGCTATTAAACTGTATAAAAGAGGTCGCGCACCGATGTTCGGTGTGCTACTTCTTACATTGCCGAAGGGTGCTGTAGGAATGTACCACCACCCCATGGGGTCTTAATAAACTTGTCTTTTGCATTTTCCAGTGTCCGTGCCAACTTCTATACTAAGGTGTTCGAGAGTTTAGCAGAGTATGTAGGCCTGATTTGAACCCAACACCACAATTGGCGACCACGAAGGAACTCATCGGCGACTCGGATGCCCGAAGGAGAGGTCGCGACGAAGGTTTGGAAACTCGCCATGGAAGCGATCGCTGCCATTGAGTGACCCGAGTCTTGGCATCCACGGTGTTTCTTTCCTTCCTTCTGATCTGACCTTCCAGGTGGCGCCAGTCTTCGACTGAGATTCTGATCTTGGATTGTCGTGATGTGCCGTTTTGGCTGATTCGATTACAGGACTTGGCAGTTGGACTTTGGACGTTTTGAAGATATTCGGTAAGCTTTTGACTGGTGAGGTAGTCTATTGACACTTACTATGGCTTTTTGAATTTGAATTTGAATTTGTTTTTAAGTTAGCTAACGTTTGATTCTTTGAATTTGAATTTGAATATGTGGAGTGCACCTCACATAGGCAGGCATGTAGGGATATTTCTCTGATTTATTTGATTTGAACGGCACACCGTGTATAAAGCATATTAAGTGCCATTTTGTGTAGTATCGCGTTTTTGTGGTACTTTTTGAACATGCCTGTTTTCAGCACGCTCCGAAGGATGTGCTGCTTTGAGAATGGTACCAATTATCGATTAAATAAATCACAGCCGGCTCCCCCAGAGGGGACTCCAAATCGTGAGATGTATGTCAAATTTGGTATTCCACCAATAATGTACAGCACGTTATGGCATAAGTATACTAAAACCGATCGTGGATTACAGTGGCCACTACATGGGTTATTCGATCTTCGAAAAGTTCAGTATGTAGAGCAGTGTTTGTTTCAGCGAAGGTCTAGACAAGATATGTTTGATTGTGTGCGTATGTGGGAGAAAGAGGTGCGTGAACGAGTGAAGCGTGAGGAAGCCTTGGCGGAGAAGGTGCAGCGAAAGGCTACACGTGATAAAGCTTTACAGCTACAAGAGAAGGAGTTACAGGAAAAGAAGGAGAGGGAGACGCGAGAACATAATTTGCAGGTTAATGGTCAGTTCCCTATCAGGCGTCCTCTTTATCCGGTCCTTACTAATGAAACAGATGATTTTTCATTACTAGATCGCTGTTCGCCTCCGTACGTCGCACCTACGGCTCCGAACGAGGAATCAGATGAGGATAATGAATGTACACAGCGTACAAGGTTACATGCGGAACGAACTGCGGAATTACGTTCGTTTGCACGAAAGCTAAATATTAATACTGTTGCTGTTTCTGAAATTAGTAAGCAAATGGAGCAATGGTCTGATCAGGAGCGACTGTATTTCTTACATCATTTTGGAGATGAGGTTGTTGAGCGGTTCAGAAAATATTCTCCAGAGTTAGAACCCAAGGATATATCCAAGGGTCGCGAGAACTTTCGTAAAGGTATTTTTGTTCTTTCAGATGCGGATGAATTTTTCAAACGTTTGGTTCAGCTACGGAATGAGGCGACACGGCTACGGGAGTTGGAAAAGTCAAAGGGTCCGCCTGCGTCCGGAGCGACGGAAATATCCAAAGAATGCTCCATCTTTGGAACAGATAAGATCGCTGCGATTAATGTTAGACCTATGCGAGAAGCTGCGCCTTTATATGTCCCTCATAAAGGGGATGGCACAGATGATGATAAAAGATCCAAAGATGCGAAAGGGTATTTTGTATATAACTGGGTTTATACACCTTGGAATAGAGCAGATGTTATGGCGCTTAAGAATGCTTTGCCTGATCCCCGTAAAAATCCAGCGGCTTTCTATGAAAGTGTTGAAAGTGCAATTTCTTCGTGTATTATGACGTTAGTTGATATTGATCTGTTTTTTGGGTTAATATTGCCCCCTGATATGTGGAGAGCGATTCGTAAGTTTGATGACCACACGACTCTCGGGGCCACTTGGAAAGATCTAGTTCAAGCTGATTTGGATAGGGAACAAGCATGTAAGCCTTGTCAATTAATATTAGACCTTCCAGGGGCAATACTAACAAAATTAAAGACTCTTGCTCCCGCTAAAAAGATTGATTGGACTATATTAGCCTCTTGTAAGCAGAAAACGGATGAATCGGTTTCCGATTTCTTCTCTCGCTTTGAGGAAGCGTTCCATGATTACAGTGGGCAATCATTAACAGAAGATACAGGCAGGCATTTATTCGTTGATAAGTATGTGGCTAATCTCCTACCGGAGATTGCAAAACGATTAAAGGCGAGTGAAAGTTCGTGGACCACATCAACCCCTGCTTCTTTATTGACTATGGCTCAATAATATGAACGACAGGAATTGGAGGCAAAGGAAAGTAGTGATAAGAAAGCGAAGGATTTGAAGACGAAGGTAATGTTGGCTCAGGTTCAGGCTACGAGGGGGAACAATAGAGGGGGACGAGGATCGTATAATAATGCTCCTCCCACTCGTTCTGACATTTCTGTGAATCAGTGTGCATACTGTAAACAGTTTGGGCATTGGATTGCAGACTGTCCGGTGTTTCGAGAACAGAGTAATTTGAGGGGACGAGGAAGTGGAAGGTCTAGGAATAATTATGGAGGGCCAAGAGGATGGGGAACAAATGATCGAGGAGGTTATGGAACAAATGATCGCGGAGGATATGGAGCGAATGATCGTGGAGGATATGGAGCAAGGGGTCGTGGTCAGACAGATTATAATACGTTTGATAATCGCAATCAATATCAGATAAATGAGGGTGGCTCTGCTGAGCCACGCGATGAGCGCTATGCATAGGATTGCGTAGGATGGGGTATGGAATCGGTTGAGGTACCAGTTGATCAAAGGGGTCCATATATAGAAGCACATGTTTTGGGTTCCACTGATCAATTTCTGGTCGATACAGGAGCTACTCGTAGCGCTTTGTCCAAACACTTGGTTCCAAGGGCTCCCCTGTCTGGCGAGGTAATTACAGCTATAGGGTTCGATGGAACACCTACTTCTAGCCCACTGTCTCAACCCGTTGCATTTCATGTTGATAAATTTGCTGCCCCTTGTCCCTTTTTGCTGTCTCCAAATACACCAGATAATATTATGGGACTCGATATGTTAAAACGTTTTCGAGCTACTATTCGCTGTGCCCCAGAAGGAGTACGAGTTGTGTTGAATGAAAATTATCCAGAAATTGAGCGAGTGTGTCTTCTCCATGAATCTGAAGTATTAGCCTCCCTACCAAAATCATTGTGGGCCACTTCTGATACTGATGTAGGGCAAATGACAATTCCTCCAGTACGTATTACTGTAAAGGAGGGAGTATCTCTGCCACGTGTCCCACAATATAAAATTTCGAGAGAAGGTGAAATTGCTTTGATACACATTGTGAACGATTTGATTTTGGCAGGAGTAGTTGAGGAAGTCCCCTACAATGTTTGCAACAGCCCAATTTTACCGATCCTTAAAAGAGATACAGATGCTAAGGTTTACCGTTTTATTATTGATTTGAGGGAAATCAACAAGATAGTAGTGCCTCAGTACCCGGTGGTGTCTGACATCACCACGTTGCTTACGTTGGTTCCACTGACGGCAACTACTTTTACAGTCATTGATTTGAAGAATGCCTTCTTCTCAATTCCTGTACATCCTGATAGTCGATATCTATTCGGCTTTACATTGAATAATAAATCGTACAGATTTTGTCGAGTTCCTCAAGGCTATCCTGAAAGTCCTAGCATTTATAGTCAGGCATTAAAAAGACAGCTTGATTCCTTTGAATTACAAGATGGAGTGGCTCTTATTCAGTATGTGGATGACATCTTACTTGCAGCAGACACACAAGAACAATGTGAGAAAAGTACCTTTTCCTTGCTTTCCTTTCTAGCCAAAAATAATCATAAGGTTTCAAAGAAAAAGCTGCAATATTGTAGACCCAAGGTGACCTACCTCGGCCATCTTTTGTCTAAGGAGGGCCGTGCATTGACACCAGATCGAGTTCAAGCAGTTTTAGACACACCAGTCCCCCGCACTCAGAAAGATGTTCGTGCCTTTATAGGTTTGACGTCTTTTTGTAGGCAATGGATATTGGGTTTTTCACACATTGTTAAGCCTTTGTTGGCATTGTTGTCTAAAGATACACCGATTCCCATTGAATGGACGGACGAATGTCAGAATGCTTTTGAGCAATTGAGACAAGCTCTTTGTTCTGCACCAGTGTTAGGTACACCTGATTACACGAAGATCTTTACATTGTATGTACATGAGAAGGATGGGTGCGCATTGTCAGTCTTAGTGCAGACACACGGAGACAAACAGAGGCCTTGTGCATACTTCTCGGCGGTACTCGACCCTGTGGCTCGAGGATTGCCTGGATGTTTTCGAGCAGTTGCAGCAACAGCAGTAGCGATACGACAAAGTGAGGGAATAGTTTTGTCACACAAATTGTTGGTGTTAGTTCCCCATGCGGTAGATGTGTTGTTGAATCAAACGAAAACACAGCATCTAACCAGTGCCCGCCTGACAGGATATGAGCTACCGTTGTTGGCGCCGCACATCACACTAAAGCGATGTGCGACACTGAACCCTGCTACTTTACTGCCGGATCCTGTTGCTGAGACTCAGAAGGAAGAACAACATGATTGTGTTTTTCTGACTGAGGAACAGACAAAGGGTGGTATCGATTTACAGGATACACCATTTCCAGATGTAGATGGGGAACTGTGGGTCGATGGATCGTGTGTGAGGTTATCAGATGGTACGACTTCTGCAGCTTATGCGATCACCACACTTAAGACAGTGGTAGAAGCAGCACGAATACCCCAGAAATCGGCTCAAGCAGCTGAATTAATAGCCTTAACGAAAGCATGTGAGTTAAGTGCTGGGCTAAGTGTGAACATTTACGCGGATAGTCGTTACGCTTTTGGAGTAGTGCATGATTTTGGCCTACTCTGGAAGGAACGAGGATTCTTGACTTCACACGGAGTACACATCATGCATGGAGAATTGGTACGCGATCTCCTGAATGCACTATTATGTCCAAAGAAAGTAGCAATAGTCAAATGCAGTGCACACAAAAAGGTGACGGACAAAATAGGACAAGGCAATGCTTTCGCAGATCGCATTGCGAGAGAGACCGCTATGCTACAAAATAATTCCCCCATGTACGTGGTGAAATCACAAGCCGAGCGGTGGCATGATGCTAGAGAAGAAATATTAGATATACAGAAGTCAGCATCTGAGGCAGAACTTACGAAATGGGCCCCTGAAGGAGTATTGGATGATGAGGGTTGCTGGCGCAGTAAAGATATGGAAAGATGGAAACTACCCATGGCCTATCTACAAACAATGGTGCAAATGACACATGGGCTGGCACATATTGGAGCTCTCGCAATCACTAAATTGCTTATACGAGTTTGGGAGAATCCTGAAATTGCTAGTACGGCTAAGAGAGTAGTGCAGACCTGTCTGATATGTTTACAGCACAATCCTGGACAAGGGACTCATACTCCTAAAGGAGGGTTTGTTCCACCTACTGCACCATTCGAAGTACTGCAAATGGATTACATCCAGCTGGAGCGCTGTAATAATCTCAAGTATGTCCTAGTGGTGGTGTGTGCCTTCAGCAAATGGATTGAGGCTTACCCCACGAAAGACAATACAGCATTGACAACAGCTAAGGTGTTACTCAAAGAGTACTTCCCGCGCTATGGTGTTTGTAAGTTTATGTGAAATGATAACGGTCCTCATTTTATTGGGAAAGTAGTGGAGTACGACCTGAAAGGATTGGGAATCAAGCAATGATTCCACGCTGTCTTTCATCCGCAATCAGCAGGTTTGGTAGAAAGATACAATGTGACTTTGAAGCTGAAGCTAGCAAAGATTGTGGCATCCACATCTCTGAAATGGCCGGATGCTTTGCCTTTGGCATTGCTGTCTATTCGATTAGTGCCACATTCTCGATCTGGCCTCACCCCCTATGAAGTGGTGTTTGGAAGGCCGATGAATATTTGGGGAGTTCCAAAACCTCGTTTGATACATGATGTGCCTTGTATAATGATGAACGATTATTTGGCACGATTAACAAATGATTTGCTTTCTATTCATCAACAGGTTCGAGAAGCGCTCCCTGATAACTCCACTGGTGAGGCTCACGATCTTCATCCTGGGGACCACGTGATGGTCCGCGTGTTCGAGCGATCCAGCAGTTTGGAACTGAGATGGCATGGCCCTGAGCAAGTGCTGCTGGCGACTCGGACCGCAGTAAGAGTCACCAACAAGAAACGGTGGATTCATTCCACCCATTGCCGACGCGTTTCTCCGGATGTGGTGAGCCCTGTGGTGCTATCCGACTACAGAAAGATTCTGGATGCAGAAAAGAGCCCAGCAGTTACGTCCGATGAATTGGAGGGAGCCTTCCCGGACCATACTGTTTCTGATGAAGTGAAGTACAATCTACGTCCCAGGAAATAAGATTTCTTTTTTCATTTTTGAACTGGTTGGTAACCGCTCTGAGGTTTGTGAAACGGAAGCCGGGAATATCAAGGGGGGGGGATCAGTTCTGCCCAGTGTAGCGACACCCGTCTTGAATCTCGGAGAACAAATCAACGGCAGCCTCGGTCCAGAACCATCGTTTTTATTTTTCGTTTAGCGTTGCTCTTGAAGATTATTGTTTTGCGAACTATGGCATCTCCTTCGACACAAAAAGGGAGAATTCTTGGTGCTGTTTTGTTTGTCTTGACCATAGTGGTGATCGCAGTAGTAGCTTGGACTATAGAACAATTGTTTCCTGCACGAGAACACCTACTGCCCACCACTCCAAGCCCATCTGAACATTTTCATTTTACTTTGCCTTATCATGAAGAGAGACATAGACAGACTTATTTGAATAACAGTTTTATTCAGATTTTGCATCATACTCACAACATGACCAATACGTCCAATTGTTAGGTATGTGGAATGTTGCCCGGACATCAGAAGAGGGGAGGAACTCCACTCATTCCTCTACCGTTTTCTCATAATGGTTCTTGCAATGCTTGGTACACTCTTCTTTTTACCTTACGATGGCCAACGAAAGGTGGACTACTTTTTCGATTGAACAAGATATGCTATAATGACAAAGATGGTTATCCACAAGCTGAAGGAACTAAATTTGAATGGGAAGAGTATCGTCCGGACAATGTTTCTGCACCTCGTGTCTATACGAATCAAAGACTTATAAATGTAACGAGCTTACATGTGATAACAGTTATTGATACAAAAGCAGATCTGTGTATTAGAAATAAAGGTACAATCCCTGTAGGCCGCAGTGAATGTAATATTACACTTACCTTTGATACGCCAAATGGAATTGCATTCGTAGCTTCACGTAATACATATTTCATTTGTGGAAATAAGGGATACCATCGTCTACCATTGGGATGGTTAGGAACATGTTATATAGCTTTTGTATTACCACCTGTATTTATTGCTCCTCCTATGTATCACAATGATTACGTTTTGTATCATGATTTTGTACTAAATAGAGTTAAAAGAACATTAGATCTTGATGGAATAGACCAAACTGATACCACTTTACAGCAATATGTAGATTTCAATTTGGGGTTATTTTCATTTGTAGGAGCTGCACTGAATAGCAGAAAGATAAGGCGGCTTACACGTGTGGTGGAAGCCGTCGCTAATGAAACTGCCTCTGCTTTAGGGAATATTACTGAAGAATTGCAAATTACCAGAATTGTGACGCTCCATAACCGGATGGTTCTAGACGTGATACTAGCTGATCGGGGCGGGGCATGCCGCATTATCGGAAGTAGTTGCTGTGTGTATGTGCCAGATAATTCACCTTCCGTGTATGATTCAATCACGAAACTACATAAAATAGCTGCTGAGATCCACCCAGAAAATGGAACATGGACCTTTTCTGGTTGGTTCTGGACCCTACTCAGTACTTGGGGTTGGAAATTATTAACCATTCTATGTATTTTTATTGGAGTATTATTTTCCCTTTGTCTATGTATTCAATGTGGCCCAACATTATGTTCTGTATGTATCACAGCCTGTATTCCGTCCAAACGAGCTATTATTAAGCAAGAAAAACTGGTCAACGATGAAGTACTGAAAATAATGGCTATCAACATTAATGACGAGAATTCTGATTACGTTCATTATGAGGTAGCTTTTGCTAAACGCTAAAAGGGCCGTCTGTCGTGTTTTGGCAGCTCCTGAGTTCCTGAGTCAGCGTTTAGCACAGCTACACAGCCTTTTCTTTGTTAAATTGACCAAAATGAACGGGGGCCATTTTGAATCCTTCTGGCTTCCATTTTCTATGAACGCGCTGCCTCGTGGTCAGTATGCCCTTTCGTCCTTTCTCGATACCCATGGTCATCTATTCTGCTCGGTAACAGGCTATTTTTAGTACTGGTCAAGCGCACATGCGCACTATGCATCAACTGGTCATTCTTCAGGAATGTTAGCACTAACTGACC
Organism: Lissotriton helveticus; assembly: GCF_964261635.1. Classification (NCBI taxonomy): domain Eukaryota; kingdom Metazoa; phylum Chordata; class Amphibia; order Caudata; family Salamandridae; genus Lissotriton; species Lissotriton helveticus. The sequence continues at coordinate 64,292,685 of NC_136060.1, read as the reverse complement.
AGTGCTATCGAACTCCTCCCACATGCTGGCTGTGTTCCAAAATTGACCTTATATGTACCTAAAATGTGTAACTTGTAACCGCCTACCTTTTTATTGCTATTAAACTGTATAAAAGAGGTCGCGCACCGATGTTCGGTGTGCTACTTCTTACATTGCCGAAGGGTGCTGTAGGAATGTACCACCACCCCATGAGGTCTTAATAAACTTGTCTTTTGCATTTTCCAGTGTCCGTGCCAACTTCTATACTAAGGTGTTCGAGAGTTTAGCAGAGTATGTAGGCCTGATTTGAACCCAACACCACATGGGTGCCGCACTGGTTTTGGGTATCCTACAATGCTGCTCCGAATAACGGCGTGGGGCGTCCCGGGGGGTGGCTCGTCAGTAGCGGTCTGTTGTGCGAATAGTCCCAAGGCAGCAGAACGCGCTGAGATGTGGATGGCACCCAGGTGATGTCAAGTAAGTTGCCGCACTGGTTTTGGTATCCTACAATGCTGCTCCGAATAACGGCGTGGGGCGCCCCGGGGGGGGGGGGTGAGGCGGCGTGAACGGGCCTCCCCAGGTGGAGGCTCGTCTGCTGTAGTGGGGCGCCCCTTTACCGTTTCAGTTGCCATTCCGCCCGCTTTTGGTACACTGTGTCAAAATCCGCCATTCAGCTGAGTTGCGCCCACTCTTGCGGTGCAGCGATAGGCGGCTGCCACAGGACTCTCAAAATGGCGGCAGGCTCTTTCCTTTTTGGGCCTGGTCCACTGAAATGGCCCTGGGACACCTTGGAAATCGGACGCTTGTCTGCTAGGTCTTGGACCCCATTCTCGAAAGCGTCCCCTCAGCCTTGAGGATTCTACAAAAGTCTTGGGGGCCCCCGACTCCTGCAGGCTTCCGGTGGGGAGCGGCTGCCATGATTGCTCGCGGAATGACCACGACAGAGCCACGAGATGGTGGTGCTCTCATGCTGACGCCAGCTTCAGTCTGAAACATCCAGAAACAAGGTGGGGCTTTCATCGTTTGGGAAAAAAAAAAGTTTTCATCCAATGAAAAGTGTTATTTTTAGGTCATATGATCAAGCCTTCCATCATTAGGAAACCAAAAGTAAAATGAACCAATGAAAAGTTTTATAAACAAGTCACATGACCTGTTATGCGGCATAGGGTATAAAAAGCGTAGAAAATCCGTTGGCACGTGAGGCGGCGTCAGTAGCGGACCGATGTGCGAATAGGCCGAAGGCAGCACAACGCGCCAAGATCCGGATGGCACCGAGGTGGTGTCTAGCAAGTTGCCGCACTGGTGTGGCCATCCTACAATGCTGAAAGTCGGCGTGGGGCGCCCCGTTGGCCTGTGAGTTCGCGTCAGTAGCGGACCGATGTGCGAATAGGCCGAAGGCAGCACAACGCGCCAAGATCCGGATGGCACCGAGGTGGTGTCTAGCAAGTTGCCACACTGGTGTGGCCATCCTACAATGCTGAAAGTCGGCGTGGGGCGCCCCGTTGGCCTGTGAGTTCGCGTCAGTAGCGGACTGATGTGCGAATAGGCCGAAGGTAGCACAACGCGCCAAGATCCGGATGGCACCGAGGTGGTGTCTAGCAAGTTGCCGCACTGGTGTGGCCATCCTACAATGCTGAAAGTCGGCGTGGGGCACCCCGTTGGCCTGTGAGGTGGCGTCAGTAGCGGACCGATGTGCGAATAGGGCCAAAGGCAGCGCAACGCGCCAAGATCCGGATGGCACCGAGGTGGTGTCTAGCAAGTTGCCGCACTGGTGTGGCCATCCTACAATGCTGCGCCGAAAGTCGGCGTGGGGCGCTCCGTTGGCCTGTGAGTTCGCGTCAGTCAGTGGGGGTTGTTTGAGGATCTGACTGCATTGGAAAGCAATGTGATGCTGTGCGTCGCCCCCAAGATGAAGGTTCCTCGGCTGCAGTGGGGCGCCCCTTGGTGTTTCACTCGCTATGCAGCTGAGTTGCATGCGCACTTGCGGCGAATAGGCCAAAGGCAGCACAACAATATTTTTTGAATAGAAGACACCACAAGGCGCTGAGATTCGGTTGGCACCGAGGTGGTGTCTAGCAAGTTGCCGCACTGGTGTGGCCATCCTACAATCCTGCTCCGAATAACGGCGTGGGGTGCCCAAGGGGGGGGGGGAGGCGGCGTGAACGGGCCTTCCCAGGTGGAGGCTCGTCTGCTGTAGTGGGGCGCCCCTTTACCGTTTCAGTTGCCATTCAGCTGAGTTTCGGCCGCTGTTGATGCTACAGCGACAGGCGGCTGCAACAGGACTCTTAAAATGGCGGCCTGTTCTTTGGATTTGGGCCTGGTCCACTAAAATGGCCCTGGGACACCTTAGAACTTGGACGCTCGAATTTTTTTTCCTTTCCTCTACATGCAAAAAAGGTAAATGCCCGGTACGTTACCTGCCTCATCTGCCACGATGTACTCTCCAGAGGAACCGAAAAAAATATAGTTGTGGTAACTATACCATGCATCGTCATATGGAGAGGTGGCACCGATTAATTATAGTGCTGCACAAAAGAGAGATTTGGGGGAGAACCCCGGACCTGCCAGTACATTCACCAAAGAAGTGGCACTGACAGCATCAGAGGCAAGGGAAACGGTCCCAAATATTTAGAAGAACTTTGGAAAGATTAAAATGACATGTTTAGATTGTGGCAAATTAATTTCATGTGGACAGATGAGTGTTACTCTAATAAATACAGCATATGAACATCATCATAGTCGATGGTTGGTAGAGACATTTTGACTATATCCTGGACCTGCCCGTCCTCGCCCAAAATGGCGCCGGAATAAATGGGACTCGTAACTCCTTGTTGTGTACTGGTTGCAGAACCTTGAAATCACAAGATACGTATGCAGTTTTGAAGCACATGGCGGGCGGGGACGAGAATTGATTGAATATTTCGACATCCCTATTGATATTAAGTTCTGATGTGTTATTGATTACTGTACTATTGAAAGTTCGAATTAACGTCACCCATGGTACTTGCCCGCAAATGTATATCTAGATAATTTTATTGTAACTGGCTCTGTCGTATTTTAATTATAAAATGTACGTCCACCGATTCCGCAACTGTTAGACACCTTAGTTCTTGCAACCTAATGGCCCGCCCGTTACGTTCCTCTACAGTGTAAATGTCTACTCATCATATACGATTACAGTTTGCTCCGTGGCCGGCCCACGTGGTTATAGGCCCGTATTTGTATACTGACATTTTCACAATAAAGGTTTTTAAAAGAAAACATGGTAGTAGTATTTACATTGGTAAAGTTTTTAATAATAGTCACTGTTTTAGAATCAGTAAAAGGCAAGTGAAATAAAGCAGTCCAATTACATGAAGGGTAAAAGGTATAATACGCAGGAACGCAGTAAAGATAAATGGTCAAGGGCTGTTGTGTTTCTACTTCTGCTACATAAAGTGATCGATAAGAATCTGATATTCAGGCGTATCGGCGACTAAGACAGCAGGCCAAGCCTCTTTTGCTCAACGGCTCCGTCATGGGACGAAGAAACGCCCTTTTTCTCGAAAAAGGAATATATTTTACTTGCAGGACAGTTGTAAATTTTCCGGGAAAGTACATTAGCCTGGAACATTATAACATATGTTTAAGAAAAAATAATGTTCGAAAGTAATAAAAAGCGTAATTTTTAGGTCATATGACCAAGCCTATCATCATTAGAATAAGAAAAGTAAAATGAACCAATGAAAAGTTTTATTAACAAGTCACATGACCTGTTATGCTTACGTTGCGCGCTGCGCGCCGCGCCCCGGATCGCTTCCGGGAAGCTGCGCTTCGCGCACCGGAGCACTTCCGGATGCGCTAACGCGGCGCGTCATATGACGCATTACGCGACAACGCAGGTCCAGAATATAGTCAAAATGTCTCCACCAACCAGCGGTCGGAACACAACCCCTTTCAGCAGGCTAAATAGTTCTGTTAAATGACAACAGAAGGACAGGCAACAAGAACCATCAGTCAAAGAGGGGAGGGCAAGTTCTTCTCTACCGGGTCACGTTGGGGCGCTACCGGAACTGATCGAATTGGTAGTCTACAGTGTTTCTGGATGTTTCAGACTGAAGCTGGCGTTAGCATGAGAGCACCACCATTTCGTAGCTCCGTCGTGGCCATTCCACGAGCAATCATGCTAGCCGCTCCCCACCAGAAGCCTGCGGGAGTCGGGGGCCCCCAAGACTTTTGTAGAATCTTCAAGGCTGAGGGGACGCTTTCGAGAATGGAGCCCAAGCTCTAGCAGACAAGCGTCCGAGTTCCAAGGTGTCGCAGGCCCATTTTAGTGGACCACGCCCAAATCTGAAGAGCCGGCCGCCATTTTGAGAGTCCTGTGGCAGCCGCCTATCGCTGCACCGCAAGAGCGGGAGCAACTCAAGTACATGGTGAGCGAGACGCTGTAGTCGAAAGAGCGGGCGGTAAACAGCTGAATAGCGGAAGAGGCACAGTGTAGCAAAAGCGGGCGGAATGGCAACTGAAACGGTAAAGGGGCGCCCCACTACAGCGTGTCTTTAGGTGAAACGGATTGTGGGACAAGGTCAAGAATGGAAGAGTCACCAAAAGGCAAAAAGTTCCGCTTGACCCCGGGAGCCGGCCACCTATGTCGGGGGCGATCTCAGGCCACACCAGGGCAACACGACTTGCGGAGGGGGCCGGAGCCAAGCGCCCCCTCCGAGTCCGCGCCATGACACCGTCCCTCGGGGGCCTCCGTCAAGCGGTTCAGGGTGGCACCGCATCACATTGTTTTCAAATGCAGTCACGTCCTCAAACAGCCCCCACTTACATTGAGAATAGTGAAGCTGTAGCAAGTGCAAATAGGCTTCAGACAGTGTTACAAGCACTCCTCAAAACTTTGAACTATCAGAGTGCATGAGTTTCATGCTCGATCGATTGAGCTAGCCGGATCGGGCAACAAAAAGTATAAAATAGTTATGTAAATAGTTATTTAATAAAATGTTTTACCCTGTTACTTTGCTGGTGTGTTGTATATATTTGTAATATTTGCATAGAGTTTATCGTTATTTTGGGCGGGGTGGGTGGCGGAGCCGAGCTGTCTTGCAGCCATCATGGTGTGGAGCTCAGTTCATCTCACTAGTTTCGTATTTCTCATGAGGGGTTGTTCCTAATGTTTCTATTTTAGCGAGGTCAAAAAGAGATCCCATTAGTGGCCTACTGATTTTGCTCGATTCCTTTTGTTTTTTTACACGATTTTTCACTATCTGCAAAGACTAAACAGAGTATTGCGACTCTGTGCTTGTTTGTAAATAGAGAATGAACCAAAGAGAAACAATTCTAAAACAGTAAATGCTTGGATAACAATCAATCAAATGGAGAGAGAAGCAGGCACGACGGATTACAACGGGGGCAAAGGCCTGCGTTAACTACCCTTCACTATCTGCAAAGAGAGAGTACTCCTAATAGAAATGAGGGGGAGGGGGGCAGCATTCAAAGCAGATCAGTGTGCATAAACACGAAAATGTTTTTACTTACCACGTACTTGACATTCGACAGCTTATGATATTTGCTATTAAAAAACCATTGAAATTCACTGAAAAAACCATAGGTTAGAGACCATATATAGTTAGGAATTAGCATTTAAAAAACCTTGAAAATTCACTGAAAAAACCATAGGTTATAGACCATATATAGTTAGGGATTAGCATTTAAAAAACCTTATTTTACTCACACAAAACCATTGAAATTCCATATATAGTTAGTTGCACTAACTATATATCGCGCACCCGCAATCCACTGCTGATGATGTCACATATTACATCATTCATGACATGGTCAGTGACATCACTGATGACATCACTGAAGACATCTCAAATGACATCACTGATGACATCACTGATGACATCTCAAATGACATCTCTGATAACATCTCAAATGACATCACTGATGACATCTCAAATGACATCACTGATGACATCACTGATGACATCTCATTTGACATCAATGACCACATCACTGATGATATCATTCATGTGACAATACAATGCATCTCCTCACACTTTAATATAACCTCTGTTACACCCAGTGTTAAATACAGAGTATAATTTTTTAAACCATTGACACACCAATACTAGTTACTACATACGCACTCAGTGATTCCTATGTTTACACACACATTCACTCATTCACCCATACAATCATTCATACATACAATCACTCATCTTTACAACACTATCATATGCACTCATACACCTATACAGACTCTCACACTCTGTCACTCATCCATGGAGTTACTCACACACCTAGTCAGTCCTGTAAAGAATCAATCACACTTCCATTTTCTAATCTATACAGTTAAACATAGAGCACCTTACATTTTGAAACATATACTAACACATACTTACTCTCTTATACAATCATTGATACAAGTACACATTGATCTGCACAGAGTCACACACCTCCCAGCCAGCCACACACACACTCAGTCTCCCATACAAATACTTGGGCAATCAATCAATAACCCATATAGTTACTCATATAGCTACTGATCAACACATGCAGCAGTTTACAGAACAACAGACATAATGATGCACAAATTAAGACAGTTTAGTCACTAACCCATGCACTCAGTGAGACACATTTAATCACTCACTCATACATTCAGTCATGCACCTACTAAATCCTTCGTCCAGACACTTATACATCTACTCATTCTTCAATATGTAAGACATATTTTAACTTTACAGAAACATACAGTCACTGGATGTTGTCATCAGTGATGTCATCAATGATGTCATTTGAGATGTCATCAGTGATGTCATCAGTGATGTCACTGACCATGTCATGAATGATGTAATATGTGACATCATCAGCAGTGGATTGCGGGTGCGCGATATATAGTTAGTGCATCTAACTATATATGGAATTTCAATGGTTTTGTGTGAGTAAAATAAGGTTTTTTAAATGCTAATCCCTAACTATATATGGTCTATAACCTATGGTTTTTTCAGTGAATTTTCAAGGTTTTTTAAATGCTAATTCCTAACTATATATGGTCTATAACCTATGGTTTTTTCAGTGAATATATATATATATATATATATATATATATATATATATATATATATATTCACTGAAAAAACCATAGGTTATAGACCATATATAGTTAGGAATTAGCATTTAAAAAACCTTATTTTACTCACACAAAACCAATGAAATTCCATATATAGTTAGTTGTACTAACTATATATCGCGCACCCGCAATCCACTGCTGATCATGTCACATATTACATCATTCATGACATGGTCAGTGACATCACTGATGACATCACTGATGACATCTCAAATGACATCACTGATGACATCACTGATGACATCTCAAATGACATCACTGATGACATCACTGATGACATCTCAAATGACATCACTGATGGCATCACTGATGACATCTCAAATGACATCACTAATGACATCACTGATGACATCACTGATGACATCTCAAATGACATCTCAAATGACATCACTGATGACATCTCATTTGACATTACTGATCACATCACTGATGACATCATTCATGTGATAATACGATGAACCTCTTCAGACTCTAATATAACCTTAGATACACTCAGTGTAAACACAGACTCGCAGATTGTCACTCATCCATGAAGTTACACACACACCTAGTCAGTCATGCAAACAATCAATCACACCTCCATTTCCTTAACTATACAGTTAAACACACCTTACTTATTCAAACATATACTAAAACATATTTACTCACTTATACAATCCTGGATACAAGAGCACAATGATCCATACAGCCACTCACACATTCACTGGCTCTTATGCACAGTTATTTATATATGTCAACTCTCACATGTACTGTGTTTTACATATGTACTTACTTTGACATGTAGCACTGAGATATCCATTCACTCACCAATACAGTCATGCACACAGTCAACCACCCATACAGCTGTTTCCACATGCACTTTTGAACCCATACATTATGCACAGAGTCATACACCTTCCCAGCCACCCACACACACTCTCAGTTTCCCATACAAATGCTTGGGCAACCAATCAATAACCCATATAGTTACTCATATAGCTACTGATCAACACATGCAGCAGTTTACAGAACAACAGACATAATGATGCACAAATTAAGACAGTTTAGTCACTAACCCATGCACTCAATGAGACACATTTAACCACTCACTCATACAGTCAGTCATGCACCTACTAAATCCTTCATCCAGACACTTATACATCCACTCATTCTTCAATATGTAAGACATATTTTAACTTTACAGAAAAATACAGTCACTGGATGTTGTCATCAGTGATGTCATCAGTGATGTCATTTGAGATGTCATCAGTGATGTCATCAGTGATGTCATTTGAGATGTCATCAGTGATGTCATCAGTGATGTCATTTGAGATGTCATCAGTGATGTCATCAGTGATGTCACTGACCATGTCATGAATGATGTAATATGTGACATGATCAGCAGTGGATTGCGGGTGCGCGATATATAGTTAGTACAACTAACTATATATGGAATTTCATTGGTTTTGTGTGAGTAAAATAAGGTTTTTTAAATGCTAATTCCTAACTATATATGGTCTATAACCTATGGTTTTTTCAGTGGATTTTCAAGGTTTTGTAAATGCTAATTCCTAACTATATATGGTCTATAACCTATGGTTTTTTCAATGAATTTCATTGGTTTTTTAAAAGCTAATATCTATAGCTGTAAAATTTATTCTTCTTTAAATCCAAAAATATATTTTATATGTTTATTAATAAAAAAAATTTTAATATTTTTTTTGTTTCGCTCCCGGTCCGCGAACCGGGAAGCTTCCCGTTAGCTCAATTTGATTCCGCGATCCGGTCCGCGAACCGGTAAGAAATCAACATAGTGACGGTATCGCGTTGCCGCGTAATGTGTCTTATGACGTACTGCGTTAGCGCACCCGGAAGTGCCCCGGGGCGCGGACCGAGGCGCGAAACGCAGCTCCCCGGAAGCGATCCGCGGCGCGAAAGCGCGACGTATCGCGTTGCCGCGAAATGCGTCTTGTGACGTATCGCGTTAGCGCACCCGGAAGTGTCCCGGGGCGCGGACCGAGGCGCGAAGCGGAGCGACCCGGAAGCTAACCGGGGAGCGTTCCGCAGCGCGTAACATGAGCGTGAGAGGTCATGTGACTTGTTAATAAAATTTTCATTGGTTCATTTCACTTTTAGTTTCATAATTATGGAAGGCTAGGTCAGGTGACCTAAAAATAACACTTTTCATTGGTTGAGAAGTATTGTTTTTTCCAAATGATGAAAACCCCTCCTTCTTTCCTCACTCTGACTTTCATCATTGTGAGAGGAAGACCTATTTTGCTTGTTGGAAGACCTATTTTGCTTGTGTGAAAATGGCTTCATTGGTTGCTTCAGCTGGTGGACCCCCACCACCACCTCCACCTCCTCATGGGAAGAGAGGACCACCTCCCCAGGTGATTACCAACACTGAGGAGGAAGATGAAGAAATGGATGAGGAGGGAGAAGAACCACAATTCCTGGAAGAGTTGCCCCGGGTTTCCAGAAAGAAAGCCAGTTTCATCTGGCAGTTTTTTTCGATGCCTCGTGGACAAAAAAAAGTCAACGCGAGGTATGTCACCTGCCTCATATGCAAGGAACAATTGTCCAGAGGGACGGACAAAAAATACAGTTATGGTAATCACACCATGCATAGGCACATGACGAGGAAACATCCCCTAAATTACAGCCGGGCGGAATTAAGGGATATGCTGGACAATCCTAGACCAACTCCTGTGGCCAGACCAACAATACCGGTTTCTTTAACACCAGAGGAGGCACGGGAAACTGTGCCAAATATCCAACAAAATTTTGGGCATATGATACATTTATGTATGCACTGTCGTGCATTATTAGCTTGTGGCAACATGAGCATCAATGCACTCAACCTTGCATATGAACACCATGATTGCCCTAACCGCCCCCAGTAATTTTTTTTTGCTCCTGTTGAGCCCTTTTCAACGCCTGTTTTTTGTTGTTCCCCCCCCCCCCCAAAAAAACCAAAAAAAATATAAAATCGTTCAAAAAATACAAAAAAAACAAAAAATAAAAAAAAATAAAAAAAAATATAAAACAACAAAAATATTAAAAAAAAAGTTCTTTTCAGAACTACCTTCCCTTTCAAAAAAAATTGCTACAATGTTTAGCACTCTGGCAAGCTCTATTTCTTTTGGTTCGCTCCCGGGTTAGCTTCCCGGTACGCGGACCGGGAGCTAACCAAAACATTTTTTTTTTTTTTTAAAAGTGTAAGTATAAGGAAAGTAAACAGAGAGTGATGTTAAAAGAAAGACAGCTATAGGGAGTAAAGAAGAGATACTGTTTAATAGATCTATTTACCGAAGACAAGACAGAAGAGGGTATAATTGTGAAAAACAAAATAGATAACGAAGTGAAAGAAAAACAAGCATTGGCATAGCCAATAGGTCTCGCCTTTGGGACCTTCTAAGTATTTAGTTATGCAGCATAATATCCTTGGTGCAGCAACATCAACTGTTGCATGGCTAAACACGTATAAGGTCCCAAAGGCGAGACCTATTGTCTATGCCAATGCTTGTTTCTTAAGTAGTATTGCAATACGTCTGACTCTTCCATGTGAAAAGATCTTATCTTGTGCTCTAAAGATTGCTAAAGTCTCGACAGAGAACAGGCTAGGCTGTAAGTAGGGTAAATTGCGCTTGGTGATCTGTTTGAGGGAGCGTCTGCTTTGCCTGGTGTCTTTGGAAAGCAATTTTGATTGGTATACTGGACAATGTTAGTTTTATTGGTCCAGTAGACAATTAAACTGCTGCATGACCACACTTTGTGATCCTGGGCACACTTTACAAATCCTACCTACCATCCAGCGGCTGAAGTGCAAATTGTAAAACCTGATAGCTGGGCACAATTACAGTGTCATTGCAGGCACACCCTGTGTGATCTTGGACATTTATCACATCTCAAAGTACTTTTAAATGCTTGAGCTTGGGATAAACCCTAGAAAAATACTCTCATGCATTTGACCTACCCAGGTGTTTGCTGCTACGTGCTTGATAAGAAATAATGCAACACACAATTGCAACTTCTGTGCCCCTTCCAAATAAACACTAGAAATCAGAGTTGTAATTAGTCTCTAGAATGAGTAAGATGCCCTCCAGCCTCCACTTGAAAGCAGGGGTGTATAGTTTGAGGGGAGTGAGGGGGGGGCGAGGGAGGCATGCAATACTTTAACGCAGGTAAAAGTGTCCAAAGTCACACCATCTGCCCACTAAAGAGCGGCTCGCAGTGGCCGGCTGGCCCGGCTGATTAGGGGAGCTGTTGGTGCCGAGCCTGGTGGGGCAGGTCCCAGCTGTGCTCTGCCGGGCTGCAGGCAGCTCAGTTATTAGGCAGCTGGTGGCGTGGGGACCACTGCTATTCCGTCTGTAATGTGCCCGAGCCTCCCGGCAGGCGGGGGGATCACAAGAGCAACCGCTCCCACCCTCGGAGGCTAATTAATTGGCAGAACAAGAGCGCATTAAGGCGGATATAGGAGGGAGCCCTGTGCTGGCACCTTCTGAGTGTATGAGCTAAAGGCAGGTGGTTGTGTGTTTCAAATGCCTCTCAGACTACAAAACGCAGCGAATGCTACGTCCAAATCTGAAATTAGGAGTGCTTGTGTGCACGTGCCTAGGTATGTCTCTCTAAGTGTGTGTGCTTCATAGTAATAGTCTATGTGTCACTGCATCTTAGACTGTGTGCCACTTTAAGCATGTAACAGTGTGAGGGTATGCACTACTGCGCTTGTGAGTCACGCTGTTTGCGAGTGGGTTTGTACCTGACAATTACTGACCTTGCAGTTGTGTGTGACTCACTCTGTGTCTGTGCCACTTTATGCGTGTGCATTTAACCTTGAGTGCCTGTGTATGTGGAGCGTGATGTACTGCGTGTGTGTGCGCGTGTGTGTACAGCGAGTTACTGTATGTGGCCTACTGTGAGTGTGCGTGTGTGAGCCACTGTGTTTGTGTGCGTGTCCCACGCTGTGCTGTGTATCTATCTATGTTTGTTAGTGTGTGTGTGCTGCTGTGTAGGTACCACTGTATGTGTAAGCGGGTGCTGGAGTGTATAGACAAACACACGTGAATCCTCAGTTTGTATGCAATGTACGTCACACGTAATTTACGGTCCTGTTCCGCTTTATTTTATTTTGATTGCAGTATAAAAAATGCTTGTTTATATTAGACTGGGGAATACAAACAGGAATCTAGTCTTCAAAGGGAGAGCTGCATGCCAATGTAGAACAAGCACCGGCCAGCTTATAACCCTACTCTGCGATGTTCTTGACTCCCATGCCATTGTTCACCATTTGAGTGAAGTCATGACCCCGCCTACCGAGCGGGGTAAGAAATGCTGTTCACAAGTGTGGTTGTAGCTGTCTTGGCACTTAAATATGTTGCAGCTGTCACGTTACTTAAAAACATTGTGAGAGCCTAAGTAAAACTAGAGTGAATTATCGCATGGCATTTTATGTACAGCCCTAATGCTGCTGCGGCAGAATGGCACCATGTCCTGGAAATACAATAACAGAGACCAGAGCGTCTGTAAATGTCCATGAATCGGGCACCACGCTGAGCCAGGGAAACACTCGAACAATAACAAGGAGAAACACGAGAGATGGCCTGCGGCCGTCAAAGTGAAAGTACGGCCGGCGGAGGAGAAATGCGACACGGCGGGCAGGGGAGGGGGCGGAGCGGGGAGAGCGGCATGAGGGTGTGAAGCAGCAGGGGCCTGAGACGAGGCCGCCTTGCCTTTGATGTGGTAATGCGAGGCAAGCGGCTGGTGGCATTGTGCACGCGCTTTCACGTGCACTGGAAGAAATCGCCTGGGAATCGCCTGATCTCGGTAAGCTCTGTTTAAGCTGCAATAGATCGAGCTCCCGCTCTCAATGCGCACATGCGCATTGAGATAGGTCGCTCGACCTAAAAAAGAGAGTATAACATTAACAAAGAAGAGTTTCTTGGAGAATGTGAGTGAATGTTCAAAATAAGATTAAAACATGGGGAATAACAGAGAGAAAAAATAGAAAACAGAAAACAAAAAATAACAGAAAAAGATTAATTGAAACAGCAAAGAAATGTAAGTAACATAGAGCCATATCATCAACATAGGCAATAAAAGTTTTGCAGCTTGTATTGGCAGAAATGTGTCGCTAAAGCTGCTTTTGCGGCAGAAAACTGCCACTAAAACTACTTTTGCACCAGTTTTCTGCCAATAAAAACAGCAATAATTTTATTGGCTGTGTTCATAATATGCCCCTTAGTGTGCTTCAACTACACAGAGAAAGCATTATGAACAAATAGTGATACAGTGATCAGTCAAAGACACTAAGAGTAATAGAGACGGAGTGAGTGAACAAGAGTGAGGAACTATGAGAAGAGAGGGACTGAGAAAAAGAGTGGAAGGAGTTGAGTAAGTAGGTAATAGAGAAAGGAATGAGGGAAGTAGCAAAGGCAGGAAACTGAGGATTAAAGAAATGAAGCAGTGGAACTAATAGTAGTTCAATGTGATAGAAATGTAACGAAAAGAGTACAAAATACTTACCTTATAATTGTCGTTAAATTACTCACTTTTTGTTTTTATACTTTCAATCTGTGAAAGAGAGAACAAACATTTGAAAAATATTAAAACATGTATTTAAAAATTACAAAAGACAAGGGCAAAGATTGAAGGACAAACAGTTTTTCAACAACTTTGACACTTACAGAAGCTTCTGCTTCTCCAGGCCCCCTACACAGTCCTAAAGATATACATTTTAAACTAACAGTATCTTGATGCAGATGAAGTGAGGCCTATCTTAAAACATGGTGCATATTTTGCATTGCTGTTGTTTCAGAAAAGTGTCGCAAGACACTAAAATTTTAAATAATTGCTTCAGGATGCCAATAAGATGTCTACTATCCAGAGTTTTGTTTCAGGTGAGGTCTACTCAGGGTTGCAGATGAAATTTCGAGTTGTTGAAGAGAATAGAGGACATAATACATGTGAAGGTCTACCAATGAAGTGAGTCATGTCCACTGCACTCTTCAACAAAGTCCAAACCTCCTATGTTTCCCTGGACAGACCTAAACTTGATCTGCACAATGTGATTCGTAATGATAGGAAACACAGGTGATGTAATTGAAATACATGCAATTTATTTTGCTCAATTCACAATCACATCACTTGTGTTTCCTTTGCTTAGGTATCTCATTGTGCAGATGTAGTCTAGCATATGAAAGAATACGCAGAAGTGCAGCACTGCATGCAACAACTTTGACACTTACAGAAGCCTCACCTTCTCCATGCCTCCTACACAGTTCTACATATACATCATAAATGCAAACAGTACAGAATTAATTATACATGTTAAATGGTTTATTTTTGCTGTTCTCAGAATGTATCAAAATTCACTAAAAACAGTGACTTGAAGGTATTCATCATGTAACAGCGGGGAAAAAAAAACACAATCAAAATGATTGTGTTTAAAAAACCCATACAACATCAGAAATCAAAATTCAGAACTCCTTAAAGTTAACTTACTTTCCATGACGTCCAAGGATGTCCTATGAACAGCTTACACTCTTTTGTGCTGTTATTACTTTCAGCCCGCCACTTTCTGAAAGAAAATCTCCATCGTTTTTAAAAACACGTTACATGCAATAAATGACTTCTTGCTCTCTACCACAATTTTCCACAAGGCCAAATCTGGTCAGAGCCATTTATAACTCTTGGATTTCTTGTAAGCCAATCCCGTCATTTGGCATTTCCGCAACTTTCAGAATTAAAATGTTGAAGATCATTTTCACAATCCTGGAATAGTAATATCTTCCCCTTCTTGCTCAGTGATGTTCTACTTTTCCTATGACACTGATACAAGCAGACTTACACTACCTCTATGACTACTACAATTATTTAATTCTCTACATCACTTTTAATCACAAAGCAATGTAAAACAGTAGACAGCATTGCAGACTTACATTCCCTCTACTCCATGTTTTGATTGGCTGCTTCAATTAGTTTATAAAAAGAAACAGTTTTTCTGAACTCATTCAAAGTGCACGTATTACTCCATAATGTCCAGTCCTATGGTTAGAAGTTATGTCTCTGAACTACACTTATCCTCAAGGCCAAATTGTGTAGGAGCCATTAGAACCTCTTGAAATTCCACAGAGCACATCCCGAGATTATTTCCCTAAAATTTTGGTTTTAAAAACACCAGGTAAGAGTTTTTAAGGTCATACGGCAATTTTTTTTTGAAAATTAAAACAGAATCATTGCAGAATGACCAGCCATTTCTAGACTTTAAATAAGCTGTGTAATGTCCTGATGTTATTGAAGGGCCGTCATGATATATAATTGCTGCAGTTACAAAAGTCCTTCCTGATATTGACAACTGCAAAGCTACAAAATTTTTAATTAAAGTTGTCAATTTTGTTCCATCAGGCCTACATCGTTGGAACATTAAAATGACATACTGGCCATATGTTCGTATAAATAATGTGGACATCATTTCAGATTTACATTGGCTACACTCCATGTTGTGATCAGCTGCTTTTACTAGCTTATTAAAGGAGACTGATTTACTGTCTGGCAAAGTTAAATATATAAATCTTTCTGAGTCTACACTAGTAGTACTTGATACCATACAGTTCTCGCAGTCATGCTGCCATTGATAAGAAAGCCCAAACAGCTGATCTACATCTACACCTTCAGCATGTAATACATCAAGCATATACATTAAAAACTCCTGACAATCTTGCTGAATATTTTGAGAGAATTGTGTTTGGCCTGAACATCTGTCTAACAGATTTCGAATTTCAGACACACTTTCTATGTTTCTTCTATCAGTGGTACATTTCTCTAACACAGAATTTAACAAACTGCAAAATCTTTGATCAGAATTGACCACAATCTCTTCTTTTACATTTTTTAGAGAAAACAAAACATTAACCACTACATTAGCATAGCAGTTGACACCAGAACTGTTTTCAAACTGAAAACCAACAACATCTTCAACAGAATCCTTTTTGTTTCTGCTTGTAATTTTAGGTTCATTGACTTTTTGTCTTTTTGCTACAACCTCCCTAGTATTGTTCTCATTTCTTTGTTTCCGGCCTACCACACGTTTCTCAAACAAAGGATACTGAGGCAAATGTGGCGCATACTCTCTTCTTAACCTATTGTATTCCTTAACACAATCTAGATCCGCACAAATGTTTGTGACATCACACTCAATCAAGTACAATCCCGATAAAGTTCTAACTCGTGACAATGCCACATATGCCATACCCTCCTTGAACACAGAACTGCCAATATTCACCAATGCACTGTCTACACTTAAACCTTGCGATTTATGAATTGTCACCGCATATGCCAAGCAAACAGGAAACTGCTTACGGCGAACATATAAGTCTTTTACAAGCAAAAATCTAGCAGAACAACGAGCAATTAGCTGTACTTCCTCAATGCCATCAAATTTAATTTTTAAAAATTCAATTCCATCTCTATTTCTGTATTTCACAAAATCAACAACATTACCCATTGATCCATTTACCAGACCTCTTTCAACATGTAAATTCCTTCTTAAAATTATACGGCAGTTCAAGCACACATTCAGAGTCTTTTCAAAACCTGCAGTTTTAGATATACTCTTCTCTAATGAATCCAATTTTGTTTTCAGATTCTCAGACAAAATAATTGTTGATCCCATATGCTCTACTCTATCAATAGCTTCCAGTTTCACAATCTCTTGCTTTTCTAAATGCAACATTTTGTTGTTAAATTTGGCACATTCTGCAAGAGTTGGCATCAAACATATTCCAGATTTCTTCTCAGTAATTTTCTGAAAAATATTCTCAGGCACAACATCTTGTTCTGGATATAAATTTGACAGTAATCGTGCATGTAAAGCTTCTTTCCCATGCTCGGTCACTTTTCCAATTCTAACATCTTGTAGAATAGTCTTGTAAACTTCATCCTTCGCCTGACGCATATTTTCATGCAGTTCAGCATAATTGAAGTTTAACCATATATTGACGTTGCCAATGCTGCCTAGGCACTTCCTGGTATCTTCATGCGTGAGCATTTTGAACACAGGTTGCCCTTTCACTGGTGTCAGCTGCAGAAGATCTCCAAAAACAATGATGTGTTTGCCACCAAATAACACATCATACTCTGTTTTGAGAACTTCTTGCATCCTCAAATGCACAAAGGCAAGCATGACATTGGAAACCATGCTTACTTCGTCAATGATAAGAAGTTTCATTTTCCTCAAGATTCTTGAAACTTCAAAACAAGCATCTCCAGATAGCTTGTGATATTGTAATTTGTTGTCATGCTCCACTGGCAGCATCAGTAAACGATGTAAAGTAATCCCTTTAATATTATGTGCTGCCAGTCCAGTTGGAGCAGTGACAACACAAGACAGCGATGACTCTGTCCTTTCCTGCAAATAGCATGAAATTGCTTTAATGAGGAAACTTTTTCCAGTTCCCGCTTCTCCACTCACGTACAGTCGGACAGGCTTCAACGACGTACATGAGCACTCTTTCTTATCATGACTTAATCCATGATCAATTTGCATGGTAACTTCGTCATATATTTTCCTCTGCTCAACGTTGAGTTGTCTTTCCAACTCTTCTAAGTTAACCGCATCCTCTTGAGCATGTGCCATGGCTCTTTCCACTTCATTCATAGCAGTGGCAGCTTCATTTTCGATAACAGGTCCTCCTAGTGGATCCTGACTCAATGAAGCAGAACTCTGACTGTCCTGAGAACTGTCTCTGGCAATCTCGGCTGCAATCGTTGCTTCCTGCTCAATTTCCGCATTCAACATTTCTACATATTTGGGAAAAGCAGGACATTCTATGGTCTCCTTGGCGGCATTGAAAGAGTCTTCGTAACAGAGGAAATCTCCAAGCAGTTCCTCTTCTGCACGCCAAGGCTTGAAAAGTTGCAAAAGTGCTAAATAGAAAAACTCCTTTTTTTCAGGAGATTCACCACTCAATTTTCGATGGTTTACCAAGTGGCATTTTCTTTGCTTGACCAGACATCCCTCACTTCCTATTACAGCATACACTCCTTTCTCAGTATCTTCTTTGATGTTCCTCTTGAATATGTAATTTTGCAGAACCTCATACAGACAAACATTCTCGAGGTGACTGCTTCGATTTGGATAATATGTATCCAACATGTTTGTCTTCAAAATGTCGGTACTGTTTGGCTCCTTTTCCGCCAAATACTCAATTTCCCGCACAGGTTTGAGAACTCGATTACGCGTTGCTGCAAGACCAAGACTCGCCCAAACGATACTCCTGGACTTGGCATAGAGACTTGCTGAAGACAACCGGTCAGAACATTCGTACGCTCCGATTTCTCGATGCGACAACATCTTCAGACTGAAACTGTACAACTTCTTGCTGAGGCTCTTTTCATGGGAAATGTCCTCCCACATATCCTTCAATTCTGTCTTCTCTTTTTTGGTGATGTAAGACGTCACATACCGAGCCACAGCCATACAGTTATCAGCCACAAACTGTATATCCATGTTAGCATTCCACATGGACAAAATCACCGGGTTGTAGTCGTTGATGTACTTGGACTCTTGGTTCCTCTTCAAATTGTAAGTGTTTTTAGGTGATTTCTTCATGACATTGTGTCGCAGCGAAGACATCAAACTGTTTACTCTTCCTTTAGAAATCACCGGTCGTGGAAAGCCGAAACGACATTTAGTGTAGAACTTGTCCTTGTTTCGGAATTTACGACGGCAGTACTTTCCACATCGATGGCTTTGGAAACGCAGAACTTTTTCTCTTAGGCTTTTCTTCTCCTTTGCGTTTGGAACAGCACACGTAGAATACTGTTGGATGAAACTCATCACTGAGTCTTCTGGATCCGTTCCAAATTTAGGTGCATCCTTGATCCACAGCAACATATGTATATGAGGAGCACCTCTTGCTTGGTACTCCTTTCTCCAGAAGAAATCCAACACCTCTCCAAGAGGTGGATTCTTCTTATTCATGATGAAAGACATCATAGCTTCAAATCTATGATTGAAGTACCTACATACATTGACTGGATCCAAAGAGCACAGTTCTCCAGGTGTCTTGAATTCGATGTTATCTACGTTAGCATTTGCCTCTCGTAGAAATTCAAGTAAGTCTTCCCAGCCATACTCGGCACAGCTCAGAGTGAGGAACCATGTGGGAGAACCTAAGTTCCTCAGCATACATTTTAAATCACCATGACGACGGTACCAGTACTCATTAGTACCACGCTGACACGCCATGAGATTAATCAGGTGAGAATCCAAAATACTGTCTTGGACATTGACTTTATCCATAAAGTCACTTGCCGAGATGTTTTGCATGTGTATACCACTTTTCAAGATGTGGTTCACTGCATATGACAGTCCAGACAGATCGCTTTCAAACAGGAGATGAAACAAATAAGGAATGCATTGTCGAAACCTAGCATCTCCTGCATACAATCGCATAGTCCGGTATTCAGAAGCAGGAATTTGATGAGGTCGCTCATCATATCTTCCTCCCTGACCTGTTGGAAAAAGCTGTGGGAAACACCGAGCTTCCAAACTTTCCTCCCAAACACTAATGGGACTCCCTTTGGCTTGTTTCATTTGAAACAACTCAATAGCATTCCCCATGACTTCCTTGGAATGCAAAGGATGAACACTATAATGTTCATATATTTCTTCACTAGTAGAGGGTTCTACTTTCTCAATTTGACCAGCACACAAATCGCTATCCTCTTCCTCACTTACTTCCTCTTCTGCAACATATACATTCTTATAGTATTTATTATTTTTTTTCAAATACAATTTTGCCTTTTAAACTTTCCTAACATCTACTAAATCTTGCCATATTTTCTTATTCTTTGTCGGAACCCCATTAACTAAGATAACCAGAGGTTCCTCTTCCACTTTTTCTACTCCAATTGTGTTAATGTTTTTCTTCAAATCTAGAGGCAAATAAACAACTCTTCCCTTTAATCCTCTCTGTAAATCTGATGGAGGCAATTTCCCTGTCTTTGGCTCCATTCTTACAATAGCCTGAAAGGGATGGATACTTTGAATCAAAATAGATTCATAAGTATTTAAATCCTTCAATTCAGAAGGAATCTCAACCAATTCCAGATTATTATGAACTGCTCTAGCAGGCATCTGGTTTTGATTTAATTTGCAACAACAATAAGTACACACACGTTGATCCAATACCAAATCAAAACAATTTTCTACCATCAAGTATGTTGCAAAATCCTTCCATTCACTATTATTTTCCCTTTCACTTTTTGCATATAAATCCACTAACTTAGTCTGATTCTTATAATAAGTGCGTCGACAACACACACAAGTGAAATTAGGCCTCTCACTTGATTTCACCTCAAACGTCGCAATTTCCCTCTGGAAATTATCTGTACTTGAAACCTGTACACTATCTTCCACATGACCCTCTTCTTCTTGCTCAATTTCAACATTCTCCTCTTTACTTCCAAAGTAACAAAACTCAATTTCTTCACATATATTCTTCACATCTATTTCAGAACCATGCAAAAGAGCAGCGCATAATTGTTTAAGCATAATTGCTGGACTCTTAGCATAATACAACATTCTAACTAATTTCCTCACTTTGTTATGATGCACTGCTAGCATCCTGAAATGATGAAAAACACTCTGGCATACTCTCCTGGAAAGACAAGCCAGTGAATGTCCATGCAAACCTGTCACTTCTCTTACTCTGCAAGGATCTAATTCTTGCAACAACATCATTTTCTGCTTCAAACTTTTCTTATTAAATGACCGTACAAAATCACAAAGCAAATTGATGGAATCCTGTCGCACACTGCAAATACTACTACACTTCCAGGTGTACACAGGACCCTTAGCACGTCTTCCTAAAACCTCATTACCTAACACCTCTTCTGCCTCTGTTGTCACAAGTTTTTCTTTTTCAACTGGACAACCATCTTTCACTTCATAAGCACGACCACTGGTGTCAACTGCATGCACCAAATCATTATCCTGGAAATAACTCTCCTCATTAAAAAATGCCTCACAGCTTGAACTATGCATCCATTCTCCAGAAAAAACTTCACAAAAATTACTACGATTAACTATTCTCTTCCATCTACTATTTCTTTTTAAATCAAAAATTGCCTTGTTTAGCTTCCTAATTCTATTGATTATCAAAATAAATAACTTACGTTTAATTTCAAATGCCTGATCAATAACTTTCTCAACTTTTTTTTTGTCTTATAAAAAACCAGTTTCTGTTGACCTTTCTTAATATTTTTTAACAAATTGCCAATTATCCTGTTGCGGAACATTCGTTTACGAATCTCCCTAAACTGTTGTTTCCTTCTACTATCATGCACAGAGTTATCTCTTGCTCTAGCAGTAACATTTTTCATTGGCCTTTCTTTTCCATTTGATTTCCTTCTCGTTTTATGGACTGAAACATTTTCTGTAGTAATATTTTTTTTACTACACATATTTCTTATAAATTGTTTTGTGCTCTTACCCGGTGCTTTCTTCGTGACTTGACAAATCTTTTTGTTAGAGGACTGCTGCGTATTTTTTTTCACCTGCTGTCTTTGACGTTTTGCAGCCTTTCTCTGTCTTTCTATTGTAGGCATGGTGAAATCTTGAAATGATCTGCAGTTGAATCTGTGGAAAAATATAATAAATAATGTTATTAACCATTATTACCAAACAGTAAATCAGTAACAGTGATAAAAAACTTAACACACTACTTGACATTTTAATTAGAAGATTTTTTAGTCGTTGGCAAATTTACAATACAGAAATACCAGAAAAGAAATGACATTTATATTTATGTTACCTATGCTATTTTATATGTGAATCTGATCTAATTTTATGAGCATATTTTAATATTTTATTGAAGACACTACACATAACCTGCTTTTGAAGGTGTCTTTATTTTTAAATTAAACGGTTTACCTTTTTACTTTTTATTAATTATAAATTTTAAAAATAAATGTTTATATTTCCAAAGGCTCAAGCAGGTCAGCTTCCCATCCTATATCATATAATTCGGACAAATCTGCATCCTCATCACGCTCTTCTTCATCCTCAGGATTTAAATCATCCAAGGGATCAACATCCACTGATGTTTCAATTACAAGTTCAATGATGAGGTCAAAATCAACTGATTGCAGATTGTCGCTCATGTTGAGGTTGTCTTTATCTTTAAAGAAAGATAACAACAATGAGATGTTGCAGAGTAAGAGACAAATCTCACAGATTATAATAGTAAAATTGTTTAACAAGAGTAACATTTTGCAGCTATTATTTAGCCATGTCCAGCGATGCTGAGCAGGTGAAGCCTATGTCTAATCTTTCACTGAACAGGACTCATCTCTTCTTAACCTTGGATAAGCCTCACCGACTCTGTGTCCCCTGCACATACTTAAATGTAAAGGGGCAGATTTATGTTAAATGGCACATCCCCAGGCATGCACCAGTTAACGTGCACCACTGCTCTGCCACCCATGGTGTGCCGCATTTACAATCAGATAGGAGAAACCTGGGTCAAAACCCTGCGCCTGCTTGAAGCAGGCATAGGTCTTGACGCAACATTGTGGAGATGGTGCACCCCTGAGCCTTGCTGGAGCTGCATCGCACTTGCGATACAACTCCAGCAATGCGCCACCTTAACGGCACAGATGCGTCAAGCATCTGTGCCGTTTTTGCCCCATGCTGTGCCGCATTGTAAATGCAGCACACCATGGGTGGCGGAACAGCGGCGCAAGATGACTGGCACATCCCTGGTGATGCGCCAGTCATCATAAATCTATCCCTAAGCTTCGTATCTTGTTAGAGATGAACTGCCATATGTATCATCAAAATATTTTGCATTTCCTAAATAGCGAATTTTAAGGAATAAATAGCGATTCTTTACCATTCCTAATTTGCGATGAGCAAATTGCTAATTGCAAGTTACCCATTCATTTCCATGGGCTAGGAGGCTCATAGGAATGAAGGTTTAATTTGCGATTAGCAATTTGCTCATCACAAATTAGGAATTTTTCCAAGGGTGCAGGGGTGTCTCAAGAACACCCTGCTGCACCCCTGAAAAAGAAATTTGGGGGCATATGGCACACATACATGCCCTAAGGGCATGTGTTGGCGTCATATGGGACCTTTTGTTTTTTTTAAAAAAAGCTTTTTGAAAAGAATTCACAAATTACCACCAATTTACCACAATAGTTTCCAAATCCTTAATGTCATTTTTTACATATTTTTTGTTTGATACATTGCATTTAAGTAGTCACAAAATTTGCAAATCCTTCAGTGCAATTGCAAAATAAGGAATAGCAAATTTTGCTACTCCTTATTTTGCATCAAACTTGTTTGATACATACCATTTGTCTAATTAACATTCGCAAAGGCCAAAATTCGTAGAATTTTGATCTTTGCGAATGCTAATTAGCTTGATACATATGGCCCCAAGTGAGGCCTGTCTTACGACATGGTGCATCTTTTGCATCACTGCTGCATCGGTTTCATGTGGTACGTTTTTTTTACACCATGACATATCTGCCTAAATGCATCAATTTGTAATGTTGTCGCCTCATAGCAAATCTTTTGCACCGCCGCTGCATCATAAAAGTGACGCACAGTGGCACAAAAGAGGCATACACCTATCATAAATCTGTCCCTAGCATTTTAAATGATTAATCCAGGATGACGATAAGGTGTGGCCTATCCAGAGGTTTGTTTAAGGTGAGGCCTACTCAGGATTGCAGATTAAAGTTACGCTTGATGAAGAATACAGAGGAGATAATACATGTAAAGCTCTACCAATGAAGTAAGTGATTTCTACTTCATTGCGCCAGTCATCATAAATGTATCCCTAAGCTTTTTATCTTGTTAGACATCAACCGCCATATGTATCATATAACTATTTTGCATTTCCAAAAAAGCGAATTTTAAGGAATAAATAGCGATTCTTTACCATTCCAAATTTGCGATTAGAAAATTGCTAATTGCAAATTACCCATTCATTTCCATGGGCTAGGAGGCTCATATAAATGAAGGTGCAATTTGCGATTAACAATTTGCTCATCACAAATTAGGAATTTTTTCCAAAGGTGCAGGGGTGTCTCAAGAACACCCTGCTGCACCCCTGAAAAAGAAATTTGGGGGCATATGGCGCACATAAATTTTAACAACATTCCTTTACCTCAAAAACGATTTTCAAATCATAATTTCAAAACACTACACATGGGAAAATTACTTAAAATGTCCTTAAGACACATAAAAGCGTTTTTTGATTGCCTTTCCTGCATGGTTGGGTCACTTTTAACATGGCTATGTAACACAAACATTCAAAATCTAAATTTTCCATGCACATGTGGGAGCATATTTACAAGCAATTTGCGCCACAGAGAAAGGTCTTACACTAAAATGAGAAAAATAACATCAGGGACAGTCAATTGCCTTATAAAGAAGCATACACCATTATGTCCTTGTCATAAATTTAAATCAATTCCTTTTCCCCAAAAACGATTTTCAAATCATAATTTCAAAACACTGCACATGGCAAAATTACTTAAAATGTCCTTAAGACACATAAAAGCATTTTTTCATTGCCTTTCCTGCATGTTTGTATCACTTTTAACATGGCTATGTAACACAAACATTCAAAATCAAAATTTTCCATGCACATGTGGGAGCATATTTACAAGCAATTTGCGCCACATAATTCATAATTTTCTCCTTAAAGCACACTATTCTCTATCTAAATTAAAGAAATATTTTCTCACCTTAGCAAATACTTTGAGTTTGAAAACAGTCTCAGAAACACACCAATTTGTCTTCAGCAGAGCAAAAGGTATGCACTCCAGAGTCTGCAGCTATCAAAAGCACAGAAATGCTGTAATTCTTCACACATATTTCTCATGTCACCCAATCAAAACTCTTCCCTCACTTTTTTTCAAATGAAAACCCTTCCCCCCTCTGCCCTTTCTGTCTTTTCTGCATGGCAACCACCTCTTGGAAGACTTCTGGTGTTTGCAAGTTCACACAACTTTGTTGCAATTGAACTCTGAACTCTCAGTGCACCTGCATATCCAGTGCATTCTTTCATTTAATGATTTTTTATTGACCACTCAAAATACATCTTTCAAATAACTCATCCGTGCACCCTAACTTTCTGTTTTCAGCAATCAAAATCCACCAATCACTGTTACTGCTTCATGAACACAGAAACTCCACAGTTTTTTTCATTTTAAACTCTCATTTTTTCAACTGCCATTTCATTGCCACACTTCATCTGACTGCAGGAGAACCTTCTCTCACCATGTTTTCTGTCTGGATTGTTGGACATAGTTATATTCACTGGGCTCAAAGGTACGTTGAAAACAGGAAATTACCTAACCTCAATTTACAAGATGTGGAAATTAAGTGGTTTGGCCACAGAGGATTAAAATGTCACCAATTGATACCATTGGTGAAAACCTTTATGCATTTGCCCAAACCTGACCTGTTAATTGTGCACTGTGGAGGTAATGACTTGGGCACTTTGACTGGTGTAGGTCTGGAAATGCTTTTAAAGGACACCTTTGAGCAATTAATGGCACTTTTTCCTCAGACTGCCTTGGTATATTCAAATATATGCCAAAGACAGAAATGGAGGTGGTCAAACCAATTTTGTCCACAAATTGAGAAGTCGAGGAAGCATGTAAACAAATCTGTTTCAGCTTACATGAGAGACCATGGAATGGGCTCCCTGTACAACAATAACTTGCGTTACTACATGCAAGATATCTACAGAGGAGATGGAGTTCACTTCTCAGATGAGGGCAACAGAATTTTCACTCTGAATTTAAGAATGTGCATTGGTACCTACTTATAAGTACCTAAATGTACCATAAACCCAAAAGCTCTTCTCAGAGCTACCCTACATCTGATCACTCACAATTATTATTGTACTCTAACATTTTTCACTAATTTTCAACAAAGTACGCTCCCTGGGGCGCTACCCGGTACGCGAACCGGGAGCTAACCTCGCGAAATTTTAAAAAAAAATGTTTTTTTTTCGCACATATGGGCCTCCTCAGCCACCCTCACAAAACCTAGGGGGTCAAGATAAGTCTACCGTGCCCCCTTCTACCCATTCTGAACATTATTTGCCCTCCATCTTGTATCTTAATTCGACCGAAACACAAAATGGTGGACTCCCGGAACGCTTAAAGTTCGCGAACCGGGGCGCTCAACGGTTCGCGTACCGGGTCGCTCCCTGGGAAGCGCACCATCAAAAAAGGTGGGAAAGTAGTTCACAGAAAAGCCACTGGAGACAATTTCACCAAATATAGATTAGCTCATACTACATACCAATCCCTACCATTTTCACAAATTTGATTGGAATTCCATTTAGTCATTTAGCCTGTAGACCTCTCTAAATACCCTGAGGTAAATTACTTCACAAAACACATCTGAAGTGTTGGAATTGACAACCAATGAAAATGTTACTTTCATTTTCTACTTTTTTTACCTGACATTTGATTGGTTATGTACCTGAATATATATAAAGGAAGAGAGAGAAACACAGCCATTTTGACTACTACTTCCTGAACTACATTGCAAGATCATTTTCACTCACAACTTAAACTTGTTTTTAGAAGGTGAGATATTATTTTATAAATTTGAAAACATTTTCAGATAGTTATATACTATCCCTCTGTAAGAGTTAGACATTGAGAAAGGCTTCTTTATTATAATTATGGATTGATTTAGGTTTCCGTGGTATAATTATGAATTTACTTAGGCTTCTTCACAGGCACTTTTTAATAGTACTACTTCACGCCTGAAACCATACAGTGCCCATAGATTACTTCTCTGTTATAAACTCACAAGTACCTGTCTGAACTTAAACCCAACAGTGCCCTATCTCTACTGATATATTTATTTTTTATGCAAATTACAGCAAGAAAATGGAAGGTGAGCAGAATGTTTCCTTTGAAATTGTTCTGGAGAACAACACAGAAAAAGATATTGAGGACGATGATGACTCAGATTTCATGGATGAATCACGGGACCATGAATTAGTTCAATGTGTAGAATCTGTGGATCATTTACTTCATTATGATGACGGTCAAATGTGGGAACTTATGTTCACTCAACAAGAGGACATATCGGACAGTCAAATGCTAGACGTTCTATTAAATTTTGGAAAACAATCCGAAAAATAAAATTGTATGTAATATTAAAAAATTGTTTGAGTCTTTAATCATTTTTATATGTAATTAATAAACTAGTTAAATGTTAGAAATGTTATTAAATTTTCAACCACAATCACAATAATAAATAATTGCTTAAAAAACTAAAAAAAATAAAAAATAATCAACAAAACCAACAATCAATTAACATACTGCATTTGAAAAGTCTCTCATTCATTTTTCATTGCAGTACGCTGCCCAGAACGCTTCCCGGTTCGCGGACCGGGCGCTACCCACGAAAAAAAACAAAAAAGCCTCCACATTAAACCTAGGGGGTCAGGGAGGATCTACTATGCCCCCTTATGGTTATTTCCCCCTTTGTTTTGGCCTCCTCTTGTCTCTCAATCCTACCGAGAGACAAGATGGCGGCCGCTCCGGACTGTTTAGAATGTTGACAGACACCGGAGAGCCAATCAGCTTCGCTACGCGAAGTTCTGGTACGCGCCCCGGTCCGCGAACCGGGGAGCTGCCCGGTCCGCTGTTACAGATATATATCTTTTTTTAAACGTTAATTTCTCAAAATCCACTGGAGCACATATATTGAGACCTACAAAAGGCACATCGGGCTACCAGTCCCTACAATTTTGCCAAGTTTCGTGCAAATCCATTCAGCCGTTCGGGCTAAAAGTGAGGCCAACCGCCCTATGGAAAACTCAATGTTAAAAACACGTTTTGGGACCCCCCTTTTTTCTCAGCCCCCCCTGGACGAACCCCCCCCAAATTTTCAGGGGCTGCTCAGAAACAAAATGTTCCATTTTCCAGAAAATTTCATCCAATTCCGTCCACAAACGCCAAAGTTATTAGACATAGAATTTTCAAAAATCCCATAGGGAAAAAATCCTAACTATATATACCTACTGGCGACCGCCAGTAGGTAATATATATATATATATATATATATATATATATTTCAAAGGCCCAAGAGCTTTCATGGACGCACTGGACAGCAAGTGAAAACCAAGAGGTTTATTTTAACAAAGGAACCAGCTTCTGCATTCCAGTAAAAGTTCATAGCGCCTGACACTTTTCAAGGCTCCTGCCTTTTCTTCATAGGCGACTTGCAGATTGTGAGTGTTACCAGATTTGATTTTGTACCCAGCTGCATATTATTAATTAATTGCCATGCTCACTGTGTTTTTTTCTTTTCAGTGCATGCTGGGATAGGTAGTTCAATTCAATACCAATCCCACCCTTTAGTAGGTTCTGTTTGAACATTCACACTTTTAAAATCCATTATTTTCCTCAGTGGGACCCAGAGTACAGTGCTGATCAAAATTACCTTACTTGCTGTGCTGCAACAGGCATGGACATAGTTCCCACCAGCAGCCTCTCTCCTTCGTGATGGTGCATTCCTCCACAACAGGGCTGCCGTGTTAATGTATGTATTTCAAAGGCCCAAGATCTTTCAAGCATGCACTCTACAGCAAGTGAAAACCAAGAGGTTTATTTTAACAAAGGAACCAGCTTCTACATTCCAGTAAAAGCTCATAGCTCCTGACGCGTTTCAAGGCTCCTGCCTTTTCTTCTTTTTTTTTTCTCTTTTT
The DNA here is from genome assembly GCF_964261635.1 of Lissotriton helveticus. Taxonomy (NCBI): domain Eukaryota; kingdom Metazoa; phylum Chordata; class Amphibia; order Caudata; family Salamandridae; genus Lissotriton; species Lissotriton helveticus. The sequence goes on along the minus strand of NC_136060.1, from coordinate 64,263,846 downwards.
TTGTTTTTTGTCCTCATTAGCCTGTACCTCATAACCAGAAATTATGTAGCCAGCCACTTATCCATGCGCCCCAGATTGAAGCGCACGTTCCACCACTCTAACTTTGTGTACCATCCTTGCGGGAGACTTAATCTGGGTTTATTGAGGTATTGATGGCGAGTGACAGACTGCCAAACCCATCCCAAACTCCGTCAAGGTAGAGGTTACCACCAGGCCCAGCTTATGTCTAACGGAACCACCACAAAGGACCCTGGAGTTGGAGGCCTAATCATGTGACCCGGGGAAAAAGAAGAAAAAATAAATAAAAAAACCCCGGTGTAAAGCTTATTACCACTAACTCCAAGAAATCAAAAGATTCCAAAAGGTGAGGTTGTTACTGCCACAAGATCTGGCCAGATCGACCTTTGATGTTTCAATAAGGGATGATTGCCAACTGGTGTGTGTTGGTGCCTTGGAGTCGATCCAATGTGTACATATCTGTTGCCGCGCGAGTAAGATTGCATAGAACAACAATTGCTTTGCTGGGCCAGAAACATTGTCATCCATCCCAGAGATTACCAATGTTAGTGTGCAGGGTAAAGTTACTTTAAGTATCGAGCCCATTGTAAACAGAACTTCTGCCCAGAACACCTTAATTGGGGGACAATCCATAAACATGTGAACATCTGATGCGCCCTGGAGATTACACTTGTTACAACATTTTCCAGGTTGAAACTTCGCAAGCCGTTGTGGTGACCAGTAAGCACGATGCATCGATAACAAGGGATTCTGCCTCAACCAAGCAGGCTTGACAGTTTTATAAAGAAGAGTAAATGATCTTATCCACCATTCTTCCCCTCGAAGGTCCATGTCCATGGCCCACAGTTCGTCCGGGAGTTCAAAGTCTCCATCTACCTCCTCCAATATAGCCCAATACCAGTGTGCTACCTCCTTGCCCCCTGGAGGTTTCTCCACAAGCTGTTGTTCTAGCACACTACACCTCCCCACTAGGGTATTCTTCTGAAGGAGCTCTCTAGACCAGCTTACAAGTTGTGTGTATTTAAACCTTGATAGTCTTTGGCCGACCCCTTTGTACAATTTATCCAACTTTATTAATGTTCCGCCTGCCAACAAGTCGCCCCATCTCAGTATCCCCCCTCTCTTAGGGGTATCGATAGGTTATCTCCCAAGCACGGAGGGAGCCCCGGAGACCCCCAGATTGGTGCGAGATTTGAATAATAGGCCAGCCCTGCAATCCTCCTAATCCTTGTCCAGGCTCTGGCCAGCGATTGCAAGACTTTCAACCTCACCTTTTTGAAGAACTTCTGTTCCCCAAGTATAAATAAAAATCCGTCCATTGGCAGGCCCGTTCCAGTTAGCATGGCCTTAAACATTCTCCCTGCTGATGAATCAGTTGGGGTTTTCAGTAGCATTCTGGAAAATGACAGCTGAAAGGCCCAAGCGTAGTATTGTATGTCTGGAAGAGAGAGACCGCCCTTTTCCCTCCTCCTCCTCAGTTTCTTCCAGGCTATCCTAGTGGACTTGTAGTTCCATATGAATGACTTAATCTCCTGTTGGCACTTCATAAGTTGCTTTGGCTCAAATGCTAGAGGAATACAGTTAAAAATAAATGTGAGCTTAGGTAAGATTGACATTTTTATAAGGCTCACTCTGCCATAGATAGTCAGCGGGAGAAAGGTCCATGCCTTTAAAAGCGCCCGACATTCTCGGGAAACCCGATCCAGATTGACCTGGGGTATATTCCCGGCCTCCTGGATGATCTTAATTCCTAAATAGCGCATTGAGTAAGTTAAGTCCAATTGTGTGTTGTTAATATTCCATGCCATTATTTCTGTTTTCCCTGCATTTATTTCGTACCCCGAGATCTGCCCGAATTCTACCGCTCTCCTAATTACTGTCGGGAAGGCCTGAACAGGGTCTGACGTATAGATAAGGATGTCATCCGCACACAAACCCAGACATTTCACCCATCCGCTATACTCAAAAGGGATAATATTATGTTCCTCTCTCAGTGTCTGCGCAAAAGGCTCTAAGTATAGGTCAAACAGGAGTGGGGAAAGGGGACAACCCTGCCTGGTTCCCCGTGAGATTCTAAATGGCGCTGTGAGTGTGTCATTGACTAAAGGTTTGGCGGTGGGGGCTCTGTACAATAGCTGGATGGTTCGCCAGAAGTTCTCACCTAGCTGAAATTTCCTTAATACTGCATCCAGATAGGGCCAGTTGACCCTATCAAAGGCCTTAGTGGCGGCTAGGGTTAATGTAGCCAACGGTAAGGAAAAGGTTGTGGCGATATCTATAGCTGCGACAAGGTCGCGGGTTAAATCTGCCAACTGGCGCCCCCTTATGAATCCCTTTTGATCTTCATGAATTATCAAGCCGATCTCGCTTGCCAGCCGTGCTGATAGTACTGCGGCAAAGATCTTATAATCGTTATTTAATAGCGAGATCGGCCGATAGGATCCACAATGAGTCGGATCCTTACCCGGTTTCGGTACAAGAACTATGGTTGCTTCACTCCACGAGTGCGGAGGCACTAACCCATTTGTGAAAATGTCGTTAAATAGCGCTGTCAATGTTGTTACTGGGACTGGACACAGAACCCGGTATAGTTCCCCGGGAAGGCCATCTGGCCCTGCCGCCTTCCCTTGCTTCAGTTGACCTATCACCTTACTTACTTCAGCCTCCGATATATCCCTATCTAGGCGTTCTGTCTGATCACCCGTTAGGGTGGGCAGTTGGATCCTGCTTAGCCATGAGTTTCTTGCCGGGGGGTCATCTTCGATATCCTCGGTGTAGATTTTTTAAAAGAACTCCTGAAAAGCGCAACCAATCTCCGTATTAGTAGACCTGACTGTAGAGTCCCCCTCTTTTCGAATTCCACTTATAAACTTTTTAGATTTGTCTGTTTTGATCTTCCAGGCTAAGACCTTACCAGCTGCCTCCCCATATTCAAAATTCGAGATCCTACTTGCCGCCCATCTCTTCTCTACTCTTTCCTGTAATACTTTGTCCAGCTCTGATTTCACCTTAGCCCTATCTTGTTGCTCAACAGAGGATTCCCCTGAGGTAACACACCTCCTATCCAAGCTCTCTAATTCTCGTTCTAAATTCCTAATTTTTTCTCTATAGACCTTTCCTCTATATGAGGCTCGATTCGTAATATACCCTCTTAAAAAAGCTTTAAGGGTTTCCCATACGGTGCTAAGTCCAAATTGGTTTCTAGAAATTTAGCCACCTCCTCTGATAGCAGGTTGGTCTCCGCCTGATCTAACAAAATCGTCCGATCAAATGACCAAGACGAGTGTTTTTTCTGTTGGGTGACATTCAGGGAAAAGGCAATCGCTGAATGATCTGAGAGATGAGGGGGTAGATACCGTAACCCCTTCACCTCCTCTTTGATATTGTAGCTAAAGAGAGCATAGTCTATCCTTGAGCTGTGCCTATACTTAAGGTTCCTGTATGAGACCCCGGGAACAAGCCCCGCCCTTTCTCTCCAGACGTCTGCCAACCCACAGACGACATGATGGACATCAGAATGGGCCTTGATTTGGATGATCCCATCGCTTTGGAGCTTGAGGACTTGTCGAGCTTGGGGTTCAAAACGATATTAAAACCTCCCGTCCATATAATAGGGTCATTCAGAGTGACTAAGGCCCCTTGGATTTTTTGAAGGTAGGACGGATTGTCTTGGTTTGGACTATAATAACCTACCAAGCTATATTGTTGACCGTCTAAGTGCATTTTATACACCAACCACCTCCCACTAAGGTCCTCCTCATAGGTCAAGATCTGTGCTTTTGCTGATTTTTTAAGCATAATGAGTATTCCACAGATGTTAGCAGTCTGGTTTGTGCAAATAAATTTGTCGACCCACACCTGCGTTTTCATGATTGTTTCAACCTCATGTTTGAGTAGGTGTGTCTCCTGTAACACTATGACCTGTGCTGGGGAGTCCCTAAAATATTGCAAGATTCTATGCCTCCTCCCCTTCACTCGCAAACCATTAATGTTCCAGGATAAAAATTGCACTTCCGTCATGTTATGGTTTTATTCCCCCTACCATTAACTGGATAAAACACTCTCAGAAAGTGATTGCGGTGATTGGAATATAGTTTGGAATAATAAAAAAAAGTATAAACAGGCTTATGAGGATTTTTTTTTTCTTTGCGCCCCCCTTCCCTCCCCCCTCCCCTGGAAAACTCCCCCTCACTTCTCCGGACATGTTTGTTCGGCAGGTTTACGTTGGTGAGTTGGTCTCATACTCCATCAACCCCCTATAGTAACTCAGTTTACTTGCCATACTTTATATTTTTATGAAATCTTATGTCCCATTATTAACTACATACGGAGAGAAAAGAGAAAAAAAAACCCAGAGAGACAGTCCCTCATTACTATTTTCACTTCCCCTCCCCTTCCTTCAATCTTCATCTTCCTCTCATCTTCCTCTCTTCCTTCCTCCCTCTCTTTCTGCTTTGATTTGAATTAGGATTCTCTCCTTGTTTTTAACTTCTGTCATAACTTTTACTCTGCATTCCAGTAAAAGTTCATAGCGCCTGACACTTTTCAAGGCTCCTGCCTTTTCTTCATAGGCGACTTGCAGATTTTGAGTGTTACCAGATTTGATTTTGTACCCAGCTGCATATTATTAATTAATTGCCATGCTCACTGTGTTTTTTTCTTTTCAGTGCATGCTGGGATAGGTAGTTCAATTCAATATCAATCCCACCCTTTAGTAGGTTCTGTTTGAACATTCACACTTTTAAAATCCAATATTTTCCTCAGTGGGACCCAGAGTACAGTGCTGATCAAAATTACCTCACTTGCTGTGCTGCAACAGGCATGGAGATAGTTCCCACCAGCAGCCTCTCTCCTTCGTGATGGTGCATTCCTGCACTACAGGGCTGCCGTGTTAATTTATGTATTTCAAAGGCCCAAGATCTTTCAAGCATGCACTCTACAGCAAGTGAAAACCAAGAGGTTTATTTTAACAAAGGAACCAGCTTCTGCATTCCAGTAAAAGCTCATAGCTCCTGACGCGTTTCAAGGCTCCTGCCTTTTCTTCATAGGCGACTTGCAGATTGTGAGTGTTACCAGAGTTGATTTTGTACCCAGCTGCATATTATTAATTAATTGCCATGCTCAGTGTGTTTTCTTCTTGTTAGTGCATGCTGGGATAGGTAGTTCAATTCAATACCAATCACACCCTTTAGTAGGTTCTGTTTGAACATTCACGCTTTTAAAATCCATTATTTTCCTCAGTGGGACAGAGAGTACAGTGCTGATCAAAATTACCTCACTTGCAGTGCTGCAACAGGCATGGACATAGTTCCCACCAGCAGCCTCTCTCCTTCGTGATGGTGCATTCCTCCACGACAGGGCTGCCATGTTAATTTTTGTATTTTAAAGGCCCAAGAGCTTTCAAGGATGCACTCGACAGCAAGTGAAAACCAAGAGGTTTATTTTAACAAAGGAACCAGCTTCTGCATTCCTGTAAAAGTTAATAGCTCCTGACGCGTTTCAAGGGTCCTGCTTTTTCTTCATAGGCGACTTGCAGATTGTAAGTGTTACCAGATTTGATTTTCTACCCAGCTGCATATTATTAATTAATTGCCATGCTCAGTGCGTTTTTTTCTGTTTAGTGCATGAATTGGTATTGAATTGAACTGCATGCACCGTTCCATTTAAATAATAAAATAAAATAAATTCTGACACCAGCTTATTTTCGTGTCCGTGTTCCTGTTTATGCGACGAGGCACTTGGGAAGCTTGGAATCGATTGATCACAGGAAGTTGGTTTGTTCCCGAAACACACGGACCCCTCCCAGGAAAGTAGGCTGGCCGCATTTCAAACCTGTTGATATATATATACATGTGATCAAGGCCTCTGGCAGGCCGAAACGTTAAGCTGGTGGCAATCTAAAATAAACAAATATTTTTTCACCTTAAGCCTGGGTCGGCTCTCGTTTCCTTGCTGGCGGTATCCTGTTGGAGTTCCGATTGCTGGCGCGATTGGGGTGAGTGATTGCTGTATATATATATATATATATTCACTGAAAAAACCATAGGTTTGACACCAGTTATAGTTAGCTGGAAATTTTACTGATATAAAACCAATGAAATTCCACGTTATAGTTAGTTGGACTCACTATAACTGGCGCGTGTAATGCACTGCTGATGACGTCACATATTACATCACTCATGACATCACTGATGACACCATCCAGTGAATGTGTGTCTTTCTGAAAAATAAATATGTGTTATATATGTATATATTATTGAATATCTTAGTGAATACATATATTAGTGAGTAATGCTTAAATATTTAAATATATGTATTAGTGTTTCACTTTGTGTATAAGTGGCTGCATGGGTTGATGAGTAGGTACATGTGTATGTATATAGGTTATTAGATGTTTTTCTTAGTTTCAGTATGAGTGTTTGCATGCTTTGGTGGGAGTATTACTTAGTACATAGATGCAAGAATGACTGAGTCTCTGTTTGTATGTGTTTTGAAGACAGCATATGTGCAGGACTGTATGGGTGGATGAGTGTGTATATGTCTGTGTTAGTGAGTGAATGACTGTCTTATTAGTGTCTTTATCAGTAACTACATATGTTTTAATCTAGTATATGTGAATATTGATGTATATAAGTGAGTATATGCGAGAGTGAGGGATTGTAAGAGTTCCTGTTTAAATTAGTATGTGTTTCTATAAGTGATTTTTTAAGAGAGTAAGTATGTGTAAGTTTCCTTAGAAGTAAAGTGGTAGTGTGTGTATAGCTGTTTATGCAAATAAATGGATGTTCAATAGTTTATTTGCATGTGTGAGTATGTGTGTGAATAACTTTTGGATGACTGTCGGTGTGTAACAGGATGTGTAGGTGTATCACTACATATGATTAGTGAATATATGTATGAGTGACTATATAGAACTGTTGGTGAATTAGTGCATGTGTATATAGATGGTGGAATTATTGAATTGGTTGTTGTAACTGGTATGGGTATCTCCATTTTTTTGAAAATGTTAGTTTCTATTTTTGAATATGTGTTTTAAGGGTTATATTACAGTGAAAGGAGGTCTGTCACTGTGTCACAAGGATGGTGTCATCAGTGATGTCATGAGTGATGTAATATGTGACGTCATCAGCAGTGCATTACACGCGCAAGTTATAGTGATTTCAACTAACTATAACGTGGAATTTCATTGGTTTTATATCAGTAACATTTCCAGCTAACTATAACTGGTGTCAAACCTATGGTTTTTTCAGTGAATTTCATAGGTTTTGTAAATGTTACTTCCTAACTATAACGTGTGTAAAACCTATGGTTTTTTCAGTGAATTTCATTGGTTTTTAAAATGCTAATTCAGAAATATCTCGTGTATACAACCTATACTTTTCTCAATAAAGTTCTGGCAATATTTTTTTCAGAAACAAGCCGTTTTCTTCACTGTTCAAGTTGCATAGAGACTCCTTGTAAAGCGATACAGAATAAGAAAGTCTGTACCTTGCCTTTTTTTCAACGCATTAAAATTTGCCTGTAAATAAAAATAGCCTTTCTAAACTTTCGTGCACGACCCGGTGTGCGCACTCTCGGCAACAGTTCTCAATAAAATGGATAGCGCATTTCCAGGCTTTCGTGCGCGACCGACTGCGCGCACCCGCCTATATATTTCGTGAAAACTTTGCAATCTGAACTTATTGAATTTCTTCATTGACCCATCAAAGAACTTATAATACGTCAAAGAGACTAAACCTAGGCTTCTTTTTTAATATTATGAAAATTTTCATTAAATGGAGCCGAATGTCTTTTTAAACTTTCGTTTGTGACCGAATGTACACACCTTGGTATTCTAAAAAAAAATATAAAAGGTTTTATACTTTAACAATTGTATGCTTGAATCGAGCTCAGAAGATATATTAAATCCGGATATGTTTGGATTTACTCCTTTTCACGTTTTGAAACTTCGCTGAATTAGACCGCTACTTCCAAATGGCGTACGTGAGCAGATACTATCACCGCCTACACGTCCTGAGACGCACATGTGAAGTCATGTGACTTCAAAACAACACTTCCAATTGGTTCTTAGTAGTTTCTATTCTGCAATTTACACGGAGCACTCCACCCACTTCTCTCACTATCTTTTCTACTCTCAAAAGAGAACAACGTTCAACACCCTTCGGAAGACTTTGCTGAAATGGCTGCCACCCCGCATTCATCTTCCGAATCTGAAGGAAATGAGCGACTACCTTTAAAAAGAAAAAATAAATCTTTTATTTGAGAATTTTTCACTTATCCTGAAGAACAAAAGAAAGTGAATGCGCCAAAAGTTACCTGCACGATATGCAATTCGGTTCTCTCAAGAGGAAATCCAAGAAAAAAATATTCCTTTTCCATACATACCATGGTGCGGCATGTCAAACAAGTGCACCCTGTGGAATTTGCACAGGCATCGACAAGAGCCCTGGCCACGCTATTACCATCAGAGGTGGCCAGCACATCTTCTGATCGACGACCTGTATCTCCATCGAGTGCTGTGATGGACTTGAGACCATATCTTGCAAAGGTGCACATGAAATGCAATGAGTGTGGAGAAATTCTTCTGTACGGAGAGCAGAGCCTCATTCTTACTAAACTAAAAATTGAGAGTCATAAATTCCCCGAGAAAAGATAAATTTCTTCATTTCATTTTGATCCTGTGTCACACATGAAAATGTTGTTGCAAGTTAAAAAAATCAAAAACTGCATGACACTGTTCCTGTCAAGGTAGCATAGCTGGCGGCCTAGGGGTGGAGGACCGTTGTGCAAATACCCCGGGGAGGACTCTGGATATGCTTGGTCCCTGAGATTCTTCGATATCACTGCCTTCCACAAATGGCATAAGTCCTGGATGTTCGGTGCCATACTTGAGGGTTTGACCTAAAGACACGTCCTGCGGTGCCCTGGTCCAAAATCAAAAACAACATAACACTTGTTTAAAAAAAAAAAAAAAAGTTATTTTCAGAACTAACTCATTGTACCAAAAACAGCTCCAGGAGCATATTATAAAGGGGGTTTATCTCCCCTTTTTTGGCTTTCGTTCGTGCGCGACCGTGTGCGCGCACCCGCCTATATATTTCGGGAAAACTTCGCGATTGCAACTTATTAAATTTCTTCATAGACCCATCAAAGAACTTATACTACGTCAAAGACAGTAAACCTAGGCTTCTTTTTTATTATTATGAAAATTTTCATTAAATGGAGCCAAATGTCTTTTTAAACTTTCGTGTTTGACCGAATGTACACACCTTGGTATTTTAAAATAAAAACATAAAAGGTTTTACACTTTAACAATTGTATGCTTCATTCGAGCTCAGAAGATATATTAAATCCGGATATATTTGGATTTACTCCTTTTCACGTTTTGAAACTTCGCTGAATTAGACCGCTACTTCCAAATGGCGTACATGACCAGATACTATCACCGCGTACACGTCCTGAGACGCGCATGTGAAGTCATGTGACTTCAAAACAACACTTCCAATTGGTTCTTAGTGGTTTCTATTCTGCAATTTACACGAAGCACTCCACCCACTTCTCTCACATCTCTACCCTGTTATCTGCAATTGTGAACATCAAAAGGAGCTCCGCTACGCCCCTGTAAGAGGCCTCACTCCCACTGCTGCAACGGCTTAGCAGTCCTCCAGATGCACAGGAACAGCCCCTCCGATCCATTGAAGTTCTGTGTCGGTCTCAATACCACTTACGAAATGAAAATAAGCACTGAAGAATATTTATGCTGTAGCAGGAGGAGTACTACATGCTTGCAGAATGCATTCTATTACCTATAAAAAAGTGAAACACCCACGCTACAATCATATAGAATACTTCCTCTAAAGAAGCCTGTGAATAACTTTCGAACATCAGGTTAACCTTTTTTTACTCTCTCATCATTGTTAAAGATAAGTATTTACCATACTATATTAAACAATGCCATGATTTTTCCTTTTTAATTTTAAAAATCTTGCAATCTTTCACAAACCCAATACTCATGGCTTCTTTTTAGTGACAAAAATCTTGCAATATTACATACCTACATAGAATAACAGAAAAAACATAACACTACAAAGGCCAAACAGTCTACTAAACGCGGATTTGTAACCTATGGGGCAGATTTATGTTAACTACTTCATACCCAGATATGCACCAGTTAATGTGCACCACAGTATGGTAGTGCTCCGTTACCCATGGTGTGCCACATTTGAAATGTGCCGCACCATGGTACAAAAACACCATACATGCGTAACACATCTGTGCTCAAAAACGAATACATTGCTAGAGTTGCATCGCAACTGTGATGCAGCTCCAGCAAGGCTCACCAATGCACTATATTCACAATGCTGCGTCAATACCTACGCCTGCTTCAAGCACATGCACAGTTTTGAAACAGCATGGGCCTGAAAGTCACTGAGTGAAATATCATACATTACAGTCAGCCACTTTCAAGACGCATTCCTTCAGAGGAACAGTTACCGGTTATTAGAGGTAGATCGTCCGACTCCACCGGAGGACACCCCTAATAAAAAGACATATATATAAAATGCGGACTAGCCGCTGTATCGTGCTAGCAAACTTTAACTTAAAAATCGTTAGAAAAAACAAAAGGAATCGAGCAAAATCAGTAGGCCACTGATAGGATCTCTTTTTCACCTCGCTAAAATAGAAACATTAGGAACAACCCCTCATGAGAAATACGAAACTAGTGAGAGAAACCGAGCTCAACGCCATGATGGCTGCAAGATAGCTTGGCTCCGCCGCCCACCCCGCCCAAAATAACGACAAACCCTATACAAATATTATAAATAAATACAACACACCAGCAAAGTAACAGGGTAAAACGTTTTATTAAATAACTATTTACATGGCAGCCTGCTGTAACATGAAAACAACACTTCCAATTGGTTCTTACTAGTTTCTATTCTGGAATTTACACGCAGCACTCCACCCACTTCTCTCACTATCTTTTCTACTCTCAAGAGAGAACAACGTCCTACATTTTTCGGAAGACTTTGGTGAAATGGCTACCGTATCTCATTCATCTTCCGAATCTGAACAAAATGATCGACTACCTTTAAGAAGAAAAAAAGAATCTTTCATCTGGCAATTTTTCACTTATCCTGAACATCAAAAGAAAGTAAATGCACCAAAAGTAACCTGCACGATATGTGACTCGTTTCTCTCAAGAGGAAATCCAACAAAAAAATATTCCTTTTCCATACATACCATGGTGCGGCATGTCAAACAAGTGCACCCTGTGCAATTTGCAGAGGCATCGACAAAAGCCCTGGCCACGCTATTACCATTAGAGGTGGCCAGCAAATTTTTTGATCGACGACCTGTATCTCCATCGAGTGCAGAGATGGACTTGAGATATTTAACTATATATGGTCTATAACCTATGGTTTTTTCAGTGAATTTGCTCCGCCAGCCCACCCCGCCCAAAATAACGAGAAACCCTATGCAAATATTATAAATATATACAACACACCAACAAAGTAACAGGGTAAAACGTTTAATTAAATAACTATTTACATGGCAGCCTGCTGCAACATCTCCGCCAGGAGACGGCGTGGGGTGCACTGGAAGGGAGAGGCGGCGCGAACGAGCCTCCCCCACCTCCCCAGGTGGAGGTTTCTCAGCTACACCCCAGCGCTTCACTGATCTCCTTGTCCTCAGTCAAGCATCAATAGTAAGATTTTCATAGGTGAGTGTAGGTTCATAGTTTGCCATCCACAGACTAAAAGCCTGGAGTGGCAGTGAAAAAACCATAACTAGGTAAGAAGGAACGCAGAGGCTGTAGGAAGGACTCTGCATATGCTTGGTCCCTGAGATGCTTCAATGTCACAGCCTTCCACAAATGTCATAAGTCCTGGATGTTGGGTGCCATAGTTCAGGGTTTGACCTAAAGCACGTCCTGCGGTGCCCTGGTCCAACCATCACATATACCTGCGCCAGGAGACGGCATGGGGTGCACTGGAAGGGAGAGGCGGCGCGAACGAGCCTCCCCCACCTCCCCAGGTGGAGGTTTCTCAGCTACACCCCTAAAGACACGTCCTGCGGTGCCCTGGTCCAACCATCACATATACCTGCGCCAGGAGATGGCGTGGGGTGCACTGGAAGGGAGAGGCGGCGCGAACGAGCCTCCCCCACCTCCCCCACCTCCCCAGGTGGAGGTTTCTCAGCTGCACCCCAGCACTTCACTCGACATAGGCGGCCGGCTCCCGGGGTCCGGCGGAACTTTTAGCCTTTTGGTGACTCTTCCATTCTGGACCCTGTCCCACAATCCGTTTGACCTGAAGACACGTCCTGCGGTGCCCTGGTCCAACCATCACATATACCTGCGCCAGGAGACGGCGTGGGGTGCACTGGAAGGGAGAGGCGGCGCCAATGAGCCTCCCCCACCTCCCCAGGTGGAGGTTTCTCAGCTACACCCCAGCGCTTCACTCGACAAGCTGAGTTGCGCCCGCTCCTGCGGCACAGTGCCTCGCTCGGCCAGCTAAATTACGCCTGCTCTTGCTATACAGCGTCTCACCCGCCATCCGGCTGAATTACACCCACTCTTGCAGTACAGCGACAGGCGGCTGCCACGGAGCTCAGGAAATGGCGGTCGGCTCCACAGACTTGGGCCTGGCCTGCAAGGATGGCTCTGGACAACCCTGGAACTCGGACGCTTGACTGCTACGGCATGGGCCCCATTCCCAAAAGCGTCCCATTAGCCTTGAAGATTCTACAAGAGTCACCGGGGCCCCAGACTCCCGCAGAGTTCCGGTGGGGAGCTTCTGCCATGATTGCTCGCAGAATGGCCACGACGTAGCCACGGGGTGCTCTCATGCTGACGCCAGCTTCAGTCTGAAACTTCCAGAAACACTGTAGACTACCAATTCAGTCAGTTCCGGTGGAGCCCCAACAACGTATCGCGTTGTTGCATAATGCGTCATATGAATCGCTGCGTTAGCGCACCCGGAAGTGCTCCGGTGCGCGAGGCGCGAAGCGCAGCTTTCCGCAAGCTATCCGGGGCACGGCGCGGAGCGCGTAACGTAAGCATAACAGGTCATGTGACTTGTTAATAAAACTTTTCATTGGTTTAGAAATATTTTTTGTCCCAAATGATGAAAACCCCTCCTTGTTTCCTCTTGGCTCCTGCCCCCTCCCCAAGTCTTGCTCGGCCAGCTGAGTTTCGCCCACTCGTGCAGCCTACGACATGGATACGCCGGGGCGTTATGGATCAGTATGAGCAAATATACACTTGGGGATTCACAAGCAACAACAAGCCTTTGTATTTGGGGCTCTAAATCAACAACAGTGAGAGAACAGAACCGAACTAAGCACTCAGGGGCTACGTTTAAACGTAATATCATCTCCCCAGAGGTACATCACCTTACACACACATGCACTCTGATCTCCTTGGCCTCAGTCAAGCATCAATAGTATGATTTTCATAGGTGAGTCTAGGTTCATGGATTTCCATCCACAGACTAAAAGCCTGCAGTAAGAGTGAAAAAACCATAACTAAGTAAGAAGGAAGACAGAAACAGAATCTTCCTCTGCAACATCCGGCTCTGCATCGCTACTTACTTATAAATGCAGAAAAAACTCAATTAACACAAGGGCTCTTTTCAGAGCCACCTTATATCAAAGCACTCAAACCTCTGATTTATCTCCATTTTCACACTCTTCTAAATAAGTGTGCGCGCCCGAGTGCGCACACCCCGCAACTTAAAAAAAAAATATATATATATATATATTTTCGCCTTTAAGGACCTTACTGCACACCCTGAGAAAACCTACGCAGCAAAACAATCTCTACCTTCTCCCCTTTCCATGTTCCAACGCTTTCAAATGAACAATATATTTACTCGCAGTGACAAAATGGCGGTCAACACTTCCTGATTTCCTTAGAATCGAACGTTAACACACGTCACGCAGCAAAAAAAAATTCCACTCGCGAGCAGCCGTTTGAGTGCGCGCATCCGTGCGCGCTTACAGATATATAATTGACTTTAAGTTTAATTTTCTCAGCAACTACTGAACAGATTTACACCATTCCAAAAAAAGCGTAATCTGCGAGCCGGACTCTACAGTTTTGCCAAATTTCTTATAAATCCATTCAGCCGTTCGACCTGTAGCCGTGTCTAAACGTCCTATGGAAAATAACATGGAGAAAACACGTTTTGGGACCCCCCTTTTATCTCAGCCCCCACTTCACCAATCCCCCCCAAACTTTCAGGGAAGGAGCGCAGCGGACCGGGTCATCTTCTTTGAGAAATTCGCAAAGATTCATCCACCAGGGCCAAAGTTAATCCAAATAGAATGTTGAGGATTTCCTATGGAAACTAGGTCCTAACTATAACTACCTACTGGCGACCGCCGGTAGGTAATATATATATATATATATATATATATATATATATATATATATATATATATATATATATATATATATATATATATATATATATGCACACAAGAATACCGGCTGGAAACCGGTAAGGAGGCACTCACTCAGGTAATTTCCAGTTTAGACCAACTGCTTTATTTTCAGCATACTCGTCCTAACCCAGGTCAAGGGTTAGGACGAGTATGCTGAAAATAAAGCAGTTGGTCTAAACTGAAAATTACCTGAGTGAGTGCCTCCTTACCGGTTTCCAGCCGGTATTCTTGTGTGCAAATTTTACGTCTGGTTCTGTCGTTTTAAGGAGGGCACCACGCTACCATCCAGAGCGCGGGCGTCCCACATAGAACCAAACTACGAAAAATATATATATTACCTACTGGCGGTCGCCAGTAGGTATATATAGTTAGGATTTTTTGCCTATGGGATTTTTGAAAATTCTATGTCTAATAACTTTGGCGTTTGTGGACGGAATTGGCTGAAATTTTCTGGAAAATGGAACATTTTGTTTCTGAGCAGCCCCTGGAAATTTGGGGGGGGTTCGTCCAGGGGGGGCCGAGAAAAAAGGGGGTCCCAAAACGTGTTTTTAACATTGAGTTTTCCATAGGGCGGTTGGCCTCACTTTTAGCCCGAACGGCTGAATGGATTTCCATGAAACTTGGCAAAATTGTAGGGACTGGTAGCCCGATGTGCCTTTTCTAGGTCTCAATATATGTGCTCCAGTGGATTTTGAGAAATTAACGTTTAAAAAAAGATATATATCTGTAAGCGCGCTCTGGGCAGCGCTCCGGTCCGCGGACCTTAAGCGTACCGGAACTTCGCGTAGCTAAGCTGATTGGCTCTCCGGTGTCTGTCAACATTCTAAACAGTCCGGAGCGGCCGCCATCTTGTCTCTCGGTAGGATTGAGAGACAAGAGGAGGCCAAAACAAAGGCGAAAATGACCATAAGGGGGCATACTAGATCCTCCCTGACCCCCTAGGTTTAATGTGGAGGTTTTAAAAGGGCCCCGCGGGGCAAAAAAAACAAAAAAAATATTTATTTATTTTTTGCGTGGGGAGCGCCCGGTCCGCGAACCGGGAAGCGTTCTGGGCAGCGTACTGCAATGAAAAATGAATGATAAACTTTTCAAATGCTGTATGTTAATTGATTGTTGTTTTTGTTGATTATTTTTTATTTTCTTTATTTTTTAAGCATTTTTTTTAATGTGATTGTGTTTCATAATTTATTAAACTTTCTAACATTTCATTGTCAGAAATTTCATAATTATCATGGAATATACATTGTAGTCTCTGAGGGTGTAAAATGTCCTCATTTGCAAGGAGGTTATCTACTGCTTGTACACATTGCAGTAGTTCATTGTCCCAAGTTTCATCGAAAAATTCAATGTCAATTTGATCAATTGTATCAATCAATTCTTGGCTGCTGTCTTGCAGGTCCATTTCAAAAGAAACTTGGTTTTCGCCTTCCATTTTGCCTGAAATTTGAATTAAAAAAATATATATTAGTAGAGATAGGGCAATGTTGGGAATAATTTTAGATAGGCATTTTTTTTCAGTGAATTTATCTTTGGGCAGTGTATAGTATCAGAGTGGAAGTAGGAATATAAAAATGTGTATGTGATTTAACGTAAGTAAATTCATAATTATACAAGAGAAGCCTAACTCCATCCTAGAAGTCTCTCTAAATCTATAACCACTACAGAGGGATAGTATATATCTATCAGAAAAAGTTTACCATATTAACTTATAGTGCACAATATACTTCAGTTTTAAAAATAAAAACTTACCTTTAGAAAGAAGTTGAAGGAATTAGTGAAAATACTATTGAAATGTACAACAAGAAGTAGTAGTCAAAATGGCTGTGTTTTCTTCTCTTCCTTTATATATATTCAGGTATATAACCAATGAAATGTCAGGTAAAAAAAATAGAAAATGAAAGTAACATTTTCATTGGTTGTCAATTCCAACACTTCAGATGTGTTTTGTGAAGTAATTTACCTCAGGGTATTTAGAGAGGTCTACAGGCTAAATGACTAAATGGAATTCCAATCAAATTTGTGAAAATGGTAGGGATTGGTATGTAGTATGAGCTAATCTATATTTGGTGAAATTGTCTCCAGTGGCTTTTCTGTGAACTACTTTCCCACCTTTTTTGATGGTGCGCTTCCCAGGGAGCGACCCGGTACGCGAACCGTTGAGCGCCCCGGTTCGCGAACTTTAAGCGTTCCGGGAGTCCACCATTTTGTGTTTCGGTCGATTTTAGATACAAGATGGAGGGCAAATAATGTTCAGAATGGGTAGAAGGGGGCACGGTAGACTTATCTTGACCCCCTAGGTTTTGTGAGGGTGGCTGAGGAGGCCCATATGTGCGAAAAAAAAACATTTTTTTAAAAAATTTCGCGAGGTTAGCTCCCGGTTCGCGTACCGGGTAGCGCCCCGGGGAGCGTACTTTGTTGAAAATTAGTGAAAATGTTAGAGTAAAATAATAATTGTGAGTGATTAGATGTAGGGTAGCTCTGAGAAGAGCTTTTGGTTTTATGGTACATTTAGGTACTTATAAGTAGGTACCAATGCACATTCTTAAATTCAGAGTGAAAACTCTGTTGCCCTCATCTGAGAAGTGAACTCCATCTCCTCTGTAGATATCTTGCATGTAGTATCGCAAGTTATTGTTGTACAGGGAGCCCATTCCATGGTCTCTCATGTAAGCTGAAACAGATTTGTTTACATGCTTCCTCGACTTCTCAATTTGTGGACAAAATTGGTTTGACCACCTCCATTTCTGTCTTTGGCATATATTTGAATATACCAAGGCAGTCTGAGGAAAAAGTGCCATTAATTGCTCAAAGGTGTCCTTTAAAAGCATTTCCAGACCTACACCAGTCAAAGTGCCCAAGTCATTACCTCCACAGTGCACAATTAACAGGTCAGGTTTGGGCAAATGCATAAAGGTTTTCACCAATGGTATCAATTGGTGACATTTTAATCCTCTGTGGCCAAACCACTTAATTTCCACATCTTGTAAATTGAGGTTAGGTAATTTCCTGTTTTCAACGTACCTTTGAGCCCAGTGAATATAACTATGTCCAACAATCCAGACAGAAAACATGGTGAGAGAAGGTTCTCCTGCAGTCAGATGAAGTGTGGCAATGAAATGGCAGTTGAAAAAATGAGAGTTTAAAATGAAAAAAACTGTGGAGTTTCTGTGTTCATGAAGCAGTAACAGTGATTGGTGGATTTTGATTGCTGAAAACAGAAAGTTAGGGTGCACGGATGTGTTCTTTGAAAGATGTATTTTGAATGGTCAATAAAAAATCATTAAATGAAAGAATGCACTGGATATGCAGGTGCACTGAGAGTTCAGAGTTCAATTGCAACAAAGTTGTGTGAACTTGCAAACACCAGAAGTCTTCCAATGAGGTGGTTGCCATGCAGAAAAGACAGAAAGGGCAGAGGGGGGAAGGGTTTTCATTTGAAAAAAAGTGAGGGAAGAGTTTTGATTGGGTGACATGAGAAATATGTGTGAAGAATTACAGCATTTCTGTGCTTTTGATAGCTGCAGACTCTGGAGTGCATACCTTTTGCTCTGCTGAAGACAAATTGGTGTGTTTCTGAGACTGTTTTCAAACTCAAAGTATTTGCTAAGGTGAGAAAATATTTCTTTAAGTTAGATAGAGAATAGTGTGCTTTAAGGAGAAAATTATGAATTATGTGGCGCAAATTGCTTGTAAATATGCTCCCACCTGTGCATGGAAAATTTAGATTTTGAATGTTTGTGTTACATAGCCATGTTAAAAGTGACCCAACCATGCAGGAAAAGCAATCAAAAAACGCTTTTATGTGTCTTAAGGACATTTTAAGTAATTTTCCCATGTGCAGTGTTTTGAAATTATGAATTGAAAATCGTTTTTGAGGTAAAGGAATTGTTTTTAAATTTATGACAAGGACATAATGGTGTATGCTTCTTTATAAGGCAATTGACTGTCCCTGATGTTATTTTTCCCATTTTAATGTAAGACTTTTCTCTGTGGCGCAAATTGCTTGTAAATATGCTCCCACCTGTGCATGGTAATTTTAAATTTTAAATGTTTGTGTTACATAGCCATGTTAAAAGTGACCCAACCATGCTGGAAAGGCAATCAAAAAACGCTTTCATGTGTCTTAATGACATTTTAAGTCATTTTCCCATGTGCAGTGTTTTGAAATTATGATTTGAAAATCGTTTTTGGGGTAAAGGAATTGTTTTTAAATTCATGACAAGGACATAATGGTGTATGCTTCTTTATAAGGCAATTGACTGTCCCTGATGTTATTTTTCTCATTTTAGTGTAAGACCTTTCTCTGTGGCGCAAATTGCTTGTAAACATGCTCCCACATGTGAATGGAAAATTTAGATTTTGAATGTTTGTGTTACATAGCCATGTTAAAGGTGACCCAACCATGCAGGAAAGGCAATCAAAAAACGCTTTTATGTGTCTTAAGGACATTTAAAGTAATTTTCCCATGTGTAGTGTTTTGAAATTATGATTTGAAAATCGTTTTTGAGGTAAAGGAATGATGATAAAATTTATGTGCGCCATATGCCCCCAAATTTCTTTTTCAGGGGTGCAGCAGGGTGTTATTGAGACACCCCTGCAGCTTTGGAAAAATTCCTAATTTGTGATGAGCACATTGTTAATCGCAAATTGCACCTTCATTTATATGAGCCTCCTAGCCCATGGAAATGAATGGGTAATTTGCAATTAGCAATTTTCTCATCGCAAATTTGGAATGGTAAAGAATCGCTATTTATTCCTTAAAATTCGCTTTTTTGGAAATGCAATATAGTTATATGATACATATGGCGGTTGATGTCTAACAAGATAAGAAGCTTAGGCATACATTTATGATGACTGGCGCAATGAAGTAGAAATCACTTACTTCATTGGTAGAGCTTTACATGTATTATCTCCTCTTTATTCTTCATCAAGCGTAACTTTAATCTGCAATCCTGAGTAGGCCTCACTTTAAACAAACCTCTGGATAGGCCACATCTTGTTGTTATCTTGATTTAATCATTTAAACTGCTAGGGACAGATTTATGATAGGTGTATGCCTCTTTTGCGCCACTTAGAAAACATTGTCCATGGGGAAATGACTTAAAATGTCCTTAAGACACATGAATGTGTTTTTTTAAAACGTTTGCAATTTTTTTGGGTCACTTTTAACATGGCTATGTGACTCAAACAGTCAAAATCTAAATTCGCCATGCACAGGTGGGAGCATATTTACAAGGAATGTGCTCCATGGGGAAAGGTCTTATAATGTAATATGGGAAAAATGACATCAGAGACACTGAAATGCCTTATAGAGAAGCATACACCATTATGTCCTTGTCATAAATTTGCAAACCATTACTTTTCCCCAAAAACGATTTTCAAATCATAATTTGAAAACACTGCACATGTGGAAATGACTTAAAATGTCCTTAATTCAAAATGTGCGATTCCTTAAATGCAATGTATCAAACAAAAAATATGTAAAAAATGATATTAAGGATTTGGAAACTACCACCAACTTCTAGTTTGTGGTAATTTGCGAATTCTTTTCAAAAAGCATTTTTTTCCAAAAAACAAAAGGTCCCATATGACGCCCATACATGCCCTTAGGGCATGTAGGTGTGCCATATGCCCCCAAATTTATTTTTCAGGGGTGCAGCAGGGTGTTCTTGAGATACCCCTGCACGCTTGAAAAAATTCCTATTTTGTGATGAGCTAATTGCTAATCGCAAATTGCAACCTTCATTCCTATGAGCCTCCTAGCCCATGGAAATGAATGGGTAATTTGCAATTAGCAATTTGCTCATTGCAAATTAGGAATAGTAAAGAATTCCTATTTATTCCTTAAAATTTGCTATTTAGGAAATGCAAAATAGTTTGATGGTAGATATGGTGGTTGATCTGTAACAAGATAAGAAGCTTAGGGATACATTTATGATGACTGGCGCAATAAAGTGCACATTACTTACTTCATTGGTAGGCCTTTACATGTATTATCTCCTCTGTATTCTTCATCAAGCGTAACTTTAATCTGCAATCCTGAGTAGGCCTCACCTTAAACAAACCTCTGGATAGGCCACACTTTATCGTCATCCTGGATTAATCATTTAAAATGCTAGGGACAGATTTATGATAGGTTTATGCCTCTTTTGTGCCACTGTGCGTCACTTTTATGATGCAGCGGTGGTGCAAAAGATTTGCTATGAGGCGACAACATTACAAATTGATGCATTTAGGCAGATATGTCATGGTGTAAAAAAAACGTACCACATGAAACCGATGCAGCAGTGATGCAAAAGATGCACCATGTCGTAAGACAGGCTTCACTTGGGGCCATATGTATCAAGCTAATTAGCATTCGCAAAGATCAAAATTCTACGAATTTTGGCCTTTGCGAATGTTAATTAGACAAATGGTATGTATCAAACAAGTTTGATGCAAAATAAGGAGTAGCAAAATTTGCTATTCCTTATTTTGCAATTGCACTGAAGGATTTGCAAATTTTGTGACTACTTAAATGCAATGTATCAAACAAAAAATATGTAAAAAATGACATTAAGGATTTGGAAACTATTGTGGTAAATTGGTGGTAATTTGTGAATTCTTTTCAAAAAGCTTTTTTTAAAAAAACAAAAGGTCCCATATGACGCCAACACATGCCCTTAGTGCATGTATGTGTGCCATATGCCCCCAAATTTCTTTTTCAGGGGTGCAGCAGGGTGTTCTTGAGACACCCCTGCACCCTTGGAAAAATTCCTAATTTGTGATGAGCAAATTGCTAATCGCAAATTAAACCTTCATTCCTATGAGCCTCCTAGCCCATGGAAATGAATGGGTAACTTGCAATTAGCAATTTGCTCATCGCAAATTAGGAATGGTAAAGAATCGCTATTTATTCCTTAAAATTCGCTATTTAGGAAATGCAAAATATTTTGATGATACATATGGCAGTTCATATCTAACAAGATAAGAAGCTTAGGGATAGATTTATGATGACTGGTGCATCACCAGGGATGTCCCAGTCATCTTGCGCCGCTGTTCCGCCACCCATGGTGTGCTGCATTTACAATGCGGCGCAGCATGGGGCAAAAACGGCACAGATGCTTGACGCATCTGTGCCGTTAAGGTGGCGCATTGCTGGAGTTGTATCGCAAGTGCGATGCAGCTCCAGCAAGGCTCAGGGGTGCACCATCTCCACAATGTTGCGTCAAGACCTATGCCTGCTTCAAGCAGGTGCAGGGTTTTGACACAGTTTTCTCCTATCTGATTGTAAATGCGGCACACCATGGGTGGCAGAGCAGTGGTGCACGTTAACTGGTGCATGCCTGGGGATGTGCCATTTAACATAAATCTGCCCCTTTACATTTAAGTATGTGCAGGGGACACAGAGTTGGTGAGGCTTATCCAAGGTTAAGAAGAGATGAGTCCTGTTCAGTGAAAAATTAGACATAGGCTTCACCTGCTCAGCATCGCTGGACATGGCTAAATAATAGCTGCAAAATGTTACTCTTGTTAAACAATTTTACTATTATAATCTGTGAGATTTGTCTCTTACTCTGCAACATCTCATTGTTGTTATCTTTCTTTAAAGATAAAGACAACCTCAACATGAGCGACAATCTGCAATCAGTTGATTTTGACCTCATCATTGAACTTGTAATTGAAACATCAGTGGATGTTGATCCATTGGATGATTTAAATCCTGAGGATGAAGAAGAGCGTGATGAGGATGCAGATTTGTCCGAATTATATGATATAGGATGGGAAGCTGACCTGCTTGAGCCTTTGGAAATATAAACATTTATTTTTAAAATTTATAAGTAATAAAAAGTAAAAAGGAAACCGTTTAATTTAAAAATAAAGACACCTTCAAAAGCAGGTTATGTGTAGTGTCTTCAATAAAATATTAAAATATGCTCATAAAATTAGATCAGATTCACATATAAAATAGCATAGGTAACATAAATATAAATGTCATTTCTTTTCTGGTATTTCTGTATTGTAAATTTGCCAACGACTAAAAAATCTTCTAATTAAAATGTCAAGTAGTGTGTTAAGTTTTTTATCACTGTTACTGATTTACTGTTTGGTAATAATGGTTAATAACATTATTTATTATATTTTTCCACAGATTCAACTGCAGATCATTTCAAGATTTCACCATGCCTACAATAGAAAGACAGAGAAAGGCTGCAAAACGTCAAAGACAGCAGGTGAAAAATAATACGCAGCAGTCCTCTAACAAAAAGATTTGTCAAGTCACGAAGAAAGCACCGGGTAAGAGCACAAAACACTTTATAAGAAATATGTGTAATAAAAAAAATATTACTACAGAAAATGTTTCAGTCCATAAAACGAGAAGGAAATCAAATGGAAAAGAAAGGCCAATGAAAAATGTTACTGCTAGAGCAAGAGATAACTCTGTGCATGATAGTAGAAGGAAACAACAGTTTAGGGAGATTCGTAAACGAATGTTCCGGAACAGGATAATTGGCAATTTGTTAAAAAATATTAAGAAAGGTCAACATAAACTAGTTTTTTATAAGACAAAAAAAAAAGTTGAGAAAGTTATTGATCAGGCATTTGAAATTAAACGTAAGTTATTTATTTTGATAATCAATAGAATTAGGAAGCTAAACAAGGCAATTTTTGATTTCAAAAGAAATAGTAGATGGAAGAGAATAGTTAATCGTAGTAATTTTTGTGAAGTTTTTTCTGGAGAATGGATGCATAGTTCAAGCTGTGAGGCATTTTTTAATGAGGAGAGTTATTTCCAGGATAATGATTTGTTGCATGCAGTTGACACCAGTGGTCGTGCTTATGAAGTGAAAGATGGTTGTCCAGTTGAAAAAGAAAAACTTGTGACAACAGAGGCAGAAGAGGTGTTAGGTAATGAGGTTTTAGGAAGACGTGCTAACGGTCCTGTGTACACCTGGAAGTGTAGTAGTATTTGCAGTGTGCGACAGGATTCCATCAATTTGCTTTGTGATTTTGTACGGTCATTTAATAAGAAAAGTTTGAAGCAGAAAATGATGTTGTTGCAAGAATTAGATCCTTGCAGAGTAAGAGAAGTGACAGGTTTGCATGGACATTCACTGGCTTGTCTTTCCAGGAGAGTATGCCAGAGTGTTTTTCATCATTTCAGGATGCTAGCAGTGCATCATAACAAAGTGAGGAAATTAGTTAGAATGTTGTATTATGCTAAGAGTCCAGCAATTATGCTTAAACAATTATGCGCTGCTCTTTTGCATGGTTCAGAAAAGGGGGTGGTGATGAACAGAGTGCCTGAATTAAGCAGACCACTCTTACCCAGTCCAAAGATCAGGGCTTGATCCATCACCGTTTTTTAGCTCACTGCACCATCCCAGCTCAGAACTTGGCTATATGCAAATTAGTCTGTTCCTGTCCCAGTGCATGATGGGAACAGGGCAAACCAAACTACCAAGCCAATTCTTGTACTGGGAAGGAAACAAGCTTCCGGGGACCGGTTTCTGCCATTTCAGGCGTCGTCGGCCCGGCTTGCTTGAATCCTGATGGTGCAATGAGCAAGGGACTCACATCTGAGTATGCCCTTCCACGCTTATGGTGGACAAAATGATTCAGAAAAGGGGGTGGTGATGAACAGAGTGCCTGAATTAAGCAGACCACTCTTACCCAGTCCAAAGATCAGGGCTTGATCCATCACCGTTTTTTAGCTCACTGCACCATCCCAGCTCAGAACTTGGCTATATGCAAATTAGTCTGTTCCTGTCCCAGTGCATGATGGGAACAGGGCAAACCAAACTACCAAGCCAATTCTTGTACTGGGAAGGAAACAAGCTTCCGGGGACCGGTTTCTGCCATTTCAGGCGTCGTCGGCCCGGCTTGCTTGAATCCTGATGGTGCAATGAGCAAGGGACTCACATCTGAGTATGCCCTTCCACGCTTATGGTGGACAAAATGATTCAGAAAAGGGGGTGGTGATGAACAGAGTGCCTGAATTAAGCAGACCACTCTTACCCAGTCCAAAGATCAGGGCTTGATCCATCACCGTTTTTTAGCTCACTGCACCATCCCAGCTCAGAACTTGGCTATATGCAAATTAGTCTGTTCCTGTCCCAGTGCATGATGGGAACAGGGCAAACCAAACTACCAAGCCAATTCTTGTACTGGGAAGGAAACAAGCTTCCGGGGACCGGTTTCTGCCATTTCAGGCGTCGTCGGCCCGGCTTGCTTGAATCCTGATGGTGCAATGAGCAAGGGACTCACATCTGAGTATGCCCTTCCACGCTTATGGTGGACAAAATGATTCAGAAAAGGGGGTGGTGATGAACAGAGTGCCTGAATTAAGCAGACCACTCTTACCCAGTCCAAAGATCAGGGCTTGATCCATCACCGTTTTTTAGCTCACTGCACCATCCCAGCTCAGAACTTGGCTATATGCAAATTAGTCTGTTCCTGTCCCAGTGCATGATGGGAACAGGGCAAACCAAACTACCAAGCCAATTCTTGTACTGGGAAGGAAACAAGCTTCCGGGGACCGGTTTCTGCCATTTCAGGCGTCGTCGGCCCGGCTTGCTTGAATCCTGATGGTGCAATGAGCAAGGGACTCACATCTGAGTATGCCCTTCCATGCTTATGGTGGACAAAATGATTCAGAAAAGGGGGTGGTGATGAACAGAGTGCCTGAATTAAGCAGACCACTCTTACCCAGTCCAAAGATCAGGGCTTGATCCATCACCGTTTTTTAGCTCACTGCACCATCCCAGCTCAGAACTTGGCTATATGCAAATTAGTCTGTTCCTGTCCCAGTGCATGATGGGAACAGGGCAAACCAAACTACCAAGCCAATTCTTGTACTGGGAAGGAAACAAGCTTCCGGGGACCGGTTTCTGCCATTTCAGGCGTCGTCGGCCCGGCTTGCTTGAATCCTGATGGTGCAATGAGCAAGGGACTCACATCTGAGTATGCCCTTCCACGCTTATGGTGGACAAAATGATTCAGAAAAGGGGGTGGTGATGAACAGAGTGCCTGAATTAAGCAGACCACTCTTACCCAGTCCAAAGATCAGGGCTTGATCCATCACCGTTTTTTAGCTCACTGCACCATCCCAGCTCAGAACTTGGCTATATGCAAATTAGTCTGTTCCTGTCCCAGTGCATGATGGGAACAGGGCAAACCAAACTACCAAGCCAATTCTTGTACTGGGAAGGAAACAAGCTTCCGGGGACCGGTTTCTGCCATTTCAGGCGTCGTCGGCCCGGCTTGCTTGAATCCTGATGGTGCAATGAGCAAGGGACTCACATCTGAGTATGCCCTTCCACGCTTATGGTGGACAAAATGATTCAGAAAAGGGGGTGGTGATGAACAGATTGCCTGAATTAAGCAGACCACTCTTACCCAGTCCAAAGATCAGGGCTTGATCCATCACCGTTTTTTAGCTCACTGCACCATCCCAGCTCAGAACTTGGCTATATGCAAATTAGTCTGTTCCTGTCCCAGTGCATGATGGGAACAGGGCAAACCAAACTACCAAGCCAATTCTTGTACTGGGAAGGAAACAAGCTTCCGGGGACCGGTTTCTGCCATTTCAGGCGTCGTCGGCCCGGCTTGCTTGAATCCTGATGGTGCAATGAGCAAGGGACTCACATCTGAGTATGCCCTTCCACGCTTATGGTGGACAAAATGATTCAGAAAAGGGGGTGGTGATGAACAGAGTGCCTGAATTAAGCAGACCACTCTTACCCAGTCCAAAGATCAGGGCTTGATCCATCACCGTTTTTTAGCTCACTGCACCATCCCAGCTCAGAACTTGGCTATATGCAAATTAGTCTGTTCCTGTCCCAGTGCATGATGGGAACAGGGCAAACCAAACTACCAAGCCAATTCTTGTACTGGGAAGGAAACAAGCTTCCGGGGACCGGTTTCTGCCATTTCAGGCGTCGTCGGCCCGGCTTGCTTGAATCCTGATGGTGCAATGAGCAAGGGACTCACATCTGAGTATGCCCTTCCACGCTTATGGTGGACAAAATGATTCAGAAAAGGGGGTGGTGATGAACAGAGTGCCTGAATTAAGCAGACCACTCTTACCCAGTCCAAAGATCAGGGCTTGATCCATCACCGTGAAGAATTGGCTTGGTAGTTTGGTCTGCCCTGTTCCCATGATGCACTGGGCCAGGGACAGACTAATTTGCATATGGCCAGGTTCTGAACTGGGATGGTGCAGTGAGCTAAAAAACGGTGATGGATCAAGCCCTGATCTGTTGACTGGGTAGGAGTGTTCTGATTAACTCAGATACTCTGTCCATCACCACCCCCATTTTGTAATTATTTTGGCCACCATGAGTGTGGAAGGGTATGCTCAGACATGAGTCCCTTGCTCATTGCACCATCAGGATTCAAGCAAGCCGGGCCGAAGACGGCTGTAATGCCAGAAACCGGTCCCCGGAAGCTTGTTTCCTTTCCAGTGAAGAATTGGCTTGGTAGTTTGGTCTGCCCTGTTCCCATGATGCACTGGGCCAGGGACAGACTAATTTGCATATGGCCAGGTTCTGAACTGGGATGGTGCAGTGAGCTAAAAAACGGTGATGGATCAAGCCCTGATCTGTTGACTGGGTAGGAGTGTTCTGATTAACTCAGATACTCTGTCCATCACCACCCCCATTTTGTAATTATTTTGGCCACCATGAGTGTGGAAGGGTATGCTCAGACATGAGTCCCTTGCTCATTGCACCATCAGGATTCAAGCAAGCCGGGCCGAAGACGGCTGTAATGCCAGAAACCGGTCCCCGGAAGCTTGTTTCCTTTCCAGTGAAGAATTGGCTTGGTAGTTTGGTCTGCCCTGTTCCCATGATGCACTGGGCCAGGGACAGACTAATTTGCATATGGCCAGGTTCTGAACTGGGATGGTGCAGTGAGCTAAAAAACGGTGATGGATCAAGCCCTGATCTGTTGACTGGGTAGGAGTGTTCTGATTAACTCAGATACTCTGTCCATCACCACCCCCATTTTGTAATTATTTTGGCCACCATGAGTGTGGAAGGGTATGCTCAGACATGAGTCCCTTGCTCATTGCACCATCAGGATTCAAGCAAGCCGGGCCGAAGACGGCTGTAATGCCAGAAACCGGTCCCCGGAAGCTTGTTTCCTTTCCAGTGAAGAATTGGCTTGGTAGTTTGGTCTGCCCTGTTCCCATGATGCACTGGGCCAGGGACAGACTAATTTGCATATGGCCAGGTTCTGAACTGGGATGGTGCAGTGAGCTAAAAAACGGTGATGGATCAAGCCCTGATCTGTTGACTGGGTAGGAGTGTTCTGATTAACTCAGATACTCTGTCCATCACCACCCCCATTTTGTAATTATTTTGGCCACCATGAGTGTGGAAGGGTATGCTCAGACATGAGTCCCTTGCTCATTGCACCATCAGGATTCAAGCAAGCCGGGCCGAAGACGGCTGTAATGCCAGAAACCGGTCCCCGGAAGCTTGTTTCCTTTCCAGTGAAGAATTGGCTTGGTAGTTTGGTCTGCCCTGTTCCCATGATGCACTGGGCCAGGGACAGACTAATTTGCATATGGCCAGGTTCTGAACTGGGATGGTGCAGTGAGCTAAAAAACGGTGATGGATCAAGCCCTGATCTGTTGACTGGGTAGGAGTGTTCTGATTAACTCAGATACTCTGTCCATCACCACCCCCATTTTGTAATTATTTTGGCCACCATGAGTGTGGAAGGGTATGCTCAGACATGAGTCCCTTGCTCATTGCACCATCAGGATTCAAGCAAGCCGGGCCGAAGACGGCTGTAATGCCAGAAACCGGTCCCCGGAAGCTTGTTTCCTTTCCAGTGAAGAATTGGCTTGGTAGTTTGGTCTGCCCTGTTCCCATGATGCACTGGGCCAGGGACAGACTAATTTGCATATGGCCAGGTTCTGAACTGGGATGGTGCAGTGAGCTAAAAAACGGTGATGGATCAAGCCCTGATCTGTTGACTGGGTAGGAGTGTTCTGATTAACTCAGATACTCTGTCCATCACCACCCCCATTTTGTAATTATTTTGGCCACCATGAGTGTGGAAGGGTATGCTCAGACATGAGTCCCTTGCTCATTGCACCATCAGGATTCAAGCAAGCCGGGCCGAAGACGGCTGTAATGCCAGAAACCGGTCCCCGGAAGCTTGTTTCCTTTCCAGTGAAGAATTGGCTTGGTAGTTTGGTCTGCCCTGTTCCCATGATGCACTGGGCCAGGGACAGACTAATTTGCATATGGCCAGGTTCTGAACTGGGATGGTGCAGTGAGCTAAAAAACGGTGATGGATCAAGCCCTGATCTGTTGACTGGGTAGGAGTGTTCTGATTAACTCAGATACTCTGTCCATCACCACCCCCATTTTGTAATTATTTTGGCCACCATGAGTGTGGAAGGGTATGCTCAGACATGAGTCCCTTGCTCATTGCACCATCAGGATTCAAGCAAGCCGGGCCGAAGACGGCTGTAATGCCAGAAACCGGTCCCCGGAAGCTTGTTTCCTTTCCAGTGAAGAATTGGCTTGGTAGTTTGGTCTGCCCTGTTCCCATGATGCACTGGGCCAGGGACAGACTAATTTGCATATGGCCAGGTTCTGAACTGGGATGGTGCAGTGAGCTAAAAAACGGTGATGGATCAAGCCCTGATCTGTTGACTGGGTAGGAGTGTTCTGATTAACTCAGATACTCTGTCCATCACCACCCCCATTTTGTAATTATTTTGGCCACCATGAGTGTGGAAGGGTATGCTCAGACATGAGTCCCTTGCTCATTGCACCATCAGGATTCAAGCAAGCCGGGCCGAAGACGGCTGTAATGCCAGAAACCGGTCCCCGGAAGCTTGTTTCCTTTCCAGTGAAGAATTGGCTTGGTAGTTTGGTCTGCCCTGTTCCCATGATGCACTGGGCCAGGGACAGACTAATTTGCATATGGCCAGGTTCTGAACTGGGATGGTGCAGTGAGCTAAAAAACGGTGATGGATCAAGCCCTGATCTGTTGACTGGGTAGGAGTGTTCTGATTAACTCAGATACTCTGTCCATCACCACCCCCATTTTGTAATTATTTTGGCCACCATGAGTGTGGAAGGGTATGCTCAGACATGAGTCCCTTGCTCATTGCACCATCAGGATTCAAGCAAGCCGGGCCGAAGACGGCTGTAATGCCAGAAACCGGCCCCCGGAAGCTTGTTTCCTTTCCAGTGAAGAATTGGCTTGGTAGTTTGGTCTGCCCTGTTCCCATGATGCACTGGGCCAGGGACAGACTAATTTGCATATGGCCAGGTTCTGAACTGGGATGGTGCAGTGAGCTAAAAAACGGTGATGGATCAAGCCCTGATCTGTTGACTGGGTAGGAGTGTTCTGATTAACTCAGATACTCTGTCCATCACCACCCCCATTTTGTAATTATTTTGGCCACCATGAGTGTGGAAGGGTATGCTCAGACATGAGTCCCTTGCTCATTGCACCATCAGGATTCAAGCAAGCCGGGCCGAAGACGGCTGTAATGCCAGAAACCGGTCCCCGGAAGCTTGTTTCCTTTCCAGTGAAGAATTGGCTTGGTAGTTTGGTCTGCCCTGTTCCCATGATGCACTGGGCCAGGGACAGACTAATTTGCATATGGCCAGGTTCTGAACTGAGATGGTGCAGTGAGCTAAAAAACGGTGATGGATCAAGCCCTGATCTGTTGACTGGGTAGGAGTGTTCTGATTAACTCAGATACTCTGTCCATCACCACCCCCAT
This sequence comes from Lissotriton helveticus, assembly GCF_964261635.1. Lineage (NCBI taxonomy): Eukaryota > Metazoa > Chordata > Amphibia > Caudata > Salamandridae > Lissotriton > Lissotriton helveticus. Next base: position 64,233,638 of record NC_136060.1, on the reverse strand, counting down.
TTTGTAATTATTTTGGCCACCATGAGTGTGGAAGGGTATGCTCAGACATGAGTCCCTTGCTCATTGCACCATCAGGATTCAAGCAAGCCGGGCCGAAGACGGCTGTAATGCCAGAAACCGGTCCCCGGAAGCTTGTTTCCTTTCCAGTGAAGAATTGGCTTGGTAGTTTGGTCTGCCCTGTTCCCATGATGCACTGGGCCAGGGACAGACTAATTTGCATATGGCCAGGTTCTGAACTGGGATGGTGCAGTGAGCTAAAAAACGGTGATGGATCAAGCCCTGATCTGTTGACTGGGTAGGAGTGTTCTGATTAACTCAGATACTCTGTCCATCACCACCCCCATTTTGTAATTATTTTGGCCACCATGAGTGTGGAAGGGTATGCTCAGACATGAGTCCCTTGCTCATTGCACCATCAGGATTCAAGCAAGCCGGGCCGAAGACGGCTGTAATGCCAGAAACCGGTCCCCGGAAGCTTGTTTCCTTTCCAGTGAAGAATTGGCTTGGTAGTTTGGTCTGCCCTGTTCCCATGATGCACTGGGCCAGGGACAGACTAATTTGCATATGGCCAGGTTCTGAACTGGGATGGTGCAGTGAGCTAAAAAACGGTGATGGATCAAGCCCTGATCTGTTGACTGGGTAGGAGTGTTCTGATTAACTCAGATACTCTGTCCATCACCACCCCCATTTTGTAATTATTTTGGCCACCATGAGTGTGGAAGGGTATGCTCAGACATGAGTCCCTTGCTCATTGCACCATCAGGATTCAAGCAAGCCGGGCCGAAGACGGCTGTAATGCCAGAAACCGGTCCCCGGAAGCTTGTTTCCTTTCCAGTGAAGAATTGGCTTGGTAGTTTGGTCTGCCCTGTTCCCATGATGCACTGGGCCAGGGACAGACTAATTTGCATATGGCCAGGTTCTGAACTGGGATGGTGCAGTGAGCTAAAAAACGGTGATGGATCAAGCCCTGATCTGTTGACTGGGTAGGAGTGTTCTGATTAACTCAGATACTCTGTCCATCACCACCCCCATTTTGTAATTATTTTGGCCACCATGAGTGTGGAAGGGTATGCTCAGACATGAGTCCCTTGCTCATTGCACCATCAGGATTCAAGCAAGCCGGGCCGAAGACGGCTGTAATGCCAGAAACCGGTCCCCGGAAGCTTGTTTCCTTTCCAGTGAAGAATTGGCTTGGTAGTTTGGTCTGCCCTGTTCCCATGATGCACTGGGCCAGGGACAGACTAATTTGCATATGGCCAGGTTCTGAACTGGGATGGTGCAGTGAGCTAAAAAACGGTGATGGATCAAGCCCTGATCTGTTGACTGGGTAGGAGTGTTCTGATTAACTCAGATACTCTGTCCATCACCACCCCCATTTTGTAATTATTTTGGCCACCATGAGTGTGGAAGGGTATGCTCAGACATGAGTCCCTTGCTCATTGCACCATCAGGATTCAAGCAAGCCGGGCCGAAGACGGCTGTAATGCCAGAAACCGGTCCCCGGAAGCTTGTTTCCTTTCCAGTGAAGAATTGGCTTGGTAGTTTGGTCTGCCCTGTTCCCATGATGCACTGGGCCAGGGACAGACTAATTTGCATATGGCCAGGTTCTGAACTGGGATGGTGCAGTGAGCTAAAAAACGGTGATGGATCAAGCCCTGATCTGTTGACTGGGTAGGAGTGTTCTGATTAACTCAGATACTCTGTCCATCACCACCCCCATTTTGTAATTATTTTGGCCACCATGAGTGTGGAAGGGTATGCTCAGACATGAGTCCCTTGCTCATTGCACCATCAGGATTCAAGCAAGCCGGGCCGAAGACGGCTGTAATGCCAGAAACCGGTCCCCGGAAGCTTGTTTCCTTTCCAGTGAAGAATTGGCTTGGTAGTTTGGTCTGCCCTGTTCCCATGATGCACTGGGCCAGGGACAGACTAATTTGCATATGGCCAGGTTCTGAACTGGGATGGTGCAGTGAGCTAAAAAACGGTGATGGATCAAGCCCTGATCTGTTGACTGGGTAGGAGTGTTCTGATTAACTCAGATACTCTGTCCATCACCACCCCCATTTTGTAATTATTTTGGCCACCATGAGTGTGGAAGGGTATGCTCAGACATGAGTCCCTTGCTCATTGCACCATCAGGATTCAAGCAAGCCGGGCCGAAGACGGCTGTAATGCCAGAAACCGGTCCCCGGAAGCTTGTTTCCTTTCCAGTGAAGAATTGGCTTGGTAGTTTGGTCTGCCCTGTTCCCATGATGCACTGGGCCAGGGACAGACTAATTTGCATATGGCCAGGTTCTGAACTGGGATGGTGCAGTGAGCTAAAAAACGGTGATGGATCAAGCCCTGATCTGTTGACTGGGTAGGAGTGTTCTGATTAACTCAGATACTCTGTCCATCACCACCCCCATTTTGTAATTATTTTGGCCACCATGAGTGTGGAAGGGTATGCTCAGACATGAGTCCCTTGCTCATTGCACCATCAGGATTCAAGCAAGCCGGGCCGAAGACGGCTGTAATGCCAGAAACCGGTCCCCGGAAGCTTGTTTCCTTTCCAGTGAAGAATTGGCTTGGTAGTTTGGTCTGCCCTGTTCCCATGATGCACTGGGCCAGGGACAGACTAATTTGCATATGGCCAGGTTCTGAACTGGGATGGTGCAGTGAGCTAAAAAACGGTGATGGATCAAGCCCTGATCTGTTGACTGGGTAGGAGTGTTCTGATTAACTCAGATACTCTGTCCATCACCACCCCCATTTTGTAATTATTTAAGCTCTTTTGCATGGTTCTGAAATAGATGTGAAGAATATATGTGAAGAAATTGAGTTTTGTTACTTTGGAAGTAAATAGGAGAATGTTGAAATTGACCAAGAAGAAGAGGGTCTTGTGGAAGATAGTGTACATGTTTCCAGTACAGATAATTTCCAGAGGGAAATTGCGACGTTTGAGGTGAAATCAAGTGAGAGGCCGAATTTCACTTGTGTGTGTTGTCGACGCACTTATTATAAGAATCAGACTAAGTTAGTGGATTTATATGCAAAAAGTGAAAGGGAAAATAATAGTGAATGGAAGGATTTTGCAACATACTTGATGGTAGAAAATTGTTTTGATTTGGGATTGGATCAACGTGTGTGTACTTATTGTTCTTGCAAATTAAATCAAAACCAGATGCCTGCTAGAGCAGTTCATAATAATCTGGAATTGGTTGAGATTCCTTCTGAATTGAAGGATTTAAATACTTATGAATCTATTTTGATTCAAAGTATCCATCCCTTTCAGGCTATTGTAAGAATGGAGCCAAAGACAGGGAAATTGCCTCCATCAGATTTACAGAGAGGATTAAAGGGAAGAGTTGTTTATTTGCCTCTAGATTTGAAGAAAAACATTAACACAATTGGAGTAGAAAAAGTGGAAGAGGAACCTCTGGTTATCTTAGTTAATGGGGTTCCGACAAAGAATAAGAAAATATGGCAAGATTTAGTAGATGTTAGGAAAGTTAAAAAGGCAACATTGTATTTGAAAAAAAATAATAAATACTATAAGAATGTATATGTTGCAGAAGAGGAAGTAAGTGAGGAAGAGGATAGCGATTTGTGTGCTGGTCAAATTGAGAAAGTAGAACCCTCTACTAGTGAAGAAATATATGAACATTATAGTGTTCATCCTTTGCATTCCAAGGAAGTCATGGGGAATGCTATTGAGTTGTTTCAAATGAAACAAGCCAAAGGGAGTCCCATTAGTGTTTGGGAGGAAAGTTTGGAAGCTCGGTGTTTCCCACAGCTTTTTCCAACAGGTCAGGGAGGAAGATATGATGAGCGACCTCATCAAATTCCTGCTTCTGAATACCGGACTTTGCGATTGTATGCAGGAGATGCTAGGTTTCGACAATGCATTGCTTATTTGTTTCATCTCCTGTTTGAAAGCGATCTGTCTGGACTGTCATATGCAGTGAACCACATCTTGAAAAGTGGTATACACATGCAAAACATCTCGGCAAGTGACTTTATGGATAAAGTCAATGTCCAAGACAGTATTTTGGATTCTCACCTGATTAATCTCATGGCGTGTCAGCGTGGTACTAATGAGTACTGGTACCGTCGTCATGGTGATTTAAAATGTATGCTGAGGAACTTAGGTACTCCCACATGGTTCCTCACTCTGAGCTGTGCCGAGTATGGCTGGGAAGACTTACTTGAATTTCTACGAGAGGCAAATGCTAACGTAGATAACATCGAATTCAAGACACCCGGAGAACTGTGCTCTTTGGATCCAGTCAATGTATGTAGGTACTTCAATCATAGATTTGAAGCTATGATGTCTTTCATCATGAATAAGAAGAATCCACCTCTTGGAGAGGTGTTGGATTTCTTCTGGAGAAAAGAGTACCAAGCAAGAGGTGCTCCTCATATACATATGTTGCTGTGGATCAAGGATGCACCTAAATTTGGAACGGATCCAGAAGACTCAGTGATGAGTTTCATCCAACAGTATTCTACGTGTGCTGTTCCAAATGCAAAGGAGAAGAAAAGCCTAAGAGAAAAAGTTCTGCGTTTCCAAAGCCATCGATGTGGAAAGTACTGCCGTCGTAAATTCCGAAACAAGGACAAGTTCTACACTAAATGTCGTTTCGGCTTTCCACGACCGGTGATTTATAAAGGAAGAGTAAACAGTTTGATGTCTTCGCTGCGACACAATGTCATGAAGAAATCACCTAAAAACACTTACAATTTGAAGAGGAACGAAGAGTCCAAGTACATCAACGACTACAACCCGGTGATTTTGTCCATGTGGAATGCTAACATGGATATACAGTTTGTGGCTGATAACTGTATGGCTGTGGCTCGGTATGTGACGTCTTACATCACCAAAAAAGAGAAGACAGAATTGAAGGATATGTGGGAGGACATTTCCCATGAAAAGAGCCTCAGCAAGAAGTTGTACAGTTTCAGTCTGAAGATGTTGTCGCATCGAGAAATCGGAGCGTACGAATGTTCTGACCGGTTGTCTTCAGCAAGTCTCTATGCCAAGTCCAGGAGTATCGTTTGGGCGAGTCTTGGTCTTGCTGCAACGCGTAATCGAGTTCTCAAACCTGTGCGGGAAATTGAGTATTTGGCGGAAAAGGAGCCAAACAGTACCGACATTTTGAAGACAAACATGTTGGATACATATTATCCAAATCGAAGCAGTCACCTCGAGAATGTTTGTCTGTATGAGGTTCTGCAAAATTACATATTCAAGAGGAACATCAAAGAAGATACTGAGAAAGGAGTGTATGCTGTAATAGGAAGTGAGGGATGTCTGGTCACGCAAAGAAAATGCCACTTGGTAAACCATCGAAAATTGAGTGGCGAATCTCCTGAAAAAAAGGAGTTTTTCTATTTAGCACTTTTGCAACTTTTCAAGCCTTGGCGTGCAGAAGAGGAACTGCTTGGAGATTTCCTCTGTTACGAAGACTCTTTCAATGCCGCCAAGGAGACCATAGAATGTCCTGCTTTTCCCAAATATGTAGAAATGTTGAATGCGGAAATTGAGCAGGAAGCAACGATTGCAGCCGAGATTGCCAGAGACAGTTCTCAGGACAGTCAGAGTTCTGCTTCATTGAGTCAGGATCCACTAGGAGGACCTGTTATTGAAAATGAAGCTGCCACTGCTATGAATGAAGTGGAAAGAGCCATGGCACATGCTCAGGAGGATGCGGTTAACTTAGAAGAGTTGGAAAGACAACTTAACGTTGAGCAGAGGAAAATATATGACGAAGTTACCATGCAAATTGATCATGGATTAAGTCATGATAAGAAAGAGTGCTCATGTACGTCGTTGAAGCCTGTCCGACTGTACGTGAGTGGAGAAGCGGGAACTGGAAAAAGTTTCCTCATTAAAGCAATTTCATGCTATTTGCAGGAAAGGACAGAGTCATCGCTGTCTTGTGTTGTCACTGCTCCAACTGGACTGGCAGCACATAATATTAAAGGGATTACTTTACATCGTTTACTGATGCTGCCAGTGGAGCATGACAACAAATTACAATATCACAAGCTATCTGGAGATGCTTGTTTTGAAGTTTCAAGAATCTAGAGGAAAATGAAACTTCTTATCATTGACGAAGTAAGCATGGTTTCCAATGTCATGCTTGCCTTTGTGCATTTGAGGATGCAAGAAGTTCTCAAAACAGAGTATGATGTGTTATTTGGTGGCAAACACATCATTGTTTTCGGAGATCTTTTGCAGCTGACACCAGTGAAAGGGCAACCTGTGTTCAAAATGCTCACGCATGAAGATACCAGGAAGTGCCTAGGCAGCATTGGCAATGTCAATATATGGTTAAACTTCAATTATGCTGAACTGCATGAAAATATGCGTCAGGCGAAGGATGAAGTTTACAAGACTATTCTACAAGATGTTAGAATTGGAAAAGTGACCGAGCATGGGAAAGAAGCTTTACATGCACGATTACTGTCAAATTTATATCCAGAACAAGATGTTGTGCCTGAGAATATTTTTCAGAAAATTACTGAGAAGAAATCTGGAATATGTTTGATGCCAACTCTTGCAGAATGTGCCAAATTTAACAACAAAATGTTGCATTTAGAAAAGCAAGAGATTGTGAAACTGGAAGCTATTGATAGAGTAGAGCATATGGGATCAACAATTATTTTGTCTGAGAATCTGAAAACAAAATTGGATTCATTAGAGAAGAGTATATCTAAAACTGCAGGTTTTGAAAAGACTCTGAATGTGTGCTTGAACTGCCGTATAATTTTAAGAAGGAATTTACATGTTGAAAGAGGTCTGGTAAATGGATCAATGGGTAATGTTGTTGATTTTGTGAAATACAGAAATAGAGATGGAATTGAATTTTTAAAAATTCAATTTGATGGCATTGAGGAAGTACAGCTAATTGCTCGTTGTTCTGCTAGATTTTTGCTTGTAAAAGACTTATATGTTCGCCGTAAGCAGTTTCCTGTTTGCTTGGCATATGCGGTGACAATTCATAAATCGCAAGGTTTAAGCGTAGACAGTGCATTGGTGAATATTGGCAGTTCTGTGTTCAAGGAGGGTATGGCATATGTGGCATTGTCACGAGTTAGAACTTTATCGGGATTGTACTTGATTGAGTGTGATGTCACAAACATTTGTGCGGATCTAGATTGTGTTAAGGAATACAATAGGTTAAGAAGAGAGTATGCGCCACATTTGCCTCAGTATCCTTTGTTTGAGAAATGTGTGGTAGGCCGGAAACGAAGAAATGAGAACAATACTGGGGAGGTTGTAGCAAAAAGACAAAAAGTCAATGAACCTAAAATTACAAGCAGAAACAAAAAGGATTCTGTTGAAGATGTTGTTGGTTTTCAGTTTGAAAACAGTTCTGGTGTCAACAGCTATGCTAATGTAGTGGTAAATGTTTTATTTTCTCTAAAAAATGTAAAAGAAGAGATTGTGGTCAATTCTGATCAAAGATTTTGCAGTTTGTTAAATTCTGTGTTAGAGAAATGTACCACTGATAGAAGAAACATAGAAAGTGTGTCTGAAATTCGAAATCTGTTAGACAGATGTTCAGGCCAAACACAATTCTCTCAAAATATTCAGCAAGATTGTCAGGAGTTTTTAATGTATATGCTTGATGTATTACATGCTGAAGGTGTAGATGTAGATCAGCTGTTTGGGCTTTCTTATCAATGGCAGCATGACTGCGAGAACTGTATGGTATCAAGTACTACTAGTGTAGACTCAGAAAGATTTATATATTTAACTTTGCCAGACAGTAAATCAGTCTCTTTTAATAAGCTAGTAAAAGCAGCTGATCACAACATGGAGTGTAGCCAATGTAAATCTGAAATGATGTCCACATTATTTATACGAACATATGGCCAGTATGTCATTTTAATGTTCCAACGATGTAGGCCTGATGGAACAAAATTGACAACTTTAATTAAAAATTTTGTGGCTTCACAGTTGTCAATATCAGGAAGGACTTTTGTAACTGCAGCAATTATATATCATGACGGTCCTTCAACAACATCAGGACATTACACAGCTTATTTAAAGTCTAGAAAAGGCTGGTCATTTTGCAATGATTCTGTTTTAATTTTCAAAAAAAAATTGCCGTATGACCTTAAAAACTCTTACCTGGTGTTTTTAAAACCATAATTTTAGGGAAAGAATCTCGGGATGTGCTCTGTGGAGTTTCAAGAAGTTCTAATGGCTCCTACACAATTTGGCCTTGAGGATAAGTGTAGTTCAGAGACATAACTTCTAACCATAGGACTGGACATTATGGAGAAATACGTGCACTTTGAATGAGTTCAGAAAAACTGTTTCTTTTTATAAACTAATTGAAGCAGCCAATCAAAACATGGAGTAGAGGGAATGTAAGTCTACAATGCTGTCTACTGTTTTACATTGCTTTGTGATTAAAAGTGATGTAGAGAATTAAATAATTGTAGTAGTCATAGGGGTAGTGTAAGTCTGCTTGTATCAGTGTCATAGGAAAAGTAGAACATGACTGAGCAAGAAGGGGAAGATATTACTATTCCAGGATTGTGAAAATGATCTTCAACATTTTAATTCTGAAAGTTGCGGAAATGCCAAATGACGGGATTGGCTTACAAGAAATCCAAGAGTTATCAATGGCTCTGACAAGATTTGGCCTTGTGGAAAATTGTGGTAGAGAGCAAGAAGTCATTTATTGCATGTAACGTGTTTTTAAAAACTATGGAGATTTTCTTTCAGAAAGTGGCGGGCTGAAAGTAATAACAGCACAAAAGAGTGTAAGCTGTTCATAGGACATCCTTGGACGTCATGGAAAGTAAGTTAACTTTAAGGAGTTCTGAATTTTGATTTCTGATGTTGTATGGGTTTTTTAAACACAATCATTTTGATTGTGTTTTTTTTTCCCCGCTGTTACATGATGAATACCTTCAAGTCACTGTATTTAGTGAATTTTGATACATTCTGAGAACAGCAAAAATAAACCATTTAACATGTATAATTAATTCTGTACTGTTTGCATTTATGATGTATATGTAGAACTGAGTAGGAGGCATGGAGAAGGTGAGGCTTCTGTAAGTGTCAAAGTTGTTGCATTCAGTGCTGCACTTCTGCGTATTCTTTCATATGCTAGACTACATCTGCACAATGAGATACCTAAGCAAAGGAAACGCAAGTGATGTGATTGAGAAATGAGCAAAATAAATTGCACGTATTTCAATTACATCACCTGTGTTTCCTATCATTACGAATCACATTGTGCAGATCAAGTTTAGGTCTGTCCAGGGAAACATAGGAGGTTTCTACTTTGTTGAAGAGTGCAGTGGACATGACTCACTTCATTGGTAGACTTTCACAGATATTATCTCCTCTGTACACTTCAACAAGTGTAAATCTCATCTTGAACTCTGAGTAGGCCTCACCTCAAACAAACCTCTGGATAGGAGACATGTTATTGGAATCCTGAAGCGACACTTTTCTGAAACAAGAGCAATGCAAAAGATGCACCATGTTTTAAGATAGGCCTCACTTCATCTGTATCAAGATATTGTTAGTTTAAAATGTATATCTTTAGGACTGTGTAGGGGACCTGGAGAAGCAGAAGCTTCTGTCAGTGTCAAAGTTGTTGAAAAACTATTTGTCCTTCAATCTTTTCCCTTGTCTTTTGTAATTTTTAAATACATGTTTTAATATTTTTCAAATGTTGGTTCTCTCTTTCACAGATTGAAAGTATAAAAATAAAAAGTGAGTAATTTAACGGCAATTATAAGGTAAATAGTTGTACTCTTTTCGTTACATTTCTATCACATTCACCTACTATTAGATCCACTGCTTCACTTCTTTAACCCTCAGTTTCCTGCCTTTGCTACTTTCCTCATTCCTTTCTCTATTACCTACTTACTCAACTCCTTCCACTCTTTTTCTCAGTCCCTCTGTTCTCATAGTTCCTCAGTCTTGTTCACTCACTCCGTCTCTATTACTCTTAGGGGCCGATTAGGATGGCGGACGGAAATGGGTACTGTCCGCCATGGTGGGGGAAATTTTACTCCCGGCTGCGCCGCGGAGAAACCGCGGTTGGGATTAGGATATTCATGTCACGAAACTCCGACCGCGGCGGACGGAACACAACCAACACCGTCCGCGGTGGACGGAACACAACCAAGTCCGTCCGCGGCGGACGGAGTCCAATGAACAACCACTGCCGCGGACGGAAATGACCGCGGAAAATAAAACATGTACCGCCATCCCTGAGAATACTCCGTGGCCGCAATTAGGATAAATCCGCCCGTACAACGGAACTCACAGCCATCCACGTCCGCGGCGGAAACAATGCAACGAGAACCACAGCATCAGGGCGGAAGGCCAACACGCACAACATCCCTAGCGCCTAACAAATGTATGAAAGTGCACCGCAAGTCCTAAGCAAACATACGAACATTGACAAGGCCCCCCCCCCCAGCACAAGCCACCATGACACGTCCCAATTATCCAATAATGCACACAAGTCAACACGCCCACCTACCACCTGACTGCCAACAACCATCGAGACACGACTATAAAAAGACACCCCCACACAACCACAATCCCTTGCACCACAGCATTGCTGCCAGCAAGAGGGCCATTCGAGACACTGCTAACTCACATAAAATCACATAGAAGACACCCACCCACCACCCTACCACACAAACACCCACCACACAAATCCTACACATCACACACCACACACCTGCACCTCCCAACTCACTCAACTCACACACTGAGCACCACACACCATGGCACCCAAAAAAAAACCCAAATTCACGGAGACAGAGTTGCGGGTAATGGTAGATGAAATTATCCGTGTGGAGCCCAACATCTTCGGGGCCCAAGTCCAGCAGACGACCGTGGCGCAAAAGAACCACATGTGGGACAGGATCGTCACTCGTGTGAATGCGTCGGGGACTGTGCCGAGGACCAAGCACGACATTCAGAGGCGGTGGCATGACCTTAAGACCAGGGTCAAGGGCATCCGAGCGAAAAACCACGCCAGAGCCAATCTTACTGGCGGTGGCACACCCCCGGAGCCCATACCCTACACCGATTGGGAGGAGAAGGTGCTGGTGATACTACACCCAGAGAGCCTAGACGGCCTTGACGAAGGAGAAGAGACTGGTGAGTACAAACCAAGCACCATGATCAGCACGACATGGTCAGGCTCACACAACTGAGAAGAAACATCCCCCACGCCCCAACCCATGCACGTCGGACACCAACACACTAACATGTCCATGGCTCCCAACAGGCCCCCATGTTCACGGGGAGGGTGGTGGTGGTGGTGGCGGTGGTGGAGGGTGGGGTGTGTGAGAGGCCCAAACTACAACTCCCAACAGGCCCCCATGTTCACGGGGAGGGTGGTGGTGGTGGTGGCGGTGGTGGAGGGTGGGGTGTGTGAGAGGCCCAAACTACAACTCCCAACAGGCCCCCATGTTCACGGGGAGGGTGGTGGTGGTGGTGGCGGTGGTGGAGGGTGGGGTGTGTGAGAGGCCCAAACTACAACTCCCAACAGGCCCCCATGTTCACGGGGAGGGTGGTGGTGGTGGTGGCGGTGGTGGAGGGTGGGGTGTGTGAGAGGCCCAAACTACAACTCCCAACAGGCCCCCATGTGCACGGGGAGGGTGGCGGTGGTGGAGGGTGGGGTGTGTGAGAGGCCCAAACTACAACTCCCAACAGGCCCCCATGTTCACGGGGAGGGTGGTGGTGGTGGTGGCGGTGGTGGAGGGTGGGGTGTGTGAGAGACCCAAACTACAACTCCCAACAGGCCCCCATGTGCACGGGGAGGGTGGCGGTGGTGGAGGGTGGGGTGTGTGAGAGGCCCAAACTACAACTCCCAACAGGCCCCCATGTGCACGGGGAGGGTGGCGGTGGTGGAGGGTGGGGTGTGTGAGAGGCCCAAACTACAACTCCCAACAGGCCCCCATGTTCACGGGGAGGGTGGTGGTGGTGGTGGCGGTGGTGGAGGGTGGGGTGTGTGAGAGGCCCAAACTACAACTCCCAACAGGCCCCCATGTGCACGGGGAGGGTGGCGGTGGTGGTGGAGGGTGGGGTGTGTGCGACAGGAAACAGAAATGTCTACAAATCAATGTAACCATGTACTGTCCACATTACTGACCTGCTCGATCTTGTCCCTCAGGTGATCGTCAACTGACTGGGGAAAGCAGTACCCGGCCGCCAGCCTCGCCTCCCACACCTACAGGACTCTCTGCCGACGACGACACAGGCAGCTCCGGGGCGGAGGATGGAGCGGGACCAAGCACGCAGCCAGGGCCATCTGGCTCACAGGGACTCCCGGGACCGACCAACGTCGCATGTGTGACTCCCGCGGCACCCGTCTCTGTGATCTGCACAGTCCCCACCACCACCAGTACCACCAGTACCACCAGTACCACCACTACCACCACTACCACCAGCACCACGACTCCTGCCGGTGCCACCCAGCATGACCCAGCGCGCAACGCTGGTCCAACGGCCCCACACACAAGCAGGGTGAGTGGGCCACAAACACAGGCAACGGGACAACTGCCAATCAGGCGACCCACACACCGCCGGTCAGAGGAGGGACAGCTACCCGAGCCAGTGGCACAGTCCCTACAAGCTCTTGCCAGGTGCCAGGCCTCATACGACCGGTCCCAGGCAAACGCTGATCGTGTTCACGAGGACTCAGTGGACAACACCAACAGCCTGCGCGAGATCTCTGGCATCCTTGGCCAGATGTTGGTGATCATGGGCCAGCAGGCAACGATGTGGAGGGAATGGGTTGCCCGGAACAACCCCCCCCCCTCCACCATGTGTGTCAGCGCCACCGCCACCGTCACCTCCGCCTCCCCCGTCACCTCCGCCTCCGCCTCCACCGCCGCCACCACCACCTGAGCCCCTGGCGACGGATGTGGCCCATCACCAACCTGCCCTCCCAGCTGCCTCTGTACCACCTCCGAGACGGAGGGGGCGGCCGAGGCAGGAAGTTGCTGAGAGCAGTGTTGGAGCGCCAGGCACACGCTCCAAGAGGGGACGACCTTGACAATGCCACTGCCTGTGCCAGACATTCACCCTGCAAACCATCCTGTCCCACATAGACAATCATTGCCACTGGTCTGCTGGACTAGCCTGACACCCCCCAATGTGGTGTCAGCACGGACATTTCATCTGCCATTACCTACAACTCCAACTCCCTCCCTCCCACTTACTTGTAAATATTCACCAGCACAAAAGCACAACCTGTCAATAAATTGCATTTACTCACACAATGATGTTTTGCCTCCATGTTTATTCACATGATTGCCATCAGATACAGACGTAAACAGGTACAGGGATCATAGTCGCACATGATCATGGCGCTGCGGGAGTGACCTAGAGAAAACCAGAGACAGCAAACACACGTCAGTAAAGAGATTCACACACATCACAACACAATGCACAGCAACATTACACAAACGACAACCATCACACAAGCATGGGATGGGAGCACACACATCATGGACACTCCTATGTCCAAAGACATGAAGACACACATGTGCAACCATCACAAACCACACCCAGCTGAATAACCCCATATCCACACAACACCAGAAAACATACATGAGGCATTGTCAACCGCCACTAGAGGTAGATACTCACATTCAAGGGAAGTAGCGATCAATGAGCTGGCGCCTCTGGTCCACACCTTCCTCCTCACCACTATCCTCATCAGTCGACATGGGTGGGATGGGAGGCCGAGGAACTCCTTCGTCTTCAGGGTCCAACAGCAGTTCAATGTCATTGCGTACTGCCAGGTTGTGGAGCATGCAGCAGGCAATCACGATCTTGCATACTTTTCCTGGTGAGTAAGGCAGTGCCCCTCCGGTCTTATCGAGGCACCGAAACCTAGACTTCAGCAGTCCAAAGGTACGTTCGATGACTCTCCGTGTCCTTCCATGTGCCTCATTGTACCGCATTTCACCCGCCGTCCTCGGATTACGTAGGGGACTGAGGAGCCAGGGCCGGTTTGGGTAAGCCGAGTCGCCTATGTAGGGGGATGACAGAGACAAACATCAGAACAAGATATGGTGGGTACCCCATGCAACACAGAGATCACAAGAGTCCCCACTGCACACTCACCAACAAGCCACGCTTGACCGGGTGGCAGATTTGCCATGAGTCGTGGGACATTGCTGGTTCGCATGATGTGGGCGTCATGTGCGGATCCAGGAAATCTTGCACACACATGGGAGATGATGTTGCTCGCCAGGCACACCACCTGCACGTTCAGCGAATGAAAGTGTTTGCGATTCCTGAACACTTGTTCGCGTGCCCGTGGTGGAATGAGCGCGATGTGCGTGCCATCAATTGAGCCCACAACGTGAGGTATGTGGCCCAGTGCATAGAAACCAGCTTTGACAGCTGGCAACTCTTCCGGACGTGGGAAATGTATGTACTCATCCTTGTACAGCATCATAGCTGTTAACACATCCCGAAGAACCGTGCTGAACATTGCCTGTGACATACCCCCGGCACCTCCAACTGTATACTGAAATGTGCCAGTAGCGAAGAAATGTAGTACCGCCATGACCTTTGCAGTGGGTGTAAACGAGCCAGGATACGTTCTACGTGGCTGCAGATGAGGAGCCAATTGAGCCACAAGCTCCAGCAACCGACGTCGATCCAGCCTGAATTTCCGAATCACCTCCTCGTCTACCATATCCTCCAGCTGAGTGTATGGGCGATGCACATTTGGAGCCCTCCTGTGTGGGAGAGAGATGTAACTTAGGTCAACGTACAAACGACGCATACGTGTACAACTCCATCACATGTGTACCTTACTGACATAACTCCAGTCGTCACCCTAATGTATCGTAGACACATCACAGACACTCATGCAACTGCATGCACACAAACGATAAGTTTACACACGCCATGTCATCAAGCACAAATGCCACCACCAATGATGATGTGCATACGGTAATGACATGCATGGTGACAGAACGTATAAATCACATACACGGAATGCATGTGTACCACCACCACTGTAGTCACCTCGACACAACAATAAACCGACAACAGATGCATGAATTGGCCACACAGCCGTGATGTACTGTGTAGTTGTGAAGATGTAACAACGTCTGTAGGGTCAAACCCGACGTCAACACGTACGAATGCACATCTGTTGGCCATTGTGTGCCGACCGATGTCCATTGTATGGACACACATGCTATATTGTATGACATATGACCTTTCACAATCACGCTCACATCCCTCATGACGCAACTGCACACAACACATCACGGTGCAGCGTCTGACAAGATCACATATTTGGCGCCGCCATGGCGGTGCTCAACTTCCGCTACTTCCCAAAGGCAGAATGCGGCCTGCGTCCCTCTTCCCATTGGCTGCATGTGCAGGGACCGTGACGGGCACACATCGGCAACCGCACGTGCAAGCTTCAGGCACGGATGCTTCAGTTGCAACAATGTACTATCACTGGCGCCTCCATGGCGGGGCACGTACACAGCGGGGGAGGTGCAGGCCTATACACCCTGCAGATGTACTCAATGGACATGCCAGTTCATGACCCCCCTTACAGTCACCTTGCATCATCCACCGTACACCGGCCGGAGCGGCCGGCCCATGAACAACCGCCGTGCCCGGCCATGAACACAACCGCCATGGCCGTGCCCGGCCATGAACAACCGCCGTGCCCGGCCATGAACACAACCGCCATGGCCGTGCCCGGCCATGAACAACCGCCGTGCCCGGCCATGAACACAACCGCCATGGCCGTGCCCGGCCATGAACAACCGCCGTGCCCGGCCATGAACACAACCGCCATGGCCGTGCCCGGCCATGAACAACCGCCGTGCCCGGCCATGGCGGTTGTGTTCATGGCCGGGCACGGCGGATGTTCATGGGCCGGCCGCTCCGGCCGGTGTACGGTGGATGATGCAAGGTGACTGTAAGGGGGGTCATGAACTGGCATGTCCATTGAGTACATCTGCAGGGTGTATAGGCCTGCACCTCCCCCGCTGTGTACGTGCACCGCCATGGAGGCGCCAGTGATAGTACATTGTTGCAACTGAAGCATCCGTGCCTGAAGCTTGCACGTGCGGTTGCCGATGTGTGCCCGTCACGGTCCCTGCACATGCAGCCAATGGGAAGAGGGACGCTGGCCGCATACGGCCAATCGCAAGTAGCGGAAGCTGTGCACCGCAACAACAGGGCCAGTCATTGGCCCATTTCACGATCACGCTTCCAGGGCTGACCAATTGCTGGCGACGTATGCCACTGACACGTGCTGAGGGCCCTATATATGTGTCTTGGCCAACATGAAACTTCCTACCCTGGGGACCAGTGCTGCCTGTGACCATCACCTCGACCTGCTGCTGCTGCTGAGCTGACCACCGACTGCTGCCTGTGACCATCACCTCGACCTGCTGCTGCTGCTGCTGAGCTGACCACCGACTGCTGCCTGTGACCATCACCTTGACCTGCTGCTGCTGCTGCTGAGCTGACCACCGACTGCTGCCTGTGACCATCACCTCGACCTGCTGCTGCTGCTGCTGAGCTGACCACCGACTGCTGCCTGTGACCATCACCTCGACCTGCTGCTGCTGCTGCTGAGCTGACCACCGACTGCTGCCTGTGACCATCACCTCGACCTGCTGCTGCTGCTGCTGAGCTGACCACCGACTGCTGCTCTAGTGCCATACTCCGTGATCTTGCCATGTCGAGAGGCAAAGAGATCCGGTCTCGACCCTTCACCGCCGCGGAGCTTGATGTCCTCGTGGACGGTGTACTCCGCAACTATGGACGCCTCTACGGCGCACCGGGACGGGTGGTAAGTGCAGTGTGGGACATGTTGGTGTGCATGAGGGGGCCAAATGATCAGGCCTATTTATATCTTAGCTGTGTAGTGTGGGCTAGACATATGTTCCTGATTGTGCATGGCTGCTGACAGGAACGTCTTGCCCCTATGTGTGTGACAGGCCACCTGTCCACTGACTTAAACCCTTTTGTCTCCCATCATGGTAGGTCAAGCTGCACCTTCGCAAGGACCTGTGGAGGACCATAGCACGGGAAGTACGGGCATTGGGGGTGTGCAACAGACGACATACACACTGCCACAAACGCTGGGACGACATTTCCAGGCTGAGCAAGAATGTAGCGGAAGTAACACTGGGCCTGATTCCAAGGACGCCCCGTCTGGCCCGACGCTCCATGACCCCTCTCATGCACCGTATCATTGCAGTGACGCATCCTGAACTGGCCGAAAGTCTGAGTGCCGATCAACAGCAAACTAGCGGTGAGCATACTGTCTGTGTAGGAAACTTGTGAGTGCTATGCATGTATTGGTGCACAGACACACTATTGAGTTCCGTGTTGCGTATGTATGCCTGTGATGGCATTTTGGTCCCATTGGGTGGTACTCATTTGACATCCAGGTCCGCCATGTTGACACGCCACTTGCTTAGTAGTTGAGTGTTAAAGCACATCCCCTAGTGGTCCATGTCCCCATGGCAGAAAATGTGAGGATGACTGGTAGGGGTGGGCCATGTGCAGGCTGAGGGCTCATGAACCTTTGTCTGCTATGTGATTTGGCTATCCTGTTCCTTCTGTACGTGAGTGTGCCCATGACTCACACATCTTTTCTGTGCATTTCAGCTTTGACAGAGGACACTCAGCCACAGACGGTGGAGAGTAGCCGAGGAAATGAGTCCGGCTCAGACTTCGCACACACGCAGACTGACACGGAGGAGGCCAGCGCCGGAGAGGGGGACAGGACCGTCCCTGAGGACTCGCATGTGGAGACACCATCGTCCTCCTCGTCGGACACTCTTGGTGAGCCTGCACTGTTGTCACAGACTGGGAGTGGGCACTCATCACCTTCTGTCGGAAGACAGCACACAGGGCCCACACTTCCGCCAACTGCACCATGTACTGTTCGTGGCCGGAGGAGTAGGGGGAGCAGAGTGGCGTTCGGTGCAGGCACCGCTGCCCCTGCCACGGTGAGCCAAAATGCACTGTGTGCTGAGGCCGTTGATCTGCTGCGACAGCTGTGTGTGGGTCAGACCAATATGACAAATGCTTTCCAGGATCATGATAGGAAGTTGGGGCAGGTGGTGGCATTCATGGAAGGGATGCATGGCGATCTTGCAGGTCTACACAGGACAGTGCAGTCATTGGCAAGCAGTGTGTCGTCTGCAATAGTACAGTCGAATGAACAGGGTGCTACTTCTGTTTCCCCATCTACACCGCTGGATGTCTCAGGGGGTAGTGATTATTCAGAGCAGGACTCAAATACAGGTTATTGCACTAGAAGCAGCGTCAGACAGCACGTCAGGGCACGCAGGGCACAGACCCCATCCCCTAGATCAGCTAAATCTGTTCACGTAGACGACGTCAGATGCACTGGAGTACACACACAGGATCCACAAGTGTTGTTGGGGGACATGCCTTCCGGAGCTACACAGGCATTCAACACGAAAGGTACTCCGAAGGCAAGGGATACTCACATGTCAATGGACTGTTCCTTGGACAAGGCCAGTCAGAAGACAAAGGCACCTACTGAGAGCAGGGAGACTCCCAAGAGCAGGCCCACAGCAGAGGTAAGGGACACTCCCAAGGACAGTGAGAAGACTAAGGCACCTACTGAGAGCAGGGAGACTCCCAAGAGCAGGCCCACAGCAGAGGTAAGGGACACTCCCAAGGACAGTGAGAAGACTAAGGCACCTACTAAGAGCAGGCAGACTCCCAAGAGCAGGCCCACATCAGTGGATAGGAACACTCCCAAGGACAGTGAGAAGACTAAGGCACCTACTGAGAGCAGGGAGACCCCCAAGAGCAGGCCCACAGCAGTGGATAGGAACACTCCCAAGGACAGTGAGAAGACTAAGGCACCTACTAAGAGCAGGGAGACTCCCAAGAGCAGGCCCACATCAGTGGATAGGAACACTCCCAAGGACAGTGAGAAGACTAAGGCACCTACTAAGAGCAGGGAGACTCCCAAGAGCAGGCCCACAGCAGTGGATAGGAACACTCCCAAGGGCAGCGACACACACAGGGAGCAGGTGTCTACTGGAGGCAGGTGCACCACAGACGACAAGTCTGCTGGCAGGAACAGGGCGGCGAGCAGGGCACAGGCTACATCCAGAGACAACACTCCACCTAAGGATAAGGCACATCCTACGGACAAGGCATCTAGCATGGACAATGGCGCAATCAAGGACAGGCATACTTCACCCCTGGCTGCACTGAGGCTGATGTTTTCTACTAAACGCCAAACTGATGTCTCCGCGGCGGAGTCCCCCCATACCTCCACTCCCATCCAGGCCAGTCAGAAGCAGAGGAGGGTGTCCCCTGTTGTTGCATCCCCCATTACACATCATTCCGAGTCCAGGCGGCAGGCACAGAGCAAACGACAAGCAGGCTCCAGCACGTCCCCCGAAACCAGATCCCCGGCAGCAGTTGCTCCACCTATACTGGGTGGTGATTCTTTGGAGTACCCACCACTTGGCAGTCCTGTCCTGTCCAGGGTGCACTCACACCTCCCTAAGAAACACAGACACACACCATTGACACCTGCAAACCCCGATTTGGCTCTAGGTGAGCTATCCCCAGCTCCCAGGCCCACCCTGCCTCCTGGCCCATACAGCCCTGTGGCTCATCATTTCAGTTGTCCCAGTGGCGCCGGTGCAGTTGACTCTCATGTATCAGATGGTGGCACAGTGTCAGTTGTGCCCTCTCCTGTTGCAGGTCCTGGCAGTGTATCTGGGTCTATGGCTCACGTGTCAGTTAGAAGATCTGTGGCTGTGTTGCACACTCCTGTTTCTGGTGCTGGCAGTCTGTCTGGGTCAGTGGCTCACGTGTCAGTGACTACATCTGTGGCTGTGTCTCACACTCCTGTTGCTGGTGCTGCCAGTGTGTCTGGGTCCGTGGCACATGTGTGTGTCACTCGGGCTGTGGCTGTGTCTCACACTCCTGTTGCTGGTGCTGCCAGTGTGTCTGGGTCCGTGGCCCATGTGTGTGTCACTCGGGCTGTGGCTGTGTCTCACACTCCTGTTGCTGGTGCTGCCAGTGTGTCTGGGTCCGTGGCCCATGTGTGTGTCACTCGGGCTGTGGCTGTGTCTCACACTCCTGTTGCTGGTGCTGCCAGTGTGTCCGAGGCAGGTAGTTCACGCAGTCCCCCCTGATTCTGTGATGTGACGTGCTGTACACTTCACTCAAATGTTAATTCACATGGTGTGTCCATTGAGAACTGCGTGGCACTCTTGTGGTCCCTGTGACGGGTTGGTAGGGACACGTAGTTGTGCTGCCTCTGATGTACCTGCTCTGTACTCTACAATGCCCTGTTGATGCTCTGATACTGCATGCTGCCCTCTCGTTACCTGCCTCTGATGTACCTGCTCTGTAATGCACAATGCCCTGTTGATGCTCTGATACTGCATGCTGCCCTCTCGTTACCTGCCTCTGATGTACCTGCTCTGTAATGCACAATGCCCTGTTGATGCTCTGATACTGCATACTGGCCTCTCGTTACCTGCCTCTGATGTACCTGCTCTGTAATGCACAATGCCCTGTTGATGCTCTGATACTGCATGCTGCCCTCTTGTTACCTGCTATGTTGTACCTGCTCTGGTGCCCACTTTGCCCATGTTCACGCATACACTGTGATTTGACCCCTATTATTTGACAATAAAGGTAGTCTATCAAGTCTCGTGGTCTGTCGTTGTCATTCCTGCTTGCGTACTGCTAATGTGTATTCGTATATGCTTCTCATCAGTGGTTTCGGTAACATGACACTCCCCCTCCCTACGTCACGTCCCTTGCTGGTATTCCCCTCCAGACAGCCAATGGTTTGTACCTTACCTGCGTCGTCGTCCATAGTAGGCCATGACTAGGACGTGGTGGATCGCGAAGAGCATCGGGAAAGCGTGTAGCGCCGGGTCCATGGTGGTGGTCAGCTTGCGGTGGGTATCTCGGCTGTGTCACCTATGTTCGCTGTGGGGATTCCGCCGTGTTAAGACAGGTTGTTTTTCCGCAGCGGTTTTATGTGTGTTTTCCGCCATCTTGATTTGGGGGACGGTCTTCGACGTCAGTGCGTACGGCGGAGCGTTTGGATGTGTTCCGTCCGCCGCGTGGTCGTGTGTAGTTGGCCGGCGGAGCGTGTTTTTCCGTCGCGGACGGAAATTTGACACGTTTTCCTATCCTGATATGGCGGACGGAGTATCCGCGGCAGGCGGACACGGAAAAGGCTTTTTCCGCCTACTCCAGGGCCGCGGTGGCTCTTCCGTCCGCCATCCTGATCGACCCCTTAGTGTCTGTGAATTACTTTCCCACCTTTTTTTTTGGACTGCTTCCCGGGAAGTGGCCCGGTTCGCAAACCAGCAGCGTTACGGGAGTCCACCATTTTGTGTTTCGGTCGAATTAAGATACAAGATGGAGGACAAATAATGTTCAGAATGGGTAGAAGGGGGCACGGTAGATGTATCTTGACCCCCTTGGTTTTCTGAGGGTGGCTGAGGAGGACCATAGTTCTTCACTCTTGTTCACTCTCTCTGTTTCTATTAATGTCACTGTTTCTGACTGATCAAAAAATTTTTTTTTAAAAAAGAACAGTAACTATAAGGGAAGGAAACAGACAGTTATGTTAAAAGAAAGACAGCTATAGGGAGTAAACTAAGGATACTGTTACCCGCAATCCACTGCTGATGATGTTACTGACCATGTCATGAATGATGTAATATGTGACATCATCAGCAGTGGATTGTAGGTAACAGTATCTCTTGTTTACTCCCTAGAGCTGTCTTTCTTTTCACATAACTGTCTGTTTGCTTACCTTATACTTACTGTTCTTTTTTAAAAAAAATATTTTTTTTGGTTAGCTTCCGGTACGCGTACCGGGTAGCGCTCCGGGGAGCGAACTAAGAGAAATAGAGGTTGGCAGAGTTCCAAATATTCTACCAATTTTTTTATAACGGGGAGGTAGTTCTGAAAAGAACTTTTTTTTTTATGTTTTTGTTGTTTTATATTTTTTTTAGTATTTTTTGAACATTTTTTTACTTTTTTTGTATTTTCTGAACGTTTTTATATATTTTTTGGTTTTTTTTTGGGGGGGGGGAAACAAAAACGATCCATTGTAAAGGGCTCAACAGGAGCAACAAAAAAAAAAGAATTTATTTTTTGGGGCGTCTCGGACAAACATTAACATGATTCTGAATAGCTCTCATAATCAAAATGATGCTACTTTCCCTGTAGCAGATGAAATCGCCGCAGTGCACGCACACTTGCTTCACGTGCCCAAACAACATTTGAATGTTTGGGATCATCTCCCTCGCCTCTGGTCCCGACACCTCTGGAACAACCGATCTTCTTGCCATTGGGAGGGGATTTTGTTGCTCATCACGTAGCTGGGCAGCACTATAATTATTTGGGTGCCACCTACTCATATGCCGATGCATAGTGTGATTGCCGTAACTGTATTTTTTTTCAGTTCCCCTTGACAATCTATCACCGCATATACGGCAAAACACGTAGCGTGCATTCACTTTTTTTTGCCCCTCAGGAAATCTATAGAATTGCCAAATGTAATTCTCTTTTCGATTGTACCTCCTGGGCTCCTCTGGCAAAAATCTTGGCTCTTCCTCCTCTTCCTCCTCTTCCTGTTCTTCCTCTTCTTGCAAAATTACTTCAGCAGGTGGTCCTCTCTTATTTGGATTTGGTGGAGGTGGTGGGTTAGAACCAGCTGAAGCTACTAATGAAGCCATGTCAAAGTGTAAATAAAGGGTCTTTCTCTCACCAAGATGAAAGTCAGAGTGAGGAAAGAAGGAGGGGTTTTCATCATTTGGGAAAAGCAAAAGTTCTAAACCAATGAAAAGTGTTCATTTTAGATCACATGACCTAGTATTACATCATTAGGAAACCAAAAGTGAAATGAACCAATGAAAAGTGTTATTAACGAGTCACATGACCTGCTGTGTTTACGTTACGCGGTCGGCGCCGCGCCTCGGATCGCTTCCGGTTCGCGTACCGCTGCGCTTCCGGGTACGCGAACGTAGCACGTCATATGACGTATCACGCGAGAACGCGAAACGTCATGCTGACGCGACGCGTCACGATGTTGTTTTCTAACGCGAGAGGTGCGCAAACGGAACGTTTACCGGTTCGCGGACCGGGTCGCGGCTCCGAATTGAGCTAACGGGAAGCTAACCGGTTCGCGTACCGGGAGCGAAACAATAAAAATAATTAAAAAAAATTGTATTAAAAACATGTAAAAAATATTTTTCGATTTAAAGAAGAATACATTGTAAAGGTTTTGATATTTGCTATTAAAAAACCATTGAAATTCACTGAAAAAACCATAGGTTATAGACCATATATAGTTAGGAATTAGCATTTACAAAACCTTGAAAATTCACTGAAAAAACCATAGGTTATAGACCATATATAGTTAGGAATTAGCATTTAAAAAAACCTTATTTTACTCACACAAAACCATTGAAATTCCATATATAGTTAGTTGCACTAACTGTATATCGCGCACCCGCAATCCACTGCTGATCATGTCACATATTACATCATTCATGACATGGTCAGTGACATCACTGATGACATCACTGATGACATCTCAAATGACATCACTGATGACATCACTGATGACATCTCAAATGACATCACTGATGACATCACTGATGACATCTCAAATGACATCACTGATGACATCACTGATGACATCTCAAATGACATCACTGATGACATCACTGATGACATCTCATTTGACATTACTGATCACATCACTGATGACATCATTCATGTGATAATACGATGAACCTCTTCAGACTCTAATATAACCTTAGATACACTCAGTGTAAACAGACACTCATAGACTGTCACTCATCCATGGAGTTACTCAGACACTTAGTCAGTCATGCAAAGAATCAATCACACCTCCATTTCCTCAACTATACAGTTATACACACCTTACTTATTCAAACATATACTAAAACATATTTACTCACTTATACAATCCTGGATACAAGTTCACAATGATCCATACAGCCACTCACACATTCACTGGCTCTTATGCACAGTTATTTATATATGTCAACTCTCACATGTACTGTGTTTTACATATGTACTTACTTTGACATGTAGCACTGAGATATCCATTCACTCACCAATACACTCATGCACACAGTCAACCGCCCATACAGCTGTTTCCACATGCACTTTTGAACCCATACATCTAGTCAATCAACTGCTCACACATCTATGCAGAGAGTCATACACCTCCCAGCCACCCACACACACACTCAGTCTCCCATACAAATGCTTGGGCAACCAATCAATAACCCATACAGTTAATCATATAGCTAATGATCAACACATGCAGCAGTTTACAGAACAACAGACATAATGATGCACAAATTAAGACAGTTTAGTCACTAACCCATGCACTCAGTGAGACACATTTAATCAGTCACTCATACAGTCAGCCATGCCCCTACTAAATCCTTCATCAAGACACTTATACATCCACTCATTCTTCAATATGTAAGACATATTTTAACTTTACAGAATTATACAGTCACTGGATGTAGTCATCAGTGATGTCATTTGAGATGTCATCAGTGATGTCATCAGTGATGTCATTTGAGATGTCATCAGTGATGTCATCAGTGATGTCACTGACCATGTCATGAATGATGTAATATGTGACATGATCAGCAGTGGATTGCGGGTGCGCGATATATAGTTAGTGCAACTAACTATATATGGAATTTCAATGGTTTTGTGTGAGTAAAATAAGGTTTTTTTAAATGCTAATTCCTAACTATATATGGTCTATAACCTATGGTTTTTTCAGTGAATATATATATATACATATATATATATATATTCATTGAAAAAAACATAGGTTTCAGGTCATATATAGTTAGGAATTAGTATTTAAAAAACCATTGAAATTGCTCCTGTATAGTTAGTTGTACTAACTATATTTCGCGCACCCGCAATCCACTGCTGATGATGTCACATATTACATCATTCATGACATGGTCAGTGACATCACTGATGACATCACTGATGACATCTCAAATGACATCACTGATGACATCATCCAGTGACTGTGTGTTTCTGTAAAGTTTAAATATGTTTTACATATTGAAGAATGACTGGATGTATAAATGTCTGGATGAAAGATTTAGTAGGTACATGACTGAATGTATGAGTGAGTGATTAAATGTGTCTTACTGAATGCATGGGTTAGTGACTAAACTGTCTAAATGTGTGCATCAGTATGTTTGTTGTTGTGTAAGCAACTGCATGTGTTGATCAGTAGCTATATGAGTGGCTATATGTGTTATTGATTGGTTGCCCGAGTATTTGTATGGGAGACTGAGTGTGTGTGTGGGTAGCTGGCATATATAAATGACTATACATAAGAGCCACTGATTGTGCGAGTGGCTGTATGGATCATTGTGTACTTGTATCAGTAATTGTATAACAAAGTAAGTATGTGTTAGTATATGTTTGAATAAGTAAGGTGTGAGTATAACTGTATAGTTGAGGAAATGGAAGTGTATTTGATTCTTTGCATGACTGACTAGATGTGTGAGTAACTCCATGGATGAGTGGCAAAGTGTGAATGTCTATATAGGTGTTTGAGTGCAGATGATAGTGTTGTATTGATGAGTGACTGTATGTATGAGTGATTGTATGGGTAAATGATTGAATGTGTGTATAGACCTAGCAATCAGTGTGTGCGTATGTAGTAACTGGTATTGGTGTGTCAATGGTTTCAAGAATGGTAGTCTGTGTTTAACACTGGGTGTATCAAAGGTTATATTAGAGTGTGAAGAAGTGCATCGTATTATCACATGAATGATATCATCATTGATGTCAATTGAGATGTCATCAGTGATGTCATCAGTGATGTCATTTGAGATGTCATCAGTGATGTCATCAGTGATGTCACTGACCATGTCATGAATGATGTAATATGTGACATCGTCAGCAGTGGATTGGGGGTGCGTGCATTATAGTTAGTACAACTAACTATATAGGAGCAATTTCAATGGTTTTTTAAATGCTAATTCCTAACTATATATGACCTGAAACCTATGGTTTTTTTCAGTGAATTTGCAAGGTGTTTTAAATGCTAATACCTAACTATATATGACCTGAAACCTATGTTTTTTTCAGTGAATTTGCAAGGTTTTTAATTGCTAATACCTAACTATGTAAGGCTTGAAACCTATGTTTTTTTCAGTGAATATATATATTTAATATAATATATATATATAATTTGTATTTTCAAGTTTTTTTTTTATATGATTACAGGGTCCGCGCTCCGTGAGCACTCCGTAAGCACACCAAAAACGCTCCGAGCTCTTACCCCGACAAATTTTTTAAATTTCTAAAACATAATATCTATGTTTTTAACGTACATTTTAAAGGTAGACAATATCTGCTTTAATGTAGAAAAGTTTTTTTTTATACTTTTGAGAACAGTATATTATTTTTTGAAGTAGTAATAAATCTCGCGAGGGTACGTCGCACGTGCACGCAACGTAAGAGCCTTGTCCGCACAACGTAAAAGCTTCGAGCTCCTACCCCCGAAAGTTTTATAAATTTTAAATCGTTATATCTACGTATTCATTGCACAATGTAAAGGTACACATTATCTGGGATAATAAAGAACATGTTAATTTAAACTTTTACAGACCATATATAACTTTATTAAAGCAATTATAAATCTTGCGAGGGTGCGTACTATGTAAGCGCATCGTAAGAAGACGTAAGTGCTCCGTAAACGGAACATAAGCTTACGTAAACGCAACGTAAGCTTACGTAAGCGCTCCGTAAACGCTTCATAAGCTTACGTCCAACCATGTGACCTCAGAACAAAAGATTCTATTGGTTTATAATACTTCCTACTCCAATTCTTGAAAGACATCCTCCCATCTTCATCATTCTTCTTTGGCTTTCGAGGAAGAAACACCTTTTTTCATAAGCACTTTGCTCCTGAAAAATCTATTGAAATGTCTGAACAGCAGCAACCTGAGCATTCAGAACATGAGGAACCTGAGCATTCTGAACACCAGGAACTTGAGAATTCTTCCAGTTCATCTTCAGATGAGTTTGTTCTTGAAACCTCTAGATCAACGAAAGAGTCCATAGTTTGGAAATTTTTTCAATTCCCAGATGGACAGAAAAAGGTAAATGCGCCTTTTGTCACATGTAAAATCTGTGACACGGTACTTTCCAGAGGGGATACACAGAAAAAGTACAGCTTTGGAACTTATAGCATGGAACGCCATGTCAAGAATATACACCCAAACAATTGGTGTAAAGCTGTAATGAAAAGATCATCAGAGGAGCAGGGCTCTGCTCCCAGCACTTCTTCTCAATCAACAGCACCACCAATGCAAGCATCAACAATTGCAATTATCCAACCAGAACTTAAGAATTTGATGATGCAATGCATTCGTTGCCAGAAACTAATAGCCTTTGGACAAGAGTCCATTCAAGAGTCCATTCAAGTTATCCTGCAAAAAAACAGGAAGCACAGGTGCATCCCATAATTTTTTTCCTTATTTTTCATAGTGTGTTCCCGTTGAACAATTATCTGCCTTAAAAAGTTTATTTTTTTACATCGTTTTTCAAGCAAAACAAAAACAAACAAAAAAAACAGTTCTTTTTAGAACTACCTCTACTGGTTAAAGAAAGAACTACATTTCTATGTTTGTATGTAAAAGTTTGTCATAGTGAATGTCAAGTGCAAAACTATAAGAATGTGGTACAGCATAAACCTATAAGGTGTTTACCTATAGTATACTGTACTACTTCCAAAGCACTGAAATGTAACATATGTATATAAATATGTTACAACTCAATGGGCCAGATGTACGTAATCTCAATTTACCTACTTATAAATACCAAGGGCCCAGAATACCACTTCTTAAATACCGAATCATACCAATTCGGTATTTAAGAACTGGCAATGGGGATGTAGGTATTTTTACCGAATTAATTACCGATTCGGTGCAATTCGGTAATTACCGATTCGATAATTACCGAATCTGTATTTTCCATTGATTCCTATGGGCCTTGAAGCCCATAGGAATCAATGGCAAATACCGATTCGGTAATTACCGAATCGGTAAATACCGAATCCTGCCAGGGGGAACAGGGTGTCACTTTGACACCCTGTAGCATCCCTGTTTTTGGCTTGTGTGCAATGTGACACACATACATGCCCTTTAGGAATGTATGTGTGCCACATGGCACAGGTGTACATGCACAGATGTGCATGTACACAGGAATTCCTTATTTACCACCCAATTGTATTGAGTGGTAAATAACGAATTCTTAGACACCTCTAGCACGATCAACAGTGCTACCTACATTAGAATTTACAGATTTGGTATTTTTACAGAGTCTGTCTTTACCGATTCGGTAATTTTACCGATTCGGTAAATACAGAATCGGTAAAAATACCAAATCTGTAAATAAATGCCTCCTACATAGGAAAAGGCATTTACCAGTCGGTAACGGCCAAATTCTGCCGTTACCGACCAGTAAATGCCTACCTACATCGCGTCCCAAATCATACCACTACAATATTTAAGAGTAGGTAAATGGGATGTAGGTAATTTCTCTTTTGAAATGACTGAATCTGTTTAATTCAGTCATTTTACCGAATCGGTATTTACCGATTCGGTAATTGCCATTGATTCCTATGGGCCTTGAGGCCAATAGGAATCAATGGCAATTACTTAATCAGTAAATACCGATTCGGTAAAATTACCGAATTGTCAAGGGGGACAGGTTGTCACTTTGACAGCCTGTTGCACCACTGATTCTGACTTGTGTGCCATGTCACACACATACATGGTCTTACGACATGTATGTGTGCCACATGGCACAAATGTACATGCACAGATGTGCATGTACACAGCAAATCATTATTTACCCCCGAAAGTGTTATCGTTATATCTACATATTCAATGTACAATATAAAAGTACACATTATCTGGGATAATAAAGAACATGTTTATTTTAATTTTTAAACAACATATATAACTTTAGTTAAGCAACCTTTAAACAACATATATAACTTTATTTAAGCAACTTTTAAAAAACATATATAACTTTATTTAAGCAATTACAAATCTTGTAAGGGTGCGTACCAAACAGTTCTTTTTACAACTACCTCTACTGGTTAAAAAAGAACTAAATTTCTATGTTTGTATGAAAAAGTTTGTCATACTGAATGTCAAAGTGCAAAACTATAAGGATGTGGTACAGCATAAACCTATAAGGTGTTTACCTATAGTATACTGTACTACTTCCAAAGCACTGAAATGAAACATATGTATATAAATATGTTACAACTCAATGGGCCAGATGTACGTAATCTCGATTTACCCACTCATAAATACCGAGGGCCTGATGTAGGTAATCCCAGATTACCACTTCTTAAATACCGAATCATACCGATTCGGTATTTAAGAACTGGCAATGGGGATGGCGGTATTTTTACCGAATTAATTAACGATTCGGTAAAATTCGTTAATTACCGATTCGATAATTACCGAATCTGTATTTGCCATTGATTCCTATGGGCCTTGAAGCCCATAGGAATCAATGGCAAATACCGATTCGGTAATTACCAAATCCTGCCAGGGGGAACAGGGTGTCACTTTGACACCCTGTAGCACCCCTGTTTTTGGCTTGTTTGCAATGTGACACACATACATGCCCTTAGGGAATGTATGTGCGCCACATGGCACAGGTGTACATGCACAGATGTTCATGTACACAGGAATTCCTTATTTACCACCCAATTGTATTGAGTGGTAAATAACAAATTCTTAGATGCCTCTAGGACTATCAACAGTGCTACCTACATTAGAATTGACAGATTTGGTATTTTTACCGAGTCTGTATTTACCAATTCGGTAATTTTACCGATTCGGTAAATACAGAATCGGTAAAAATACCAAATCTGTAAATAAATGCCTCTTACATAGGAAAAGAAATTTACCGGTCGGTAACAGCCAAATTCAGCCGTTACCGACCGGTAAATGCCTACCTACATCGCGTCCCAAATCATACCACTTCAATATTTAAGAGTAGGTAAATGGGATGTATTTAATTTGTCTTTTGAAATTACCGAATCTGTATAATTCAGTCATTTTACCGAATCAGTATTTACCGATTCGGTAATTGCCATTGATTCCTATGAGCCTTGAGGCCGTATAGTATTCGGTGGTAACTAGCGAATATTTAAGGGCCTGTGGCACTGTTTTCAAAACAAAGAAGTGTAAACAAAAGTGAACACAAAAGGGAAGAGGTGTGAGAAACCGAGAGAAGGAAGTGCACTGGAGGAAGTGCAGTGCCAATAAATGAAGGTTTACTAACAGGTAAAACATGGATAACAGAGTGAAGGAAGGAGAATAAGATCACACCTAACAAAATAAAGAAAGAGGGAAACTGACTGAGGTAAAGAGGAGGAGTGGTAGAAAGAGAGAGCAAAGAAGATTATCTGTAAGGGAGACACATGTAGAGAGAGAGGGAGCAAGAGACGGAGAAAGAGTGAGGCAGTTATTCTGTCACAATAAGAGAGTGATAACAAACTTATTTTTGTTTCTCATACTTACCTTATAAATAATGAAAACTTAGACACTGATGCGAAAAAAGTTTTTTATTTCTTATACTTACCTTCTAAGATATAAAAAAACTTAAAGACAATATTTTAAAAAATATAATATCTGTAAAACACAAGAAACAAATACATTATAATGCATGCAATGTATATTTCACAATACAAGAGAGAAGGAAGGAGATTACGAGTTAAGAAAGATAGATGGCACATGCAGAGGGACACATGCAACAGGTAGAGAGTAAGATGGTGCAGACAGAGAGTGAGATAGAACAAGTAGAGGGTGAGATGGTGCAAGCAAAGGGTAAGATGACACGCACATGCATATATTGTGCAGACAGAGGGTAAGATGGCACACACACAGAGAAACATGGAACAAGCAAAGGAAGACATAGCACAGTCAAAAGAGAGATAGCGAATGAGCGTGAGACAAGGGGAGTGAGGACACAGAGGGAGTGAAGGAAAGAGTGAGAGAAGGGGACTGAGTGAGTGAGCAAAGA
The DNA here is from genome assembly GCF_964261635.1 of Lissotriton helveticus. Taxonomy (NCBI): domain Eukaryota; kingdom Metazoa; phylum Chordata; class Amphibia; order Caudata; family Salamandridae; genus Lissotriton; species Lissotriton helveticus. Next base: position 64,202,485 of record NC_136060.1, on the reverse strand, counting down.
AAGACAAGTGATGGAGTGTGGGTGAGTTAAAGAGAGTGAGTGTAAGGGAAGGGCAGTGACACAGTGAAGGGAAGAGGAAGTAAGGCTAACAGAGAGACAGTGAAGAAAGAGAAGTGAGGATGTCAGAGTTCAAAGGGAGTGACAGAAGGAGTAAGTGAAGTGGAGTAAGGTGAGTTAGGGAAGGTTAATGAGTAAGGAAGCAAAAGAAGGAAAGAGAGGTGAAGGGGAGTAAATCAGATGAACTGAGAAAAGGTAAGTGAGGGAAACAAGAAAGGAGAAGGGGAGTGAAGGATAGGAATAAAGGGTACTGGCAGAAGCAGCCTAACAAAACAAGGGTGAGGTGAGTGTGAGAAGGACAGTGAAGTTGAAGAAAGACAAATGATAGAGGGTGGATAAAGTCGAGTGAGCGTGACACAAGGGGACTGAGTGATTGACTACACACAGGGAGTGAAGGAAGGAGTGATAGAAGGAGACTCAGTGAGGGATCAAAGAACGGAAAATGAGGTAGTGTAGGTGAGGGAAAAGGAGTGACAGAATGAGGTGATGAAGAGAGTCACGCTAAGAGACAGAGAGCGATGGAAGGATAGACAAAAAGAGAAATAAAAATGTTTTTTGGGTCAGTCGTACTTACCTTATAAATTAAATATCTGTGGAAACGAAAAAACAAATCAGTTATAATACATTATTCACAATACAAGAGACAAAACAGGAGAAAAAGGAAAGAGGAGTTAGGGAAGGAAAATGAGGGATAGGGAAGGGGGAATTAGTGCAGGTGCGTTAACAACAGTGAGTCTAAGAGAGAGGGAGTGATAGAAGAGTACAAAGAAAGTAAGAGGACACAGGGAGTTTTATGAACGTGTGTTTGAAGTGCAGTTAGGTGAGTGACTGAAGGGGAATTAGTGAGTGAGCAAAGGAAGAAAAGAGAGGTGAAGGGGAGTGAAACAGAGGGACTGACTTAACATGAGTGGGTGAGAAGACTAAGAAGAAGGGGAGTGAAGTATAGGGAATGAGTATAAGTAAGGGAAGCAAAATAAAGGGACAGGGGTGACGTAGGGTAAAAGAATGACAGTAAGTTTGACGAAAGAGAGGTGATAAAGGATGAATAAAGGTGAGTGAGCATGAGACAAGAAGAGTAAAAGAGTGAGGAAATAGAGGGAGTGAAGGAAAGAATGAGAGAAGGGGACTGAGTGAAGGAGCAAAAAAAAGTCAGTGACAAAATGTGGATGAGTTAAAGGGAGTGAACATAAGAGAAAGGGAGTGAGAAACTGAAGGGATGAAAGCAGTGAGGTTAAGAGAGAGGCAGTAAGGGAAGGATAGAGAGAAACAGAAATAAAAAAAGTAATGAAAATGTATGTTTTATTAGTCGTACTTACCTTATAAATGTAATATCTGTAGAAGAGAGTAAAGAAATCAGTTATAATATATATTTCACAATACAAACTGCAAATTAACTTGTACAACATGTTATATGGTTTATTTTTGCTGTTCTCAGAATATATTGATGTTCACTAAAGACAGTGAGTTCAATACTATTCATCATATCACAGCGGGCTAAAACAACCACAATCAAAATGATTGTGTTTAAAAAACCCATAAAACTTAGAAAAAACATATCTTAAATGTTTTCTTCCAAACAGCAATTTCTAAGATACAGTATCTCATTATTATACTCTCAAACTAAAGTGATATAGAAACATATATTAACCACATTTTCCCGAAATACGTATTCTTCATTTACATACCTTTCCACATGGCCAAATGGTATACAGAAAGTCCTCTTTTTGGAAATGATTTAATAGTAGGTTTAAACTTCCATTTACCCGACTTTCGGAATGAAAAGTCCAACATCTATTTCATCATCTAACAATAACTATATTTACACCTCCGACTTACTCTTGATAAACTTTTCCTATAATACTGATATCACTCACTATGTGATACACTTATACTACCTCTGTGACAACTACCAGTTTACTAATTATCTTGATCACTTTCAATCACAAACTAATTTTGAACAACACACTTACTTTTATTAACTGCTCCAATCTTCATTGTCCAATTACTTTCACAAAAATGTGGGTTCTAAAAACACTAGGTAAGAATTTGTTAAGTCAAAAGGCAAACGTTGTTTGAAAATCAATTGAGTATCATTACAAACTTATGTGAAAACATATATTATCAACATTTACCCGAGAAACTCATTTTTCATTGATGTACTTTCCCACATGGCCAAATAGTACGTAAAAATTCCTTGTTTTGGAAACTTCTGCATGAAAAGCTCCAACGTCTTTCGTAACACCTAACAATATTTATATCTCCACCCAAGGATGTGTATCATGTCCATAAAACCTTAAACAACCAGTAAACTATCAGAATCTGAACATCATATAGTATCCTGATGACTAACTTTTATTAATTGCTCCAATCTTTCTAGGCCAATTACTTTTCCTAAAATTTAGGTTGTAAAAACACTAGGTAAGAATTTTTTAAGTCAAAAGGCAAACGTTTTTTGAAAGTCAAAACAGTATCATTACAATAAGTCCAACCGTTTTGACATTTTAAATAAGCTGTATAATGTCCAGATGTTGTTGAAGGACCATCATGGAAAATATTTGCTACTGTTACAAAGGTTCTTCCTGAAACTGATAATTGAGAAGCCACAACATTTTTAATTAAAGTTGTTAATTTAGTTCCATCAGGTCTACATCGTTGGAACATTAAAATTACGTACTGTCCATAACTTTGTATAAATAATGTTGATAGCATTGCACAGTTACATTGGGTACAAACCATGTTTTGATCAGCTGCTCTAACTAGATTATTAAAAGACACAGATTTGCAGTCTGGTAAAGTAAAATATATAAATCTTTCGGTATCTACTGTTGTACTACTTGAAAAGGAACAATTATCGCAGACATGTTGCCATTTATAAGAAAGGCCAAAAAGATTTTCAACATCTATACCTTCCTCTTGCAATACAACAAGCATGTACATTAGGAATTCCTGACAATCTTGCTGAATATCCTGAGAAAATTGAGTTATACCTGATCATATGTCTAAATCATTTAGAATATCAGAAACACTTTCTATATTTGTTCTATCACTGCTACATTTCTCAAACACAGTATTCAACAAACAACAAAAACTTTGTTCCCGATTTTCAACAATCTGTTCTTGCAAACTTTGGAGAAAAAAAACACATTAACCACTACATTAGCATAGCAGTTGACACCAGAACTGTTCTCAAACTGAAATCCAACAATATCTTCAACAGAATCCTCTTTGTTTCTTCTTACAATTACTGGTTCATCTAGTTTTCTTTTTTTTGCTACAGCCTTGCTACAATTTTTCTCATTTCTTCTTTTTCGGCCTACTACACGCTTTTCAAATAGACGATATTGAGGTAAATTTGGAGCATACTCTCTTCTTAACCTATTATATTCCTTTACAGTATTTAGATCTGCACTAATCTTTGTCTCATCAAAATCAATAAAGTACAATCCAGATAAAGTTCTGACTCGAGATAAAGCAACATATGCCATACCCTCCTTGAAGACAGAACTTCCAATATTCATCAAAGCACTATCTACACTTAAACCTTGAGATTTATGAATAGTTACTGCATATGACAAACAAACAGGAAACTGTTTTCGGCAGACATATAAATCTTTCACAAGCAAAAATCGAACAGAACAACGAATAAACTGTTGTACTTCTTCAGTTCCATCAAATTTAATTTTCAAAAATTCAATTCCATCTCTGTTTCGGTAATTCACAAAATCAACAACATGACCCATTGCTCCATTTATTAAACCTCTTTCCACATTTAAATTCCGTCGTGAAATTATACGACAATTTAAACATACAGATAGAGTCTTTTTAAAACCAGCAGTTTTAGAAATTGTCTTCTCTAAAGAATCCAACTTTGATTTCAACTTTTCCTACAAAACAATAGTAACTCCTTCGTGCTCTATTTTATCAATAGCTTCCAGTTTCACAATCTCTTGATGTTCTAACTCTAACATTTTGTTGTTGAAGACTGAACATTCTCTAAGAGTTGGCATCAAACATATTACAGTTTTGTTTTCAGCAACTTTCTGATAAATAATCTCTGGGAGAATATTTTCCTTTAGAAACAAATTTGAAATTAATCGTGACTGTAAAGCTTATTTGCCATGTTCAGTTACTTTTCCAATTCTTACATCTTGTAGAATATGTTTATAATCTTCATCCTTTGCCTGTCGCATGTTTTGAAGCAGTTCTGCATATTTAAAATATAACCAGATATTCACATTTCCAATGCTTCCTAAGCACTTCCTGGTATCTTCATGCGTAAGCATCTTAAACACTGGTTGTCCTTTCACTGGAGTTAGCTGCAGTAGATCTCCAAAAACAATGATGTGTTTGCCTCCAAATAACACATCATACTCTATTTTAAGAATTTGTTGCATTCTTAAATGCACAAAAGCAAGCATCACATTTGAAACCATGCTTACCTCATCAATGATAAGAAGTTTCATTTTCTTCAGGACTCTACCAACTTCACAACAAGCTTCCCCAGATTGCTTGTGGTATTGTAATTTATTATCATGCTCTACTGGCAGCGTCAATAAACGATGTAAAGTAATCCCTTTAATGTTATGTGCTGCCAACCCAGTTGGAGCAGTAACAACACAAGACAGTGATGACTCTGTTCTTTTCTGCAAATAAGTTGCAATTGATTTAATCAGAAAACTTTTCCCAGTTCCGGCTTCTCCACTCACATACAGTCGGACAGGTTCAAATGACGTACATGAGCACTCTTTTTTATCATGACGTAAACCATGCTCAATCTGTTCTGTGACTTCATCATATATTTTTTTCTGCTCCACGTTTAGTTGATCCTCCTGAGCTTGTTCCATGGCTCTTTCCACCTCTTCCATGGCACTGGCAGCTTCATTTTGGATAATTGCTCCTCCTAGTGGATCCTGACTCAACGAAGCAGAACTCTGACTGTCTTGAGAACTGTCTCTAGCAATCTCTGCTGCAATTATAGCTTCTTGCTGTATTTCATCGTTCAACATTTGCAGATAATTTGAAAAAACAGGACATTCTATGGTATCCTTAGTTGCATTGAAAGAATCTTCAAAACTGAGAAAATCTCCAATTAGTTCCTCTTCTGAACGCCATGGCTTAAATAGATGCAAAAGAGCTAAATAGTAAATTTCCCTTTTATCAGGAGATTCGCAACTCAATTTACGATGATTAATCAAATGTCCTTTTCTTTGTTTCACCAGACATCCTTCTCATCCAATTAAAGCATATACTCCTTTATTGATATCTTCTGTCATATTCCTCTTAAAAGTATAGCTTTGCAGTACTTCATAGAGACAAACGTTCTCAAGATGACTACTTCTAGTTGGATAATATGTATCCAACATGTTTGTCTTCAAACTATCTGTACTGTTTGGTTGAAACTCCGCCAAATACTCAATTTCTTGTGCAGACTTCAAAACTCGGTTTCGTGTTGCAGCAAGGCCTAGACTTACCCAAATGATGGATCTCGATTTGGCATACAGACTTGCTGATGATAACCGATCTGAACATTCGTATGCTCCAATTTCTCGATGCAACAACATCTTCAGACTGTAACTGTACAATTTCTTACTTAGGCTCTTTTCATGGGAAATATCCTCCCACATTTCCTTCAGTTCCGTCTTTTCTGATTTTGTGATGTAAGACGTTACATATCGAGCCACAGCAATAGAGTTGTCAGCAACATATTGAATATCCATGTTAGCATTCCACATGGACAAAATGACTGGGTTGTAGTCATTTATGTATTTGGACTCTTCATTTCTTTTCAAGTTGTACGTATTTTTCGGTGATTTTCTTGTCACAGTATGTCGCAGTGAAGACATAAAATTGTTCACTCTTCCTTTACATATTACTGGTCGTGGAAATCCAAAACAATACTTGTGTAGAACTTCTCCTTGGATTTGAACTTTCGACGACAGTACTTTCCACAGCGATGGGTTTGAAAGCATAAGACTTGATGTCGTAAATTGTCTTCTTCTGTACTTTTCGGAACAACACATGTGGAATATTGTTCAATGAAACTCATCACTGTGTCATCCGAATCTGTTCCAAATTTGGGAGCAACTTTGGTCCATAGCAGCATATGTATGTGAGGAGCACCTCCAAAAGAAATACAAAACCTTTCCAAGTGGAGGATTTTTTTTTGTTTGTGATGAAAGACATCATAGCTTCAAATCGATGATTAAAATACCTACAAACATTAACTGGATCCAAAGAGCACAGTTCTCCAGGTGTCTTGAATTCTATATTTTCTATGTTTCTATTTGCCTCTCGAAGAAATTCAAGTAAGTCTTCCCAGGCATACTCAGCACAGCTAAGAGTGAGGAACCATGTAGGAGTTCCTAAGTTTCTTAGGATACATTTCAATTCCCCATGACAACGGTACCAATACTCATTCGTACCACGCTGGCATGCCATGAGATTGATTAGGTGAGATTCCAAAATACTGTCTTCCACTTGGACTTTATCCATAAAGTCTCATGCCGAAACATTTTGAAGATGTACTCCAGATTTCAGTATTTGGTTCACAGCATAAGATAGTCCAGAGAAGTCACTCTCAAAGAGAAGATGAAACAAATATGGAATGCATTGACGAAATCTTGGATCTTCTGCATATAATCTTAAAGTCCGGTATTCCGGCGCAGTAATTTGAACAGGTCGGTCATCATATCTTCCACCTTGACCTGTTGGAAACAATTGAGGAAAACAACGAGCTTCCAAGCTTTCTTCCCATACACTTATGGGACTTCCTTTGGCTTCTTTCATTTGGAACAACTCAATAGCATTCCCCATTACTTCTTCAGAGGATGAACACTATAATTCTCATAAATCTGTTTACTTTTTCAATCTGTCCAGCTGATGAATCACTGTCCTCTTCTACAGTTGTTTCCTCTTCTCCTACATATACATTTTTGTAGTACTGATTGTTTTTTACTAAATACAACGTTGCCTTTTTGACTTTCCTAACATCCACTAATTCTTGCCAGATTTTCTTACTCTTTGTAGGAACGCCATTTACTAGAATAACTAGAGGTTCCTCTTCCACTTTTTCTACGCCAATGGTGTCAATATTTTTCTTTAAATCTAAAGGCAAATAAACAACTCTTCCCTTTAATCCTCTCTGTAAATCTGAAGGAGGCAATTTCCCTGTCTTAGGCTCCAAGCGAACAATAGCCTGAAAAGGATGCACACATTGAATCAGAATACACTCATAGGTATTTAAACCCATCAATTCAGACGGAATCTTTACCAACTCAAGATTATTATGTACAGCTCTAGCAGGCATTCTGTTTTCATTTAATTTATTATAACAATATTTACAAATACGCAGATAAGAACCCAAATCAAAACAATTCTCAACCAACAAATAGGTTGCAAAATCCTTCCATTCATTATTATTTTCCATTTCACTTTTAACATATAAATCAACTAACCGAGTCTGATTCTTATAATGAGTTCGTCGACAACACACACAAGAAAGATTTGGCCTTTCACTTGAAATGACCTTAAACTTTGTAATTTCATGATCAAAATTTTGAGTACTTACAATCTGTACATTCTCTTACACATTACTTTCTATTACTGTATCATTTTCGGCAGTGTCCTCTTTTTCACCAAAGTAACAAAACTCTATTTCTTCACAAATCTTCTTCACATCTAATTAAGATCCATGCAAAAGAGCACTGTTTAACTGTTTTAGCCTAAGTGCTGGACTTTTTGCATAATACAACCTTCTCACTATTTTCCTCACTTTAGTTTGATGCACTTATAACATCCTAAAATGGTGAAAAGTACTCTGACATACTTTTCTAGAAAGACAAGCCAGTGAATGACCAAGCAAACCTGTTTTTCCCCTAACTCTGCAAGGATCTAAGTCTTGTAACATCTTAAACTTTTGTTTTAGAGTTTTCTTACTATATGTACGTAAGAAATTGCAAAACAAATTAATAGAATCCTGTCGCACACTACAAATATACTACAATTCCAAGTATACATCGGAGCCTTAGCACGTCTCCCTAAAACTTCATCAGCTAACACCTCATCTGCATTTCTAGGCACAATTTTTTCTTTTTCAACTGAACAACCGTCCTTCACCTCATATGCTCGACCACTGGTGTCAACTGCATGCACCAAAACATTACCTTGAAAGTAACTCTCTTCATTAAAAAATGGCTCACTACTTGAACTATGCTTCCATTCTCCCGAAAAAACTTCACAAAAATTAGTTCGATTAATTACTCTTTTCCACTTACATTTTGATTTCAAATCATTGATTGCCTTATCTAGTGTATGAACTCTATTGATTACTAAAAGATACAGCTTTCTCTTCACTTTAAAAGCCTGATCAACAAACTTTTCTATTCTTTTGTTTTTCTTGTAAAAAGTTGTTTTCCTATTATATTTCTTAAGATTTTTTAATAAATTCAAAACTACTCTGTTACGAAACATTCGTCTTAAATGTCAATAAACTGATTTGTCCTACGATTACCAGACACACTATGATCTCCTTGTATCATTATACCATTTTTGGTGACCTCTGCTTTTTCTTTCTAGTTACACTTTGTTTTTTTCTGCATTTTAACAAGTTCCTTAAAAAATCCTTGGTTTGCTTACCAGGAGCAATTTTTCTTTTCTCTGAAGATTGTCATTTGCATGAATCTTCTAATTGAGTCCTCTTGGTCGATAAAACTTTCTTATAAACTCTTTTTTGGCGGTCTTTTGTAGGCAAAATCTATTATGACTCTGTAGATATTTACAATCTGTTGAAAAGAAAAATGTGACATATTATAGACCACTACTAACATAGCACATAGCAATTACATTAACTAAACATTATAAACACTAGTTCACATCTCTCTTTGTGTGTTCTGGGCAGTTGTCCACTCCTGGAGTCGGTCGAGAAGAATCCGACCTGCCATCTTCCCGAGCGAGTCCAGGAGCGATATAGGTCTGTAACAAGACGGGCTATTTCGGTCCCCTTTTTTAAATATGGGGACCAATATCGATGTTTTCCATGATTCTATTAAGCCCTCTTCTATGGTTGCATTTAGGCCATTAGTCAGTAGCGGGGACCAAAGATCTGCTTCATATTTAAAAATGTCCACTGGAACCCCATCTGGGCCTGGGGCTTTGCCTATTTTCGAAGTTTTTAATGCTTTCTGTACCTCGTCATGTGAAAACTGCAAGATTATTGGATCAGTGACTTGAGACAGAGAGTCTATATGATCCGTTTCCTGGAAATTGTCTTCGCTAAAAACGTTAGAGAAATAACTCACCCACTCGCGGTCGCTAATCGCAACATCGATGGATGGCAAATCATCTCTATCTGTTAAAAAAGGAGATCTAATTACTTGCCAGAAGGTTGCACTATCTTTTAGTTCTGAGCTTCTTCTAAGACGCTCCCATAAATCAGCAATTACATTGTGCAATGGGCTTGTAAATATGCCAATGAAACCATTACACTATCTCTATACCAGCATTAATGTCAAACATTGCGCTAGGGGCTTGTAAATATGCCAATGAAACCATTACACTATCTCTATACCAGCATTATTGTCAAACATTGCGCAAGGGGCTTGTAAATATGCCAATGAAACCATTACACTATCTCTATACCAGCATTATTGTCAAACATTGCGCAAGGGGCTTGTAAATATGCCAATGAAACCATTACACTATCTCTATACCAGCATTAATGTCAAACATTGCGCAAGGGGCTTGTAAATATGCCAATGAAACCATGACACTATCTCTATACCAGCATTAATGTCAAACATTGGGCAAGGGGCTTGTAAATATGCCAATCTTTTTTTGTATATTCTATCACAATTTATGCCATTAGGAAAACCCTTTAAGCATCTCTCACGGCATTTCATATTCTTGTCTGTGTGCCAATTTTATTACTCTGCATGCATTTTCTGCTTGCACCCATGTCAAACATTGCGCAAGGGGCTTGTAAATATGCCCCTCTTTATCTGATATTCCATCTCAATTGATGCCATTAGTGAAATCCTTTATGCATCTCCCACACCATTTCATTTGGTTTTCTATCTGCTATTCCTATCCCTCTCCATACATTCACTGCTTCCACCCATGTTAAAGGTTGCACAAGGCGTTTCTAAAAAAGGAGCATATTTACAAGTCCAATGAAACCATTACACTGTCTCTATACCAGCATTCAATCCAAGCATAAAAAACAATTTAAAAAGAAGTCTACCTTATAAACTAAAAAATACAAACTGTAAGCACATACAACTAACATTATGGAAAAAAGTAAAAATATAATTCCTTAATTCACACAGGCACTCACTGTGATCCTTGTCAAAAATCTTTAAGCATCACATATGTTATCAAAAAACATTTAGCATGGTAAATCATTTTACACACAGAGCACAACCCAATTAAATGAACACTACACTACAATGCAGAAACCTGACTCATTTTCAAATTACAACAGGAATGAAGCCCAATATGCTTGTTATGCTTCCCAATACTGCAAACAGCACTCTCTCTATATTACTCACCTTTAAAATCGCTTTTGAAAATATAGAACAGTGTCAAACACACAGCAGATTTTCTTAAGCAGAATCTTTGAAATGCACCTCAGACACTGAAACCAGAAATGGCACACTTTCCCACTCATTCTTCACACATATTTCAGGTCTTAACCAAAGAAATCTTTTCCCACACTATTTCAAAACTAAAATAACATTTCAATTGGTTCTACATTCCCACACTTTCAAACTCACATAATATTCACCCATCCCCCTAGTGCCCATTCAACCTGTCACCATGGTAACTACCACCTAAGGTAGAACAGAGTTTAAAAGTTCATTATACTATGTTGCAAATGAATCCACCAAGGTTGTTAGAGCTTTCAAAATAACAGCTAATCATGTTCAATGTTCCTTTCAATGACCTTTTCTGAACCAATAGAATTGCTTCTTTTAAAAAACAAAACTATGCACCCTAATATGCTCTTTTCCATTTTCAGAAAGCTCCAATCATTTCTGAAGCTTCAAGTGCAGTGAATTTCCTCCTCTTTTTTTTCTAAACTGCAAGCTTTCCAACTGCCATTTCATTTACAGCCCTCATCTGAGTACAACCAAACCTGCCTTGAAGATGCCTTCAGTATGGTTTGTAGGACACAGTTTTGTATTCTGGTCTAAAAGGTATGCAACAAACAGAGGAATTTTAAACCTTGATTTACCAAATGTGGATATTTTATGGATTGGCCAGAGAGGATTGAGATGTCACCAATTGATACCATTGGTGAAATCCTTCATGCATCTCCCACATCCTGACCTCATAATTGTGCACTGTGGTGGAAATTACTTATGCACTTTGACTGGGGTTGGTCTGGAAATGCTATTGAGGGACATCTTTGGACAATTGATGTCACTTTTTGCTCAAACTGCCTTTGTCTATTCCAATATATGCCAAAGGCAAAAATGGAATTGGTCCAATCAATTTTGTCCGCAGATTGAGAAAGCAAGGAAATATGTAAATAAATCTGTTTCTGCATACATGAGAGACTATGGAATGGGTTGTGTATACCACAAGTGTAGTGGTGTGGCTCACTGGTTAGAGGCGGCAGACCCGGAAGCAGAGAACGGCCCAGGACCAGGGTTCAATTCCCGACGCGGCTGGGTCGTGGACCAGGGTCAGCGGACTCGATAATTCTCGCCTCGGTGCCTACTCTAACCAGGGATCACACTGGGCAACTCTGGGCATTAGCTTGCCTCATCTCTACAACGGCCCCCCACATTCTCCGGGGATGCCTGGTTTCACCTTGGAGATACCCAATAGGGACCATCTCACAGGGATAGCCAGGACGGCTTCCCCAGCGGTCTACAGCGCCACGACGCCTCAGGGCAGCAGTGCGCTTTACAAGACACATACATTTACATTTACATTTACAACAACCTTGTATGTTGTAATGCAAGTTATGTGTTATATTGAATCCATACTGTAGTCTTTCAGGAAAGCAGAAACAGATTTGTTCACATGATTGCTTCCTTTCTAAATGTGTGGTCATCACTCAGTGTTGCACTCAACCAACATCTAAACACTGAAAATTGTTATTTTAATGTATTTCTTTTTTGTCTTTTTGAGCCGCGGTCCGCGCACGGTGCGCGGACCCCGCGATTTTTTAAATTTTAATTTTTTTATTTTTTTCAACCTTCGGGGTCCTTTACAGACACCATGACAAAACCTAGGGGGCTCAGGAATCTCTACCCTGCCTCCTTGTCAACTATTACACTTCTGTTTACAACCACTATCATCTGCCACAAAAACAAGATGGCGGACAACACTTCCTCATTTCGACTGAATGGAATGTTGACAGACGTCCAACAGACAATCAGAATTCCGCGCGCGCACGCTAAGGTCCGCGCACGTGCAAGGACAGTGCAAGGACGGTGCAAGCCCGTGAGCGCACCGTGTCCCGCCTATAGGATATATAATTTGAAAAAAGTCGATTTTCTCAACAATTACTAAAGGGATTTTCACCAAATATACAAAAGGCACTTCTGCATACCAGGCTCTACCATTTTGCCAAGTTTGCAGCAATTCCATTCAGCCGTTCGGGCTGTAGCTGTGTCTAAAGGTCCTATGGAAAATTGCATTGGACTCTATTTCACATTCAATTTTCTCATAAACTACTGGAGGGATTTACACCAAACATACAAAAGGCACTGCTGCATAGCAGTCCCTACCATTTTGCCAAATCTGGTGTAATTACGTTCAGCCATTCGAGCTGTAGCCTTGTCAGAATGTCCCTATGGAAATTAACACAGGGAAAACACGTTTTGGGACCCCCTTTTTTCTCGGCCCCCGCTTGACGAATCCCCCCGAAACTTTCAGGGAAGGAGCGGAGCGCAGCGAGGCAAATTTAAGGAAAATTACAGGCGGATCCCTCAATCGGCGCCAAAGTTTTTCCCAATTGAATGTTCGCAATTTCCTATGGTAACTAGGTCGTAACTATATATACCTACTGGCGACCGCCAGTAGGTAATATATATATATATTTATAAACAACCTAAAGCAATACACATTAATGTACTACATGCTACACCTGTGTAACGGCCCCCGACCCTCTTCCCCCCATGTACGCCCAAACATGCACGTACACAGGGGCAGACCTTTCATTATTACAGCTGGGTGGTACCTGATATAAGTGGTGCTGACTGCACTCCAACTATGTTACCCTACTAAAGTTAGGGGGTCCCATTTTCCTTGTTTGAATTGCGGCCCATGGAAACCTTGAGATGTCATTGCCTGATAACCTATGGAAAACATGGATGGCTTGTTGTACAGACCATACAATTACATTAACACTTGGACACCACACATTTGGAGGCATGGACCTAAGAATATTTCGCGTTGAATAAGGGAACATGTAGTATTTCTTAGAAGATTCACAATGGGCTTTCACGTGGTATGTGACACGCCTACCATGATGGGAGCTTTTTTTGGGGGGGGGGGCGTTGGACACAGTCCAGTAGCTTTTCGGCGCTGATTAACGCTATACATCTTTGTTTTTCATCTTTATTTGATTTTAAACATACATATCCTGTTTATTTAAACGGTTAGTATTGAGACACTGGTTTGATTTACTGTCATGAACGCAGCAGGAATCTACCAGAGAACATGAAGAGGGTGTCAGTAGCGACAAATACAATTGGATAAAAGCAATTTGACATGCAAATCAGTATTTTAATTTTTTTTTTAATCATGTTAATCATTCCGGCAGAGATATTTTTCTTCCTTTTGTCATAGTAATACCAAGCTCCATGGAAATGACGCCACCTTCCATAGTCCTTTGCATTTCTATGCCTGTAGCGCCTGTAAATGTCACCTCATTCTCCTCAATGTACCTGTTAATTATTCCAGCACAGGAATATAATGTGTGCTTTCCCGAGCATCCAGGTGACTTTGTGCAACGGGGAAGATAGATGAATTAGAAATACAAATGTTTAATGAGTTTAGCACGTTTGAGATTTCTCATATGTCTCACAATACGACTTGTCAGAATGTCAGCGTGGCCTAGTTTTACCGAAAAGTAGCTAGGTTATGTAAGTTCATTCGTTGCGTTGTTGTGCAACTACGGAAATATTTCACTGGGAAAACAATACAAACAAATCACCTCCAGTGTATATTTTTATAAAAATACTGATACATTTTAATACGTTTTAAATTACATTTGAATTAGATCCTGCTGTGACTGGCAAATAATATATATTTGGTTGCTTCGCTCCAGGTGTTTTCCAGGTTTATTTTTCATTTACATGAATGGGTTGGAGGATTGTCGCATGCCCGCATTAAAAAACATACCGAAACAGATAAATAAACGTCCATGTATTTAAACAGAGAACCTCTTCTAATACAATTTAAAATACAAAACAACAAACCCCATCAACCCTGGAATACCATACCGCAAGGGCTTAATCTCTATACTACTTAATATTCTTAAACAAATGCAAAGAATATTTTCATACAACATTTGCCAATATCAGCCGAAACATATTTCATTCAAGCACTTCAAAGATGTACTACCATTCATCATGGAACAGCTGTGGAAGTTTTGGTAAATAAGAAAAGAAATTACCTTTCAAGGGTCACAAAACTGAGAGCATAAATTTACTAATAGCTACCTTTGTAAGAGTGAAGTTGGGAGATAGCCGAGTCCAGAGGTAGTGTAGAGATTCATAATGTGGAACAACGCACTTTATAATCCAAATAGGTTTGTGCATTGGTTGCCCAAGAGTTCGTTCCATAACATACATTTTTGTTGTCCGATATTTTCTCTAGTACACACAGAGTAAGCATGTTGGTCCTTGGTAATATTTAATTTTATATGTGTGTTTCCCTTCACACTTGACATCTTTAACTATCTGTCTCACTTCCTAATAGTCCTTAACGCATGTTTGCATTTAAATTACCCTATCCTTTTAGCTCAACATGGTCCCACCTATTTATTCAAACAGAAAGTTTCCGTCCAGTAACTATTCACCTCATTACTGCATATAGAAGCTGTCCATTTGCAGTATTCACAATTTATCTCTGCCTGACACATTTAATAAACATCCTCAATTAGTCCTCTGCCATCTCTTAAACCTCAGTTGAAATCCAATCAGCACGGAACTCAACAGCATCCTCAATCACCGCAGCAAACTTCCGGGACAGATGGAAACACGCTAAAGTCAGACCCCCACTAAAGAAACCCTTAACCGACCCCAGCAATTACAATAATTATCGAAATATCGGCCTGCTCCCCTACCCAGCCAAAATACTCAAGAAAGCCTTTAGCCAACAACTCTCTGAATTCCTGGAACAAAACCACCTACTGGATGTCTGACAATCACGATTCCATGCCAACCATAGCACTGAGATCACATTTATTGCAGCCATCGATGATAACACAACTCTCCCTCATCAACAGACTCTGCAACATCAGCATACAGCAAGACATCCACAAGTGGATTGCATACAGAGTATCCAACTGCCTCCCTTTACATCTACACCATCATATGCTCTAAGGATCATCACTCAGCCCCACCCGAATCAAAACCTACAAAACTCCCTTGCAGACTTCTTCATGTACCATAGAGTCAACATAATCTCCTACGCAGAAGACACTCAACTTAGCCTCTCTCCCACCGAGGACCCAGCCAACGCAAAAAACAACTTCTCCAGTGCTATGACCAATGTCCCTAAGTGGAGGAGGGACAAGTGCCTCAGACTCAACTCTGACAAGACAGAAGTACTGATCTTCGAGAACATCACTTTTGCATGAGACCACAGCTGGTGGCAAGTGGAACTTGGACCAACTCTGGCCCCAACAGACCATGAATGCGACCTTCGGATAATCCTCAACAACCAAATGATCATAAAATGGCAAGTCAATGAAGTCGCCTCCTCCTGCTTCCACATTCTTGGAATGCTCTGCAGAATCTTCAGACAGATCCCACCCAACACCAGGAAGATCTTCACTCAGGCCCTCGTCACCAGCCACCTCAACAATGGCAACGCTCTACGCCGGCATCTCTACTCAGCTCCTCAGAAGACTCCAAACCATACAGAATGTGGCAGCCATACTCATCACGGACTTTCCCAAAAGGTCACAGTGGAGGAACACCCTGTACCTCATGCTTCGAAACTCTAATACCAAAAATACCCATCATGCCCTCAAACTGGCGGTCACAGCCTTGGACTTCTGCAAGGCGAATGCCACCATATCCATATTCTAATGGTAATATCCTCATACAAGCACTCATAGATAAGATCTTTCCTACTCTTTAAAGAGCAACAAACAGGAAGAAAAATTCTCTCCCTGACACAACTCCTCCCGTTTATCCGGAAAGGCATGCAACCTTTGCTACTTAATCCATTAACGACATCAAGGGATATCTCGCCACATCTCCAATGACCCCTACATGTCCCTCACAACTGACTCAATCACACCAGGGCCCCCGGGTCCAGCTCGAACAGTCATAAGCTTAGATACCGACCATTGGAGAATTCACCAACCAAAACACCACCCCTGACATCCCAATCACCCAACCAGCAGGTGAGCTATCTGACAAATCTCCTCTTGACTCAACATTTACATTGATCCCTGATCAACTCCTAACGCCTTCGACCCCTTACCCGCTCATCCAAAATCAACACTCAGCGACCATACCCCCTTCCCATGCAGCAGCCCCCCTCTCATGTTATCACCTCTTAAGACCATCCCTCACATCTACTCTGACTCACCAACTACCCTTCTTACTCAACTAACCCCATCTAAACCTAATAATGATATCCCCACTCAACTTAATATCCAGATCTCAACGCAACCAGGCCATACAGGAGGTCCTACCACTATAATGGAACCCACGTCCACACACTTAACCAAGTGTCCTAACCATGACTGGACCGTGCGATTCAATGCATTAACCATAGGCCTAGCCCATCTCAAGGATGTAATCCTAAATCTATCATCAATCACTAATGAACTCCTAAACTCTAATAAACTAGTATTGACACCGTGAACCGAATTAGTCAGCAAACCAGAAGATACTTCACCACGAATCCACACCCAGACTATACAACACGGAGTAAAATAAACTTCCCCAATGACCCGGATCATCCTATGAGGGCTATGGAAGGTCTATCTGACAATGACTTACATGACCTTCTCATATCATAAAACAGCCATAATGACAGCAACAAGTCTTTAGTTGGCCCTACCCAATTCATTCAACCCAACCCTTACAGAGAACCCACTCACAATTACAGATCCTAATTAGGGAAAATTTCACAAAGGTCAACATATTGCAATCTACCCTCACTTACTCGACTAGCAAGCTAAAGTGTGCACTAATCAATTGCAGATCGGTTAACAAACATGCTACGGACATTTATGATCTCATCCTCTCGAATGATCTCGACATCAACATCTTCACTGAAACATGGCCAAAAAGTTCCTCTGCTCCCATCCTTGACCTACTGGTCTCCCCTAGTCATGATATACTTCGCCTGGATAGAACTGAAAAACTCGGAGGGGGGTTAGTCTGCATCTAGCGAAACACAATCACAGTTAATCAAATAGACTCTATCTCCTTATCCTCCTGTGAATATCTCTGCACCAACATCTCTGATGACAAGGGCATCATCTGCAAACTTCACATAATATACCACCCCCCGGGTGACAATCTGAAGTTCATTGATGAACGAATGGAAGTCATTACAGCCAACGCCAACTCACAAGTGCCGCAGATCTTTTTGGGAGACTTCAATCTCCATTGAAACAATACTGGCGATCATTATGTAAGCGGTCTCAAATCCTTTCTGTCAGACCAGGATCTGTCCCAATTCTGCGACAGCCCAACCCACAACAAGGGGGAGACATTAGACCTCATCATAGCGAGAACAAACACAATATCACTAGAATCCATCTCCCCATGTGACTGGACTGGTCACTACGGCATATTCTTCTCCAACAACAGTGAGGTAACTCCAAAACTAAGCCAACCTACAAAAACAAAAAAATGGAAAAGGAATATCCACAATATTAATCCCAATGCTTTCGTATCCCAATGCAATTCCGCCCTGATCCCCTCAACAGACATGGCTGACGTCCATGATCTCACAGACATTTACAATGCCATTATGCTTGAAATCCTTGATACCACAGCGCCCCTCCGAGAAAAAAACGTCTCAACCAAAATCTCCAAACCGTGGTTCAATGAGAACCTAAACTCGGACAGACACAAGTTAAAACTAGCTGAGCGAACATGGAAATCAGCACCCTCCACTGATCACCTATACCAACTTAGAGCGCTGAGAAATACTTACAACAGAAAAATCTTAAAAGCTAAAGCAGACTTCTTCAAAACACAGCTGAACCAAGCCATTAACATCCCAAAAAAACTATTCTAAATCGTAAAATAACAATCGAGTAACTCTCCAAACATAGTGGAGCTAAGCAACCCGGCATCCCCTAATTGAGACGAGCTTGCCAAATTCTTCCTAGAAAAGACTAGAACCATTGAAAATGACATTCAATCCAAGAAAGACCTCCAACAAACTACTGACCATGAGTCATTGCTTTACACACAGATCAAGGATCTTTTTAGCTTTCCAATCGAAGCTCCAAAAAACAATGCCAACCGGCACTCCTTCTCACCCATTCTGGAACACAAAATCTATACCACCCTGCTAGTGATCAACTCTGCCAATCATTTCTCCGATCCCCTACCCCCATCTGTATTCAAAATGATAAGGACCTCTATTCTACCCCTATGGGCAAAAATTGTTAACGCCTCTCTGAGGCAAGGCTCCATACCTGACTGCCTTAAAATAGGGCAGGTCACACCTATACTAAAGAAAGCCAATTCCCTCTCCACACACCTCAACAACTATCGCCCTATATCGAACATCCCCACTCTGTCGAAACTATTAGAAAAACGTGTACAAATTCAACTTTGCAACCACATTGAGAACTTCAACCTCCTAGATAAACACCAATCCGGCTTCTGTCAAGGCCACAGAACTGAATCAGCACTCACCCACATATTGGATGATATTTAAAAAATGTTAGATCATAATGAATCATGTCTATTGATACTTCTTGACCTATCTTCCGCTTTCGACACGGTTAAAGACGACAATCTACTGTACCTACTTGAACAAAGGATGGGCCTAACTGGTCCAGTGTTACAATGGTTCACCTCCTTCCTAAGCAACAGAACCAAAGAATCAAGATGAAGCAATCATTATATCAATCATCCATGGTCAGCCTAGGAGTTCCACAGGGATCAGCACTATCACCAAATCCTTTTAAATCTACTCATGGAACTCTCACAAATGCGCTGAATTCTGAAAACATTCTATATCACCTATACGCAGACGACACACAACTATATATAAAAATCTCCTCACCAGATGACTTCATGTCCCTCAATGCCATTCATCATCATACCCAAAGTTAGCTCAATGGCAACCATCTCACGCTCAACACTAATAAAACTGAATTCCTCCTCATCTCCCCTCCCAATCACACACCCAAGATAGACTTATGGCTGAAGCATCTAACTTCCTTTGATTGCGCCCCACACATCATTGTCTCCGCAAAATCCCTTGGAGTCACCCTGGACAAACATTTAAGTATGCAGGCGCAAATCTACAATGCCACCAAGTGAGCCAATAATCAGTTGAGTATCCTAAGGAAACTTAAACCCTTCCTCCCACAGACTGATATAAAAATGGCGCTACAAACTCTAATACTACCAAGACTGGTCTATGGAAGCACCACTCTATGCGGTCTTCCACAATACAAGCTAGCACCGTTCAGGCCATCGCTAAACGCTGCGGCCAGGCTGGTTACCAGAATGAAAAGAAATAACCACATCACCCCGGCCTTGAAGGCTCTGAACTGGCTACCCTTCGAGATGAGAATACTACTAAAGATAACCTGCATGACACATAAAGCCCTACATTGCAATACCCCCAGCTATTTAGCACAAATTCTGGAGCGGTCAGGAGGATGCAAACATTCACGAAGCCCGAGCTCACTACTACTAAAACCTCAATCCTTCCACAAAAAGAGAACTGGGTGCAGAACTTTCTCAGGCATCACACCAGAAATTTGCAACACCCTTCCACCAGATGTATGCATAATCTCCTCCTTTACCGCATTAAAAAAGAAGCGGAATGTTTCTAATGAACAAATTAATGAACAATGAACTAATGAACAAATTAACATGCTAAAACTTTAACTCTCTGATGACTTTTTGCCATTGATTGTATCCAAACACCAATGTCTCCCTCTTTTGTATTGTATGCGATTTCCGATTGTATGTAAAATTATGTGATAACAGTGTACTGTAAAGCGCTCTGATTCCCCCATGGGTCATGTTCGCGCTATAAAAAACTTTATAAAATAAAAATTAAATGGTCACACATCACCCTCCATCTCAGAAATCCCAACTGGCTCCCCATCCAGAAGAGATGTCAGTTCAAGATCCTCACACATGCCAACAAAGCCCTCCCCCAACAAGGACCATCTGACATCGACCATCAACTGAATTTCCATCAATCTTCCAGATACATGCATTCCTCGCCCGTGCCCACTCCCTGCACATCTGTCACAGCTATAGTGGTGACGGCTCCTTCTCCTACATCACCATGAAGAAATGGAAAGACCTGCCCCTCCACCTCCAAACAGCATCCTCCCTGGCAGAATTCAAAAAGAGACTCAAGGCCTGGCATTTCGATGGAGATCCAGCATCTCCAACACCCAGATATCCCCTAGGGGTGACAGCGATGCACTCTAAAAATGGGTGATTGATTGATTGGGTCCTGTCAACTTACTACAGTCAGCTGATTGCTCCGTTCTTTCTGCTATTTCATCACTAAGAGGATTTTAAAGTGGTTTCTACTCATTCTATTCATATTACTGTCCCAACATATATTTGTGGTATTGTATGTGCACTGTGAAAACATTGGTGCATGTTGCATGAAACTCCTTTAAAGTGATTTTCTCAATGAGTATTGCTATAAAATACATCAAACTCTCACTGATGACAAAAACCATAGTCACATGAATTGGCCAGTTAAGCCTGCCTCTTATTCTTCACAGAGGTCCTAAAACTTGGACGTCACACTATTCTTTTTTAATATTATTTATCATAGCACCATACTAAAACACCTTAAATTAAAAATCTATGGCTGCCCCATACTTCTACCTCTTAACCATTATAGGAACCTGTGCCCCAGCCTGTAATAAAAGAAGTAAAACTACATCTACTAAGGGATGGTTTCATTCTGTACTGGGGTAAATGTATGACATTGTTCTGCATTCTGTCCATCAATTGTTGTTTTTGCATGGTTTCATTCCTCAACAAAAGCCACAAAACAGTTGCTCCCTTGAAAGATAATGGGAAATGAACTACATACACTCACAAAAAGCCAATGGCTGGATACAAAACAAATACATAAACAAAAAATCCACCTATCTGAAGACCAGATAAAGCTAACACAAAAACAACCAGAAAACTGCTTGCCTTTGTTAAAGCCTTTAAATTTGACCTCTTTAATTGTAACCAAATCCCTGGGTAGCACTATGTGAATCTGGAATTTGCTTCTATAAACAGTTCCATGATATCTTAATGAAAAATACTTTCTTCGGATGGTCCTTGGTTAGAATAAAACAACTATAATTCCCAAAATGTTGTTAGGTACACTCTTTTACCATATCACACTTGGAATAATGATAGACCTATGGGTTCACTCAGAGTCTTTGGTGCACAAGGGCGGTCAGTGGAGATTATAGCCTTCGCTCCCCTGATGGAGGGCAGCTCGTTAAAATTATAAATCCCTTTCAGGTAGATGAGGATCTCTGTGCTTTGAGAGGAGCCTCAGTAGC
The DNA here is from genome assembly GCF_964261635.1 of Lissotriton helveticus. NCBI lineage: Eukaryota > Metazoa > Chordata > Amphibia > Caudata > Salamandridae > Lissotriton > Lissotriton helveticus. The sequence continues at coordinate 64,180,494 of NC_136060.1, read as the reverse complement.
TTTTCTGAAAGGATTGAATTTTGAGAGTGGTTGACCTTTTCTTGCAACCGTTGGCAATGACCTTGTGTAAGAAAATGTGCTATTAGTTGGTTTGGATGTGGGTCCTTCCCATGTAGCACACCCAAAACTCTTACCTCTGTCACCCTGGACATAGATTCACCCACCATATCTAGAGATCTTCGTAAACCTGCAGTGATCTCTGTGCCTTCATAGGAGCTGCTACCATGGTGCCATGGTGGCTCCTGTGAGTGCATAAATATGCTTTTGTGCGTCCACCATTTTTCCAATGGTTCCACGCTACATTTTTTTGTCTTCAAGAAACAAACTCCAAAAGAGGGAGCAGTCAGTTTACAGATGTTAGGCTACACAAGTAGACTTGAGACCAGGTTTTCTTTTTCAATGTGGTGGATGCCACGACATGTGCTGCAGTCCACTGATGATTTATCACTTTCCATGCCACTGGTGTTCTTTCCTGCACAATATTCTATGGTCTTCCTAGAGAGTTAAATAGGCCAATTAGGAGTTAGCCAATTCTGGCATGATTTGTAGGGTCACATCTCATACACTTAGGGCTGGACATGAGTGCCCTGTATGCAGAATTCCAAAACCAGCAGTGTCAGTTCACAAAATGAGGGAGACTATGCAAAACAAAGTTCTTTCTCACACTCAATATACACAGAAAGTTGTATTTATGCATATTCAGGCCATTTTGTTTCGCATAGAGGGTCTAGGTGGGATAATAAGTAATGGTCATGTCATCCTAAATAGGGCATAGCATACATCCCCTGTACCAAATTCCCCTATAGTGGACTGGCCCTTGTGTCAAAAGTTAATGCTGGCAGACACAGAGGAGGCTCGACTGGTGTGAACTAATCATCTTGATGTAAAGCCCCTAAGGTCTGAATCATCTAACTTTATTTTAGGTAGGCACAGTCGCCATTTCAGACCATGGAAGTCCCCATCTGAGATCATGGAGTTAGTCCTTTATGCAGAATCATTGTCATGTCTGCCATTTGGCTCAGATGTTGTCTGATCTTATCTTTCTAAGAAATGTGAAAGTGCCAGGTCATTTGACTGAAGATATAGCTTTAATACCTGATGCAACATCAATGTGGATCAAGTGTCCACTTATCACCACGTCTAGGTCAAGAAAGAGAAAATAAAGACATATAGTCAAAATAGTGTAGTCTGAATTGACGTTCTCTTATGTCAGAAATTCCAATCTCTGATAAGATTTAGTATATAAGATCTGCAATCTGATCACTTAATTCAGAGGCCCTTCACCCAAATGATATGCCAGAAGATGGTCTTTTTACTGCTGGTGCACAGCGAAGATGATACAACTTGCTCAGTGCTGATAAAGCCAAGTCCCGGAGAAAGGCTGATACCGCAGTGCATGTGTGCTCTTCGCAAGGAACACTGCCTTTACGCCTCCACTGATAACACCTGCCTTTGTTGTCAACAAGGTGTGCAGTTCATCACTATTCCCTAATGACCTCTAGACTGCATGTTGTTCTGCTTTCCATTCTGTCTCAGTGTAGAGAATAGAAGTAGGTTTTAGGGTTTTAGATTACATTTTAACCATTTTATAAATGTTTATTTGCTGTTTTCAGGATATCCTGTGTAGTTATTTCAGATGTACTGCGAAACAGGAAGGGGTGTGGCATAGCGGCCAGGGTACCTGACACCGGACCACGGAGTTCACGGTTCTATCCCCGGCAGCAGGTTAACCTAGCACCATGTGACTCTGGGCAATAGCTCGGTAAATCTTCCAGATGGCCCCCAGTGCCTTGACACGCTCGGGTAATTGTTCGCTTTACAAATACTGGATTTTATTGCGTAATGTTTTTATTTCAAGGTCTCTAGGAAACATTTACAATAAGGGGTGTTTTAGAGACCTGTTACAGTAATCATGCCATTATTAAGATGACGATCTGTACAAATAGGATTATGGTGATGTGTTATTACCAGATTAACCACCAAAATAAAGGCTTAAGATTTAAATGCCATAGTATTTCTATACCTGCCCTGTATAACTCCTTGACTGGTACCAATTTGAACTTGCTTTTGGACTCATTGCTTGTAGCCGATATCCCTCCAGATGGTGTTTTGGAGGCTTTTCATGCTTTAAAGCAATCTGTTAAGCAGATAATGTATGGGATCTCTGGCACTAAAGGAACCACAACAACTGGCTGGTTTGATGATAAATGTAGGACAGCCAACAAGCAACTAAGAGAAGTGTTACATGCATGGTAAAGAAATTGAAAATATATTCCCCTAGCTAGAGAAGCTTAGAGTGTATCCATTAGGGATAGGAAGCAAATCATGAAATAGGAAGCTTAGGGTGGCTTGATGCACATCTGTGTCACATGTGATGCAAAAGAGTTTTTGGAGACAGTTAAAGGGAGATAGTTGTATCCAGGCCTGTCTGACGAACTAGGTACAAACATAACTTCTCACCAATGGGTGATGCACTTCAAAAGAATTTACTCAATGGCAGCAGTGGAATCTCTGGATTGTACTGAGGAAGTACCTAATTCCCCCTGGGTATCACCTTTGAATTGGAGGAAGTAAAATTTCCAATTCAGACAGACGCTCTCCACAAGGCCTCAGGGTCTGATGGGATCCCTTTAGACCTATATAAGACAAATATCCCTTTTTGGGCCACCCCAATTAGAGAATGTTGCAAAGGTAGCTGCTTCAGAGGATATGCCCACATTCTGGAAAGCTGCTGCCATCTTGCTTGCTATTAAGAAGTTAAACAGGCAGGATCCATGATGTTAAAGGCCCACATGCCTATTAAATTCAATAGTTAAAGTAGCAGGAAGAATAATCCAGAAAATAATTGAGGATTGGGCCCAACTAAACAAAATTCTCAGTCCTGTCAGTCCTGTCCAGTGCCGGTTCCAGAATGGGTTTAGGGAGGGCATGGAACCACTGGAGCAGCATTTGAATCTCTACCTGCTGATAGGGAAATATATTGGAGCAAATAAGGTCCCATTGATCTAGCAGTCATGGACCTGAACAGCGCCTTTGATCCGGCCAACAGGTCAATGCTGTGGAACATTTTGCTTGATCTGGGAAGGCCGCAGGCGAGATGCAAATATCACCAAACCCATTTTATGGTTTGTGGGAAGCAGTTATTTAAAAATAGATCAATAACCATAACATGGAAAGTCATTTCAAGGGTGAGCTCATTTTCTTCTTTAGGCATCACCCTTGATCAACAGAATAGCTGGACCCCTTGCTTGGCTGATCAAAGTCAGCATTTTAATCAAGCATGCACTGCTTTTTTTAGGTTTTCCTTAAAGATTGGCAGTAACCCTATTGTCCCCTTGCTGCAAATTTATAGAATAAAATGTTTACTGTCCTTACCTATGGCCTTTCCATTTGAGGGTACAGAAATTGCTTGAATATACAACAGGAAGAGAACCACATCTGCAGTGGGTCCGGCTAGCTCTAGTTTTTGTACCTGAAGAGCTTAACCTCGGGGAAAAATATGATCATATAAAACTAGCCCTAAACCTTATATGGATAATGGTTTGGAGCGGGGAACACACAGCTTTTAACAGGGCAGTGACCCTAGATTGTCTGAACTAATAAATGTGGTTATAAAATCCCATGGATGGCTTATGTTAAAAACCTTTCGGTATTGTTGGGTTGCCAAGAATTTTACCTGGCTCTGCACCTGATAATAAAAATGCTGGAATAAAGGTGAAAACGTTATTCCTTAAACAAGCTGCTGAGGAGATGGAGACTGTTGACCTGGGCAAGACAATTTTTAGAGCATGTATGATTATCCAAACTAATGATGATTTGGTGCCTAATCGCTCCCTTGTCAGAAATCCATAGGTGAAATCTTTGCTCACTAAGTTTTGAGTGGGTGCAATTTGGCACAGGTTATGTTCCTCACCTGGACAATATGATTCTAAAACAATATTGATCTTCCCCTGTGCCCCGGTGTTGGCAGGTCGCCACAGACCTTGGAACGTCTAAAGTTATCTTGTAATGCATATGATTTCCCGAGGTGCAGATATGTGTTACCTATTTAAAGATCCAGATGATTCCATCAGTATAGAACAAACCTTCACAATCAGCACATGCTTGAGTAGCTACATGAGTGTCTATATGGGTTTTGATTTGTTCTCTGAGTATCTGTTTGGGTGCCTGAGTGTCTGTTTGGGTGGGCGAGGGGGTGTGTGACTTTGTGCATAGATGTCTGAGTGGGTGATTTACTGGTTGTATGGATTCAAACGTGCATCTGGGAAGGGCTGTATGGCTGAGTTAATGTGTGTATTGGTGTGTTGGTGAGTGAATGAATGTCTTAGTGGTATATGTGTGAGTAACTACATATGTTTTAAGGCAGTATATGTGAGTGTTGGAGTATATTAATGACTATTAAGCATGAGCGCAAAATCCGTTACGCTCGCGGATTTTGCGAACGTTCGGTAATTTCGCGATCCGCGAACTCCCGCGAATTTACCGCGAATTCGCAAATCCGCGAGCGGCGGATTCTGAGGGCAAAAGTTCAAGCCTTGCTGGCCTGTTGTAACTATTTTACGATGGCGCCGGCAAGCTGCCAGCGCCATCCTAAAATAGTTACTAAATTAGCTTCAACAGGAAGCACTAATAGATAAAATAAAGCAGGTGCTCGTGCATCTGCTTTATTTTATCTATTCGAGCTTCCTGTTGAAGCTAATTTAGTAACTAGTTTAGGATGGCGCTGGCAGCTTGCCGGCGCCATCGTAAAATAGTAACAACAGGCCAGGCAGGTGTGCCTTCTTCCCAAATATACCATCGAAAATCAACTGTGATGCTGGACAGAGGCCTATGCATCCTTGACTTTCACGAGCGCAATCCTCGTGCTGTTCCTGTGGCCAGGAGCTTCTGTATCTTCATCTGCTGCTCTGATCGGTCTCTTTACCTTTAATACACACAAGAGGCATGTGCACTCGCATGGAAGCCCCGTCCGTTAGGCCCCGCCCACACACTCGCGGTGGGCACCGTCTTCCCGCCATTTACCCACTATGATAGCTCACTCAAGGGACCCCTGCGCCCTTCGGCGCGATTGCATAGTAACACACACCTGGTCGCTGTAGACAACTCTCTGGCACTTTAGGCAGCTGTAGTGTAGTAAAAGCACTATACATTTACCCAACGAGGTATGGCACAAAACGGTGGCGTCTTCTTGAATAAATATGAAGGGCAGGGTTCATTCTGGCACGATGGTCCTGGCACAAAAATTAAACCTCAACTGGAAGCACTTACAGATATCAATTAAGCATGTGCCCTAGTTGAAGCTTAAATTCAGTGACTCATTCATCGGCCCAAAAAACAATCGTGAGCATTGTCAAGGCTGGGCAGATGTGCCTTCTTCCCAAATATACCATCGAAAATCAGCTGTGATGCTGGACAGAGGCCTTTGCATCCAATGACTTTCACGAGCGCAATCCTCGTGCTGTTCCTGTGGCCAGGAGCTTCTGTATCTTCATCTGCTGCTCTGATCGGTCTCTGACCTTTAATACACACAAGAGGCATGTGCACTCGCATGGAAGCCCCGCCCCAAATCCGCGGATACGCAAATCCGCAAAATCCGCGGATTTTGCAGATCCACGATCCGTGAATACGCAAATCCGCGAAACGGGGATCCGCAAAATCCGCCCATGCTTAATGACTATACTTGAGAGTACGTTATTTAAAGAGTAGGTGTATGCATGAGTGACTGCTTGTATCACTGATTGTATAAGACAGTAATTATGCATTAGTATCTGCATAAATAAGTGTTGTGGTGTGTGTATAAATAACTGAGTTGGTGTGTATAACTGTATACATGAGTAAATGGGAATGCGATTGAATCTTTGCATGACTGACTAGATGTGTGAGTAACTCTATGGATGAGTGGCGGAGTGTGACTGTATGTATAGGTGTATGAGTGCATAATATAGTACTGTATTAATGAGTAACTGCATGTATAAGTGACTGAATGTGAGTGTAGACCTAGTAAATAGTGGGTGGTATGTAGTATCTGTCATTGTTGTGTGTATGGTTTCAAAAATAGAAGTCTGTATTTTAGAGTGGGTTTTTCAAAAGTTTATATTAGGGCACCAGTATGTGCATCAGATTATCACATGGATGATGTAATCAGTGATGTCATCAGTGATGTCCTTTGAAATATCATCAGTGATGTCACTGACCATGTCATGAGTGATGTAATATGTGACGTCATCAGCAGTGCATTGCGGGCGCGAGTTATAGTTGGCTCCACTAACTATACCTGGCGAATTTCTCTGGTTTTATATGAGTCAAATGTCCAACTAACTATAACGCCCTTGAAATCTATGTTTTTTTTGTGAATTTCAAAGTTTTTATAAATGCTAATTACTAACTATAACATCAGTAAAACCTATGTTTTTGTCAGTGAATTTCAATGGTTTTTTAAATGTTAATTTCATATTTTAATATTTATAAAACCTATATTTTTCAATTTTTTTGTAATGTTTTGGAACTCTATTATACTTTTCTTGAACTTTAAAAATTATGTTATGTTTTATATCTTCAAAAAAAATATGTATGTCTTTATTTTTTTATTTTTTGAGAAAACTGGAGTCCTGTCCCAGTAGTGTACCAAGCTCCATCAGCACGCAAATCCTATCCGCCATATTCAATCAATCAATCATGGGCATTTGTATAGCACGCTACTCACCCGGTAGGGTCTCAAGGCGCTGGGGGGGGTCCGCTACTGCTCGAAGAGCCAGGTCTTGAGGAGCTTCCAGAAGGAAAGGTGATTCTGGGTCAGTCGAAGGTGGATGGGGAGGGAGTTCCATGTCTTGGCCGCCCGGTAGGAGAAGGATCTTCCCCCGGTGGTGGCTTTGTGGATGCGTGGAACGGCGGCGAGGGCGAGGCTGGTTGATCGTAGCTGGCGGGTGGGCGTGTAGAAGGCCAGGCGGTTGTTGAGGTATGTTGAGGTACATGGTCAAAACTGGCAGTTTCAAAAATCAAGCTTCAGGAAATTGGAGAACAAAAATAGAATATCCAACCAAAACAGATTGTGGCTGCGCTATGGTCTGCTTTCACTATGTAGTGCACACTAATCACTGCACATGGGTCATAAATGCAAAGTTCAAATCCCACCGCTGACCCACCAATGTTAGAAGCGGCTGTCTCTAGTTGGCAGAGGTATACACTTCTGACAAATAGGGACACACCTTTTCTAGTCAGGGCAAGGAGATCACACACTTAGATAACCCCTGCTCACCCCCTTGGTAGCTTGGCAAAGCAGACAGGCTTATCTCAGAGGCAGTGCGTTAAGCATTTATGACCACATACAGTAATAAAGTGAATACACTACAAATGGACACGACACAGTAGTATTATAAAAATAAGTATTTTTATATAAGGCTTAGCACAAGACCAAATAACGACAAAAATATACCACAATCTTAATAAATACTCTTGGAAGGAAAAATAATAGTTCAAGCACGGTTTCTTCTTAGCACAAAAGTCTTTAGTATCAAAAGCAACTCTTCTTCTCTAAAACACAGTTCTTGGCAACAATGTAACCCACACGGGAGTCACACGACGTCGAGGCAAAGTTAATCCAAAGGTTCGGCGTCGACCGCGAGGAGCGCTACGTCGAGCCCGGAGTCGCACAGACCCCCACAACACAGTACCTTGGAAAAGTGAAGCACTCGAGGATCAGCGGCGTCGAAATGTCCGGCGTCGCGTCTTCGGCGTCGATCGGGCCTCGGAGTCGGGGCGATCTGCAGCGGCGTCGACCGAAGTCAGGCGGGAGCAGCGCTCACGGGATGAAGCAGGATACGACGTCGTCGATGTCGATGTTGCAAGAGTGAGCAGCGCTCACGGCGTCGAGAGGGCTCGAAGTCGATGCGATCAGCAGCGGTGCAGACACGAGGTCACTTGGAGCTGGAGCCGAACTCACTACTCACTGGCGTTGCTGCTGGCGTCGATCGGGCCCGGCGGCCGGCGTCGAGGAAGCGGGACACTGGAGCCGTTACTCACGATGTCGAGCTGGATTCGGCGGCGTCCGTCGGCGTCGAGATTGCTGGATTCTTTAAGAGGTGCTGGATTCACAAATTCCAGCAAATAGCACTTTAAGCAGATGAAGTCCTTTAGCCCTGTGACTTCAACAGGAGACTGGCACTCTTCCAGCCCTTGGAGATTTTCTTAGCAAAGAGTGAGAGTACACACACAGTTCCTCTCTCCTGGTTCCTTGGCAAAAATAAAGAAGCAATGCAGGATTCCCCCAACAAACAGCACTCTGGCAGAAGGGGTAGGCAGTCCTTAGATCAGCAGGCTTCTTGTCCTTGGTTCAGGTTTCCTTGTCAGAAGTGATCTGAATTCTTGGTTCAGGGGTCCTTCTCTTATACCCCTTATTGGCTTTGATCCCTTTGTCCATGCAGGGGAATTTCCCCCCATCTTGGGTTTGTTGTGGGTGTTGCCAGGCCGAAGCACCTGGCCTATTCACTGGGCAGGGCAGAGTCCTCAGCCGCTCAGCAGGAGCGGAGCCAGCATTGTCACTGACAGGGGCAGGGCCATCAGCTGCCCGGCAGGAGGTGGGCCAGGAAAGTCCCAGGCAAGCACAGAGTCATCAGTCGCCTGGCAGGGGGGCGGAGCCAGCATTGTATCAGGCAGGGCAGGCTATCAGGAGCTACTCTTCCCCTACTCTTAATGCAAATGCCCCACTCATCCCACACTGACTCATTCAGACTCTCTGGAGCCACCCAGCTCCTGTCACATGCACACCAGAACCAGCAGAGACCAGTAGACAGTTAGACAAGAAAATAGCTACTTTCTAAAAGTGCTATTTTCAAACACAGAGTCCAAAAACCATCCACACAAACGGATGCGTTATTAAACCCTGAGTTCAGGGATACCAAACTCGACATTGCACCATGCTCCCCGAGCCCGCTAGGATTATAGCATTAATAATCCTGGCAGCCCATTCTAACTGATGGAGAGCAGGTTACCTTACAATAGTGAAAAACGACTATGGCTGTAATTCACTATTAGGACATGCCAACCTTGTCAGGCTTGTCCTACCTTATGCTTACAATGCACCCTGCCCGTGGGCCTACCATAGGGGTGACTAACATGAAGTTAAGGGAAGGTTTAGGGACTGGCAAGTAGGTGTACTTGTGCAGTCCTCGTGACAGTCAGACTGCAAGTGGTCTAGCAATGGTAGACCTTCAGACATACTTTTACTAGGCCGCTCTTGTGGGTGGCACAACATGTGCTGCAGGCCCACTAGCAGCATTTGTATTTACAAGCCCTGGCACTCCTGGTGCACTCTACTAAGGACTGACAGTAAACCAAATAAGCCAAACATGGAAGTCAATAAATACAGCAATTTCACATAGGGAGCACTTGCACTGTGGCACTGATCAGCAGTGGCACAGTGCCCAAAGCATATACCAGCAAAAACATCGTGAACAGAGGAGGCAAACAGAAAAAATGGAGGAGAGACTCATGCCAATGATGCCAGGTCTAACACGAGGTCTAAGTTCCATTGCATTGTTGCATAGTCCTTGTTGTTCTTCTGTAGGCGTTTCGAATGTGATTAGCCTCTTTGTTAGGACCTCTGTACTGGTAGCAAACCTTGGTGTTCTGCTACTTATTGGGAGTCCACTTGGCCTACTATTTGTTATCGGCCACATGATTGTGGTTTTACCAGGTCGATGGATACAACTCGGTTCTCCTTTTTACCAGCAAGCGGCGGTAGTACAACTGATCTTGTCCCGTTGACAGACAAGACAGGAACTGCTTTTCTGTAAAAAGGCCCAAATTCCTTCTTTACCGCGATCTTTTCTCTGACTAGATCCCCGACTTTTGGAATCCAGACAGGTCTTGCTGGGACAGGTGGTGGTTCTTCAGTGGTTGTTGGCTGCTGTTTCAACTTTATGTTGCTCAGGTCTTTTCTTGTTTCATTTAAGTCCTGCAAAATAGCCAAACGGTCTTTGATATCAAAGCTTTTTTCCTTCACCACTGAAGTTTGACTGTCAAGGTCAGAGATTAACATCTTAGTTCCAAATAAAAATTTGTACGGACTGAATCCCTTCAGAGAATTTCTTGGCAAGTTATTTAGACTACGTTGGACACTTATTAGATGTTTGACCCACCCAGCTCCTGAACCTAATATCCTTTCCGTTATAGATTGCTTTATGCCTTGGTTTTTTCTTTACACCATCCCGTATCCCTCAGGAAGGAAGTGAGAAGATTCCCGCTGTGCTATACTCATTTGGCCATGTTTCCCCTCAGGCTGGAGGGCTAGAGTGAAAACAATGGTCAAACGTAGCATGCTCTTAGCGTATATGCCATTTAGACTCGCAAATCTTTGTATAACAGTCCAGACGTCAGCCGAGTGCTGGTGATCTACATTATAAGTGGAAACTAGCCTGTATATGTTAATCGCAAGCCTTGCTTTTTACTCTTGATTTTTTCTGGAGTGAAACGACACGGTATTACACTGTTTCTCTCACCACTGCGATTCCTGTTGCAGTTTGGTCAGTTTTTTACAAACATGGTGTGATGCAGGCTCATGCCTGGCCACCAGTACCTTGATTGTAATTCTTCCAGAGAATCTTTTAGTTTGAGGTGTCTGAGACCCTCGCCCATATGTGCGTCTGCGATTAACAAGTTTCTCCTGTCCATGTTTGGAATCACTCTATCCCCCACTCCAGGGATTCGAGCAAAAGGGACGGAGTTTGCATCGATTATGTATGTATAATTGAGTGGATAGTTGATCGGTAGCGCTGAGCAGTCGCCTTTTAATGACGTTTTCACCGCCAGCACTGTTTCACCGTCAATGTATTTTAATGTATGCTTTTTTCGAACTACGGAAGCCGATTTAGTTGCTACCGCTGTGGCTGTCTCAGCCAATGAATTCCCTGCAACGTGAACGCCATCACGCTGATGACTCAGTGAGTGTGTCACGTGAGTCTTTGGTAGTTCTTTTTGTAAAAGAGCTATTTGTTCCCAGAGCAGTTTCTGCTTTATTGCTGCATCTGTGTCATCTTTGTAACCGTTTTGAATCCATGTCTGCAAATCGTTGTTATATGATTTGACGCAGTAATATGAATCGGACACTATAAGTGTCGGGAATTCGCGATCTGCATTATCTAGCGCCATTTTCAATGCTATTATTTCAGTTTGTTGTTCTGAATTAGTTTCTACTGAGTGTGTTTTTGTTAATAGAGGTCTTAGTTTACCTCCGCGCCACACTTCTTTTGTAATCTCACATGTGGGGTTGTATGCTTGTTCTCCCCAAACGGAGGGTTGAGCATGTCCGTCTGTATAGATTACACAAGCGTATTGTCGTAAGGGCAGAATGTCGATTGGCAGAGGGAATGTTCTTTCATATTCTAGATTTTTCAACTCTTCTAGTTCTGGATCAAAGTAGTAGTATACTTTGTCCGTTGTAATTGAATTCACCCATTGTATCCATTCCGGATTCAATGTTGTTGTTGGTAAATTACACGGTGTTGTTAATGCCTCAAAGGCTGGTTCTGCTGTTCTGACTGTGATATGTCTACCGTCAGCTTGATCTTTTTCTCTAGCTATTGCGGTTTGAACTGCATGAACAATTTTTTCTTTAATGCGGAATTCCTGTTCTGCTTCTGTGTACAAGTGTGATTTGAATGCAATTGGTACCTTTTCTCCCTCATTAGAGGTCAGGTATGTGAATCCCCATCTTCCTGGGATGACTCGAATCACAAGATTGCGTGTGTTATCACGTGTTTCTAATTTTGTTTTAATTAACATGTCTGTTTGTAAGGATCTCAAAATTTCTGTGTGTATTTGAGTCCAATTGGTTCTTTTAAAATCTGGTTTGATTAGATCATAAAGGGGTTTGACCCTTTCTGCGTAATTTGCAATGTATGTTCTTCCGAAATTTAGGAAGCCTAGAATTGACTGTAGGTTTTTTAGTGTTCTAGGTGCTTGGAGTACAGCACATTTTTCTAGAAAATTGTCAGCCAGGCTTTTGCCTTCACTTGATAATTCATATCCTAAGAACAGGACTGTCAGATGGGCAATTCTGGATTTTTTAAAGTTGAATTTGTAACCCTCTGCTGCGAACCCAAGTATTATGGTGTTCACTCTCTTCAAGTGAGTCTCCAAGTCATCATCTGTTAAGTATATGTCGTCGACATACGATAATGCTTCGTCATCATATGTTTGTAGTAATTCTGTTACTCTCGCTGAGAATACTCCTGGGCTGTTCTTGTACCCCTGGGCTAACCGACAGAATTGTTTTTGAGTGCCATTTATTGAGAATGCAGACAAATATCTGCTCTCTGGTGCTATGTTTTGACAAAAGAATCCATTAGAAATGTCTAATGTTGTTTTGTATTTTTTGCGCACTATGTTATTCATTAGTGCAGCACTATGCGAATTTTGCACTGCAAAAGTTTTGCAACATGAGTTAAGGTGTCGGTAATCCAAAACTAGACGATATGAATTGTCTGGTTTGGAGACCGGAAACAAAGGGTTGTTCATTTGTGAGGTGCAAGTTTCAATCACCCCCTGGTATTCTAGCTATTCTAGAATTTCTTTTACCAGTTTTTTAGCTTCTTGCTTAATTGGGTACTGCCTTTGTGCAGTAGGTTGTGATTTTAACTGGATTTTGTGAGGAGGAGAGTCCTCATCCCATCCTACGTGATTTTTATATAAAGCAGGAGCTAGAGCTACTGCCCACTTTCTGGCAAGTGTGTATTTTTTATGAATTGGGATGTGATTTGAGAAGGCAGGCATAATTATTTCTTCGCCATGAGGGCATTCCCTGACAAACTCTAGTGGCCAGTCTTTTTCAGCTAGAAGGATGTCATAGCCCTTGGAGAGATTATCCCAAAATAGTCCCCTTATTTTTCTAGTCTTATCCCCCTCTATACGTAATGTTATTTCATATATTTTGTGAGGTTTGCTAACTCTGGTGTCTGCAGTTTCCACTTGAAGATATTCATTCGTGTCCACTGTCTCCAGATGATTCATAAGGACTTTGCGAGCTATGCTCACTTCTGCTGCGCTGTCTAGCATTGTCTGAGCCCATTCTCCGTTTTTCAGTTGTGTCCTCAGTATTCTCGGCATTGTTAACTACCTTGATACTGGCTACCTTCTTTTTTGGAAATTGTAATTTCTTTTTTAGCTGAGCAGGTTCCTTGTCTTTGGACTTGGCGTGCTCTTCTCTTTGTTCTGATCGTCCTCTTCTTTCCGATTTCTGCGAGGAAGTCTGAAAAGATTGAGAGGGACGTGTATCAATGTCTTGATATCTATCAGGCTTTTTTATATTATCCCTATTTCTAAGGTTATATCTTTTCCCAGAGGGGTCACTCTGGGGTGACCTGTGTCTTTGGTTCGGAGATTTTTCTCTTCGCCTAGGAGACCTTCCTCTGGACTGGAATTTCTTTTCTTTAGGATTGGATTGTTTGTTTCCATCCCAGCTCTTTTTCTGTGATGTTGAATTATTATAAAAAAATATTTTTTCAGGACTTTCAATTAGTTGTGGTTTTACTGGTATTCCACCTAAACTATCTCTGCCTAGTTCCTCATAGGATTTTTCTATGATTCTGGCAATTTCAGCTGGTTGGTCTGCTATATCTGTCTCTTTTAACCTCTGGCGGATCGCCACGTTTGCTGCTTCTCCCTTTATGTTGGCTAATAATATAGCCGAGACCTGCTTGAAGTCTTTCAGTAATTTCATACCAAGAGTTAAAGCGGGTTCTGGACCGTATTCGTCTTGAATTTGTTTTAGCACATCTGGTATTACCGAAATGGATGGAACACCGTGCGTTTTTGTGTAGATGGAAGCAAAGACTGTACCCCAAGTGTCACAGTCCTCAATGTGTGGTGCGATTCCCATTGGAAGACAGATAGTCAGAATCCTGTGTTTTTCTAACGGGGTGGTGTCTGGAAACACCGCCTCTATTTGGGTGATTTTTTGTGCCAACCAGAATGGTATTTGTTCCCGTTTAGCCGGTACTTTACCTAGGCAGGACTGTATGTTCTGTGGTGTAATTTTATTTGTGTTCCCCTGGTGAGGGGTCAGCTGTGGAATTTTAATCGCTGGCTGAATTGTTGAAGTCCGCACCACATACTGGACTAATTGTCTATGTATTTTTATTAATTGTTTTAGCTGTGTTAACAGCTCTGCTGCAGACATCCCATTGATGTCTGGATGTGGTGTGTATCCGGCTAGGACCGGCCACGTTGCTCCTGGTCTACCTAAAGGACCGAGCCTGGTGATGTGATTATTATGTTTTAGGGCGCCATTAAATAAGAGCAAATGCTCTTGAAATTTAAGTGGTACTTCCACCTCCTCGAAAGGAGTATACTCATTAGGAGGTTCCTCTATTTTGTAATAGTGGAAGTACTTTGTTACAGCATTTGCTGCTGGAAAATGTATCCATGAATAGTATACCTCTGTCTGCCGATATTCGTGTGCCTCAATTACGAATATGACTGTACCACCTCTAGGTATCAGTCCATTTTCTATAAGTTTTAAGGTTATAGATTTCCTTTTGATGACCGGGATGAGTATTATATCCGGGTCTGCTTCTTGCAGTGCAGTATCAGCTGCTGCTATTTCAGCTGCTAATCTAACTGCCTCTCTTTCTCCTTCACTGTCTGACATTGTACTGTCCAGAAGGTTATTTTGTTTGTTTGCAGATCAGGTTTCTTATGGAAACAAAGATTAGATGCACAATATTTTGGAACAGTGTATCCTTCAATGTTGACTAAACCAAGTACCATAGATAGGAGTTTCCTCCTGCGAGGTTTGGCGGATATTACCTTTCACCCACTCCAGACGTCTTTGGAGTATTATGGGGAAAAAGGGGTCTGAGTGAGAAAGCACGACTGAGTTACTCTAAATGTCTTACGTTAGTTTTATCGCCCTTCCAAACGAGTTGGGCGCCATGTAGTGTAGTTCCTATTATCCCAATAGGCTCTGCGCATTGGAATAATACCTTCAATAGTATAGGCCTAGACCAGACGTTAACTAGGTCTACTACTGTCGATATTAGACTTAAAGTTTTGGGTTTGCCAGCTAGCTCAGAGTTCACTAGAAACTTTCTTGAATAGGCAAGGAGGAGTTGAACCTCCCTGGATAGACAAGAAGGGATTTAGTTTCTGACAACCATAGAACATGACAACTTTGCTCTCCCCTAATCAAGAGTGTATCTCGAGAGTCGTGTGAACAAAAGGCAATTTATTTTACTCAGTCAGTACGTGCATTCTTAGTCTCATCAGATTGTAGAGAAAAGGAAGAGACGGACGTGTTCAATAAAAGATGGTATTTATTGATCAGTCTCTTTTCTCATACAAGAGAAATGGATCGATATTATTGCAATACTTATGGTTAAGTAAAGTGCATACATTAAAAGCAGAAGTATAAAATAATACTGTAAAAACATTGATATGGTTTCTAAGCCATATGAAGGTTTAAAATGAATAAAATATATTACATACACGTATACATTTGACTAATCGTACTCAACTGGTGTTTCTAACTATGCCTACCCCGTGTACCTGACCTAAGCCTAATACGTGGGCGGGAATAGAAAGTTACAGTTTAAGTTAAGTTTGTTTTTGCCAAGTGCCTGACTAAAGAATTCTCTGCGAGGGGTTATTCAGTTCTGTACCTGGAATCTAGGATGGATGAGGGATGGTATCTCTCGTCTCTGGTCTCGATATTCCAGGCTTCCTGCGAGGGCTACCCGGAAGCGCCGGTGCTGGATTTCTCGGCAGGAGAAAAACGGCTCCTCGTTCTCAGCGCGTCAGGAAGGCGGGGCTGCGCCAGCGGGGTCTGCTCTGCTCTGGGCTTCGGCAAGTCTGGCTGCTCCGTCCTCGTCACCACCGCGTGTGTTTGCATAGGGCAATATCGGTAATATTTATACCTTTAAGGTGCCGAGATTGACGTAAGGATGGACATAGATACGTCAATAAAGATGTCATACGACCAGGTCGTTAGCACATTCTTTTGCTGAAGTTCTCGGTGAAATCAAAACAATGGCCGCAGGGTTTTTCCCAGGTTGTCATAGGTTTGATTTGTTTTGAGAACTCCGTATGCCTTATCAGGGGCTGGAGGAATATCGCTTGTCTAATTAGATGGCAAGCGTTATGACCTAATCAGATAACACGTTCCTGTGCCGTAGTGTGGCTTTATCAGATAACGGTTCCTGCATCATGGGGGTTTTCGGCCTCATGGGATGACTGCTAGTTAACTTGTTAGTTTGTTAACCAGAATAGGGTCAGGAATAGGGGGATCGATACAGAACCTATAGGAATACATCACAAAAGAAGATGCCTGCCTGAGTGGGCGACAAAGTATGGGTGGATACTGGATAGCAAGAATCATCAGCGGTGTTTGGGTCAAACTCAAAGCAAAGGCAAGCAAGGAAGGAGTGGCCGCATGGGTTGTTGCTGGTGAAACAAACAAAGGTTTGTCAAGAGATATATAAAAAAGAACGAAAGACATTTACTTTGAATGGATGGATGCCAGGATGTATTCATCATAGACAGCATAGGTGGAGAAGGTCACTGGATGCAGAGTCTTAGTTTGAAGAGAATGTAAAAGAAACCGCGCCAGAGTAGAAAAGCCGAGGAGAATATAAGTTGTATTTTCAAAATACAGTTGACCCACAGTAGTTTACAAGCACATCATATCTATATATATATTGTGTATGGTTGTCAAGCGCCTTCCTTCAACTATGAGGACCTACCTATGTTAATGTATTTTTGACTGTGTCAGCAGGGCCTTCAAAGGGTGGCCTATCTGTTGGTTACACAATCAATAAAAACAAAGTACCTTATACAGTAGCGTTCGGTGGTGGGATTGCTGCCACACGGGGATGTGGGGAGGGGGAGGGGCAGGGTGGGGGTAGTAAACAATGGATTACGGCCAAATACAGTTAAGTAAACATAAAAATAAGTAAAACGAATTTCATTATGCGCACTGCACCGACAAATGCGAGGCAGTGTGTGCAAAAAAATGTGTTTTATTTATTTATATGTTTACTTACCTGTAATTGGCCGTAATCCATAGCTTACTACCCCCATCCTGCCCCTCCCCCTCCCCCTCCCCACGTCACCGCCCGGCAGCACTCCCACCACCGACCGCTACTGACCTTATGTTGTCCCATATATTAGCAATGATCATTGGATCAGATATATAATCTGCCTTTTTGCAGTAGCCAGGGTAGGGTGAAAGTGAAGTTGAGCAATTGCCCTTCATGTAGCAGAGAGAGTATGGCCAGTGCCACCTGTAATAGAAAAATACGAGCTTCCCCACCTGCAGACAGTAGTAAGCAAAACTAACGTGAGTCTGCGTCATGACTCGTATGTTTGTCTTGGGTGCAGGCTTAGCTGACTGAGCTGGCGTGCCTGCTACAATGAGGTTATGTAATTTCGCTAAAATAGAGTTAAGAGGAAGACTAGTGAACTGTGTACTGGAATCCATAGTGCTAGTATAATGCCTGAAACTCCCACAAATGTTAGAGGCCGAGGAAGTGGGAGGATAGATAGTTACCACAAAGTTTATGTACTGTGCTTGCTAGTGCTACTGTGCCATTATGTGTTGATCTTTTTCTTTCTTGATATAGATCCTCCTTCCCAAGAAAAAACAACACGGAAGGAGTTGGCAGGCAAGGCCCGGGGCAGGAAACTGGAGGCCATCTGACAAGAGTACCGGTGGTTGATGGCTCAGGCGGAGGAGGAGGAGGAGGCGCAGCAGCCTCCTCCAATGCCCTGGGCCCCAGCCAGGCCCCGCCTCCAGTGGTAAGCCGCCACGGTCAGGCAGTCGCCCACCACCGCACTTCTTTAACATCCAGCACTGCTGCCCCCACCATGGAAGCAACTGCAGAGCATTTCTCCGCGAGATGCTCCTCTGGATTGCACGCCTAAAGGAGCAGCTAGAGGAGCGGGTCAAGATCCTTGTGGACAAACACCTTAAAGCCTGCCCAATCTGAGAACTATCTAGGACCCCGTTGGATTGCCCCTTTCTTATTCCTTTTGTTGGTGGGTGAGAATTGGGCTTTGGGGTTTATGGACATTATTTGGACTGTTTCGTTTTGGACATTGGTTTGGGTTAGGGAGAGGGGTGGGTCAGGTGTGGGATAGTTTAATTTTGTTAGGGTAATAAATTATATTTATACTTAAACATACGATGTTAATGGTTTATGAATTTACGTCACATGGTTTCCTTGGTGCTGCAGGGCCGCAAACAGTGTTTGATTTAAATATTCTGCCAATTTTGCAACACACAAACAGATAGATGCGGTACCCCTCACTGAGTTATTTGTTATTTGTCCTACTAGTACTGTCATTTTCTCCTTCTAGTCCATTATACCTCCCACCAAACCTATCTTACCTCTGATTGACGATGATTAAGTTCGGCCCAGCGATGACTGCATGGTTTCCCAAGAGAATGGAGAAGATGCCATGGTTGTGCTGGTAGTGGTAGACACTGGTAGTAGCATTTGCAAAAAATAAAAAAAGAGACAGTCACTTCCCTGAGAGAGACTGTGGGAGGGGTAGTAGAACAAAGTAAAGTACAGTACAGAAGAAGACTGCCAAACAAACAATATTGCAACTGCTAAAGTAAAATAAAACATAATGGTGGCGGTGACAGCCTAGAACAAGAAGTTACAAACTGTAGTTGTGTTGAGTGAGTCACTTAACACAAATGTAATTTGTAACCTTTACTGTTGTGTGGTGGATGCTGATGAATCCAATCAATGCCGGCAATTAATTATGATGTATTAGGTCCCTTTGAAAAAATAATTGGCTTGCACATGGACTGAGTATGGGTGGGCAAGCAGAAGAAGATCCTTGCCCTGCCTTAAAATGTAATTAGTGTTGCTTTCACCACATCTGCCCCAGCAAGGGTGTGATCAATTGTTGGTGTACATTTAATGTAGTCACATCACACCTCAATATAAATCACACAGCCCACGGGAGAGGGTTAGGGTTTGATGAATGTCAGGAAGGGGGGTTTGGGGAAATGTTTGACAAAGAAAAACAGTATGCATGGACACAACAAAAGCAAAACACAATCTTTGCAGACGCCCATGATCTAATCCGATGAATCTATAACGGGAAAAAAAGGAAATGCATGCATGGTGATGAAGATAACTTGATGGTTGATGAGTAGTACTTACTAATTACTATTAGACAATTAGACAGTACAGGGCAGCAGTATATTAATATACAATTTGCCTTGCCTATATCCCCACAGACAGACCTGAATTACATGTTGTACCGGGCTTACTTTTAAAGATAGCAAAGAAAATAAAAAAATAGTTGTAGCGATCAATTAGCAAACAACCAACAACACAACAACACACAGTCAAAATGATGGAAGAGAAAAAAGGAATCAAATTAATTAAAAGACGAATGATGAATGATACTAAAGTTACTGCATTATCCTGGTCAAATTGTGGAGTTGAATCTAGTCATTCCTCTTGGTCCTCCCTTCCAAGGACGTTCCGCACATCAACCTTGGGTGCCACTGCCTGCCTGATGCGGATTGGTAAGCTAAGTGTGAGTTGTTTCTCCCAGTATAGCTCAGGGAAAAGTCCGGCCTGTAAGTGTAGATGGAAAAACAAAAGGGGTATTGAAAAATAAATGAATAAAAAAAGCATCAATTACGGTTGGTGCAGTGCAAGAAGAGAAGAGAACACTTTAAGACTGAGGCGGCTTGGATACATTGTGTCTACTTTGTTTACAGCAATTAAGCTACAACAACGGGCGAAGACAGGCCCACAACACCAGGCCTTGACCCAACCTCCATTTACCTTAAATTTTGAAAGAGCAAGACAAAAGGCATATACAGCAACCTAGCATTTTCAGAATTAAGTGACTAAATCAATGCGCCGCTGTCAGTCATACCACTACACTCAACTCAACCACTACACGAACATGTAGGTCTGCTGTGGTTCTTGTTGAACTGTTGTGTTTACCTTTTATGCCACTTCATGAAACGCAGTTATTCCATCAATAATGCAAAGAGAGTATGGTCATCATCATGGTGTGGTACGTGTTGTCCAACTCCAACTCAGTCTTTAGTGACTCCGATTAAGTCCATATTCCATATTAAAACATTGTAACGGATATTATTGGCCTGCACCAGCAGTAGTAGGAGTACAATGTGGTTATTAAACAACAAGGAAACATTGACTCTCACTTGAGTCACTTTTACTTTGTAGATTAACTAGTAGAGTTCGACTTCATGCACAACATCAACACAACAAACAACAGCAATCGCTCAGAGTCAGCAAGCATCCAATGCATGCCATCATTCATTACCTGTCTTGCTCTTCTCTTTGGCTGTCAGATCAGATGCCTAGTTCTGACAGGGGTATGTTTTTTTTAATGAGACAGTGGCCTCATTATTACTCTACATTACTTTTGAGTGTTGTTTGTTGCTGGTTCGGTTTTCTTCTTATTCATTAGTGGCACTTTGTTGCAGTTGAAGTTGGTTCACATGGTCAGTGCTGTGATGGGCCGCTGCCTTGGTAGAGGTCATTGGTCAATAGAGTTTGCAGAAATGTCACCAAGTTTCTTCGAAGAGTCTTATCTTTCTCTGCCAAGTACCTTCTGTCCCGACAGTGACGAGCTTTGGATGCCTGCCGAGGCTGTAGCATTCTGACAGTGAAGAGTTGTGGAAGCCTGCATCCACAACTGGATGACTATGGACAGTGATGATTTTCAGCTCGGAAACAAAATGGAGGATAGCTATAGTCATGTTTCACTTCTTATAGAGGGACTGTTAGAGGCGACATTTCTTGTTCTATTCTCCATCCAATGTCTGGCACACATTTTATCAAAAACATATCTCTGCTTCGGTGCTTCCCATTGGCGGAAGACATCCATAAAAGACTCTAACTCATATCTTGCTGGGTCGGTAACCCATTTGTGTCCAAATGATCCAATACTCCCTTCTCTTTAGAATCAGGCAGTTGGCTACGCAACTGTTTATGCTCCGAAACGGGAGTCGTAGTTAATGACCCAAAGAAAGGAGAAAAATGACTAGTAACAGTGTCCGTCATTCTCTGTCGGACAGAAGGAGAAGTCGACAAAAGAACAGGAGGAAAAACAGGATGAGACAAGGCAGACGCAGAGGCAGTATCAGGAGGAATATCGGAAGAAGTAGTTGATACAGTAGGCAAAGTTGTAGGAAGTATTAGTGGAGTAGGTAGCAAAGTCGGCGGCCCTTGAGGAGGCTGCGCCATAGCAGTAGGAGCCAACTGAAGAGGAACTGGCGGCTGTGGATGGACCTGAGGCAAAACAACCAGAGGTTGTACAACTAAAGGTTGTGGAGGTGCTGTAGCACTCTGCGCATAAGGGGGTGGTGAACTCAACAAATGCGACATTAAAGGATCTTTCTCTAGTTCTTTTGCTGCATCTTGCTGAAGAGGCGGCAAAACTGGATAGCACTTATCGATCGCCATTTTACGTTGCCTGTGCAACTGCTCACTCGCTTGTTCTTCTTCATTATCTTTATACTGCATAGCAGCTTGCATTATCGAGATACCCTTTTTTTTTTATTTCTCTTTGTTAATTTAATTTCTATCTGTTTGGCTTCCTTTCGCCATAGGCGGAAAGAGTCAAACATCGCCGGCCGGGCTTTCTTCTTAAAAAGTCTAACCTCTAGATTATCTAAGATTTCTGTGTCAAAACTGCCATTTCGGGGCCATTGTAGGACACCGTCCTTTTTGTGTAACAAATCCATACTTCGTTATATGCGATGGGGCCTACGCCATGATTCACATACAGTTCATAGGTTGGAGTTCCAATCGGAGGAACCGGACACGAGTCGTCCAATCGGGAATCCCTATTACAACCAAGACAAAACAAATTTCCAAGTCTGCTAAGGCCAGGCATCTATGCTCTCTAGTCTAGCTTCAAACTTCAAAGGATTATCGAATACGATAGTCTCATGAATACACGAGTCCCTTGGCTTTGGTACTTGCAAGTTCCAAATCAAAGATCCCAAGGGGATACCCAAAAACTAAGAACCAAAACTAAGGACTGGGAGATGCTCCACTCATACTTAACTGAGGTATCGATGACGTCACCAGAAGACTCGTCTATCGTCTCGTTCTACAAATCATCAAGGGTCCAAGACAGGGCGATAGTCAGGGGAGCAGTCCTTCGTAGCCGTCGGAAAGCGGGGAACCTCGCAGCAAAGACTTTCGGACCACGACAACATACAGGGGTCGATGAAGTGGTTGGCCTTCCTCCAGAATTTTCACACGAAGCTCCTCACGAACCTCTGGCTTGGACCGGTACCGCTGAAATGGCCCCACGTTGGGCGCCAAATGAAGTAACGGGTTATTTAGAACCCAGCGGTGCCAGGGAACACACCAAAAGACTTCGAGTTGTCCTGTCTCAGACTACAGAAACACAGAGTCTTCTTGGTGAAGTCAAAGATCAGATTTATTTGCTGCAACCAGTAACAGATATCCTAGAAGTACAACACAGTGTATGTTCTCAGGAGACTGCTCAACTTTACAAAGCTAGTCAACCCTTTTTATACAAAATAATATGCTTCAGGCAAACATTCCTTATTCTACAGTTGACCATTCACATATTTTCACGACAAAGAAAAAGCAGAGTCATGATGACAAGCCTATATTTCAGTTTGTGCAGCCCACAATCAATTACCCGGCAAGGCCCAACACTCTCCATCAGATAATCGGATGGACCCCTAATAAAAACGGGCACCTCCTCCTCGTAAAGCAGGTCATAAAGAAAGGAACAGAGACAGGTGTGTGTAAGATTAGACATAGTTGTGTGCAATAAAGGGTTTATGGCACGGTGTGCCTTGATCCCTAATCTAGATCGGCCACTGGGAAAGAAACTGGTAGAACAGGTTTGGCTTCAGGCAGTGGAGTCAGCTTACCCAGGTCACACAAAAGTCAGCTGAAGGTGTACGTGTCCCAAAAGACTTGTTCGCCCTTAAACATCGGCCTATGTGAGGGCAACCACAAAATGGCTACCGTATACAAAATGGAACCCGTGGGTTCAGAACGGAATCTCTGATTTTATGGTGACCTCGTCATTCGAACACGCCGAAAATACTTGTATATAGTATACTCGTCATTCTCGGTCTGCTGATACCAAAATCGTTATGATACGACGATTTTTATGACACAGGTCCAGAATTTCAGTACCACAGCAGTTAGGTCTGGACTGTTCCCATGAGGCACAGGGTCAAGACTGATTTGCATATGGCCATGTCTGATCTGGGGTGGCTTTGTGAGCAAAATAACGATGGATTAAACCCAGATCTGTGACTGGGGGCGAATGTTTTGCCAATGTGCAACATTCCGTCCATCACCTTGTGTGTTTTGCTGTTCACCCTATGTGGGAAGGGTATGCCCAGACATGGGTCCCGTGCTCACTGCGCCACTGGAGTCAAGCTATCCTGGCTGAAGACAGCTGATAGCCAGAAACCGGTCCTAAGATGCTTAATTCTGGTCCAGGGAAGACATGGCTTGGCAGTTCGGTCTGGACTGTTCCCATGAGGCACAGGGTCAAGGCTGATTTGCATATGGCCATGTCTGAACTGGGGTGGCTTGGTGAGCTAAATAACAATTTACTAAACCCAGATCTGTGACTGGGGGGGAATGATTTGCCAATGTGCAACATTCCGTCCATCACCATGTGTGTTTTGCTGTTCACCCTATGTGGGAAGGGTATGCCCAGACGTGGGACCCGTGCTCACTGCGCCACTGGGGTCAAGCTATCCTGGCTGAAGACGGCTGATAGACAGAAAGCGGTCCTAGGATGCTTGATTCCGGTCCAGGGAAGACATGGCTTGGCAGTTCATTCTGGACTGTTCCCATGAGGCACAGGGTCAAGACTGATTTGCATATGGCCATGTGTGAACTGGGGTGGCTTGGTGAGCAAAATAACGATGGATTAAACCCAGATCTGTGACTGGGGGTGAATGTTTTGCCAATGTCCAACATTCCATCCATCACCTTGTGTGTTTTGCTGTTCACCCTATGTGCGAAGGGTATGCCCAGACGTGGGTCCTGTGCTCACTGCGTCACTGGAGTCAAGCTATCCTGGCTGAAGACGGCTGATAGCCAGAAACCGGTCTTAGGATGCTTGATTCCGGTCCAGGGAAGACATGGCTTGGCAGTTCGGTCTGGACTGTTCTCATGAGGCACAGGGTCAAGACTGATTTGCATATGGCCATGTCTGAACTGGGGTGGCTTAGTGAGCAAAATAAGGATGGATTAAACCCAGATCTGTGACTGGGGGTGAATGTTTTGCCAATGTGCATAACTCCGTCCATCACCTTGTGTGTTTTGCTGTTCACCCTATGTGGGAAGGGTATGCCCAGACGTGGGTCCTGTGCTCACTGCGCCACTGGAGTCAAGCTATCCTGTCTGAAGACGGCTGATAGCCAGAAACCAGTCCTAGGATGCTTGATTCCGGTCCAGGGAAGACATGGCTTGGCAGTTCGGTCTGGACTGTTCCCATGAGGCACAGGGTCAAGGCTGATTTGTATATGGCCATGTCTGAACTGGGGTGGCTTGGTGAGCAAAATAACGATGGATTGAACCCAGATCTGTGACTGGGGTGAATGTTTTGCCAATGTGCAACATTCCATCCATCACCTTGTGTGTTTTTGCTGTTCACCCTATGTGGGAAGGGTATGCCCAGACGTGGGTCCCGTGTTCACTGACCCACTGGAGTCAAGCTATCCTGGCTGAAGACGGCTGATAGCCAAAAACCGGTCCTAGGATGCTTGATTTCGGTCCAGGGAAGACATGGCTTGGCAGTTCGTTCTGGACTGTTCCCATGAGGCACAGCGTCAAGACTGATTTGCAGATGGCCATGTCTGAACTGGGATGGCTTGGTGAGCTAAATAACAATTTACTAACCCCAGATCTGTGACTGGGGGGAATGATTTGCCAGTGTGCAACATTCCGTCCATAACCTTGTGTTTTTTGCTGTTCACCCTATGTGGGAAGGGTATGCCCAGACCTGGGTCCCGTGCTCACTGCGCCACTGGGGTCAAGCTATCCTGGCTGAAGACGGCTGATAGACAAAAACTGGTCCTAGGATGCTTGATTCCGGTCCAGGGAAGACATGGCTTGGCAGTTCGGTCTGGACTGTTCCCATGAGGCACAGGGTCAAGACTGATTTGCATATGGCCATGTCTGAACTGGGGTGGATTGGTGTGCAAAATAACTATGGATTAAATGCAGATCTGTGACTGGGGGTGAATGTTTTGCCAATATGCAACATTCCGTCCATCACCTTGTGTGTTGTGCTGTTCACCTTATGTGGGAAGGGTATGCCCAGACGTGGGTCCCGTGCTCAGTGTGCCACTGGAGGTAAGCTATCCTGGCTGAAGACGGCTGATAGCCAGAAACCGGTCCTAGGATGCTTGATTCCGGTCCAGGGAAGACATGGCTTGGCAGTTCGTTCTGGACTCTTCCCATGAGGCACAGCGTCAAGACTGATTTGCAGATGGCCATGTGTGAACTGGGGTGGCTTGGTGAGCAAAATAACGAAGGATTAAACCCAGATCTGTGACTGGGGGTGAATATTTTGCCAATGTCCAACATTCCGTCCATCACCTTGTGTGTTTTGCTGTTCACCCTATGTGCGAAGGGTATGCCCAGACGTGGGTCCCGTGCTCACTGTGCCTCTGGAGTCAAGCTATCCTGGCTGAAGACAGCTGATAGCCAGAAACCGGTCCTAGGATGCTTGATTCCGGTCCAGGGAAGACATGGCTTGGCAGTTCGGTCTGGACTGTTCCCATGAGGCACAGGGTCAAGGCTGATTTGCATATGGCCATGTCTGAACTGGGGTGGCTTGGTGAGCAAAATAACGATGGATTAAACCCAGGTCTGTGACTGGTGGTGAATGTTTTGCCAATGTGCAACATTCCATCCATCACCTTGTGTGTTTTTTGCTGTTCACACTATGTGGGAAGGGTATGCCCAGACATGTGTCCCGTGCTCGCTGCGCCACTGGAGTCAAGCTATCCTGGCTGAAGACAGCTGATAGCCAGAAACCGGTCCTAGGATGCTTGATTCCGGTCCGGGGAAGACATGGCTAGGCAGTTCGGTCTGGACTGTTCCCATGAGGCACAGGGTCAAGGCTGATTTGCATATGGCCATGTCTGAACTGGGATGGCTTGGTGAGCTAAATAACAATTTACTAACCCCAGATCTGTGACTGGGGGGAATGATTTGCCAATGTGCAACATTCCGTCCATCACCTTGTGTTTTTTGCTGTTCACCCTATGTGGGAAGGGTATGCCCAGACGTGGGTCCCGTGCTCACTGCGCCACTGGGGTCAAGCTATCCTGGCTGAAGACGGCTGATAGACAAAAACCGGTCCTAAAATGCTTGATTCCGGTCCAGGGAAGACATGGCTTGGCAGTTTGGTCTGGACTGTTCCCATGAGGCACAGGGTCAAGACTGATTTGCATATGGCCATGTCTGAACTGGGGTGGATTGGTGTGCAAAATAACTATGGATTAAATGCAGATCTGTGACTGGGGGTGAATGTTTTGCCAATATGCAACATTCCGTCCATCACCTTGTGTGTTGTGCTGTTCACCTTATGTGGGAAGGGTATGCCCAGACGTGGGTCCCGTGCTCAGTGTGCCACTGGAGGTAAGCTATCCTGGCTGAAGATGGATGATAGCCAGAAACCGGTCCTAGGATGCTTGATTCCGGTCCAGGGAAGACATGGCTTGGCAGTTCGTTCTGGACTGTTCCCATGAGGCACAGCGTCAAGACTGATTTGCAGATGGCCATGTGTGAACTGGGGTGGCTTGGTGAGCAAAATAACGAAGGATTAAACCCAGATCTGTGATTGGGGTGAATATTTTGCCAATGTCCAACATTCCGTCCATCACCTTGTGTGTTTTGCTGTTCACCTTATGTGCGAAGGGTATGCCCAGACGTGGGTCCCGTGCTCACTGCGCCACTGGAGTCAAGCTATCCTGGCTGAAGACAGCTGATAGCCAGAAACCGGTCCTAGGATGCTTGATTCCGGTCCAGGGAAGACATGGCTTAGCAGTTCGGTCTGGACTGTTCCCATGAGGCACAGGGTCAAGGCTGATTTGCATATGTCCATGTCTGAACTGGGGTGGGTTGGTGAGCAAAATAACGATGGATTAAACCCAGATCTGTGACTGGGGGTGAATGTTTTGCCAATGTGCAACATTCCATCCATCACCTTGTGTGTTTTTTGCTGTTCACCCTATGTGGGAAGGGTATGCCCAGACGTGGGTCCCGTGTTCACTGTGCCACTGGAGTCAAGCTATCCTGGATGAAGACGGCTGATAGCCAAAAACCGGTCCTAGGATGCTTGATTCCGGTCCGGGGAAGACATGGCTTTGCAGTTCGGTCTGGACTGTTCCCATGAGGCACAGGGTCAAGGCTGATTTGCAAATGGCCATGTCTGAACTGGGATGGCTTGGTGAGCTAAATAACAATTTACTAACCCCAGATCTGTGACTGGGGGGGAATGATTTGCCAATGTGCAACATTCCGTCCATCACCTTGTGTGTTTTGCTGTTCACCCTATGTGGGAAGGGTATGCCCAGACGTGGGTCCCGTGCTCACTGCGCCACTGGGGTCAAGCTATCCTGGCTGAAGACGGCTGATAGACAGATACCGGTCCTAGGATGCTTGATTCCGGTCCAGGGAAGACATGGCTTGGCAGTTCGGTCTGGACTGTTCCCATGAGGCACAGGGTCAAGACTGATTTGCATATGGCCATGTCTGAACTGGGGTGGATTGGTGTGCAAAATAACGATGGATAAAATGCAGATCTGTGACTGGGGGTGAATGTTTTGCCAATATGCAACATTCCGTCAATCACCTTGTGTGTTGTGCTGTTCACCTTATGTGGGAAGGGTATGCCCAGACATGGGTCCCGTGCTCAGTGTGCCACTGGAGGTAAGCTATCCTGGCTGAAGACGGCTGATAGCCAGAAACCGGTCCTAGGATGCTTGATTCCGGTCCAGGGAAGACATGGCTTGGCAGTTCGTTCTGGACTGTTCCCATGAGGCACAGCGTCAAGACTGATTTGCAGATGGCCATGTGTGAACTGGGGTGGCTCGGTGAGCAAAATAACGATGGATTAAACCCAGATCTGTGACTGGGGGTGAATGTTTTGCCAATATCCAACATTCCGTCCATCACCTTGTGTGTTGTGCTGTTCACCTTATGTGGGAAGGGTATGCCCAGACGTGGGTCCCGTGCTCAGTGTGCCACTGGAGGTAAGCTATCCTGGCTGAAGACGGCTGATAGCCAGAAACCGGTCCTAGGATGCTTGATTCCGGTCCAGGGAAGACATGGCTTGGCAGTTCGTTCTGGACTGTTCACATGAGGCACAGCGTCAAGACTGATTTGCAGATGGCCATGTGTGATCTGGGGTGGCTTGGTGACCAAAATAAGGATGGATTAAACTCAGATCTGTGACTGGGGGTGAATGTTTTGCCAATGTGCAACATTCCGTCCATCACCTTGTGTGTTTTGCTGTTCACCCTATGTGGGAAGGGTATGCCCAGACGTGGGTCCTGTGCTCACTGTGTCACTGGAGTCAAGCTATCCTGGCTGAAGACGGCTGATAGCCAGAAACCAGTCCTAGGATGCTTGATTCCAGTCCAGGGACGACATGGCTTGGCAGTTCGGTCTGGACTGTTCCCATGAGGCACAGGGTCAAGACTGATTTGCATATGGCCATGTCTGAACTGGGGTGGCTTAGTGAGCAAAATAATGATGGATTGAACACAGATCTGTGACTGGGGGGGAATGTTTTGCCAATGTGCAACATTCCGTCCATCACCTTGTGTGTTTTGCTGTTCACCCTATGTGGGAAGGGTATGCCCAGACGTGGGTTCCGTGCTCACTGCGCCACTGGAGTCAAGCTATCTGGCTGAAGACGGCTGATAGCCAGAAACCGGTCCTAGGAAGCTTGATTCCGGTCCTCGTAAGACATGGCTTGGCTGATCGGTCTGGACTGTTCCCATGAGGCACAGGGTCAAGACTGATTAGCATACGGCCATGTCTGAACTGGGGTGGCTTGGTGAGCAAAATAAGGATGGATTAAACCCAGATCTGTGACTGGGGGTGAATGTTTTGCCAATGTGCAACATTCCGTCCATCACCTTGTGTGTTTTGCTGTTCACCCTATGTGGGAAGGGTAAGCCCAGACGTGGGTCCTGTGCTCACAGTGCCACTGGAGTCAAGCTATCCTGGCTGAAGACGGCTGATAGCCAGAAACCAGTCCTAGGATGCTTGATTCCGGTCCAGGGACGACATGGCTTGGCAGTTCGGTCTGGACTGTTCCCATGAGGCACAGGGTCAAGACTGATTTGCAGATGGCCATGTGTGAACTGGGGTGGCTTGGTGAGCAAAATAACGAAGGATTAAACCCAGATCTGTGACTGGGGGTGAATATTTTGCCAATGTCCAACATTCCGTCCATCACCTTGTGTGTTTTGCTGTTCACCCTATGTGCGAAGGGTATGCCCAGACGTGGGTCCCGTGCTCACTGTGCCTCTGGAGTCAAGCTATCCTGGCTGAAGACAGCTGATAGCCAGAAACCGGTCCTAGGATGCTTGATTCCGGTCCAGGGAAGACATGGCTTGGCAGTTCGGTCTGGACTGTTCCCATGAGGCACAGGGTCAAGGCTGATTTGCATATGGCCATGTCTGAACTGGGGTGGCTTGGTGAGCAAAATAACGATGGATTAAACCCAGGTCTGTGACTGGTGGTGAATGTTTTGCCAATGTGCAACATTCCATCCATCACCTTGTGTGTTTTTTGCTGTTCACACTATGTGGGAAGGGTATGCCCAGACATGTGTCCCGTGCTCGCTGCGCCACTGGAGTCAAGCTATCCTGGCTGAAGACAGCTGATAGCCAGAAACCGGTCCTAGGATGCTTGATTCCGGTCCGGGGAAGACATGGCTAGGCAGTTCGGTCTGGACTGTTCCCATGAGGCACAGGGTCAAGGCTGATTTGCATATGGCCATGTCTGAACTGGGATGGCTTGGTGAGCTAAATAACAATTTACTAACCCCAGATCTGTGACTGGGGGGAATGATTTGCCAATGTGCAACATTCCGTCCATCACCTTGTGTTTTTTGCTGTTCACCCTATGTGGGAAGGGTATGCCCAGACGTGGGTCCCGTGCTCACTGCGCCACTGGGGTCAAGCTATCCTGGCTGAAGACGGCTGATAGACAAAAACCGGTCCTAAAATGCTTGATTCCGGTCCAGGGAAGACATGGCTTGGCAGTTTGGTCTGGACTGTTCCCATGAGGCACAGGGTCAAGACTGATTTGCATATGGCCATGTCTGAACTGGGGTGGATTGGTGTGCAAAATAACTATGGATTAAATGCAGATCTGTGACTGGGGGTGAATGTTTTGCCAATATGCAACATTCCGTCCATCACCTTGTGTGTTGTGCTGTTCACCTTATGTGGGAAGGGTATGCCCAGACGTGGGTCCCGTGCTCAGTGTGCCTCTGGAGGTAAGCTATCCTGGCTGAAGATGGATGATAGCCAGAAACCGGTCCTAGGATGCTTGATTCCGGTCCAGGGAAGACATGGCTTGGCAGTTCGTTCTGGACTGTTCCCATGAGGCACAGCGTCAAGACTGATTTGCAGATGGCCATGTGTGAACTGGGGTGGCTTGGTGAGCAAAATAACGAAGGATTAAACCCAGATCTGTGACTGGGGGTGAATATTTTGCCAATGTCCAACATTCCGTCCATCACCTTGTGTGTTTTGCTGTTCACCCTATGTGCGAAGGGTATGCCCAGACGTGGGTCCCGTGCTCACTGCGCCACTGGAGTCAAGCTATCCTGGCTGAAGACAGCTGATAGCCAGAAACCGGTCCTAGGATGCTTGATTCCGGTCCAGGGAAGACATGGCTTAGCAGTTCGGTCTGGACTGTTCCCATGAGGCACAGGGTCAAGGCTGATTTGCATATGTCCATGTCTGAACTGGGGTGGGTTGGTGAGCAAAATAACGATGGATTAAACCCAGATCTGTGACTGGGGGTGAATGTTTTGCCAATGTGCAACATTCCATCCATCACCTTGTGTGTTTTTTGCTGTTCACCCTATGTGGAAAGGGTATGCCCAGACGTGGGTCCCGTGTTCACTGTGCCACTGGAGTCAAGCTATCCTGGATGAAGACGGCTGATAGCCAAAAACCGGTCCTAGGATGCTTGATTCCGGTCCGGGGAAGACATGGCTTTGCAGTTCGGTCTGGACTGTTCCCATGAGGCACAGGGTCAAGGCTGATTTGCAAATGGCCATGTCTGAACTGGGATGGCTTGGTGAGCTAAATAACAATTTACTAACCCCAGATCTGTGACTGGGGGGGAATGATTTGCCAATGTGCAACATTCCGTCCATCACCTTGTGTGTTTTGCTGTTCACCCTATGTGGGAAGGGTATGCCCAGACGTGGGTCCCGTGCTCACTGCGCCACTGGGGTCAAGCTATCCTGGCTGAAGACGGCTGATAGACAGATACCGGTCCTAGGATGCTTGATTCCGGTCCAGGGAAGACATGGCTTGGCAGTTCGGTCTGGACTGTTCCCATGAGGCACAGGGTCAAGACTGATTTGCATATGGCCATGTCTGAACTGGGGTGGATTGGTGTGCAAAATAACGATGGATAAAATGCAGATCTGTGACTGGGGGTGAATGTTTTGCCAATATGCAACATTCCGTCCATCACCTTGTGTGTTGTGCTGTTCACCTTATGTGGGAAGGGTATGCCCAGACATGGGTCCCGTGCTCAGTGTGCCACTGGAGGTAAGCTATCCTGGCTGAAGACGGCTGATAGCCAGAAACCGGTCCTAGGATGCTTGATTCCGGTCCAGGGAAGACATGGCTTGGCAGTTCGTTCTGGACTGTTCCCATGAGGCACAGCGTCAAGACTGATTTGCAGATGGCCATGTGTGAACTGGGGTGGCTCGGTGAGCAAAATAACGATGGATTAAACCCAGATCTGTGACTGGGGGTGAATGTTTTGCCAATATCCAACATTCCGTCCATCACCTTGTGTGTTGTGCTGTTCACCTTATGTGGGAAGGGTATGCCCAGACGTGGGTCCCGTGCTCAGTGTGCCACTGGAGGTAAGCTATCCTGGCTGAAGACGGCTGATAGCCAGAAACCGGTCCTAGGATGCTTGATTCCGGTCCAGGGAAGACATGGCTTGGCAGTTCGTTCTGGACTGTTCACATGAGGCACAGCGTCAAGACTGATTTGCAGATGGCCATGTGTGATCTGGGGTGGCTTGGTGACCAAAATAAGGATGGATTAAACTCAGATCTGTGACTGGGGGTGAATGTTTTGCCAATGTGCAACATTCCGTCCATCACCTTGTGTGTTTTGCTGTTCACCCTATGTGGGAAGGGTATGCCCAGACGTGGGTCCTGTGCTCACTGTGTCACTGGAGTCAAGCTATCCTGGCTGAAGACGGCTGATAGCCAGAAACCAGTCCTAGGATGCTTGATTCCAGTCCAGGGACGACATGGCTTGGCAGTTCGGTCTGGACTGTTCCCATGAGGCACAGGGTCAAGACTGATTTGCATATGGCCATGTCTGAACTGGGGTGGCTTAGTGAGCAAAATAATGATGGATTGAACACAGATCTGTGACTGGGGGGGAATGTTTTGCCAATGTGCAACATTCCGTCCATCACCTTGTGTGTTTTGCTGTTCACCCTATGTGGGAAGGGTATGCCCAGACGTGGGTTCCGTGCTCACTGCGCCACTGGAGTCAAGCTATCTGGCTGAAGACGGCTGATAGCCAGAAACCGGTCCTAGGAAGCTTGATTCCGGTCCTCGTAAGACATGGCTTGGCTGATCGGTCTGGACTGTTCCCATGAGGCACAGGGTCAAGACTGATTAGCATACGGCCATGTCTGAACTGGGGTGGCTTGGTGAGCAAAATAAGGATGGATTAAACCCAGATCTGTGACTGGGGGTGAATGTTTTGCCAATGTGCAACATTCCGTCCATTACCTTGTGTGTTTTGCTGTTCATCCTATGTGGGAAGGGTATGCCCAGACATGGGTACCGTGCTCGCTGCGCCACTGGAGTCAAGCTATCCTGGCTGAAGACGGCTGATAGCCAGAAACCGGTCCTAGGATGCTTGATTCCGGTCCAGGGAAGACATGGCTTGGCAGTTCATTCTGGACTGTTCCCATGAGGCACAGCGTCAAGACTGATTTGCAGATGGCCATGTGTGAACTGGGGTGGCTTGGTGAGCAAAATAAGGATGGATTAAACCCAGATCTGTGACTGGGGGTGAATGTTTTGCCAATGTACAACATTCCGTCCATCACCTTGTGTGTTTTGCTGTTCACCCTATGTGGGAAGGGTAAGCCCAGACGTGGGTCCTGTGCTCACAGTGCCACTGGAGTCAAGCTATCCTGGCTGAAGACGGCTGATAGCCAGAAACCAGTCCTAGGATGCTTGATTCCGGTCCAGGGACGACATGGCTTGGCAGTTCGGTCTGGACTGTTCCCATGAGGCACAGGGTCAAGACTGATTTGCATATGGCCATGTCTGAACTGGGGTGGCTTAGTGAGCAAAATAATGATGGATTGAACCCAGATCTGTGACTGGGGGTGAATGTTTTGCCAATGTGCAACATTCCGTCCATCACCTTGTGTGTTTTGCTGTTCACCCTATGTGGGAAGGTTATGCCCAGATGTGGGTCCCGTGCTCACTGCGCCACTGGAGTCAAGCTATCCTGGCTGAAGACAGCTGATAGCCAGAAACCAGTCCTAGGATGCTTGATTCCGGTCCAGGGAAGACATGGCTTGGCAGTTCGGTCTGGACT
Organism: Lissotriton helveticus; assembly: GCF_964261635.1. Classification (NCBI taxonomy): domain Eukaryota; kingdom Metazoa; phylum Chordata; class Amphibia; order Caudata; family Salamandridae; genus Lissotriton; species Lissotriton helveticus. Next base: position 64,146,626 of record NC_136060.1, on the reverse strand, counting down.
GTTCCCATGAGGCACAGGGTCAAGGCTGATTTGTATATGGCCATGTCTGAACTGGGGTGGCTTGGTGAGCAAAATAACGATGGATTGAACCCAGATCTGTGACTGGGGTGAATGTTTTGCCAATGTGCAACATTCCGTCCATCACCTTGTGTGTTTTGCTGTTCACCCTATGTGGGAAGGGTATGCCCAGACGTGGGTCTCGTGCTAACTGCGCAACTGGAGTCAAGCTATCTAGCTGAAGACGGCTGATAGCCAGAAACCGGTCCTAGGAAGCTTGATTCCGGTCCTCGTAAGACATGGCTTGGCAGATCGGTCTGGACTGTTCCCATGAGGCACAGGGTCAAGACTGATTAGCATACGGCCATGTCTGAACTGGGGTGGCTTGGTGAGCAAAATAACGATGGATTAAACCCAGATCTGTGACTGGGGGTGAATGTTTTGCGAATGTGCAACATTCCATCCATCACCTTGTGTGTTTTTTGCTGTTCACCCTATGTGGGAAGGGTATGCACAGACGTGGGTCCCGTGTTCACTGTGCCACTGGAGTCAAGCTATCCTGGCTGAAGACGGCTGATAGCCAAAAACCGGTCCTAGGATGCTTGATTCCGGTCCAAGGAAGACATGGCTTGGCAGTTCGGTCTGGACTGTTCCCATGAGGCATAGGGTCAAGACTGATTTGCATATGGCCATTTCTGAACTGGGGTGGCTTGGTGAGCAAAATAAGGATGGATTAAACCCAGATCTGTGACTGGGGGTGAATGTTTTGCCAATGTGCAACATTCCGTCCATCACCTTGTGTGTTTTGCTGTTCACCCTATGTGGGAAGGGTATGCCCAGACATGGGTCCCGTGCTCACTGCGCCATGGAGTCAATCTATCCTAGCTGAAGACAGCTGATAGCCAGAAACCGGTGTCCTAGGATGCTTGATTCCGGTCCAGGGAAGACAAGGCTTGGCAGTTCATTCTGGACTGTTCCCATGAGGCACAGGGTCAAGACTGATTTGCATATGGCCATGTGTGAACTGGGGTGGCTTGGTGAGCAAAATAACGATGGATTAAACCCAGATCTGTGACTGGGGGTGAATGTTTTGCCAATGTCCAACATTCCATCCATCACCTTGTGTGTTTTGCTGTACACCCTATGTGCGAAGGGTATGCCCAGACGTGGGTCCCGTGCTCACTGCGCCACTGGAGTCAAGCTATCCTGGCTGAAGACGGCTGATAGCCAGAAACCGGTCTTAGGATGCTTGATTCCGGCCCAGGGAAGACATGGCTTGGCAGTTCGGTCTGGACTGTTCTCATGAGGCACAGGGTCAAGACTAATTTGCATATGGCCATGTCTGAACTGGGGTGGCTTAGTGAGCAAAATAAGGATGGATTAAACCCAGATCTGTGACTGGGAGTGAATGTTTTGCCAATGTGCATAACTCCGTCCATCACCTTGGGTTTTTTGCTGTTCACCCTATGTGGGAAGGGAATGCCCAGACGTGGGTCCTGTGCTCACTGCGCCACTGGAGTCAAGCTATCCTGGCTGAAGACGGCTGATAGCCAGAAACCAGTCCTAGGATGCTTGATTCCGGTCCAGGGAAGACATGGCTTGGCAGTTCGGTCTGGACTGTTCCCATGAGGCACAGGGTCAAGGCTGATTTGTATATGGCCATGTCTGAACTGGGGTGGCTTGGTGAGCAAAATCACGATGGATTAAACCCAGATCTGTGACTGGGGGTGAATGTTTTGCCAATGTGCATAACTCCGTCCATCACCTTGTGTTTTTTGCTGTTCACCCTATGTGGGAAGGGTATGCCCAGACATGGGTCCCGTGCTCGCTGCGCCACTGGAGTCAAGCTATCCTGGCTGAAGACAGCTGATAGCCAGAAACCGGTCCTAGGATGCTTGATTCCGGTCCGGGGAAGACATGGCTAGGCAGTTCGGTCTGGACTATTCCCATGAGGCACAGGGTCTAGGCTGATTTGCATATGGCCATGTCTGAACTGGGATGGCTTGGTGAGCTAAATAACAATTTACTAACCCCAGATCTGTGACTGGGGGGGAATGATTTGCCAGTGTGCAACATTCCGTCCATCACCTTGTGTGTTTTGCTGTTCACCCTATGTGGGAAGGGTATGCCCAGACGTGGGTCCCGTGCTCACTGCGCCACTGGGGTCAAGCTATCCTGGCTGAAGACGGCTGATAGACAAAAACCGGTCCTAGGATGCTTGATTCCGGTCCAGGGAAGACATGGCTTGGCAGTTCGTTCTGGACTGTTCCCATGAGGCACAGCGTCAAGACTGATTTGCAGATGGCCATGTGTGAACTGGGGTGGCTTGGTGAGCAAAATAACGAAGGATTAAACCCAGATCTGTGACTGGGGGTGAATATTTTGCCAATGTCCAACATTCCGTCCATCACCTTGTGTGTTTTGCTGTTCACCCTATGTGCGAAGGGTATGCCCAGACGTGGGTCCCGTGCTCACTGCGCCACTGGAGTCAAGCTATCCTGGCTGAAGACAGCTGATAGCCAGAAACCGGTCCTAGGATGCTTGATTCCGGTCCAGGGAAGACATGGCTTAGCAGTTCGGTCTGGACTGTTCCCATGAGGCACAGGGTCAAGGCTGATTTGCATATGTCCATGTCTGAACTGGGGTGGGTTGGTGAGCAAAATAACGATGGATTAAACCCAGATCTGTGACTGGGGGTGAATGTTTTGCCAATGTGCAACATTCCATCCATCACCTTGTGTGTTTTGCTGTTCACCCTATGTGGGAAGGGTATGCCCAGACGTGGGTCCCGTGTTCACTGTGCCACTGGAGTCAAGCTATCCTGGATGAAGACGGCTGATAGCCAAAAACCGGTCCTAGGATGCTTGATTCCGGTCCGGGGAAGACATGGCTTGGCAGTTCGGTCTGGACTGTTCCCATGAGGCACAGGGTCAAGGCTGATTTGCAAATGGCCATGTCTGAACTGGGATGGCTTGGTGAGCTAAATAACAATTTACTAACCCCAGATCTGTGACTGGGGGGGAATGATTTGCCAATGTGCAACATTCCGTCCATCACCTTGTGTGTTTTGCTGTTCACCCTATGTGGGAAGGGTATGCCCAGACGTGGGTCCCGTGCTCACTGCGCCACTGGGGTCAAGCTATCCTGGCTGAAGACGGCTGATAGACAGATACCGGTCCTAGGATGCTTGATTCCGGTCCAGGGAAGACATGGCTTGGCAGTTCGGTCTGGACTGTTCCCATGAGGCACAGGGTCAAGACTGATTTGCATATGGCCATGTCTGAACTGGGGTGGATTGGTGTGCAAAATAACGATGGATAAAATGCAGATCTGTGACTGGGGGTGAATGTTTTGCCAATATGCAACATTCCGTCCATCACCTTGTGTGTTGTGCTGTTCACCTTATGTGGGAAGGGTATGCCCAGACATGGGTCCCGTGCTCAGTGTGCCACTGGAGGTAAGCTATCCTGGCTGAAGACGGCTGATAGCCAGAAACCGGTCCTAGGATGCTTGATTCCGGTCCAGGGAAGACATGGCTTGGCAGTTCGTTCTGGACTGTTCCCATGAGGCACAGCGTCAAGACTGATTTGCAGATGGCCATGTGTGAACTGGGGTGGCTCGGTGAGCAAAATAACGATGGATTAAACCCAGATCTGTGACTGGGGGTGAATGTTTTGCCAATATCCAACATTCCGTCCATCACCTTGTGTGTTGTGCTGTTCACCTTATGTGGGAAGGGTATGCCCAGACGTGGGTCCCGTGCTCAGTGTGCCACTGGAGGTAAGCTATCCTGGCTGAAGACGGCTGATAGCCAGAAACCGGTCCTAGGATGCTTGATTCCGGTCCAGGGAAGACATGGCTTGGCAGTTCGTTCTGGACTGTTCACATGAGGCACAGCGTCAAGACTGATTTGCAGATGGCCATGTGTGATCTGGGGTGGCTTGGTGACCAAAATAAGGATGGATTAAACTCAGATCTGTGACTGGGGGTGAATGTTTTGCCAATGTGCAACATTCCGTCCATCACCTTGTGTGTTTTGCTGTTCACCCTATGTGGGAAGGGTATGCCCAGACGTGGGTCCTGTGCTCACTGTGTCACTGGAGTCAAGCTATCCTGGCTGAAGACGGCTGATAGCCAGAAACCAGTCCTAGGATGCTTGATTCCAGTCCAGGGACGACATGGCTTGGCAGTTCGGTCTGGACTGTTCCCATGAGGCACAGGGTCAAGACTGATTTGCATATGGCCATGTCTGAACTGGGGTGGCTTAGTGAGCAAAATAATGATGGATTGAACACAGATCTGTGACTGGGGGGGAATGTTTTGCCAATGTGCAACATTCCGTCCATCACCTTGTGTGTTTTGCTGTTCACCCTATGTGGGAAGGGTATGCCCAGACGTGGGTTCCGTGCTCACTGCGCCACTGGAGTCAAGCTATCTGGCTGAAGACGGCTGATAGCCAGAAACCGGTCCTAGGAAGCTTGATTCCGGTCCTCGTAAGACATGGCTTGGCAGATCGGTCTGGACTGTTCCCATGAGGCACAGGGTCAAGACTGATTAGCATACGGCCATGTCTGAACTGGGGTGGCTTGGTGAGCAAAATAAGGATGGATTAAACCCAGATCTGTGACTGGGGGTGAATGTTTTGCCAATGTGCAACATTCCGTCCATCACCTTGTGTGTTTTGCTGTTCACCCTATGTGGGAAGGTTATGCCCAGATGTGGGTCCCGTGCTCACTGCGCCACTGGAGTCAAGCTATCCTGGCTGAAGACAGCTGATAGCCAGAAACCAGTCCTAGGATGCTTGATTCCGGTCCAGGGAAGACATGGCTTGGCAGTTCGGTCTGGACTGTTCCCATGAGGCACAGGGTCAAGGCTGATTTGTATATGGCCATGTCTGAACTGGGGTGGCTTGGTGAGCAAAATAACGATGGATTGAACCCAGATCTGTGACTGGGGTGAATGTTTTGCCAATGTGCAACATTCCGTCCATCACCTTGTGTGTTTTGCTGTTCACCCTATGTGGGAAGGGTATGCCCAGACGTGGGTCTCGTGCTAACTGCGCAACTGGAGTCAAGCTATCTAGCTGAAGACGGCTGATAGCCAGAAACCGGTCCTAGGAAGCTTGATTCCGGTCCTCGTAAGACATGGCTTGGCAGATCGGTCTGGACTGTTCCCATGAGGCACAGGGTCAAAACTGATTAGCATACGGCCATGTCTGAACTGGGGTGGCTTGGTGAGCAAAATAACGATGGATTAAACCCAGATCTGTGACTGGGGGTGAATGTTTTGCGAATGTGCAACATTCCATCCATCACCTTGTGTGTTTTTTGCTGTTCACCCTATGTGGGAAGGGTATGCACAGACGTGGGTCCCGTGTTCACTGTGCCACTGGAGTCAAGCTATCCTGGCTGAAGACGGCTGATAGCCAAAAACCGGTCCTAGGATGCTTGATTCCGGTCCAAGGAAGACATGGCTTGGCAGTTCGGTCTGGACTGTTCCCATGAGGCAAGGGTCAAGACTGATTTGCATATGGCCATTTCTGAACTGGGGTGGCTTGGTGAGCAAAATAAGGATGGATTAAACCCAGATCTGTGACTGGGGGTGAATGTTTTGCCAATGTGCAACATTCCATCCATCACCTTGTGTGTTTTGCTGTACACCCTATGTGCGAAGGGTATGCCCAGACGTGGGTCCCGTGCTCACTGCGCCACTGGAGTCAAGCTATCCTGGCTGAAGACGGCTGATAGCCAGAAACCGGTCTTAGGATGCTTGATTCCGGCCCAGGGAAGACATGGCTTGGCAGTTCGGTCTGGACTGTTCTCATGAGGCACAGGGTCAAGACTAATTTGCATATGGCCATGTCTGAACTGGGGTGGCTTAGTGAGCAAAATAAGGATGGATTAAACCCAGATCTGTGACTGGGAGTGAATGTTTTGCCAATGTGCATAACTCCGTCCATCACCTTGGGTTTTTTGCTGTTCACCCTATGTGGGAAGGGAATGCCCAGACGTGGGTCCTGTGCTCACTGCGCCACTGGAGTCAAGCTATCCTGGCTGAAGACGGCTGATAGCCAGAAACCAGTCCTAGGATGCTTGATTCCGGTCCAGGGAAGACATGGCTTGGCAGTTCGGTCTGGACTGTTCCCATGAGGCACAGGGTCAAGGCTGATTTGTATATGGCCATGTCTGAACTGGGGTGGCTTGGTGAGCAAAATCACGATGGATTAAACCCAGATCTGTGACTGGGGGTGAATGTTTTGCCAATGTGCATAACTCCGTCCATCACCTTGTGTTTTTTGCTGTTCACCCTATGTGGGAAGGGTATGCCCAGACATGGGTCCCGTGCTCGCTGCGCCACTGGAGTCAAGCTATCCTGGCTGAAGACAGCTGATAGCCAGAAACCGGTCCTAGGATGCTTGATTCCGGTCCGGGGAAGACATGGCTAGGCAGTTCGGTCTGGACTATTCCCATGAGGCACAGGGTCTAGGCTGATTTGCATATGGCCATGTCTGAACTGGGATGGCTTGGTGAGCTAAATAACAATTTACTAACCCCAGATCTGTGACTGGGGGGGAATGATTTGCCAGTGTGCAACATTCCGTCCATCACCTTGTGTGTTTTGCTGTTCACCCTATGTGGGAAGGGTATGCCCAGACGTGGGTCCCGTGCTCACTGCGCCACTGGGGTCAAGCTATCCTGGCTGAAGACGGCTGATAGACAAAAACCGGTCCTAGGATGCTTGATTCCGGTCCAGGGAAGACATGGCTTGGCAGTTCGGTCTGGACTGTTCCCATGAGGCACAGGGTCAAGACTGATTTGCATATGGCCATGTCTGAACTGGGGTGGATTGGTGTGCAAAATAACGATGGATTAAATGCAGATCTGTGACTGGGGGTGAATGTTTTGCCAATATGCAACATTCCATCCATCACCTTGTGTGTTGTGCTGTTCACCTTATGTGGGAAGGGTATGCCCAGACGTGGGTCCCGTGCTCAGTGTGCCACTGGAGGTAAGCTATCCTGGCTGAAGACGGCTGATAGCCAGAAACCGGTCCTAGGCTGCTTGATTCCGGTCCAGGGAAGACATGGCTTGGCAGTTCGTTCTGGACTGTTCCCATGAAGCACAGCGTCAAGACTGATTTGCAGATGGCCATGTCTGAACTGGGGTGGCTTGGTGAGCAAAATAACGATGGATTAAACCCAGATCTGTGACTGGTGGTGAATGTTTTGCCAATGTGCAACATTCCATCCATCACCTTGTGTGTTTTTTGCTGTTTACCCTATGTGGGAAGGGTATGCCCAGACGTCGGTCCCGTGATCACTGTGCCACTGGAGTCAAGCTATCCTGGCTGAAGACGGCTGATAGCCAAAAACCGGTCCTAGGATGCTTGATTCCGGTCCGGGGAAGACATGGCTTGGCAGTTCGGTCTGGACTGTTCCCATGAGGCACAGGGTCAAGGCTGATTTGCATATGGCCATGTCTTAACTGGGGTGGCTTGGTGAGCAAAATAACGATGGATTAAACCCAGATCTGTGACTGGGGGTGAATGATTTGCCAATGTCCAACATTCCGTCCATCACCTTGTGTGTTTTGCTGTTCACCCTATGTGCGAAGGGTATGCCCAGACGTGGGTCCCGTGCTTACTGCGCCACTGGAGTCAAGCTATCCTGGCTGAAGACAGCTGATAGCCAGAAACCGGTCCTAGGATGCTTGATTCCGGTCCAGGGAAGACATGGCTTGGCAGTTCGGTCTGGACTGTTCCCATGAGGCACAGGGTCAAGGCTGATTTGCATATGGCCATGTCTGAACTGGGGTGGCTTGGTGAGCAAAATAACGATGGATTAAACCCAGATCTGTGACTGGGGGTGAATGTTTTGACAATGTGCAACATTCCATCCATCACCTTGTGTGTTTTTTGCTGTTTACCCTATGTGGGAAGGGTATGCCCAGACGTCGGTCCCGTGTTCACTGTGCCACTGGAGTCAAGCTATCCTGGCTGAAGACGGCTGATAGCCAAAAATCGGTCCTAGGATGCTTGATTCCGGTCCGGGGAAGACATGGCTTGGCAGTTCGGTCTGGACTGTTCCCATGAGGCACAGTATCAAGGCTGATTTGCAAATGGCCATGTCTGAACTGGGATGGCTTGGTGAGCTAAATAAGAATTTACTAACCCCAGATCTGTGACTGGGGGGGAATGATTTGCCAATGTGCAACATTCCGTCCATCACCTTGTGTGTTTTGCTGTTCACCCTATGTGGGAAGGGTATGCCCAGACGTGGGTCACGTGCTCACTGCGCCACTGGGGTCAAGCTATCCTGGCTGAAGACGGCTGATAGACAGAAACCGGTCCTAGGATGCTTGATTCCGGTCCAGGGAAGACATGGCTTGGCAGTTCGGTCTGGACTGTTCCCATGAGGCACAGGGTCAAGACTGATTTGCATATGGCAATGTCTGAACTGGGGTGGATTGGTGTGCAAAATAACGATGGATTAAATGCAGCTCTGTGACTGGGGTTGAATGTTTTGCCAATATGCAACATTCCGTCCATCACCTTGTGTGTTGTGCTGTTCACCTTATGTGGGAAGGGTATGCCCAGACGTGGGTCCCGTGCTCAGTGTGCCACTGGAGGTAAGCTATCCTGGCTGAAGACGGCTGATAGCCAGAAACCGGTCCTAGGATGCTTGATTCCGGTCCAGGGAAGACATGGCTTGGCAGTTCGTTCTGGACTGTTCCCATGAGGCACAGCGTCAAGACTGATTTGCAGATTGCCATGTCTGAACTGGGGTGGCTTGGTGAGCAAAATAACGATGGATTAAACCCAGATCTGTGACTGGTGGTGAATGTTTTGCCAATGTGCAACATTCCATCCATCACCTTGTGTGTTTTTTGCTGTTTACCCTATGTGGGAAGGGTATGCCCAGACGTCGGTCCCGTGTTCACTGTGCCACTGGAGTCAAGCTATCCTGGCTGAAGACAGCTGATAGCCAAAAACCGGTCCTAGGATGCTTGATTCCGGTCCGGGGAAGACATGGCTTGGCAGTTCGGTCTGGACTGTTCCCATGAGGCACAGGGTCAAGGCTGATTTGCATATGGCCATGTCTGAACTGGGGTGGCTTGGTGAGCAAAATAACGATGGATTAAACCCAGATCTGTGACTGGGGGTGAATGATTTGCCAATGTCCAACATTCCGTCCATCACCTTGTGTGTTTTGCTGTTCACCCTATGTGCGAAGGGTATGCCCAGACGTGGGTCCCGTGCTTACTGCGCCACTGGAGTCAAGCTATCCTGGCTGAAGACAGCTGATAGCCAGAAACCGGTCCTAGGATGCTTGATTCCGTTCCAGGGAAGACATGGCTTGGCAGTTCGGTCTGGACTGTTCCCATGAGGCACAGGGTCAAGGCTGATTTGCATATGGCCATGTCTGAACTGGGGTGGCTTGGTGAGCAAAATAACGATGGATTAAACCCAGATCTGTGACTGGGGGTGAATGTTTTGCCAATGTGCAACATTCCATCCATCACCTTGTGTGTTTTTTGCTGTTTACCCTATGTGGGAAGGGTATGCCCAGATGTCGGTCCCGTGTTCACTGTGCCACTGGAGTCAAGCTATCCTGGCTGAAGACGGCTGATAGCCAAAAACCGGTCCTAGGATGCTTGATTCCGGTCCGGGGAAGACATGGCTTGGCAGTTCGGTCTGGACTGTTCCCATGAGGCACAGGGTCAAGGCTGATTTGCAAATGGCCATGTCTGAACTGGGATGGCTTGGTGAGCTAAATAAGAATTTACTAACCCCAGATCTGTGACTGGGGGGGAATGATTTGCCAATGTGCAACATTCCGTCCATCACCTTGTGTGTTTTGCTGTTCACCCTATGTGGGAAGGGTATGCCCAGACGTGGGTCACGTGCTCACTGCGCCACTGGGGTCAAGCTATCCTGGCTGAAGACGGCTGATAGACAGAAACCGGTCCTAGGATGCTTGATTCCGGTCCAGGGAAGACATGGCTTGGCAGTTCGGTCTGGACTGTTCCCATGAGGCACAGGGTCAAGACTGTTTTGCATATGGCAATGTCTGAACTGGGGTGGATTGGTGTGCAAAATAACGATGGATTAAATGCAGCTCTGTGACTGGGGGTGAATGTTTTGCCAATATGCAACATTCCGTCCATCACCTTGTGTGTTGTGCTGTTCACCTTATGTGGGAAGGGTATGCCCAGACGTGGGTCCCGTGCTCAGTGTGCCACTGGAGGTAAGCTATCCTGGCTGAAGACGGCTGATAGCCAGAAACCGGTCCTAGGATGCTTGATTCCGGTCCAGGGAAGACATGGCTTGGCAGTTCGTTCTGGACTGTTCCCATGAGGCACAGCGTCAAGACTGATTTGCAGATGGCCATGTGTGAACTGGGGTGGCTTGGTGAGCAAAATGACGATGGATTAAACCCAGATCTGTGACTGGGGGTGAATGTTTTGCCAATGTGCAACATTCCGTCCATCACCTTGTATGTTTTGCTGTTCACCCTATGTGGGAAGGGTATGCCCAGACGTGGGTCCCGTGCTCACTGCCCCACTGGAGTCAAGCTATCCTGGCTGAAGACGGCTGATAGCCAGAAACCAGTCCTAAGATGCTTTATTCCGGTCCAGGGAAGACATGGCTTGGCAGTTCGGTCTGGACTGTTCCCATGAGGCACAGGGTCAAGGCTGATTTGTATATGGCCATGTCTGAACTGGGGTGGCTTGGTGAGCAAAATAACGATGGATTGAACCCAGATCTGTGACTGGGGTGAATGTTTTGCCAATGTGCAACATTCCGTCCATCACCTTGTGTGTTTTGCTGTTCACCCTATGTGGGAAGGGTATGCCCAGACGTGGGTCCCGTGCTCACTGCGCCACTGGAGTCAAGCTATCTGGCTGAAGACGGCTGATAGACAAAAACCGGTCCTAGGATGCTTGATTCCGGTCCAGGGAAGACATGGCTTGGCAGTTCGGTCTGGACTGTTCCCATGAGGCACAGGGTCAAGACTTATTTGCATATGGCCATGTCTGAACTGGGGTGGATTGGTGTGCAAAATAACGATGGATTAAATGCAGATCTGTGACTGGGGGTGAATGTTTTGCCAATATGCAACATTCCGTCCATCACCTTGTGTGTTGTGCTGTTCACCTTATGTGGGAAGGGTATGCCCAGACGTGGGTCCCGTGCTCAGTGTGCCACTGGAGGTAAGCTATCCTGGCTGAAGACAGCTGATAGCCAGAAACCGGTCCTAGGATGCTTGATTCCGGTCCAGGGAAGACATGGCTTGGCAGTTCGTTCTGGACTGTTCCCATGAGGCACAGCGTCAAGACTGATTTGCAGATTGCCATGTCTGAACTGGGGTGGCTTGGTGAGCAAAATAACGATGGATTAAACCCAGATCTGTGTCTGGAGGTGAATGATTTGCCAATGTCCAACATTCCGTCCATCACCTTGTGTGTTTTGCTGTTCACCCTATGTGCGAAGGGTATGCCCAGACGTGGGTCCCGTGCTTACTGCGCCACTGGAGTCAAGCTATCCTGGCTGAAGACAGCTGATAGCCAAAAACCGGTCCTAGGATGCTTGATTCCGGTCCGGGGAAGACATGGCTTGGCAGTTCGGTCTGGACTGTTCCCATGAGGCACAGGGTCAAGGCTGATTTGTATATGGCCATGTCTGAACTGGGGTGGCTTGGTGAGCAAAATAACGATGGATTAAACCCAGATCTGTGACTGGGGGTGAATGATTTGCCAATGTCCAACATTCCGTCCATCACCTTGTGTGTTTTGCTGTTCACCCTATGTGCGAAGGGTATGCCCAGACGTGGGTCCCGTGCTTACTGCGCCACTGGAGTCAAGCTATCCTGGCTGAAGACAGCTGATAGCCAGAAACCGGTCCTAGGATGCTTGATTCCGTTCCAGGGAAGACATGGCTTGGCAGTTCGGTCTGGACTGTTCCCATGAGGCACAGGGTCAAGGCTGATTTGCATATGGCCATGTCTGAACTGGGGTGGCTTGGTGAGCAAAATAACGATGGATTAAACCCAGATCTGTGACTGGGGGTGAATGTTTTGCCAATGTGCAACATTCCATCCATCACCTTGTGTGTTTTTTGCTGTTTACCCTATGTGGGAAGGGTATGCCCAGATGTCGGTCCCGTGTTCACTGTGCCACTGGAGTCAAGCTATCCTGGCTGAAGACGGCTGATAGCCAAAAAACGGTCCTAGGATGCTTGATTCCGGTCCGGGGAAGACATGGCTTGGCAGTTCGGTCTGGACTGTTCCCATGAGGCACAGGGTCAAGGCTGATTTGCAAATGGCCATGTCTGAACTGGGATGGCTTGGTGAGCTAAATAAGAATTTACTAACCCCAGATCTGTGACTGGGGGGGAATGATTTGCCAATGTGCAACATTCCGTCCATCACCTTGTGTGTTTTGCTGTTCACCCTATGTGGGAAGGGTATGCCCAGACGTGGGTCACGTGCTCACTGCGCCACTGGGGTCAAGCTATCCTGGCTGAAGACGGCTGATAGACAGAAACCGGTCCTAGGATGCTTGATTCCGGTCCAGGGAAGACATGGCTTGGCAGTTCGTTCTGGACTGTTCCCATGAGGCACAGCGTCAAGGCTGATTTGCATATAGCCATGTCTGAACTGGGGTGGCTTGGTGAGCAAAATAACGATGGATTAAACCCAGATCTGTGACTGGGGGTGAATGTTTTGCCAATGTGCAACATTCCATCCATCACCTTGTGTGTTTTTTGCTGTTTACCCTATGTGGGAAGGGTATGCCCAGATGTCGGTCCCGTGTTCACTGTGCCACTGGAGTCAAGCTATCCTGGCTGAAGACGGCTGATAGACAGAAACCGGTCCTAGGATGCTTGATTCCGGTCCAGGGAAGACATGGCTTGGCAGTTCGTTCTGGACTGTTCCCATGAGGCACAGCGTCAAGACTGATTTGCAGATGGCCATGTGTGAACTGGGGTGGCTTGGTGAGCAAAATAACGATGGATTAAACCCAGATCTGTGACTGGGGGTGAATGTTTTGCCAATGTGCAACATTCCGTCCATCACCTTGTGTGTTTTGCTGTTCACCCTATGTGGGAAGGGTATGCCCAGACGTGGGTCCCGTGCTCACTGCCCCACTGGAGTCAAGCTATCCTGGCTGAAGACGGCTGATAGCCAGAAACCAGTCCTAGGATGCTTTATTCCGGTCCAGGGAAGACATGGCTTGGCAGTTCGGTCTGGACTGTTCCCATGAGGCACAGGGTCAAGGCTGATTTGTATATGGCCATGTCTGAACTGGGGTGGCTTGGTGAGCAAAATAACGATGGATTGAACCCAGATCTGTGACTGGGGTGAATGTTTTGCCAATGTGCAACATTCCGTCCAACACCTTGTGTGTTTTGCTGTTCACCCTATGTGGGAAGGGTATGCCCAGACGTGGGTCCCGTGCTCACTGCGCCACTGGAGTCAAGCTATCTGGCTGAAGACGGCTGATATCCAGAAACCGGTCCTAGGAAGCTTGATTTCGGTCCTCGTAAGACATGGCTTGGCAGATCGGTCTGGACTGTTCCCATGAGGCACAGGGTCAAGACTGATTAGCATACGGCCATGTCTGAACTGGGGTGGCTTGGTGAGCAAAATAACGATGGATTAAACCCAGATCTGTGACTGGGGGTGAATGTTTTGCCAATGTGCAACATTCCATCCATAACCTTGTGTGTTTTTTGCTGTTTACCCTATGTGGGAAGGGTATGCCCAGACGTCTGTCCCGTGTTCACTGTGCCACTGGAGTCAAGCTATCCTGGCTGAAGACGGCTGATAGCCAAAAACCGGTCCTAGGATGCTTGATTCCGGTCCGGGGAAGACATGGCTTGGCAGTTCGGTCTGGACTGTTCCCATGAGGCTCAGGGTCAAGGCTGATTTGCATATGGCCATGTCTGAACTGGGGTGGATTGGTGTGCAAAATAACGATGGATTAAAAGCAGATCTGTGACTGGGGGTGAATGTTTTGCCAATATTCAACATTCCGTCCATCACCTTGTGTGTTGTGCTGTTCACCTTATGTGGGAAGGGTATGCCCAGACGTGGGTCCCGTGCTCAGTGTGCCACTGGAGGTAAGCTATCCTGGCTGAAGACGGCTGATAGCCAGAAACCAGTCCTAGGATGCTTGATTCCGGTCCAGGGAAGACATGGCTTGGCAGTTCGTTCTGGACTGTTCCCATGAGGCACAGCGTCAAGACTGATTTGCAGATGGCCATATGTGAACTGGGGTGGCTTGGTGAGCAAAATAACGATGGATTAAACCCATATCTGTGACTGGGGGTGAATGTTTTGCCAATGTGCAACATTCCGTCCATCACCTTGTGTGTTTTGCTGTTCACCCTATGTGGGAAGGGTATGCCCAGACGTGGGTCCCGTGCTCACTGCCCCACTGGAGTCAAGCTATCCTGGCAGAAGACGGCTGATAGCCAGAAACCAGTCCTAGGATTCTTGATTCCGGTCCATGGAAGACATGGCTTGGCAGTTCGGTCTGGACTGTTCCCATGAGGCACAGGGTAAAGGCTGATTTGGATATGGCCATGTCTGAACTGGGGTGGCTTGGTGAGCAAAATAACGATGGATTGAACCCAGATCTGTGACTGGGGTGAATGTTTTGCCAATGTGCAACATTCCGTCCATCACCTTGTGTGTTTTGCTCTTCACCCTATGTGGGAAGGGTATGCCCAGACGTGGGTCCCGTGCTCACTGCGCCACTGGAGTCAAGCTATCTGGCTGAAGACGGCTGATAGCCAGAAACCGGTCCTAGGAAGCTTGATTCCGGTCCTCGTAAGACATGGCTTGGCAGATCGGTCTGGACTGTTCCCATGAGGCACAGGGTCAAGACTGATTAGCATACGGCCATGTCTGAACTGGGGTGGCTTGGTGAGCAAAATAACGATGGATTAAACCCAGATCTGTGACTGGGGGTGAATGTTTTTCCAATGTGCAACATTCCATCCATCACCTTGTGTGTTTTTTGCTGTTCACCCTATGTGGGAAGGGTATGCCCAGACGTGGTTCCCGTGTTCACTGTGCCACTGGAGTCAAGCTATCCTGGCTGAAGACGGCTAATAGCCAAAAACCGGTCCTAGGATGCTTGATTCCGGTCCAGGGAATACATGGCTTGGCAGTTCAGTCTGGACAGTTCCCATGAGGCACAGGGTCAAGGCTGATTTGCATATGGCCATGTCTGAACTGGGGTGGCTTGGTGAGCAAAATAAGGATGGATTAAACCCAGATCTGTGACTGGGGGTGAATGTTTTGCCAATGTGCAACATTCCATCCATCACCTTGTGTGTTTTTTGCTGTTCACCCTATGTGGGAAGGGTATGCCCAGACGTGGTTCCCGTGTTCACTGTGCCACTGGAGTCAAGCTATCCTGGCTGAAGACGGCTGATAGCCAAAAACCGGTCCTAGGATGCTTGATTCCGGTCCAGGGAATACATGGCTTGGCAGTTCGGTCTGGACTGTTCCCATGAGGCACAGGGTCAAGGCTGATTTGCATATGGCCATGTCTGAACTGGGGTGGCTTGGTGAGCAAAATAAGGATGGATTAAACATAGATCTGTGACTGGGGGTGAATGTTTTGCCAATGTGCAACATTCCATCCATCACCTTGTGTGTTTTTTGCTGTTTACCCTATGTGGGAAGGGTATGCCCAGACGTCGGTCCCGTGCTCACTGCCCCACTGGAGTCAAGCTATCCTGGCTGAAGACGGCTGATAGCCAGAAACCAGTCCTAGGATGCTTTATTCCGGTCCAGGGAAGACATGGCTTGGCAGTTCGGTCTGGACTGTTCCCATGAGGCACAGGGTCAAGGCTGATTTGTATATGGCCATGTCTGAACTGGGGTGGCTTGGTGAGCAAAATAACGATGGATTGAACCCAGATTTGTGACTGGGGTGAATGTTTTGCCAATGTGCAACATTCCGTCCATCACCTTGTGTGTTTTGCTGTTCACCCTATGTGGGAAGGGTATGCCCAGACGTGGGTCCCGTGCTCACTGCGCCACTGGAGTCAAGCTATCTGGCTGAAGACGGCTGATAGCCAGAAACCGGTCCTAGGAAGCTTGATTCCGGTCCTCGTAAGACATGGCTTGGCAGATCGGTCTGGACTGTTCCCATGAGGCACAGGGTCAAGACTGATTAGCATACGGCCATGTCTGAACTGGGGTGGCTTGGTGAGCAAAATAACGATGGATTAAACCCAGATCTGTGACTGGGGGTGAATGTTTTGCCAATGTGCAACATTCCATCCATCACCTTGTGTGTTTTTTGCTGTTTACCCTATGTGGGAAGGGTATGCCCAGACGTCGGTCCCGTGTTCACTGTGCCACTGGAGTCAAGCTATCCTGGCTGAAGACGGCTGAAAGCCAAAAACCGGTCCTAGGATGCTAGATTCCGGTCCGGAGAAGACATGGCTTGGCAGTTCGGTCTGGACTGTTCCCATGAGGCACAGGGTCAAGGCTGATTTGCAAATGGCCATGTCTGAACTGGGATGGCTTGGTGAGCTAAATAACAATTTACTAACCCCAGATCTGTGACTAGGGGGGAATGATTTGCCAATGTGCAACATTCCGTCCATCACCTTGTGTGTTTTGCTGTTCACCCTATGTGGGAAGGGTATGCCCAGACGTGGGTCCCGTGCTCACTGCGCCACTGGGGTCAAGCTATCCTGGCTGAAGACGGCTGATAGACAGAAACCGGTCCTAGGATGCTTGATTCCGGTCCAGGCAAGACATGGCTTGGCAGTTCGGTCTGGACTGTTCCCATGAGGCACAGGGTCAAGGCTGATTTGCAAATGGCCATGTCTGAACTGGGATGGCTTGGTGAGCTAAATAACAATTTACTAACCCCAGATCTGTGACTGGGGGGGAATGATTTGCCAATGTGCAACATTCCGTCCATCACCTTGTGTGTTTTGCTGTTCACCCTATGTGGGAAGGGTATGCCCAGACGTGGGTCCCGTGCTCACTGCGCCACTGGGGTCAAGCTATCCTGGCTGAAGACGGCTGATAGAGAGAAACCGGTCCTAGGATGCTTGATTCCGGTCCAGGGAAGACATGGCTTGGCAGTTCGGTCTGGACTGTTCCCATGAGGCACAGGGTCAAGACTGATTTGCAGATGGCCATGTGTGAACTGGGGTGGCTTGGTGAGCAAAATAACGATGGATTAAACCCAGATCTGTGACTGGGGGTGAATGTTTTGCCAATGTGCAACATTCCGTCCATCACCTTGTGTGTTTTGCTGTTCACCCTATGTGGGAAGGGTATGCCCAGACGTCGGTCCCGTGTTCACTGTGCCACTGGAGTCAAGCTATCCTGGCTGAAGACGGCTGATAGCCAAAAACCGGTCCTAGGATGCTTGATTCCGGTCCGGGGGAGACATGGCTTGGCAGTTCAGTCTGGACTGTTCCCATGAGGCACAGGGTCAAGGCTGATTTGCAAATGGCCATGTCTGAACTGGGATGGCTTGGTGAGCTAAATAAGAATTTACTAACCCCAGATCTGTGACTGGGGGGGAATGATTTGCCAATGTGCAACATTCCGTCCATCACCTTGTGTGTTTTGCTGTTCACCCTATGTGGGAAGGGTATGCCCAGACGTGGGTCACGTGCTCACTGCGCTACTGGGGTCAAGCTATCCTGGCTGAAGACGGCTGATAGACAGAAACCAGTCCTAGGATGCTTGATTCCGATCCAGGGAAGACATGGCTTGGCAGTTCGGTCTGGACTGTTCCCATGAGGCACAGGGTCAAGACTGATTTGCATATGGCCATGTCTGAACTGGGGTGGATTGGTGTGCAAAATAACGATGGATTAAATGCAGATCTGTGACTGGGGGTGAATGTTTTGCCAATATTCAACATTCCGTCCATCACCTTGTGTGTTGTGCTGTTCACCTTATGTGGGAAGGGTATGCCCAGACGTGGGTCCCGTGCTCAGTGTGCCACTGGAGGTAAGCTATCCTGGCTGAAGACGGCTGATAGCCAGAAACCAGTCCTAGGATGCTTGATTCCGGTCCAGGGAAGACATGGCTTGGCAGTTCGTTCTGGACTGTTCCTATGAGGCACAGCGTCAAGACTGATTTGCAGATGGCCATATGTGAACTGGGGTGGCTTGGTGAGCAAAATAACGATGGATTAAACCCATATCTGTGACTGGAGGTGAATGTTTTGCCAATGTGCAACATTCCGTCTATCACCTTGTGTGTTTTGCTGTTCACCCTATGTGGGAAGGGTATGCCCAGACGTGGGTCCCGTGCTCACTGCCCCACTGGAGTCAAGCTATCCTGGCTGAAGACGGCTGATAGCCAGAAACCAGTCCTAGGATTCTTGATTCCGGTCCAGGGAAGACATGGCTTGGCAGTTCGGTCTGGACTGTTCCCATGAGGCACAGGGTAAAGGCTGATTTGCATATGGCCATGTCTGAACTGGGGTGGCTTGGTGAGCAAAATAACGATGGATTGAACCCAGATCTGTGACTGGGGTGAATGTTTTGCCAATGTGCAACATTCCGTCCATCACCTTGTGTGTTTTGCTCTTCACCCTATGTGGGAAGGGTATGCCCAGACGTGGGTCCCGTGCTCACTGCGCCACTGGAGTCAAGCTATCTGGCTGAAGACGGCTGATAGCCAGAAACCGGTCCTAGGAAGCTTGATTCCGGTCCTCGTAAGACATGGCTTGGCAGATCGGTCTGGACTGTTCCCATGAGGCACAGGGTCAAGACTGATTAGCATACGGCCATGTCTGAACTGGGGTGGCTTGGTGAGCAAAATAACGATGGATTAAACCCAGATCTGTGACTGGGGGTGAATGTTTTGCCAATGTGCAACATTCCATCCATCACCTTGTGTGTTTTTTGCTGTTTACCCTATGTGGGAAGGGTATGCCCAGACGTCGGTCCCGTGTTCACTGTGCCACTGGAGTCAAGCTATCCTGGCTGAAGACGGCTGAAAGCCAAAAACCGGTCCTAGGATGCTAGATTCCGGTCCGGAGAAGACATGGCTTGGCAGTTCGGTCTGGACTGTTCCCATGAGGCACAGGGTCAAGGCTGATTTGCAAATGGCCATGTCTGAACTGGGATGGCTTGGTGAGCTAAATAACAATTTACTAACCCCAGATCTGTGACTAGGGGAGAATGATTTGCCAATGTGCAACATTCCGTCCATCACCTTGTGTGTTTTGCTGTTCACCCTATGTGGGAAGGGTATGCCCAGACGTGGGTCCCGTGCTCACTGCGCCACTGGGGTCAAGCTATCCTGGCTGAAGACGGCTGATAGACAGAAACCGGTCCTAGGATGCTTGATTCCGGTCCAGGCAAGACATGGCTTGGCAGTTCGGTCTGGACTGTTCCCATGAGGCACAGGGTCAAGGCTGATTTGCAAATGGCCATGTCTGAACTGGGATGGCTTGGTGAGCTAAATAACAATTTACTAACCCCAGATCTGTGACTGGGGGGGAATGATTTGCCAATGTGCAACATTCCGTCCATCACCTTGTGTGTTTTGCTGTTCACCCTATGTGGGAAGGGTATGCCCAGACGTGGGTCCCGTGCTCACTGCGCCACTGGGGTCAAGCTATCCTGGCTGAAGACGGCTGATAGAGAGAAACCGGTCCTAGGATGCTTGATTCCGGTCCAGGGAAGACATGGCTTGGCAGTTCGGTCTGGACTGTTCCCATGAGGCACAGGGTCAAGACTGATTTGCAGATGGCCATGTGTGAACTGGGGTGGCTTGGTGAGCAAAATAACGATGGATTAAACCCAGATCTGTGACTGGGGGTGAATGTTTTGCCAATGTGCAACATTCCGTCCATCACCTTGTGTGTTTTGCTGTTCACCCTATGTGGGAAGGGTATGCCCAGACGTCGGTCCCGTGTTCACTGTGCCACTGGAGTCAAGCTATCCTGGCTGAAGACGGCTGATAGCCAAAAACCGGTCCTAGGATGCTTGATTCCGGTCCGGGGAAGACATGGCTTGGCAGTTCAGTCTGGACTGTTCCCATGAGGCACAGGGTCAAGGCTGATTTGCAAATGGCCATGTCTGAACTGGGATGGCTTGGTGAGCTAAATAAGAATTTACTAACCCCAGATCTGTGACTGGGGGGGAATGATTTGCCAATGTGCAACATTCCGTCCATCACCTTGTGTGTTTTGCTGTTCACCCTATGTGGGAAGGGTATGCCCAGACGTGGGTCACGTGCTCACTGCGCTACTGGGGTCAAGCTATCCTGGCTGAAGACGGCTGATAGACAGAAACCAGTCCTAGGATGCTTGATTCCGATCCAGGGAAGACATGGCTTGGCAGTTCGGTCTGGACTGTTCCCATGAGGCACAGGGTCAAGACTGATTTGCATATGGCCATGTCTGAACTGGGGTGGATTGGTGTGCAAAATAACGATGGATTAAATGCAGATCTGTGACTGGGGGTGAATGTTTTGCCAATATTCAACATTCCGTCCATCACCTTGTGTGTTGTGCTGTTCACCTTATGTGGGAAGGGTATGCCCAGACGTGGGTCCCGTGCTCAGTGTGCCACTGGAGGTAAGCTATCCTGGCTGAAGACGGCTGATAGCCAGAAACCAGTCCTAGGATGCTTGATTCCGGTCCAGGGAAGACATGGCTTGGCAGTTCGTTCTGGACTGTTCCTATGAGGCACAGCGTCAAGACTGATTTGCAGATGGCCATATGTGAACTGGGGTGGCTTGGTGAGCAAAATAACGATGGATTAAACCCATATCTGTGACTGGGGGTGAATGTTTTGCCAATGTGCAACATTCCGTCTATCACCTTGTGTGTTTTGCTGTTCACCCTATGTGGGAAGGGTATGCCCAGACGTGGGTCCCGTGCTCACTGCCCCACTGGAGTCAAGCTATCCTGGCTGAAGACGGCTGATAGCCAGAAACCAGTCCTAGGATTCTTGATTCCGGTCCAGGGAAGACATGGCTTGGCAGTTCGGTC